>NW_023425352.1:14219455-15646797 GCF_014108415.1 Molossus molossus
TTTTTGGGGGAAGGGCTGGGGGGGGTAAGAATCATTAAAACAATGCATTTAGAACAGAGAGCTAGGACCTGATGTGAAGGTCAGGAAAGCTGCAACAGCAGTCTCTAATAATTAATAAGAGTCCTCTCACACAGTGGAGAAATTAAGAGAAAAGTGCCCCTCCCTCTGCAAAAACAAAAACAAAAAAACCCCAGCGAAACTAAACAAATAAAAGAGCGAAGGAGGGAAGGAGAGCTTGTATCACGGAAACGTAAAATCACTGACGCTGTAATTGAGAAAAAGAACAGCAACGGGGGAGCTGTGTGTTTGGCCTGGACGACTACTTTCAACAAAATTAAACATTTTACTCAGCTTGTCAAAATAGCTTTCTCCCTCCTAATTCTCATTACATGAAGGTTCGGGAGAATAGGATTACTCTTCCTTTCTCTGAAGATTGTTTTCTCCCTTAACAAAGGACTTAATTTCAAATTGGTGATTCTCTAAAAAGGTATCAGATTGGTGAAATCAAGAGTAATCTGAATTTTCATCTAGAGTAACAAAACAAAGTTTAGCTCATTTTCATACTGGATGAAATCCCTAAATTAAAAGAAAACACTTAGCTACTGCAGATTTTTTAAAAGTCCAAGATCAATAATGGAAATTGACAGTCTAATTAGATGATTGTATATAATGTAGGAACCAAAGCACTGAAATGTGGAATGATTTGGGGATTCCATGAAAGGGAACCAAATCAGATCATGCCCTGTATGGCTATGATGGGGAGTAAATTTCTAAAAGAACTTTTGTTTTTTTTTAAAAAGAATATCTCTAAATACTAGAAAGAAGTCCTCTTCAGGACAGTTCGGTTTGTTTGGAGTACAAGGCCACACAAAGGGCGATTGGTTTACCAGTAGCTTTCCAGCAGGACCTCACTTTGTGTTTTGGAACCTCTTCACTTAAGTCAAGCTAAAAACAAGTTCTTGTAACAGCTGTGCTATTTACATTGTTCTCCTGGTTGTGCCCTGCCCTGGTCTCTGGGAATGAAAGGAAATACACTACAGTAGCAGCTGAGGCTTTCAACTTGCCCCCACATTCCATCCCAAACTCATTCTCTCACCCTCTTCTCAGCCCTTTTCAAAGCAGGTAAGTGAAGCTGTGCAGGAGCTGCAGACAGAGCTCCACTTGCACGAGGAGCTGTGCAATGTGCAGAGGGAGCTGGGGGAGCAGGGGGTGTGGAGGTGCAGGGCTGAAACGGACAGCGAGGCACAGCCAACACCGGCTCGGCTCCCAGTGCACTACCCTCCTGCCTCCAGGCATGCCCTGTTTCCAGAACTGAGCCCGACAAGGACATCACACAGGAAGGGATGGGGCACACTCTGTTTCTAAACACAATAAAACATCCTACTTCAGAGGAGATGGGGGCTGTTTTCTTAGGATAGGGACAAGAAAGAAATGTGGGGTACATTCAGTTTGATCCCTATTAGAATCCTGGCTGAGAAACAATCACTTCTGAGCAAACCATATACCAAGGCACTGTCTTCACCAAAATCTAGTCTATAAATATCAATGCTACATCCATTTCAAAAATTGTTAAAAGATCATTTCAGTATATTATTCCATTAGTTGAGTGATATAATTCTCCCAAGTACCATTCCATCACAGGTTACAGTTTTGGAAACATGCATTCCAGAAGAATAAATGATGACACTGTTATAGGCACCACAACATTTTAAAAGAAAGGCAGACATGATGTCTGCAGCTCTCAGAATTAAGACTGCTAAATCCACACAATTCAGCTTTACAACAACACACACAGTCTTCTGTCACAAATTCTGATTGGAATAAGGCACACACTTCTATTAATTATATTCACTGCTAGATTCAGGGGCCAGAGCTTCATGTAGTTTCTTTATACAGAGGTTTTCAAGTCTATTGTTAGTTCCAATAGTTCCAGTAACATTTGATAATTCAGATTCTTCACCTAAGCATGAACATATGCAAATATACACAGGCAGACATTCTATCTTGCAAAAGAAATAATGTGGAGGCATCACTCCCCTTTGGGAATAATCTTATATGAAATTGTCCATAGTCATTTAGTGTATACATCTGCTTCCATGTAGAGAAGATAAAAACACACAAAAAGGTGAGAGGGTGCGGCTTTAGTGTATTTTCACCCTTCATTTTTTACATCGTTATTACTTTTACTAAGAGGAGACATCACTCATGTATCTCCAATCACAAGAACTGTTGGAAACCACTATGTACAAGGCTCTATACCAGCATTCACATCACTTAGAGAATGATGACATACCAATAAAAAAACTTCTAGGAAAATATTAATCAATGTAGTCCATCTAAACTCAGAAATAATTCACAGTACTCTGATTATTGTAAGCAATTGGACAATCTTTAAGTTGTAATATGGGCCATTATTTTATGCCCTAATATAAAAGTAACAAAACTCTACCTCACTAAGTAAAGAATAAAACTGCTCTATCTCTGAAAAGAGCACCAAAGCATATTTGATGAGTGGCCTAATTAAAAACAAAAACCAGAATCATTCAGCATTCCTCATTGATATGCAGACAGAATGACAAACATTGCTATAAATATTTGCTGGGCCACAAAAAAGTCTGAGGTTGCTTTATGAAACAGGCTAGCAAACTCAGAAAAGTGAGAACTCACTTGGGTGCTATTTCCTACAGAAAGGAAAGTGTTTAACAATGACGAGAACTTTGGCTATTCTTAGGTATCCGTGTACACAGACTAGCAGGGCATTTATAACATATGTGTTTTTCCCCAAAAGGATAACAGATTCATGGTATCTTAGGTTGCATTCTGGGTGAGTGAAAGTAGTTTATTTAAAAACAGTTTTCAGTAAAATAAATCTGTCAGAAAAAAAATTAATCATATTGACCTCTTTGTGAAACCAATACAAATAAAACAAGTCTGAAGTTAGTCTACACTAAAGCTATGCTTGGGCACAGCTTGAGGATAGTCCTTTGTTTTTCCTCCATTTTGGGGCTTTTAAAATATGAATGTTCCCCCTGATACTAACAAACAACAATGATAATGTGACAAGCATGATTTGGGTAGATTTGTTTTCAAAAGATAACCAGCAGAGAATATTTCTAGCGATATAGTCAATACTTTTGCTGTGTGTAGATTGTCCTGGAAAAATAAACCCAAAGATCTCACTTCAGATTTAGAAACTCAATTTTATAGGGAAAAGCAGAATTTAAAAAAAAAAGCAAGCTAGGAAGTACTCACCTCTTCACGTAATTTTATCAACTGCAACATGAATGCACCAAAAAAAAAAAAAAAAAAAAAGATAAAAAGGAAAGAAATGGCAGGAAAGAAAGATCAGTTGTGTGACAGGGTACAGAATTAACATTGACAATTTATCTGTTTACATGTTTAGCATTTAAAAATCACAGACAAACACATTAAAAGAACCTAAACATAGACTACATGCAGAGTTTTTTGAACGAATAAAGATCACTTTCTCACACTGTCACAGTCAACAAAGAGAATAGTGTGAAATTCTCTTTTAAAGTACATCTAAGACACCATCATGAAATAAAGGGGAACGACTTCATAGAAGTCTATATTATAAAGAAAGAAAACAAGTTTACTGTTCCTCTCTTCTAAGAATGTACCACTGAAAAGGTTTTGTATATACAAGTTTTCAGGATGTTTTTCGATTTTGAATCTTGACAACTGATTTCAGATTTTACCTACAAATGAAAATGATTAATAGTTCATGCTTTTGTCCCAATAAGTATTTAAAGGAAACTATCATGTTAGCTAGGGTCATACTTGTACCCACCCCAGTAAAAACACTGCATTAGGAGATAACATTATTTTAATTGAGAATAAAGCATGCCAGGTTAGATACTATTTAGGACAGGGTATCAGAAAATATTTCACTATCCTTAAAATTTTGTTTATATTAGAGTTCATTTCTAGGTGTTTGTTTTGCTTAAAAGGCTACTGTAATCACATGGTGTTTGAAAATTTTTTTTATGTTTATTTTTCAGTTTTCTTCATTTTATAATCTGGGCCATCTCAAAGCAATGAGCTCTCTTACTTCATTTGTACTGCAGTCTGTTTTCACTAAAGTCAGACTCCCAAATCACTCTTGCTAGGAAATTGTCCTAGAACATTTTAATTCTCCTTTGTAGAACATTTTTCTATTTGCCTTAAATATAATAGATAAAGTAAGTCGCTTAACTCTTTAGAAACCAGAAAATGGATATACCATATGTCTGACTCATTCTTTGTGTGTGTAGGTGTGTATGTTTGACAATATTGTACAACACAAATATCATTGTATCATTGAGATGAATGTCACAGCTTCTGCAATGAACAGAAACTGAAACCTGTGTTGTAAGAGACTATAAACCACATTCTAAGTCTGAAATATGCATCCTCAGCAATTCAGGTCTACAACTGATAATTTTTAAACATCCAAATATCTGTAACATCTGTTATAACACTTGACATATGCAGGCCAATAAATTAAACTACTGCTTTGGGAGAAACGTGCTATGAATTGCTCACTATAAGCCTCTCTAAAAGTATCATGTTTGCTATAGCCTGGATTTCTCAATGCTTAATGCTGTTTTTGTCTCCAATTCAAAGAAGGCAGCATACATTCCAGCTTATTCTGTTATTTCATTTGTTATATGAAAAGTATTTCAAGTACAAAAGAATGAGATTTCAAATTGTTATGAATCTCTCATAAAATGGGTACAGCATATATTACATAATGCCTCACAGTGCATTTAGTGAAAACGAAACTTTTAATGTTGTCTTTTCAAAATATACAGGAAGTTGTCATTATTTTTAATTAATACGCTCGCTCATTCTCTCAGCAACCACCCACTGGGTACGAGTAAAGGCCCTCCCTCATCATTTCATGTGCAAAGTGACTCTTCTACCCCAGAAGAGGTAAAATTTTAAACCGAAATACCTGGCCTATATCACATATCGAAATCTTTCTCTCTGCTCTCCGAACATCACGGGAGAAAGAGGCGAACACTAATGCTCAGAAAGAGACGATCTGGGAATTGATCGCAGTTATCTTTTCTTTCTGGGGGCACCATTCATCACTTGACTATGATACTTACAGGGCCAAAGTTTAAAACTACTCCTCTGCGATGGAGACCATTTGGGGCATGCCACCCTGCCATAATCAATGAGTGTTTAAAATGCTCCCCATTTGTTTTTTCAATAGGTTCCAAACAAAAAACGTTCTATCTCGTTTGTGCTGCATGGCTGCTTCCAAGCTCTACGCCGGATTTGCAGCTAAACTAGGTAATGGGAGGGGTTTTAATCTCTATCTTTTTTTTTTTTTTTTTTAGGGCTGAGAGTTTTCATTCAAGTAAACAAAAGATGGTCTATATCTGGAAATTAACAATGCTGCGACGGGACGGAAAGTAGTGGCTTCTCGTTTGGTCGAGTTGCTGGCTCCGCCATGGCGACATGAAAGAGTGCCAGGCCACCATGTTGAGTTATGATAATCAACAGCTTTTTTTGAAACAAAGAGGTCCCCCCCTCAATGCAGAATTTGATACAAGAAGTAATCTGGTCCTTTGTGGGCTGCAAAGAATCTGGTTTGCGCTGGTTTGAACCAGTGGAATCTCTGGTGGGGAAGCCTTCTGGGCGCCTGAAATCAAACCGGCTCTGCGGAGCATGTGCGGCCGCGCGCCTCCGAGTGGGCGCCGCGCCACGTGACCCCGCAACTCCCCAATTTTTTTTTTTTTTTTTTTTTAAAGCTGATAACGCGACTGGCGTCTCTGTCCGCATACAGATAACGAATAAATGCTGAACTCTATTAAACGCCCTTTACACATTATCGTGGGTCGAACACACAATTTTCTGAACTTATGATGACAGTCTATTTATTTTGCTATAAACCCCCAGCACGTAACGAACAGATTTGTGCCTGGTAATGATCTGCTCTGCCAGGGCGATATGAAATGATACCGACCTTCTTTAGATCTTGGGGAATTAAATTGACCGACTTCACCCCCTGCTCTGTGGCTGAAGTTTGACACACTTTATGCACAGCAAGCTCAAATCGGAACTTACGAGAACCTTGTATTAAAAACTAAGCAGTCCTATCTGCTGAATATTGCTTTAGCACAAAAATTTTGGCATGTTTGCAAATATCTTACTCTTTATACATCGTTCTTTGAAACTTCTATTTAGGATTTACTCAAATTTCATTTATTCAGGATTATTCACTGATCAACATAATTTTCATATGGAAACTGAGAGACTATTCGCAAGGTATTGCTTGGAACATTTTATTTGCCCATTATGATACTTGACTATGAAGGGGATGGTTTTTTGTTTTCCTTTTCTGAGAATAGTCTTCATGAAACTAAATCAAGTTAACAACTATCAAGGTTTCCATTCTAAATACAACATCACTATATTTAAAAAACTCAATTCTTTCAAAAACTAAACTGTTGCTGTATGGAAAATGTGATATTTTAAAAGAATAGAAGGATAATGCCTAAGACAGCAGGTCTTGGAAAGCTGATAACCCAAGATTAGTACTCAAATGTGCAAAGTAGGCAGTTTTGTTCCACCTTTGTAAATCAGGGACGAATTATATTTGGTTGTATGAAATGGATATGAATCTGAAATAAATTTATACAAAGCAATTAATTTGAACTGAAATGAAATTGTGTACTATATGAGGGACCTTTCTAATTGTGGTGGAAATGCTTATATATGTAAGTAAATTAATACATTCTATAGTTACTTGGAAGATTATTATTATGTGTATAAACAGTCAGGTTTTAGATGCCTAAAAAAAAAAAAGCATTATAAATGGGCAGAATGAGAAATAATAGGTATGGCATTCACATTTGTTTAAATCACCACAAAAAAGCCACAATAGGGAGGATGTATATACTGCATCAAAAATAACTAAATGGTCAGTACTTAGTTTATTTTGTCTATTTGCAACCTTCCTATGAATTCTTTATTATTTTCGTTTTCTGATCTATGATTTTAAAAACTGACATATTCCAATTTCAATGAAACACGTATTGCTATTTTTTGTCTCATTTTGTTTATTTCCAAGTTTTCTCTGTGTATTAAAAGTCTATAAGCCAGTAAGTTCTGAAAATCAATTTATCAAAAATTAACTTGAAAATAAACTTATTTGTAGGCAGAAAATATTTTCTTATATAAATTATAGGTAAGCCTACCTAGAAAAAACTATCTTCTCTGCCACTCAGCTATAAAAACTAATATGAAGAGCCAACTTAAAATCCTTTCTTCTTTTAAAGAAAGGACTTCTGTTTTAATTCCACAGTCCGAATGAATACTGATACAGAATAAAGAGTTATTCTCAAGTGACCTGTTTAAGGATGTTTTAGTTTGAGGGATTTTAATTCCTATATTATGATAAAGAACCTAAAAGCAAAATTTAATTTCTTCATTATGATATGGAAATTTTTCTAGACCTGGTAACTAAATATCCAAAATGTTGTGTGGTTTCTTTGAACTTTCAAACCTAATTCAAATTTTAGACTGAAAAGTGCACCTAAGTAATAATCTAACAGTTACATACCCATGACTCATTTATCATACTCTATTTATGGAAGTGACAGCTCCTTACGACTAAACTTCAGGTTCTCCAAGCACTTTCAGAATTTGTAAGTTTGATTTATACAAGTCCATGGGAAGTCTCTGTGTAATCACTTAAAAGTGACAGGAATATAATTTGAAAAATTCAGAAAATATGAACTCAATCTATTTTTGTGAAATATTTTTCTTTAGGCATAAAAATCATACCTATATGTATGTAAGACAAATGTTTTAGGCACATAAAATGTCCATTAAGAGAAGTGAACATACTTACAAAAAAAGAGGGATCCCTGTCATAGTGCTACAACACCCATTACAATAAAGGAGTCTGAATAGACAGGAATACCCCTTCCTTTCCTTTCCTTCCCTATTAGGCAATAGTTTCAAATGAGGGAAAGATCTATAGCTTTTTAAAGAACTGACATGAGAACTATGCATTCACATTTTTTGGGAGAAAAAAAGAGAGAATGCTTTGTCTGCTGTAAAGATAGGAAATAAAATTATGATTCACTCCTTCAAGAGCTATAAGCAACCTAAATCTCACTTACACAAGGAAGAAAATATTTTTCTCTCTCATCCTTACATTATTTAATCTATTATGAGCAAAACCTTTTTATCACATCATCCTTTTCTGTTTGATGTGTTCATTTTATTTATTTATTTTCCCTTAGCTATTCTCACATTTCAATCAGGAAAGCTGAAATCCCAAGTCAAATCTTAAAGTGTTTACATGTCTGAACTCAAGCTGATAACATCCAAATAGTGGAGGGGGTGAGATCTTTCAAAACAAACATAATCAGCTCGGTGATTCTCCTTTTTTGGGTGGATGGATAGGGACCTTAATCACATAAGCAACATCCCTGCTTATAATAGTAACATTATAGTAAATAGTAATCTAGATGCAGCACATATAGACCTATAATATTTATTTGAAATGGTAAGTACAATTATTCAATTTTTAAAATGTATATCAATATATTATTTATATTTTACAATCTTATTAAAATTTGGGTTTACTCAATGATTTATGTTCATTTTTAGTTAGGCAGAGTAGAGACCTTTATAATACTTGCCAAAGTAACATTAATAAACATGTTCAGATCTTGCTTCTGAAGTTCCCTATCATTTATTTTCTTTAAAAGTGTCAAAGGGAATCAGTCGCTAGGGTTGTCTGAGACATTTTAAAAATCATCTCTGCATTGAGGTTCATGGAACACTTTTTTAAAGTCAAATATTACCTATATGAATTAATGAAATCTGCAGTATTAATTCAAAAAAAGAAGTGGGACATTAATTGGACTCATGACACTACTGTGTGACCCAATGAGAATTGACAGTCAAATTATAGGCCCTTTTAAGAAGAAATTGTACCTTATTTTTTGCTTATGCAGATCTTAAATTGCAAAACGACTTTTCCTATTATTATTGTTATTATTTGACAGAGGCAGTACCTCTATAGGAGCATCCAAGTTTCACACTGGTTCTTACAATTTGCATTTTATTGAATGTATTTTTAGGAAGCTACACAATAGGAGATTGAGCTGCCCTGTTGAATTTTGAAAGCTTACTTTCATTTGTTTTGCTTCCAGTGTTGATTTAATTATACTGCATTATTATCAAAGCTGCATTGTGTACTTTTTTATTCCTTTTACATGTGTTTGAGGTGAAGACCTTGGCTTTGTCTGCAAACAGTGTGTTTCAAGTTATTCCTTAAGTACTAAATAATAAAGAAAAGAGAAGAAAAGATTTTTTTAAAAGATAGCAGACAGTGATCCCAAGGTAAAGGGTTAAATGTAAGATCTCCAAGAAACATTTTGAAGTTGATTAAGACTCCAGCTTTGCATTAAACAGTGTCCCTTCCACATGAGTTGCTGCTAATACTGTTAAGGAGCAGCTTGAGAGCCCAGTGCTCCAGTGACCTCCTTCACCCTCCAGCCACCCACCGGGCCTTCCTGATTAGCATTCTACCTGGTTCTCGGAGGAATTCCCATCGTCCCCTAGGAGCTCATTGCGTACTTCGTCACTGTAGGCGATCCGTGACCTTTTCTATAAAACAAAACAAAAAGAGAGAGAGCAAGATGAACGTTAGCAAGTAAAGGCTTCGGAGCATTATTGGTATCAAGGCTGATCATCTCAAACCTCGAGAGCCCCCTAATGGAAACCTATTTGCTAAAATTTGCAAACCAAAGTTGTGTAAAGTTCTTGAACTTGAGAAGTTTAATATAAATTAGAAGGGTTTTTCAAATGCCAATAATGAAAGAAAATTACAGTGTAAAGTACTCTATTAATATTCAAAATGGATCAGAACTGCTATATTATTTCATACACAGTTATTCAAATAAGAACACCAAAGCTGAAGGAAATACAGCGATGTAGCTGTATATCTGCAAAACTCACCAGATTGTAATTAAAACAGGGTATATAGGGTTTTTTAATATTGTGGCAGGAAATGGATTTTACAATATAGGTCTTTTAAAATTTCTAATACTAGGATAATATTGTATCTGCATACACACACTAGAATGCTTGGAAAATTGTACATCTATATTTTATTATAGTGATGTTACTAACTAAAAAGAGATTAAATTTAAAAGCCCATCCCATTTCCAAACAGTAATTTAAATGTCTCTAAATCCTCTATAAATAATTGCCTACAGAAAAGTATGGGAGTGTGTGTGTGTGTGTGTATGTGTGTGTGTGTGATAAAACGAATTAAATTTCCCAATCCTTATAAATAAAAGCAAGTAGGCTATGAGTCAACTTTACACAATCCCAGTAAATAAAGACAAGTAGGCTATGAGTCAACATTTCACACACTGAAATTCTGTTTTACAAGAATTCTACCTTTACCTGTAAAGTCAGAGGGACATGTCTGCAAGCAATTCGTGTATTATCTAAATTACACACATTTGGAAAAGCTAAAAGTCTCAGTCAGAATATTTGTTGTGAAGCTACAATGCAATCCTTAGATGCTACTTTGGCGTCACTATTCAGACCCAGATGCAGATTTATAGGCTACTTTGCTGTCTTTTCTGCTTCTGAACTAAGCAAAAACAGTTGATTTAAAAATGGCAGTTAGAAAATGGCAATCTTTTTCTCACTTGGGGTCTAAAGTTTTAAACTTAAAATTTCTTACCTGTCCAACTGTGATCTGAAAAATTATTGCAGTTTGAAAGGATTATCCATAATCCATGAGTTGAAGTCAACAAGATTTTTAATTAGAATTCTAAACTAGTGAATGAGTAACACTGCTTTGCCACACAGAGCTCACATCTTAAACATACACACATATTATATTCGAATTTAAAAGGACTTTCAACAAGAAAAACCAGTAGATTTTAAATCATTTTAAAGTTGCAGCCTTCCTCAGTTGTAGGTCTTATATGAACCACAAAACACAGAAAATTATTTCAGTAACTATTTTCTCAGTTCTCCTAAGAATGATACATAAGATAAAATTAATTTATTACATAGAACAGAAGCCTTAGGGCATTAGGGCTTAACTCTCTGGTAGAACCCAGTTGAAAAGGGCTGAATGGAGTATAGATAAAAATAAATAATAAATTAATAAATCTAGATACCCCTTTATTTTTTTTTAGGGAGGGGGAGCCAGTCTCATGGAGTTCTAAAGGTAGCTTTGGTTAAACTGAGACTAGAACCCTGGGGTCCTGACTCACAGCTCAGTGCTCACTCAATCACACAAAATTTCCTCACCATTTTATTACCCTCTGGATACACTCAGGAAAAAGATGCAAAGAAAATGCAAAATGTTTCAGTATAAAGTAGATGATGGCATCCCATCCCTGCCCTGAGTCTTTACCCCAAGCTTGCCTTCCCTGCTACAAATGTCTATCTTATACCTTGGCAAATGCAATAAGTCTGTAGGTAGATAACTAAAGGCAACGATGTTGCAGAGAGGACAAAGTAGAAAAGTTAAGTCAGCCTGAGGTTAGTAATGGTATCTATATCAAATGTCTCAACAATTCAGGAGTGACACAATTCATTCACTTGTGAACATGCCAGACTTCTTACCACCACAAACAGCATTTAATGAAACCTGCTTCTCTTACTGTATTTACTGAAGCTGCTGTTATTTAGCCATTTCTATTAACTTCACACAGAACTGCACTGAAAAATGTAAGTTACAAGGACAGTATACTTCATGGTCTTACTATAATATTTAGATCAAGCCGAACCTTTCTTTTGCCCACATGGAGATTCCCCCACTACAGTAGTTTCAAACTAGCTAAGCCAAAGTATTTTACAGCATTAAAGGAAATGAGAACCTTTAAACAGGCTGTGGTATCAGAGCTGCCTTTTTAATGATTCATTTCATCACGATGGGGGACTAAAACGTTCCTCAGTGTGCAAGAATATCATACGGAGATTGTTTTTGTTTTTTGTTTTTTTTCACCAAAACACCAACAAATTGGCATAGATTTTTCAATTATATTTTGATTTACTATATTTCTATATATACTAAATATACTACATTATATTTACTATATTTCAAAAGAATTATAACATTACAAGAATGTATCCCTAAATATCTCATCTTGTTTTGGTTAGAATCCATTGCTTTTGAAAACCAGCAATTAAGAGTGTACGCACTCAGCAACAGAGGAGAATGAAGGATTTATCCACAGTTGAAGGGTGGTCCCTATAAATGTCATTCTTTTCCATTGGGATGGTAAAAACTGGTCATTTGGGTAGCTTTCTAGATATAATTACGCAAATGATATGCTGAGTTTACAAATGTTCCCTGATAGGACTGACTTCTGCTCAAGAATGAAAAGATAACTCATTTCGAATATCAGAAATAGTTCCTCATGAAAATTATACAAGCATTGCTGGAAACTGAACTCTTGACACGTGAGCACCATTTTACAAAATTTTTCTAAAAATCAAGACTTTCTTTTATTAAGAATGATATTTAAATGCCAGGCATTGGTATTTTCTCCTAATTTTTTATGGTTTGGAATTTTAAGTAAGCTGGCTGTAATCAACCATAATTTAGCCTGCAGGATCATCATTAAACTAATTGAATTCCCAAAGATGTAAATTCCTTTCAGTGACAAACTGCTTATTTCATGGGTAATTTTCCTCCAAAAATCAATAAATTATTTCACCTTTTATGGAACTTTTAAAAATCTCACTCTACATTACCAAGTACTATGCCATACTTTAATCAGGAAGATTCAAAGTTAATGAAACTAAAACGTATCTTGTATCTTGATAAACTAACTAAAATAATTTTACTTTATTATCAACTGTATAAAATCTGTACTTTAGCCAAATGCAAGCATGAGAATTTGAGCTGAAAATGTCACACACTCAGCTACAGTTTGAAGGAACCCAATTCATAATGCATTTTATAAATAGTTAATGACTTCTATACATAAGCTAACCAGGCAAATCAAGAAATTGTCAACATTTTTAGTCTTAGTTGTCAGTTACGACTGTCTACTGGTGCTTTATATGTGGCTTCTGGAGAAGACAGAAGCTCTATGCAGTTTGTAATCTATTGCAATTTTGAGTCTGTAGCATAAGGGTGGAAAAGCTTCAGCTGACAATAGTTGCCACACACACACATACACACAATGTTAAATACAAGCATTCCTCACTTTCAGTTGTGTGTGTATAAAGCTTATTCCTTCTAACTTATACACTTGGGTGAACTGGTCACAAATGGACAGAAAAAGCTACAGACCATATATAAACTATAAAAAAATATGACAAATTAACAAGTCACTGTTATCCCAAGGAAGTTAGAGGAACTAAGTTTCGGTGGGCATTTTAAACTGATGACAAAAGTGAGTCTTTGGTTTTGAAAGTGAGACTTTCAGATTCCAAGCGGTTTTCACTTGGTTTATGAACAGAACTTCTGCATACTGACTGGCAGATTTCCTTAAAGCCAAGTTCAAACAAATACCCTTGCTCAGTTCTATCTGGCAATTTGGCGTAGAACAATCTATCTACTTGACCCAAGCCTTAAACATTTCCCAACTGAACTGAATATATTCCTGGACAGGCACTGCTAAACTAGAAACAAAATGAAAATTAACTTAGCTTAAACTAATTAAGAACTGTGATCTGTGATCCCACCTCCTGTGTGATTCTACATGTGAAACAGGGTATACATAACCAGAATGAGGATTCTACGGCCTGCCACTAGCAGAAGCATAACAATGAAGGTGGTTTATTACTAAAGTGTATATGAGAATTTAATTTCCAAGGAGTGCACATGGCAAAGCAATTGCTTAAATTGCCTCACCTGGGAATTTAATACAATGTTATCATCAGACCAGCCACATTGTAAATAGATTTATAATGCTTTCCATGTGCTGCACTCTGTTGCATATGAATTAAGTAATGATCTGGTATTACAATAAAATCAGCTAGTTCCCACACCTGGCAGACAGGATATTTCACTAAATTAATACCCATACAGCTACATCACAAGGCATGGGAGCGGAAACTATCTCCAAGGCATTCGGCCTGAGTTTTCCATGGGAGGCAAACACTCCATGGTTATGTACAATGTCACTATGTTGAATGGGCTGCTCAAGACAATCTGTTTCTAACATCTGTATCACAAAATTAAGACTTTCTCATTCCCATTCAGTTTTGGCCTAATTTTCTTCATTCAGTGCTTTAATTACTAATCAGCAATCCACAACATTCACAAACCTGAAGAAAGGCCTTTATTCTAATCTATGTGCTGCAGACAGCCAAATAATTGATACAAAGTGCAGTATGGTTTTGGTAAGTAATGAAAGAACAGCTTGTCCTACTTCCTAATCAAATTGGTCTATAGAAGAAATGGTTAATAGATTTCTCCATAGGTCTAAAACAAATTACCCAGTCTGGCCAGACTTTTCCATTGCTTCTACCATGTCTTTCAGTCTCCATATATTTAATAATGCTCAAGGTTACCAGGTGATACATCTATTAAAAACTGTTATGCTTTCATAGCCAAAGAATTTAACTGCTCTAAAGAATTTAACTGCTCCTGTTATAATTAACACTTTGGGATATCTACAGAATACCGTGAAATTATATTTATTAGCTAGTCATATAATTGCTGGCATTCATTTCTTACCTAATTTTATCTGGTTCTAATTAAATAATATCATACTTCTGTAATGCCCAGATGGCATTTTCTAAAATGCACCTATCTGTGGCACAAAGCATTCCATATTTAACCTCACTTCTATTACTCCATGGCCAATTTAACTTTTCATCCACACTCCACAATTGACACAGGACTTAAAAAGGCTCATCACTCCAGGACAGGACATTTAAATTTTGGAGAAAATAAAAAGGAATTTGTGAAATTTTGTTTATCACAGTGTTCTCTGTGCTACATTAATTTCTAGCAACAAGCGATTTAAGATTAAAACATGCCATACTACATGATTTAGGCAAAGGCAAAGTAAAGTATCAGACAAATGTCTGATTCCTGAAAAGCTGCTGGGATGAAAAGGCACAGGCACAGGCGCTGAGTGAAGAGAACACAGATAACACTCCAGTGATCTTGGTCAAATTATGTTTTCTGAATCTTTAAGAGAGTGTTGATAATATTTATTTCCCAGGGCTGTTGTGAGGATTTAAATATTATAAACAAGTGGAAACCTATCTATAATACCTTGGATGTGATCACCCTGCAAAGGGTGTTCAACTAAATATTAGTTAATAATACTGGAAAGCATCCAATAAAACCAGTACACATATAAGGCCGAGAGTACACATTAGTGCATCTTTCCTAGAAAGAGATTTGCCAACATATACCAAGAGTAGCTTTAAAAAGTTCTTATTATTTAACCCAGTAATTCCACTACACTGTTTTGCTCAATTTCCTATTTTTGCTTCTACAATTTTTGGAAGATTTTTAATGGTAAAAACTTTATTGCATTTCTTTAACGATATCAGAGGAATTAAGTTCCAATATGTTTCTTCTAAGTAATCATTTCACTAAACATGGCTTACTCTTGCTCAAGGGACTCTTGAGAGTTAAAGGTCAAGCTCATTCACTGGAAAGTGCACATGCCACATGTCACCAATACTGCAGTGTTAATAAAGGGAAAACACACTTTCTATCTATCATAAACTCATGGCCAATGGACCATATGCAAGCCACCAGAGAGAAAATATAACATGCCCGGCTGCTAGGCTACCAACAGTTGGAAAAACAGGTTAGCGTGAGAACAGTGAAATAACCCATTGTTCTTGAGCATGTAATACAGGAAAGAGATATTTAACATTTTTTTGGAAAAAATTTTAAATACTAATGTCTTTGTATTATAATCACTCTCCTTGATTATTTCTGTGTGTACTTTCAAAAACACAGTACATGTTTGAAAAGGATGTTCATATTTTTGGCTGCAAATAAGGTAAATTATACCACATTTTCTCTTAACTTTGCTTTTTAATTAAGCTATCATGTCACATGTGAACACATGCATATGATGAGGATACACACACACACTCACACAAAACCATATGCAACCCATATGGAATAGTAACTCTATTTGTGCTCACAATGCTAGAAGAGACTTTTATTTATACGAGGAAATCCAACCACACTGCTGCTACATCATTTAATGATTTGTAAAACAGAGAGCCCTGAAATCATGTAACTGCACTTCTTCATTTCCTTCTCCAGCATTTTTAACTTAAGCCTGAAATTTAAGTTTAGCATTAGTGTTTCAAAATGCAACTTGAGTTAGTTAGTATCATGGCCCTACTTGCTTGAATATGCTCATATTTATGATTTGACACTGCTATTGAACACAGTGTGGCTATGTCTTAAATCATGTTAGCTTGTCAATCAATAATTAAGTTACTTCATTCAGAAAATCAGCTCATGATAGAATGCCCAGATGTTGTCCACATCTGGAATAGAGTAAGTATGCAGCGGAGAAAATCTAATTCTTTAAAGTCTTTCTGAATACAAAATAAAAAGAACCGTATAGACTGTATTTGAAATAATCAGAACGCTAAAATGTTCACTGTTTTTTTTTGAAAATGATATACACTCTCACTGGAAAATGATACTCTGATAAACAAATACTATGGAATAAGTAGTTCATTTGTATTTTTAAAAGAACTACTAAATAAAGTATATACACGTATGCAATTAAGTTGTATCGATGTGTTCCTATGTAATCTGCCTATCATTAGGGAGAAAAAGTGATCATTCATTAAAAATCTATCAATGGCCATAATTTCAAGTGATCTAGATATCCAAGAACAAATGATCCCGAGGATTCTGTGTAACTGACACATAGTAGGTATTACACACATTTAGTAACACGTAAGTGACAGAACCTTTTAGTTGACAGTGGTGACATGAGGCATCACCTAAACCACCCTACACATTTAGAGTTGAGAAGTTCTAAGCCACATGGGTGGGCTACCAAAGGCCACACAGTTAGGAAAGACCCAGGCAGAACGAGGACAGCATCCCTTTCCCAAAGCCAGCGCTCCTGTCACTGTACCAGAGCACCAGCAAAGGCTGGGTTGCCTCGTGACTCCTTCCTCTAGGCAAAGTTGGCTGCACCATTCACCTGGCTCTACGAAGTGAGCATCATTTGACTGGTCTGTAGATTTTGTTTGTCACCCTGCTCCGAAATAAACAAACAAAAACCAAACCTTTGCTTATACATGATTGGCAACATCTAGAATATTGATGATAAATTTGAAAGTTCAAGGGTGACAAATGCTTAAGGTAGAATGTTTTATTTGTCTGATCTCAGAGGGTGAGTCACAACCACACCTATGGGTGTAACTAGATAGGTTTCAAGATTAATCTTCAAAGGCTACACCACAAAGCAACAATAACTTACCCACAGGGCAGGCAAGGAGCCTCACTGGTGATGAAGACGTAAGAACTGCCTGCTAACCCTGGGATCGGGCTCCCTACGCGGTCCCTCTCCAGTTCTAGATTGGAAGCAGCCACCTCACAGGCAAAACATTTTTATAATACATTTTTCCTGGAACTTACTTTTAGAGCCATGTTGTGACAGATTCTTTATTATAAAATATGCTGTGTTCTAGTGAGGTTACAGTACTCATAATGCAGAGATGTACAATATGCTTTTTACGGCTTTATGAATACAGCCAATAAAACTATGATGCTGAGGCAAGTAAACAAAATTCTTTTAGTCCAAATTCTCTATGAAAACATTTTGAAGATTACTTCTAAACCAAGGTGACCCAAAACTATTAAATATAATAAGTCAAATATAAATATTCATACCTGATTCATAAACAACATGCTCTTGCTAAAAATGTATCCATTTTCT
This sequence comes from Molossus molossus, assembly GCF_014108415.1. Taxonomy (NCBI): domain Eukaryota; kingdom Metazoa; phylum Chordata; class Mammalia; order Chiroptera; family Molossidae; genus Molossus; species Molossus molossus. The sequence continues at coordinate 14,237,356 of NW_023425352.1, forward strand.
GTTGAATAGAATAAGTTACTGCCTAGTCAGGGGCTTTGCTTCATCAATTCACTGTTCTTTCTCTTGTATCTTCAATGTGGCACTCTTTTCTTTAAGAATATACACGTTTCAGTGCACCCTAGATTTATATATTTTTTAAAGTTTTTTACTCTACAATACTCTCCCCAACTAATGCCCAACCTCTCTTTATCCTTCTCTTCCTAGCCAAGCTTCTTGAGAGAAGATTCTACAAACACTAACTCCCCTTATTCATGTCCCAGACACTTATCAACTTAAGTGTCTTTCTACCTTGCCACAGGACTCCCCGGGATCACCAATGGCTTCCCAATTGTCAAAATTGTTGGCCATTTTTAAAAAATAAGCTTTCAATTTTAAAATATTATAGAGTCACAGAAAAGTTGCAAAGAGTACATAGTTCCCATATAACCCCCACACAGTTGCCCATTATTAACATCTTACATTAATATGGTACGTTTGTCACAATTAATTAATCAATCGCTCATTATTATACATCATTACTAACTGAAGTCCACACTTTTTTCAGGTTTCCTTAATACCTAATATCCTTTTTCTGTCCTACGATTCCACATTACATTTAGTAGTCATATCTCCTTAGGTTGCTCTTGGCTGTGATAATATCTCAGACTTTTCTTCGATAACCTGGACCGTTTTGAAGAGTACTGGTCAGGTTGTTTTGTAGAATGTCTCTCAATTGGGATTTATCTGAAGTTTTTCTTATGACTAGACTGGGGTTATATGTTTTGGGGAGGAAGACGACAGAGGTAAAGTGCTATTTTCATCACAACATTTCAAAGGTATACACTAGCAACATGACTTCGTCACTGTGGATGTTGACCATAGTCACCTGGCTGAAGTAGTGTCTGTCAGTTTCCTCCCCGGTAAAGCTACTCTTTCCCCTTCCCACGCTGTACTCACTGTGCACAACCCACGTTTGTGGAATGGGGAATGATGCTCCATGTCCTCAAGGGAGGAGAATCTACATATGTTACTTGGCATTCCCCTGCATGGGAGATCTGTCTATTTCATCAGTACTCAATCATACACACCTAGAAATTATCCCACTCTCTCTCTTACTCCCCACATCCCCACAATCAACAAGACCTATGGATGAGACTCCTATTTTTCAGAACATCTATGATTGGAGCCCTTGGCCATATTTCCAGGATGTCTGTTTCTTTATGCACTAGTCTCAATTCTTCCTCATAACTGTTGTTATACATATTTCATCCCTCTTTTTATACATGAATTATATCTGAGAGATACTTGTATGGAAAGACTGGCACATTTTTAGGCAGAGGTAAGCCAACAGGTACAAATTCTCAGCTCCTCATCTTGGGGAGTAAAGGAGACCCCTTCAACCTTCCCTCTAGCAAAATATCAAAGCTATAGAAGAATCAGTGTCTAAAGATATAACGTATTTCAGAATAGGCATGTTAAAATAGAAAGCAAATTCATCCGATAAAAGCCAACATACTATGGGAAAATGCTAAGCAACAGACTTCTCTCCAACTTTATAAGTCAATACATTTCTCTTTAATTTCACATACAGGCATCTCTCGTATCAGCTGGCTTATTGTTCTCTAAGTTAGATAGTCCCATCTTTTATTAGGTAGAAGCTAAAAGACCACCCTTTCAAACGAGACGGGTGCATGCATATTTCTTCTTTGTCTGATTTGTGGACCTGAGGAATATGGATTACTTCTGTTATCTGCACGGAGAAGCTCTGCTACAAGCCTGGCATTCAGTTTGCTTTTATCTCTGAGACCCCAAATTGCACCGTTAGGCAACAGAGGGCACTTATCTAGATTGAGCTGTCATACAAATAGATTTTTGTCAGCCATTCAATTTGTATTGGGGAACACGCCAACAAAAACAAAACATGGCAATTTAGAACAACAAACCTATCCTCTACTGACAGGAACAAATTGCTGTATTTCAAATGAATAAGAATTACTATAGATCGCACATCCTGCGTGGTGGTGTTATGGAAAGAAAACTATTCTGGGAACTAATTTTGTCTAGTTTTTCTGGCAGAGGTCTAACAGAAAGGAAGCAAGTAGTATGGTTAATAGCAATAAACACATAAGAAAAAAGCCACTAACAGACAGGAATTATATGTTACCAGAGAGAATAAGGCTTTCTAACAAAATTCCAAGTCCACATTCAGTGACTGTGTGGAGAAGGTGACACCATGCTGAATTTCGAGTTTGTTTTCTGATCTGTAGTCCTCCCAGGACCACAGGAGCACCTCTGCCCACAAACAGTCCATCTGAGTGATGAGACCATCGCTCTCCCTGAGCCTAAACCGATTCTGGCTCCTTGTCTTCAACATTCACAAAGAACAATCGAAAACTTGAGAGAACTGACCTCATCACAGTTACACCTACGCTCTTCCATATCTCAGACTGACAAAATATCCAGAGTTGATCTATTCAAGGTTGGCGTTAGTCATAAGCATTAAAGATGCCGATCAGTTACATCGGTAAAAATTCGGTAATACATTTCTCCTTCCCTATTGTTTTTGTTTGACTGGAATCCCATTCCCTTTTCTATCAGCAGCAGTTCATTCTGGAACTTATGTAGCTGCTCCTTCGATGGAATCCAGTCTTGGACTTGTGGAATCAGAAACTGCTGCAAGGGAAATATGCAAATATGCAAATCACCCCTGCGAATCCACATCAAACTGACACGGGAAAGAAACAAACTTAAAGGTCAAAAACTTCCACTGAACCCTTGAAATTTTACTAAACAGAAATTTAACTAGTTCAATTATTCAAATGCAAATATTTACATTTTGAAAATGAGTTTTTTTTCCGGTTAAAATTATGTAACAAGAATTCAGCACCTTACAAATTTCTGTGCTAGGTCAAATGGTGAAGCTATGATATTATGTGTTGTTGTAACAGGGGCTTTATGTAAAGACCTGAGACTTTATTAAAGGGCAATCTAAAAAATATATATACTCTAAATACAAGGCATGAAAAGGACCTCATGAACAGCAGCTAAAATAGATAAGAGGATAAAAACAAGGTAAAATAAATGCTTCTAGTTGCCTCTATATGCTGGCAAATAACAGAGCTTATCTGAGAAAAATTATTTTTACTTTGAAGAAAGTTATAAAATCACATTACTTGAAAAACTTGAACAGGTGCATGACGTATACAACTTACTTTCAAATGGCTTACAAAAATATATGCATATACAGGTAGAGAGAAAAAAGATCAATAGAGAAGGCATACATAAATGATAAAGCAAAAAGAAATGTTAATAGGTAAATCTAGGTAAATAATATATGTATGTTCTTTTAACTATTCTTCAAGCTTTTCTGAAAACTTGAAATTATTTCCAAATAAAAAGTGTAAAATAATTAAAAAGTGTGGAAAAGATTATTGGGAGAAGGAAGTACAGGTTTCTGGTAAATTAATACTCTACAACCAGCTAATATCTGACATTAGCTAAATGTCAAAACAAATCCTTGGTTAGATCCACAATAGTTAATGTTAAACAAAAATATGAGAACATTACTCCTTTCAAATTCAGACAATTTAAACTGTTCATTTTTACTATATAAGATGGGGTTTTCCTTTTTTTTTTTCAGTAAAATACAGGATTTTATTTGCACTTTTAAATGAGCAACATAATTATCTTTTGTAGTTCAGCTATCAGAATGGACTCCAAGTAGTCCGGAGAAGTTCAAAGACATCCATTCAAAACAACAGCACATTATCGGCCTCTACAACAGTTCGGCAGTACAGCACGTCTTCCTCTCCTTCGTTTCATTCCAAATTTAATGTTTCGAGGGCAATCATTCTAAATTAGATTGTTTAACAGGTAATACATTAGTATTATTATTGACAAAAGCACCTAGAGGAACCGACTGCAAACCACGTCGGAGTGCTTTGCACCAGCGGAAGAGCTTTGACCACACTCTTGGGTCATTCTCCAATGCTCCCGAAGAGAATACACACTTGCAGGTAGTCAGACATGTGCCTACTACACTTTGACTTGATTTGGCAACCAAGGTACTGCTGATCTGTCTAACTTTGACTCTGATAGCCCTGGACAGGGACTGAATGTAATTCTCTTCTCTGAAAAGAACACAGCCAATTTGGGCACTCTATAAATATGCGATACTAATAGAACCTTAGGGCGAGAAGGGACCTTGAGAGTCCTCTAGTGTGCCTCACTCCCTTACATCATCGCACACTGCATGTGTCTTATAAAGACCTCAGGAAGGAGGTTCCGTAGCCTTCACAAATGAGGTTTGCCAACAGCCACTGGTTACTGTCAGAAAGTATTTCCCTAAATGAAGTGGCAATCTGTGGTACTATAGTTACATATACAGTGGAGACCAACAACGGCTACTGACCGTACTTGGCAAAACGGTTCTTTACAAAGTTGAAGACACTTGACAGCTCCACAACTTTCCATCCTGGGAAAATGGTCCCAGGACCTTTCTTCTCCTGTTTAATTTTCCAAGACTTAATCTGAGCGAGCCGGCCCCGAGTTTATCTGAATTGTCTTTAGGCATGGGAGCCCCCAGCTGCACTCAGAGATGGGTATCAGTAGCTTCTGCCAGAGCCTAACATAAATCAAACTAGACCCAATCTTATTCATGGTATGTAAAGTTGCGGTTACTCCTTTTTCTGTTCATTCTTATTTCTGATCTGAACACTTTTTTTTTTCTTTATTGATTTTAGAGAGAAAGGAAGGGAAAGAGAGAGAGAGAGAGAGAGAGAGAGAGAGAGAGAGAGAGAGAGAGAGAAACATCGATGAGAGAGAACATCGATTGGCTGCCTCCTGCATGCCCCCCACTGGGGATCAGGCCCACAACCTGGGCATGTGCTCTGACCGGGAATCGAACTGGTGATCTCTTGGTGCATGGGTGGACACTCAACCACTGAGCCACACTGGCCGGGCTGAACACATTTAAAAAAATATATATGTTTTTATTGATTTTTGAGAGAGAGGAAGGGAGAGACAGATAGAAACATCAATGTGAGAAACATCTGTCGGCTGCCTCCTGCAGGCCCCCTACCGGGGGTCAAGCCCACAACCTGGGCATGTGCCCTGACCAGGAATTGAACTAGGACCTCTCAGTCCATGGGTCAATGCTCAATTCACTGAGCCACATTGGCAGGGCAGGGCTCAACACATTTAATATTAATTACATATATACTTTAATTTTTTAGTTTTGGGGCTAGTTTCTGCTACTCTGATTTTCCTGTCCTTTGAGGAAACTATGATAAATCAGAAAGGTCTCCAATTTGAGCACCTGATTAGCTTGGATCCAAATCCTAGCTTTGTCCTTTTCTAATTGTAATTAAAAAGCAAGTTTTTGAACCCCTACGTACCTCAGGTCGAGCCAAGGTAAAGTTTACAAAAGCAGTTAGTATAGTGTTGAACACATACTAGGAATTAAAGAAAAATAACTGCTCTGATAATAATAATAATTATTATTGAGAGTGTCAGCAAGTCTATTCCTCTGGCACATAAAACTCCGGGCTTGCCCCTCAGCACATTACTGTAAGGTGGTCCTACATGTTACCCAACACAGGTGCTCAGTTCTGCTCCCAGTTATCACCCAGCTCCTGACCGCAAAGACCAGGTGGACTTTCCATTCTGGCCCCTCCTGGCTCTTGGGACTCAATATTACCTCCCATTATTGGTCTTTTTCCTTTGACCCTTAGTATGTGTATCTGAACTTGATTTTCTACTTTGAACCCCAGTGTTTTTGTGAGGATTTAGGGTGCCATTCATCTTTCTGCTCTGTCTCTAGAAGAGAAAATACTTGTATATATTATCCCAAACTCTGAAAAGAATTTGGCCAGTAATACAACATAAAAGCTTCAGAGATAATGTACTTGGTTATCAGCACATTATTTAATAGTATGAATTAAACTAGGATTCAAATCCCAGCTTTGCTATTTATTATCTACATGGTTGCATAAGAGTGTCTGACCTTTCTGAGTCTCAGTCTGCATATCTGCATAAGGGAAATAAAAATGCTCACTGTGTTGTGAGGATTAAATGAGACTTACAATACAAACACAGCTCCATAAGTTAACAGGCTCCCTCTAAGTCATCATTTTCTTCTCCTCCTAACCCTCTGGGTTGGGTAGGTGGGTGAGGGACAAGGACACATATACTCTGAATTCTCTATTCTGGCAAAACTAGAAAACAGATATTATTCACAGATCCCAAAATATGTGCAGAGGTGTCCAGAAGCAGCTGGCATCGTGCAGAGCCACTTGGTAGAAGGTGACAACGTGCATGAAGGATGACAACAGGACTCAATAATAGCTGAGCTCAAAAAGTGCTGGCCAAACACACTTCCTGAAGGTGAGGGCCTCATTCCGAAGCACAAGCTCTCTGTGCTTCACTGCAAACAACGATGTGGGAACTGGTGGAAGCAGGCTGCTGGCAGAAGTCCTCCCGGACACAGTCTGTTCTGAGAAGCAGAGGAGGCAGGGCTACGTAAAGAATAACACAGGGCTTCTGATTCCTGAAGAATGCAGAACGTCACAAGAGAACACTGCTTCTACCTTAACAAACAGGGTGAGCTGGAAAACCTACACAATCATAACTCTAAAACCTATTAGAGAGCTGATGGCACAAAGACATCTAATGAAGTACATTCAGAAAGTCATGAGCCTTTTATTTATTTATGTATTGTAAAGTTTTTGTATTGATTTTTTTAGAAAGAGAGGAAGGGAGAGGGAGAGAGAGAGAAACAATGATATGAGAGCAAACATGGATCAGCTGCCTCCTGCATGTCCCCTACTAGGGATCGAGCTCACAACTTGGGCATGTACCCATGGGAATCGAACAGGCAAACTTTTGGTGCGTGGGACGATGCCCAATCAACAAAACCACACTGGCTAGGACAAAATCATGAGCCTTTTATATCAGAGAACAGATCCATGGCTGGTCTCACTCTTAGAGGAGCAGAAGGAACCTCTACAGACATAGGTAAAAAGAAACCATCCAAACTTCTAACACACTTTTCAGGGCTACATCAGGGCTGGCATAACAGGTTAGGATTTCAAGGAATCTGAGTCAGAGCGTGAGATCCAGGGTCTGTCTACCAATGCTTCCTATGGGTCATCACTGAGTGCTCAGGACATGGTAGATTGCTGGGAGAGATGTTTCCTTGGGTTACACAAGACCTCTCCCAATTCCAAGGCAGCTAGGCCTCTGAAGGTGGGGTCCAAGGTTTCAGTGTTAAGAGAAGCCCATGCTAAGCCTTCTGAGATCGTGGCTACTGCAGGCCAGGGATGGAGAAAGAGAGCTGACAGAGACCTCCCTGAGGCATTGCAAAAGTTCAGCCGCCAGAAGTTGTAATGGGAGAGGGGACTAGGAATCCGGAGAGAAGATCCTGAGGTACTCTGCACCTTCAAACAGTGTGAGGCACTGCCCTTCTGAGGCAGTTGGCGCAGTGGGCCGGAAGAACTCTCCCGAGATACAGAAAGCCAGGAGCAAGACTGCAGAGCAGGGAGAACAGGCTCAAAACTAGCAGCGGGCTGCAAAGCGATCGCGATGTCCCACAAATGAAAAGGCTGGTGCTCAGCTGGAGGCAGAAAGAAGCACTCTGGAAACTCACCAGTGTTCATAGCTCAGACACCACTGAAGGAAAATCCTAACTCCAGCCTCAAAACATCTGAATTAACCGGGCTGTAAAACAAAGCCCACACACAACCCAACTAAATGTCAGATTGATTTGGCCATTGATTGATTTGTTTATTTGTTCTTTTTTTTCCCGATAAAATTTTATTTATTTCACTCTCTAATGCTCGTTCACATAAAATATCTAGCATATAATAAAAAATTACAACACATAAAGAATACAAAAAAATGTGACCCATGGTCGAGGAAGTATACTACGATGATCCATATACTGGAATTGTCGCTTAGGGACTTTAACATAACATCATCGAAAGGCTAAAGAATATGGCAGAAAAAAAAATGAACAATAAAGAAATGAAGAAATTTAATAGAGAAAGAGAGACTATAAAAATAAATCAAACAGAAATGATAGTACAAAAAATGTGGCTAAAATATGGTATCAGTAAAGGGACTTGAGAGCAGACTGGGAACACCAACGGAAAGCATCTGTAACCTTAGAAAATATCAATGGAAGGCACCCAAACTGGTAAACACAAAGATATAAAAAAGTGAAGAAAGAAAAGCATCCAAGAACTGTAAAATAATATTAAGTGATTCAATATATTTGTAGTTTCAGTCAAAGAAGGAAGAGAGAGGAATGGGGCAGAAGAAATATTTAAGTAAATAATGACTGAAGCTTTATAAAGCTGATGAAAAAGATCATCCTATAGGTCCAGGAAACTCAGTGAGTCACAAGCAGGTTCACACCTGCTGTAACCACACCTAGCTGAAACATAATTAAACTGTCTGCTGAAACACAAAGATAAATAGCAATTCTGAAAAGCAGCCAGAGGATAAAAGAACATTTACATATAGAGGGTAAAAATAACATAAATGACAGCTGACCTCACCAGAAACAATGGAGGCCAGAAGACAATGACAGTACACCTTTAAAGTACAGAGAAGGGTAGTGGGCGGAGACCTGCCAAACTAAAAGTCAATATCCAGTAGAAATTTAATTGTAAAATAATAGTGATGATTAATATAATATTGTATACTAACTATGCTTAAATAAAAAGAAATTTTTAAAGGATGGTGAAATAAATCGAGACATTACTTTTAGTTAGGCAAAGCCTGATGGAATTGATCTCCAGCACATCTTCCCCACTGGACATGCTAAAATGAGTTCTTAAGACTGAAGAGAAATAATATCAAAGGAAATTGTGATCTGCATGAAAGAGAAAAGAGCTTCAATATAGGTAAATAACTGGGTACATATAAAAGAACTTTTCTAAGTATGAGTAATGAGGTTCCCAGCATATGTGGAAATGAAATATAAAACGAAAAGAGTCAAAGGGTGAAAGGCAGGTGAATGGAATTCTACTGTTTGAAGGCTAAAGCTGACTGTAATAATTAAAGATACACATTGTACTTTGTTATAGAAGTCACTAAAAAACAACAAAGAGGTATAATTTAAAATTTAATACAGAAGGTAGAACATAATATTAATAATTATGTGATTTACTCAAAAGAAGGCAAGAATTAAGAACCAAATGGACAAAGAAAAAGCACATCACATGTTACATATATGTCAAGTATACCTCAATAAAGCCCATTTAAAAAATAAAAAGTAACTACTAACATAGCAATTACCTAACATTTTGCTGAAAATACTAGCAAACATAATTAGGCCAATAAAATAAGTTAGAAGTATAAAATTGAAAAGGAAGAGAAAAAAACCCATTACTACTTACAGATGATATAATTATATATCTCAAAAATACAAGAGAATAAACTAAAAATTGCAAACAAGTGAATTTAATGAGGTAGTATGCTGTAAAATTAAAATATAGAAATCAATTCATATATACAAACAACAACCACTTAGAAGATATAATGGAAGAAAAGTTCCCATTAAGGGAAAGAAATAAAAGATAAAACGAGTAAACAATTTAATTCATTTATAATCCTGAGGTGAAAAAGCCCGTCTACCTAAGACTCTAAATGCAGAACCATTGAAGACGGATCATTTCAATCATACAAAAAATGAAAATATTTGAGTGGCAAAATACAGAATAAAACTAGGATGCATTTAGTGTTTAACTGAACAAAGTCAAAAGACGAACAAACTGGAAAACATTTGCAAATTTTATTTTAAACAAGGGCTAATCTTCGAGACATAAAGAACGCTTAGAAATTAATAAGAAAAAGAGCAAACAACTGCCCCCTCAAAAAATCCTGGCAAAGGATAAGAACAGTTCCTGGAAACACTCATCTTACTCACGAGAAAAGTTAATGAAAACTACAATGACCTATCCCTTTACTCCTACCATTCTGACTAATATCCAGAAGTTTGATAACTTATTTTGCAAGTAAAAATTCATTTTGCAAGTAATCAGTTCTCTCCTCCGTTACACGGGGAGTGTGAACTGGGACATCTCCCACAGAGGACAATTGTGAAAGGATTATCAACATTGCAAACGCACATACTCTTTGAAGAAGTAATTCTATTTCTTAAGATCCCTGTCTACATGAAAAATAAAAAGTTCAAAGTCATTCACTGCATCAACATGTGCAACACGAAAAGCCCATCTACATGGGATTCGTTAACTAAATGTGGTACAATGGAATACTGTTCAGGTATAAAAAAAGGATAAATACATTTTTTGCATATTGATAGCAAAAGCTGTCCAAGAACAACTGAAAAGTGAAGAAAGCAAGTATTGAGTGGTATGTATAGTTTATGCTGCCTTTAGTACGGTATGCCATTTTGTTGTTAAAGGGGGGGAAGGGAGAAGAACATACATTTGTATTGGCATGTATATACATAAAGAAAGCTGGAAAGATACACTGGGAATTAATAACAGTAGTGACCTAGGTTGGGGATTTGGTGGAGGGTGGAATGGGGAACTGAAATGGGTAGCAAAGGTAAAAGGGAGCATTCTCCCTGTACATCTTTGTAATCATCGTAACTTCATCATACAATCCTCTTCATCATTATCAGCACCACAATTTCAGCATCTGCTGAGTAAAAGGTTTCCAACAATGCAACAAGAAACTTAGGGTTATATTTTTAGGACTTTTTAGCACTTGCCTATGAATACTTTGCAGGATAGTTTAGGTAATGGGGAAATTTTAAGCATGAGATTAAGAAAAATTCTCAAACAGTGAAATCTTTGGGACCATGTAGCGGTTTCCCAAGGGAAAAAAAAGGAATCCCCAAGTTTGACTCATAGAGTAACGTGGCTTGTGCGGAACGCTGAACAGTGTCACAGGGAGCAAGCACACTTTGGCCCCTGTTAAAAGTAAATCCAATGAAACTTTTCCATTTACAATTTCTGCAAATCTATGACATCAGATTTATGTTCAGGGGGAAAATAAGAAATGGTAGGTAACTGAAGACCCAAGGGATAAAAATGTAAATGCACTATTTCACATGGATTGAAAACAAACAATAAAACTTTCAAAAGCAAGCATTTATGCGATAAAAGATGATTTCTATCATACACCCCAGAAGAGTTAAACATTAATATAAAAGTTATCTTCTTAAAATCTCTTGCAAACTACCATCTGTTAATGAAATAAAACTTGGGAAATTTAATCTAAGAAAACATTTACTCAATATCAATATTTCAATTTTAGATTTTAATAATTACAAAATTAGCACCTTATCAAATAGGAATCCTCCACCTTCTTAGGAAAAACAAGAGGCAACACAAACCTTTGTTTGCTTTCTTTCAGGAATGAAAGAAAGTCAGGGCAATTTAAATTAAAAGCATTCCATAGAAAATCTTTCTTTTGTTTGTTCCTAAGGAATCAAGATTTAAAAACATGAAAATTAGTTGCTTGCAGGATACCAACATTAGAAATAGAATAATGAAAAAGAAGTCAAGTTAGTTGTGTTGAAAAAACAAAATAGGTTTAATTCTAAACTACCATTAAAAAAAAAAAAAGTGCATGTAATTATATTAGGGTTTACATTTTCTTGGACAGGTCAAGATCTTCCTGTTCCTGAGCAAGCTGCGGACACTTTATTCTGGGGACCAGAGCCAAGGCTAACAAAGACTAGCTCATGCTGCTTGTCACACGCAGGGGGAAATGAAGAGGGAGATAGACAAATCAAGTCTTACTTTTAGAAGAATCGGAAATGCGTGACCTGATGGCAGTGGGTCAGCAGTCACGTGCACAGGAATCTGACACATGTAAAGAGCAAAGGCAGCCATCCTTCTAATATGTCACGTCTGTCACACTGCTAACTATTCAGTTCCATTTGATTGAATGTTTGTTAGGTAGGGACTGTTGAGTGGGAGGTCACAGATATAACTGCAAATACTAATCTCTGATTTATCTAGGACTAGTAAAAAGTTTATACTAGACTTTAAAAAGTAAGGATTCTAGCCCTGGCCAGTTTGGCTCAGCGGTTAGAGCGTCGGCCTGCGGTCCGGAGAGACCCGGGTTCGGTTCCTGCTAAGGGCATGTACCTCGGTTGCAGTTTGTCCCCGGCCCTGGTTGGGTCGTGTGGGTGGCAACCACTCGATGTGTCCCTTTCACGTCGATGTTTCTCTCTCTCTCTCTCCCTCCCACTCTATCTGAACAAAATATCAAAAAATGTCCTCGGGTGAGGACTAAAAAATAAAAAAATAAATAAAAAGTAAGGATTCTAGAAAACATGGACAGATACACATTTGACTACTTAACTTTAAGGCTGGCTAATCACATTGTGTTTATTTGTAAAATAGCACTGAGGACGTTAGATCATAGAAACTGAAGTAAATATCTACTTTAAAACTTCCCACACACAAACTGCTCAACACTAAACGTATGTATTATCCCTTTTAAGATAGAGCTACGTTTTTAGTGAAGGTGGTATTTTAGAAAATGAGATGCTCATAACCTCCAACCAACAAAAACAATCTTACTATTTGATTTGAAAGTAAACTTTTAATCTTAGATTTCTGAGGGGGAAAAAAGGGATAGCTAGCAAAACAAGATTTTATTTCCAATAAGTAATTAAATCACAGAGTATTTTTAAAATGTGACTATTAATATAGTACTTTGAGATAAACAAAGTATGTCAAAGTATTAATCAGGAGAGAAAAAAATTTTGGAGGTGACATCGATAACCCTTTTATTACCTCTTTCATTTTTCCTTTATTTCTGTTTTCTTGTAAATGCCTTTTAAGAGCCCTAACCTAGAATTTGCCTTAAGAGCGACTAGAGAGAGTTAAAATTATTAAAATAATTTACCATGAAAGACCAGAAATATGTGAATTAGTTATAAAACTGCCTGTTTTGGAGATAACACGTTTTAATGAGTTCAGGTTAGAACACTGTATTTGAGAATCTGTAGAACTGGGCAACGGAAAACCAACGGCCCAGCGTGCAGTGCGGACTTCGGGGCGGAGGCATGACTTCCAAGTTCTCAGCATCCAGGCTCGAGTGGAAGCCGCGGGCATATGTAAAGTAACCCGGGAGCCGGAAGAGATGGCAAGTCAAAACAAGAATGACCTGGAAACAAAGACTCAGGGGAAGGCACAAAAAGAGAATCCAGTGAAGGAGGCAGATCAGAGAACCAGGAAGAGACCAAGGGAGTATGGTACCAAGGAAGCTCGTTCCCAGAAGGTGGGAGGGAATCGAGTGCTACACAGAAGGCAAGTGGCACAAAAACGGACCTCCGACACAGGAGTCATGTGTGACTTTAGCAAAAAAGTTTCAGAGGTCTGAGACCCATCATAGATGGAAGCAATATAATGTAAAAGCGTTCAACAATGCGGTATCTCCCTTTCTTTAAATGTTGGAACATTTGTACAGTACAGGGACAAGATAAGGTGCTTTCCCCAAAGCTTGGTTATTTCCTCCTTTACCTTAACCCCATTCTCTTTGGACAAAATTCTACTGGATAACATTTTAGTCCCTGTGGTGAAGATAGAATAATTCAGGTAGAGACACTTAGGAAGGAAGACATTTATTAAAGTGACAGGCTACCTGAATAAAACACCTACCACTTGAAGCAACAATATTTCTAAGAAAATTGTTCATCTGAATATGTAATAACCCTTGGAATTCACTTGAGAAAAAAAAATAGTGGACAAAACTCTAACTGCAAACAGACATCTATTCAATCTTTATTTTACTTGAGCCCTATATGTATATACTAAATAATAGCCAATCAGGATGGATATATCCCACAAGTATTATTTATTTTTTCTGTCTGGTTTAAATATATTTGTAAGTTACAGTCATTTTGCTCTCCTGAGTAGTCATGGCATACTTTTTAATATTTTTCTAAACGGAATATTTTACAACAATAAAATCATTTGTTGGTGGTGGTAGGGAAGTTAGTATGCCAAGAGCTTGGAATCTGTAGGTAAATCAAGTAAGAAAAAAAGTATCCATTTTCAAGCAAAATGAACCACCTTTAATGGTTTTACAAGGATAAAATATAAATATAATTAACATTTTATAGATCATATAATAATAGCAATTCAGAATTATAAGGCTCTTTAAGAATAACTTAGCCTAACCTCGTCCCCTTACAGATGATGAAAATGCAAATCATGGTCTAATGAAATAGAAAGATCAATTCTTTAGCCAGTGTAAACATGGTTGTGCTGCTGACAAACACCTATTTTAGCTAAGAACTCAAGTGTACTCCTGAATGCTTAGACAGAAAGAATTTCTAGGTAGCATATAATCCAGTGGGGGAAAGACATATAAAGGAACATCAACAATTCTAAATCATAATGGAAATTATTCAGGGGTGGTCTACTACATTATTTCATGCCATTTAATATAAATAATGAGAGACTGACAAAAAATGATGGTATTTCTTGTTTTAAAAACCATATATTTTATAAGAGGGTAATCAAGTATCTTTCACCTTTTCTTATATACAGTCATGTGTCACTTAACAACGGGAAATATGTTCTGGAAAATGCATTGTCAGTCAATGTTGTCATTGTACAAACATCGTAGAAAGTACTTACACCAGCCTAGATGGCAGAGCCTAGAACACACCTAGGGTATATGATGTCGCCGATGGCTCCCCGGCCACAAGCCTGTACAGCATGTCAGTGCACACAACAACGTGAGATTAAATCAAGCACAGAGAAAACAATGTGATCAGGAGACGCTGTAAACACGAGATGTAAGGAGCTGCTGCCTGCATAACAGGCATACTGCTTTACAACAAACTTGTTTTGACTGAGAGTAGAAAGACTACACTCTAAAACAGCAATTTCAACCTGTGTGCCGCAAGAATTTTTAAAACATGTAATACCTGACTCTTTAGTCAGGGGCACTGACCTTCTTTTCCTTAGATTGTCAAGTAAAAAAACAAAAATGACAACAGCCAACATAGGAAGAACTGTTCAGGGTGAATGAATCAAAATTATACCTATTTTTTGTGTGTCAGATTGACAAATATATTTTTTGGTGTGCCGCAGAATTTTAGTAATCAGTTTATGCGTGCCATAAGATGATAAAGGTTGAAAATTGCTGCTCTAAAACAGTGATGTAAAGTATAGTAAATACATAAACCAATACCATTGTTTATTATCATTATCAAGTATTCTAGACTGTAAAGTGTATGTGATAAATTTTATATGGCTAACAGTGCAGTAGGTTTGTTCCACCAGCACCGCCACAAACATGTGAGTAATGCATCGCTCTGTGATGTAAGGGTGGCTACGGCGTCACTAGGCAGTGGGAATGTTTCAGCTGCATTATAATCTTTGGAACCACAGCTGTCATTGACTGAAATGTTGTAAGGCACACAAGTGTATAAAACGGGCACTAGTTTATGTGAGACTCCACATAAGAGATAAACTTTAACCTAGTTACATACTCATCGAGATCTAGTTTCTAGAGCTAGAAAATTCTGGTAAACTACTGTGAATCAATAATTAAATGGAGTCACTCAGGACATTGGGTAATCAAATGTGGTTTATGGATTTACAACTGAGAAAAGACTCATGTCAGAGAAATTCTCTCTTGGGGATTTTGGCCTAATTTAGATTATCCTTTACTCTGGAATTGAGCACAAGTTATTTAAAAATCAACCTTGTTTGTGTTCAAAAATAGCTAATACCTTTTTTGAGTTTACTAAGTATCAGGTATTATTCTAAGAGTGTGTGTGTGTGTACAGGGGTGGGCAAAAGTAGGTTTACAGTTATGAGGATACAAACAGTTTATTTTTGTGTTATTTATTAATGATTGTATTATAGATTTGTATTACAATTGTAAGCCTACTTTTGCCCACCCCGATATATTAATTTACTCTCTACAGTAATACTATGAGGCAGACACTATTATTATTCCCATTTAATAAATATGAAAATTGAAACAGAGAGATTAAGTAACTTGCCCAAGTTCAAACAACTTATAAGTGTCAGAGTAAGAACTTAAAACCAGGCAAAACTTCTAAAACAAATCACTTTATAAAATCAATCCAATCACATTTACTCAAATACTTCTATTTACTAATCCCTCCCCCTCTACTGCTGAAGAAAGAATAGCCAACATGTTTGTTTATTTTATTTTTAAGGCAACTTGTTTTAAAACATTGGTCCAACTGGCAGCTCTACTGGTTGGCAATGAAAGAGTTATAAATAACTGCTGAAAAACACATGTAAGTGGTCATGGCCACATGTAAATGCTCTGCTCAAGCATTCAGAATAAGCTTGGGTTTTTAACTGAAACAGTTCCTTGTCAGCAGAACCACCAGGATCACACTGACCGAAAAATTGTACTGTCCATTTTATCAGAACATCATCTGTATTATCATGACTATTTACTTACATTACTTTAAATTGGTAGCTAATAAGTATCTGCTTAAGTGAAATAAACTTAGCACTGAATTTGTTTAATAGAGGAATAGTTTTGCTTTAATGATCTTCATATATAAATATTTCAATGACTATGGTAGGGATTTACCAAGTCAGGCTTTAAAGGGATTTGCTGAATCTTAATTCCTGCCACTCAACCTACAGGTTCTTGTCAAGGTCAAAAGTGACCATCATGCTGACAATCTTGAGGATACTTTTTTATGTCTTCATTTTACTCAACTTCTCTATAGTATTCAATTTGGTTGAAATGTCTTTCTCTAAATAGTCTCTTCTGTAAAAATGATTCTACTTTACTTCTACCTCACCAGTAGCTGTTTTTCTAATTCAATTGAAATCATTCTCTACTTGAACTCTAAGTGCTACAATCCCTGTGAACTTGGTCCAGAGCCCTCCTCTATCACTCTCCTCTCTTCCAAAGTATTCTCATCTATTTCTAAAGCTTGAAATACTGCCTATATGCTGAGGTCAAACTAGATCTAGCTCACTTTCTCCTCTGAACTCAAACTTGATATATTCATCTGGCTATTTAATTTCCACGCTGGGATGTCTCATAAGTATCTCAAATTTGAAACATCTGAGAGTGAATTATTGATTCTAGAACCAATATTCTCTCACTAAACAAACAAGAAAAAAAAAAGATTTATCCCACACTAATCTTCTCCAACTCAATAAGTAGTGCCATCCATTGAAAAACCTACTTATTCAAGCAAGAAACTTAGAGGTTTAATCCTTGATTCCTTTTTTGAATAACATGCATAGATAAAACAAACTGAGGAATCCTGAGAAAGAGATAGAAAAGGCAAATAAAAGTATTAACAGTTACTGAATTTAAGTAGAATTACATAGGTGATTATTATACTCTTTTTTCCCCAACTTTTATATATGCTTGGAAACTTTCAAAATAAAGAATTGAGGAAGAAAAAAAAGGCTTTGCTGAATTATTCTCTTCAGTGAAATAGACTACAGGCAGGTGGCTCCAGTCATTGAGTTAATGTTTTTAAACTAAAAGTACTGTGACAGAACACTCAGGTTAATTTCACTGTATCTAGAAAAACACATTTCTGCTTGTGCATTTTATATATCTTGTTTTTTTAATTATTGATTTTTAGAAAGAGAAAGGGAGAGGGAGAGAAAGAGAGAGAAACATCCATATGAGATGGGAACATTGATTGGCTGCCTCCTGTTCGCCCCTACCGGGGCTCAAGCCCACAACCCAGGCATGTGCCCTGACTGGGAACTGAACCGGGAACCTTTCAGTACACAGGATGACACCCAACCAACTGAGCCACATTGGCCAGAGCTGCATTTTATATATCTTAAAATATTACTGAGACTTTAAGAGCATTTGACTCAGTATTAGAAAAGCAAAAGCTCTGATTCTTAGCTTCCCAAGACTATTTCCAAATTGTATTTTAGCCTAGCTATGGTCACCTGGGGATTAATATAGAAAATGACCATGTATTTAAGTTTTAAAATAAGCTGGTGGAGAAAAATTTAGAACTTCAAATATTTATCTTACAAAAGAAGGTCTAAAATCAGTCATCTAAGCTGCCACTGCAAGATGCTAGGAAGAAAAGAGGAAATGGTACCTGAAATAGAAGAAAGGGTATAATAAGATCAGAGCAGAAACCAATAAAATAGAAAACAGATAAAATTATAAAGAAAAACAAAAACACCAAAGGTTGGTTTTTAAAAGAGATTTTAAAATACTAATAAATTTAGCTGAGAAAAAAGACACAAAATTACCAAAATCAGAAATGAAAGAGGAGACATTGTCACAGACCCCAAAGAAATTAAAAGAATTATAGGTGATATTATAAAAAAATTAGAAAATTTAGATGAAATGGACAAATTATCAGAAAGACATAAATTATTAAAAACTGACTCAAAATATAAAAATAGAATAGATCTATGACAAGTAATTAAATTAGTAAAAACAATCTTTCTACAAAGAAAAGCCCAACTCTACATGGTTTTACTGATGAACTCTATCAAACATTTAAATAAGAGATAAACAATGTACACAAAGATATTCAGAAGACAGAGGTGGAAACAGTTCCCAACTCATTCTATGAGACCAGTACTACCAGGAAGCCACAGCCAGATAAAGATATAAGAAAACTGTACACCAATATCCCTCATAAACATAGATGTAAAAATCCTTAACACAGTGTTAGTAAACCAAATCTAGAAATTTATTATTTTAAAAAAAGATTATACAATAGAACAAAGTGGTATTTATCCTGGGAATACAATACATATTACGTATCAATATAGTAAAAACAAAAACCACGTGATCATCTCAATAGGCACAGAGATAGCATTTGACAAAACCCATTTATAATACAGATGGAATATGAATTAGGAATAAAAAGGAAATTCTACACCTGATATAGGACATTTACAAAACAAATGCAGCTCACATTAATGGTGAAAATCTTAATACTTTCCTCCTATAATTGACACAAGGCAAGTAAATCCATTCTCACTACTTTGAATGAACATTGTAATGGAGGTTTTAACCAGTTCAAAAAGGCAAACAAACAAATAAGTAAATAAAATTAAAGGTACACTATAGTAAAGAGAAGTAAAACTGCCTTTATTCACAGATGGCATGACCTTTTATGCAGAAAATCTAAAAGACTACAAAGATAACTGCTTGAATTATTAAGTGAGTTCATTGGGCAAAGTTGCAGGATACAAGATCAATATACAAAAATCAATTATATGTCTATGTACTAACAATGAAGAAACCAAAAATAAAATCAAGAAAAAAATTCATTTGCAGCAGCATTAAAAAGAATAAAATATGCAGAAATAAATTTCACAAAAGAAGTATAGGACATATACTTAAAACTATAAAATATTGCTGAGAGAAACTAAAGAACACACAAATAAATAGGTTGTAACAATTAATATTGTTAAGATGACAATTTCCCCCATAATGATCTATATTGACTCTATTAAAAAAATCCCTATAAAAAATATCACCAACTTTTTTTTTTTTTAATCCTCATCCGAGGACATTTTTCCATTTTTTATACAGATAGAGTGGGAGGGAGAAAGAGGGAAACATCGACGTGAAAGGGACACATCGAGTGGCTGCCACCCGCACAACCAACCAGGGCCGGGGACAAACTGCAACCGAGGTACATGCCCTTAGCGGAAACCGAACCCAGGTGTCTCCGGACCGCAGGCCGACGCTCTAACCGCTGAGCCAAACCGGCCAGGGCGTTTTTTGTTGTTGTTGTTGTTTTTTTAATATCACCAACTTTTTAATAGAAATAGATGAGCTGATTCTTAAAGTTATATGGAAATGCCAATAACCTAAAATTATTTATTTTTTTAAAGAAAGAATGAAGTTGGAGGACTTAAACTATGTGAATTCAAAACTTACTAGAATATAAACCCTTGCATTATAGTCATCTGATTTTCTACCAAAGTGCCAAGGGAATTCAATGGGGGAAAAGATAAGGCTTTTCTGAAGAAATGGTACTGGAAAAATTGGATATCGATATATAAAAACAACAGCAACAAACAAAATAACATAAAACAAAAAAAATGGAAATACTTTACCTTATACCATGCCAAAAAAAAAAAAAAAAAATCAATTCAAAATAATCACAGACCTAAATATAATAGTTAAAACTATAAAACCTGTAGAAGATTTTTATATCCTTTGGTTGTTCCAAGATTTGTAAGATACAATACCAAAAAGCACAATCCATTAAAAAAATTAATAAATTGAACTTTATCAGAATTTAAACCTTGTACATTTCAAAAGACATTATTAAGAAAATAAAAAGACAAGCCACATACTGGGTAAAAAGATATGCAAACCATTAATCTGATAAGGAACTCAAATCCAGAATATACAAAGAACTCAATCATAAGAAGACAAACAACCTAATAAAAATGGATAAAAGATTTGATAGACATTTCACCAAAGATATAAAAATGTCTAATAAGCACACTAAGAGATGCTCAACATCATCAGTCATTAGGGAAATGCAGATTAAAACTACAGTGAAATACCATCGCATAACCACTAGGTGGCTATAATAAAAAAGACAAACCATTCCAAGTGCTGACAAGGACGCTGAGAAACTGGAACCCTCACACGCCGCTGTGGGAATGCAATTTGGTACCATCTCTTCAGAAACAGTGTGGCAGTTTCTTGAAAAGTATATATTTACCACATGACCCAGAAATTCCACTCCTGTGTAATTTTTCCCAAGAAAAATAAGTGTTTCCAACCCGTCTTGTCTGTAAATTTTCACAGCAGCATTAGTAATAGTTAAAAACTCGAATCAATCCAAATGTCCATCAACTAGTAAATGGATACATAAAATGTACATATCCATACACTGGAATATAACACAGTGATAAAAACAAAAACAAACTATTAATACATACTACAATATAGATGAACCTCAAAAATCATGACTCATTGAACGGTTCCATTTAGACAACATTTTCAAAAAAGGTGAAGCTACGGAGAGAGAGAAGGGAGTGGGAAAGAGGATTAACTTCAAATGGGCGAGAGGGTTGCACAACTATATAAATATCCTAAAAATCACTGAATTATATACATACAATGAAAAATTTTATAGTGTGTAAATTGTAGCTCAATATATCTGTTTATTTAAAGAGCTGGACTGTATGGAAATAAACTTTAAGAAAAAAATCTAAAAAAAGGAATACCAACTAACTAGAAATTGCCTTATACACTGCATATAATTACCAAGGTTATAAAATACTCTTAAGTCTGATATCACAGACTCCTCTTATACCTTGTGTGTTTTTGTTGTTGTTGTTATTGTTCTGAAAACACTTTAGTGTCCATACCCTCTTATATATCACATCCCTATTTTTAATGGAAGAAATAAAATCCATCCATCCCTTAGTTTATGGTATATCAATCTAAAGGTTCGATATACTCCTTATTACTAAAAAAGTGGGGTACAGAAAGGGAAGTTGGAAGTTATAGAAGCTTCCTGGATGGTGGGGAGCCTATGGAATAAGACACAGACACATTTAGGAACATTAGGTCTAGGACAGGAGTTCTCAACATTGATTGCTGCAATCAACTAGGGGCTTTAAAAACATCTGGGCCCTGGCTGCACCTGGACCAAGGTGATCCAGGTGGCAGTATTTTCTAAAGATCTCTGGGTGGTGCAGCCGAAGCTGGGAACCACTGGCCTAGTGGAAGGGGTGGAGGCTTCAGAACCTTTCTTTTCATGCCCCACTATCTCCTGGGAACATGGTCTGGAATAGCGGTATTGCGGCATCTGGAGCTGCTGTCTAGCATGGTAGCCACCAGGCATTTGTGATACTTGCAATACACACAGAACTGCAATATACTGTCTGTGCAAAATACACACTGGATTTTGAAGACTTAGTAAGAAAAAAAGA
This sequence comes from Molossus molossus, assembly GCF_014108415.1. NCBI lineage: Eukaryota > Metazoa > Chordata > Mammalia > Chiroptera > Molossidae > Molossus > Molossus molossus. The sequence goes on from NW_023425352.1 coordinate 14,259,243, forward strand.
ATGTAAACTATCTCAATATTTTTCAAGCTTATTACATATTGAAATAATAGTACTAGCTCAGATCTATTGAGTTAAAAATATATTACTAAAATTAATTTCACCTCTTTGTTTTTCCTTTTTAAAAAGATATGGTTACTAGAAAATGTAAAGTTAAGTATGTGGCTGCCATGATATTTTTATTGGACAGCGCTTATATCCAGACTTTAAAAGAATCATAAAACCTCAGAGCTGAAAATGACCTTTGAAATCATCTAAATCAGTCCATTCATTTTACAGCTCAGGAAACTGAGGCCCAGAGAAAGTGAATGGCCCTACAGGACACAGCTAGAAGGTGACACAGCTGGATGAGTCAGGTCCCCTGACTCCTTGCTGTCTAGCTATTTCCATCACACCTCCTCAAGGACTGTTAAAATAAAGTGCTCTATCATCTCCTCCCAAAATAGAATGTTTAATTTAATCAACCGGTACTGAAATGTGTACTTTTTATGGAGTGTCTTTTTTCCCTCTAGGAGGTTCCATGTCAGTCTCCATGCCCACAAGTTCTCTTCACTTTGGTGCCATACATCCAGTGCACTCCTCTTGGTGTCATAAAATAAACCAAGAAAAATATAAAAAGATCAAACCTCACATTCCACTTTATACTAGGGAAGGTTATATGTCAAAGGGTACTTGCAGAAATACCACAAAAATAAACTGAAGGGAAAGAAATTGGTAGGGAAGGACTGGGGTGGGGGGAGGTTTAGTGGGGGTTGCAACACAATGAAAATAATACTTTATGTTCCTATTTTAAGTGCCTTTCTCAATGCTATACGCATAGCAGCTAGAGGCAAGCTGGAAAGCCGCCAGGTCCTGGCTGCCAGCAAAAATTTTGTCACCTCCTTTGAACATCTGAAGTATGTTTACCCCATAGATTTCATTAAATTACACTTCCATTAGGAAGCATACAATGTTGATACTCATCTCAAAGATCAAAGGGATCGCTAAGAGGCATGTCATTCTGCTCCCCAGCTGATTGCTATTTCTGGGCCAATCAAGGAAAAGGAGCCAGAACAATACTTAGTTAAAAAAAATTGTAGCATCTCCCCAAGGACTATAGACTAAGAATCTGTAGCCCCATTATCAAAATGAGCATATCATTAATGACAATACTCATACAGTGAGTTATTTTAATACAACTCCCATACAACAAACAAGCTGGATTTGGGTCATTAGCTGAATTTGTAAAGCAGTATTTCTGAGGGCTGTAAAACTCTTCAGTAAAAATATAAACTTTAGAAGATGGAGAAAGTCTCATTTACAAATGCAGGAGAAAATTCTAGTTTTCATTAATTTCATTGTGATTTAAAATAAACCAACAGGTGAACCAGAATGGAGATAGCCAACTTACTGATAGGTTGTAAGTCTTTTTTTTTTTCTTTCATCCCACTAATTTTTTTTTATTGAATATTTAAAGAAACACCATTAGTACTTTTTTTTTTTTAAAGGCAAACTATTCCAAGTTGCAATCAAATAACTTATGATGAAACACTTAACTTCCAGGAACAAGGGACACATTTCAAAAAAGGTAAGATTTGGTCATTGAAAATTAGGAAATAAAAACAAGTCATTTCAACTAGGGGCAGCAATATTTAAAGTAGGTTCAATGGAAAGAATTTTTAAAATGTATATGGTACTAAAACAGCAGCTAGAAATCCCAAATCCTATATGTGAGGTCAGGAAAGGTGGTTCAGCATCAGCTCCAATGTTCTAAGCGTGATTTCAGGTAGTGAAAACTTCTTTCTAGTAATTTTTATTATGAGGATATTGCCCAAAATGGGAAGGAAAAGGCAAGGTTTGGGCGAGCATTCTGTCTACCTAACGCTTTCTACAAGCTCTGGTGGTAAAGGAAGTCACCCAAGAGTAGCCACAACCCACAATCTAGATTTCAGCTGTTCTCTTTCAACGTGTAGTCAACCTCTTGGTTATCCATATCTGACACATCATGGGAACTCTAATTATCTATCTTTTGCAATTAATCATCTGACAATTACATTTCCTGCACTGATAAGCATCCAGCTGGGAACTGGGTTTTAATCTGAGAGAGAAAAAAAGGGGATTCAGGTTTCTAACAAATTACTTCTAATTAACCAGAACCTTTTTTTAGTCATCCCAATGTAAAGATGCCTACAGCTAGTCAAAGAATTTATTGTTTGCATTCTTAATGATACTTTAAAATTTCATTTAAATTTCCCCAAAGGGCAGTTCTGGAAATGTATTGCACTAACATTAGTTAAACAAACATTCTGTTTGGCAGTACACAAAGAATGGTGGAAAAAAGCAAATAATTTCTAAGGGAAAGAGATTTACAGTATTAATGGGAAAGGGCACCAGACAATTAAATAAAGCAGAGATTCAAGGCATCCAGATTCAAAGTGGAAGATACAGCTACCTTCTGATACTGACAAAGCTGAGTCAGGCACATTTTGGAGCTGAAAGAGACAGTGGATCACCTACCCAGTGGCTCTCAAAGTGTGATCGCATAGCACCAGCTTCAGCATCAACCTGGAACTCATTAGAAAGGCAAAGCCCCAGGCTCCCTGCTGGCTCCCCACTTGGGTGTCTAAAACTCTAAGGGGTCCGAGCAGTCAGCCCTCTGCGGGATCTAGTTTAAGAAGTAATGGTTTTGTTTAACCACTTCACTATACAGATGAGGTAACTAGAGCTGAGAGGCAGATTCCATACACAATAAAATTAAAGAACGACCCTGAAGAACTTACTATCATCTTTTTTTCCCCTTTATTTAAGATACACTACGGCGATGTTTCACATAACAGCTCTTTCTTTACATAGTATACTTAGCTCTTGGGAACAAAAATACCTAGACATTCCTAGAGTATTGGTTATAGGGCTCCCAACAACATACTATTCTACAAATATGGAACCAACAATAAACGCAGACCAGAGAGATGAGCCAGGGTCCTGCATGACTTTGAAAAAATCAGACTGCTATAAGGTTAAAGAGGTTCCCTTATATAAAGCAGCCCCTCCGGCTTCTCAATAATGATAATGATAATAATAAGAATAGGTGTTTGCCTTGTTGTAATTATTTCATGGCTGAAATAAAAATATATATACAACTATCATTTCTCTGAAAAAAAAAATCAGGCTGTTGCAAGAAGTACATTTAGAAGACAGAGTAGTATAGAGGAAAGAACACTGGATACAGAATTTTAAAAATCTTGGTTTCTCACTGTTGCTCAGCCACTGACTAGATCAATGACCTGGGGAAACCCATGTCATATCTCTGACTAAGGTCATGTCTCCTCATCTTCAAAATGATCTTAATGCAGAACCCTGTAGAGCTTCTGAAAAGATAAAATGCAAACGGTCCTTGACACAGTTTGGGTACATAATGAGTACTCAGCGAACATTAGCCCCTTCTTCCTCTGCCTTTTCAATTTACAGAGGATACAGACAGAAATCAGTATTCCCAGCTTTATTCATTTTCTGAGAGGCTCTATACAGCTCCACTCTTGATGGTTTAATCCATCTAGACAGCAGCACACTCTCCATGACACCTCCATTTTCTTGACCAGAGATCCAGAAAGACATTTAAGTGATCATCTACTTAGCCAGTATAAGAATACATAGCCTAATTAAAACATCAAGGGAAAAAAATATCTATATATAATTTTTACTTTAGAATTTAGTTCTCTCACCCTAACAGACCTTAACCACTCTCATGTATTTAAAATTGTATCTCCCAACAGTTGTTACTAAAGAAAAATGTGTCCTTGCTCAATGTTTTTGACTTGGTTTCCCTGGTGGTGAAAAGGCTGGGAAACATTATCCTATTTTTTTTTAAAAGATGTACAGTGGAATCAATGGGGCCCCAACGCAGGTCTACAGAACCTCAGTCCCAAGGGGGCAGGCAGTTCTTGGCGTGTGTATATGTGTGTTTCACAGGCCATGAGGGTTTGACGGAACATTCCTGTTCCTAACTACTGCTACTCTGCACTACGTTCAGTGCTGGAAAAGGGAAGCCGTGTCCCTCACATCTGCCCGTGACTCTCGGCTGCACAGACGGACAGGGATGATGCGAAGGCAGTGGGACTGGATAATGCACACCATGAGTTTGAAATCATGGGTGCCGATTTGGGAACAGAAAGTTCCTTGTGCACTTATCAGTGAGAAAATTTCTGACAACTTAAGAAAGAAGGAAAAAACAAAACCCCACAGGGTATTTTTAAAATAAATATAGTTTCTTAGGCTATCAAACTAAAGCTTGTGTTGTGATTACTTAGTTTTATATATTTAAATCTAGAACATGTTAAAGGTGTGGGTATGAAAAATTAAGTATAAAATGTACTATTTTAAAGAAAAGATCTTTTTAAATAAACCAATAGACAAGATTACACTCCTATTAACTAATGTCTTTGGGTTTGATTCTGGTTAATATGGGATAGACAAGACCCATATTTTAACCAAGAAAAATACAAGCATTTTACCCAAACTTAGGGAAGTTCCATATTGTAATATATATTTCACAACACAGTCCAACTCTACTTCCTTCACTTACCACAGAGATTAGCTAACTGGACAACTATTTCTATTTTTTCTAAAATCTCAGACTTGGTATCCCTATGCATCTGGTAATTCATGAATATTTACTTAGAATTTATATGCTCTCACATAGCACAATAGGCTACAGTTTGTAATCTAAAATAGTATATAATGTAGTTGGAGCAACAAGAGTAATGGAAACAAAGGAAACTGAGGCAGCATAAAATTTAGGACCAAACAGTAGATACTGGGACAATGATTTGGAGATGGAGGATGAAGCAGTCAGGAATAAGTAAAAATTATGTTGGAAATATGTTTTGACAGCATCACAGCATTCTTTCTGTTTATTTATCATAGCATGATGAAATGTGACCTAATAATCCAAATCACCATCCAAACAGTTCTTTGAACATTTCTTTGTATAATCACCACCTTGTCTTCTTAAGAAATCTACACAGGGAGAAAACATTAGGACAGCACCTATTAGTCACTACCAAAATATTTGTACAGGCTTAAGTTAAACTTTGAGATGAAGGCCAATTTTTAAGTTGAGCTATTTGGCCAAAAAGCATTTTCTTCCTTTTAGGCAAATTCCTCACAAAAGATATGTGCAGTAGAGGAGATGGCATCAGTTGGAAAGACCGGCTGCAGTAGTGAGTTTTGAATCCTGTACTGAAGGCCATAAGGTTACAAGCAGGGTGAGAGAACTCCAGACAGAATACATGTACAAAGGTAACTAGGTACGGAAAGCAAGTAAAGTAATTTAAGGTCATCAAATGATGAGGTCTGGGGATTGGGGGAGAAGCAGGAGTGCAATGAATGACAGAGTGTGAAATGTGGATTTGCCTCCATTGCAGTGACAAGTCCTGCACGCTCCTCAGAGAAGCAACATTGTAGAAACCCCACCCCCTTTTTACAAAATTGTTAACTCTGTCACAGTGTTTCTCAACCCAGGTGCAGAGCATTTATAAGATATATATGCTTACACGATCCCCTTATTCTCAGATCTGTTTACCCTTTAAAAAGTGATATTATCTCTAATGGATATGTAACTGTTTTAACAGACCCATACACAATGCACTGAAATAAGAAGTGATTACATGTGATACAATCAAGGGTATGCTGTAAACTGAAGAATGTGGATGCGAAATTCCGAAATGATGTGGCCTAGGGATTGGCCATGAAGTCAAGAAAAAAAAGTCTATGTGTAGGTTCAGACACTATGGGGTCTGGATCTTTAATCTGAGTGTGTTATTACTTATTATGGGTTATTTTCCTTTTTTGGTACATGTACATTCTTTGGACCTGTGATATTATTTCTAATGGTTATTGCATGCAATGACTATAAAATCTTACTCTCTTGGATTTAAAGGTGTCCAGGAGTCAGATTTCCAAGACTCATTTCAGATAGCGTTTAAGCAGAAGACGACTCTTTCAGAGACTGAGGCAGTAAACAAGAAGACATGGAGGATACTGCACACGAGGGCATGATAAAGAAGGATTTCCTGGTATGTCTTTCCATAATACATTTTCCAAAGCATTTTCATGATGCATTATTTCATGGCTGGGTAGGTAAAACAGGTATTGCTGTTCTCCTTTTACAAATGAGGAAGGGGTAAAAAGGCAGGTGACCTATAAAAATTCTCAGAGGTAGTCATAGCTGAGGCGGGGTTTAGATTCAGAACTTAACTAGAATTTCTAGCGCTCTTTCTAGCCCACCCACTGCTGTCTCATATAAGCCTCTATAAGTCAAAGAAAAATTAAGTGCGACATGACACTCGTGACTGTGACATCTCAGCAGACACGTAAGTGTGGCAAAGTGCCACAAGACACGCTGCACAAAGTGTGCGTGGGGCAGGGAGGGAGACGCAGAATCTTTCCTCAGGCCCTCTTCTTAACCCCAGTGCTGTAGAGGGAAAGAGAAGGATGCTCCAAAGAGTTTCAACAGACAGGGAATGAACACAGAAAATAACAGAGTGAATTAGAAAATATATATAACCATGCAGATGAAATTGTTTAAGAAGCCACTACAGAGAAAAGATTTCAAGTGGAAATCTTATTGCAATGGCTGCTTTTCGCGCACATGAAACAGTACTGATAACAGGCTAAAAAATAATACAAACTTTGAAATAGAGTTAAAAGATACATGTAACTTTTAAAAAGCCATCTTTTTCTACACAGCAAGGTTAAATTGTGAGGGTGACATCCGCATTTGTTAGGTTGTCAGCGCTTTCTATCGGCATGTGTACAAACAATATCTAAAGATGTCATCTGCATATTTATACCAAAGGAGCTTGTGAACAGGACCTGTCAGCATATTTTAACACCCTTCCAAAACATCCGCTTTCATCAGATATAAACACAACATGTTTAATTTATTAGTTTGGTCTTAATATAAAAAGTTGACAATCATTTGTCACTATAACTATTGATAAGGTAAATAAGGACCACAGGAAAATGTCAAAAAGTTATTGAAATGTTTGCTGAAATACTGTATCAAATTGTATTTATCAGCTCTTCTCTGCCAATGAATATGTCATATTTTCCTACATATGGCTATTTCTGAAAAGATGTACCCAATGGAGCATTTCAGAAACTTCATTCTGAAGGCGTCTTAATTCCCAGGTATGAGAAACTTAGAAGGAGTCAGAACAAAGGAATCCCATATGGCAACACACGGCATTATTATTTTGCTCCAATAAAGTTAAACAGAAATTGTGCTCAAAGAATAATTCACACTAGACATAACTGTTGGGTTGGAACACTTACGTTGGGTGTGCCTATCACGTATCAAAGATGTTTCTTCTGAAAGAGTTTGCTTTAAAATGACAAATTCTCGCCCTGGCCAGTTTGGCTCAGCAGTTAGAGTGTTGGCTTGTGGACCAGAGAGTCCTGGGTTTGGTTCCCGCTAAGGGTATGTACCTCAGTTGCAATTTGTCCCCGGCTCCGACTGGGGTCGTGTGGGTGGCAGCCAGTTGAGGTGCCTCTCTCACATCGACGGTTCTCTCTCTCTCCCTCCCTCTCACTCTATCTGAAGATGAATGCAAAAATGTCTTCGGGTGAGGAAATAAATAAACAAAGAAACAAATAAATAAATAAAATAAAATGACAAATTCTTAAACTTGGTTCAGGAGGCACTAAGTGGACACCTAGTATGTACAGCATTTATTGACTATTTCAGAAAACATGAAAGTAGAAGAGTCTTGAAGATCTTAGTTTAGCTGGAATGATAAAACTTAAGTAAGTGAAAAATCAACAAATCATTTCAGCTCTGATGTGGAAACAGTGTGTAAGTCGGTCAGGTATAAATATAAGCACCAAGGCGCATGGGAAGGAAAGGAAATCTACCATGACAGGAAAGGTAATTAGAAAGGACTTCAGGAAGGAGATGAATAATGGGCTAGGGACTGTAGAAGTGGAAGACACATCAATATGAGACTAATAGATTCATCTGAGCCAAAAGTTTCAAAGCATCCCTATTGTCCTAAACTGCATAGAGGATGACTTCGAAGTGACGCGAAAACTTCTGCCAGTCTTGAAATGCCAAGCATTCCAATTTTCAACATCCTTAAACAACAGAGCTCATTAGCCTTACAGAGCATGGAGGCTGACCCCTGCATTTTAGAGTCGAAGAAGCTGCAGCACAGTGGCTTTCCCCAATGGCACTGAGCTAGTTAGTATCAGAGCTGACACCCAAAGCCAGTACTTGACCGTCATCCACTGTACTTTCCACTGCATGACATTGCCTCTTGATTTACAGCCTATTTGAAATAAATGCAGGTTGGTTAATGAACTGAGTCCTCTTTAAACTCTACACATTGGAACTGGCAGAGACTTCGGGGACTTTTTAAAGGTAAATGCTCTAAAGCAATATGATCTGGTAGCTTTGGGGTCAGACAGATTTGATTTCTAGTCCTGCATCCAAATTATGAGACCCTGGAAAAGGGTCTTAGCTTTTCATAACCTCATATGTCTGAACAATAACCTGGCTGTGAAGAATAAATGAAACACAACCTACTAGAGGCCCTCAATTCTCTCTCCCTCGAAAATTCCTACGAGTGAACATTCTAAACTGAGTGGTTCTCAATCACAGATCATTTTGCCTCAAAGAGGACATTTGGAATATCTGGACTTATTTTTGACTGTCATGACTGAGGTGGGGTAAAGGCCAGAGACATTGCTAAACAACCTAAAAGGCACAGGACAGCTTCCCCCTCACCCCAGAAAGCATTATCCAGCCCCAAGTTCCAACAGTACTGAGGTTGAGAAACTGTTCTTAGACCAAAGAAAAAGACCACCCATTACCACTAGTGTTCAATGAAAAGAGAGAGCGTATCTTTTCTGCCCCCAAAGGCAAACATTCTAACTTTACCCAAGTATCAATGTCAGGACAGAAATGCATCAGATTCCCAAGATTGTGGCATGGAGTACAAAAATATAATTGAGTTAATATTTCTTGCTATATAGATTCTCCTATTTGTATGAGATAGATTTACATGAAAATCTGTATTTCCAGACACATGGAAATATTATTTCCTTAAAACCTACCCAAGGGAGTAATAGTTTACTAAAAAATTTTAAATTTGCGACTCGTTACAGATTTTTTTTTTTAATTGGGGGACTGGAAAATTCTTTAGGCAAAGTTGGACTTAATGACAATATCAGTTTGTGCTTTGAGACTGTGTCTTAGTACTACCTGGAATCGAAAAAGACATGAATCAGGACACAGCAGGAGTCCCAGCAAACTGGCACCTGAGGGCATCCTCACCCTCCTGGCACACCTGGTCCTTTCGCTCACACTTTATATCCCTACTCCGACTTTCTTTCCCTTTCCATTCCCTGCTGTCTATGCCTCTTGTCACTTGCCAGTGACAGTTGTTTAGCCCCAGTCATGACAACTCAAAGACAAAATGCCTTGATTTGGTGGCAGGGTTTCAATGGCACTTCCTGCGAGATGAGGCGACTGGGGCGCACTTGAATTTGCGCTCGCTGGGAGCCGTACCCACGGAAAGAGATTTTGTAGAGAGTGCTGAAAGAGGCCCCATTTCGAAAAACATGAGCAAGAAACATAGCTGTTCATAATCTACTATTCACTGATATTTTAAAAAGTAAAGCCGGTGCCCTGGCCGATTTGGCCCAGCGGATAGAGCATCGGCCCGAGGACCAGAGAGACCCGGGTTCGGTTCCGCTAAGGGCATGTACCTCGGTTGCAGTTTGTCCCCAGCCCTGGTTGGGTCGTGTGGGTGGCAGCCACTCGATGTGTCCCTTTCACGTCGATGTTTCTCTCTCTCTCTTCCCCCCTCTCTCCCTCCCACTCTATCTGAAGATAAATGCAAAAATGTCCTCGGGTGATGATTAAAAAAAAAGTAAAGCTGGTAATTTTGCTGGGTTTAAAATGATTCCTCTTCAGAGTGAAAAGTAAACACTTAACACAAAGGGACTATTATAAATGAAGTTGGTCTTTGAAATTTCTCTCAGAAAAATGCCACAATAGGGTATATTTTAAATATCAGTATGCACCACAGTGCCACCAATGGCCACAATCCACTTGAATTAGAAAGTGTGATTTTGCTACTTTGACAGTCTCTGAACAGGAAAGACCGAAAGCAGTCTCGGCTGTAAAACGCACTGACAGAAAATCTCACCCCAAATCTGTATTTCTAGATTCACGGTAAGATTATTTCCTTAGAATCTACCTGAGGGAGTAGTAATTAGCTAAAAAGCCGTAAATGTATGAAGCTTATGTTGAAAACATTTTAAAATTACATATTTTCATGAGGATAATCTCTCTGACTACAGAGTCTATCAATTTACTACACTTTTAAAAACCCCGAGAAAATAATTACCTTACCTTAAGATATAGATTTTAAAATAGCGATTAAGACACGGGATAGTATTTTTTTCTAATGTGAGTCTTTTTTGACTGCAGTTCAGAAATAGTTTAAAAGTTATTTCATAACTGAAACTCTAAAATCCCATTTGATATGATGATCATAAGATTTAAAATGGTATCATAAGCTATGGGTTAAGTTAGGAATTTTCCAACCTGGCTCCAAAAGGAACTCCAGTTTCCCCTAAACAAGAGAAATCCTCTAGTAATTCTACTATCAAGGTGTAAGTTATTTTCCCCACACCCACGCACAGCTAGCATCATTAGAACCACGTAGATTTTCTCTTTCTTTCTGTTCCAAATTCACTCGGCTTATTGCCAAGAGAAAATACAGACACAGGGGAGGCAAAGGCAATTCTGTTAAGATCAATGAAGATGTTGGCCATGACAGAATCCCATTTATCCATCACATCCCTACTTCTTTTTCTCTGATTAGAGATTACTAGCAATTTCTTGACAATTCTTGTACAAAATTAAGTTACAATCAGTCTTACAAGACTTCACAAGGGGAAAAAAAGAAAAAAAAATGGAGTTTTTCTTACTAAATTCAGAAACAACATATATATAACTCATATAACTATACTTCTGTTCTTATAAGGGACTTACTATGCCTGTTTCCAAAGCAGTTAAATGTGTATATTTATGAACAAAAATGCATAAGAAGAAGAGGTCAAAGGCACAGCCTATGTAATGGTAAAAAATTGAAGGCTGAGAGTTTGTTTTGTTCTAAGCGCAAGCGAAAATGTAAAATATCCATGTTGCCACCTGGGGAGAAAAATCATTCATGCTATATCTTCTCTGTTTTCCCCAAATAAAGGTTATCATAGTACCTAACTTTAAACCAAAAGGAAATAAATGTTTAAAGTAATTTGATACAAAAGAAATGTGGGTAACTGTCAACTTAAAAAATGTATTCCAAATAATAGCACTGACAATTGGAGAGAAAAAATAAGAAGTTAAATGGCACTGAGAGCCATATGAAAGAAAGAGCTTCATTGTTTTCAACGCTTTATAAAATACAAAGCAACCACATTACTCAGCTCATGTGATCTTGCAGTCACTTCTAACCCCACATGAGACAAAGGCCTCGTTCCTCAACTTAACCCACAGGCTCTGCAGAGGAGCTCTCGAGCTCATCCAGTCCTGATACCCAAGACATACCCGCACCAGTTATGTCACAGACGTCTGGGAGTGGGCTTAGGGCATCAGGAGTTTTTAAAGACCCCCCAGATGATTCTAATGTGTAGCAAAGTTTGGGAACCAAAGCTCTAGCCCCATGTTTTACACCAGAAGCAATACCAACACTCTGGGCCTCCCCTTCCTCCCTTCCACTATGCTAACCCCTCTCCCACCCTCCTTTGTTCATGTCGTTCTTTCAACCTAGGTCAACCCAAGTACACACTGCTTCTCTCCAATTCCACCTCATCCTTCTCAGTTTGGACATTATCCCCTCGTGGGTGCCCTCCCTTACCCCCCCCCCCACACACACACACACTTCATTCGCACACACACACTAGGGTGAGAAGCTCCTCCTGCAAAGTCTGCCCTTTTACATACTAACCCATCAGCAAATTCGGAACCTCGCTTACCACAGCATTACAATCATTAGGACTATGAGTTCCTTAAAAATAGGACTTGTTGCCCTGGCCAGTTTGGCTCAGCGGTTAGAGCGTCGGCCTGCGGTCCGGAGAGACCTGGGTTCGGTTCCCGCTAAGGGCACGTACTTCGGTTGCAGTTTGTCCCCGGCCCTGGTTGGTCGTGCGGGTGGCAGCCACTCGATGTGTCCCTTCACGTCGATGTTTCTCTCTCTCTCCCTTCCTCTCTCTCCTTCCCACTCTATCTGTACAAAAAATGGAAAAATATCCTCGGGTGAGGATAAAAAAAAAAAAAAATAAAAATAAAAATAGGACTTGTTCATTTTGTAATCCCTTGAACAGTGCTAGAAGTATAATAGGTATTAAATATATGTAAGGTCCTTGCAGTGATCGACACCGAAACAACACATTGTTGAAAATTACCACATTGTTGAAAATCACCACAATTAAAGTCTACTCTAATGAAGTGAAAAGGAAGAACACCAGCTGGAAAGTTCTCTTCCTCAGCTTTCTCGTTTGTTCTTTAGTTAGAAATTAATTTTAGTATTATTTGTTTTACTAGTGAGAATTTGATTTAAATTATTTTGGCGTCCTCCATTATTTATTTCTAGCTGTGTATTACATTGTCTTATGTATTAGGGCATACTCTAAACTAAATTCTCACTATATAACAGTATATACTATAGAATCTCCCCCATCGTTCTCAATATGGGTATGGCAGGCCAAGGGTATAATGATGCGTAGACCGTGACTTCTAACAATTTCTGGGAAATGTAAGTTATTAGAAATTGGGAAAAGAATGGGAAGGCAATCCGAAGTAAATAATTCAATGTGTATTTTGAATGCTAGATGAGAAACTCAGCACAAATATAACTCTAATTAGCACTATGATGCATACAATAAAATGATACAAAATAATATATAGTATCATAATTCTTCCACCTTTAATTCTGACTCTACTACCACAAGGTCAAGGAAAAACCTTGCTTGCAAAGATTAATTTCTAAGACGTCTTTGACAAGACAAAATGTGCTAGAATATAAAAGCAATCCAACTTAGAAGGTCGTGCTTGAGAATGAGAGGGAAGACTGCACGCTTCAGGCCTCTGTGTAAGCTCCTACGGAATCACTGGGAAAGAGGGTGTGGAAGGGAGCTCCTGACTTTGAGATGCTTTAACCTCTGAACTCTAATTCTAGGATCACTATCTGTGCCCAGCAGAGTCACTGACTAAGAATCAGTGCAGTTCTCAAAGCCTCTGCACAACTCTCATCTTATGTGACTCTTATTTCCCCATTAGGTGGGCAGAACTGATATGATAATCTAAATTTCCAGATACAGAAACTGAAGTGTAGTATGAATACGCCACGTCTGGGGTCTCATGCCTACTGCCCCCAGCATTTTCTCACTATTTCACACTTCTTCTCTTGGCAAAGTGGTCCATGACCAAATTTAGCTTGCACACAATGTTAGAAAAATGCAGATGGACCATTTGTAACAAACATACATGATATATATATGTGTGTATATATTATACACACACACACACACATATATATATATACACACATATATATATTTTATCCTCATTCGAGGACATTTTTCCATTTTTTGTTCAGGTGGAGTGGGAGGGAGAGAGAGAGAGAAACATCAATGTGAAAGGGACACATCGAGTGGCTGCCTCCCGCACAACCCAGGGCCAGGGACAAACTGAAACCAAGGTATGTGCCCTTATCGGAAACCAAACTTGGGTCTCTCTGGACCGCAGGCCGATGCTGTAACCGCTGAGCCAAACCAGCCAGGGCAACGCATGATATTTTTTTGTTTGTTTGTTTGTTTTTTTATCCTCACCCGAGGACATTTTTTCTATTTTTTGTTCAGATAGAGTGTGGAAGGGAGAGAGAGAGAGAGAGAGAAACATCGACGTGAAAGGGACACGTCGAGTGGTTGCCACCCACATGACCCAACCAGGGCCGGGGACAAACTGCAACCGAGTTATGTGCCCTTAGCGGTAACTGAACCCGGGTCTCTCAGGACCGCAGGCTGATGCTCTAACCGCTGAGCCAAACTGGCCAGGACAACACATGATACTTTTAAAGTGTAAATAAAGCATCACATAGGGGCCCTGGACCAGGGAGCATTTGAAATGAACAACACTGAACCACATTCTTTTTTTAAAAAAGGTAGGAAAAGAAAAATGTAACTTCATTAAAATGAAAGAAAGCATACATACATTTGCAAGTTTCTAACCATGGAGATAGTTTTCGTCTTTCTATGCTTTACTTTAAAAATCACATTTGTCCATAAATGAGAACAACCCTAATATTCAGTTGAAATTTACTTTTAGATTAGGTTTATATAAAAAAGATCAAAATAAGAAAACAATGAAACAAAAATGGTCCCTGAACGTGCAGACACAATGCTCCACTGCGGAAGTCAAAGGGTAAAAACACCCAGAACACATTAACAGTCAACACCCTTGTTTTAAAGTCCACAACCCATTTTTAAGAAACATTTCCTATCATTTCTATATTTTCACTTCACACCCCGGCCAATAACATGCAATGTTTCCAAATCACTCTCTGTCCACGTGAAGAATGCAATTATGCTCAACTTCTTCATAACAAGTAACAGAAAACTCCATCTCCACCATGGATTTCAAAGTCCAAGACAGCGATAATTTGTTTTAAACATTTAACAGAACCAAATGGAGAATGAGGAAATTGGGACACCTCCTTAGAGCTGCCTGTGATGGAGCTGGAGCTACAGCAGTTTTTAGGAATTTGCAAAGGCGTGAGGAGCCTCCAGAGAAACAAGATACACTGAGGATGGGGTCCTGTGCCTTGGTGTGTCCCGCGTGAGCACACCTAAGAATTTCAGCGCCGTTTCTAGTAAAGGCATTTAATCCATGTTCTGATGAACTTTAAAGCCAAAGAGCAATTTGACTCCACACTTGGTATTTGTTTTTACTCTTACATATTATTATTATTATTTTTTTCCCCATTTGGGGGAACTAAAGGACACAAAGTTAAACAAAACAACCAAAGCAAAAAAACAAAAAAGAGACTATCTGATGCCCGGTCCCTTTCCTGAAAGGCTTCCAAGGATTTGAAATAAAGTCTCTGGCGAAATCTATGCTAGCCATATTTTAACTTCTTGCACAGGAAAGCTCAAAATAGTTCACACAGCCCAACTCTTCAACCACCATTACACAGTTTAGAGACCTTCACCCTAGAGAGCGCATCTGGCTCCGGCTTCATCACAGGCAGCTGAACACTCCTAAAGCCATGTATGCTAAGTCAGAGTGCCTAATCTGTTTTAGGTTTTGCCCGGAACCTCACAGATGTGGGACTAGATAGAAGACAACAGGAATGGCATGAAAAGCGACCGAGGACTCAGGAAAGAAGAAATGAGGAGTGAGAGTCGGAAGCGCGCCGTGTCATTGCTGCTAACTCACTCGGCGCAGCGACGCCCAGAATTGACATGCTTTATTCGAATGTTTGTCACCCTAGGGCCTAGGCAGGAAACCTCTAGTTCAGTCAGTGGTATTAAGTGATGCAATTGTGAGTTCCGAGCCCCAGAACTTGAGCTTTCGGAAGGCAGTGCACACATGGGCATCGGTTCTGTATGGAGCAGGGAGCCAGGCGCCAGGCCTCTGGCTGCCCTGGCAGTGTCACCGCCGGCGCCCCGTCTCCGCTTTAATGTTTGGCGTCTACCAGGAGAGTGACTGGCAAGTATTACTTTGGTAAAAGGCATTTTTAAAAAATCAATCAGCTACTTTTCCTTCCCAGGAATAAAATATACTATACATGAGCACTGAGCATGACTCACAGACAAAGCCAAGCACAAGGCTTGAAATAGTACTTTTTCCTGGGGAAATTACATCAGGATTCCACAGATCTTGATAATACAGTCTTTGACCATATATTTACAGAACAACAGACTATTTTTTTTACCACTGGGCAGTTTATAAGCAACCGTTAAAAAGTTTACTATTTATGAGCAAACAATGTAACGTTAAAACAGTGCTGGCTTTTTGACTATGGCAATTAGCTTGTTCATGTTCCAAACACCAAATAACATTTCCCCATTAATTTTTAAACCAGTGTGGCTTTAACTTAAAATAAACTGTACATCAAAAGAATGGAAAATAAACAGCCAGGAACACAATTTGACGAATTGGATTTATTTAGTTTATTTATCTAAACAGGGACCATTGGATCTCTTTAATAGGCTGACAGTTGCACTGGGCTGGTTAATAAAACATTCAACAGTGTCTTCAGCCAATATAGAAATGCAAATCCCATTAGAAATATTTTATTCATGAGCCAGTAATTTCAGTTACTACCAGTTCCTTTTTAAAAAAAAAAAAAAAAATGGCACTCTGCAAATAAACAGTGCCATCTAGTGACTAATAACAAGACCAAAGTTGTCACAGGTTTATAATTAACCTTTCAAAATCTTGCCTTTTTTCCTTTAATCTTTCCTCTTTATTTCTTAGGTTAGCTCAAAGTAGCTAGGCAAAAGAAACAAACAACAGAAAAGTCGATAACAATTTGTTAAGTCATTTAAGAAGGATTACAATATATTAAAAATCACTAAATTTTATAACTTTTGTTTTGTTTTAAAGCCTTTGAGCACTGTCTCCAGAAAATATACATTTCATCGGCTTAGAAACTCAAACCACTAGAAATATCAGAAAGTTGTAACAAAATTTGCCCCTTCAGCCATAAAATGGCACTATAATTTAAATTCTAATGATTAAAAAAATTAGTAAGTAGGTAGAAAAAATATTCCAATAAAACTGCAAAACCCAATCAGAAATCTGACACCAATTCAAAAAAATGCACACACCCACAAGTGTGTGAATGCACACACTGATCTATCTATGCCAGTACAGACTCCAACTTTCCAATGACTACAGTGGACATGGAAGTTCGTTCTGCTGATCATAAAGCTTTCCAGGAGTTCAAGGCAAGAGGCTAAAGCCCAAAGTAGTATAAAAACATTCACATTGGAAGAGTGTCAGGGCTTCCAAAGTAAAGAAAATCTATTTAGGCCAACCCCAAATTCAGTACCTAAGACCAACGACAAAATATTTAATACGTTCAATTCAAGTATTCATGGTGGGAAGAAGGGTCAAGAATACGCACCCTTTACATCTTGGATTAGGAGACCAGAGTGACATGTAAGCACAGATCAGCCCCCTAAAGGCATCACTACAGCTGAAAATAGATGTTGGTCTCCTCCCCATACAGTATGTCCATTTCTGTGTCAGCCTTTGAAATTATTGGAGGCTACTTTGTGAGTATAAGATTTTCCAAGGTCAAGGCCTGGAATGAGAAGCCTACAAACAAAGGAAGCCAACTGCGTGATGATTTTCTAACAATTTCACCTGTGGGACCTTGGGAACCATGGTCTTAAGAAAATACCTGCAAAGAAAGAAAATCTTGTACATGCACATACATGTAGTATCACTTTTCCCCTTAAAGGTCATAATCATATCCAGAGAACTAAAATATTTTTCCGTTTCTGATTAAGAAATATTGGAAATGTAAAATGCGTTCAGTTTTAGATCAGATATTGAGAGCTGTGCATATCTGCTGGCTTTACCAACATTACTATAGTATCTCTCATGAAAGAGTATCTTAAAAATAAAAAATCTCAGTTATATTTAATTCCAGAGTTGTAAAGTACCCATAATGACAGCTAATAACAGAATCTTTCTCATATAACTGTGTATTAAAGGAGTAATGCATATAAAGTACTTAGTCCTGATCTACCTATGATTTTTATTTCTGAAACCACATTCGAACACAGAGAATACATAGAGAAATAAAAACAAAATGATCTGATGAGTCACAATAAAAATGTAATTCCAAGTAATATTTTAATAAGAGCTATAATATTGTTGATACCCTGTGATTCAGGAATCTGCCTTCTGAGAAATGATGAATTTCTTTTCTTGATGAAAATAATCCTGTTCTGATTGCAGCACAATAAATCATGGTGGGAGTAAATGGAAATATATTAAGATTCAACAAAATCTCAACAAAGAGGAACTAACATCACTGATTGAAATATTATGTAACCATTAAAATGGTTAAGAAGTTATAGAAATGGGAAATACCAATGTTAGAATCTGTCTTAAAAAAAGGTAAAAAATGTGGCTAGAGTAACATCATTATTATGTAAAATAAAACAATAAGTTATGCATGAGAGAAGAGAAGACTGAAAAGAAACAAATCAAATGTTAAAATGTGGATCTTTTGGAGTAACAAAGCAAAGGTGATTGTTTTTCTTTTTCTACTCTTTAAGAATATTCCATGCCCTGGCAGGTTTTGCTCAGCGCTTAGAGCGTCTGCCCGCAGTCCAGAGAGACCCAGGTTCGGTTCCCGCTAAGGGCATGTACCTCGGTTGCAGTATGTCCCCGACCCTGGTTGGTCGTGTGGGTGGCAGCCATTCGATGTGTCCCTTTCACGTCAATGTTTCTCTCTCTCTCTCTGTCTTCCTCTCTCGCCCTCCCACTCTGTCTGAACAAAAGATGGAAAAATGTCCTCGGGTGAGGATAAAAAAAAGAATATTCCATAATAAGCAGGCATTATTTTTACAGAGTTTCAAACAACAAACATAATTTTTTAAGTGGAAAGCATATTTATTAAGTGTACGTAGTGAAGGGAAATTTCTTTTCTGAGGTGGCATTGTCCAGTCGGGCTTTCTTATTTCTTTCTAGAATGAACTTGTGGCTCTGCAAGAAAGATCAGCTGATGCTATAATGATAACATTTTACCACTGACATGATCCCAATCTCTAAAACATGATTTCATGGTTTTCCACAGCTTCCACAGAAGAGACATAAAATATCCCATGAATTAGAACAGAAAAGATAAAATGTAAACAGAAACATTACATTCTTGACTTTCAACAAAAGTCAACATTTAAAAGGATTTATCTTGCTCATGTGCACTCCTTTAGTCTATCTTAGACTTAAAAAAAATAAAATATGGGTACTGGCTTCATTTATAAACTCAGATACTCAAGTGTCCATTCACCTGTTAAAAGAGAATACAGGTAGCAGCAGTAAAAGCTTCAAGCTGTTGCACGGTATCCTTTGAACCCTGACCTAAGGGACCAACTCCGATAGTCTGCAGTAGTTGGGCTTCTAGGACCATTCAGCCTTACTGCTGGGATGGTCAACAGAAGTGCCAGTGCCATTCTCTGATGTAGACAGCTCTGCACTAGGAGCTGGTCTAACAATCACATCACATAGCCTGCCAAACAAGGAAAGGACAGCATTTGGGTACCACTGACCTGGGACAGCAGTGAACTTGAGGTTTGGGCTAAAAAGCTCTACTTCTAACATTCCTTACAGTCTTATCCTTCATCCCAAATCCTGGATGTGTGTGTGTACATATGTCTTAAAGGAAGTTAAGCTTTTCCACAAGAAAAAAAAGAAATATTGCAATGATGCACATTAACCACAAGATGGTGCTAGCACCACAGGACAAGATCAGAGAAGTAAAAGGTATTTAACACAGGCTCTCATAACTTCAGGAATCTCATCCTGGTGCATCACTGACATGTTTCTTTCTTACTTACTGAGACTCGGTCAAATATTTCATGCAACATTAGTGCTTTTTGTTTGTTGGTTTGTATAATTTTAGGATTTTTTGTTTGATTTTTATTTTCTTAAGAAGACAATAATAATCTTAAGCTTGAAAAATCCTCAACTACACTTTTCCCGTTAGCTGGTCCCTTCTCCTGGAACCTGACATGGTGACCTGACATGACCACGCCCCAGCTAACTTCACACAAATACTGAAGGGAGAAATTGAAGAAATGACAAAAACAGCTTAAATATATGAGTTCTAATTTTTTAAAAGTTGTTTTCAAATACACAAAGAGGCTATTAAGTCGACCTTGAGGAAATGTGAAGCTGGGTGGGGTGACAAAGGGTCACGGAGAGAACGTCAGCACATGTTTCAGGTTACTTGATTCTGGTCCTAGATCTACACAGCAGTGTGACTTTAAGGTAAGTCATTTGGACTTCCTGGTCTTCCATTTCCTCACCTGAAAAGTAAGGTGATTGAATTTTTAACTTCTCTGGACCTAGTATTCCTAACTTACTCTGAGACTAGAAGAAGCCAAAAATGAAAAATCTTAGGTTATATGAGGCCAAAGTCAAGAAGGATGGAATTAGGCAAGTGGACAGAATCGTCCTGAGTAGCAACAACATAACAGGGTTAAAGATGACCACTGCCTGCCCCCAGCTTCCCACAACTATAAACACAACATAGAGCCTGAATTTCAAAATCTTTGAAGTAGGTATTTATTCAGTTACAAATTAAATTCTATGATGGGTCACTGTAAACAATGGACTATTACCTGTTCATTCTCAGATGTACACACTCATCCTCCAAGGGTTAGTAAACAGTAAAACTACACTGAACTTTCATGCCAGTGGTGACAGAGTAATTGGTCAAGCCTAGCCTTCCCACTCTAAACAACAACAAAAATGGACAAAATGTATGAAGCAACTGTTCTAAAAAAATTGGACAACACGTAGCCCAGGATCGCAGTCCCTTGAAGGGAAGCACTTGCGATGAGCCCTGCAATCACCGTGGCTCTTGGCTGTGGAGGAAATGCCCAGACTACAGCACATGGGGGTGGGGCCCAAAGCTACACAGACCATCTTGCAGCTTAGGAGGCAGACAATGCAGCTGAGGCTGCTGAGAAGGATGAAACTGAGCAGGGTCAGGGGAAGAAGGGAGCCACACAGAGAAGGAGCTTCAGAAATCTATAAAGGGGTCCCTTGAAGTCTTTGGCTGAAAGTGAACTTGCATATGCAGAAGGTAAGGTCTTGCAGGGAACAGATGTTGGGGAGCTATGGATGAAATAGAGATTCTGGAAGTCACCCAAGGCAGGAGACAGAATCCTGACCAAACAGAGGGAAGAGCCTTCACTGAAGGCTCCGGTCACCAGATGGAGCCCAGGGAAGGCCGCATGTCAAGAGCAGAACTGCTCTAGACACGTCTGGACACAGCTTAGCAATAAGCCTTGAGAGGATCGATCTGATCTGCTGGTGAATTATCTGCTTGCCCAAATAAAGCTCAACGTTCTCTAAAACATGCATGGTCAGCAGAGATGCTATCATGCCCATGGGAGGCAAAAACTGGTTCTTGGGAGGATGGAGAATCTCAGCTATTACAAAGATGTGTGGTCCTCCTAAGGGCCACCGTACACGAAATGTACAGACATACAGAATATCTGAGGTATTAACATTTCATGTGTGGGGTATAGGCTCCTTAGAGGCGTGATGCAATAATGAAGAAAGACTGAGACGCACTGCTCTACAGGAAAACGACAACGTCTAGGGTTGCCAATGCGTGATCCGTGACACTGATGATGTGAAGACGAGACGTGGAGAAGCAATGCGACAAACAGAAAGCCTAGAAGCTGATCTAGATTTTACCCCGCGGGCAGGGAGGACTCTGTGGAACAGTGGCACATCGTCAGATCGGAGTTTGAGGAGCAGAGTCCCCAAGTGGTGCGGGGGTGGGGAGCGGGAGAGGAACTGAAGGAAGAAAGGTTTCTACAAACACCCGGATTGAGAAACAGGCTTCCGCAGTGGAGATGAAAGCAGGAGATAGTTAGGTGGCAGAATCGGTAACCCGCAGTAACCAACTGGATGTGCCAGGTGATGGAGAGAGAGAATCAAAAGGATAACCTGGAAGTGACTAGCACTTGTCACATTTAAGTGTTTGTGTTTTAGGGACTCTGGTAGAAGTACCCAGTAAATAGTAAGAATTATGAATCGGGAGCTACAGAGAGGCCTGGGTTAGAAATGCAGGCCAGTAGAGAGGTGGGCGTTGAAGCCCAGGAGGGGACAGCAACACGTGGAATGAGACAGTGGAGTAAGTGAGAACAGCCCGAAGAGCCCACGTATGTCCAGCAGGCAGAGGAGGAGGAGAGGCCAAGAAAGACAAGCAAGTGGATAATGGGGTCTAAGAAAAAAGTACTGAGTTGTCCTCTGCCTTTCCTCCATCGGCATGAGTGATGTTTCCCCAAAGTCTTGCTGTTACAACAGGAATCAAAGAGCTGCTTCATTTGTAATAAACACGGCAAATGAGAGATGATGGACCAATTCTGCTATTTTTTTCTTGGGAGTCAATATTTCTACATATGGTATATTACCGTAAGAAAGTTATCAGATATCTTTAAGAAGGTATTCTTTATTCCTTTTAAAAATAAAAAATAAACAAATATGAACAGAAAACAAGAATTAAAGAGAATTATATAATATCATCTACACTCTATTCAAACACCACACGATACAGTGCGGTGAGGTGGAGAAGGCTGCCAGATGGGAGTCACAGGCCCACCCACCCTCAAAGCCCTCCGGCAGCTCCTCGCCGCCAACGAGGGAAACGCCAAGGTCTCTCCCGTGCCTGCGAGGCCCTTCCAGATCTCTCTTCTGCCTGCCTCCGTATCCACGGGCCCTCCCTTCCTCTCTCAAGCAGTCACAGAGAACACCGCAGCGGAAACAGCCACAACCGCCCTGCTCGTGACTCTGTCCATTTACTCATTTTATTTGTATTTATAGCATTTGTAACTACCTGAAATCATGACAGATATATGTGTGCACTTGTTAATTTATTTCTTGTTTCTCTGGATAGAATTTGAATTCCCAGAGAGCAATGACTTTATCTGTCTTAGAGGCTTCTTTCCAGCACCTAGGACAGTACCTGATATACCAGAGGGCTCAAGAGAGAAAGACTTGTTGAATGAAACCCTCCTGGTTCCATCGTGTGTGAAATGGTGACAGTAATTCACGCCTACTCTGCCTACTGTTCACAGAAAAAAAAGTGAAATACGTTACAGCACTATAATGATGTCTCCCAACATAGACGGAAGCTGTGGTGGCGAAAACATACAAACTCCTGAATTGTTGATGACAGCCTGGAGCATAAATGTAGTTTGCACTTGCTGGTTCTATTTTTATTTATACTAGAAAACATACCAAGACATACTTATCCAACTATGCAATGTCCAAATACCTGAAAGAATCTACCTAGGATCACACTCCTCAGGAAACAAACACAAAAAACCCTGAGGACTGAGTTAGCTGACCTGTAAGCCACAGAAGCAATTTCACCCCTGGGGAAAAATGTCAATTAGAAAAGATAAAAAAACTAAAGTCAGTGTTTTAGGCTGAATGATGTCTCCCACAATTCATGTGAAAATCCTGACCCTAACTAAGTCCCTCTGACTGTGACTGTATTTGGAGATGGGGTCTTCAAAGGGTTAAATGAGTCAAATGAAGTCATTAGGGTGGGCCTTAATCCAATTTTGCTTCCTTAGAAGACAAAATTAAAACAGGAATTAAGACAGGAAAGACCACGCGAAGACACGGGGAGAAGACAGGCATCTACAGACAGGGAGAGGCTTCATAAGACACCAGCCTGCTGACAGCCTGATCTCAGACTTCCCGCCTCCAGAACTCTGAGAAATAAATTCTGTTGTTTGAGTCGCACAATCTGTGGTGCTTGTCACAACAGCCCTAGAAAACGCATACGCTTAGTCGTTTTAGAAACCAAGAGAAAAATCAATGGAAAAGAGTGTCATAAAAATGAGGTAAGCAAACTAAAATAATCCTTGTAAATATTTTATTTCACTTTCATCATTTATATAGAAACATGAACTTTAGAGTGGTCTAAGTATAAATTTGAGCTGTCAAATTCTTAAATCAACCCAATTTCCTCAGCATGTCTCATATTCTTGCTGAGTGCGCCTGTCTTTGACAGAGCGATTACGGGTTTATCGAGTAGAGAGCATAGAAGGTAGGTGTTCCAATTCTTTCACATTTAGGTCCACCACAAATTCTAGTTTTGTTTTGTTTTTAATCCCCCCAAGGACATTTTTGCATTTATCTTCAGATAGAGCAAGAGGGAGAGAGGGAGGAAGAGAGAGAGACACACATCAACTGGCTGCCACCCACACGACCCCAACTGGGGCTGGGGACAAACTACAAACGAGGTATGTGCCCTTAGCGAGAACCGAACCCGGGACTCTCTGGTCCATGGGCCGACGCTCTAATCACTGAACCACAGCAGCCAGGACAACGAATTCTAGTTTTTTTAATGAATAGGAACACAATTTAAAAAGCAACAGCACTGACATAGCCCATCTCAACTTTCCATATTTAATGGAAAATATCCATTAAAATGTAAAATAGACATGCAAAGCAACCTATCTAGACTCTAGGTGGAATTTGCACTCTGTCCGGTTCCACTGGCTTTGCAGAGGAAAGATATACTGTAGTCTAGAAGGTGTAGCCTCTAAAATACCGAAGGCAGGAACAGAGGCAGAAAGATTCTTATAAATTCTTGACTTTCTTTATGAATTTAGACACCAGGGTCAGAAATACAGTTGATTTATATGCCATCATGAGTCCCGTTGCTCCCAGGTGAAGCTCAGGTCTTTCCTCATCTGTATCTTTCTTTTCAGCTTTAATTTTTAATTCTGGTAAGATACACATAATGTAAAATTGACCATCTTAACCATTTTTAAGTGTTCAGTTCCTTACTGCTAAATGTATTCACACTGTTGAGCAACCAATCTCTAAAACTTTTCATTTTGTCAAACTGAAACTCTACACCCGTGAAGCAGTCGCTGTCCATTTTCCCTTTCTCCAGACCTTGGCAACCACCATTCTGCTTTCCGTCTCTGTACGTATACCTATTCCAGGCGCATCATGTAAACAGAATCACACAGTATTTGTCTTTGTGACTGGCTTATTTCACCTAGTTCAATGATCTCAAGGTTCATCCGTGTCATAACATACATTAGGATTTCCTTCACTTTTAAGGCTGAGAAAAACATTCCATTGTATGCACGAATCTGTTGTTTATCGATTCACCCGTTGCAGGACTCAGGCTGCTTCCATTGTTTGGTACTACAAATAATGTTGCGATGAACATGGGTGTGCCAACAGCACTTTGAGACCCTGCTTTCTATTCTTTGGGATATATATGCAAATGTGGAAATGCTCAGCCATACTTTTTCTACTCCTATTACCTTCCAACTACTACTAATTTTAACATTGTATCACTAAATTTTCACTCTTAAATTTGCTATGAATAGGCAGAGTTGAAAGGCAGATATATAGGAAGAGAAAGCTCTGTTTTCATGGGTGATCAATGTAAAGGATCACTTATATATATTGAGTTTCTTTTGTCTTTTGGCAGGGAGGAGTGTAATGTATCCATTTATGACTCTAATGAAGTCTATGGAGTCTTTCCTAGCCAAAAATACACATAGAAACATACATTCAAAAATACTGATAGAGCCCTGGCCGGTTTGGCTCAGCGGTTAGAGCGTCAGCCTGCGGTCCACAGAGACCCAGGTTCAGTTCCCGCTAAGGGCATGTACCTTGGCTGCAGTTTGTCCCCGGCCCTGGTTGGGTCGTGTGGGTGGCGGCCGCTCGATGTGTACCTTTCACATTGATGTTTCTCTCTCTTCCTCTCTCTCCTTCCCGCTCTATCTGAGTAAAAAATGGAAAAATGTCCTCGGGTGAGGATAAAAAAAAAAAATACTGATAGAGTCGTGCTTTTCTCTCTTTTTCATTCCTCACCTGAGGGTATTTTTCTATTTATCTTCAGATAGGATGGGAGGGAGGGAGAGAGAAAAACATTGATGTGAGAGGACACATCAACTGGTTGCCTCCTGCATGACCCTGACCAAGGCTGGCATGAACCACAACCAAGGTATGTGCCCTTGACCGGAATCTAACCCGCAACTCATTGGCCTGCGGGCCAGATGCTCTAACTGCTGAGCCAAACCAGCCAGGGCAGTCACACTTCTCTCAACGACGGGGATACATTCTGAGAAATGCATTGCTAGGTGATTTCGTCATGTGAACAGCATAGAGTGTGATTACACAGAACGAGATGGTATAGCCTTCCGCACACCTAGGCTACATGGTATAGTTCCTGGGCTACAAACCTGCACAGCAGGTTATTGTACTGAATATTGTAGGTGAATGTAACACGGTGTTAAGTATTTGTGTATCTAGACATATTTAAACACAGAAAAAGTAAAAACATGGTACGAAAGATCAAAGTTGGCACACCTGTAGAGGGCGCTCACCATGAATGGAGCTTGCAGGACTGGACGCTGCTCTGGTGAGTCAGGGAGTGAGTGGTGAGGGATGTGAAGGCCTGGGACAGTGCTGTCACTGCGGTGGACCCTGTAAACACTGTACACTTAGGCTGCAGTAGATTTATACAAATATATTTTTCTTTTTTCAGTAATAAGTTAACCTTAGCTTACTGTAACTTTTTTACTCTATAAAACTTTAAAGTTTTTCAAGTTTTTGACTCTTTTGTAATAACAGTTTAAAACACACTGTACAGCTATACAAAACTATTTTCTTTCTTTATATCCTTCTTCTCTAAGCTTTTCTCTGTTAAAAATGTTTTACTTCTTAAATTTTTTGTTAAAAAGTAGGATGCAGACAGACACATTATCTCAGGCCTCCACAGGGTCGGGATCATCACTGTCACTGTCCTTCATCACCACATCTGTCCCACTGCAAGGTCTCAGGGTAATACACTCAGAGCAGGCCTCTCCGATGATCACTGTCTAGGATGCAGACAGACACATTATCTCAGGCCTCCACAGGGTCGGGATCATCACTATCACTGTCCTTCATCACCACATCTGTCCCACTGCAAGGTCTCAGGGTAATACACTCGGAGCAGGCCTCTCCGATGATCACTGTCCTTCTGGAGCACCTCCGGAAGGACCTGACTGAGGCTCTCGAGAGGTGCCACCCTTCAGAGACATGTCCATGATGGTTGGCTGGTTTGTTTCTTTCAATGACAGATTTGCTTGTAAGCGAATAATGCACCATGAACTTTCCTCTCCATTAACGAAAAGCTTTCAGTGTTGGGGTCCACGTTTGTTTTCAAACTTTCTGAAGAGCTAGTTGAGATCTGCAAAAGCTTCTGCTAAATCCTTCACTGCGAATTTTCTTGAAGGGTCTTCTTTTTCTTCTTCTGCGGATTCCTTTTCTCTTGCCTCATCTTCAGCTCTGTGTTCCTGTTCCAGTTCCAGCAGCTCCTCGTTGCTTGATTCCTGCGAACAACCCTAGGAGCCCCTCAATGTCATCCCTATGCACAGCCAGCTTAAAGTTGTTTGCATTTCAGCCACAGCCTTGCTGATTTCTGCAGCTTCCGCATTCTTGGCAAATCCTTTGAAGTCAT
Organism: Molossus molossus; assembly: GCF_014108415.1. Classification (NCBI taxonomy): domain Eukaryota; kingdom Metazoa; phylum Chordata; class Mammalia; order Chiroptera; family Molossidae; genus Molossus; species Molossus molossus. The sequence goes on from NW_023425352.1 coordinate 14,286,533, forward strand.
GGATGAACCTCTTAAGTGTCTTCATCACTCCTTGGTGACATCACCAAAGCCCAAGTGAGGTTCCTAATACAGTCACAGATGTATGCCCTCCAGAAATGCGCCAGTGTCTCCTCAGTTACAGCAATAGCCTGGCAAAGGTCCTCCTCGGGTAGTAGCCCTTAAACACTTCTGTAACTCCCTGATCCATTGGTTGAATCAAAGAGATGGTGTTTAGAGGGGGAAACACTACTTTGAGATTGGGATGAAGATCACTAATAAAAGGAGAATATCTGGGAGCACTGTCAACAATAAGCAAAATATTGAAAGGTACATTATTGTCCAAACAGCACTGCATTTTTCCGGCACAGCAATTCAGGAGGGTATCTTGGGGAAGAAGCTGAGTCACTGAGTCATTCATGATTTTTATTTCTCTTGTAGGACACTGGCAGTGTGTGCTTATTAATATGCTTGAAGGCCCTCGGGTTCTCACTGTGCCAGATCACAAAGGGTTTCTATTTGCAGCCTGCAACACTGCCACAAAGCAAGGCTGTTACCTGTCTTACAAGCCTGAAACCCCGCACTGACTTGGTTGTATTGGTGAAAGTCCTTTCAGGTGTCCGTTTCCAGGACAGGGAGGTTTCACCCACATTGAAGATCTGCTCTGGTAAGTCATTTTCCTCCACAGTCAGCTCATCTAGAGTTGCCAAAAATTCTTCTGCTGCCTTCACGTCAGTACCCACGACCACCACTCACTTTCACATTAGGATGAACAGCAGTTCTTGAATTGTTTAAACCACCAGAGCCAGCAGTGAATTCAACAGCACAGTAGGGTCCAGCCTCACCATTCAACATTCACACAATCTGTTTGCTTTGGCCACGATGGTCATGGTGCTAAAAGGGACGCGCCGCTGTGTCTGGTCTTCACTCCAGGTCATTAGAAGGCTCTCCATGTCTGACACAGGCCCTTCTCTAGTTGTCGTTAGGTCTCATTGTCTTCAATGAAGCAGATACTTTAAGAGCTCCTGTCCCTCTGCTCCAGTCTTCGAGGTCGTAGCTAAGGAGGAATTGGGCATGCCCGACTGGCAGGCAACAGCCCTCACTGATTCTCTACCTTCACAGTCCTTAATCACTTTTAGGTCAACTTCAGGTCAACCACTCAACATGGCCCCTTACTGGCAACATTAGCAGTGGATTCTGTGTGCTCAGGGGCATGACGAACAAAACAACGTGAGATTAAATCAAGCGCAGGAGAAAATAATGTAATCAAGAGATGTAGTGAACATGGGCATCTGAGGCTGCTGTCGGGCTGTCAGCATAAAACAGCCCGCTGTTCTACAGCAGACTTGTTGTTAATGTAAGTACAAGAGTACACGCTAAAGTCACAGTAAGACGTAAACTGCAGTGTATCCATACGCCCGTACATAGTCACCTGTTGTCATCACCAAGCATCACGCACCATAAACCCTGTGTGACACACCCTTGCGTGCCTGGCAGTGCGGCAGGCTTACACCAACATCTCCACAGGCATATGGTGACGCATCGAGCTATGACACTATAGCAGCTACAGCATCATTAGGCGACAGAAATTTTTTAGCTCCATTGTATGCGTGGTCCACTACTGACCACAACATCATGATGTGACGCGTTGACAGTATAATATAAGGCCATTCGTAAATTTCTGATATCCATCCATGGGCAATGCATTGTGAAGGTTATAAACTCTGTGAGGCTGAAATTGGGTTTCTAAATTCCAGTAAATGCTAAATACCAATAAATACTATCCAAACTCGAAGGACCACACGATTTAGATGTATCTGTGAGCCGTGAACCCCTACCCCTTGACCTCCAGTGTTAGCTAGCTCTGTGGGCATCGTTGGACCCCAGGCCCCAAACAGTGAGGAGCGCTGCTTGTCTTTTGCACAAGCTCCTGAAGACGACGCGCATGATGCTGAGTGAGGCATGTGGCGGAAATGACGGAACACGTGAGTGAAAATTCAGTATAAAGATCAGTAAATATGACAGAGGATAGAATTTGACTCACAAAATCTGTTTCAAGTTTTCCCATTTCTTGCTTGTAGCTTCTCATTCTGTTGCTGTACATTCCTCGACTTTGGGGTGGTATCTCCCGAACTTCTAAATCCATCTGTTCAAGCTGGCAGGGTGAGAGAAAAGCGTGATTTAAACCATTCAGCTGTGGCTGAAATGCAAACAACTTTAAGCTGGCTGTGCATAGGGATGACATTGAGGGGCTTGTTCTTTATTTGACCAGATATTTAGAGCTGAAAGGGTTAAAACATTTTTTCCTTTAGTAATTTTAGAGAGAAAGGAAGGGAGAGGGAGAGAGAGATAGAAACATCGATGAGAGAGAACATGCCCTCCAGCGACTTCTTGGTACATGGATCAATGCTCAACCACTGAGCCACACCGGCTGGGCTAGAGCTGAAAGAATTTAATTTCCATTCCTCATTTTACAGTTGAGGAATCAGGCTCTGGGAGCTAACTGCCTGTGACTATTTTGGGGCTTAATTTTTGTTTAGGTGAACATATAGTTACTGTGTGCTTGCCAAGTAACACACAGAGTACCAAGGCACTTAGCTGACCAAGAATTTCTATGAAAACATGTGCATTAATCCCGACATCCTTAATAAAAATTATTTGAATATGCTTCGAATATCCCGGGATAAGGTCAACCTGGTTAGGTATTCTGACCCCAAACTACCAGAACTATGGGAAGATCAACCAAACCATTATTTCTAACATTTAAGCACAGAATGTCTGCCCAGCCTTAGTCATTTGGTAAAAATTCTTCTGGAAAGTCTTTTCTGATTAGGAAAATCACATGTAATCTCAACCTCCAGCTTCACTCCTTATACTTTAAAACCACGTTGATTTGGAGTTAAATGGATACAGTAAAATGCTAAATTATTTGTCACAAAGCTCACTGAAATCACAGCAGGGCACTTTTTAACAACCTGTCATTATATAACACTTCAAATACAACAGATGAGCATCTAATGTGAGGCAATACAAAAATATAATGATGGTTAACAACATAGGCTTTTAAGTCAGATGCCTGCGTTCACACTCATTTAGGACCACAATGCAGTAACAAGTTGAATCATACTTGTAATATTTGGCTTTTAAAACCAAACACTGGGCCACAATATTTTTTGTTCTCTGTGAATGTATTCATATTTAAAAAGTACTGGATGAGCTAGAGCTCTGAGTTTAGCATATATAGATACAAATCCTTACTCCATCATTTACTGGGTGTGGACCTCAGACAAGTTACTTAATCTTCTTCAGTTTTCCCATCTACAAAATGGGGGGTGGGGTGTAATAAGTGTTGAAAATCACTCCTCCATGGTTTTCTCAGACTCCTAGAAGTCTTGCGGGCATGCCAAGAATGCAAGGCCCTGGACATTCTCAAGGCTGTATTGGCACTTTGGGAGGAGGAGCTAATGTGTCCTCCTGGGACAAAGGGAAGGCTTGCTTAAAGGCCGCTGTAAAGTGGTACGTTTCCCAGGCTCCACGCTCCTCTCCTGTAAGACAGTCCACTGTGTGTGTAGGCTTACATCTAGGGCCACCTGCATCACTGCTGTGGGAACTGGGGCTCAGGGAACTAATACAAGGATGCTCACACTCTGGCAGCTGCTTCTGCTGTGAGTAATAAAAGCCTTTTGTCTCTGACCCAGGCATCTCATTTCTTCTCTCAGCATCCATGAAATTGTGGCAATCTCACTTATTAGTGAGCAAGCAGGGAAAACAACTCAGATCCTTAACAGTTTTTGACAAACAGGACTTGTCTTGCAGAGTTTTTATGAAAATTAATATTATAAAGCAAGTAAAATATGTGCCTGGTACCCAGTACGCCTTTAACAAGCAGTAGCTATTATAAAAATGTACTACCAAGGAATAAAATCCCAAGAAACTATCAAATTCTCTTCGATTTAAAAACAAATTTTAATTTATAAAACGCTAATTAGTTGTTTCACATTCCTACAATGTATAAAACAGGCTAATGGAAGGCATCAGCCTCAGTGCCTCCGGCCGTGTGTGAAGGTGTATTACCAAGTCTGTACCTACCAGTTCTTTTGCTTCTTCAAGCTGTTTCTCCACATTTGCAACCATCTGCTTCTTCTCATCTGAAACAAACCATAACACCAGAACATTGCTAAGGATATAAATATATTCAATATTTAAAAATTTCTATTTCTGCATACCTTTTTCCTTTCTGGTCAATCAGATTAGAGAATTACCATACCAGTCAAGTGACCACATCGTTCTTTGGTGGGTTAGAAACCACTCAAAAGCGGCTAATTCTAGGCTATCTAGAAATACATAATCTTACGAAGTACCCAGTGATTAAGGGATGCCATAAATTATTTTGTTCTTTAGAAGAGACTGTGTCAACAACAGCAGGTGTAGTGGTGGCATGAGGACTCTGCAAAATCTTCACTATAATAAACTGGGAATAACTGATTTACAGATACAATTTATTAACCCTCACCCGAGGCTATTTTTCCATTAATTTTTAGATGGAATGGAAGGGAGGAAGGGAGAGAGAGAGAAACATCGATGTGAGAGAGACACATAGATTGGTGGCCTCTCGCATGATCTCAGTTATGTGCCCTTGACCAGAAATTGAACCTGAGACGCTTCGGTCCCAGGGCTGACGCTCTACCGCTGAGCCAAACCAGCCAGCTAATACACAGATACAATTTAAAAGTCACAGGAAAAAAAAAAAAAAAAATTCCTAAAACTAGGCAAGATCTTACAATCTTTAAAAACCTGTACTTCTGTTAACATTAAGAATTGGGTGTAATGAAAGATATAGTTGAAGTCAGGAGTACCGATTCCAAATCTAAAGTCTCTACCTAGTCACTGATTATGGAATGCTGGGTAAGACACAGTTTTTTCTGAGACTGTACTTTCAAATCTGGAGATTAAAAAATACCCACTGGAGCCCTGGCCAGTTTCGCTCAGCAGTTAGAACATTGGCCTGCGGACCAGAGAGTCCTGGGTTCGGTTCCTGCTAAGGGCACGTACCTCGGTTGTAGTTTGTCCCCGGCCCCAGTTGGGGTTGTGTGGGTGGCAGCCACTCGATGTGTCTCTTTCACATCGATGTTTCTCTCTCTCTCTCTCCCTTCCGCTCTATCTGAAGATAAATGCAAAAAAAAAAAAAAATGTCCTTGGGTGAGGATTAAAAAAAAATACCCACTGGATTATCTTTGCTTCAAATAAGCTGGTACAAGTGAAATTACTTTTAAAATGTGAAGTGCCAAGTCTCTGTATGTGGTTTATTCAAACTCTACCAAAATCAAGTTCTAACTGAACTGTAATTCCCTTTTCCAGGAGACACAGGTCCTGGCAGATGTTTTCAGAAAACATTCTCCTACCCCCATTCCAAACCATTTGTTCTGAGACTGCACTTACGTTCTGTACTAACCAAATTCATTGAACATCTGTCGTTTTGTCTGCCCGGCACCCTATTTATTCTCAGGCTCTCCTTCCTCAAGCAGGTTAATTGGAGATGTTACCCTGCCTTTCCAGTCACAGTGACTTGACAAAAGACGGGCTCCTTGGCACAGCTGGTGTAGCTCAGTGGATGGAGTGTCGTCCCATGGACTGAGGGGTCCCAGTGCGATTCCTGGTCAGGGCACATGCCCAGGTTGCGGGCTCAATCCCCAGTAGGGGGTGTGCAGGAAGCAGCCGATCCATGTTTTGCACATTGATGTTTCTATCTCTTTCTCCTTTTCTCTCTCTCAAAAATAAATAAATAAATAAATAAACAAACAAACAAACAAACAAACACACACACTTTAAAAAAACTCCTCATCCTAGCTGGACCATCCTAGTAACTCAATCCCTCTGGCCACACTGGTCTGGCAGGTGGGGTGGACACATGACTCAAGCTGACCGACTGAAGTCCTGGAGCAATGGGAAAGTCTTTCCCTCCCTCCTGGCAGAGTTATGAGAACAGGAGTTTAGAAGCTGTTGGCATCCATTGTCCTAGCTACAAAGAGAGTGAAACTGACATTTAAAAAGAAACAAAGCTGCCCTGGCCGGTTTGGCTCAGCGGTTAGAGCATCAGCCTGCGGTCCGGAGAGTCCCGGGTTCAGTTCCCGCTAAGGGCACGTACTTCGGGTGCAGTTTGTCTCCGGCCCTGGTTGGTCATGCGGGTGGCAGCCACTCGATGTGTCCCTTCACGTCGATGTCTCTCTCTCTCTCTTTCTTCCTCTCTCTCCCTCCCACTCTATCTGTACAAAAAATGGAAAAATATCCTCGGGTGAGGATAAAAACAAAAAAAGAAAAAGAAACAAAGCTGAGAGGTAGATAGATAAGACAGAGAGACAGACAGATACAAATAGATTAGATGAAGTTAGTTAATTAGTTTTGGTTCCAGACAATTCTGAAACAGATTTTGCTTAATTTTGCATGGTCAGATTTCTTGAACAAACAAGTTTCCTTTTTTTTTTAACTTACAAGTTGGGTTTCTGTGACATGGACCTTGATGATTACTGACTGACAAACACAACAGACTAGAAAAGTTGGGAAGCTTGAAATGTATAATATAACACTTACTGGCTGACTACCCTTCAGAAGGAGAGTCAACACTAAATGGGGAATCTTTAGTAGGAATTATTATTTTACAGGAATAATAATTAGGTTCTGCTAACCCCAAACCTTTCCCTTTAGAGGGTGGCTGTCACAAGGTGTTCTGTGTACTCTAGTCCATGCCATGGGCCTCCAGGAGTAGTTTACACCAGTATTTCTCATTAACAAAGTCAAACAAAAAAAGTAGCCTCCCTTGACCTCAATTCACCTTTGCTGCTAACATCTCTCTCCTTCCAGCTACAGTCCCGTTTCTCCTCCTCCCCGCCCCAGTTCCTCCCTGTAACTGTGCCCATACCCCAGCACTGCACTGAGATGACTCTCACTAAGACTAATGACCTTCCCTTTGCCCAAACTAATGGGCATGCCTTGGTTTTATTTTTATTTAATCTGTGGCACCTGACATTCAGCTCCTCCAATCCTCCCACCTACTCCTCTCCTGGCTTCAAGGACACCCTGACTCCGTGACTCTCCCGAACGCTCACTTCTGTCTCGATGTCCTCTGCTGGGCATCCTTTCTCAGCCCTTGTTTTAACTATTGGTGCTCCCTGCAGTTTAGTTCTTGCTTTATTTTTCTCTATGACTATCACTGATGTCCCTGGGCAATTTCATCTGCTCCCATTTATTAACTATCACATTATCTATTTATGATGCTAAATCTTTATTACTAATCCTGATATATTTCCAGGACTCACCTTTAATCCCAATGCTTATGCTCATCTCCACTGTAATCACCTGGCAAACCGCTATTCAACACTCTTCAGAAATCACTACCTCTGTGAAGCCTTTCCTAACCCAACACGAGTAAACCACTTCCACTTATGTACAACACCTGTGACTTTTACCTGATCTTAATGATTTTCTCTCTCACACCTACCGGTCTTATTTGCTTTCCATCCTGGAGGCTCTGGGAGGACAGAAACTGTCTTAACATCTTTATAGTCTTAAAATCCAGCACTGAGCCTGGCATATAATCAGTTCTCAAAAAATGATATTAGATTGAATAAACAGTGTAGGTTGGTGCAAGCGTTGATAAAAGAAGCTATGCTACCAACCACCTGGTTTCCCTGTCTCCATCCCTCCACCATGTAATCTTCCTACAACTTCCTTCGCTTGCATTGGGTCACTTGAGCCTAGCAGTCAAGGTCCTCCACATTCCAAACCCAAGCAACCTTTCCAACTTTAATTCCAACTACTGGCCTTCCACTATGTGCTCTATATGCTAACCAGGCCAACTATCCATTACTACAGAAACAAATCTTTTTCTGCTCTAAGCCTTTGTTCAAGCTACCATTTAGGGTCCTTTGATCAACTATAACAGAACTAATTCTGGTTAATCTAAGCCCCCCAACAAGCAAACAAAAAGGAATTTATGAGAATAACATGAGGTGGCTCACCAACTCCATAGAAAAAAATAAGCCCACAAGTTCCAAGAGGACAGTGCCCAGGATGGCTCTGCGTACCCAGGGAGCAGGAACTCACTGACTATCTCTGCAAAAGGACAGTCTCAAGCAGCAATGCCATAGATTTGTGTTGTTTGTCCTTCTGAAGGGCCCTCTTCTTAGCTCAATCTGCTCAAAATTTAAATGCCCACCCAACATTCTCTGAATGTCCTTGTTTGGTTAACGCATTCACATCCTGGCCTGGATAGGGCACGGCAGCCTGGCAGTTCTGAGATTGGGCTTAGGTAGTTCCTCAGTGGAAAACTGAGGTGCTGCCATCAAAAGATAAAATGGAGGATTCTGGGAAATCTGAAACAACAGACGTCCTCTGCACCCACTTACTGCCATCCCTGATAATATGCTCTGTCCCCAGTTTTGTCTGTCAAATCCCACCTACCCTTCCACATGATCACCTGGGACACAATTTCTCTCCTCTGAATTCTCAGACCCCCGTGCTCTGCACTGATGGCCTCAATGATCATTAGAAATTCTATAGTTTTCTCTTCAGCCTCATTTCCAGCTCCTTGAAGGCAGGGACCGCTCTTGGCACATCTCTGTCCTAATTCTGTATTGAGCACAGAGAGCTGTACATGGCAGGTGCTCACTAAGTAGCAATGAGCACACGTAGTGTCCAGACCTTGGTTTCTAACACCATTTTTCAATAAAAGAAAACAGGACTCCTTGGGAAATGGTTGATTCTAGGACAGGCATAGGACAAATACAAGAAGATCCTTGAGTATCTTCTAAGAGGTAAGAAGATAAGAAAGTACTCTAAAGGAAAAAACACCCCACAAAGATGGGGGTAATCAAAAGGCGAAAGAAGCCAACTGAAGGGGCTTTCAATGGTTAAAGTTGGAACACTCTGAACCACAAAATAAAGTAGGACTGGAATGTAACACCAAATAAATATCACGAGTCCATGGATATAAGTGACTGAACAAGTAAGCAAAATGAGAATAGACAAATCTCTCCTGCAGAGAAGAATTCCAAAATATTGATGTAAACACAAAGCCTAAAGTGTGGGCTCTGCATAGAATTTCCTTCTGAACAGTATGGAAAGGAGGAAAAGAGTATCTTCACAGTGGAGAAACCTGACAAACACGACCTCAGCCAGGTGATCAAAGTGAACATCAGTAGTAAATTATGTTCCAGTATGTACTCTTGATATGATATGATGAAAACGGTGTTTTACCTCTGTGGTCTTCCTCCCGAAAACCTATAACCTCAGTCTGACCATGAGAAAGACATCAGGAAAATCCCAGTTGAGGTACATTCTGTGAAATAACTGACCAGTACTCCTCTAAAGTGTAGCATCACTAATAACACAGGAAAACCTGAGAAACTGTCACAGCTAAGCAGAGCCCGAGGAGCCATGACTACTACCTGGATTGGACCCTAGAACAGTGAATGGATATTAGATTAAAAAAAAAAAAATCTAAGGAAATCTGAATAAAGTAAGGAGTGCAGTTAATAATAATGTATCAATATGGGTTTCCTGGCTACCATACATTAATATAAGATGTTAACAATACAGGAAACTGGGCCTGGGATATAAAGGAATTCTCTGTATTGTCTTTGTGATTTTATATAAATCTAAACCTGTTCTAAAATTAAAAGCTTATTTTAAAAAAATCAATGAAGCCATTACTTAGGTTAACTAAGTTGGTGACAGGAGAGAGGTCCCTCTGGGGTTAGAGTGTGGTGTGATGTGTGTGTGCATATACCTAACTCAAACCCACCCACTCCACTTCAACTCACTCTGCACCTGAACTCCTGAATTCAAACTGCAACCAAACCTCAATTCTAACTCTTTGTCTAGAACAACAGAAACGTAATGCATGAGAATCATGTGTGATTTTAAATTTTCTAATAGCCAAAGTAAAAAGAAACAAGTGAAATTACTCTTAATAATCTTTTAGTTTTAGCACTGGCCTGTTTGGCTCAGCGTTGGCCTGCGGTCTGGAGAGACCTGGTTCAGTTCCCGCTAAGTGCATGTACCTCAGTTGCAGTTTGTCCCCGGCCCTGGTTGGGTCGTGTGGGTGGCAACCACTCAATGTGCCCCTTTCACGTCGATGTTTTTCTCTCTCTCTCCCCCTCCTACTCTATCTGAACAAAATATCGAAAAATGTCCTCAAGTGAGGATAAAAAAAAATAATAATAACCTTTTAGTTTTAATCATATTTAACCCAACATAGACAAATTATGTTCATTTCACTATGTGGCAGTAGCCACATTTCAGGTGCTCAGTGAACAATCAGCTCCAGAGCCACACATGTTTTAAGCAAGCCACAGTATTCATAAATAAAAGCATATTCTTCTGAAATCTCTCACTACAACCACCTTGCAAAGGCAAGTGAGAATCTTGGAACAACATTTATGGCTTCTTCCATACATAGCTCTGTCTGGTCTCCACAAGTCTCTAGGGCTTGGCATAACTAATCAACCAGACTTGAGCATTTCCTTCCAGAAAAGACACTGTCCTGCCCAAGCATTTCCACTTCTCTTCTGATTCCCTCCTTGATACCCAAAGTTAAAATCCAGTTCCTACTTCATATCCCAAAGTCCCTGATATTAGTCTCCCTTCAAATGTAGGTGTTCATCAAGAGAGATTCATCTAACTCTAGGCACAGAAAGGGAGAAAGAAGTGAGAGCCAAGGTTCCATTAAAAGTTCAATTAATATAATCGAGTTTGCAAAGCTGAGTCCTGACTAACCCTACCAGCTTCTGGCTTCAGCAGTAGCAATAACATCCATCACTCGTGGCTAATTCATCATGTACTTTCGGGGGGGGGGGGGGGGGTAGTATGTTACATGCTTTATTTCATCCGATTTTTACAACATTATAACTTTTAAACTAATACTTCCTGCTTACCCAGTTTTACAGATGGAGGAAGCAGGCTTAGAAAGACCAAGCAATCTGCCCAAAATTACACATCTAGTAAGTAGCAAAGTTGGGATTCTAAACAGACCTGATGCCACAGTGTGAATCTTAACTTATTTGCCATAATACCTTTCTTGGTATTTCTGACTTAAATAGCCACAAGTGATAGGATTCACAATAGTCTATTTCTCTCTCTTTTAATGGTGAGTTATACAACTAACTACAAGAGAACACTGTGTTTAAGGTCCTCCAGGAAGCTGCCTGATGTAATGGAACCTCTGCACCTGTAGAGTTCTAACTTAGAATTCATCACCAGAGGAAAAAGAACTCCACAATTAGTATTAGTTATGGTCTCCACTCATCCATTTCCCTGGCTTTACCACAGAAGACTAATTATTAAAATCAAATTTCAAATACAGTGCCATAGAGTATTAATTACCTAAGAAGGGAGTGGCCCATCTAATCAGTCCAATTTCTAAAATTAGTTAAGATTCAAACACGTAGTCTAAGAGCAAAGTCTTTTTATTGTTGAAAACATATTACAGAGCAATCAAATTTATTTTAAAAATTTTAAAATATTCAGTCCTTCTATTCTCTTTGAAAGTAACACTTTAAACATTGTACATGCACAGTAAGAGTGAAGGTCACTGCGATCAGCCTATTCACCACACTTCCACTTAAGTAAGTTAATATGTTGGAGAAAGAACTGCTTTGACGAAAAAGTTTGCTCCAACTTTTAACCTTCTTAAATGAAGTATTTCATAGTACATCTCCTCTGGATCAACCACTAATGATGCCCAGAGAAAGAGATTATAATTACTTTTAATCATACTCTCTGCCATATTAATTTCTTTTAGTCCACAAACATATATCTAAAATTTATAACTATGTAGATATGTTTTCATTTTTTCTATTTATCAATTAGAAACAGATTATAAAAGTGAGCAAGCCCAAATAACTATTAAGAGGGAAACCACTGCATTTTTAAGAAGTCACCAGTATTCAATTATTCAAGTCAGTAAGCATTCTTCCAGTGCCAGCCATAGTCTCCTTTCATTTTCAATGGAGTTGCTGTGTTTGGGCCTTACATTATACTATAGCTAAGGAGAGTCTAGGCTTTATTTTTAAGATACTTAATCCCAAGGTTTCCTTCTATGTGTTAATAATGTTTACATTAAAATATAAAGACAAGAAAAAAAATAAATTGTAACACAACCGGTTTTCTTGTAAACAGTTTTTACAACTTTGAACCCAGAGATGGCTTTGTTACTTCATAACATAGCTTCCCAGTACAAAACTAATTATCCTAAATAAAAAAGTGTTCCTACTGCTAATGCTATTACAATAAAAAATGAGCAAAAATCCAACTGAAACCATAAATCCTCATATTCTGAGGCTCTGGGACTGAAGTCAAAGGAAGTAATCTCCAACAACAAAGACAACAAAAATCAAGATGATCGTGGGGAGTGGAGAACTGAAGAGAAGAGGCGAGGCGATGTATCATGAAGTGGTGAGGCCATCAGCCACTTCCTCCACAAAAATCTCTGAGGCAGCAGAGCTCGGTGGTATATGCTACCTTGGTTCTCTCCTCTTGTTCCCTCACTTGGACTCATAAACCTCTTTAAGGCATCATCCACCTCCTCCAGAACTAACTGGGACTTCAGGAGATGAGTGGGGTGTAAGTTCAGAGATCCTGGCTTCAAGCACATACCCCTATTAACAGAAAACAGGTGGGGGAAGAAAAACAAAGAAATAAAGGAAGAATATTATTTATAAACACATAAGTTTGGGGGAAGGTAGGGAAAGGGAAAGAGGAATGACAACTCTTTGGTCTGGAAGAAATTATTGCTGGTATCAAGGACTGACTAACAAAGTGAGACAGTTAAGTTGTGCACCAGTTCACAGATCAATGAGCACTCCTTTTTCTATTTTACATCCCAGAGCTAAGGCAGGACCAAGTCTAGCATCCCAATGATGGTTCAATTTCACTAACACAACTAGGCCAAACAGTAACAATCTTATCTGCAACCAACTACTCAAATTAAATCTGTATTTAGAGAAAGAGAAATCCTAAAACAATGTCTTAGAAACAAAAATCACAAAACATCACACTTAAATGTTGGTTCATTCACTTAAACATTTACCTCAGCCGCTTCTAAATAAACACCAGTGAAATAAAACATAACTCCCACTTCCACACAGTTGACAGCCTAGCATAAAAGAAAGATGTATTAAACAGAAAAACAAAAACACTTCTGGATGGAAGTTATGGAATTTTAAAAGTGAGAGAAATTATCCTGAACCAAGTTTTACATAACACTGGGTTATAGACACCCCCTCCCCCCCGCAAGAAGAATGAGAATAAATGGTGTTAGGGGTATGAAAAACACTAATGATAATAGCAGTTAACACCAAGGAAAGGCTTTACATAAGTTAAATAATTTAGTCATCACAACAACCCTATGAAAGACCTACAATTGCCCCCATTTTATCAAGAAGGAAACTTGAAAGAGGTTAAGAAACTTGCCTAAAGGTCAAAACTGCTAAGTAGCAGAGCTGGGATTTGAATCCAGGCACCATGGCTCTTAACCCAGTTTTGCTGCATATAATAATAACGTCATTATTGATAAAAACAACGTCAGACCCAGCATCTAGGTATATTCATTCATTCTCTTTGAACACTCTCACATCTCTGTATTTTGCAAACGAAAAACAAAACAAACAACCAAAAATCTAAGACGCAGAGAAACATTCCCAAGATTACGCAAGTAACAAGGCGTCGGACTCCGGAATGGAGCCCAGGAGAGCTCTGTTTACTGCACCCCACAACTCAGATTGGACTGTCCCTTTACCCTCAAGCAAGTTAAGCTCCGGAGGGCCCCAGCTCCACCTCTCTGCAGCCTCGCGCCCCGGAGACACCCTAGCTCTGACGGCGAGCCGTCGCCCACCACCCGAGCCTCCTGGCTCTGCGGGCCACCCCGGCCCAGCCAGGCAGGGCTCTCACCCGGCGGGAGTCGGGGGACCCTGGCAATCTTGCTTGTGATCTCTGCAGTGAGCACCGCGAAGTCCTGCTCGTAGCCTTCGAAGTCGGACGACATGGCGACTCTGGAGACAGACCCGGGCCGGAGCCTAGGTCCGGGCACGCAGTGGTCACGCGGAATAGGGGAACACCGCGTAGGAACCCTGGGAGCCGCCGTCGCGAGCAGAGCGGAGAACCGGGGACAGCTCCCAGCCCGGCCGCTTCCTTGTTGTCCGCCGCAATCTCTGTCCCCCGGAAATCGGGTTGCGTATGCTTTTTACTTTCCTCTCAGGCTTCAAAATCAACAAATTCTCCAAGGAAAAGCACTTTAGTGCTCCTAAAAGCCCCTCAAAATATTCGTTTCCTAAGGGGCCACTGAAAGATTTTTTTTAACCCCTCCACGTTCTAGAAAGCGGGTCCAGCTCTCCAAGCTACAGGTCACAGGAGCTGGCTTCCGGGGGGAAGTTTGATGCGGCGAACTTTCCGGAAGTGGCCGTCACGGAGACTGCGCGCCGGGCGTGAGCGGGAGAACGGCGGCCAGATCGCTGGCGGCGAGACCCGCGCGTGGTGTCGCTCCCGCACCCCAGCCTCTAGCAACCAGGATTTGCTTTCACCTTGTTCTGGACTGAGGGACCCATGATTGAGTTACCCGAGAAGGAGAAAACCCGTTCCGGGTGAGCCCAGGCCGCCCCGGAAATGCGATGGCGGAGGAGCGGGCACCCAGGACCAGACAGAGGTGGGAGACGAGGCTGGAGATGTAACCATGATTTTGGCGGTCACCACCCCACCCGAGGGAGGCCAGAATCGCCAGTGCTTTGGGACCACCCACGTTTCCCAGGATGTTCCTCTCCTGAGTGAGGATTTCTAAAAGCTCTACTCCATGACGCGGGCGGGAAACGGAGGCAGGGGCAGCGGCATCCGTTGCGTGGAAGTCTTGGTTACCCTGTGTCTCGGATCGTCTTCCCTCGGCCCGCTGCAGTTTCATCGGGCATACCCGTCTGCGAGTCTTCCCGGCGCGCTCTGCGGCGGGGAACTTCCTCCCCTTTTCTTCTGAAATATTCTGATTCACGTTCTTTTTTCATATCTGGCTGCAGACGTGATTTCACACACACCTCCGTCTCTCCTCTGCTTACATTTGTCTTTGCTTTCCCTCTCTCGCTTCCTTTCCTTTGGCCCAAGTAGATCCTTACGTTGGTGTTTTGGGGGCAACCGCAGACAAATAATGTAGACCATGTCGGGCTCATACCTGACTTAATTCGAGACTGGGTACGAGGTAGATTAGAACTCCGTAAAGGGCGTTGGATGACTTGGTTCAGCTGTTATTTGTCCTTGATCTAATCACGTAGCCTCTCCAAGCCACTTTCTTTTCTATGAACAAGATAGCTGGATTAGATCGACTCTAAAGTCCTGCTTCCCGGCTCTAAAATTCTTTGTCTCCTCAAACCATTTGCTAAATGTTGAAGAGTCACAGCCCCCAGACAATCATGTGTCCAGTTTACATGCTATTTAGACTGGAACCCAATTTGGGGTAAGATAAAAATAGGTGGGTTTTTTTTGGGGGGGGGGTTGGCATTTGACAAGCTATCACCCCATGGTAGGGCATTTGTGAGATGCTTTTGTTTAGGTGGTTATTTGAGTTAAGTATAGTGTGTAATAAAAATTTTACTGAACTATCTCATTTTGTTTTTTTTTAGATTGGGCTTCAAACTGGATTCTCCTGGTTCAGATAATGAGCTCTGAGTGTGTAACAGTGACAATGGCATAATCTGCATTAACATCGCACAACTTGAAGACATGACAATTAAGGAACACACATTGACTTGTGGCACATGGATATATGTGCACAAAAAAAGGAAATCTATAATGCTTTAAAGATAGGAAGACATTCTTCCTCACCAAAATGGGTACATTCTGCTCAGTTATCAAGTTTGAAAATCTCCAAGAATTAAAGAGACTGTGTCACTGGGGTCCCATTATAGCCCTTGGTGTTATAGCAATATGTTCTACAATGGCTATGATTGACTCTGTGTTGTGGTATTGGCCCTTACATACAACTGGAGGAAGTGTGAATTTCATCATGTTGATAAATTGGACTGTCATGATTCTTTATAATTACTTCAATGCCATGTTTGTTGGTCCTGGCTTTGTCCCTCTGGGGTGGAAACCGGTAAGAAAAAGATCGCCTTTAGATGATGAACTCTAATGATAATCTAATGGTAATTTAGTTTTTGCGTTACCTTCTAACCAATAATATCAAACACTGACTGCTTTTTACCTTGGTAGAGACTAAGTATATTGTAATTACTGGTCATTTAAAGCTCAAATTATTTATTTCATGCCTGTTTAAAAATATTGATTTAAATGAGTATTTCCCAAAGCAATTTCATTCAGTACTTGGCTGGCATTAAAAAAAAAAGTTGGAGGGTTGATGGTGAGCATCGTCGTAAGTTTAGGAAACACTGCATATCACACACCTTATAGTTTCACAATGCAGTTTGGTTCTAGAATCTTTTTACATATAATACATTAACATCTTTAGAATTGAGAAAATCTTTAGAAACTGTTTGTTTAAATCGGAAAATTTTAAATCAATGCAGTGAAAATCGGGAAGTACAGTATGAACCAGTTTATGTCTCAAAATGTGTTAAAAAGTTTATGCTTAGGAGTTTCTTCATTCCTTGTTGAGGCACATCACCTGGTAGCTTGTTAGAAATGGAGAATCTTGAGCTCCACTCCAGACCTACTGAGTCAAAATCTGCATATAATGAAATCCCCAGATAATTCTTAAGTATGTTAAAAGTGACAAAATACTAGTGTAATATTTGAAGTAAATAAAGAAGTGGGTAAGACACAATTCATATTCTGAAAAATCTTGTAACTGAGGAGAGAAACCAAGGCACTTTCTCAGATAACTATAGAGTAGAATGTGATGAGTGCTGGCGAAGTTAGAAGGAACTGATCATTTTCATCTGGGGAACTATGGAGGAGTGGGAATTTCCAAAGGAGATGGGAAGATGGCATTTCAGGTTGAGAGAATTGTGGGAGTATGTATTCAGAAACAATGGACAGATTATGTAGTGCAAATAAGGCTGAAACAAAGGCAGATAATGGCCTCAAATACATGAGCAGTTGTTAGGCTGTAGAGAGTTACCAGAGGTTTTCAAGCAGAGCTCTGACATAGTCAGTCCTATTGTAGGAATATTATTGAGTATCAACTCTGATGTTTGAATCCTTACTCTAAATATCTGCCAAGTTGTCAGCTACCTTTTTTTCTGAACTTCTCCCATCCTACTAAGATTTTGGATAAGTGCAGCCAGCTATCCTCAATGACAATGGATTAGGGTTGCATATAGGGAATAGAAATTAAAAATGAAGTCTGGTTATCTAGGAAAGTGATGCTGCTGTTACCAGAAATTTTTTACTTAAAAATATTTTAGCTCAAATAAAAGGGCTGGAAGTATAAGTTAAGATTTCACCCTTCCCCCATCCCCCCATAAGAGAAAATTAAACCATGGGAAAGCATTTATTCATGAGTCTGGTTATTATTTAGAATCAGTTATCTGATGTATTTTTTTTTTCATATTTTGCTGCTAAGGAAAATTCTCAGGATAGCAGGTACCTCCAGTACTGTCAAGTCTGCCAAGCATACAAGGCACCGCGGTCACATCACTGCCGAAAGTGTAACAGGTACTGTCTGTCTTTGCCATTCACTGGGGACTGATCAGCTTGACGACTGATCTTTTGTTCTTTCTGCCACATCAATCCTAGTTCTATTCTCTGCAAGGTGGCTATTATATAAAAAAAATATATAGTCAAAATACTTATGCCCATAATCTCCATATTATCTTAAATTATCAATTCTGATAATAAATTCATCTCTTTTGTTATATGTGAAAAGATTTTTCTAGAAAAATGGAGCTTGACTTTGCTTCTTGCCCTGCCAAGAGCACAATAGAAAGTTAAACCTTCCAGTTGTTTCCATAGATCACAATGAGCTGTGCTGGTTGACTGTCCTCTCAACTAGCTTTTGAACTGTTCTGAGTCTGATGATGGAAGAGAGCTGCTGTTTCCAGTAGTTGACGAACATTTACACTTTATACAAATCTAATAAATGTATCCAGGTTCCTATTATCACAGTGTTTAATATAAAAACTTAATGGGAAGAAAACTGAAACACTATAAAAATGTGAGATAAGCTAGAGCCTTTAAAAATGAACAGCCGTATCCACTTATTAATAAGAGCTTTCTGATGAGGATATTGAGGTTGAGGGGAACCATGGAGGCAAATACAGTTGGCTTGAGACCAGATTTTCTTCCAGCAACAACGGGAAGGAAGCCAGTAAGACTTCACTTATCACACCACATCTTATATTCAGTAGTTGCTTGCTTAGCTCAGAGATTCCTCTTCTCAAGGATGAGGGCAGGCAGGAAGGAAGTTACAAGTGTCTCCTGGGTGCCATCAACCCCAGTGGAAATTTATATGTGATTTTGTTGAGTCTCTGTTGTACCCCATTTCAGTCACTGCATTTCAGAGCCAGAGGAAAACTAGGAACCATGCTCCTTTCTTCATAATGAACCTCTCAGAGGGCCTCCCAACTTCTTTAAACAAACTCACAGGGAGCAGACATCTTTTCCTCAGGGCTGTTACAAAGCCTGCCCTTTCTTATGCTGTTCAGAATTTAAAAGAAGTAACTGTTCAGAGTTGTTTAAAAGCTCATAAAGATATTTCTTTCTGTTTCATGAATTGTAATTCTGCTCTTTGAGTCATGAACATGCTGGCTTTCTATTTGCTTGGTCTTTTTCTTAATCCTCACCCAAGTATATGTTTTTATTGATTTTAGAGAGAGAGGGAGGGGGAGAGAGAGAGAAACATGGTTGCCTCCCATACGTGCCTCTACCAGGTTCAAACCCACAACCTTTTTGGTGTACAAGACGATGCTCCAACCAACTGAGCCATCCAGCCAGGGCTGCTTGCTCTTTTGAAGACCAAAGTTATTTAAAGTAGACAGGATTGCCTGCCTCATATTTTATGTAAATGTTTCTTGTTAGGTGTGTGCTGAAGATGGACCATCACTGTCCTTGGATCAACAACTGTTGTGGTTACCAAAATCATGCTTCCTTCACACTGTTTCTCTTGTTAGCACCATTGGGTTGTATTCATGCTGCCTTCATTTTTGTTATGACGATGTATACACAGCTTTATAACCGGGTAAGTGAAAATGTAGGTCATTTGAGCCAGATTAAATGGTAGTTATCGAGGTTATTTAGGAAGTCTTTTTTGGAAATATACTTTCTATGATTTAGGTGGGGAAACAGAACTTTTCTTTACCCCTAAATGGATTCCCTTTTTAAAAGCATTAAAACTTAATTTTTAAGACAAAGAAAGATTATTTTGCTCTGGCAACTCACCTTCCTAGCTCCAGTTGAATTGCTCACTATTTTAGTACTATATTTATAATTTACTTATTTTTAGTTTAGTTAGTTTAATGTAGTGTTATGTTGTGTTGAGTTGAGTTTTTCCAGAGAGAGGAAGGAGAGAGAAAAACAGAAACATTGATGTGAGAGAGAAACATCAGTTGCCTCCCATACATGCCCCGACTGGGGATCGAACCTGAAACCTGGGTATGTGCCCTCACTGGGAATTGAACCTGTCACATTTTTGGTGGCAGGGCTGTATGTGTAGTTTATTAAATTTTAAACTTGATAGCTATGTTAAGAGTAACGAGAGGGAGAAAAGAAGAGCAAGAAGAAAAAGACAATATGAGAGTTTTTCTTTTCCATCCAGTGCAGATGATAGGTTGTAACTCTTTTGTTCATTTCTAACTCCAGTGCCTGGAAGGTGGCTCATGGAACAGGCACAGTGCTAAAATACCCTGTGGCAGCTTGAGTCAGTTTATGGGCAGGTAGTCAGGAGATAAAATTCAGGGGTCACAAATTCAAGACCCTAAAGAGGCCTGCAAGGTGAATGAGGGCACAACCCTCATGGAACTGGCATTGGAGCACACATGCTTGTCTCAGAAAGGACTTCACGTTCAATTTCAGCCAGCTCTTGGTGTTTGGGAATCCAGCCCAGTGATTTTTTCAAGAAAACAAGTCTGATTTTTAAAATGTGAAATCTCCTGATTTTTAAATGTTGGTACCTAACTAAATATTTTAAAACATTTTGCAGGCCATGTAGTACACATCTGCAGGCCACAATTGGCCTGCATTTTGCTGGTTTTTAACCTCTGGTCGTGGAACACGAGGGAAGAAACAATGGAACCCTAGGCTATATTTGTTGCTGTGAAAGAGTACTGTAGATATAGAGGAGCAAGGAGGAGAGGGAGACACAGTTACAACTTGGACTAGTGTCTAAATTGGTTAATTTAGATTAGTGTTGTAAATGCATATTAGTGTTTGTGGGGAATGCCTGTCACCTTCTGAGGATGCAATAAAAACAACCAAAAAAGTAACATTTGAGAATAAGAATGATATCAAGCCACAGTGCTAATTAGATAACAGCTATGTTTGCTTTGGCCACAACTTCTAGTTATCATTTGTCAATCTTGTAATCAAGTTTTAATTGTTACAGTGGAACCTAACCCCTCATAACACCGTGTTCTGCTAATGTGTTGTTGTTTATAGCTCTCCTTTGGGTGGAACACGGTAAAGGTCGATATGAGTGCAGCCCGGAGAGATCCTCTTCCTATTATTCCGTTTGGATTAGCTGCATTTGCTGCCACCTTGTTTGCCTTGGGATTAGCTTTAGGAACAACCATAGCCGTTGGGATGTTGTTTTTTATCCAGGTAAGCTCCTCGGCCACTTCTGGCTGACAGCTGTCAAGTTATTGAGGCTGCTTGTAATGAGACAGAGATAAAGGTTGCATTTAAGTATGCAGTTTGAAATGGGAATTATTGTTACTTGCTCCATCTAGGTAGCTAATTTAATCTTCTGTACTAGTCAGATACTTTTGGAGTAGCTTTGCCATTTCTAGGTAATTGATTGACTTTTTAAACTGTTAACTTGGAGTTAAATAGCACTTTATAATTGAGAAAGCCCCTCTCGTATTTATAGTCTGTTGATCTTCACATCAACCCGAAAAGAGGTTGAAGATGAGTGTTATTTTCCCTTCTTTATAGATAAATAATTGAGGCACAGAAAGTTTAAGTGATTTACCTAGGATTATTTATTCATATATTTAGTAAACATAATTATTAATGTTATTTTATAATAGCATATATTTAATCACTGTCATAGTAATATAGCTAACATTCATTGAGCAGTTACTACATGCAAGACACTGTTTTAGGCACTTTACACATGTTAGCTCATTTAATCTCAATAACAACCCTATGATGTAGGTGGTATTTAATGCCTACTGTTTGATGAATTACTCTGCTCATTTCTAAGGCTACAATAATGAAAATGAAGAGGGTCCTTAACTCAGAATTAGTAGTAAACAGTTAACTAAAACATGGTCACGTGTTTATTGTAGATTTATGTACAAAGTACGATGAGAACACAGAAAAGGAGGATGTGCCCCCGAAGGGATCACAAAACAGTTTTTAAAACTTATTTAATTCACTTAATTAGTTTATTCATTCATTGAGGCTCACCATGGGCCAGGTATTGTGCAAGGCCCTTGGCATATGATGAGGACTCTTAGTCCAGGGTTGTTTTGACTGCACCAAACTGTCTCTGGAGTCACAGCCAGACTTTAAGGAAACCTTTTTTTTTCTACTAACCTGGGATCAAATTCTTTGATTATTTTTCCCCATGCCTATAGTTAAAAATCATATTAGAAATAAACTAAAATTCTGTGGTGTGAAAACCTACGTAAATGGAATTAGTTGTATGTAGGAAAATCAAATAGAATTTGGACTGAATATATTCAATTTTTAAGTCAAGCAAAATAACTAGGTTGACTGAAATGAGTCACTTGTACTAAATAGACTAAGCATAGATTTAAGGTTAATTAAAATAGTGATAAGAGATTTTAATAGCAAAATACACTTAAGTACTAATTGAATGGATTATACCAATGTTTTATTACTACTCTGAAAACCTTATTAAGAAGATAATCCTTAATACGTGAAATTTTATTAATATATTTAGATTTGCGTATGGATTGATATAATTATTTTATGGAGAGGCAGTGTAGCACAGTGGTTAAGAATCAAGTCAGGTGTACCACACTGTGTTACTTACCCTTTATCATCCTGGTATCTTCATCTATGGATTGAAGCAATAAACGTTATCTCATACGGTTAGTATGAAGGTAATAATGTTAAAATGAACCACAGTTACCTTATACAATTTTTCTATTATTTAATCTTTAGATGAAAATAATTCTCAGAAACCAGACTTCTATTGAATCATGGATTGAAGAAAAGGTAAGTTAATTCTTGTTTTTCTCAATATCAATAAAGTACTGATTAATAAATGCCTAGAAGTGAAAATTTTGCTACCAAATGGCTTCCTTAAGTCATTTGCATGCCACATAAAAGGTAAAGATAGGAGACACTTTGATTCATTCCTGGTTTAGTGTAATTCCCACAGAAGTATGCTGCTCATACACTCTGAGTTGCTGAGGAGGCCTAAGCCACACGTTAAAGCATTTGGCCATTCTCTTAGACTAGAGGAGAACGGAGCCCATTTGGAAAGGGACTTCTACCAAGGTGCCGTCAGGTTTTCCTACGTGTTTCAGACATCACTTAGGACTTGTAACATTCCTCTTGCCGTAGACCTCACAGCCTCCAGTACAGACTTCACACTGTCCATTGAAATTCTAGTACAAATAGAAATCCGACTACCCTGCTCCCTGCTTTAAATGCTCCGAGCCTCACCACGGCTCATCGCTGTAGAAGGAGTTGTCTACCCAGCTGCCTGCAGGGGCCAGGCAGGTCCCCTTGGTGAGGAGCCAACCTGTGTACCAGAGCTGCCTAACAGGTGAAGCTGATTGTAACTCCAGGGAAATGCACTCCCATTATTATGAAGTTGTTTCTCATTATTTTTCAGGAAACGGAAGAGATCTGGATTTCTATGACATCTCTTTTTCCATTTTTAAATGTTAGCAAGCAATGCAAATGAAAAACAAACAAAAAACCTTTGTGGGCCAAATAAAACACACCTATGGGACATATTTAGCCCCCAAGAAGCCAGTTGGTATAATTTACAGCAACAGTTCTCAAACTTTTGGTCTCAGGACCCTTTTATAGTCTGAAAAATTATTAAGGACACTAAAGAGATTTTACTGAATATTATAACTACTGATGTTTGCCATATTTTCTGAGAAGAATTTTTGAAGATTTATTATTTCATTTAAAAATAATAAGAATAAACCCATTATAGCATATTTTTAAAAAGTATTTATATTTTCCAAAATAAAAAAATAGGGAGAAGAGTGGCATTGATTTATATTTTCACAAATCTCTACTATCTGACTTAACAGAAGACAGTTGGATTTTCACATCTCCCGCATTCAGTCTGTTGAGATGTGTTGCTTTGATTGAAGTATATGAAGAAAATCCATCCTCACACAGATGAGTAGGTAGAAGAGGGTGGACCATTTAATAGGCCTTTTAGATAATAGTGAATATATCATACTATGTTAAAACTTGACAAGCAACAGTTCTCAAAAGGTTAGTTGCACCACCCTGGCCAGTTTGGCTCAGCAGTTAGAGCGTCGGCCTGTGGTCCAGAGAGACCCGGGTTCGGTTCCTGCTAAGGGCTCATACCTCGGTTGCAGTTTGTCCCTGGCCCTGGTTGGGTCGTGCAAAAGACAGCCCCTCGACATGTCCCTTTCACATTGATGTTTCTCTCTCTCTTTGTCTCTCTCCCTCCCACTCTATCTGAACAAAAAATAGAAAAATATCCTCGGGTGAGGATAAAAAAAAGGTTAGTTGCACCTGAGATCTGAAACTACCTCAGTAAACTTCTTGCCTTTGACGTCTAAATCCACTAGTCCCTCTTGCTCTTGGATGGATTTGTTGTCCATTCATGATTTTTGGACATCAGACATTGGTCATTGGGAAGAAATCAGGTTACAGGGTTATACAGACTTTCCCAAATGTTGATGCATTCATTCATATCACTACCAATCTTACGGAAACATCTTTAAATATTGGGAAGCTGTCAAGTTCATAGTGGTGAATATAAATTTTCCAAAATTCTAATTTTTACTTGAAAGCTTGAATTTTTTCACTGGCAACAAATGCTCAGTTGTTGCCATACCAGCCCAACTTTGTTCATTTCTGAGAAAATGTCCACCTAATACTGAAATTGGAATGACCTTTGTCTGTTACATTACTCATTCTTTCAAGTAAAAGTATCATTACATGAAAAAAGCTGGCTCTACAGCTTTTGTTAGCTCACAGCTCAAACAGGTGTTTTCCTCGAGCACTTCAGCATGCTTCATCTGGACTTCCCATTTTGTCACGCAGAATATTAAAAGAACATCTACTTGAAGGTTGAGATTTAATAAAAATAATAATTTTATTGCTTTATCTAAGACATTCTCTGTAAAAATGTTTTGGGGAGGCAGTGCAGGGGTTATTTTGTTTTGAACTACGAGTATGTAGTGGTGAAGACTATAACTGCTAATACATTTTAGTGCTACTGTCTCTTTTCTTATGTTTTTATTGATTTTTAGAGAGAAGGAGAGAGAGAGAGAAACATCAGTAGGAGAGAAACATCAATCAGCTCCGTCCTGCATGCCCCCCACTGGGGATTGAGCCTGCAACCTGGGCTTGTGCCCTTACTGGGAATCGAACTGGCAACCTCTTTGTGCGTAGGACAACCTCAACCACTGAGTCACACCAGCCTGGCTGGTGCCACTGTCTTGATTCCTGCTTAAGGTGCCAGCAATTTTACCCACCATTGCAAATGTCAATACAATGAAAAAGGCAAATAACATCCTAGTATTATAATGAAAGTTGTTTGACTTTGTTGAACCCAAGAAAAGGTCTTAGGGACTCAAAAGAGGTGTGCAAAGCTTGCTTTGAGAACCATTGATGTTCAGGTTTAAGTGTAAGATCCTTATCTTATGCATAACCAAATTTTATGTCTTCCCGTATTTGCTTCTTCAACTGCAATTCCCACCCCTCCCAACCCATCTCACACTCCATACCAACTAACACCAAGTAACTCATTGTTTATACATCTTATATTTCTGTATCTTTTCACATCTTCCCTCTGCCTGGAACTTTCCTCCCCTGGTTTCTTTGCCTGATTTCTTCTTCCTCAAGACTTGCTTTAGGCACCATTCCGTCCAAAGGAACCTTCCTTGACTCTCCCTAGGCAAGGTTAAGTACTTCTGTTGCTTTCCCATAGCACCTGTCACACACCTCTGTCCCCTATAACACACAGTATTGATAGAATCCCTCTCCCCAACTTCATTAAGTGCTTCTCTTAGGTAGAGACCAGGCCACGTCATTTCTGTAAGCTACTCTCCTCCTTACCACTTCTTTGTTAACAATCCAAATCTCTTCTGTAAGACTGTTATCCATTTTGAAGCTGTTGCTTATAAAAAGGGAAAAGAAATAACCCTTTTCTATCTGATGGGCATAGATTTATACAATCAGTAAATTCATACATTTTACAGGTTGATAATTCTTTTAATTGAACTAGCATTAATATCACCTTTTAAATATCTACAAGAAGCTTTTCCTTAAAATACTGTCTCTCGATAATAAAATATTTTAAAGTATTATTTCTAGTTAGCATAATATATTAACATTAGATTAACCAATTTTTTTGCTCATGACCAAGGCTCTTTATGAAGTACCATGCTAAACTGAGGAATTATTTTAAAACTGATGCTTTATTGCTAAGTAAAATATTCAAATAAATGATTGTATTAAGTTTATAGGAAATTTGTCAGAATTATCAGACACTGAAACTTATACAACAAATTTCAACTGCGTGTGTTCACTTATTGTAGAAATAAATAATGTCTCTTTATACCACTAGGTGTCAGTGGAACTTAAGAAGATTCTAAGCCAGTGTCTTCTTAAGTTAAAGCTAACAATTTAAATGCCTAGAATATAATTTATACAACTCAAGTATTTATATGTGTAAAATGTACATATAAATGCAAATGAAGGTAAGTATATATACATGTTAATGGTATAAAAAACTGAAGGGAGAGCTGGATATACCTACTAGCTTTAAAAAAAAATAATTTTCATAAAATGATGACTCCCTTGTTAACACCTTTCCTGGCGGTTCCCACAGATGTTACTGCAACCAGGCTACAGTCATTGCATTCTAGTGCCCCCAGAACAGTTCCTCCATCCCGAGTAAACCCTCGCTGCCTCTTAAAGCTGTTCGTCGACATCTCTGCTTTATACCTGAATTCTTTTGTTCTGCTGAACAACAGGAGCATTGAGAATTGTTTATATATGGAATAAAGTTACTAACTTTTAATATGCATTTTTGAATGCTTATTTCTAAGTAAGCCCTATCAGACATCTGAATGTTCTCATGTCAGGTTGGTGTTGTGTGTCAGCTTCTTCCAATATTGTGATAAGTTTATTTAGCTCTTCTGTGTACACTAGCATCACAACAAGGAGGAATTAAGGATACAAATTTGAGGAATAAATGTCCTCAATAGTATATTACTAAAAGCCATGTAAGGCTTCTGTCAATTTACATCTTTGGTACCCACAGGCTAAAGATCGAATTCAGTATTATCAACTAGATGAAGTCTTTGTTTTTCCTTATGACATGGGAAGTCGATGGAAGAACTTTAAACAGGTGTTTACCTGGTCAGGGGTCCCAGAAGGAGACGGCCTGGAGTGGCCAGTAAAAGAAGGCTGTCACCAGTACAGCTTAACAGTGAGTATTTGTTGAAATAGTCTTCTCTTTGCCTCACCTTCTTCCCCTTACTTGCCCTTAAATCAGATGACATTTTATAGTAAAATAAATAAATAATTTTTTTCAGTAGTCATTCCTCGCCACTTCACGCTTTGACTTTCACGGCTTCACTCTGTTGTGGTTTTTTTCAAATATTTTCATTAAAAAGTTGATTGAGACAGTGAAAATGATACAGCATGCGCTCAGTTGTCTGAATCCATTATACACCCTTGTATTACAATTAAAATTAGAATTACTGTACGTATGGACTGTAGGCCTATGTATTCGAGCACCCCAGGAATCCTTCAACGCCAGGTGCTACCGCTAGAGTCTGGAACGGATTAACCGCGACAAACGAGGGACGACTGTATGTGGCAAAATGAATCTAAGTTAATAATCTCAGCACTTGGGTATCATGCCTCTCATTTTATTTACCTCTCTCCATAACTCTCCATACCTGTGAGATAAAGTCCTGATTCCTTAGCTGAGATTTATAAAATCGGCCCTAAAACTACCTTCCAGCTGCTTCCAGACAGGAATCATCTTTTCAGTCAGCTGAGTCTGCTCAGTGAACCGCTCACACTACTGGCACCTGACTTTGCCCACAGCGTTCTCTCGTGGTGTCCTGTCTACTGGAATTTACTAAGACCAGTTGCAGTCCCACCTCCTCCCTAGTCTAACACCTGTTCCAGACTTCTCTGGACTTGGCACGTAGTCATATATGCCTGTGGTTGCACATGAGGTCTCATATGTTCATTTAATTCTTGTACCTTATCTTTAACTTTACTTGACCAGATTCTAGGACAGAGACTATGTACTCTCTTTGTTTCCCCAACTGTATCTATGAATAAGTGGAGAAAAGTGAGTCGTAGTGGTGACTTTGAGTTGAGACTCTGTTGATGAGTTTTGCGGGCTTCCTACCATGTCTAAAGAATCTTGAACCTCCGAGTCATCTCCACCTCCGGTCCTGCGCCATGAGGGGAGAGCATGTCTCCCTGGGCCACAGCAAGTGCTCTGTAAATGCACGCAGATGAAGAAATGACAGAGAAAAGCACTGAGAGAAAGCCCTAGTTCAGCTCCTGTTCTTAGTCATCGGTCCTGCTCTCCAGGCCAAACACCACGTGTGGCCTTTAAATTGTCAGTGGTTTGAAATGCTGGAAAATTGGGAGTTTGTCATGTCACTCTGCTATCTACATTGAGATAAAAGACTTTTTAATTTTTGTCTTCCAGATAGAACAGTTGGAACAAAAAAAAGATAAAAGAGTAAGAAGTGTAAGTAATTCTTTGCAATGATACTAATTGGAGGTGGGGGTCAGGCTCTATAATTTTATATAGTTTTTAAAATTCCCTTTGAGTAGAAGCTAACTGTTGGCTCTTATTAAGTAATATTTCTTAAAATCTTTATTGAGATTTAATGCAACTCACTTTTTCTTTCATTTAAATAGTTTGGCCTAGCCCTGGCCTTTGGCTTAGCAGTTAGAGTGTTGGCCCACAGACCAATGGGTTGCGAGTTCGATTCCAGTCAAGGGCGCATACCTCCGTTGCAGTTCTTCCCGGGCCCTGGTTGGGGTTTGCAGGAGGTGGCCAGTTGATGTGTCTCACATCGATGTTTCTCTCCCACCCTCCCTCCCACTCTATCTGAAGATAAATAGAAAAATATCCTGGGGTGAGGATAAAAAAATAATAATAATAAAAATATAAATAGTTTGGCCTGGAGGTTTAAAGGGGATTTTGTCCATTTATATTGCCAACAGAAAAATGATTTTCCTCAATATAGCTTGTTAGTATGAAACCCATCTTTGCACTTATACTGTGTAATATGATGGCCACTGGCCACATGTGGCTGCTTACGTTTAAGTTAATTAAAATGAAATAAAATTTAAACAGTCAGTTTCTTGGTTGCAGCAGCCACATTAGAAGAATTTAGTAGCTACATGTGGCAGGTGGCTCTCACCCTGGATACCACAAACAGAACATTGCCATCATTGCAGGAAGTTGCACTGGACAGCACTCTCTAGAATTTAATTCTTAGCTCTGTGCTCGCAATCAAGGGGGAGAAGAGCCTGGAGAACGAGAAACGTCAGTTGTCTCCTATAAGGGAGCCGGGTGGGTAGCAAACAGGGAGGGCCAGACTTGTCACCTGATAGTTTGGGCCTCCCTTTAACAATTAAAATTTAAACTTAAAAAAAAACAAACCGCTGATAATGGGTAAACGTTAAATTGTTCTTCTGATGACAGGTTCGGTATAAAGTAATAGAGGATTACAGTGGTGCCTGCTGCCCTTTGAATAAAGGAATCAGAACATTCTTCACGAGCCCCTGCACCGAAGAGCCTCGGATAAGGCTGCAGAAAGGGGAGTTCGTTTTAGCCACAAGGGGTTTACGGTGAGTGGGCAGAGGTGCTGCATTTCCTCTTCAATGACAAAGTTGGCATCTAGCCTAGAAAAATAATTTTAATCTTTTAACTGTTTCAGGTATTGGTTGTATGGAGACAAAATTCTTGATGATTCCTTTATAGAAGGTATGAAAATGGAAGGGGATTTCACAAGAATAACTTCAGTAAACAATTACGTGTCACATGCTTTGGGGAACTAAAGAGAAGAGCACATCATTAATCAACGAAAAGAAACTTCTCCGTAGCACTGGCATGGATCAGGTCTTTAAAAAATGACGGCTACCACTGGGGCTCATGTGAAGGCTCTCGTATAAGTGCTCCACTGTGGTATTGTCCCTAGTCAGCCCTCTGCGGTAGGCATTTATTGGTGAGGGGACCGAAGCAGAGGCCACACTGAAAACAGGTAGAGCCAGGGCTCACCCCGCATGGTCTGGCTCCAGAGCCCGTGTGCCAAGCCCTAGGCCATGTGCTTCCGCTTTGAGTGAACTTTCCTGTTAAGTTATTAGAAAACCTAATAGATTATCTCTTTTTTGTTTTTTTTTTTTTAATAGACTTTATTTTTATAGCAGTTTTAGGTTCACAGCAAAATTAAGTGGAAATTAATTCCCATATATCTCCCCACGTGCGCGCGCACACACACATCCACACGCGCACACACACACACACACACACAGCCTCTCTCACTCTCTACACTACATACCAGAGTGCTGCATTTGTTAACATTAATGAATCTACATTCACACATTAAAATTGTTCCTTTTAAAAGTGAAGATTAACCTGTCAAAAACACTGGGTTAATGGTAACTTAACCCCAAATGACAGTGTAGGCAACCTTGATAAAGAAATTTACATGTTACAAAAAGTCTAAAAAAAGAAATTCAAAAAGGTTACAGGAAGACAATTCCCTGAAATCAGTGGAGTGTGACAGTACCCAACACATGCTCCTGACCACACACGGGTGACGGAATACCCACATTGAGAAGTTCCCCTTCGCCCACTTAAGGGCTTTTCCAACCACATTAGCTCCTTTCTCAAATGATGGAATTGAGAAAATACCTTCTTCTAGCTTGTTAGGAGCAAACAGTTCAATGCCTTATTTTTTCCCACTGAAACTGCTTATAAAAGACGGTAAAGGGGGAAAAAAGTGCTAAAAGCTTATTAATTTGGAGTATAGGATTTAATGGGCCCCTGTAATGTTGCAGTATATCTGTCTATTTCATGTAAATTTTATTTTCTCCCTCAGGTGTTTCAAGAATAAGAGGGTGGTTCCCTAGAAACTGCGTGGAAAAGTGTCCCTGTGATGCTGAGACAGATCAAGCCCCAGAGGGTGAGAAGAAAAATAGATAGCCACTATTAAAATAGTTACTCTTTAAGTCCGCCCCATTACTTGAAAACTCTACATATCACTAAAGAATTATGCAATGAGCCTACTCTGGTTAAGGTGTTCTTTTTCTCAAAGGTGCCCTAGTGCCACGATCTAAATATTTTTATGATCATTTTGAAATGGAGAAGCCATTCTGCATATGCCTTTGAATTCCTGCCCCTCTTTGCCACCTCGTTCTCACCCCAAAAGGAAAAGCACTTCACCCAAGTCAGTCACTTGCATTTTCCTTAGGATCTTTTATGCACTGCACAGTAGGGACCTCACCTGCAGATCCAGTTCCCCCTTTGCCAGGAGCATCTGCATGTGATGCTTTTATCTTGTTTCCCCCTGTTGATGTTTATTATGTAATATTCTAGACACTGTAGAACTTAATTTGTCAGATTCAATATAAGCCCAAATTTTGTTACTTGTCTTTTAATATGCTTATTTTGTCGAATCAAATAAAGATCAATGGATGTTCTCTATAAATCATAGTTTTTACTTAAAGCATCTTTCTTTTTTTTTTCTGACTGAAAACATTTGTCTTTGTTCCTTATGGAAAAACTGTTCTATTACCTTGTCAAAATTGGCATTTTTAGTTGTTAATTGTGAGTTGTAAGACATACGTAGTTGCCTCCATATATAAACCCTGTGAATGGCATACTGAGATCACAGCATTCTAGGAGACTTTCACCCTGGTGATGTCGAAATGCTCGCATACATTGATTCTTCAAAACCTGATGCTTATGCAGGTGGTAAGAATGTTGGTGGACTTATTCTTAAAGTCAGGCATGTCTAAACACAGGAGTGGAGTGGCAGAAATCACCTGTTTCCGTCTGAATTCTTTCCAAGGCAGGGAACTTGAGCTTTTCGCGTCGGGCTTATAACAGTAACAGTAAGGGAAGGGTGTTTGGGAATTCAGCGGTTAATGAAACATAACTCTGCCCCATTCCAGTGAGGGGTGAGGAAGTAGACAAGTGAAATATGTGTCAGATGGAGTCACGTATGTGAAGGTGGCAGGTGGGAGGGGACAAGTCATATGCCTCTGGGAACTTCTGTATTTTAGGCAGACAACCGGAACTGCAGGCTGGAGTGTGCCTGGCATGTTTGAGGAACAGGGAGGCAGCCCGTGCAGGCCAGGTGGGATGAGCCACAGGTGGGAGAGGTCAGGGAGATGGTGGGGCTAGACCACGGCAGGGCCTGTAAGCTCATCCTGCCTTCCCTTTTGTTTCAGCGGCAGAAGAATAGACATTTCTTCAATTTTCCTGGGCTGAACATGTAGAAAGACCATCCAGGAATGATCTCCTTAATTCCAGTTAGAGGCCAGAAAGGAACACTGTCGAGATTACTGAATAGAGTATGACCCCGACAGTAAAGGAAGAACAAATCGGGCTCGCCTGGGTTTGGGCTCAGCTATACTTGCTTTGTGTTCACAGCTGTGGGGTAAGAAGGCCTGGTCCTCTCTGTATAGTAGTTTTCTTTCATAGTTATCACACTTGGTTGTACACTAGGATCACCTGGGCACCATTAAAAAACTCTAGTCCCTAGGCTTTGCCCCAGACCATGCCAATCAAAATCCCTGGGGTAACACCCAGTGTTAGTATATTTTTAAATTCCCAGGTAATCCTAATGTGTAGCCATGTTTGAGAACCGCTGGTTCGTGTGATTGTTAAGTGGTCCTTGTCTGAGGTTGATTTTCATCACATCCGTGAGGAAACACACAACACAGTGTAAGTATCTGCAATAGTATATTATTTTAAAGATTTTACATTTACAAGTGGAAGCAGCACGTGTTGTCCGGGGGTAAGCCAGAGCAGGAACAGAGTTCGCTGGAGGAAAGGTCAGTCGGTTCCTCCCCAGAAGATAAGCCTGCAGTGCAGACTTCAGGCTGCCCATAGGTCTTTGTTCCCAGTTCAGGAGGCTTTTACTCAGTGCTTTGCTTCATTCACTGGAGAGGGACATGGCATTGTTTCAGCTCCTTCCCCACAGCTTCCAGCTCAGCAGTGGACTGTAGGGAACAGATTCACCACCAGTGGTGTCACTGTAGATAACACTTGAGGAGCATTCTTTTCAGACAACATGTCATAGACCCAATTTTTCATTCTCCCAAGTCAAGACAGACTAGAGAAGCAAGGAAATTTTCAGTATGATCAAACTTCCCCTGTGTACAGACTTCAGTGTACACATAAGTACACAGAAGAAATCTGTCTCACAGATACGATTAACAGTAGTGAAGGTTAAAACTTGAAAATTGTATAGGTCTGGTGGTGTTAGAAAACAGGAATTCGAACTAGCTTTTCATAACTTAAAAGTCTCAACTTGAACACTGGGAAGCCTGAGTGCTGGGGCAACAGAAGGAAGTCAAAAAGGGTCTCTGGCCCTTGAACTAGTGGTCACTTACGCAGGTTGGAGATCATGAGGAAGAGAAAATACTAATGGACTTTGAAGAAAGGTATGTTGATAAAAGGAACCCAGAAACCTACATGTCAGCGACATTTATGATGGGAAGGCTAAGATTTATTTAGTACAGAGCTGAGTTTCCATGTTAGAAGTCTCTCGGTGCTGTTCTAAAAGCCCCCAAATTGTAGTTGTAAATTAGTAGGTAGAACAGACAGGAGATAAGACAAAAAAAAGAACGAGAAGTTAGTTTTTCATTCATATTCCCACAAGGTGGGCTCCTCCAAGCCCCTCCAGCCGTCAGTACCTGAACCTACTCCTGGATAGTCTCATACAGGCTGTCGATTTGGAGCCGGAAGTACTTGGCAAGCTCTGCCCTCTTCGCTTTCAGTGTTGGTGTCAAAAGCCCATTGTTAATGGAAAAGGGCTCTGGATGGAGATAGATGCTTTTGACCTGGAAGAGAAGATGAACACGCACACGCGTTCACGTGTGTGCATGCACACTTTTGTCAGTGATACGGACTTTCCCGCAGAGCCCTCCTCAGTGCTATGTGAAGACCTTGAAGGATACATCCGCTTACAAAAGCAGGCTGAGGAAGTGGTAAAGAGAAAGAACAGTCACACATGCCCGTTCTCACACGAACAGCAAAAATGGACTGTACAGATCATCACGAAAGGTCACCGCCATGTATAGGGAACGGGTTCACAGTACAAACTCAAGCCAATTCCTTGGAAACTACATTTAAACCCCCTTAGAAATGCAGCTTCTGCACTTCTAGCATGGCTTCCGGGACCAGGAGCGCATCAGTCACACATACCTGTTCAAAGGACTTAAGGCCGCCTTCCTTCCCAATTTTCTGCAAGTCTTCTAGAATGGCTTCCTTTACGGTCTAAGAATATAAAACGGGACTTACAGCATGGCTGTTTGAAAATGAGCCTAAACGAGAGGTTAGGCATGAACCAACTCAAAATTCCTGCCAAAGCTCGCCGGGATAGGAGCAGGAGGTGGGATTACGTACCGTACCGTGCATCGTATGCCTGATAGTGCCCAAAGGAAAGAAGGCAAATTAAATTTCAAAGGGTTTTTCTCTCTCTGAATGGCATTTAAATGTTTTTTTTATTTTCTAATCATTTTCCCCCACAAAGGACATAAACTCCCCATCCTCTCCTCCAATCTAATAAAACCAGTCCATCTATTTAGGGTTCAGCCACCTGCCACGGATTCAGGATGGGCCTGTTTTTCCAGGGTGCCGGAGCTGGTGGGGCCTCCCCTCCCATCATGGGCCCCGGGGTGGGGGTGTGCATCAAGCTCTGCTAAGTGAGACTTACTTGGTTTTGGCACAGCTCTTCAAGGGAGCCCTTAGCCCCGAGATTGGCTGCAAATGCAGGAAGCACTTCCGGGTCAGGAACCACCACCGCGACTAAGGATGACTGAAAGGAAGCCGCGTGAGAACGGATAATGCTGTCTCCCGGGGCTGCCGGAGGCAGAGCATGTCTTTGAAACAGACATGTCCCAAGACCTCAGATGCGGTACCTGTGTCCTCCTCTTTCCTCACCAGGAATTTCAAACTCCCGGGGAACGCTAGGCCCATTTTCCCATTACAGAAACGTTCTACTGGAATTCAGCTGATCACATACAAGTGGTGTTCAACGCTAGGCTTCAAGATCTCTTGGCCTGTCCGTAACAGCCGTCCACCACGCCCCAAAAGCTAAATTAAAGTGCAGTCTATAGGACTTCTATTGTAGTGAGAACTAAATTCAACGTGGGCATCCTTTTTACAGAATAGCTACTCATTAGTATAACTGTTTAACAATTCTACTGCCGTATCTACAGAGTCCATCATAGTTTCAAAAAAATATTTTCATTGATATTGCCTTATCAATGAAATGGGGCTTTAGTTCTTCAGTTCTATAAGCTTATACCTTCTCCTTCTCACCCTACCGAAATAGGTTTTCTGTGGCCACTGGAATCAGCTGTCTGTGCTTGAAAATGGCTGTTGTTAAAACAACATGTTACCCGTAAGCTTTCTCCGTGCACAAAAACTTGCTGCACTGGTCTGCTCCTGCTGTAGATGTTTTCTATCTTCTCGGGAGCGATGTATTCTCCTTGGGCCAGCTTGAAAATGTTCTTTTTACGGTCAACGATCTTCAGAGTTCCATTCTAGGTGACAGACAGAAGATGGCATAAGTACTTCTGAGCCCTCTGTGAGGGGTGTCGGCGGAGAAAGTAGTGAAGTCACAGGTATCGTCCTTCTTTAAACTTGACTTCTCCTGAGTCATTGGAGCCATCTTTACTCTTTCTCACTCTTGGCTTTGAGGAAAGGGGAGGGAAGCACCTTCCAGCAAGAACCTGTCTATAGTGAGTGTCTACGTGGAGAGCCACTGTGCAGCCTGACAGAATGTCCCAGGACTTGCGGGGTTGTGGAAATGGCCGGCTACCTCATCTACTAAAGAAATTCTGCAGCCGTAAATTTCCAATTACTCCATTTCCAGAACTCCTGGAAATAGGGAAGGAATGTTCTTTTATTATGAATTTTGAGCCCGGCCAGTGTCAGTGGACTGAGCATCGTCCCATGGACTGAGATGTCCCAGTTAAATTCCCAGTCAGAGCACGTGCCTCGGTTACAGGCTCGATCCCCAGGAGGGGGCATGCAGGAGGCAGCCAAAAGATGTTTCTCTTTCACATTGATGTGTCTATCTCTCTCTCCCTTTCTCTCTCTCTAAAAAACAAAAGTCCTGCCAATATGGCTGTGGTTGAGTGTTGTCCCATGGACTGAGAGAGATCACTGGTTTGATTCTTGGTCAGGGCACATGCCCGGGTTCAGGGCTCGATCCCCAGTAGGGGGTGTGCAGGAGGCAACGGATCAATGTCGTGCTCTCACACTGATGTTTCTATCTCTCCCTCTCTCTCTAAAAAATAACAATGAAAACATATTTTAAAAGAAAAGAATTCTGAAGAAGTTAGATCTCTCTCTCTCCTTGACTCTGTTTTCTGTATCCCTCCTATTAGATTTGGGAATAGGCTGAACAGTTCCACTAAGCGAATGCTAATCAAGCAAGTCAATAACTGTGCTTGTTAGGACAGAAGCAGGGCTGGGGAGGGCTCTCTGACCAGCCACCAGAGGTCATTTGCAGCTTCATTTCCCTGAGCTAGTTGGTCTGAGGAGCTTAGGTTCTTAGGGATTTGAATTGCAGAATTGGGATGAGCGGCAAATACAATCCACATGATCACACCCTAAGTAGGGCAGTAGACTGAACCAACCCTAGAACCTTCAACAAGCCTGACTCAAGAAATTAACCCTCAATTTATCCTAACAGATATTATCTGAAAGTGATTAATAAGGGTCGGCCCTTTATAACTCTAGTTTAGGGACCCATCTATTGCCTACATCCTATGCTTATTAGAGCAGAGAACTCTTATACAGAAACGATATGTTAGCACGATATGACTAGACCCAAATCTATGAAACGTATCATCAGGACCAATGTTCTTGGAGTTCTCGCCAAACGTTCTGTGAATGTCACTTTCGTCTTGAAAATACTGAGCCAGAAAGGAGTTTCAGATCTGGTTCTTTGCCACTCCCCCAGCATATTGTTGACAAAAACTTCAGAGAGGGGACCTTGGAAAATCTGCAGGGCTTCTAACTATTACAATTACACAATCATTTCCTCTCGTCTTAGAAAAACAGATGGGGTCGACAGAGACTAGTGATCATTGTTTGTTAGCAAGCTATGCTTAAAAAAATGTTTCTGTATATTGCAGAGAGCGGTGGCAAAGGCCCCTGAGAGGGGAAACCTAGCCGCCGCACATGCCTAGTTTAGAAATCTCGCTTCCTTGTTTTGACATGTCTCTACATAGTAAGTGGAAAGAAACGTATTCCTAGGAAACTTATAAAAGGCAAATGGAGTTATCAAATCACAACTTCTTCCTTAAGAAAAGTAAACAAGCAAACAAAGATAAAAGAAAAAGAAAAAAAACCCAGACCACTACATCCCTTTCTTGGAAAAGTCCTCCTAATTTTACTTTGGCTGTGAGCAAATGTATTCCCTTGTCCTGGGAGTCACGCCCACTCAGCTGATCATCCCACTGGCCTCTCTGCGCAGCTTGTTGATAAGCAGATGGGTCTCCCCAGTTCAGCAGCATAGACTCCCAGAAGCTTTGAAGAAACACCCACCGGGAGCCAGCGAGCGATGTCTCCTGTGTGAAGCCAGCCATTGCTGTCGAGGGCTTCGGCTGTCTTCTCCGGGTCCTTCAGGTATCCCTTGAACACGTTGGTGCCCTTGATGCAGACCTGCTCATAGGATGGTACAAAGTGGTGACAAAAGCAAAGGCCACTACTGCCAGCCTGGGTACTTTACAAAACACCTGCTCCTATTCTTAAATCGTTTGGTGGTTTCAGCCACAGGGTGAAAGCACCCGACTGTAATCGCTGTTGTGGGGGATTGGAAAGCAAGGTTCAGAAACATTCAGTTCCTTGCTCAAGATCTCAGAGGAGTCAAACCCAAGCCTGCTCACAATTGTGTGCTCTTCTTGGTACAAACATCCCCACCATGATCACCTTGCCGGGTGCACCTACCCACCTCTCCTTCGCCATTCACTGAGAAGTAGTTCATGTCTGGCACATCTTCCAGCTTCACGTGATTGCAAGCCAGGGGGGCTCCAACGTGGCCTAGAACACACCACACTGAATCAGCTGGGCAGCCACAGCACGGTGACCAGGCATATTTCAGGGATACTTATGGATTGCCTCTAAAAATAAAGACTGAAAGTTCATCTGCCAAGATAGGAAGGCCTGGACCCAAACCTGAGTTGGCTTTGGCCACATTCATCCGAATCACTCAGTTTATCTAAATTCATAAGTCCAATTTCAACTAGAACCCTCTCCCAACCACTGCACCGCCTGCCCAGCAGGTGGGGAACCTACCTGGTCTCCAGTCACCAGGTAATGTTAATGTACAGCCAGCAGTGCATTCTGTTTGACCATAAGCTTCAAACACCTGGGAAACCAAACAAGGGCTTTACCATGGGGGCTTCACTCGAAAACCAAAAGGGTCCAGAAATAGACCACAGTATGGAAACGTATACTGTGCTTTGGGAAATGTGGCATTTCAAGTCAATGGGAAAATGAAAATGAGTTTTTCAATAAGTGATGTGCAATCCTATGGCAACCGGATTTGCACCTGGGCAATAGAACGCTTCTGAAGAAACCAAGGTAGCACTTTTAACGGGAAATAGCTCCAGCTGTGGGGTAGAACAAGGGTTGACAACTCTGTCTGTACAGGACCAGAGAGTAACTGTTTTAGTTTTGTGAGCCATGTGGTCTCTGTCTCAATGACTTAACTCTGCCAATGGAGCAAGAAAGCAGCAGTAGACAGTGTGGAGTGAATAGACATGGCTGTGTTCCACTAAATTCTTACTTTTCTAAAAAATAGGCAAAGGGCTGGTTTTGGCCTGTGCTGCAGTTTGCCAACCCTTGGTATAGAGAATAATCTTGACTAGAGAGGCTGGTGGGAGGAAACAGGTGCACTAGCTACTGCATGGGGGCGTGGCCTATAATGGGCGGAGTTGATAAAGGTGGAGAGGAAGGCATTTCTGGGAGGGGCGTGACAACAGGACCTTCTGTTGTGTCAATTTGGGGGGCGGAGGGAGAGGAAAGTATTAAGAATGGCCAAGAGGGTGTGCTCATTTGAAGGACTAAAAGACCTCTGCCCTTGGCATCCACACGCAATCTTTTTTGATGTTGGTTATACAGACAGGGGACATTGTGAGGATAAGGCTGTCAGTTTTGTTCATGCTTTTTTTTTTTTTTATCCTCACCCAAGGACATTTTTCCATTTTTTGTACAGACAGAGTAGGAGGGAGAGAGAGGAAGAGAGAGAGAGGGAAACATCGATGTGAAAGGGACACATCGAGTGGCTGCCACCCACACGACCAACCAGGGCCGGGGACAAACTGCAACCGAGGTACATGCCCCTAGCGGGAACTGAACCCGGGTCTCTCCGGACCGCAGGCGGACGCTCTAACCGCTGAGCCAAACCGGCCAGGGCTGTTCATGCTTTGCATGTTGGTCGAATGAACAGACTAGTAAGCCACTGGGGGGGGGGGGGAGGTAGGAGAAGACAATATCTATGTCCAAGCCCTTGTACTCAATTCCAGATGGAGCAGAAATTTAACTGGAAAAAAAACCCCCGAAAACCATAAGATGATCAGAAAATATGGATGAAAACAGGCTTATGAATACTATGGGTTAGGGAGTCCCGTCTAAGCAATTCAAAAACTACAAATAGAAAATATTAATCCATCTGCTACATAAACATTTAAAACTTTTAAATAGCCATACATGAAGCAAAAGATGAGACTAGAAAATTATTTCTAACACAACGAAAACAAGTATTATTGCTATGTGAAGAACTCTTAGAGCAATGTGAAAGAGAACCTGATTATCCTTTGCCTATTTTTCTGTAAGGCAGTAATAGAGTAATCTATGGAAGAAATACAAATGCCAATAAGCGATAGAAAAAAAAATGTTGTGTTAATTAAAGAAACAAACTCCAATAAGGTTTTTCATGTATCTGATGGGTTAAGATTTAAATACTGACAAACTCTTTCACTGGCAAGAATATGGGAAAATAAGGTCGCATGCATCATTTATTTGCAAGAATGTATAAAAAAAATGACAAGATCTTACTGAAGGGAAGTTAGATAACCTACAATAACATGTTTAAAAAACCCTAAAATGTATACTTTGACCCAATAGTCCCCACTTGCTGGGCTTTATCCCAAATCAATAATTGCATTAAATACTAAAGACTATACACGTGTCCTTATCATCCCATTAATTATAACAGGGAAAAAAAAAATGGTAAGCCACTCATGTCCATCAGTAGGAGACTAGTTATTTAGGTACATTCACCAAACTATTCCAAACCATTAAATAATGTAGATTTTTATTTGACAGGGAATCGTGCTGATGGGACACTGTTGAACAAGTATGTTAGAGCCCTGATGTCATTTATGTAAAGGTCCCTATACACAGAGGCATGAGAAGCGACAAGAAGGATATTTTCTCCTGATTTTGAGGTTTTTGGATGACTGTTTCTTTGGTATTTTTCAGTTGTGTTTTCCATTTTATTTAAGCAGTGAACCTTATTTGTTACAACAGTGAAATAAGCTGTCTTCAGAGGTGCTCGGCTTACCGGACACCCCAATGCGGCCCGCAGGAACTCCAAGACGGAAGAGGAGATGGGGGCAGCTCCAGTGACCATAATGCGGACCTTCCCGCCCAGGTTGTCCTGTTCAGTAGAAACAGAAACATCTGCTGAAGCCTCTTCCCTTGGCTTCATTTTCCTCCATTGTGAAATAGGTTGAACGACCTACCCACTGTTATAAGAATAAAACTTGGTAATTTACAAAGCACTTAGAATAGGGCCTGGCATTGTCAAAATGCGCTTAAAATGTTAACTATTATTGTCACCACCTCAGCTGGGACCAGATCTCCATTTTTTAAATTTCCTCATATAATTTGTATTTTTGGTCCCTTCGAATTACTTATAATCTCAACAGACCCCCTAAAAAAATATGCAAGGGTGCTAGGACCTAAATAAAATCCATTTTCTGAATTTTGACCAATTTCCTTTGGGGACAAAGTTGTCCAAGAGAGATCGCAAATGGTGAGTGAGCACCGAAAGTGCAGAAGGATCTCCGGTTAAAGAGACGCTTGACCGTCCAAGGGAGAGCAAGGTATGCTGAGTCAGTGGGCTGCCTAGACATTTGCCTGGCTCTGTCCACGACCCACCCAACCTACCTGGATCTTTTTAAAGATGAGTCGGTCCCAGATACTGTCGCGTCTGATGATACCCCTTTTCACTTCACTGAATTTACTGGAAATAGCCAAGTTCAACAAGAACTTCTTCAAGGGTGTCTTGGCTTCATTTTGAACCTGCGGGGTGATAACTCCCCATTAGAGATACTCACCAAGGCTCATCAATGAGCAAGAGATGTTGCCGTCTAGCTTCATAAGGAAGCAGCTCTCAATCCTGGACCAGTTTGCTGAATAATACGGAGCCCAGATAATTATGTTCACACTAAAGGAAGTAAACTTAGTACATAGGTTCAGAGCGCCAGTTCCTCAAGATACCTTGGCAAACAACTTTGACAACTGGGATAATGATGTCCTCAAAAGATGGTCAGCATTTACCTACAAAGTCTCTTAGAACAACTGGATAAAAAACTGTTCAATGGGCAGCACCCTTAGGGTTTTGGCTTAATAGGTCAAAGAAGGTCCCAGGAATCTGATTTTTAAACAAGCATCACCTCTCGCTCCCCTTGCCCCTGCGATGCCTACATACACTAAATTTGTTGAAATACCACTTTCTCTGTGACTAAAGTTTCCTTAGCCACAGCATACCAAATCCTACAGACCTTCCCATGTAGATTATTTCTTCCTTGTGGACTTAATCTGACACTGCTTTCCAAGCTCACATGATTTTCCTAGTCTCCCTGACTCTGGCCTCATCATGACTCTAATCCATCAACCACACTCCTGCCAAAGGAGAGCTTTGGTTGGTCCAACTCAAAGAAAGCCGCCATATTTACAAAACTCTATCCCAAACTCCATCCTCTGGCTTCAAGACTCCATCCTATTGGAATTCACATTCAAGGTAATCAAAGTTCTTTGCCAGTTCAAAATTCAAAACTTCAAACCTTCCATATTCACACTCCCATTTCTGGGCCTCCAGCCAAATGGGGCTGCGCATCCCCACCCCTAATATCGGCTGTGCTCTAGGCTCTGGATAGCTACTCATGGCTGTGCTATTATTTTGCCAAAATCTCACCATCCTTCTGCAAGATCTACACTCAAATATTGCCTGCATCATGTGATTCCTGACAACTTTCTCATCCTTAAAAAACCTATCCTGTTTCAATATTCACAAGACTCCCCTAACAAGTCACTGACGAAGAGCGGGAATTGAGAGACTTGCACTTATAAAGTCCTGCATTTTCATAATAAGTGCTGGAAGTGAACTCTGTGTTAATACCATCTTATAAAATAACTCTCTCTCAAAAATAAAAATGAGTCCATCCAACAAATGAACAAAAAGCAAGTCTAACAATCCCACAGCATGATGAGGAACTGTTAGAATTGTTAACAAGTCTGATAGAAACTAGGGCTTTCAATGTCTGCGGATCATCTGTGTACTAGAATGCAGCCTGTCCTCGAACTGGAGCCCCAGGACAGCACCTGGTGAGATTCACAATGTGAAGGGACTGCCAAAATCTCAGGGGTGGGGCCAAACATGTGAAGAAGGGCCATGTATTATTTCCTTAGAGCTCTCATGACTAGGAAATTATGAAATGATTGGGCACATGGTTAAGAGCCTGGGTGTTCTTATTATATTTCCTGGGTTCAAATTCTAGTTCCCAGAGCTCTTTGGAGGAATTTGCCAAACCAAGACTTAAGTGAGGATCACACAAGATGAACTTGAGACATCTTATGCCAGGAAGCAACAAAGCTATTAAAAACCACTGAGGTCATGTCAAAAGATGTATGAGCAACACATGATGGGGCTCCCAACTTCCATGATGGGAAAATTTGAACACTGAGAAGGATGAGTGAAATAGATTAAACATACAAATATGCAAATCACTAGTGCATCATATTACAAAGAAAACAATCTCATTGTCCAGTTTTAAAGGTTATGGAGGCACCAATTCAGCATCTTGCAAATTGACGAATAAAAGAATGAAATATTTGTTATTCCCTGATGGAAGAATCTCAGCTAACACATGCAAGAGAAATGACTGAATTAGAAAAACTGCTATTTTGCAATCCTAATGAAAAAATAGAGCACTGATTAATGAAAGCGAAAAGAATTACGTGACAGTTTGATTCTGGACCGACCCCTTATCAGCTATTACTCTGAGCAAGTTATTTAACCTCTGAGGCTCAGTCTCTGCTTCTGCAAGTCTGGGATAAGTAGAGGCCTCGTGTGCCTTTGAGAGCAGGAGATGCATATAAAGTGTTCATCAGGGGAACTCAGTAAGAAGCTCAGTAATCAGTAGGTGTTATGAAGTCAGTGTACAACCTCCCAGAGTACCAACTTCCCTAGTTGGCTGAATGTTGAGGGGCTCCCCAAGTCCCCGAATTGAGCTCCTTCTCCAAATCAGGTCCACTCATCTCCTCCAGAGGAAAGGGGGTTTTATTTATTAGGGTTTTCACCACTGCATTTATAAATGTGGCTAGAAGTAGATGCTTATAGGGAGTC
The DNA here is from genome assembly GCF_014108415.1 of Molossus molossus. NCBI lineage: Eukaryota > Metazoa > Chordata > Mammalia > Chiroptera > Molossidae > Molossus > Molossus molossus. The sequence continues at coordinate 14,329,723 of NW_023425352.1, forward strand.
GGGGGTTGGAAGTGGACAAATTCTTAACAACACAGAGTCCTGAAGAGCCTCAGACAGGTTCTGCACCCCACGATCAGCCCAGCAGAAGCAAAGTCAGCACCTTGTCGTAGATCCTGTTGAGGAGTCGGGGCACCACAGGAAACAGGGTGGGCTTCAGAGTCTTCATGTCATCAGGCAGCAGCCGAATATCTCCTTGGAAGAATCCAACTCTGGCTCCACAAGAGTATACAACAACCTAAACACGAAGCCAAAGGAAAGGGCTCAGAGCCAAAGGACCCGTCAGGGGGGCGTGTCGTCTAGAGGGTGCTGCTAGAGACTTCTCTAAGCTTGAGGTGCGTTTGGTGCTGCGGCGCTAAGGAAAAACACTGCCAACTCGACTACAGCTGCCTGTCACTGGAAGGCAGTGTCAGTTTCAGAAACGTTAAAATGTGAAAAGGGATGCTTATTAGAATTGATACTTTATGAATCAGATATCAGTATTTTAGTCCGAGGAACCGGATTGCTCATCACTTTATGCATTAACACAGAATCTGATCAAAGAAGGATTTAAGAATAGGACTCAGAGCCAAAGGACCACTTCAAGGGGGAACAGAGAGAGGCTTTTCCACCCTGACGGCCACCCGTGTTCGTGAAAGGCCAGCATTGCTTTCAGTCCTCAGGGCAGCCTCAGCGTAACCCGGAGTCCACGCACAGACGGGCAGCTCTCCTCTGGGGCACCCAGTCGGATCGACCCTGTCTTAGGCATGCTGGACACCTTCCCTGGACCAAATGCTGCCTCTCTGCCTCTCTGTGGGGAACTTCCTTTTCTCTAATACTAAGATCTTCTCGAAAATTCTAACCACAATAAAATAAAAAAGAAGAAACACATCTCCTATTTCAGGTCGGAATTAAGGGTAGCTGGTGGGCTCCTGGCTGTGACCTCGCTCGACTCGCAGGCACCTTGTGTGAAGGCGGCAGCAGGCTGAGCCTGTTGGACACACAGACTTAGCAGAGGAAGGCACCCCTGTGGGTCAGTGGGAACGCGGGGTTCAGACGCCGCTGTGCCTGCTCCCTGCCCGTGCCCTTCACGTTAGAGAAAGGACTGTGAATATTGGAGGGTGCCTTCGGAATAAGCGTGGGACTAGCAAGTCAGTATCCCTTTCCACATACCTGCTAGGGACACAGGGCACTCACCTGTACAACCCTCTCAAACATGTGAGCCAAGGGGAGGTAGGATATGGCCACATCCTCAGGGGTGGGCTGAAACGTATACTACAGATGGGAAGAAAGAGGAGACACAATTGGATTAATGCCGACCTTCCCTTCCAAATGCATTTAAGAACTGCTCTCATTAACTATAGTTAATAATACTCTACTGTATATTTGAAAGCTGCTGAGTCAATCTTAGTTCTCATCACAAGAAAAGAGAATTTGCAACTACGTGTGGTGATGGATATTAACTAGACTTAACAAGAGGATCATTTTGCAATACATGCAAACATTGAATCATTATGCTATACACCAGAAACTGTTATAATGTTAGGTGTCAACTGTATCTCATTTAAAATGAAAAAGAAAACCATTTTTAACTACTTCTCTCCTGTAGTACACAGCATGCGGCCGTGCAGGGGGGCACTGTGGACTGGGAGAGGGGCCCTGACTTCACCCATGTAGAGGTCTGCAGTGATTGTCAAAGACCAAGGCTGGAACATGCCCCGCCCGCCACCCAAAACTGCACAGGTATTTGTCCACACTCAGGCCCTTAACTGGGTTTTTTTTTCTCTCTCTGCCTCCTCTATCTTCAAGATTAAAATCTTATGACAGATTCGCATTTTAATGAGGATCTCTTTTGTAATTGACCACTGACCTCAACACATTTGAGAAAAGCTGCAGCATTTGAAACAACATTTTTATGGGTTATCATGGCTCCTTTGGGGTCACCTGTAGGAAACAAGGAGGTGGAGGGAAAGATCCTTTATGTAGCTAATAGGTAACCTTTGCCTTTGAAATAAGAAGTGACATTCAATTGGTTCTGTTCCAGAGAGCCAAGAGCTTCTTCTGACATCATGGCTTTGTGTGAATGATATATGACTCCGTTCATGAATGATTAATGCCCCCAGAGATTCTACTGCTGACAGCCTTCTACCGTCACACAGGGCTCAGCCATAAGCTCAGATAGCAAAGAAAAGAAAAATCCAAGTAACTCCCCTCTCTCTTGTGCCATTTTTATGTTGAAGACTTCAGAGCTGACAATATTACCTAGCTATCACCTTACAAATTGGGCAGAATGGAATGGATATAATGGTAGGTCATCATGGGCCACATTGAAAGCTATTAAGAGTTCTAATAGAAAGGTAGCTGCCAGATGGGGGTGGAGTCCACAGTGATCTGTGTAGAACTTTACTGGGTTATCTTGATTGAATGGACCACTCTAGTGGTGTCAAGTTGAGAGAGTGGTGGGTTGGGGAAGAAGATTGACTTTCTGACACATCTTTAAGATCCCTGAAATCCATAGCACGTAAACACTTTTAGTATGTTAAATACGGTTTATCTGCTTATGCTTACAGTTTTCTGTCTGGGTAGCCATACTCAGAAGCCTTAGGTGGTAAGCCTTACGAATAGGGTTCATTGTAGGGTTTATTTACTAGCCTACTCGTGGTCAGTGACCCAAGTCATGTTTTTGGTTGACCAGAGGCCTCTGCGACAGCTTCATGGGCACTGACCTGTGGTCCCACTGGTGAAGCAGATGATGCCTAGGTCATCTGGTTCAGGAGGCTGGAGGGGGAAGCACACAGGCTTAGTCTACCACGAGCTTTGGGGGTTGAACATGCAAGACTCAAATTCGGGCAGAAGAAAACTTACCATGGGTTTTCTGAAATTCTCTTTGCCTGTATTCTACACAAACAGAACATCAAGAAAGGAAGACATTAGTTAAGATGAACAGACTCATGAAAAACACAGCCCTCTCCCTTTTCCATGAGGACACATCTACAGGAATATAACCAAAATTTCAACCTGGATCAGGCCCAGAAGCCCTATGGAAGAGCATAAGGTTTATCTAGATTACAAACCTAAAGAGGGCAGATCCCAAATGTCCAAACTTCCCACCATACTCTTGAAGTTCAGTCATCTAGGACCACAGCTAAAGGTCTTTGACTAACATATGTACTTGACATTTCAAGGCTTACTACATAACAGTCACTGTCCTGAGCACTTTATATATGTTAACTCAGTTAACTCTTTAACTCCTCTGTGCGGTAGAGACTCTTTTATCCTAATTCTACAGAAAGGGAAAGGGAGATATAAAATAACTTGCGCAAGGTCACCTAACAGTGCCTAGCTCCAGGACCATACCCTAACTACCACCAACCAATGCACTTATGGATTCTCTACTTGGAACTCTATGCATGCTGGTCACAGGCCTTTCTCCTCTCCTGGCATGGTTTCTGAGTCACTTTGGGGAAATTATTCTCGAAGCTTCACTGCATGAGTCTAATTTACTGTGTCCTGCCACCCCTGGAGAACAGCCTGCTCCCTGTGCAGATGTCCGGCCAAGCAGACAATACCAGATGCCCATGGTGTCAGGTCAACCTCTGAGCTGGGAGGTGAGTTTCAGGCCATTACCTCAGCATCACAGAAGGATAAGACCTCAAGCCCACTTTTCTCCCCTCTTTGCTTCAGGTCATCGTCAAAGGGATCCATGAGGATGATTATTTTCAGGCCTGGAGTGAGGCCCTTCTCCACATTGTCTATCAGGACTGATGCCTTTTGGGGTGTATCACAGATCACCATGGCGATATCACCTGAAAGCAGAAACAGAGCCAAAGGTCATGTTCCTGCTCTGCTCGGTGCCTGATCGCCTTATAAGGAGGAAGGGATTTTTGAAAATGTCAAAGCTAGTGGATCTCCCAAAGGATATGAATTATGTCTGCAAATCAGCTTTGTGATGCATAAAACCTGAAACATTCCATTGATACAAAGGAGCTTAACCGAAGCAGAAGCCAAGTTCCCCTGTGTGCTGCCGACATGATTTAGTCTCTAGAGAAGCCTTCTAGAGACTTCCTTCTGATTTAGAATATAGGTGACTGGTGGCTGAATGGCTTAGGTGTGGTCCTTTCTATGTGTTTTATGTGGGGGAAAGGAGCAGGGGAGAGGAGGGGAAGGAGGGGGCAGATGGGATTTTAACAGACAAGCATTTTATGATTCTAAATGTTAGCATTTGCTTTGATACTTGTTTACACAAATAAAAAGTGTCCGATTGTGTCTATAGTTCAAGTGGATGTACTCACTACATCTACCATACCATTTCTGTGACAGGAAGTAATGTCTGGGATGTGTGGAAGGGCTGTGACTTGCCCACTCAACGTGTACTTGTTTGAGAATGGCAATATTTTCTGCAGACTCACCATACACATTGGTACATGCTGGTTAACTGTACTGACTTAGATTTACAAGGATGGGAACTCAGACCGGAAGTTTCACAGTGATCTGTCAACCACTCTGGACTTTTCTCCAGTGTGGCCAAAGTAAATAGCCGAGTCCTCTAAATGACACTGCCGTAATACATCACCTTAAAGCATTCCATTGACTCTTCTAACTGTGCATAGACCTGCCCCATGGGCTTTTTGTAACTTCCCTGTAAATGATATCATAGGGACTACAAGACAGCAAAGACTTGAGCACTTTTCTGGTCCCAGCATTCCAAGGCTGCTCACAAAAGCAGATGTTGAAGAGTTACTCAGCTTACAGGAAGAATCGAGTTGTAATGTAGTAGCAAAGTTTTACCCTTGTTGATAATGTATATGACGGCCTCTGCTCCCAAGGTATCGTACAGGGGGACGGCTACCATGGAGTACGTGTAACAAGCTAACTCGGAGATGATCCACTGTATGGAGAGAAGTTCAAGTCAGGACTAGAGAACACTTTGAAGAGGAAAAGTATTAATTTAGTCATTTAGCCAACAAATGGTTTTGTGGTTACTTTGCTTTAAAAAAAAATCACTGTGGGGCCCCTAAGGACTACCACTGCTAATGCTACAAAGTACAGCTTAATAAAGGAGATAAAGGCACAGAAATAACTACAATACAAAGGTAGACCCGATACAAAGGTAGAGTGCGGTGAGTTCTGTCCATCAGAGGAATGGGAAGCATGAGGGAACGTTCAGGAAGCAGAAGTCACTTTCAGGGGTCGGGTAAAGGCTCTCTGGGGCTGCGTGGGTGAAACGTGATGAGAAGTGGGCAGGGCCGCGAAAGGGCTGGTGAGTTCTGGCTGTGGAGGCTGAGGCACAGAAGGCATTCCTGGAGTGGACAAGGCAGGACAGCGTGACATCAGTGTATACACACCAGGAAGCATGAGGAGCCACAGAAACGAGTCTAGATGCTATGGGCTGAATTGCGGCCCTGACCCCATTGCCACTCATTTTGGAGATACAGTAGGGCCTTTATGGAGGTAATTAAGGTTAAATGAGTTCATGGCGTGGGTCCTAATCCAATACGACTAATGTCTTTCTAAGAAGAGGAAGAGGCACCAGGGATGACAGAGAAAAGGTCATGTGAGGACACAGGAGAAGGCAGCCAACTGCAAGCCAAGGAGAGAGGCCCCAGGAGAAACCCAGCTGGCTGACACCTTGATCTTCCAGCCTCCAGAACTGTGAGAAAATATATTTCTGTTGTTGAAGTCACCAGTTTCTGGTATTCTGTTTTGGCAGCTCCAGCAGACTAATACGCTAGGTTTGGTGTTGAATTCCTAAACGCGAGCTAAGGGCATGTCTTCTCATTGAGGCTGGTGTAACAAATTAGTTCCAGTCATCTCGACGTCTAAAATCGGCTTTCAGTGGCCAATCTCAGTAACAACGGACACCTTGGTTTCCTTCAGGTACAACCTACAAGTTCCATCTCTGATATGAAAACATCCTTTCCCAGGACATCCTCAAGCTCGTATTGGCCAGCCCCCTTTAGCTTTCTTACTCAGACAACAACAGACTGACTTAGAAAGGCTCCTACTGGGCTGGGAAATAGGAGAAGTCCAGTCACCTAGTTTAGATCACTACACATTCAACCAGGAATTAAGGAGGCTTGGAGTTGTAATTCTTTCAAGGGGAAGAATATTTAAAGAAAATGAGAGCTTTAAGTAGCTTTGGTAAATCATCAACAAGTGTCAGAATGCTGGCTTAGGGGTGGGTTTAAAGTCTTTAGACTTAGTCCTGACTCATTTTCTTGAGTTCACTTCCACATGGTTACCTCTGGCCTATTCTGAGCAAAGATGCCAACACATTGGTCTTGGGATGGCTTGTATCCTTTATGTAGGAGACAGGAGCCCAGGTACTCTGCTCGATCAGACACCTGTAAAAGAGAGACAAACAAGGGGGGTGGGGAGGGACACAGTCAAGACCCAAAGGAGACCACCTTGGCTCAGGATATCATGTAGCAAAAGAATCCATGCCAAACATGGGCCCGACTCACCTGTTTGTAGGACAGCCACTTGTAGGGCTGGTTTGGTTTTCTATACCCCAAGCAAGGCCCATTGTCTAAAAACATAATATTAAAGAAAATCAGCTCCATTTGCAAATCCTTTGGACCAGAGAAGGTAAAAGGGAATTAGGAAGAGACAAGACACAAAAGATACATCTAGTTAGAATGTGAACTGCTCTTAGGTGCCAAGGAAATTCAAAGGCAGGGAGTACTCAGTTCTCCAAGTCAGAGTCGTACAAACTACACTTGGAACATTTAGGAAATTCTACAGACCAGGGGTGGCTCCGTGTTGAAATATGTGACCTCCATGGTAGCAGACTCAGTGAAAGCCATGAATATGGACTAGCCCACATAACGTGAACAAGTGAAAGCCAAGTAAATACAGCCTGAATGGGATAATCTTGGATTGACATAAAAAAAAAAAAAAAAAGGTATGTTCATAAAAATATAGAAAAAAATCAAAATGAGTCGTCAATAATGTTGTTATTACCATTATTAACCATTATTAACACTAATATTTTGTCATAGTTCCTTTGTATAGTTCTATAGGGTTATGATATATATATTTGTCCTACTTCCTTTCTCTGTTTGATATACACATTCCCATGTTATCATTTATTCTTTGTAGAGATTTCAATGGCCTTATTATGGCCAACTGACGAAGAGTTCTACTGTAATTGACTTTCTCTCATTGTGGGTACTTAGACTGTTTCCAAGTTTGACACCTTAAATAATGCTATGGTAAATATTTTCAAATTAATCATTTCGAATTTAGAACATTTTCTTAGCACAGAGTCCCTAAAATGAAATGACTGAGTTGGGAGGTTGGAATGGCTCAGGTTTTTGCTGCCTAGCACCACACTGCTTAATAAGACCCACTATGACAGTTTGCTTTTCTCCCACCACCAACATATCAAGTCATAGATGCTGAATAGTACCATTTTTAACACGTCTTATGGTTTGATAGATTTTAAAACGTACTTTAGCCTAAGGTTCTTTAACAGCTAGTAGAGTGGGACATTCCCCTTGCTTGTTGAACTTTATTTACTCTCATCTGTTAATGTGCTTGGTCTGTTTATAGGACAGTCTCTCCTGAAATACCCAGGCTCGGCCACAGAAGCCACGCAAGTTGTGATATGAGGCTAAGGAACAAGCCTCACTGGCTGAAAAGCTCAAATGAGACCAAGCTATAAATAGAAAAGGAAAAGGGAAGGGAATTTGACCCAGAGGCTCTGGCCAAACTGCTGAGAGAAATTCAGTTCTTGACAGAAGGAAGCGTTCAGAGAGAGGGTTACTAGGAATTCAGAGGTAAGTACGTAAACTTCCAGACCAAGTGACAGAGGAAAAAGGAATAAAAGCAGGAAAGAGATAGCTGCTCTGATCAAAAAGATATAAAAGGTAAATGAGGAGACTGTTGTCCACAGGAAACAGTCCTTTTTCTTCCTGCTGAAACAGCTGCATAAAAGCTCAAGCGGCAAAGTCTCAGATGGTCATTTTCCATGAAGCTGGGCAAGTCCTGTCCTGCTAGGTGTTCACAGCCACGGCTCCCTCCCAGAGTGTGTGCCGTGATGTCCACCAGTGAGACTGTACCAACACGAAGTACAAGTGACAGCTACCATGGATGGGATGCTTACTCCATGCTAAGCACATTTGCTCATTTGGTCTTTGCAACTCTTGTTATCCCGTGGCCCCGAGAGTCAGAAAAAACTGGGACGGCGTCTTCAAGCTCACTCAGCAAGTGGCAGAGCTGGTGAATGTGGAAAAACCATGCTGCATCTCCTTGTCACTTCCCTATAGGTGAAAATTCTAGCAGAGGCCCACGGCCAAGGAACAAGTCAAATAATTGGCCCAAAGGGACACCCGCTGAGGTCTCATTAAACTCTGTGCCCTAATCAGCTTCAGCCTAATTACCCAAAATCCTGACCAGGCAACAGCCTAGCCTTTGATTAACTTACTTAACTGAGAGCTAGCTTCTGTTTTCAGGTGCAGCCATGGGCACAGAGCCCACCTGTTAACAACTGGGCAGAATTGCAGCCCTAAGTTCGGTAGAGTTGAAACTGGTATGCAGACCCCCTCCCTGCAACCAAGCTTTGTTAAAAACTCAGACTCTTAGGTCTCACTATCTGGAATTCTGGTTCAGTTTGACAAGGGGAGCCAGAAATCTACATTTTAAACATTACCCACAGTGATTCTCAACATAGACCATCTATCGGGTAGGGGTGAAAAGTATATGTCAAGGTTGATGTAGTCAACCCCAGCTGGGATCAGAAGTGTCATTTTTCTGAGGAAATAGCCAGGCCAGATTACTCCTGTCTAGTGACATGAGAAGCCATGTTAACTGAGTCTGCTTATTCTTAATTTAGTATTTAAAAAAAAATAGAAATGAAGTATCTTATGTAACATTTTCTAGTTCTGTCACCTTCAGTATGTTCCTGAACCTCTGAGTCTCTGTTTTCTCATTTAAAAAAATATGGGAGATAGGAACTAATCCATGAGGTTTAGGGAAGATTAGTAGGTACTACCTGAGCAGTCCCTATTGTACAGTTAGCACTTGACAGGAGGTGACTATTAAATATTATCATAGTCACAAAGGCAGGAGAGAAGGGAGGGATAAGAAGTCACACAGGCAAACTATGCCTAGACAGTGTCACCCCAAAGAAACAAGATATAGGGAGAGCTATAAGCCAATAGATTTTGAAAGGAAATCAGTACACCTAGCATTGTGTTCAATGATAAAAGATGTAAGTACTAAGGCTCGATATGTTCCAAGTGAACCTACCAAAGCCCCTGTGGCAGCATTTCTAAGAAAAGTCCAAAGGAGAATTGCCTCTGTGATACTAAGAGTAGCAGCCTGGGCCAGTAGTGTGGCATTGGGATCAGGACAAGGTAAGAAGTCAGGAGGCCTAAATGTTCATTCTGGCTCAGATTCTGCATCTGAAGAATTGCATTTGTGAAAAGCATGTTCCTAAGCAAATATGATACACTAATGTCCTAGTGAGTTAATCAACATACTTTCATATACATTATCATTGACTGTTTAACAACAATTTGGCAGGGAAGTTCTTGTGTTAACTAAGGCACAGATCCAGAGAGGCAAAGTGGCTTGCACAAGGTCACACAGCTAGAAATAGAAGAACTGGGTTTCAGACCCAGGGCTGGCCCTTGCTTCCTGACATTGTGATTTTCCGATCCCTGCATCCATCCCAACACTGTAGATGTTCCTTCCATTTTGTATGTAGGAATTCTACCCAGACCACCACAGGTTTTTACAAGTGAGGCAGGGAAGCTGAGGTATAGAACAAGACTCTTTCTTGGTCTTCTCTTACAGGAAAGGCCAGACTGCCAGGCTTACCAGACACAGCAAGTCCTCTTTTGAAAACTTCGTACATCGTCTTGGCATCTGAGAAGTAGTAGCTTAGCAGGTCATTGTCCTTCTGGCGAGCATTTTTCCGTGCTCCTCCCTAAGACACAAGGCCAAGTTTAGGCCCAGTCTGAGTCTCTCCCCACCCTTTCCAAATACTTACAAATTAAATTGAATGTGAATGCTAACCATTGAGGTCATAGGGATTACTCCTCTATCCTATTCAATCAATAAAGTCTTTAAATCTCAAAATTGAAACATCTTCACATCATAGCAACCCAGAGACTGTCACAGTTATGTTTTGGGAGATCTCCCTTACCTTTCTTGGAACACACACACACCCCCCACAAGAGATAATATAGTATATTTATCCTTTAAAAATTCACATCAAGTTTAAACATCTATGAAATGCATACTATGTTCTGTGCACCATGTAAATACTGTAGATGCAAAGTAAGTTAAGAGAAAATTGCTGGCCATGAGCACCTCATAAGTGGAAGTTTTTGGAGTGGGGTGGGGTGAGAAGGGAAAAACATGCAAATACAATGCTGTGATGTACATGTTGAGCTAAAATATATGTTTTGGGAGACTAATGAAGCAACCAGTTTTGTGGTAAGTAGAAAGGCTACAGAGAAGAAATGATATTTCAGTGGAGACTTTGAAGATCAGTAAGCACTGACCAAGAAGATGCGGAGTGGTAGAGGGGAGGGAAAGATGAATGACTCAGAGTGAAGGAACAGCCTGAGCAAAGGCACAGAGGCCAGAAAACACACTGCAGAGTCTGGTAGGGAGCTAGAGAACAGGGTATTTCAGAAATAGGGAGTAGCTAGGGATCTGTCTAGAAATGTCAGCTGGAACTCCAGGGTCAGGGCCTCATGAGGCCCTTGGAGCTGCAGTGGAGCTATAGGCATGGTCCAACCCTTGTGAAATCAATCCAGAGAGAAACAGGCATCAGTTAAATAAGCAAACTAAAGGAGTCGTTCAAGTACAGGCTAGCACATCAGACTAGAGCAAGAGATCTGACTTGTCTAGAGCATTGGGGAAGATTTCCATGAGATGTCGCATTAAGTCAAGAGGTAAAAGAAAAAAAAAGTTCCTCCTCTCATAAAGGAAGATAGGGTCTTGCTGACTGTTTTTATAAATGGCCTGAGGAAGAAGGAAGAATGAAAAGTGATTCCAACTCAACTTTAGGCAACTGGGTAAGAAGAGATGCATTTAACTGAGATAGAAGAGGAAGGGAAACCGGAGAGGGTATGGGTGTGGGTGTGGGTGTGTGTGTGTGTTTAGGGAGAAGATATGTAATAAAGAGACTCATTGACCTTGACGTACTTGAGTGTCACTGAGGTAGACTGGAACTCAGGGGAGAGGTCTGAACTTAAAAGTCAGATTTGGGTGTCATGGCCTTTTAGGTACATTTTCAAGTCATAGGAGAAGGAGAGTTTTCTCAGGAGTGAGGAATTAAAGCAGGGATTGGCAGGCTTTGGCCTGGGCTCACTTCTGGCCTGAACCTGCTTTTACAAGTAAAGTTGTATTGGAACACCGCCATGCTCATTCACTTCCACGTTGTCTGATGCTTTCTCACCACAACAGAGTTGAGTGGTCGCAACGCAGCCCATATGGCTGCGAAGTCTGAGCTGTCCTGTCTTTCCAGAACATGTTTGCTCACTCCTGCTTCAGAGGAATTGAGAGACGGTGACGCTGAGATGAAGAGAGGAAACAACCTAAGTGGCCAAGAAAGGCTCTTTTGGGATAAAGAAGACATTTCATTGAAGGATATTATAGAGAAGTTTAAGAAAAGAAGGCTGAAGTCAGCTGAGAGGAAGGCTGAAGGAGAAATCAGTGAATTTGGAAGTTCGAGTATGCGTGAGGCAGAGAAGTTTGGGGAGATGGTGGTAGCAAAGGTCTGACATCGGTGGTTAAAGTTCAAATCAACAAACAGTCTCCTCTTAATGAACTCTGGTGGGAAAAGGAAGGAGTGGAAGGAGCTGGTGGCCTGACGCAGCAGGATCAGCAGGAGGGGACGATGTCAACGAAGGACACACAAACACACCAGAGTAAAAGGGAACCCGGTGGACAGTGCAGTTAACTCGGAATAAGAGTCTCAGGTAGAGGAAAGAAGTCCAAGAAAAGAACAGAAGGGGGTTAGCTTTACAAAGGAACAGGAATGCTTTTTTCCCTCTGAAAAGGGTTGAAGATGAAAAATGACAAAGAACATTCTTGGAGCTTTTCCTTTGCTCAGAGATATAAGACGCTGTCTGATTTGCTGAAAGTTGGGGAATTGAAGGGAAAAGTTCAACTTCTGCCTATTTTAAGAATGAATATTAACTCAAGGCTGGAATTTAAATAAATAACTCATATGCCATTTTCAGACATTGAGTATCTCAATAAAATTTTCTACTGTCCCCAAAGTCCTGACTCTGTCATTTAGATCAGTGATTTTTAACCTTTTTTGTAAATCTCAGGGCACATATAAACTAATTACTAAAATTCTGTGGCACACCAAAAATATATATTTTTTGCTGATCTGACGAAAGAATAGGGAGGGTATAATTTTGATTCACTCATACCGGATGGCTATCATTGTGTTGGCTGTTGTCGTATTTTTTTATTTGACAATCTAAGGGAAAAGAGGTCAGTGCCCTTGACTAAATAGTCAGGTGTTGTGTGTAAACAGGCTTTGTGGAACACATGATCTACCCCTTTAAAAATTTTTTATTGATTTAATGTTTTCACGTATCCCTTTAAAAATGCAGAAACCATTCTTAGCCTATTTGTCCCATTTTAAAAAGGTGGATTTTTCCTGTGGGTTATAGTTAGACAACCTCAATTTAGATCACTGGTGTCATAGGACCTAGCTTGGGTATCATCTTTATGACAAAGGAAAATGTGTCATTAGTAGAAGTGTACATTTGTAGATTTTTCTGTTGATTACTAACACAAAAGGCTTACTTTTCCATGCTACACCCCATCCCCTTCACGAATTAGTCCAATGTCTTGAACTACATACAGTTTGTGTTTGATCAATGTTGACAAACTAAAAAGGTGATTAGTAGGTTACCTCAATTCCCACTGACTGGTTGTTCAGATCAACTACAGGCAAGACATCGTGAGGTCTGTTGACCAGCCACAGGAAGATGCCAACTCCAAAGGTCAGGATGAAGATCAGTGCCGGGGTTGGAAGTGGGGAAAACAAGAAGTTAAAGATAAAAAGCATCTTTGTGAATAGTAGCAGGAAATTGAGGCCTTAAAAAAAAAGAGAAGGAAACAAAAATGTTAGAGGAAATGGCTATATCATTTTACTCAATCATTCTAGGTTTAAAGAAGGGGACACACCACACACACACACACACACACACACACACACACACACACACACGGCTTCTACTCCTTCAGACAGTCAGGGTTAGACTTTGCTAGTAGCAGAATTTCTCCCACTGCATACCTGAGCAATGTTGAAAATAATAGAATGCATTCTACCCCCTGCTACTTGACCGTCCTCCCACAAGGTGGAAAGGATCAAAGGAAGCAAGTTAATCATTTCCTAGACAATTTTGAGAAATGACCATCCTTTCATTTCTGGTCCATAAAGCCTAGAAGCCCTTCTGAGGGTGCTCCAGAGATCTTCCCCCTACTCGGGCAGACCGAGGGTCAAGAAGGACTCTTCCAGCTGCATTTCCTTAGTACAACCCAAACAGAAGAGGGAACCTCTGTAGGGGTGACACCACAGATTTCAGAAATCAAGCGATCTGCATGAAGGACAGATATGCCTTGCTCACTGCTTTCTGTTTGGGGTTGGTTTTTTTTTTTTTTTTTTTTTTTTTGTAAGCATCAGGAGGGGCTCAGAGATCAACAGCATTACAACTAGCATGTCCAACATACTCTCCTCTGGGGAGTCAGGAGGAACCATTTTTCCTGGAGGCAACATCAGTTAGGTATGCAGAAATGCTGCTGGCACATGGGCCTGATGCACAGTGGCAGGTGAGCGTTGAAGATTTCAGCCAGGAAGAGATCTCAAGAAACCAAAAGCAACAAAGGCTTCTTCCAACACAGCTTTTCTTGTAGTTTCCAGCCAAAAGGGACAGCTTGGAACGACTCTAATAGAAAGCACTAAAGTTTGGGCAGGTCTGAGGAAGTACCTATCACCTCCCAACTTTCACACAGATTAGCATAGTAACAGCAGCAAACACATGCTATATGCCAAACCCTGGGCTTGTAACAGAAGGAAATGCTGTCTCTCCAACTCCATCTTGTTCAAGCCTTTCTTGTTCCTCTGGCCACCGGACTAGTAGCTTCTGCTTTATCTTGCAGCTTGAGATTTACAGGAACAGCCCCTCCCATTTCCCCTTCTTTTGACATAAAAGAAGCCTGAATTCTGTACTGTCTTGAGATGGATTTGAGGAACCATTAGGTTTCCCATCTTGTCAGTTGGTGCCTTCTCATCAATAAATCTTTCTTCATGCCCAATTCTGACGTTCTGAATTTTGACCGTTCGAAGTGTTGGACCCACAGACTTTGGAGCAATCACAGGAAGAGTTTTCTGCATAAATTACCTAATTTAATCCAACCAGTGTCACGAAGGAGTATTTTACAGACAAGAATATAGATGCTCCCAGGGGTAAAGTGACTTGTCCTAGTTCACTGACCGTTCCCATTGCTACTTTCCCAGTAAACACTATAAAACCACAACTCAGTTTTTCCTTATAGAGACCAGCCACCAAGTTCAAGGAGACTGGATTTGTCTGGCACCTTACAGGAAGTTCAGAACTTGCATTCTTCAAAATTTACTCCAATGACTTAGGGGACAGGACCTCAGAAATGAGGCCAAACATTCTCATTCAAAATCAAGACAGTACAGCTAGCCTCACCCCCCAAAAAAAGTTTTATCAGCTCACGATCAGAGTCGCCCTTTGACCTGTGGGGCAGCTGCCACTAGCTGGCATCTGGAATTTTTTCCATCCAGGAACACGCTTCACACCATGCTAACCAAGGCTTTAAAACTTAGGGATTTTGTGTGGGAGCAAGAACAGTCAGTCCCAATAAACCCCAAGTCACTCGTCATTTCTTCTGTCCTCTAATTGGTTATCACCTGAATTTAGAATAGTCACTCTCCATATTATGGAGGAAAATTGAACTTCCAGAGATTGGGATGACTGTCTCCAGTTCCTTGGTTTCTTCCACATTGTGTTTAGGGGAAGGAAAGAAGACAAAACAAAAACAAAAGCCAGGCTCCACAGGGGCTAGCTTATGTAACAACAGGTGCTGTTGTGACTGCCGGCCAGGATTCTGAGAGCAGGGATTTTCTGAATCCGGCCTTACCTGGACTTGTATGGTGAAGCGGCCCTCCAGGGGGCAGAACCTGCTCAAGAGCCAGCCACACAGAACCCAATTCTAAGGCCGGCCACCCCAACCCAGGCCGAGAAGGGGAGGCTGTGAAGTTGACAGAGTGGACAGCAGGGCCACAGGGAGGAGAAGCTCGCTGTGCGCTCACTCATCAACCCCTCCCTCAGCCCCGGACACTGCCCAGGCTGGTAGTACCTTATGCTCTAGGATTCTCCTCTCTGCCCCAATGCCTCTGTCAAATTAAGAGATTCTTACCAGCACCCCCTTCGCAGCTATGGGAACACATTGTTGCTTTGGGGACTTTGCCCTCTTCGTACAGATGGCAGATTTAATGAAATACTTGGCAAACAATGGCTTTAAAAGACAGTCTAAAGGTGAAATTTATGTTCAGCTGTGGCAGTATGGGATGGGGGGAGGAAGGGTGAATGGCATGGCAGGTACACAAAGGAGAGAGAGAGAGAGAGAGAGAGAGAGAGAGAGAGAGAGAGAGGCATCACCTGCTGTCAACCTTGACTGATTGTTATCATGTAGTCATATGAGCCTGAGGTCATCAGAGGGTCAGCTTTTTTTTTCCTCCCTAGAAAACCTGAAACACTGGATTTTCATGAAACCTCAGGTTTAATTATTGGCTCAAATAGTGAGTGTCTGGTTTGGGATGAACAGAAACACATGTGTTTTAATGTGGGCGGTAGTCTGTCAATCAGCGCTGTTTTTAGACATATTTCAGTCATACTGTCCACAGATGGAATGAGACTGACCACTTCCTCACAAACAAGAGATGTGTTTATGAACGCCAAGACTGGTTTCAGAAAGTGAAAGTAACTTGCTCGCCCTGGATCTTGGAAGACACTGAAGGATGTACCTAGTTGTCAACTGAGATAGTTTACTTTCCTCTTACTAACCTGGAACCCAATTCAAATAGAAATTCACAGACTTTCAGACGGTCCCTCCCTGCCTCCCCACATTTAAAACAATGGAGGTAAAATTCAAATAACATAAGATTAATCATTTTAAAATATACAACTTAGCAACATTTAGTTCATTCACAATGTACACCCATCACCTCTAGAAAGTTTCAAAACATTGTCATCACCCCAAAAAGGACATCCTGTACCCATTAAGCACTAACTCCCCATTCTTTTCTCCCCCCAGACCCTGGCAACCTCGAATTTACTATATGTTTCTATTGACTGGTGAATTCTGAGTATTTCATATAAGTGAAATCATATAATATGTGACTTCTTTCACTCAACGTAATATTTTTGAGATTTATCCATGTTACAGACTGAGAGATCTCAGAGGAGAGGGGAGAGGGGGTGCTGGAAGAGGTTAACCAAAGAACATATATGCATATATACAGAGCCCATGGACACAGACAATTATGTGGTGAAGGCCTGGGGGGTGGGGCTGGATGGAGGGGGATGAAGGGGAAATGGGGGACATCTGTCATAGTGTCAACAATTAAAAAAAATATTTACCTATGTTATGTATCAGTTCTTCGTCCCTTTTTATGGCTGAAAATTATCCCATCTTTTTATGGGCTTATTGGCCATTTGTATTTCTTCTGTAAAGAAATGTCTATTCCCGTCCTTTGCCCATTTTTAAATTGGGTTGTTTGTCTCTTTGTTGTTGAGTTGTAAGTGATCTTATGATTCACAAATATTTTCTCCCATTCTGCAATCTTTTCACTATCTTGATAGTCTTCTTTTTAAGGGCAAAACACATATTTTTCTGCCTTATAATGTGACCTACTGCTAGAGAGGTGCCCATATCATGTAGCTCTCGCTGTAAATGGGAGAAACTGAGGATCTGAGAGGAGAGACCATTGGGCTGGGTTACACCATACTGGATTGGGACGCTCTGGTCACCATCCTAACCTTTAGAACCTGTTAACGCTTACATGTGTGCTCAAACAAATTAGGAAAAAACCACCATCGCTTCTGTCATGTGGCCTGTGTCACTCAAATTACAATTCTGATTTGGTCACTTCACAGAATCCCCTGCCAGGAGCTGGTGTGGCGACACTTCCTCTTTCCTTTCTGTCACTCCTGGCTGGGAAAGTGTGGGGTGGGGAGAAGTGCAAGAGTGGTAATGAGAAGAGGAAAGAGAGTTGTGTTGTGCTGCCTCTGGGAGCCTCTGGTCCAGGTTTCTAAAGATGGCTGAGCGAGCCACAGTGCACAGGAGGATGGTCCCAAGTGGGTGCTTCCTCCATTTTCTGATATGGTCATGGCAGCATGCCTCGGCCCCACACCCAGGATGCCCACTTGTCCTCGGCCATTCTCCTTGATTCACTCCAGGGCCCTCCATTGTTCAGTGGTGTGGATGGCCGTGCCCATGTTACTCATCTTCTGTCACCTAACCTGTTTATTCCCAAGCTGGCTGGAAGATGCCTTCTGCCTTCATACCTGCTAGCAAGTCCCAGGACCAGCCTTGGTGTCCAAGTTATGACCACCCCATATTCAGCTTTTGGTTTTGCTTCTTCGCAGATTTGGAACAGCATTTCTTCTTTGAGTCTAATTTTCTTTGGGTAATATCCCAAAATGGTCCCTTCTACCCTGACATTCAAGTTTTGGGCAACTGTAAGTTCATTTCTGCCTTAGAGCCTCTGTATCTGCTCTTCCCCTTGCCCGAAGCTGTTTCCCAGATCTTCAATGGTTGTGTGTGGCGTATAGACCTGGTCTCAACCCAGATGCCACTTCCTTAGAGGCTTGCTCTGATGCCCTATTTACTAGTGACCTTTTTACCACCGTCACTATCATGAATCTTGCCTTCTCTTTTCCAGGACACTGTTCACTATCTGAAATAGACCTGGCCCTTTATCATCCATTGTCCCTACTGAACTGATGTTCTAATTGGTAGAGGGATTGTTTTGTTCACTCCAGTGGCTCCAATGCCTGCACCATGCCTGGCATACAGTAAACTTTCAATGACGGGTTGTTGAATAAATCATCTGTTTTCTGGTTCAGAATTGTCTGTTCTAGATACTCTTAGTTAACACACTTTGTTCCTTGGTAAAACTCCCCAACCCCCAAACTCCCCAAACTTACATCATCAAAAGTCATTCTGGCCAATCTTGAGATATATACTCCCAAATCAATAATTTGGCAAGGTAGTGAGTTAGGGATGGTGGGTGGTAAAAAGAATGTATTTCTAATATATATCAAGGACCACTCAGGATTAGTCAACTCCAGGCTTGGTAGAATCTACAGGACAAATCTTATCAAATAAAGTCATCTACAGTAGTAGTTAGGCAGAAAGTCCAGCCTAGAAATAATTCTGTTACCCTGGGTTTCTGGAATTCAAAGGACAATAAAGCAAATTATCTTTGCTTTGAGGCCCAAAGAACTAATTATTTTCTATGCAATAATGAGATATGAAATGTAATTATAAGTTTCCCCCCCACAAAAATCTGCTGCTTAAAAAGTGGCATACTCATTTGGGTTTGATTGGTTTCTCTTCTCTGTTCTCTTGCATGTATAGACTTATTCCGTGGTGATAGAAAGCTCATTAAATGGGAGACCAGAGTCCCCAAGTTCTCACACCCAATTAGTTAACAGATTCTTCTATGCTGAGTTACTTACCCACTCCTAGAGACCATGTCTCAAGCTTTCACATCTCATAATGACTTCAAAGGGGCCTACATGTTATTTTAGAGGCTGCATATAAAAGTTTTAGTTCATTGGTTGGGCACTGAGTTGCTAACTCAGCCTCCATTGCTATTTTCCCTAAATTTATGCAACCCCTAATTTAGGAGACAACCATCTCAGTTCTTAACCACATAGTCAGTATTTCTAGACAAATTCCAAAGTCATGGCAAAAGTTCAACAGACTATTACAAACCAATAGCTTCATGGACACACTTAGAAGATCTGACGGTCTATCCCTTAACATGCAATGAATGTAAGTAAACCAGATATGCTTTCTATTGTAAGATCCTTCACCCAGATCCCTCAGAGCCCTGGAACTAAGAGCTTTTCTTACACCAGTTCACTCTTCTGCAGCAAATGTAATTTTTTATTACTAAGAGATAAAAGAGAACGTGAAACCGAGACAACAAACCTGTTTCACAAAACTTAAACAATCAGATGAAAGCCTGGGATTTGGGTATGGGAAAGTATTGATTTCTAAGGAGAGTAAATCTCAGCTACTCAGGCTATTTTAAACGATTCAAAGAGCATAAGGGCCAACATCCAGTTTTATCTGAGATAAAAATGTGTTGTCATATTCCTCAATAAAAACAAAAACAGCTTAGAGGCAAAGCTTACAACCCCTGTAAGAAAATAAGAAGTCATTGGAAACCATGAATTAATTCAGTAAGGTGGCCAGTTACCAAACTGATAGCCAGAAAATCAAAAGCTGTCTTATATTTCATGTGAATTACTAATTTCAAAATAACAGAACATATGTCATTCAAAATAGCATATATGAGAATAAATGTGTAAACTTATAATAAAAATAATTATATTTGAGAGATAAACATGAAAAGATATACCTGAACTAGTCGAGGGGTCCTATCTCCCTAAATGTATCTATACATTTAATGCAACCCTAATAAAGACCAACAGGAATTAAAAAGTTAATTCTAAAGTTCACTCAGAAAAATAAAATTTATAAAAAGAATCAGAAAAACTTTGAAAACAAACAGAAATTGGGTAGGTGGCAGAGAGAGGTAAACATAATAAATTTGCCTGCTATAGAGTTTTGGAAGTTTCCTATTGGTCATGAATAGACAAATCTATGTTACAAAATAATCTTAAATTACTCCCAGTGGATCTATTATTATATACTAAATTGCATTTCAAATTCAAATAGATTTATTTCACTTTGATAAATGTGTTGAGACAACTGCCTGGCCATTCAGAGAGAACACACAAAGTTGATAACTGTCTTACTCCTACAACAAGAGTAAGTTCAAGATGGATCAGAGACTTAATATAAAATAATAAAAACCACAAGCGTATTGGGAATAAAAAAGTCTGCAAGAAACTTTTTTATAATTTTGGTATGGGGAAAACTCAAGACTGACACAAAACCTAGAAGCTATACATGAAAACATTGGCAAGTTTGATTACGTAAAATGTTAGAAAGTATTTGCCCTTTGAGAAAGGAGACCAGAGACAGAGTCAAAGGTAAATTGGGAAAAGTATTAAATACTCCAGACAGGCAAAGAGCGCATTTTCTCAATAAGGAATGCTCAGAAATCAATGAGAAGCAAATCACAACCCAGTGAAACAAAAGGCAGAGGCCATGACCAGAAAGTTCACAGCAAAACAGGTTACTTAAAATTAGGAAAAAACATTCAACATCACTCATAGTTTAAAAAAAAATTGCAAATTTAAATGAAGTGCCTTTTCCCCATCCATTAGATAAGCTGTGATGAAATAGTGCAAAATGAACTGCTATTCATGGAAATGTACATTTGGTGCAGCCTCCTTAGAGATGTGCCCATTGCCCTCAACCACAATTCAGGATGTGTGCCCCTTGACCTAATGGTTCTACTAGTACTTTATCCTGTAGAAAGATAAAAGTTCAATTCAGTGCATCACACCTAGTCGTGTACTGAGGAAGGATGTGGGCTCTGAGTCAGACTACTTTGGCTCAAGCCCTGCTTGGTCACCTTCTTTGCGACCTGGGGTAGATAACCACTGTGTGGTTTCTAATTGGTAAAATGGCAATAATATCTGCCTCAGAAGACTGTCACCACAATCAAGGCATTAATCTGTAGAGTGCCTGAAAAATAGTCTCAGATGTCAGCTCTTCTGTTCATTATCATTAAATCGGTAAAAGTGTTTAAAATGCCAGAGACCAGGAAAATCTTTCTTGATTGGAGAGTAGCCAAATCAGTTATAGCACTTCCGTGCAGTGGAACTCTTGGCTGGTATGGAAAAGAGTAAAGAAGATCTGGATGCCCGGATATGGAAAGTAGAAAGAAAACACAAAACACTCAGACAATGTGTATGCGTTTGTGTTGCTGAAAGCATAATCCTGATAGGAAAAATAGATGGAAGAGGGAAAATCATGAATAGATTTTCCAGAAAGTTTCAGTCAGGTACTAGATCTTTCAGCCAAAGATAGTTAAGTGCTTGACTGTGTATCAGGCATTCTTCCAGGTGCTGGGAATACAGCAGTGAAAACCCTGCCCTCGTGGGTTGTGTTTTATGAGAGATTTTGACAAAAAGCCAAAGCAACAGCTAGATTATATAGTGCTATGGAATAAGACAATAGACTAGAGAAGGAGGTTTGAGGGTTCAGGATTCAGCAGGGTTTTTTGTTTGTTTTTTATCAAGGAGGTTAGAGTAGGTCTCCTTGGGAAGGTGACGAGATTAGGTAACACTATTACTTAATTTGAAATACGCATGTTTTAAAAAAACAAAGCCTAGTATTGAGCATTTTACTCATGCTGTAAGATACCTACGAATAAACTTAACCAAACAAGTAAAGGATCTATTTGCAGAAAACTACAGGACATTGAAAAAAGAAATAGAGAAAAATATAAAATAGTGGGAACACATACCCTATTCATGGATTGGAAGAATTAACATCATTAAAGTGTCCATACTACCCAAAGCAATCTATAGATTCAATGCAATCCCCATCAAAATACTAATAACATATTTCACAGAACTAGAACAAAGACTTCATATGGAACCAAAAAAGACCCCGAATAGCCACAGCAATCTCGAAAAAGAAGAACAAAGTAGGAAGGATCACATTACCAGATATCAGGTTATACTACAAAGCCACTGTAACCCAAACAGCCTGGTACTGGCACAAGAACAAGCATATAGATCAATGGAACAGAACAGAGAACCTGGAAATTAACCCAAGACATTATACTCAATTAATATTTGACAAAGGTGGCAAGAGCATACGATTTAGTAAAGACAGCCTCTTTAATAAATAGTGTTGGGAAAATAGGACAGCTACATGCAAAAAATGAAACTAGACCACCAACTTACACCATACTCAAGAATAAACTCAAAATGGATAAAAGACTTAAATGTAACCCATGAATCCATAAAAATTCTAGAAGAAAATGTAGGCAACAAAATTTCAGACATCATATGCAGCAGAATTTTCACTGATACAACACCTAAGGCAAGAGAAACAGAAGAAAAAAATGAACATGGGGACTACATCAAACTAAAAAGCTTCTACACTGCAAAAGAAATAAGCATCAAAATGGAAACAGAATCCACTATATGGGAGAGAAAATTGCCAAAGATACATCAGATAAGGGGTTAATTTCCAAAATATATAGAGTGCTCATACAACTCAACAAAAGGGAGACAAATAATCCAATTAAAATGGGCAGAGGACCTAAATAGACACCTCTCCAAACAGGACATACAAATGGCCAAGAGACATATGAAGAAATGCTCAATGTCACTAATCATCAGAGAGATGCAAATTAAAACAACTATGAGATATCACCTCACACTTGCCAGAATGGCTGCCATCAACAAATCATTAAACAAAAAGTGGTGGCAAGGGTGTGGAGAAAAGGGGACTCTAGTTCACTGCTGGTGGGAATGTAAACTGGTGCAGCCACTATGGAAAACAGTATGGTATTTCCTTAAAAAATTAAAAATCGGTCTGCTGTTTGACCCAGTGATCCCACTTCTAGGAATATATCCTAAGAAGTCTGAAACACCAATCAGAAAAAATAAATGTACCCCTATGTTCATAGCAGCACTATTTACAATCGCTAAGATCTGAAAACAGCCCAAGTGTTCATCAATAGATGAGTGGATTAAAAAGCTGTGGTGCATATATACAATGGAATACTATGCATTTGTAAGAAAGAAAGATCTCTTATCCTTTGAGATGACATGGAGGGACCTCGAGAGTATTATGCTAAGCGAAATAAGCCAATCAGAGAAAGACAAATACCACATGATCTCATTTATTTGTGGAATATAATGAACAAAATAAGCTGATGAACAAAATAGACCCAGAGACATAGAAAGGAGTATGGTTCAAACTGACAAACCTCAGAGGAGGGTGGTGGGAGGATGGATGAAATAAACCAAAGAACTTATATGCGTGTATGCATAACCAATGCACATAGACAACAATGCTGGGGGGGGGGGTGTCTAGGGGGGTAAAGGAGAAATATCTGTAACAAAAATAAATTAATAAAAGTTGAAAAAAAAAAAACAAAGCAGCCCTGGCCGTTTTGGCTCAGCGGTTAGAGCATCAACCTGCAGTCCAGAGAGACCCGGGTTCGGTTCCCGCCAAGGGCACGTACCTCGGTTGCAGTTTGTCCCTGGCTGTGTGGGTGGCAGCCACTCAATGTGTCCCTTTCATGTTGATGTTTCTCTCTCTCTCTCTCTCTCTCTCTCTCTCTCTCTCTCTCTATCTCTCTCTTCCTCCTACTCTATGTGAACAAAAAATAGAAAAATGTCCTCGGGGGAAGATAAAAAAACAAAACAAAAGACAAAGCATAAAGTGAACACCACCAAATCATCGTGCCTGGCACTCTGGCAGCCGGGTTAGGAAGCTCTCCCGCCCCTCCCTGAGAGTACAGCCTCAGCCGTGGGTCTGAGCGTGCAGCGACCCCACCATCGAAGCCGCACTCACCTTTTCCGGGAGCTGGTTTTGTGGACAGAGCTGCTCAGCCACCGAGTGAGCCAGTCCCACGGCAGCTCTGGGGGTGGAAACATTTTTCATTCATTTCTTTGGCAGATAAGAAACCAGGGCAAAGATCAACTTTCAGTCGCAGGGCCTCAAGTTGCTGAGGAAAGAGGTTGGCATAAGCTCCTGACCTATGAGCCTACAGATAACTTCCCAGCCACTCACCTGTGGCTGGGTGCTCAGGCTGACCTATAGTAGCCTCCTCTCCCGAGTAGGGCCATGTCACCAGCACAGGGCTCTCCTCCTCTGGAGGCCGGGCACCCCGTGTGCTCTGAAGCACACATGCCAGGGGAAGGCCCAAGAGGGAGGAGAAAGGGCCCTTCTCTCTTCCACGGTGTCACGCAGGGCAGGACAAGAAGACAGCATTACCAAGAGACCCCTATTAAAACCACAGAGGGTGGCTGAGTCGTCATTTCTCGTGGAAAGATTCCATGAGAGTTTACATAATCAACGCAGGAAAGTGAGATGACGCCCCCGCGTCTCGCTCTTCCTAGCCCAAGTGCTTCACAATCCCAATTTGTAGGACAGGTGGCAGAGAGAGGGCGAGAAAGAGGCTGGGGACAGGTCCCCTGGCCCCCAGCAAGCACCCCATAAATAAATTGTTAGGGTTTTGATGCATATCTGTTGGGAATATCTTTGCTGCTGAATTGTACAGGAAAAGCTAGAGGAACCGGAGCTCAGAGGGTCGTGAGAAATGGGATAGGACCAGCTCTTTCCCTGGGTTTGGGTCTCAGTGAACAAGCTGGGCCACGAGCACCCCCAGGCAGAGGCTGCCAAACGTTCAGAGTCGACTGTGCCCAACACAGTGCCTGAGGCACAGCGGGAACCCACTGAGTGCCAGTGGTTGCCTTCCCCTTTCGCTCACCATTGGCACAAGTTCAGAGAAAGGTCACTAGGGAAGGGGATCTGTTGAAGAAAACAGGTCACAGAGTTCAATCCTGCAATGACAATGTGCACCTAAATCCAGACAGGGACAGAATCCTCTGAGCCCTCCTCTGAATGCCACAGCCAGGGCAATGCTAAGCAGCCTGATCTGAATGAGGCCAATGTTCATTCATTCTGTAAGCATCTAAATGCTTGAGCACCTACTATGTGCTAAGCAGTGTGCTCAGTGTGGGAAAGGCACATGTACAGTTCATTGTAGGGGATAACCCAGTTCTCCAGGTGGTAAACAAATGCTCTGTGGGATGTACCCAGCTTTGAGAGCATCCGGTGGGCTGGAGAAGCATGTGTATAGCCAGAGATATGTTTATTCTTTGCACTTTAAATTTACTTATAATAAGGCCCACAAGGATCTTGAATCCACTATGTGACCAGCACCATGGCATGTGCAGAGAGACACTTAGAAGATACAGTTTGTGCCCTTTGGTGACTTATGGGTCTATCAAACACTAAAAATACTTAAGAGAAGAATTTAGTGTGTGGGGCATGAGCTCATGAATTTGAAGAGAGAGTCTGAGGCAGGCAACGGTAGAGGCATGGAGCTCTAGACTCTCAGGGATGTGTGGTCCTTGACCCCCTGGCTTTACTGCCAATAGTCTCATTTCCAGGATCAATCAAGGATGATGACCCTATGGATAACACCAAGGACTAATAAACCCCCAACTATGAGTCCAGCCGGGGTCACTGTCACCAAACCATCCTTCTCATCTGTTGTCTGAGTCTCTCTGTCCACTTTTTCTACGGAGAAACCAGTCACCACATTAGGTCGGAT
The DNA here is from genome assembly GCF_014108415.1 of Molossus molossus. Lineage (NCBI taxonomy): Eukaryota > Metazoa > Chordata > Mammalia > Chiroptera > Molossidae > Molossus > Molossus molossus. The sequence goes on from NW_023425352.1 coordinate 14,355,224, forward strand.
GAACCCCAATGGAAGTGGGGAAGGGAATACCCAGATATGGGGTGACAGCTAATATGGCTACAAGCACTAAAGCAGGACATCTGTGGAGGGAAAATGGTGAAAGGGTATTTCTGATGAAGGTAAAGGATCCATCTTTAGTTGAAAGGAAAGAAAAAAAAGAAAAGCCTCCAAGAAGACTGAATGAGACAGTGTCTGGGGCCCGGTGTAGACACCACACCACTGAAGTCATTTCAGTTCATGACACCAGAGAGCTTTGGGGTGCCAGGCCTTGGCCAGTTGAGCTGAGTGGGATTTAATAGGAAAGCCCTCAGTAGGCCAAATAACTCAGTCCATGAAGGTTATAGCATAGAGTAGCTGTTGAGCCACGCACTGACAGGCTGGTGACAGGCAGTGACACATCCAACTGGATCACAGATTGGCATAATCAAGATTAAGATCTGCCATTCGGTTTCCCATAAATCTCAGTCCAGCAGCCTTACCCTGAGGAATACCTTGCACCCCCAAAGGCTTCCCAAGCCTGTTGCTGACCAAGTGATTTATGAGAGAACTGAGGTCAGGAGAACCAGTATCAGAAGTCTATTGGATTTGATAAGAGAGCCTGTAAAAAGATAGGCTGGACAAAGTACTAGGTCCCCGTCACCATGCCAGGATAAAGTCAGGGCGATGCAAGAATTTGTGAAAGAGGCTTTTCTACCTGGGCTCCCTGAAGAATCAGCCCTCACACTGCCTGGTTTGGGTCAGGAGTCACCAGACCCAAACTGCAAACAAGATTTATTGCCAATAGTCTCATTTCCAGGGGCAAACTTTTAAGGCCATTGCCTTTCTGAGTATCAGAGCAACAGCTTTACCACTTATCAGATGTGTGGCCCTGGGGCAGTTACTTAATGTCACCGAGCATAAGTTTCCCTCGGCCGAACACAAGAAGGGGCAGGTGATAATCTCTACTTCAAAGGGATACTGTGGGTGGACCTTCTGGTACACTCTCAGGCACATGGGAACTCCTCAGTAGACTAGCTCCCTTTCCCCTCTTCCATGCACCTCAGTTTCTAACTCGTTGTCAATATCAGATGTCCCAAATGAGCAGTAGTAATCGTGGTCTTCATACTGTAACCGTCTTTCAACTTATGTGCAAAGGCCTTGATAACTCCTCATTTCTATTTAAACTGAGGCGTTCCCGTTGGAGAGGGCATGATCCTCCTCTGAGAGGGCATGACCCATCCATCTCTCCTGACCCCACCCCACCCACGCACTCTCCTACAGCTCTTTACAACCTCATCACTCTCCCAGTAGAATGACCCATGGAAACCCAGAGATCTACGACCAGCTCCCCTGAAGAGAGGGGATACCATGGCCTGTCCATAGCAGTACAGGGGCTGCTCGACCTTCCAGAACTCATGTATTTATTCAAATAACATGAATTAAGTGAGAGCCTGTGAAATATCAGGCCCCGTGCCATAGGGAAGGGGTGAGTCCATTTCTGACCTTAGAACCTGGCCACCTAGGGGAGAAACAGAGGTAGAGGAGTGTATAGCAGAGTGTGACACGAGCAAGGATGGACGAACTCAGGGAAGTTGGGGACGGGTCACCCTCGCAAGGTGCTGTGTGAGTCTCACTCCTGGTTGAACTCCGCGTGAGGGTCAGTGCATCGCTGGCCAGGCATATGAGACACAGGAGCAGACACTGCACTCCTGGTTCCCAATATTGCCAAATCCTGCTTTGACGATTCCCCTGCCTGGGGGTGGGAGGCTTTCTGAGGTGAAATTCACATAAAACTACCTGTTTTAAAATGAACAATTCAGCGGCACTTAGAACATTCACAGTGTTGGTCAACCACCACTTCTATCTAGGTCCTACGCATTTTCATCCTCCCCCAAGGAAACCATGCACCCATTAAGTCCTTAGCCCCCATTCCTCTCTCCCCCCCAATCCCTAGGAACCACCAATCTGCTTTCTGTTTCTCTGGATTTGAAGTGGGAGGATTGTCAAAGGAGGATTTCTCCCGGTTTCAAATTCTTTGCCCTGTGCACTAAACCAGGTTCATCAGAAACCAAGGAATAGCTTGCCTTTGAAGCTAAATGAGTCAGAGTTCAAATTCCAGCTCCAATCTCTTTTACTGTGTCCAGTTTTTACTTTCTTTCCAAATCTCAGTTTCTCTAGGTAAAAAACAAAGTGCCCCCCTCACAAGACTATTTTAAATAGCAAAAGAGAAAAGCCCCATAAAACAGGACAGCACTGCTGCCCCCCTAGAATATATTCAATGAATAACACCTATAATAATTGCAGTTCTAGAAAAATGTCAACCTGAAAAATATCTTATGGATATGTGAACTCGATAACTGCCCAGGTCTCTATACTTGAAAATCGTATTACAAATACAATTTTCTAGGAAATCTGAAGAAAGGCCAACTCTACACATGAGTCGAAGGAGCATGGTTTTAGCATCGGCTTCCATCCTCATTTGACAACTGGCTGCTTTGTGACCTTGGGAAAATTGCCATACCTCTCTGAGCCTACGCTCTCAACCACCTCATAAGATTGTCTTAATTAGATGGAAGTGTATTGCCCCAGCTGGGTAGCTCAGTTGGTTGGAGTGTCGTCCTTGCACCAAAAAGGTTGTGGGTTTGACTCCAGGTCAGGGCACACACCTGGGTTGCAGGTTTGATCCCCAGTCAGGGTGTATGCAGAAGGCAACCAATCAATGTTTCACTCTCACATTGATGTTTCTCTCTCTTTCCTCTGGTGAGGATTTAAAAAAAAAAGTACAATGTAAGTGTATCTACTATAAACTGGTGCTTAATTGGCTTCCTCTTCCCTCTGCCCATTCATTCCCTGACTCTCTCTCTTTCCCTGTCCCCTGGCCTCCCTGTAGAATCTGTGGCCCCCTGTATAGTTAGCACTTAGGAACTCAATAACACACGGATTTTACTGCAGGTGATTTTGTCCTCAAAGGGTTAGAATATAGTCTGGAAGAGATGACTATTTTAGGTTAGGATCTAAGTCAAATGCCTGGAGTAAACATTCTGTTTGGTCTGCATAATGTTTGTTAAAAAAAAAAAAAATTGAAATTGAAATGTGTCTTTGCCTTTTGCCAGAGTCCCCACAACCTATGTCTTACTGTGGACCATTGTCTCTACTTATCTACATTATCTGCCTGTCCTATAAGCATCTGTGACTCTTGTTTTATTTAGTTTTTTTTCCTTTCATTGTGTCAAGCACACAGGTGATACCTACAAAATTTTATGCCATGCCTTTTCCAAGATTAGTCTATGTTTCTCTCAAATACTGGCTAATTAGAGGGAACCATTACAGCATAACTCCCATGCTGGAGTATAGTGAAAAGGATCAAGCAAAACCAATTACTCTTTTTTTCTTCCTTTTTTCTTTTACTAAAGCAATCTTTTACTTTTAAAATTAAAAGGGGACTCTAGTACACTGCAGATGGGAATGCAGACTGGTGCAGCCACTATGGAAAAAAAAATAGTGTTTCCTTAAAAAATTAAAAATTGATCTGCTGTTTGACCCAGTGATCCCACTTCTAGGAATATATCCTAGAAGTTTGAAACACCAATCAGAAAGAATAAATGTACCCCTATGTTCATAGCAGCACTATTTATAATTGCTAAGATTTGGAAACTGCCCAAGTGTCCATCAGTAGACGAGTGGATAAAAAAGCTGTGATACATTTATACAATGGAGTACTATGCAGCTGTAAGAAAGAAAGATCTCTTATCCTTTGAGATGACATGGAGGGACCTGGAGAGTATTATGCTAAGTGAAATAAGCCAATCAGAGAAAGACAAATATCACATGATCTCACTTATTTGTGGAATGTAATGAACAAAATAAGCTGATGAACAAAATAGACAGAGAGACATAGAAGTAGGGTACAGACTGACAAACCTCAGAAGAGGGGGGGGCGGAAGGGGGAGGGAAGAGATAAACCAAAGAACTTATATGCATATATGCATAATCAGTGGACACAGACAACAATGCCAGGGTTAGGGGTGGAGGGGATCAGGAGAAGGGTATCAATGGGGGAGAAAGGAGAAACACCTATAACAAAAATAAATAAATAAATATAATTAAAACAATTAAGTTTAATTTAATTATTTTAAGACTCTGGCCCTGACCAATTTGGCTCAGCGATTGGAGCATCCACCTGCGGACCAGAGACTCCCAGGTTTGGTTCCTGCTAGGGGCACATACCAAAAAAAAAAAAAAAAAAAAAAAGACTCTGCCTCTGTGAGAGACCACCAATCACTGACATGTTAGAGCTACAGATTCAATCCTACTTTTCAAACCACCAAAAAGACTGCTACCCCCAGAAGCTAGTAAGCACCAACTGTGGAGGCCCTTCCTACGGCTCGCTCCTTGAACGTCCTCCAAGTTCATCTTACATCCCACTGTTGGCCCTCGCCCTTAACACAGATCCAGCTGCCTGCGAACCAATCCATCGTCCGTGGGCCATCAGCTCTTACCCATCCCAGCCTGCACAGGAGTACGGCAGATGCTCAGGCCCAGAGAACCAGGTCTCGGGGTTGCTCCCCTCCCTGGAGAGGGGCCGGAGAAGAAAGCCTGACCCATGGCCCGCGTCCTCCTTCCCCTCCGGCCTCCTCGTAAGGAGCATCTCCAGGTGTCCCCCAGTGACCGGGGACAGAGAGCGCTGCCACGTGCCTGGGACAGGGCCGGCTCCAGATTCACTGAGTCTGGGCGTCAGGAACCCTTCTTGGCCTCTGCCCCCCACTCACAAGACCCCTTGCTGAGCCCCTGGGCACGCCCCCTTACCCTGGGAGGGGGGCCGCATCTCGTGGTGGTCCCGGTGAAAGGGGCTTCCTGGCTCCCAGTCCTTCCTGGCACAGGGGCCCTGCTCGGCTTCCCTCAGCCCTGCATGCTCCAGGGACAGCGTGGCTCTGGAAGCTCCCCGCAGGGCACGGCCACGGCTCCGGCCCGGTTCTGCCGTGGGCCCTGCGCGGGGCGTGGCCGGGCGGCCGTGCTCGGGGCCCTCACTTCCTGGTTGTTCTCTCACAACTGAAAGTGGAAGCGTCTGACCAGGAGGAAGAAAGCACACGGCTCCCCTGGCTCCGTTTCAAATGCTGTAGCCCAGTCCCGAGGCTGACACTCCAGCCGGCCCACACCCCCCTGCTGACCCCTTCCTCCTGCACTACCCCGGCACAGGAGCAGAACACACACACACAAAGGTGACAGGAGGGGCCCCGCAGACCACCCGTGTCACAGGAGTGACGCTGCTCCCTGCTGGAGCCGCAGAGCAGGACAGTCCAGCCAGAGGTGCCTCAGCCCTCACAGGGCTCCCACGGGGGTCACCCTCCCTCTAGTCCCCAACATACCTGCCTCGGGCCCCAAGGCAGTTCTGATAAAGCCAACAAAAACGATCAGGTCAGGAAGGACAGGGACAGGGACAGGCTTTAACTTAAACGTCCATCTGCTGCTTCCCTCACCTCCCAGGCTAAACCTGGAAAAACTAACTCACAGGAGGACACAGACACGTGTGCCGCGAGCTGTCAGATCCCCTGTCCCGGAGCTTCTGGAAGAGTCCACCACACACGCACAGGACAGTGACGGCGCAGAAGGCAATCGCTTAGTATTGTCACAAAATTGTTTTGAATGTTCAGACCCCCTGCAAGGGTTGTGGGGTTGTAGGGTTGTGAGGTGTTAGGATCTGTACTGGTCTCACTGGATTCACCTAAGGCTGTGGCCACAGAAGGGCGGGGGGGGGGGGGGGGCTTCCATTCTTTGATTTAGAAGCAGAAATAAGGAACTTCCTGTCCCTACCTGCCCCCGTTCCTTCCTCCCCCCTCGGCAACATCAGGCAGCACGCAGTACCTTCCCAGGCAGCCTTGCACTAGAGCTAGCTTGGATTTCTCTCCAGAACCCAAATAGCCAGGGTGTGCTGGGCCACAATCTAAGAGAAAGCGATTTGGTTCCTTGGCCTCACGGAGCCCACCTCAGACACGGGAGAAGGATGAAGTAGGGTCGCCCCTGTCATTCCATCTTCTGGGGCATCTCATGGCTGGAGGAGCACCAGCCTGGCTTTGTTTCAGCAGCTCAGCCCCCCGAGAGGAAGTTTCCCCAGCAGAGAGCCAGCGAGGAGAGCAGAACGGTGTGGAGTCGCAGCCGCTCGAACGCTACGGGCTCTTTCCTGGGTGCTGCTGTCTTCCGCTACCAACCAGGTGAAGAGCTCAGGGCAGGGACAGGACAGGCCTTTCTCTTTTTAGACTGGTTTCCTCCAGAACTGAATGCTCAAGTTCGGAAGACTCTGGGTCCTTCTCAAATTCTAGCAGATCGGTACTCCTAGTCACTCCTCTATGCACATGAGTGACAGCCCCAGACCAGAAAGAATAACAGAAGGGATGGCAATCCACGAGAATTCTGCATCATGTGGCAGCCTGCAGTGACACCCTGATCATGACTCAAACCCCAGCCACAGCAGCTCAGCTCTGGGGGCCAGGCCGTGCTGTTCAAGCCCCGAGGCGCATTATTTATTTATACAATGCGATGCCACCTACCTCCTAGGAGGTGGGGAGCCGATGAGGTAACACGAGTCGCACACCTGGTAGAGACCCCAGCACCTAACAGAGTGTCTGCTAAGGCTCTCCTTTCTTCCCAAGGGGAGTCGCTGCCATTGACAGCTGATAAATGACTGCCTTTCTAACCATTTTGACACAGAAATTTCTGAATGGAAGGGGAAGGAGAACCACCTCCTGCCTTTGTCTATAATCCTTAGAGGCTTTAAGTCTGTTTTGGCTATATTTAGTAAAATGAACAACTTTCTCTTCCAAGTCCATGCCCTGTGCCCATTCAGGTGGCTCCGATGTGTCCACCTGGTTTCCAGTGGATTTTCTTTCTTGTGCCTCCCACAGATGTCAGCTGAGAGTACTACTCAACCAAATGTAACCTCAGGTTGAAAGAGCCTTAGGTTGAGAAAGGACACATGTCCTACTTTCCTCCCTCCACCTACTCCATCCCTGCTCTCCCGGAGACACACACCCTAGACACACACCCTCGAGAGCAGACAGTTCCTGAGGCTTACCTGGTGAGGATCCTCTCCCTTCCTGGGCACAGGAAATGCGCCCCTCACCGCAGACTGTATGGGCTCAGCACCACTGTCAGGCACCTCTGCCTTTGCCACAGCTCCCGGGATGGGGCCACACCTGAAGCCGATGCGTACAGTTCTGCGAGTGGCCAACAAGTTTCCCTGGAAACTTTGAACCTATTGCAACAGAAGTTCAAAGGTAGAAGTTACCTATTCAAACACTCGTAACCTCAGACAGTGAGGAGTGTAGAATTTGGCAAAAGGCTAAAACAGGAGATTGTTATGCAATGGGCTTAAGAGGAAGGAGAAAAAAAAAAAAAGGCTCAGCTAATGGGCTAACGTTTACCGGGTTACCGAGCAAAACCCTTTGTAGAACCCATACCTCCAGGGAAGAAAAGAGGGTACATAGGGCTTTGCATTTGTTTTGGGGGAAGAATCTTTGAGATTGCCATAGGAAAAGGAAGATCTGGAGGACAATAGAGAAAAACTGCTCCCTGAATCGAGAGTAAAAGAAAATTGAGAAGCCACTGTAATTGTTACTTAAGCTCTAACTTTAAGGTTGAAATAAGCAGAGGCCAGTGACCCCTCCAGAATTAGAATGTCTCCAAACAACAAAATAAGGCAAATCACTCTAAAATCTAGACTGAGGCACAAGCCCAGCTGGGTTGTATTTAGAATGCAGAATCCTGGCCCTGGCCAGGTAGCTTAGTTGGTTAGAGCGTCGTCCCAATACATCAAGATTGCGGATTCAATCTCCCATCAGGGCACATACAAGAGTCAACCAATGAGTGCATAAATAAGTGGACCAACAAATCAATGCTTCTCTCTCTCTCTCTCTCTCTCTCTCTCTCTTTCTCCCTCTTTTCTCTCCCTCTTTTTTCTCTCCCCCTTCCTCTTTCTCTCTTTCTCTAAGATCAATTTTTAAAAATGCAATGCAGAGTCCAGTCTCCAACCCACACCACCCACAGCTCAGCCAGGCCCTGGAAGGAGCAGAGCAGCTACTGCATCGCTGTTCAGCCTATATCCTACTCTCTCTTTCCATTTGGAAGTCGCTAGTCCCATTCTTAATTAAAATCTTCAAGACTTCAAGGCATCATTACTGAACAAAAATGATGAGTAGAGGTGAAAGGGGCCCTGGAGATTGTATTTAGTCTGTATTTTACAGGTGAGACCAATAAGGCCTTTTCAGGTGAAATAAATCACCCAGAATCACACAACCAGTCATCAAAGCAAGTCCTGACGCAGGGACACAGACAACCACTGTACTGCCTCTGTCCTATATGCGGCTGCATCGCTGGTAAGTGTTCATTTAACCACCAGCAGACCTTAGACACTTGAAAGCTTTCTGTGTGCCCAGCCTGCAGAAATTTGTGGAAATGCTGTAGTAGGTTTCTTCTAACAGTAATTGGGCAGGTGGCCAATATGAAAATTAGAAGCCAACACCACTTCCTGCTGACTCCTGCGTGGAAGAGTGGCCACCACATTAACAAAGAGGTCTTATTAGGCCAGATTCTCATCCATGCCTTAGGTGCATTGACTCTTTAAGGTCACTTCTTGCCCCAGAGCCCTAGTCCTGCCTTAGTACCTAAGGAAAAGGGGCTTCTATGAAGTGGCTGAAGAACTGGGAGCCCGAGTCCCATTTGATAGGACAAATGCTAAGTTGTGTTGGAACACCTTCTGATGCCACACTTTTCAGAGCAGGGTGCTCCAAGCTAGTGGTTCCCAAACTTCAACAATCATCACAATCCCCTGGAGAGCTTGTTACAGCCCAGATTACTGGGCCAGTGCCAGAGTTTCTGGTTCGGTAGGCCTGAGTTAGGGCCTGAGAATCAGAATTTCTAGTAATTCCAGGTGATGTGGATGCTGCTGGTCTGGGGACCACACTAGGAGCTCACTATCAGCACCACCATTCCAAAGCAGCCACCTACCTTCAATGGGCAACTACTGGAATGATAAAAGGAACTGCGCCTGGGGTCGTCTTGGATATGGTGAGCCTGCAGCGGGAGGAGAATTTGACGAGTAGAACTCGATACATGCTCTAGAAGACAGGTGTTACTTAACATGAGCAGGCAGCGAAAGTCCAAGAATAGTGCTTTGACAACAGTGGGAGGAATTGCTACTCACTGTCTCACTTCATCTTTACGTAAACATAAATCAAAGCCACACAGCAGCATTACAGTTAGACAACCCATGTGGGTATGCATGGGAGTGTAGGGAGCATTACCTGATCCAACAGCCTTAACTTTATTCTTGAGGCTACCTGAAACCCCAAAATGTGAAGTAACTAGCTAGGACAAGGCATCAATTCAGTCGGGGAGGGAAGTCCAGAGCCCAGGTCTCCAGCACCCTAACACACAACACCATCTCCTTTTTTTTTAATCTTTTGCTTTTTTTGTTTTTAATTAATTTATTTATTTTTGTTACAGATGTTTTGCCTTTTTCCCTCACGGATTCCCTCCTATCCCCCCCTCCCCGCCCTGTCCCAGCTTTGTTGTTCATGTTCTTTGTTCATGCATACATGCATATAAGTTCTGTGGTTTATCTCTCCCCCACCACCCCCTCTTCTGGGGATTGTCAGTCTGTACCCCACTTCCTCGTCTCTGGAACTACCCCATTCCTCAGACTGTTATTTCATTATATTCCACAAATAAGTGAGATCATATGATACTTGTCTTTCTCTGTTTGGCTTGTTTCACTTAGGATAATACTTTCCAGGTCCCTCCATGTCGTCTCAAAGGATAAGAGATCTTTCTTTATTACAGCTGCATAGTACTCCATCAACACGACACCATCTCTTGATAAACCATTGTTTCCTATAGCATCTCTCTTAAGAAAAAAAAAAAAGGATTGCCCTGGCTGGTTTGGCTCAGCAGTTAGAGTGTCGGCCCATGGAACAGAGTCATGAGTTTGATTCCAGTCAAGGGCACGTACCTCAGTTGCTGTTTGTTCCTGGCCCTGGTCGGGGTTGTGTGGGAGGCAACCAGTCAATGTGTCTCTCCCATGTCGATGTTTCTCTCTCTCTCCCCCACTTTATCTGAAGATAAAATAGAAAAGTATCCTCCAGTGAGGATTAAAAAAAAAAAGGTGTTAGGCTTCTTTGAAACACTCTTCAGTCTTCCTATCCTGCCCACAGCCTAATGCAGTTAGAATTCAATAAAAAAGAAAGTCCTTTTGAGAGTGGGTATCCTGTAGCCCCTAAAAAGAGCAAACCGTTTTTTTCAGGTCGTTCACAGGTAAGGTGTCCAGGGTGGTGAGGAGTCTGACCCAATGGCTCATGTTGCTCTGGTTGGTCTGTGTACATTCCCTCCCCTTTCCTCAAGAGAAGGAACCAGGCATTGCAGATGTATCAGTTCTAGAAGACCAGCGGCCAACATTCCAGAGTTTTGTAACAGAGCCTGGAAACAGTCACAATACTTCTGATGACAGGGACTGACAGCTCTTCTGAAGCAGAACCAGGGTTTCTCCACACGTGAACGCAGGAAAAGACAGACCTTGTAAGTGAATCAACTTTACGTAGCACCACTGTGTGTTTGTATAGCTCCTTCCGATTTATCGTCACTTCCAGACTATCTCTTAACAAACCTATGAGGTGTAAACGAGAACAATACCTTGGGAGGTATGGCTGTTGGGAGCCAGACCCCCCGACAAGGACTTCATTTGGCCCTCAGAGGAAACCTGCCAGGTAGTTACAATGTGTACAGATGAGAAGTGGATGCTCAGAAAAGGTTCATCCACTTTCCTGAGATCCTGTAGGTTGGTCATGAGCCCATGGTGATGGTAGTGGGGCTAGCATTATTATTAAAACAAAACAAAACAAATTTCAGGCTATTTTGTAAAGCCAGGTGATTTGTGTGGCTTGTCTATGAAAAAGAGCCCTTCTTTCAAGAGCATGTTTGGTTGCAAAGCAGATTTTAGAGCAGAGTGTGTGTGTATGTGTGTGTGTGTGTGTGTGTGTGTGTGTGGTGGGGGGAGGGCAGGGGAATGAATCAGTAGGGGGACCAAATATTATTATTATTATTTTTTTTTTTTCCTCACCCGAGGACACTTTTTTGTTCAGGTAGAGTGGGAGGGAGAGAGAGAGAAACATCAACGTGAAAGGGACACATCGAGTGACCGCCACCCGCACAACCGACCAGGGCCGGGGACAAACTGCAACCAAGGTACACGCCCTTAGCGGGAACCGAACCCGGGTCTCTCGGGACCGCAGGCTGATGCTCTAACCGCTGAGCCAAACCGGCCAGGGCCCAAATATTATTTTAATGTGTTTTTTTTTTTTTGGCGGCGGGGGGGGGGGGGGTTCTAGATTCCAGAAAGCCCTAAAGCTAATGAAGTCCTTCTAAAGAAAAGTGGAATTTCTCCTTTTAATAAAACCTCTGCCCTCAGAATCCAGAAATTCCTCTTAAACTTCTGGCTCCTCTGTTTTAGAATAGTTCCTTAAATTTAGATTAGAGAATAATTACTCAACATTGCTCATCGTAGGCATTCCAGAGGAGGGCAAAGAAGAAATTCGTCGACAAGAAGGAAAATGGAAAGCACAAGGTGTCTGGAGGGAGTAGCTGGGGCACTTGGAGCCTGGGAACGCTTGTTTACAAGGATGTTAGGCCTTTGACAGCTAAGCCAAGTCTTCAGAGTCAGGCAACATGACCCACGAAGAAAGGGAAGCAGGGTCCTAGAGGTATAGGCTGAATCAGTTCATGTTAACTTAGTAATGATGCATCAGAAAGAAAGGAGGTGAGATGTCCCTCCCTGCAGAGAGGTGTGCAGTGGGGCAGAGGTTACAATGGTGCAAAGAGAAAGCTGCAATGGACTCACCTTTAGCTTCCCACATGGCAGAGCTGTGTTGAACTTTACTCTTTTAGTGAGATGTGAAAGGAGGGGGCAAAGTTCTTCCAACTCTTCACAAGGTTGCCATAATTGGTCATTCCGATTATCAGAATTCCATACCCACCCTTTCCTTTGTTATCTGATGTTTCTAAAGGCTAATAGCACTCAAAGTACATCTTACAGGCTAGAAATCTCAGCTTCTCTGCCGGTTTCTTTGCGAAGGTCTTTACGATCATCACGATCATGGATATTACGGAGACACTGAGCCAAGAGGTTTTGTCTGTAATATCTCATCAAACCTTACAGCAGCCCCGTGAAGAAATTACTATTATCATTTTGCAGAAGAGGAAGGGTTCAGAGAGGCCAAGTAACTTGTTCACGGCATGTGGCTGATAGTTGGCACAGTCTCAGCGTCAGATTCTGAGTCTAGGCAGTCTTGAGTTCAGAGCCCAAGCATGTATTTATTAGTATAACCCATTCCATAAACCCCTTGCAATCTTGTGTATTTATACATGCATTTTTCTCTGGAACTTTCATTGGTCACTCAGAGAAAATGAAGAACTGTTAAGAGGAAGCAGGATCCCATGCCAGCCACCTAGACCTGATGCCAAGGGTGGAACAAGAACTACCTTTTCCCTTCTCAGAAGGGCATCCCATCTGCCTGGAAGTCCTTCGAGCTCATTTCCCACACAGAGCCTTGCTCCACTCACCTAGAGGGGCCACGCAGCTGTGGACTGCCCCCCTCAAGCACTATGCAGCTTCACAGTGCGCATGGGAGAAGCTGGGCCCGTAGCTCAGTGTCTGTAGCAGCTCGTTTTGCTCAATCTGGGTCACTGACAGCAACAGCTTGGGCACCCGAGCTCTTGAGGCCACTTGCTCATTCTTTGTGGGAAGGAAGTGTTACTCAAGCATGAGCACTTGCTTGACAAGAATGACGTTTGCACAGATTGCAGTAAAACCTTCCCCTAACCTCAGATGCATGCCCACCCCCAGCCCAGACAACACCCACACAGAACCAATTGCCTTGCAGACTTAGCTTCCCAACTGACAAACCACAGCTGAGAGATACTGACTCTTCAGCCCTTGGAGTGGCCAGGTGTGCTCATGGATCGCCTCATCTAAGGGTCCCCGTGTGCCATGTAAATAGTACTCTTCTCAAGGTCGTGATGTCAACAAGGTTGGAACACAATGACACAGGCAATCTACTCCTATATCAGAGAGAACTTCTTAAGAGTATTTAAGAATCGGATGGAAAGTGCCAAGACCCCTGAAAGGGGTGTCAGCTCTGAATTCCCAGAACCTTCAGCAATCCCAGGGAAACATCATGACCCAGCAGGTTGGAAGGGTAACTCAGGGTGAAATGCTGCCCTGCCCTGTCCAGTACTATAAGCAATAGCTACACGTGGCTGTTGAGAATTTGAAATGATGCCAGTCTACACTGAGATATGTTGAAGTATAAAACACACACCAAATTTTGGAGACTTTGTAGGAAGAAAATAACATAAAAATCTCAATTTAAAACATATCGATTCCATGTTGAAATGATAATGTGACATATAATAGGTAAGTAATCTTACCTGTTCCTTTTACTTTTTCAAATGTGTCTGCTGGAAATTTTTAAAGAGACTGTGGCTCACACTCTATTTTTCTTGGACAATGGATTTAAACCAAAGGTTCTCTGCCTCAATGCCCAGAGTATATAAGCCAAAGGTGCTGTTACCCAGTGGCAGCTGCGAGCGTATTATAACTGCTCCAGGTGAACTTGAAGACAGCCCCGTCTGTAACCTCTTCCTCTGGTCTCTGTAGTAGCAGTGATTTGTTCTTTAGGATAGACATAGCATCCATCCAATGGAGTTTGTATCTTGACGGAAGCAATAGTCCCTTCATTATAAAAGTGCTGCTACTCTCTCACTGTTGTTCAATGCCAGACACCATGTCATGTGCTCTACCTCTATGACTTCATCTAATCCTTACTTGAGCTCGTCAGAGTAATGACAAAGAAATTGAGGTTCAGACAGCATAGAACTTGTCCAAGCCAGCTTACTCTCATTTTAAACTTGTGCTCCCAGCCACCCTGCTACAGGACCGTGCGGTAGAAACCTCCGCTAGGAGCGTCAGTTCTTGGGGATACATGCCAACCTCTCTCCTCTCAACAGGCTTGTAAGGACATCATCCTCTGTGTTGCAGCTTTGGTTCAGGTCCCTGGGCTCACAGAGTGGAGAACATTCTGAGTGCCTGGCCAGGGAGCTGCTTGGGCAGCTTTAACAGGAGCGGAGCAGAAATGACAGGAAATGGGAGGGGTTCGAGTCTCTCCAGAATGAAAGCTCAGGAGGCAGGTGGAGTCAAAAGGGACATCCTGCCTCCCTTTAGGGAAGCCACCCAGACAGCAAGCCTACTGCCACACGGGTCCCTGATGAGCTCGGGCAGAGAAGCATATCATTTTCATAAGTTAAAAGTATGCCATCAGCAAAGAAAGATGTATTAAGGCAAGGACACATTCTTTATTCGCTGAGTGACGATATACTGTGACAACAAAGGGGCTTTTGGAAAACTAAAACATTTCTGAAAAGTGACTTCGGAAGTAATGACATCACTGCCAATCATTTAGTATTTTTGATTACTGAGTAGACAGAGTAGGCGGCTGCCCCACCTCTCCAGTACTTTCTGGAAGTTTTTGTTCTTCCAGCTAAGGCTTTACCGGGGGCCGAGTCTTTATCTGGGAGGCAGGAACAAAAACCGCAAAATAAATATTCAGATCCGAAATCTGACATTTAGAGCAGCCCAACCTGCTAAACTTCAGATTATATTTGTAGCCAGAAGAAAACTGGAAAACAGTGATTGTAAGCCCCGGCTGTCAAAAGCAACTTCTCGGTGTCAAAGACACATTCCTGGTGGAAACAGGTGAGTGAAAGATGAAGCGTCACAGGCCAGAGGAAGAGTCTCTGTCAGCAGCTGGGATGGATGCCATGTGGTTGAAGTATGTAAGAGACAGGCAGAGTCCCCCGGAGGGAGGAGCTCTTCCTATCACACAAGCATCTTCAGAAACAGGACCAGAGTGTCTTCCTCAGAAAGCCATGGTCAGTGCCCCATCCCTGGCCTTCTAGGAGTCATGTGCACATGGTTATCCAAAGCAGTGCCTTTTGGATCCAGGGAAGTTGCTTTGTTACAGGAAACAGAGGCTGTAGGATATACGATCTCCTGCTTTATTTTTTCTTCTTTTTTTTTTTTTTATCCTCACCCGAGGACATTTTTCCATTTTTTGTTCAGGTAGAGTGGGAGGGAGAGAGAGGAACAGAGAGAGAGAGAAACATCGATGTGAAAGGAACACATCGAGTGGCTGCCACCCGCACAACCGACCAGGGCCAGGGACAAACTGCAACCGAGGTACGTGCCCTTAGCGGGAACCGAACCCGGGTCTCTCAGGACCTCAGGCCGACGCTCTAACCGTTGAGCCAAACCGGCCAGGGCTTTTTTCTTCTTTTTTTTAAAGTAGGAGGGGATTTTTTTTTTCTTTATTGATTTTAGAGAGAGGAAGGGAGGAGAGAGATAGAAATATCGATGAGAGAGAACATTGATTGGCCGCCTCCTGCATGCATGCCCCCCCCCCCCCCGCCCTGGGGATTTGGCCTATAACCTGGGCATGTGCCCTGACTGGGAATTGAACTGGAAACCTTTTGGCTCATGAGTCAGTGCTCAACCATTGGGCCACAGCAGCCGGGCCCATCTCCTGCTTTATACAAGCTCAACCTTTGCTCCACTTCCCTGTCGCTTCCCAAACATTTACTCACTAGAAACTTCAGATCATTGAAGTTATCTTTGTATTTGCAAAAGCTGAGAACACCACAGGCAAGTTGGCCGTTCACACCCTGACAAGTAATAGCCACCTTTGACTTGCTCTTACTTCTGGGATGGTCTGTGTAAGGTGTGCTAGATCCCCAGGGACCTTCCCTGTAGGAACGTGTAAGCAAGACCTGGAAAGAAATGTCCTGCCACCACCGAGCGTGGAGTACTTGGTTAGTGATGAAGCCACTAGAGTCCTGGGCTTTCAGGGCAAGAAGCTGGTAAGGTCAGAGGTCTCTGCCCCCTGCCATTTCCCCATTTCACAGGAAAGGAAACAGAGGCTCCATGACAGTCTTCCTCACTCGGGGAAGCCTAAGGCTGATGCTTTTCCCAGAAGACACCGTGAGCTGCAGGCGTGTGCTAGGGCAGGAGTGGCGGCTGCCTCTCCCTTCGTCTTTCCCTCTGGACAACACAGGCTCATCTCCCTCTTCCTAGTGGGCCAGACACCTTCACCTTCCTCTTGTCTCCTGGGGAAGTTCGAACCCACACATTCTAAACCTTCACTTGCTCTCTGAACATGGTCATACCACTGAGTCACACATTGAAGGAATGCAAGGGGAAAGCAGGAGCAGATGGCAGCCAGAAAAAGGCTAGAAGTTGTATGAAAACCTCACCACCCTGGATACAGCCAATCTTGTCTGACTTTGGATGCTGAACAGCTGGCCTCGTATATGGTCCAGGCTGGTCAGCATCAACGACACCGTAATTTAGACCGAAAGAACCCTTCCTCTGTCATAGTCTCTTCAGGAAGCAGAAATGGGATGAAGTAGCTGTGACTCAAAGCCCCACCCCCACCGACATAGGGAAACAACCCCTGCATCTCTGACTTTTGTTCTAAAGCATTGTCAGATGAAATAACGTGGCCTATCCCCTCAACTACCATGCTCCTGGTAAATGGTAGGCTTAAGAATCTCCTAGAAGGAGGGAGGACTGGAAACGAGTGGAGAATATCATGCTCTCTCCTGCAGCCACAGTCCCTGCAAATCCCGCTACAGTACATTGCTTTTAACCTCATTTCCACTCTAGCCAGTGAAGTATTTGGCATAAAGTGGGTGGGCCTGTTACTCTGGCAATGGTTTCCAGGATGGTCATCATCTGGACCATGGCATCTCTGTCTCTCCCCTTCTCTGAGCAAGACAGTAAAATGGAGGTGTCTGAATGCCACAGAGAATAAGTAGATCCCTCAGAGGTAATCCAAGTGCCTCCAAGTGTGAGGGCCCAGGTCAGGATGAGATACTCCTGACCTGAGAATGCAGAGAATGAGTTTAACTCCATGCTTTTTCTCCATACAGGCAAGTCCGTCAGGTTTATTTTTAACAAAAACTCCTACTTTCCTTCCTTATTGCAGACATTAAATAAAAAAAAAAAACATTAAGATAAGCAAAGAGAAGAAAACTAATAATTTTCATCATCCAGAGAGTGCCACTTTTAGAGGTTTTAGTGTATATAATCTTTACTATGCAAATTTGTGTGCTTTAAAAAAACCCAGTGAGCCCTGGCCAGTTTGGCTCAGTGGTTAGAGCTTTGGCCTGTGGACCAATAAGTCGAGAGTTGGATTCCGGCCAAGGGCATGGGCCTCGGTTGCATTTCCCCCAGGCCTTGGTCAGGTCATGTGGGAAGCAACCAGTCGATGTGGCTCTATCACATCGATGTTTCTCTCTGTCTCTCTCTCCCTCCCACTCTATCTGATGATAAATGGAAAAGTATCCTCAGGTGAGGAATAAAACAAAAACAAAAAAACAAGGAAAATGGAATACTATACACATTGTTTTACAGTGTGCTTCGTCAGTTAATACATTGTGACTATCCTTGTAAGTGTATAAATGCACTCATTTAAAAAAATTTATCTTTATTGTTGAATGTATTATAGATGTCCTTCCTTCCCCACCCCCCATTGACACTCCCCCCAACCTTCATCACACTGTTGTCTGTGTCCATTGGTTATGCGTATATGCATATCAGTTCTTTGGTTCATCTCTTTCCTCCCCCACCCCCTCTTCCCTCTGAGGTTTGTCAGTCTGTTCCCTACTTCCATGTCTCTGCATCTATGTTGTTCATTATATTCCACAAATAAGTGAGATCATGTGATACTTGTCTTTCTTTAACTGGCTTGTTTCGCTTAGCACAATACTTAAATGCTTTCATTTGTAGTGATTGGCTGGTCCTCAGATTAACTGTATGCTATTTATCCAGACCCCTGCCATTAGACATAAAATTGTGTCTAATTTTTGACTCATTAAAAAACCCCCAAATAACAGTGTAGTAAAATCTCATCATACAATCTTATTTCTTTAGGATAAGTCTCCAACATTGGAATTTCTGAGTCAAAGATCTATATATTCTTAAGGTTTCGGGTGCATATTGAAAAAAACGGCTACCTGCATCTACCAGCAGTGTATATCTGCTTGTTGAACTCTCACCAATGCTGAACATCATCAGTATTTTCTTCTGGTTTGGACCATGCTCACATGTAAGCTCTTAGGAATACAAAAAAAAAAAAAAATACTTGTGCTTACTATGATTAATATTAATTTGCATATATAAAGGCCCCAAACTGTGCTAGATCTGAGGATCCAAAGAGGACACACATAAATCCCTGGCTTCAGAGATCCTCAGAGAAAGAAAATCTGTAAACACAAAGAATCTAAAATTATCCAGACTGGGAGTATACATTCTAAGATGTTTCTATATGGAAGGGGGAGAGGGGACACAGAATGTGTAATACAATATTGCTCCCAGAATCTTAGTTTTGAGATCATGATTTACACAGTGACATACCACTGGGAGGCGCTGTGCTAGGTAATTACATAATTGCACGATATCTTCACAACATCCTTATGAGGGGGCGGAGTTTAACTAGTTCTGAAGTTAAAACTAAAGCACACGTTAAACTGGCTTACCCAAGGCCACATATATCTCGTAAGCATCTGAGCCAAAAAAAAAAAAAAATACATGAAATTCTCTCTGTAATTAGATTGAGGACATCTTTAGACTCAGATGACTTTGAAAATTGATGCCAAACTGTCCTAGTAGAGGAGAGTAGAATCTGAAGCTCAGTGTAGAAACAGTTACGGTGAATTTGGTTTGGAGAAAAGCATGTCTAATCCAGGGGGTTAGAAATGGCCCACTGAGATGGGCCAGGACTAAGGCTCAGTAATCCCATTCTGATGGCTTGCTACCGAAGGAAAATGCGTGCAGAATAGTTATGGGCTCCTCTTTCCCTCCTCTCACTTCAGGTTGTATCAGAGCTTCTCAAACTTTAGAGTACTTAGGGATAATGAGAGACTGTTAATTGCAGATTCCCAGAGCAAACCCAAGACTAGTCCAGAGGGTCTGGAGGGGGACCCTAGAATCTGTATTTTTAATCATCAGAGACTGATGTAGGTGGTCTTTAGATCAAGCTTTGAGAGTTAGTGTTCATTCATTAGAAGCCTCTTCCTGGTGTCCTAGGCCAGGGTGAGGAACATAGACTGTGCCACTTGTGAGTAAACCCTCTGATAGTCATTAGCTCACTTATTCAAGAACAATTATAAGATTAATTTAGCAGGTGATAATTATCATTATTATGAAATCAACATCATCAATCACTGTTATTATCATCATCATCATCATCATCACCACCACCACCACCATTATCTAGCATGGAGAAGTGGCTCTCTGCCCAGGCATTGTGCCAAATGCTGAACTTGCATGATCTCATTTAATCCTTACCATATTGCTTAGGGGAAGATCCTATTACAGTGTAACCCCCATTTTATTTATCAGGAGATAAAGATATAGAGAGAGGAAGTAACATATCCTAGGTCACACAACTAATACATGGTGGAGCCCAAATTTCAACCCAGACCATCTGCCTACACTTGAGTGGTTCCCATAATTCTCATTTAAGTAGCAGAGAAGGATCCTGGGGCCGGGGGTGGGGAGGGGTTATGTGCTTTGCCCAGGACCATAAAATGTGTCAGTGGTGTCACTGGATCAATTACCAGGGCCTTGCTGATTCCCTGCCCTGGCGTCTTTCTGCAAGACTGCTGCTTCTAGATGTGTTAGGACAGATTCTGAAAAGAAAAGGTTATGACTAATTATGGCACTGAATAGAAACCAAGCTGTGGTCCTCAGGGGACTCTGCACTATCATTTAAGCTCCTGGCATGAGTGGTCAGGAGGCTGAGCCTCTCTGAGTTTTGCAGTGATCTAGGTGTTAGACACTATCCATGGCTCCCCGGACAGGTGCTGAGACCTCACTTGGATCCGGGCTCTGTTTGTCAGTCGAACGCCATGATGCCCACCTAATACTAGTCCTAACCCTCTTTGCCGGTGTGCTGGTGACTCGGCTTGAGGCTGCTAGACTCACTGTGGGCTTCCAGGCTCCCTGGAACATCTCCCATCCATTCAGTGTGCAAAGGCTGGGTGCAGGTCTCCAGATTGCCATGGACAAGATCAACTCGGAGCTGGCGGAGCTTGGAAACGTCAGCTGGGAGTTCACTTATACCAACTCAGCCTGCACTGCCAAGGAGTCTCTTGCTGTTTTCACCAATCAGGTCCAGAGAGAACAGATTTCTGCCTTGTTTGGACCAGCATGCTCAGAAGCAGCAGAGGTATTCAACCTTCTAGAAACTCTGGCTGAGTTTCCATTGGAAGGGGTGGTCTTAAAAATGATGGGACAGGTTTGAGATGGCGTTATTAAAATAATAACTGTTTAGGTCTTGGGTACTACTTCTTTGAGATGTAATTAGACCATGTAATTAGAACAGTTAATATTCTCTTTAAAGAAAGCCTTTCAGCTCTGGCCAGTTTGGCTCAGCGGTTAGAGCATTGGCCTGCGGACCAGAGGGTCCCAGATTTGGTTCCCGCTAATGGCATATATTTTGGTTGCAGTTTGTCCCCGACCCTGGTTGGGGTCATGTGGGGGATGGCCAGTTGGTGTGTCTCTCTCACATCAATGTCTCTCTCTCTCTCTCTCTCTCTCTCTCTCTCTCTCTCTCTCTCTCCCCCCTCCCCTCCCCCCTCTCTCCCTCCCACTCTATCTGAAGATAAATGCAAAAATGTCCTGGAGTGAGGATAAAACAAAAAGAAAGCCCTTTCAAATCGATCATTGTGTATTGCTGATGTTCACTACCAAACTTGTTGACCATTTGGACTTGGTGCTACTGTAGATAAACTCATTATTTGAATGTTCTCAGCCACATGGCTCAGAAAAAGTTAAGAAGAAAATTAGTGCTTAGTTTTCAATAGAAAATAGCTCTTGTTTATGTAGGTTTCACTTTGGTGTGTGTAATAAATTGTTCTGTGATAGTAAAGGTAAGTGACAGGGAAGAAGGGAGCGTGACAGATTGTAATGAGCTAGGACAAAAAAAACTTGAGAAATCAACTATTTGTATCCGCGCAGTTAATGGGATTAACTTTGTGGGAGTCCTTGGGTTTCTTGTGCTTAGGTGCTGATGCAAAACAGAAATAGGAAGGAGCATCCCAGTTCTCACTCTCAGAAACACTGCAGAATTGTCATTAATGGGTGCTGCGGGATTACGTTTGCATTTGAATTTGGATCTTGTTCTCTCTTGAAATACCCCATTGGACACATTTCTTTCCGTCCAAAGCCTACCCAATCTTCAAAGTCAAGTTCAAATGCCATAAGGTCTTTCTTCACCCCTCCATCCTCCCTCATCCTCCCTAATTCCCAAATCAAAAGTAACTTACTACTTTTCTAAACTCCTATAAATCTACTGTCCATAAATAGTGAATGGTATATTTAACTCCGTAGCTATTTTTTTATATATCCAACTCCTGTAATAGATCATAAACTCCTTTAAGAGCAAGGTCTCCAAAATTCCTTATAAATAGTAGGCTTCTAATGAAGAATGAGTGAGAAATGAATAAGGACCAAATTAAGGAAGAAACACTAAGAGAATGAATAATAGCTATGAGTGGGCTCCGGACCAATATTGCTATATTCCCATCCTGCTCCACTGTTTGCTAGCTTTATAACTTACATCTATAAAATGGTGTAGTGATAATACCCGCCTCGTAGAAATGTTGTTAGAATCGAGATGATGTATGTAAGCTCTTAGCATAGTGCTTGGCACATAGTAAACTCTCATTAAATGCTCACGATTGTTATTCTTGTCATCTGATACAAGACACTATCATCAGTATTCCAAAAGACAGGCTCCAGCGTGACCCATAGAGTCACTGAATTCAAAATTTGTGCACATACCTTACAATGGGGTTTGAGAGTAGCATTAACTCAATTATTAAAACATCCTTTTGGTTACCTTCAAGGTTATTGGTTTGCTGGCCTCTGAGTGGAATATCCCCATGTTTGACTTTGTTGGGCAAACAGCAAAACTGGAGAACGACTTCTTGTATGACACCTACGTGAAACTTGTGCCACCCCTGCGTGAAATTGGTGACGTGCTCCGGAAAAGTCTCCAGTACCTGGGCTGGAAACGCATTGGGATGTTTGGAGGTCACTCTGGGACTTCCTCCTGGGATCGAGTGGATGAGTTGTGGAGGGTTGTAGAGAATGAGCTCAAATCCCATTTCACCATCACTGCCAGGGTCAGATACACCAACAACGATCCAGCCCTCCTGCAGGATGGTCTTAGGAGCATGTCAGCCACTGCCAGGGGTAAGTAGAAGAGAGTCCTCTGTCGCTTATGTTTGGAGAGAGAAATAGGAAGAGCAGAGAGAAGCTCTTCATTTTGCTATGGGTGTCCAAAGCAGATGGAAAGGTACAAAATTAATGATACATCAAAACAATTTTCCTGTTTGGTTGACATCACCACCACCAACAACAACAATTTTTAATCTACAGTGAAATCCCATATGCTATAGTGTTACGATTCAATGAATAAGCTCTGGAAGTATCTTCCAGGTGGGCTGGGTCCTGGACTTGGGCTGGTGTCCGGAGCATGGGCTCTGGAGAAAGACAGCCTAGGTTCAAAACCAACCTCGAATACTTTCTAGCTGTGTACTCCAGGGCAAATACCTCGACCTCTCAGTTCCTCAGATACCTTGTCTGGGAAATGAAGATAATCATCCTGCCCACCTTATAGAAAAGTAAGAATTGCATGAGGTCATGCCTGTGAAGTCCTTAGCACTGTGTCTGGACATAGCAGCTGGTCAACATACATCAATCATTTTTGTTGTGGTGCTTATAAGGCTCTATTTCCTAGCCTGATTAGTAATTGACTCCTTTCTGTTCTTCAATAAACTAAGCCTTTCTGGCCTTGGTACTTTGGGACTTGCTGATCCTTGGCTTGGAGTGCCACCTACAACCCCATTGCCCCTCATGATTCACTGGTATAGTGTCTGTCTGACTGTCAGCTCCCTGAGGGCCTTCTGCCTTGCTCATTGCTGTATCCTGTGCTTAGTTAACAGTGCTTGGCACATGGTCGGAGCTCAAATACATAGATTATAATTTACCTTATTTAAAGAATGTCACTATTTCATTGGTGTGTCCTCATAATGCTTGTTGCTGTGTTTGAATGGAGAAAAATTACCATAGTTTACTCCTTCCTCTCCTCCCATCCCAACTCAAAAAGTCTGAATGCTTCTGATTTTAGGTCCTCCTGTGTGGCTCACGATGAACAAGCCAGATCTGTTGTTCTGAGCCAACGAAACAGAGAATCTAGAGCACAGAAGTGATCTTAACCTTTTTTGACTTGTACTTTGGGAGAGAGCTGCAGTGAGGACTTCAGTTCCGTCGGGCAAGTCTGCCAGTTGGCACACTGCTGGTGGTACACTATGGGCATCGTTTTCGGCATTCCTCTTTCCTAAAGCACGCTCAGGGAAAGAAGTCTCAGGTGGAGCAGTTTCAGACAAGACTTTAAAAAGCGTATGCACATGTGCACGTGGTCATGGGCAATTGGCTGACTCTGTTTTTGTTTTTGTTTTTGTTTTTTCCTCTTATAGTTTTCATCTTAATCTGCAGCTCAGAGGATGCAAATATTATTTTGCTGGCTGCAGAGAACCTGGGACTGCACACTGGAGAATTTGTCTTCATCCTTTTGCAGCAGTGGGAGGTGGGTGTCCATGACCCCCAGTGGCTCCTGCAGTAAGAGGTAATGAGTATGGAGCCCTTGCTATGTACCAGATGCATTAGTTCCCTGAAGACTCACAACCCCAAGAAGCAGGCACTCCGTGTCCTCATCCTAGAGTTGGGAGACGGACTGAGCTGGAAGAACTTACCCAGAGTCCTTTGGCCCAGTTAATGAGAAGTTGAGCCAGGCCCTGAACTCAGATGCTGGCTCTGGAGCCTGGCCCTTGATAGTTGTCAGCAAACACCAGCTGAGGAGGACCTGTCACTCGTATCATGCAGCTGAGACCTCCTCTAAGGACTCTCAAACACAAGGGACTCTCACTTTCTTTTCTTCCATGAGCACCTCCCTGTGTTCCTGTCGGAGTCCTAACAAAGGCCTGCAGAGACCAACATACTGGTCCATGAGGTCATTCTTGGATGGTTTGGTTCTTTTGGTCATGATGAGATGGCTAACGTGCCACGTGCCTCCTGTGAGGATCGGATTACACATTTGAGATGCACCATTGCGCTTAATATTCCCAAGAGCCTTATAAGGTAGATCTTATCAGCATTGCAACTTACAGATAAGACATTGAGGCTTAGAGAGGTAAGATACCTTATCCAAGATTTCAGAGTTCCCTAGGGGCACAGCTGGTCTTCAAAGCCAGGTCTTTTGGATTCCGGGACAGAGCCCTTTGTTCCAACAGCTATGGCTTATGCCAGGTCCCACACCAAGCACTTGATGTGCTAACGCTCACGTGAGCTCTCACCACCATTTGGGGAGATACTTTTATTTCCCGTTTTACAGACGAGGAAACTGAGGCCCTGAGAGGTCAAATAACTTGCCCAAGACCACTCGACCAGTAGGAGGGAGAGCTGGTAATCAAACCCCGGGATCTGGCCTCAGTGCCTGTACATTTAAATGCCTCTCTACACTTGCGTTTGGATATGGACACCCTGTGTAATTTCCCCAGCATGTCTATATTTCTAAAATGAGCTTTTTTTTAAAGGATCTTAAGAAGTTAAAGTGGGGTAAAGGGGAGTAAAGGAAGATGTATAACAATGTTCCAGATCTCTTTGATATTTTTCATTTTACCTTTCAATTACAGTTGACATTGAGTACTATTTTATTTTATTTATTTATTTATTTATTTATTTATTTATTTATTTATTTATTTTTTTATCCTCACCCGAGGACATTTTTTCCATTTTTTGTTCAGATAGAGCGGGAGGGAGAGAGGAAGAGAGAGAGAGAGCAACACGATGTGAAGGGACACATCGAGTGGCTGCCACCCGCACGACCAACCAGGGCCGGGGACAAACTGCAACCGAGGTACGTGCCCTTAGCGGGAACCGAACCCGGGTCTCTCTGTACTGCAGGCTGACGCTCTAACCGCTGAGCCAAACCGGCCAGGGCTAAACTTTCTTTTTTTTTTTTTTATCCTCACCCGAGGACATTTTTCCATTTTTTGCACAGATAGAGTGGGAGGGAGAAAGAGGAAGAGAGAGAGAGAGAGAGAAACATCGACTTGAAAGAGGCACATTGAGTGGACATTGAGTACTATTTTATATTAGTTCCAGGAGTATAGCATAAAAGTTAGACAATTATATATTTTATAGAGTGATCTCCCTGATAATTCTAGTACCCACCTGGCACCATGCATAGTTATTACAAAATTATTGACTACATTCACTATGCTGTATTTTGCATCCCCATGACTATTTTGTAACTATCAATTTGTACTTTTTAATCCCTTCACCTTTTTCACCCAGGGCCCCCAACCCCCCTCCCATCTGGCAACCATATTCTCTGTATCTATGAGTCTGTTTCTGTTTGTTTATTTTGTTCTTTAGATTCTATATTATAAGTGAGTTCATATAGTTTTGTCGTTCTCTGTCCCACTTATTTGACTTAGCATAGTATCCTCTAGGTCCATCCATGTTGTCACATATGGTAAGATTTCATTCTTTTATTTATGACTGAATAACAGCCCATTGTATATATGTACCATCACTTTATCAGCTCGTCTACTGGTGGGCATTGGGAGCTAATGGAGCTCGCCAGGGTAATGCAGGCTCAGATCTGGCCTTTCAGCGAGGGCTCAACCCAGGAAAGATGATGCAGGAGGAGGACTCAACACAGCAACAATAGTGGCTATTCCTTCACACCTTGCCCTTAGGCTCAGCTTCTCCCTGTATGTCTCTGGCATCCCCCCAGTGGCTGTCCTTCCACCAGAGCCCAAGGTGAGCATCTGCAAGCGAGGTTGTATGCTGCTCCTTTAAGAGACACCTGGGTTTCCAACAGGTTCCCGTCTCACCCTGATGGATGGAATCCTCGCTGATTTTCTCAGCCAGATGTCATGTGGGCTCCTCTCCCCAGACCTGGCATTCCAGGCTGGGCCTGAGACCCCTTGATCCTAAGGGGGTACCTCTGTGGCAGAGATATTTCTTTGGGTTCTCAACTGCCATGCATGGGTGCGGGGTCAGCCCATTTCATGTCTCCGTGCTTCCTAACCATTCTGACATGGCTTCTTTATATCCTTAGTTACAGAACTTCTGTTCAGCTAGTCTTCAGAAGATTCTCCAGACTGATTATTCTATGATTTAGTTGTGGCTTCGATGTAGTCCCGAGAGAGGGTTGGTACAGCATCCACCGACTCCACCATCTTGACTGGAATGCTCTTTTACCTATTTGTCACGGAGTACCTTGGATGCTAAACGTTTCTCATAGTTCTTGGAGCAATCAGTGGGGATTATAAACCTGTGCCAAACTTTCCAGAACAGTTTTCCTGACTTCAGTGCTGCCCATGCCTTTCTCTTGACTTCCCTCTCACCTCTGCCTTCAGACAGATGAGAGGAGGAGAGATGGGCCAAGGCTCAGTACTGGCAGGGAAGCCCTTCCAACCCCTGAGTCACTTTCTCAAAAGCCTTCATGATCAAATATAGAACTAAAAGTATACCACACAATGGCCATGCATTTAAAGTCATGCTGCTTAAAAAGAGAATAGCATAAACCCATTCTATAAAAGTGTTCTTAATACAGACTTCAGTGGGAAAAAATTAAGCTGCAGAACAGCATTGTAGTGTGATACTATTTATATAAAATGCACACACACACACACACACACACACACACCCCTCTGCTTATGCCCAGAATGTGTGAATACCTCTCAGAAAGGACAGGAGGAGCTACAAGAAACTTAGAGAAGATCCTACTATCTTTCATTCTATAGAGTGTCCCAAAAAAGTATATACACACTTTGAATAATTATAAAGCCAGTGTTTATTAAAATACATTTCACTTTCAAAATGTAATAGACTCTACGGACACTGTTGACTTGTTTGGTCGATGCCTGTTTCAAACTGCTGCCTGTCTGGTCCAGGCACTGTGATGACAGGAAGCAAGGGAATCGCAAACATCAAGACATATTTCGTTTGTTCAATGGCTACTCTCAATTCGGTGATTGTTGCTGGTTTTGTAGCATAGACTTTACCTTTTAAGTTTCTCCATAAAAAAGTCTAGAGGTGTGAGGTCTGGTGAACGGGGAGGGTCTACTATGAAATCGCTTCATCTAATCCACCTATTTGGCAATAAAGAAACAACAATTAAGCTATCAGCTGTTAAAGAGTGTAGACATTTATTTGGGACACCCTGTATATATAATGAGTAGGTAGCACTTTCATAACAGTGATAATATAGATCATAAGGAAAATAACAAACCAGTTAAGCCATAAGCAGAAAATTGAGAATGAATGAATAGTCCTAAGTGTTTCAAGTTTTTAATCACCCATTGCCAAAAGGTAAGCTTTCTATATCTTAGCTGCTCCCTGTCAACTCAATTCTATTTATTTATTTCTGTATTTGTTTATTTATTGGCTTCCTTCCTACTACTTTGAGGCCAGGTAGAAAATGTGGACCTTGCAAGTCAGGTCTTCTAGAATTATTGTGTTTCCAAGGATCTGTGTGTGTTTTTTAAATTTTTTCTTTTTTTTAAAATTGATTTTAGAGAGGAAGGGAGAAGGAGAGAGAGAGAGAGAGAGAGAGAGACAACGATGACAGAGAACATCGATTGGCTGCCTCCTGCATGCCCCCCACTGGGGATTGGGCCCACAACCTGGGCATGAGCCCTGAGCAGGAATCGAACCAGTGACTTCTTGGTACACTGGTCGATGCTGAACCACTGAGCCACACTGGCTGGGCCGTTTCCAAGGATTTGAATGAAGAAACTCAAATTTGACCTTGACCTGCTGTGCTTCTGTTGCTCAGGGTATTTCCTACAGAATGACTACCCTGATTTCATTGTATTTCAGGACAGTTTTTGGGAGGAGGTATTAACAAATCAGGAGGGGACGCACTTCCCCACCGTCTACGAGTCTGTGCTTCTCATCGCCCTCAGCTCCTACAGAGAAGGTCCTGGAGATGAAGGCTTCCGACAGGAAGTCTACCGGAGGCTCAGGGGGCCACCCTTCCACAGCTCCGTCTCCGCAGAGCAGCAGGTCTGAAACAGGGTCTCACTGCACAGGTCTCTGCTGTCCCTTTTTTGGAGGATATTTATGCTTGGCTTTAATATTCTCTCTCTTATTTCTCCTTTTCTTTGCCCATGTCCCTAACACACACACACACACACACACACACACACACACACACACGGCCTCATTTTCTACAGCCGAGCATAAACACTGGTGTGATGCTGTCTTAGGAAGTCTGCACCCCAGGACCACAGAAGGACAGAGGTTAGCAGGTTACTGGGAGTCAGAGGCCTGGGCTCCCATCCTAGCTCTGCTATTTACTGTCTGTGGGACCTCGAGGTGAACTGCTGAACCTCCCTACACCTCAGTCCCTTCACCTGAATAATGGAACTGATCATGACATCTGCCTCCAGCCTGTGGCTTTGAATATCTCATAACATAGCACATGGAAGTAATAGAGCAGAAACCAGTGGTGCTCAGACTATGACAATTTCCTTTCCCAGCAGGATGTCAGGATTGAGAACCAGAATGGAGCAGTTGGAAATGTGGAGCTAGAACAAGCCAAGGCAAGCAGCTGGTCTGGAACAGGGAGAAGACAGTCAGGAGAGACAGGATCAGCCAGTGGTCGTCCCAGTGTGTGTGGGATGATGGGGCAAAGGTCTGATACCCACAGAGAGTTTGTTACACGGAGACCATGGGCCAGAGCTGGAGTTACTTCCAGTGACAGGCCCCTGATGACAAGGGTTCCATTAGGACCAAGGTGGCCAATTGTGGATCCCAACATACAAGGAAAGACGATTGGTCAATGAATATTTGGGAAATTGTCCATTAAGTGTCAGCTCTGTTCCAAGTTCTATGTGCCTAGCACTTAGTGGGCACTTGCATGTTTGTCGGCTAAATGAACAGACAAGAACATGTACGGAAGACCTACTATGTGCCAGGTAGCGCAGCAGGAAGTACCCTATCCTGTCTCATTTAACTGTGCTTATACTCAGCAGGATTGTGGCTTTATCCCCATTTTATAAATGAGGGAGCTGAGATTCTGACAGGTTATGGAACTTACCCCAAATCTCACAGCCAGTAAATAGAAAGGCCAGCCTGGCTCCAACATCTACCCTCTTTCAACTAAACCATGTGCCCACCCGCCTGTGGCCTAAAGAGCTATTCCCAACCCGATGGATCATGTGATCTGTTTGGGAAAACGAGCCTAACTAAGAAAAGCAAAGATTGCTGCATCCAGGTTTAACAGCCCAGGCTCAGCACGCAGAGGACACCCCCCTCGCTGCAGAATGGATGGAAAACCTGTTACACTGTTAAGACAATGGAGAGAAATTCCTCCTGACCGAGCTCTGGGCTGTGACACTGCAGGCCACGGGCCTTTGTAATCCCTGTGTTTGTTTCGGTCCTGCAGGTGAGCCCCTACGCCGCCTACCTGCACGACTCGGTCCTGCTCTACGCTCAGGTGGTGAAGGTCATGCTCAAGGCCGGAGGGGATTTCCAGGATGGGCGGCAGCTCATCAGCACTCTGAAAGGGTTCAATCAGACCATACTGCAGGGTAAGTGGCTTGATGCTGGGGAGATTTAGAACTCAGGCCCCCGTCTCGTGTCCGTGGGGCGCCGAGGTGTTAAGCATGTGCTCAAGGCCTCTTTTAGGGTCTGCCTCACACTGAGTCTTCTGGAGGGGTGGTTGAGGCTAAACCTCCCAGTTGCCACGGTCCACTCTTTCAGCTCTGTCTAAAAGGGTGCCTGGACCAGGTGAGGGGACATCTGGGGCATCTCCAACCGCCCCCCCCTCCCACCCCGGGCCCGGAGTCTCTCCCACAGCTGCTCTCAAACTGGTCTGTCAAGAATAAAACAAGAGCGTGTGACTTGCCTCCTGGGGTCACTTCCATGCTCCTTTTCCTCCCACCTCTCCCTGATGGGGCCCTGGGCCTCACTCATGACTCTCAGCCTCTAAAGATGGGGCCAGCCCCTTTTGACCTTCCTTGCCAGGGTAAGGGTAGGTGTGGATGTGAACTGTTTTGAAATCATCCTTAGAGCTGATCAACTGCTGTCATCTTTTGGTATTCCAATTTTCTCATTTGTAAGACAGAGATAATACCTCCTGCCACATGTAATAAGCATAGCCTGCATTTACTGAGGGCTTACCTTATAGCAAGCTGGGTGCAAGAACTTCTGCATGCTATCCCGCTTAATCCCCACACAGCCAGGAGCTGATAGTGCTATTGCTCTCTGTATTATACAACACAGGGGAGTAAACCTGGGGTGGAAAGGTCATGTACTTGTCCAAGGTCACACAGTTACTACATGGTGGAGCCAGAATTCAGAAGGCCTGCCTCTCTCCAGGGCTCATGTTCTTCACTGCTAGGTGACACTGAGGTATAATAAAGTATATCCAGGCCTCGGCACATAGTATGTGCTCATTAAATGGTGGCTGTTTATGTATTCTTTGGCTTATTTTTTCATTTAATAAATTAGGACCTAAACTTATCTTAAAACTTAAATAGGACAACCAAGGTCTGCTCTTTGGGGTTTTCATAGGCCCAGGTCACCTGTACCCCGTCAACACCTTTCCCAAGTGGAAATTTTAACCTGCTTCCCTCCCTTCTTTTCTGCCAGACCCAAAAGCATTTGTTAAAAAGGGGGGGGGGGTTGAGGGGAGTCTGTTTTCCTGCTCTCAGTTTCGCCCTCTCTGCCAGATCATTTATTTCCTCTTTCTGCTCTTTTAGAAATTCCTAATTAGGCGCGAGTGAAGGGCAGAGAGTCCCTTTAAGAGAACTCCAGGCATGTCACTTTGGGGCTCTGGAACTCAAGCCCGGAAGTCCCTCCACCCCTCCCAAACCGCCTTCTGTTCCCTTACAGGCTGCAGGACCGGCCCTTGACAGAATCAGGATATTGTCTCTGTTTCTTGTGTTCCTTTCTGCCATTGGTGTCCAGGACCACAGCCTCAGAAGTAGCCAGTGCCACAGGCCCTCACACCAACTGGGAAGAGGCCCCCAGTTGGGGAAACCGAGGCCCCATCCGCTCTTCGCCCAGTGAACACGCTACACAGAGAGCAGCGGCCCTGGCGGCTGCATAGGCTCCAGCCCCTTTCCTGTGCAAACCTCGGGGGGAGCTGGGCTCCACCCCTACTTTAAGTGCCCCAGCGCGCATGTGCACAGCAGGGAGGTGTGGGGTGGTGGGAAGAACATGGCCCCTGAGACCCAATAGGCCTGCTCTTCCTGCCTGGAAACTAGGGGTTTTCCCCCCAAGCCTTCTTGCTAGGAGGGGATGTTGGCACCTCCTCTCGCGGGCCTGCTGGAACTAGGCGTGAGCAGTCACCGGGCCCATCCTGCAGTGCCCCGCACGTAGTAGGTACTAAATAGATGGTAATTTTGAGTCCTGTCCCCACGGGAATGCATCGGCTGGACGTCCTGTGTCAGAGCACGGGTTGTATGTAGTTTGGGGTGGAAGAGATCTCGGATGTGCATGGGTTGACCTCATCCTAAGTGAGAACAAAGAACACACGGCCAGGACTGAGCGCCACGCCAGTGCCCGAGCTCACACCAGCACCCGGAGGGAGGAACGGGCAGAGCAAAGCTTGGCAGCTCTGCCTCGGGGCGGGGCGGGGTGAGGAGGACCCGGCGCCAGGAGGAGGCAGCCGTCCCCAGTCTCGGCCAGCTGCCTCCACGTCATTTGGCCTTGTTTTGTCGCACCTGATTGTTCTAAGAAAATAAATCTTGGGTCTTAGTTGGAAACTGAAAAAAAAAAAAACTGGCTTGGTCTCCCCCGGGTAGGCCGAACAGAACACATCCGCCTGCCCAACGTGGCCCTGCGCCCCACTGGGGTACCACCTCTCAACTATTTGTTTCCTTCTCCTCCTTGACCCTCTCTGATTCCCTGAAATGGCAAAAATCTCACGCTGCTTTCAGTGGCTGCTGGGGAGGGGGCTTCGCTGGCATCAGTTCAGTCCCGAGTTCCTCTCTGTCCTCCCTAACCATGCATGGTCTCCTCTCTCTCCAGGAGTCACTGGCCCAGTGTTCGTGGACTCCCAGGGAGAAAGGCGCATGGATTACTCCGTCTACGCCCTGCAGAAATCCAGAAACGGGTCCCTCTTCCTTCCTGTGCTCCACTATGACAGCTCTCAGAGAGTAATCAGGTACTGGCGGGCCAGAGCGTGCTACAGGAGGCGCTCTGGGCGGGGAGGGCGGGCTGGGGTCTTACTAGAAGACCAGTTTGTGATCCAGCTCTCGGAATCCACCATCCCTTGTCGGGTGCACTTCGAAAGCATACGGATCGACTGGATCAGTGATCGTGCCCTCGACTGTGGGAATGGCTTGGCCACTTCAGCCTGCACACAGTATCCTCTAACTGCACCTCCAGGGGGACCCGGGCTTCCTCTGCTTCTCCAGGAGGCGAAGTCAACTGGCCCGTGGTCCCACAGAGGAGCCCTGGCCCGGGGTGGGGGGTGCAGTGGGGGGGGGGGGGCGGAGCACAGTCAGGGAAATACTCCTCGGATCAGGCTGACTTGAAAGCAGAGAGCCCTGTGGATTCCAGGCCTCAGGAAGCCCCAGGAAAAGTCTCTGTTAGCGTTCGCTCGGCATAAATCAATGAGAAACGGAAAGGATAAAGCATAATTCAATTTCTACGTGCCTCTACCATCGCCATTCCCCATCCAGATTTGATTTGACACTTTTTCCTCTCCTACACTTACGGAATTTTAATCTCTCAAAATGGGTTGGCCCAGGAGATAAAATAACCGTGGCAGACGAGGGCCTCGGGATTGTGGAAACAAGCGTTCTCCATGCAGGGGGATGTTCTGCTCTGCGAAATGGCGAGGCGCCCCATAACAAGATTTGTCTATGTCAAACATGGGAGACAGTCCCTGCAACACTGGAGAATTGGCACATCATCTTTTAAATCAGAAGTGACATGGTTTAAATCAAAAGATTGAATCAGCTATCCTCCTCTGCAAAAAGATATTGCTTTTTCATGAATTAGATTACCTGAAGGCTGGATTTGAAGAGTCAAGGTGAGGTGGGAAATTGGATGGGTCAGCGGACATTTGAATTAAGGAACCAAGGCCTACTGTTTGCAAATGACATGTGCATTTCATTTGCCCGTGCTATACCTGAGGTAGAGACAAATAGAATAAATCAAGTGGGCACTGGCCTTTAATTGTCTTTTTCTTTTCTTTTCTTTTTTTAAGACGCATGAGGAATTTCTCCACTGTTACTTGGCCTCGCGGCTCTCTTCCTGCAGACAGACCTGGCTGTGGATTTTCCAATGAGCTCTGTGAAAGTGAGCTCACTTTTACAGGTCTGTGTGGGCTCCTGGAGGCCACAGCAGGAAAAGACTCTCTGTAGCAGGGCTTTTCAATAGCAACGGCACTATTGACATTTTGGGTGGGATAATCTTTGTTGTTGCAAGGTAGAGGAGCTGTCCTGTGCATTGCAGGCTTCTTAGCAGCATCCCTGCCTCCCCTATCAGACGCCAGTGGTACCCTCTAGCTGTAACCACCCCGAGTATCTCCAGATGTTACCAATATCCCCTAGGGAGGCAGCATCACCCACCTCCCCACTAAGAACCTCTGCTCTAGGGAAACTCAGCTCCTGAGATTTGAAGTTCAGGAACTTTATTTCTAAGGAGGAAGAAAGAGTCTAGACAGGGGAGTGTTTCCCAGTGGTTAGAGACCCAACCCTGGCATTAGATGGATCATACCTGAGAAGCAACTCTAAGGAGAGCACATAATAAATGTTTAATAAAATGTGGTGGCAGTAGTATTAGAAGTCATCATTTTTATTTCTCTACAAGGAAAGTTTATAGAGGAGGAAGTGAGCGCAGTTGCCATGGGAACCAGAGGGAAGGTCAGAAAAGCATTCCTGGAAGAGACAAGTCTGAAGGGTTGCCTGGTGCCTTGATGCATCTGCTCAGCAAGGCAGGGCTGGGTCAAGGATGTTTTTACTTCTACTCTTAGGCAGTCCTGAGTAATGATATGTCTGTGCCCTCCAGGTACAACTGCTGTGATTCTCACGATGGCCTTCCTGATGACTATCTTGGGGACTGTCATCATAGGTCTGATTTTAAGGATGCAGAAGGGAAAACAGCAGAGGCAAAATAGAAACATTTGGTGGCAGATCAAGTATAATGACATCACCATTCTGCCCCAGGACAAGGTAAGGCCACACCTGGTCCAGACGTCCACTTTCCTGCTAACTTCTGGTGCTTTGTGGAAGGGACCTCAACCCGGAGCTTAGGACAGCAGCGGCTGACTCATTTATAAAGTGAGCGCTTAACGGAGCGTTTTGAGCCCTGAGTTCTGGTTGCAGGCCTACCATTTCCTTGCTGAATATCTCTGGGAACATCATGTCTGGGCCTCAGTTACTGAATACTTAAAATGATCAGATGGTCTCTAAAATTCCCTTCAGCCCTGTTACCCTGTGGGTGTCAGCTCAAATTTTAAAGCTGTTTTCTGGAAAGCATCTATCTGTCTTCAGAAGCATATTAGCTCTTTTAATCTACTGACGACTGCCCTGGCCAGTTTGGCTCAGCGGTTGAGCGTCGACCTGCGCACCAGAGGGTCCTGGGTTCGGTTCCCGCTAGGGGCACGTACCACACACACACACACACACAAATCTACTGACGACTAACACAGGAAGGGTCGTTTGCTCAACACACACATGTTGCACATCTACTATAGGTCAAGCAGAGCTCAGAGTGGGGCTCATGGCGTGGGGCTCACGGCGTGGGGCTCACGTGTGGGACGCACGGCGAATGAGCTGCAGCCAAGGGAGGCGAAGCTCCCAGAGGTGCCTAAGGATGAGGCAGAAGCCCTGCAGATGGAGGAATTCCGTACCTCAGCATGGTGAGGGCTTCAGAGAGGAGATGACATTTGGGAAGAGTGGGTTTGCTAGTGGTGACCAGGAGAGAAGTATCACCGGGTATTCCAAGGTGTGGGGTGCTCGGAGCTGGGGTTTTGGCACACATGGTAGAACCACTGTTTGATAAATACATAACATTTACATAATTTCAAAAAGCACTGCCATGACTTTTTTTTTAATCCTCACCCAAGGATAGTTTTTTCCAATGGATTCTTTTTCTTTTTCTTTTTTTTTTAGCGAGTGTAAGGGAGGGAGGGAGATGCAGCGAGATAGAGAGTGAGAAAGAAACATTGATGCGAGAGAGACACATCTATTGGTTGCCTCCCACATGCACCTCGACCAGGGCCAGGGATCAAACCTGCAACCCAGGTACATGCCCTTGACCAGGAATCGAACCCACGACCCTTTGGTCAGTGGGCCAATGTGCTAGCCCCTGAGCAACACCAGCCAGGGCACCAGGACTGTCTTTTATACATATTTTAGTTTGACATTTTTAAGTATCTTTTCTTTCCTTTCTTTTTTCTTTTGTTTTCATTATTGATCAAACACTGTAATCTTTGCAAGCCTATATTGATTATTCTGGAGCATTTATTGCCTTAGCAGAAATGTTCTTTCGTCTGGAAAGATAGACTTGAGTTTCTATTTTTTAATAAGAGCTCTTTTTTCCTGGGGCGATGGGGTCAGTTTTACTTTCAGCTCAATTTATTAAAAACCCACAACCGAAATAAATTGTATTCCAAAGTTCAGCAGTTTTACAATTTCAGTTAGAACTTTCTCAGGCATAACATGGTACTCAAGATATTAAAAGAATAACAGGATATGTCAACCTGCTATTGAATCAGGATCTATGTATCAGAACAAATGTGTGAATCTTAAACATCTCAAAGCAAAAAAATAAAAATAAAAAAGTGTTCTATCTAGAATGTTGTCACTTTTTTAAAAAGCACTAAACCAAGGAATACAGTTTGGTTCTAACAGGCATTTAAGTTAATTGTAAAGATAAAGAACACATTATGGGTCAAAATCAAGCATTCCTCTCATATATATATTTTGTTCCTGTTATCTCGACTTTACTTTCAGAATTGTGGTTTATAGAATTAGTTCCCTTTTATTGGTATTCTTACATATACTATTCATTTAATACAAGAGTTATGAGTTTTTTTTTAAAAAAAAGATGACTTGGCAGATACCAAGTCATGGCTCCAATATGCTAAGACCAGGAGATTGGGGTTTATTAGGAAGTCATTTTCAGATGTCCTTGGGGATTCTGGGGCTCACTGGCCTGGTCACGGGGTGAATAGTAGAATAAGGGTACAGGTGTAGTAGGATTAACTCTGAGCCCTTCATTTCCTTCTCCAACCAAAGCAGCTCTGATTCTCCTAGTTTCTGCATCAGGGTCCCAGGTAAGGCTCTCCTTGCAAAACAAAGTTCTTTAGCTTTAAATACATTCTCCTGGTGTTGGGGAGGTGCTGGGTGTATTCAACTTAGAGGTGACATGGTTAGATGTTTATTTAGGAAAATCACTCCGGCAGCAGGTCACACATCTAGTTAAGTGCCAGAGCCAGGACTTGACTTTGGGCAGTCTGGCCCCAGACCCTGCCTCTTAGCCCTGGCACTATCCATGGTGATACAGACGCAAGAGTGATGCGTGTAGCAGTTAGACCCTCACACCTCCGGCTAGAGAGGTCAGGGTTCGAGTCCTGATTCTCTCATTATCTGTGTGACCTTGATACTCATTTTCCTCCTCTACAAAATGCATGGCCTCTTCATTAGTTGCTCACGCTACTGAGCACCTGGACTGTGTCCTGTCTTGCAGCCATCCCAGAGAGGCACACCTGTGTCCAGAGGGAACAGCAGCAACGCGTCCAGTGTGAAGACGTCTGGGGACTCCAGCTCCTTTGTCAAGAGCCAGCAGGGGGAAGAGCTCTTGTATGCCCCAGTAGGGCTTTATGAGGTACTTCTGAGAGCAAGGTGGCTGCAAGAAGGCTGTGTGTCTGTCCCGTGCTCTGCATGTCCCTTCTGTCAGGCAGGGCATTCTGAATAAGAGGGCAGTCTCCAGGTAAACGCCTGGTAGTCCTCTGACTCGATTTGTGTTTCTCAACCTTATGTGCCTATGAATCACTTTGGATTACTTTAGCACTGATGAAGCAGTCATGGGTATTGATGCTTCTACGGTATAAAATGCAGATTCTGACCCTGCCCAGTTTGGCTCAGCAGTAGAGCGTCGGCCTGCGGACAAATGGGTCACAGGTTTGATTCCAGCTACGGGCATGTACCTCAGTTGCTCCCTGGTCAGGGTCATACAGGAGGGCACCAGTTGATTTTGGAGGAAAAAAAAAGTAAAAAGCAGATTCTGATTAGCAGTTCTGGGGAGGGGCCTGAGATTCTGCATTTTCCCTAACAAAGTCCTAGGTGATTCCTATGCTGGCTTCTGGATTCGACTCATCCTTGTCAAATAGAACTTTCCATGAATATGGCAATATTCCAAATCTGCTCAGTTCAGCATGGTGGCTACTAACAGCATGCGACTATGAAACATTACTGTGACTGGGAAACTGAATTTTAAATTGTATATAATTTTCATTTCATTGGCAGCATAGGGCTAGTGGCTAGCTTATTGGACGGTACGGTCCTAGAGCATGGATCACGTCACTTTGGTACCCCAGCACTGGTAATCAGTCATGGGTATTGATGTTTCTAAGGTATACACCAGCTGAACCCTGCAGCGGAATTCCTGCTGCCCCTTCTCACCCTCTCTGCCGTACCCTGACCACATGGCCGTCTGTGCCTAGCAACTCCTTTAGAAGGTCAAGTCCCCTGGGGAAAATTTTTGTAAAGAAAAAAATCTGTATTTATTCTTTGACATGGAAGTCCCGAGGAGTTGGGCAGAACACTGCAAGGAAGGGAAAACGTGCTCCTTGCTTTAAATTGGGTTTAGAAAAGATTGGAGCCAAATCCTTCCCTAGGCAACCAAACCTATTTTCCTGTGTGCTTGTTTGTGTTTTCAAACTACAAGAACACTCCTTGCATATTATCACCCATAAAACCCCGAGGACCCCTCCATTCACAGAAAACTGCCTGTTAGGGTCCACTAGCCATTTAGAGATGGAAGCCAACATCATGTCAACATTGGTTAATCTTCCTAAAACGTGTCCCCTCCTCTCACTCATACACCATCACTGGGTCCCCCGCGTCTGCTGACTGTGAAAGCTTCTCGAGGCTCTCTACCGCCTAGCCCCAGCCTACTTTCAGAACCTTTGTCCCCCTTCTTGGCCAGTATCTTACATGCATCCAATTGGTCTTGGTCTGGTTGATTATGTCACGTATGTTTCACCCTCAGAGATGCCATGTCTGCTGTCCCTCCCCCACACATCTATAATCTTCTTATCCTTCAAGGTTCAGTTTAAGCATCACCTCCACTTCTTCCCTTAATTTTTAAACCTTTTTTTTTTTTTATTGATTTGAGAGAGAGAAACACTGATGAGAGGAAATTTGGCTGCCTCCTGGTATACCCCTACTGGGGATTGAGCCTGCAACCCGGCATGTGCCCTGACCAAGAATCAAACTGGCGACCTCTCGGTACATGGGACAGTGTTCAATCCACTGAGCCACACCGGCCAGGGCAAGCATCACCTCTTCCAAGGAGCCTTTCCTTCATCCCACAGGGATCCCTTCCTCCTGGGAACTCATCACAGTCCTGAGTTCTTTGCAATTAATCCCACAGTGAAAGTGGCAGATCTTGGGTTGACATTTAATTAATACTGGGGCTTACCTTCTCTTGTGTCTAGGCTCCATCTGTTCTACCCAGACCTTTCCAGGTTATGGTATATTTTTGTGGAGATTGATTAAGTGACTCTGTCAAAGCAGACTCAATAGGTAACAACAATAAGATATGCCATTTACTAAAAACTTAATATG
Source organism: Molossus molossus (assembly GCF_014108415.1). Taxonomy (NCBI): domain Eukaryota; kingdom Metazoa; phylum Chordata; class Mammalia; order Chiroptera; family Molossidae; genus Molossus; species Molossus molossus. Next base: position 14,394,203 of record NW_023425352.1, read on the forward strand.
TGCCAGGCATTGAGTTAGCAGTGTTAACATTTTAAGATTCACCCTCGCCAACAACCCTATGAGGTAGGTGTTATTTTTTATCTTCATTGCACAGATGAGGAAATTGGAAAGGTTAAGTCCGTTGCTCGAGATTATGTCGGTAATAAGTGGTAGAAATGGGTTTTGAACCAGGTATCTCATCCCAGACTTACTCTTATGGCCTCAACTCACTATTCCCCTGAATGGCAACGAGACATTATTGTATAATAGAAAAAGCGTAGTGTTGGCGCCCGGTGTTTCGATTCTGGCTGTCCTAGCTACAACTGTGTGACCGCGGCCAGGTTACCGAACTGCAGTGACCCCCTCTGGAAAGGGGCTAATTGTTCTCACCGTGCTGGCCTGGGATGCCTGTTAAATGAGATCGGATGCGGAGCAGCTGGCTCAGCACCTGGACCTAGCACGGGCCACCCTAGGGCTGGTTTGGGCAGTGAGGAGCTTGATGAGACTTCTCATAGGCTGTTTCTTCCCAGTCTTCCTGCTCCTCTTCCTAGCTCATACTGAGTACAGCTTTTTCTGGATCACATTCTACTTTGTCTCTGGTTCCAGGGAAACCATGTGGCCATTTGCTATGTCAGTGACCAAGCAGAAGCCTGGATCAGGAAGCCAACTGTGCTGCAGGAAATCCGTCTGGTGAGGTCCCCACCCTGGGAGGAGACAAAGTGGCGCTGTTTTCTGGCTCTCCTTGCCAGTTTCCTGTTCCCACCTGTGGTGGGAGTGGCCCCTGTCCAAAGGAGCATGGGTGGAAAGCAGCCTCTCCTAACTTGGCCCCCACCCCACCCCCTGACAGACAGCCCAGACGTTTGACCTCAGACGTTTTGACCTGACTCAGGCACCCAAGGCCTGGGAGCCCTCCTAGCCTTGCTCATTTCCCTTAAATCTTCCCTTAAGTCATATGAACCTGACTTCCGTTGAGGAGCAGGTTCAAGGAAGGTGAGCAGCCATCAGAGACACAAAGAACGAAGATGCAGAACTAAGACCAGGAAGATTTAAGGGAAATGAGCAAGGCTAGGAGGGCTCCCAGGCCTTGGGTGCCTGAGTCAGGTCAAAACGTCTGAGGTCAAACGTCTGGGCTGTCTGTCAGGGGGTGGGGGGTGGACCAAGTTAGGAGAGGCTGCTTTCACTTCTTGCTCTGAATCTGTGATCTGCCACAGCCCACACACGGGTATTGACCGCCATCAACACCAGGCAGCATGGCTGGGTCTATTGACTGTGAGGTGCTTTTAGTTAATCCCCGGGCTCAGGTTAGACTTTGATCATTCCTCTTGTTTATATGCCAGAGGCAGACTACCCGGGTTTGCCTCCCAACTCTGCCACTAGCAAGTGGTATGATCTTCGACGTGTTACTTTACCTTTTGAGCATCGGTTTCCACATCTGTAAAATGGAGCAGTTATAGTTCTTCCCTCATAGGGTCTTTGTGAGAATTAATTAAAGTGTGTAAAGCATGTAGCCTAGTCCCTAGCACAGAAGACATACTATAATCATAAGCTATTATTACCATCATTGTTTTCAGGTGTATGAATTAAGGCACGAAAACATTGTTCCTTTCTTTGGTGTTTGCACAGAACCACCCAACATCTGCATTATCACTCAGTATTGCAAAAAAGGAAGCCTTAAGGTAAGTACAATAGCAAGTCTTACCTTTGGTTTGGTTAGTAGCAGCTGATGAGCTTTATCAGAGCTTTTGCCCCTTCGTCCAAGAGCAGTTCCTCTCTGGTCTCATTGCAAGACCTGAATTACCTCGTCGGGCTGCCTGCAGGGGATCAGATTAGCCGGTGGAGTTGCCAAGTGTCTGGTTTCCTTTGTTCCGGGTGAAAAGCCCACTGAGCTCGGTTTCTTCTCCTTAGCTGTCCTAGGGACTCCTGAATTGCATTCCTGGGCCCATCCTACCTATGGTATGTAGCCATTCACTTTGTGTCAGGAACAAGGAAGTGTTTATAAAACTGAAGACTGCATAACTTTCTCAATATTGAGTCAGGTTATGATATTTCTTGGGAAATTTTTCAGCTCTGTCTCAGGTTGTATTATTAGTTCTGGTCAAAGCCATCCAATGTATTGGAACCAAACTCATTTAACATATGAAACTCACTGTGCTTCAGGTTGAATCACTGGCGATATTTTAAATAACTGTGTTTTTCAGGATATTTTGAGAAATTCAGATAACGAAATAGACTGGATATTCAAGCTCTCGTTTGCATATGACATAGTCAATGTGAGTATAACATATACTTATTTAAAGAACAAATACCATAGTGTTTTTGAATTGTTCTGTGTCTTGGATGAAATCAAACTGTAATCTTTCCCGAAAATTCTGGTCCTTCTCAGATCTCCTCTTCAAACAAAGTGATCCCACTTCCAAAATCTACCACTTTAATCAGATTTCCCATTCTTTTTTTTCTCTCCCTGATCTCAAGTAAATAATAAGAGAGTAAAGTATTTTACACTAAAGTTGGAAGGGATGCTAGGTTTACCCAATCGGGAAAGAGCAGGGTATTTACATTTTAGAATAGAACGTTTTACCCAAAAGAAAATTTAATTACGAGAACATAAAGCAAGCTGGAGAAGGGTTTCCTAAAATCCTTCCTTTTCCCCAGTCCCCGATTCCTTTCCCCAGAAAAATGGGGTCAGTGCCACAATAACCACAAAGCTGTTCCGCAAGGGGTGCAGACCTTTGGACTTATTAGGTAAGCAACCAGAATCTTTACTTTGGGCAAACAAGCCTGTGGTGGCTATAAAAAACAGAGGATAATATTTTTAAAAAAATAGCTAATATATTTCATGCTTACTTTCTAGCACTTTGTCTATATTAATTTACTTAATTTTCACAACAAAATATAAGGTAGGTCTATTATTCACCCCATTTTATAGATGGGAGATAAGTCAGGTCAATATGGACCGAGGCTGTTCTTCTGAACCTGGGCTAAAAGACAGCTGTTCTTTCTAAACTCGCTGCATCTGCTTTATCCTAAGAGGAATCCAAGCCAATGACCTGGGATTGGGTTCTGGTGACAGATCCCTTTAGCCTGACAACCATCAGAAATGGTCATCATCTGTGTCAATCGATAGTCCATCCATCAGCCAATAGACTCCTGTGGGCAAGACCCAGCCTGGGTGTTGTGAGGGGTACAAAGGTGAAACCCACGCTCTGCCCTTCTGGAGTAGAGGGCCAGTGACTCACAGTGACTTTGACTTTTGGTCCCCTCTCTGGACCTCAGCCTCCTTGTAGGTTAATGGATGAGGTGGGCCTCTTGACATCCAAAGGCTTTTCTTTCTCAAGGATTTAATTGCTCTTTGTTTCTAAGGAGCTGAGTCTTAATGGCCAGGTGAGACTTTGATTTCCTAGGCCTTGATGGAAAGCAAGTTAGACAAACAGCAACCTCCTCGTGATTGGGTCCCTATGGGCGACACTGGGCAGACTCTGTTATTTCAGTAAACTTTATTGAGCATCTGTTAATGATTTATCTTACTCTGGGCACTTTTGTAGGAAGACAAGGACTTGTTTCTAACTTTAAATGACTTAAAATCTAGCTAGAGAGAAAAACAGAAAACAGGAAATGTACATATAAAATTGTTGAAGTGGCAGTGGTACAGTTATAAAATAGGAGAACATGACATGGCATCCCCTACTCCATGACTGGCTCCTCTCTCCTTCCCTTCATCCACTTCCCCGTCCCTACCCAGCAAACCCAGGGAAGTACTCTTGTCTTCCCATGATCTGTCTTCAGCCCCATTCAAAACAGCCAGTGTCGTTTATTTGGGATGTGAAGAGAAAGCTAGTGAATTCTCACCAAGGTATGAATGCCCAGTAGACTCAGCCTTTGAGTGTGGGCATTTGGCTTTCAAGAAGCATGAAGCCAAAAGTTTCTCTGGAGAAATGCCGGGTGGGTGAGAATGAAAAGTAAAGAGGGAAATCCCGGGTCACTGAGTCTGTCCCCTACTCTGTGCTGGAAGGACAGCGTGACACTTTGGTTTGGAAGGATCATCTTCTCTTGAAATGGAGTTTGCACAGGATGAGACTGGTTAAGGACGTCACAGTGAGCTAGGTCAAGGTACATTTAGGCACTTCAAGGTGAATTACTCGACCAGTATTCCTTGAAAGGGGACTAAAAGTAACCCGAACTTGACTGCAGCCTCGCGGAGCTCATGGGTGACTTCCACATGAACCCAGGCACTGGGCCAACCTCTGTGGGCCAGATTGAACTTCTGGCCACCACATACCAACCACACAAACAAGTCCTGCCTGACCAGTGTGGCTCAGTGGATTGAGCATCATCTCATGGACTGAGAGGTCCCAGTTCAGTTCTCGCTCAGGGCACATGCCCAGGTTTCAGGCTCGATCCCCAGTAGGAGGCAGCTGGTGGATGTTTTTCTCCCACATCGATGTTTCATCTGTTTAATGAAAACATTAAAAATTATATGTGTAGCTTGCATTACGTTTCAAGTGAATGGTGTTCTAAGTCATTCACAATGAACTTTATTATTAATTAATCAACTCCAATATTAATATTAAGATTTACTCCATTTCAAGAGGAAATAAAAGGAGGCTTGGCGGAGTCAAGTAGCCTCCCCAGCTGGGGCTTACAGCCAATCTGTCTCCACAGCGGAGTGTGACGTCTCCTCCCTGCCAAGCTCCAGAGGGCACAGATGTGGACCCAGAGATAGGAGACCTGTGGGCCACCCCCAACTTCCTAACAGGGAGATAAACGTAACTAGTAAATGGGTAGGTGATAGAATGGCCAAAATGCATAAAATCTGGCACCTAAATCATGCACCTCTCACCGTGCTTTGTTCTCTAACAATGTACCTAGGCTCATGATGGAAAACAACCACTGCAACAGAGAGATTCAGGCCCTCTTCTGGAAAGGACTGTAGACATGGGATTCCAAGCATCCCCGAACAAGTTACTTACACCCTAATGGCATGAGTTCTGTTAATATTCTGGATGTCAGAGGGAAGCTGTGGTGACCACAGTGTAAAACATCTCATGCCTAGGCTGGGCCTGGCACCAGCAAGACGGGATGGTCATGTGTGTCAGACGCAGGCCTGACGCATGGGGAGGTTTCTGTGAGGTCAGAGAGAACTCTGGGTTGGACACAGGTGTCCCCAGACTTCAAGCCCAGACCTGGCCAGTGGGAGCCTCCCTGGGGAAATTCCAGAGGCAGCCCCAGCCAGGCCCCTCCAGGCTGGGTTGCATTTCCAAAATGTGATTCAACTTTATTATCTCAAAAAACAAGCAAGCAACATTGATAAAGGAATATGCCCTCCTGATTTTCAGGGGCCAGGGGGCGAGGGTGGTATATTCACCGTCCTGCAAGTTTCCTTATTGCTCTCTGTATTAGCTGGTATTTCTAATGCAGTGTTGGCTTAGGGCTCTTGCTAAAGTGACTCAGCCTGTCATCACTGCTGGAGGGAGAGGTGAGTCCCTGAGCTGGTGCCCAGCAAGTCCAAGGACCCTGTCTGTGGGTGCAGTCGCCTTTCGGGAGCCCCGAAGGTGTGCAGGAACCCTGGGGCCGGCGCTTCCTCCTGGCCACGCCCGTGGGTGAGTCACCCTCTCAGCTGGGCTTGAGGTTCATTTGAACCTGGCTGTTCTCTACAAGGGTTTTAAGAGAATGCGGTGCACTTTGACCCACCCTCCCGTTCCTCTACCATCACCCGTGGTGCTGGAAGCAGTAAAGCCTAGTGGTTTGGAAGTAGCTGGGCTCTGAAAGCAACCCAGCCTGGGTTCATGTCCCAGCTCTGCCCCCACTCCTTGGGAGGAGTTTAAAACCCTGAGTGTCCTCGCTGTGCATCAGAGAGGAGAACGTCACCTACCTCAGGAAAGGCTAAATGTGATAAATGATATGTAGAAGGTCCCCTGTTCCCAGTACTTTAATGCATAGTGCAAAGTAAGTCTCAAAAAAAAGGTTTATGGTTACTTATTTGTTCGTCCCCAAACCTCATGGCTAACATAATCCCGTCTCGCTCTGCCCCTCATGGGCTTCTTTTATCAGCAAAGGAGCAGCTGGGTGAGCTGCTGGACTTGGGAACCCCCTGCAGAATCCCCAGCCCAGCTCCCCTGCCGCCGGCTGTGTGACCTGGGTCACGTTCACCTCTCCCTTTTCTCGTCTGTAAGATGAGGTCGATGATCATACCACCCACCTCTCTGGGTCACTAGGCATTGCATGAGCTAGTTTAAGTGAGGGACTTAGATCGCTACCCGGCATAAAGTTAGCATCTGAACTTAAAAAAAAAATTCTGGTAAAACCCTGAGAAAGAGGCCTGTCGTTTTTGTTCTCGCTCAGAAGCCTCGCGGCCGGGCAGGTGTGAGGAGGCCCAGGCTGCCCAGCCTGATGCAGATACCTGGGCTCCGCAGCAGCCCTGCACCTGGGACACCCCGAGGCCGTTGGTTTTCTGCCAGTTTCCAAACAAAGGATTCTGAAAATACGATCGAGAGATTCAGATGAAAGGTATAGAGAGCCTTTAGAAACTGGCAACACTGAATGAACATTATTCAAATGCTTCGTCGTGAAGCCATTGAGAAAATGAGGAAGTAAAATCAAAACGGCAACAGTGGGTCCCTCTGTCTCCCCCAAGGATCACTGCTGGCTTCTGGAAGGGGTCAGCCCTTTCCCTCCACCTTCGTTTCACTGATGCGAGGTCTGTCCTGGGAACTCAGAGACATAAAGACATCTGCCTCTACTCAGGTTTCAAATACGACAGTTCCCATTTTCCAAATCGATGTCTTTTTCTCCCCGCCCTTTCCAAATAACTGTTTTCCTTCCCAACTCTAGGTCTTTCTTCAGGCCCCTCTTTGCCCATGGAAAGACTCCCCACCCCCTCCTCTCCTTGCTGAACGAGAACAATCATTGCCTTTCTTTTTTAAAAAAAATTAAACTTATTGGGGTGACATTGGTTAATAACATTATATAATTTTCAAGTGTACAGTGTTATAATATATCCTCTGTATAATATGTAGACCACCCAAAATGGTCTACATTGTTCGCCACCCAAAGTCTAGTCTTCCGTCACCATATATTCGACCCCTTACCCTTTATATCTCCCCCCACCCGCTTCCCGTGTGGAAACCATCATACTGGTGTCTATGTCTATCAATTTGTTGCTTTCCATTTTATACCCCACATATGACCGAAATCATATGGTTCTTGTCCTTTTCTGTCTGACGTATTTCACTTGACATGATACTCTCAAGATCCATCCATGTTGTTGCCAATGGCAACATTTCATTGTTTGTGGCTGAGTAGTATTCCAATATAGATATGGACCACATCTTCTTTATCCAGTCATCCATCAAGGGTCACTTAGGTTGTTTCCAGGTTTTGGCTATTAGTCACTGCCTTGCTGAGTTCCCTTAGCTAGCTGTTTCAATTAAGTACATATTCTTTATCATATATATACAGACTTTTCGGTAAGTGGATATTTACGTTGTGTCATGCCCATGTCTGGTGTCTCCTGTGCATCATTGCAGTGATTTCCACAGCCACTCTGTGAGGTGGGGTTCATCGTCATCTCGTTTTGATGAGAAGGATGAGGTTGACAGGGGTGAGCTAACTTGCCCTCTACTAAGTGGTAGAGCTGGGATTTGAACTCAGGGGTCTGATCACTGAGTTGGCCTTGCTTTCAAGGTCCAGAAATTGTTTTCTCCTCTTTGGGTGTCTGTGCCCAGGTTGAGTCCTTGGGTGAGGGGCTATGTCAGTGGCCCTTGAACAAATGAACAGAGATCGCTCTGTCCCCTACCCTGGGTCTGTGCATCTGTGTTCCTGTCCATCTGTCTCTCCCACAGGTGTCCTTCGGCACCTGCTCTCACTCGTGTGTTCGTTTCCACTCTCCCAGGGCATGCTGTTCCTGCACAGGAGCCCCCTGAGGTCCCATGGCAACCTGAAGCCCGCCAGCTGCCTGGTGGACGGTCGCATGCAGGTCAAGCTGTCGGGATTTGGGCTGTGGGAACTCAAGTATGGCCGGACATACAGAACATATAATGAGAGAGCAGAGGACCACTCAGGTAACCACTGCTGGCCTTGCACCCAGCGCTCTGGGCAGAGTGGGAAAGGGGCTCCTGACCCTGTTTCTGCTGCTCGTGTGCACAGACACCTGTGGGGGGTCTGTGCAGCGTGTGGCTGCTCTGTTCACCCAAGGAGGTGGGAGCCGGTGGCGTGAGTCATGGTGTGATGTCTGAGTTAGGAGGCTGTTTTCATCCCCGTTCAGCTGGGCGACCAGAAACAAGTCACCGTCCTTCTCCCTAGTCTCAGTGTAGAATGAGGACGGCCGGCACTGTCGGGGGAGGGGTTGGCAGTGCTGTTCTCTGTGTCACTTGAGGAGCTTCTCGGAATGTGTAGGTGGCTGGGTCCCCCCCCCCCCACATCCACTGAGTCAGATGGTCTGAAGACGGGGTCTGGGCATCGTGTTCTGACAAGCTCCCAAGGGATCCTGATCTGCACCCCAGGGGAGAGCCACTGTCTGAGTCCAGCCCCTTTCCACGGGAGCACCGGGGCCTCGTCCTCGTGTCCAGAGCTAACCGCGGCTCTGAGTCTCACCTCCACGTCCCCAGGGCTGCTGAGCAGTGCCCGCAGCCCTGACTACCTCTCTGGGCAGCACGCGGGTGAGCACGAGTGGGCAGGTCCTGTGACATGGGACAGGGTGTGTTACAGAGAAAAACGGGGCAGTTTAGGAACCTGCTCCTGGTCAGTCCTCTCCGTCCTCCAACATCCTGTTAAACCTATACACGTCACTGCAAAACAGTGTAAGTGTCTAAAATATCCTGAATAGATGAATCTATAGATAAGATGCAGACTGGTGGTTTTCAGGGTCTGGGGATAGAGTGGGGAACAAGGAGAAACTGCTTACTGGGTCTGGGGTTGTTGTTTTTTCCTTAAATCCTCACCCGAGGATATTTTCCCATTTATCTTCAGATAGAATGAGAGGGAGGGAGGGAGAGAGAGAGAGAAAGAGCAAGAGAAGCATTGATGTGAGAGAGACATATTGACTGGCTGCCTCCCGCACGACCCTGACCAGGGCTGGAGACCAAACCACAACCAAGGTACATGCCCTTGACCGGAATCGAACCCGCAAGTCTGGTCTGCGGGCCCACGCTCTGACCGCTGAGCCAAACCAGCCAGGGCTGAGCGTGGGGTTTTACTTCGGGGTGATGGAAATGTTTGGGAACTGGCTAGAGGTGGTGGTTTTACAACATTGTAATGTGCTAAATGCCACTGAACTGCTCACTTTTAAATGATAAATTTAATGGTATGTAGTCATTTCAGAAAGAAAAACACCGCCTGTCACCACATAGCCATGAGTGACCACTGTTAACAAGTTAGTGGCCGTCCCTCCTGGTTATTGTCTCTATATTCACACAAAGGGACCCCTGGGTGCCCTTGTGACAGGCACAGGGCTGACTTCTCAGGAGTGGATGCTCCGGTGTCTCCTGAGCACCCCCGGGGTGGCCCGTGGGGCTGTCTGGTTCCGTCCGGGGGCTCCCTCCCTGCAGGGGACGTCTCGCTGTCCCCCAGAGCTCTACTGGGTCGCCCCAGAGCTGCTGCGTCTCCCCGAGGCTCCCTGGGCCGGCACCCCGAAGGCAGACGTTTACAGCTTCGCCATTCTGATGAGGGAGCTGATGCACCAGCAGGACCAGGGGCCTTTTGACGACCTGGACGGGACGCCAGAGGGTAAGGCGGGGAGCACCCCGGGGCAGGCTTGTTTTCAGGCTTAGCGTGTACATGCTTGTCTTACTGACTGTTTTACCGAATGTTTATTCATTTACAATTCATTTCACTCTTATTTTTTTCTTTTAAAATTCATACTTTTTAAAAGAATTAGAAGATGATTGCTGTTTGGTTAAAAACCACACCAAGGAGCTCAGAATTACGGGATCTAGTCCGTAACAGCCACCAGGTCCGGTTAGATGGGGCAGCTTGTGTGCTCCTGTCCACACCAGCCTCCCTGCTGGCCCTCGGGGAGGGGACACTCAGTGCTCACGAAGCCTGCAGGACCACCACAGGCCTCGAAACCAGCCTCGGAGACTTTCTGTGTTCATGTCCTAGGGCCCCCATAAGAAGTTACCCCGAACCTACCTGCTGGCTTGAAACAACAGAAATTTATTCTCTCGTAGTTTCAGAGGCTGAAAGTTCAAAATCCAGGTTCACCAGGACTGTGCTTCCTAGAAGCTCAGGGGTAGATCCATGCCAGCTTTTCGGTGCTGCCCGGCCTTCATGGGCTGTGGCCCCGTGGCTCATCTCTGCCTCCATCTCCACGTTGATCCTCCTCGAAATCTCTCTCTCTGCTTGTCACCTGGGAGGACACTTGTCATTGGATTAGGGCCCATCTGGATAATCAAAGATGATCTCCTCAACCCGAGACAATTATATTTGCAAAGACTTTTGTTTTTTGTCTTTTTAAATAAGGTCACAGTCACAGGGTCTGTGGATTAGAACATGACATGTATTTTTGGGGACCACCATTCAGCCCACTACACCTTCCTGATTCCATCTCCTGTGGCTGTTTCCTTTCAACCACACTGGCTGCCTTCATGCACCTCCAACATGCAGACACATTCCCACCCCAGGGCCTTTGCACATGCTGTTCCCCCTCTGCCTGAGTATCTCTCACCTTGTATCTGTATACACAAATTTGCCCTCTTTTTTCTTTCTTTCTTTTTTTTTTCACCCTCACCCGAGGACATTTTTTCATTTTTTGTTCAGATAGAGTGGGAGGGAGGGAAAGGAAGAGAGAGAGAGAGAGAGAAACATCAACATGAAAGGGACACATTGAGTGGCTGCCATCCACATGACCCAACCAGGGCCAGGGACAAACTGCAACTGAGGTACATGCCCTCAGCGGGAACTGAACCCAGGTCCCTCTGGACCGCAGGCCGACGCTCTATCCACTGAGCCAAACCGGCCAGGGCAACCCCCCTGTTCTTTCTTAAGGACTACACAATTTTTCATTGTAAGGATATACCATATATTATTGCTTGATACACATTTTGGTTGTTTGCTATTACAAATTGCTGCAATGAGCCGCCTTGTATCTTTGTGGACGTATGTGAACATTTCTTCAGGATAGATTTTTGTCCATGAAAATAAAGAGGTAAATGCATTTAAAATATATTAAAATTTTTTGATAAGTGCTACCCAATGGGACACTTACAAAGGATATATTCAGATGTTGTTGTTGCTAGGTTGTCTCTTAACACATTCCACCAGATAATTAAAGGTAAAATTAGTGAGAAATAGAGGAAAATTTGATCAAGGTTTAAAAAAGAATGTAACCCCTTGGAACTGTTATCGTTCAACTTGGCCGCACATTGGAATTACATGGGGAACTTTAATAACTACTGATGCCTAGATCTCAGCCTCAGCGATTCTGATGCCTGTCTGCGCAGCAGGCGTTGTGGAAGCTCCCAGGTGATGCTAACATGCACCCCAGGTGAAGAATCACTGTCATGGAGAGAAGATAGGGGTGTGTGTGTGTGTGTGTGTGTGTGTGTGTTTCTATGGACACCCAGCCCACCTTTCTCTCTTGATCCCCCCCACGCCCTGTTTTTTCCTCCTTGTCTACCATTTCTAGTGCATCCCCAGTGATCTGACTCAAATCTCATCTTTAGATTGTGATGTATTCTCGGGAGACTTTTTCAAGTGGGAGCCTTTCTGAGTGCATGTAGTTGTTTTGAAAGTAGATTCCGGTTTCTAATTTAGGGCTAAATGAAGCCGAGGGGAGACAGTCCAGGTGCACCTGCTTCTGATCCAAGCAGCCACACAGAGCTTCCGAGACTGAGCCCAGGTGGGAGCCCACCTGCCTCGCTCTGCCAGCTGCCATCTGACCATCCCAGCAGGGTGGGGAGGAGGCTGAGGCGATCGGTGTGGTTCCTCCTCAGTGTGTCCTCTGCTCACAAAGTGAGAGCTGGCCACAGGGAACTAGGTATACACAGGACTGCAGCCAGAAACAATACGATGTGTGTGTACCTGGGCACACGCATCTGCCAGGAACCTCTCGTACTTCCCTACACACACTCCTATGTGCCAGAACCGAGTAATATCCATTCTCTGCGCACACCAGACCGGTGCCCTCTAATGCTGGTGGGCATCAGACTTGCCTGGTTTGTTAAAACAAAATTGCTGGGTCCCACCCTCGAGGTTTCTGACTCCGTAGGTCGGAGGTCGGGGGAGAAATTTGTATTTCTGTCAAGTTCCCAGGTGGTGTTGAAGATCCAGTTTAAGAAGCACTGTCTAGTGTGCTCCTCTTGCTAGGAATGCACATTTTCAGGCCCTGATCCAGTACTTCTAGAAACCGTGGGCCTGTATTCTGTGTTTGAACAAGCCTCCTGCCAGGTGTTTTGATGTGTGTGGATATTAACCTTTATGCACACACATTTGTACATCTACCCATCTGTACGTATATGAAGCCAAACATGAGTTCCTACTGACATCTCCGATGTCATGACCATGTGGTTCATTTATTCTAGTCTCCCCCATCGCTGATCCATAAACTCCCTTTGCAGCAGTGAGACAGACCCTGGTCCCACCATCCATTTACTTCTGTGTTCAATCCCGTATGTGGGCATGTACATTCAGAGTGGCTGAGCAGCGCCCCCGAGGGAAGCATGCTTACCAACTGGAATGCAGTCATTATGAACACTTTCTTTTGTCTTCAGTCTTATAGTCTCTGGTCGTTTCAAAAGTTTCCTAAGTCGGCCTCCCCGCCACCTCCACCCCCATCAATGACACATGTCCCACATTTGCAATACAGCTGTTTTGTCACAAGTCTCTACTCTGTCTTGGGATCATCCAAGCTCCCAACTGAGATGTTTTCAAATGAGAATCCTTTAAGGTCCACTCCTTGTGCTGTAAAGTTCTCTGGGGTTTGGCAAATCGGTGGCATCGTGTATTGGCTATTATCGAAACTATTTATGTTGACCAGTTTCATCCCCTCAAATCAATCCTGGCCCCTCGCCTGTTCAGCTCTCTCTCCTCCCCAAACTCCCATAGCCTCTCATCTGTTTCCTGTCTCCGTAATCTTGCCTTTTCCAGAAAACCTCATAAACAGAATCATACAGAACAAACCTTTATAGACTGGCTGCTTATACTCAATAATATACATTTAAGGTTCATCTATATTGTTGTACCTACAGCGTTTTTATACCAAAACATGTCTACATTATTCTCGAAATATTTTCTTTACAAAACCAGGTTAAGCCAAATGTTTAATAAATTTTGGTACAAGTCAATGAGAAAGTGGAGGAAAGTGGGTTTATAAAGTTGGACACAGAGGCCGGACATGCAGGCAACATTTATTATTTGTTAAAATATTTTTATGGACTATATATGGAACACAAAATTGTATAAAGCACACTTTGGGGATTTTTTTTTTATTCTCACCCGAGGACATTTTTTCATTTTTTGTTCAGATAGAGTAGGAGGGAGAGAGGAAGAGAGAGAGAGAGAGAGACATTGACGTGAAAGGGACACATCGAGTGGCTGCCACCTGCATGACCCAACCGGGGCCGGGGACAAACTGCAACCGAGGTACATGCCCTTAGCGGGAACCGAACCTGGGTCTTTCTGGACCGCAGGCTGATGCTCTAACCGCTGAGCCAAACCGGCCAGGGCCACTTTGGGGATTTTTAATATAAAATGCTGTATACTTCTGAAATCATACAGAGATATGCTTCACTTTAAGAAAAGTTCTATCAGGAAAAATTTAGTCTAAAAACAGATTGAGGGGTACAGACTGACTATCCCCAAAAGAGGGGGTGGGGGGAGATAAACCACAGAACTTATATGCATGTGTGCATGAACAATGGACATGGACAACAAAGCTGGGGAGAGGGCGGGGATGGGGATCAGTGGGGGAAAAAGGAGAAACATCTGTAACAAAAATAATTTAAATAATAAATAAATAAATAAATAAATAAATAAATAAATAAAACCAGATTGATCGGGGGATACTGATAGGATTTAAATTCCTCATTTTCCAGGAGGATCCAGAATATTTCTTATAAAATATTCAGATTTCTCTGTAATTCAAATCTGTTCGATTTACTTGGAAACTCCATTTGCAGATTTAAGAGCACATCTGTTTAAAATAAGGTGTACTAAATGGCACAAAGTTCCAACATTTGGCTATCTAAACCCAAAATGGATTTCAGAAATCATCAGCCGAATCAGAGACCCCGGGGCATCGGTTCCACTGTGACCTTCCCTGGCGGAGGAGAAGGTCAATGGGAAGATCGTGGGCCTGGTGAGGGCGTGTTGGGACGAATCTCCAGAGAAAAGGCCCTCGTTCCCTTCCATCAAGAAAGTGCTACGAGAAGCCAGTCCCAAAGGGTGAGTTAGGTGTGCCACAGACATTTTCTCCTTATCATTTAGCCCCTAGAATTCTGATCTGCACGACTGTGGTTGCTTCATTCATTCATTCATTCATTCATTCATTCATTCATTCATCCCTCCATTCCTTCTTTCCTTTATTTATTCATCATATACTCAGTGCCTACCACATGCAAAGCACTGTGCTACGTGCTGGTGAAAGTGGACTGATAAATTCTCTCTTTATTTCACAAATGTTCTAAAAATGGGTCACACTTCCATTGCCTTCCTTTGTCCGTTCCAGACATCACTAATCCATCTAATCCATCAAGGTCCCTTTCCCTGGGAGGGCTGTGCCAGGGGCTCAGAACCCTTTTCAAACGAGCATCCCAGGGCTCGTGACATTTCTGCTGGAATTGCACCAAGAGATAAAGATTTATATGCCGACCTTAAAGCAGGTTGTGGAGTTCAATTATTCCCGCCTCTCAAACAATTTCTCAGTAGTAACTTGCTGCAAACCAGGGTGGCTAGGTCATCTTCTGCCACGTGGAACCAGGAAGGCACAGCCACGTTAGAAGTGGCGGGAGCTGGGAGAAGCCCTGAGCCGGAGTCAGGCGTCTGCTCCCGGCTCTGCCCTTCCACGGTGCCCCCTTCACACACAGCCCTGTGTTCTGCAACCTCCACATCAAAATTGTTTGGCATGGTCTGTGTCAGGGCAGTTGATAGGTCATGACCTTTCACCCAGAAGACATGCTCCCCCACGTTAAGGCCAGTGTATTTCCCCTGTGAGCCTCAGTCTCCTCTTCTGAGAGAGGAGGAATTTAAATGTATCTGAAGACCCTTCTGAAACAGGGGTCTGTAGGGTCTAGAAATGTCCCTTATGGCTGTCATCTGAAAAGAGAACAAAGAATGACCTGTCTTAAAATCTACATTTTTGATTGGCTGTGACTGTGGTGTGAAGTTTTGTTGGGAAGCGGGGGAGGGCCAGTGAGCGCCACCGCGTGTGGCGTGTCCTCTGGGTTCCAGGCATGGCCCCAGGTGCTCTGTGTTATCCTCATTTTTCCGATGAAAAAACTGAGGTTCAGAGGAATAAAGGGTGGAGATCGAGATTACAGCGCTGGAGGGTGGGGGCGGGGAGGAGGGGTCAATGGGGGAAAATAGGGGGACATCTGTAATACTTTCAACACTAAATATTTTTTTAAAAAAGATCACAGAGCTGGTAAAGGGCAGGCTGTGCCCTGACACGTGGCCTCTGCCGTGGTCATTTCCCCGCTGTCCGTTGGCAGCCCTCAGGGAGGAAACCTTAAGGGCGAGACATGTTTTCCTGGAATGTGTACTTGGAAGCTGCACTCTTCTATGGTCCTACAGTTCTTAGAAAAAGACGCGAATGCCTGGGTTCTTTGACAGCCACGTGAGCTTCCTAGACAGCATGGTGAGCAAGCTGGACGTGTACGCCAATCACCTGGAGGAGGTGGTGGAGGAAAGGACCAGCCAGCTGATGGCAGAGAAGACGAAGGTGGATAAGCTTCTGTCCACAATACTGCCCAGGTATTCCAGAGAACCGGGGCCTTGACAGACACCTAGAAAGCAACACGTCATCGCTTAAGAGACCCCAAGGGGAGAGAGTATTTTCTTTGTTCTTTTTCCAAGAGGACATCAGATTCTTCTAAAATGGCTCAAGCAGCCCTGGCCTGTTTGGCTCAGTGATTGGAGCATCGGCCTGCAGACCAGAGAGTTCCGGGTTCGGTTTCTACTAGGGGCACGTACCAAAAAACTAAAATGAAAAATAAAATGGCTCAAGCATTTTGCATGTAATTTGGTACACCCTCTAAAGAGAGATCGAGGCAAAGGCCCTAGAATCCATAGGAATAGAGAGTGTAGGATATATATATATATATTTCCTAGAACTTATTTTATTTATTTCTTTTTCTTTGAATTCAGGTGTTTATTTATGTACTTGACCTGATTTACTCAATATTTTTGCTCTCAATGTTTAAAATACATGCTACATAAAATCCCCAAAATGAAATATTCACAGATCATTCATTCATGTATGTCAGATGACTACAAAATCAATGCACTTGGCGTATCAGTTAGGAATGGGTTTTTTTGAGATAATTTCTTTCCTAATAGTTATCTGTATATTGTATAGTGTGTTTACCACCCAAGGAAGGGTGTAATGGGGAATGAATGGTGATGGAAGGAGACTTGGCTTGGGGTGATGAGAGTATAGGTCTTGCACCTGGAAGATGATGAATGCACCAACATAATTACCACTAGATGGCGCTCCAGTTCCATAAGTCTAGTCGTATTTCAGCTTGTGTATCCAAAACCTTTGCACCATACAATATACATCCATGGCTTCAGATTCAAAACTTGCTTTCCTTTTGCTCTATTTTTCACCTCTGTACTCTCCAAACCCTTGGCAGAAGCATCTCTGTTAAAATTCCTGCACCCTCTCCATATGTCTTGAGCAAAGAAATAGGGTTGAGGATTGGAATGTGTTAATGTGAGATTGGTCAATTGAAGTTGAAATATTGACTTATGGATCAGTGAATGCTTCCATTTGCATCCATATCTTCAGATTAAATCTTTATAATCAAATCCTATAGCCCTAGGGGGGAATAAAGTGCCCTGAGGAAGAACATCTTTTTTTGTAAAGGCATTTATGTAACCTGTTCTTCCTCCCATCCCAATTAAAATGCCTCTTTGAACACAATGCAGGTGGAGAAACAAGTATCAAAAGAATCCCTCTAGATGATGGATTTTGTTCATCAAAAACCTAACCCACTGCAGCAAAACGGTGACTTTGTAGGGAGGGGTCTGTAGGAGACCAGATGGATATGATAATGTTAAATAATGGTCTTTTCTCTGGTTTCAGCTTCATTGGAGAACAGCTCATAGCTGGGAGGACTGTGGAACCAGAACATTTTGAGTCTGTAACCGTCTTTTTCTCTGACATCGTTGGATTCACAAAACTCTGTTCTCTCAGCTCCCCCTTGCAAGTTGTGAAGCTGCTCAATGACCTCTACAGTCTATTCGATCACATCATCCAAATGTACGATGTGTATAAGGTGGGACACCTGGCTCCTGGGTGGTGAGGGGGCACATCTTCTGGGCGTGAGTGAGGATGAACTGGCCCTAGACACCAGCCAGGAGGAGGGCTCTATTTCAGGCCGGCAGTCAGTCTCAATGCATGGCAGAAACTCAATATTTTATTCCTGTTTGTTCTCTTGGAAAAGGGCGTGATTCATCACAGATATATGTACTTGTCAAGAAGCATCAGTTGTTCTCTCTGTTTCCTTCCATGAGTTTATCTCACATTAAACTCATTTCTAAGAGAGGCATTGACCTTCTGCTGGCTAACTCCTCCATTGCCCTCCTGAATGCATTTCCTTCAGATTCAGACGGTTCACTCTTTGTTAAAGGTTGTCTTTGGATCGTGTGTGAGTCTCACTTCTGTTACTGTGATCTTTAGCAAGTCACAGGAGGGCAGCTTCCCAAACTCAGATCAGACTCGTAACTAAAGGTGAGACCCCACCCACCCACCCAGTGCCACTGTGGGGAGGCATGAACAGGGTCACCTGGAGTAAAAAGGACCGGGAGAGGGTAACAAAAACTGATGAACTGCCTTCAGTCAGGTGGTGGTGATGATGGCCCGTGTGTTTTCTGACTCTTCAGATGAAGCCAGATCATGACTCCGGTGCCCATATCCGCACATGCCTGGTGGCAGCCACAGTGCACCAGTCTGACCATGGTTTCAGGGTTCTGCTGTGGCCCTGGGGCCAGGGAGGTTTGGGGGACAGCATAGTCATGCTCCTCAGTGGCATGTCCTCAGCGGTTACCCCCCAGTGTTCCTCAAAGATGTTGCCTCTGTTCAGGATGAAGGAAAGGATGGTGTGAAATAATCTCAAACTGCAGATCACTGGCACCCAACAGAACCTGCTCGGCTCGGGAGTTTCTTCTTAGTGTCATCTGCTCAGTTATGTTTTGCATGAGCCAATCTCAAGCCAGTCTGTATGTCTAAAGGGTGTGCTCGTGGTGGGGAGAGGTGACCCAGGAGCAGTGAGACTTGTGTGCTGGTTGGCTCGGCAAGTCCGTGGTAACCAGGAGACAGAGGTGTCTGGACCACCCGCTAATGCCTGCACTTGCACATTTTACCGCATCATCTTTGGATTCTGCTGAAGTGCAGATGTGTCTGGGAAGGGCTGTGTGTAACTTTAAGCTTAGACATGTCATTTATTCTCTGCAGTGAATGAGGGGTCTGAAAGCTGATTTTATTAGGAGGATGGGGAGAGAGGACAGATCTGGCAGATATGTACATTTACACGTATGTATAAACATGCATTTTGTATAATATATACAAATGTATACATGTATATAAGAGCCCTTGTGTAGGGTGAAGACATCAGTGGCTTAGATGGATTCCACTTGATGGAATCATGTGATCCTTCCTTCAAGATTGACCCCATCGGCCCACCGTTGCTTGTCTAACTGGTTTCGAACTTAGGTTGGCAAAGCAGAGTCACCAGCACTATCAGATTTCAGAGAAAGCAGAGACTGTGGGAGAAGGGCTCAGGGCTGGAAGGCTCTGTGGAAGAATCAGGACAAGAGCAGACTTGAGAAAATGCTGGGACATGGATGGAGTGGAGGTTAGGGAACGTGACCCTTCAAAGTCTGCAGCCTCAAAGCCAGGGCCATTACTGAGGGACCTTGATCTCTGTTCCCACCCCACCCTCATGGAGAACACGAGGCCATTTAGTTGCTTTATTTTCAGGTCGAAACCATTGGAGATGCATACATGGTGGCGAGTGGACTTCCCATCCGCAATGGCACTCGGCACGTGGACGAGATCGCCACAATGTCCTTGCACTTCCTCAGTGCCACCGTCCACTTCCAGATTGGGCACATGCCTCAGGAGAAGCTCAAGCTCCGCATTGGCCTCCACACAGGTAGACGGCTCTGATGGCAGGGGGCTCAGCGTCCAGGGGGCGGCCGGGGACTCTGGATTCCAGCCCCGGGGCCAGGGCTTGTAGGAAACCCTGAAACTGAATGGTAACATGTTGAGGAAATAAAAGGTTGAATTATCTCCTCATGCATATTTCTAGTTAGCTAGATTGCTTGGTAACAAGGACACACAAAGACTCCAATGTGAGGAACGAAGATGAGGAGGGGACCAGAAACCAGGGAGGTCTGTTGGGCAGCATTTCCTCCAGGCCGCTGCAGCAAGTAACCTCCGAGCTGTCGTTTCTGTCGCTCATGGGCGTGTGACTTGTGCAGAAGTGACTTGCACTTGGCGTAATGCTCTTCTGTCACCGTCTAGAAATTCTGAATCATTTTTGAATGAGGGGTCCCTTATTTTCATCCTCTGGGACCTGCAAATCATGTAGCCGGACCTGCTCCCACTTACCCTCCGTGGCTTAACTAAGGTGAAGCCTGACCCCGACCGGAGTGACTTAGTCCCCTGTCCGAGCTGCTGGTGCTCCGCCTTCCTTTCCGGTGCGTGAACAGTACAGTCACTCGCTTCTGTCTCAGCTCGGTTCTGTAATAAAGTACCCTCAAGTCGATGGCTTCAACCACAGGCATTCTTCTCACCTTTCCGGAGGCTGCAAGTCTGAGGTCAGGATCCCCCACCGTCGGTTCCGGAGAGGACCGCTTGGTGGCTTGCAGGCGGCGGCCCCTGGCTGTGTCCTCACGTGGCAGGGGTGGGGGGGCTCTGGTGTGTCTCCCTCTTCTTATAAGGGCACTAACCCCAGTCTAAGGACCCACCGTTCATGGCCTCAGCTAAACCTAATTACCTCCGAAAGGCCCCGCCTCCTAAACCATCACATCGAAGATTAGGGCTTCAGCATGTTGATCGTGGGGCAGACATGAGTCTTCTGTCCAAAACAACTGGTTACATTGTTTCCAACAGAAGTGTGTGGGTTCCATAAGTTGCCTCTGTGTAAGCCCTGTTGCCAAGCATTGCCCCACCAAGGCACTTAACAAATTTCGGCTGCATTGCATTCGGTGACCTGGCGATGTGCCTCGGGGCCAGCCCGTGGGCATGCAGACTGGTTTTGCCCTCGGTCCTTCCCTGTGCAGGTCCTGTGGTGGCGGGTGTGGTGGGAACCACCATGCCCAGATACTGTCTGTTCGGAGACACCGTGAACATGGCATCCAGAATGGAAAGCAGCAGTCTGCGTGGGTATCACTTGCAGCACGTGGTAAACGATATCCCCGCGCCACTGCGCTGTCTTTAGCCAGAGGGTATTTTTAGAAGCCTCGTTTGTGTTTTGTCTGCTGGTTTCCACTTGCAGGGTGAGATCATTATTCACTTCAGGCAACACTGGTCACAGGCTTTGGAGACGGGGCCTTGCACTGTCCTCTCCGCAGAGCTGTGTAAACGCCCTGCCTCCTTCCAGAACCATCCATTCTAACAGCCAGGCGTGCATGTAATCAGGTCAATTAAATGAAGAGCAGGTTGCGGCAAACATTTTCTGTACAGGGCCAGACAGTCAATATTTTAGGTTTCATTGGCCATAGTCTCTGTTGCAACTACTTAGACGCTGTTGTGTGTGAAAACAGCCATTTATAATATGGAACTGATGGGTGTGGCCATGTTCCAATAAAACTTTATTTGTAAACACAGGTGGTGGGCTGGACGTGGCCTGTGGGTGGTAATTTGCCCATCTCTGACACATAGTCTTGGTGATGCTGGAGAGACCTATGGCCAGGGACTCCAGGGGACAGCGCATTTTTTTGTTTTATAGTAATTTTATTGCACTGAAACCACCTCCCTTTTAGCTTATAAGTAAAGATTTTAAGGGTACATTTGAAAGTGGGAGCCCAGCCATGGGGAGTACCCACGTGCACATGGAGTCAGTTTCATTTTCTGGTTCTAAACTGAACCTGTTCAAGTGTGAGCTGTGCCGACAGTGTGAGCAGTGCCTGGGTGGTTGGGGGTCCCAGCCCAAGTGTCCCGGCCTGTCTGTGACCTGCTGGCAGTCCGAGAATCTGAGCAGGGAGGCGCTCCCTCTCCACACCAGCCCCTTGCCCCACTGGTCTGTGTCGAGGTCACAGCCAAGGTGATAATAGACCATCACTGGTTCACGGCAGCTCTCCGGATCCACGTGTCTCAGAGCACCGCGGGTGCCCTGCTGGCCCTGGGAGGGTACAACCTGCAGAAGAGGGGCACCATTCCGGTCAAGGTAAGACCGGGCCCCCTGCGCCCACCTGCCCCTCGGGTCTCTGACGGGGATGACGAGGAGCCGGGATGCGTGGATCTCTGTGCTGTGGTGCGTGGAGAATCCCAAGGTCCGAGTGGAGGCTGCTGGTGCCAGCGCTTCCTCCCCGAGAGAATTCTGCACTGTTCCCCCAATGGCCGGCCGTGGACTCTGCGACAGGAAACCACATCGCCCACCGGCCCGGCCCCTGCCCGATGCCTCCTCTTTGCCAGCGATGGGCTGCTGGTTTCCGCTTGAACACCCTGGTCTAGTCTGGTCTACTCGGCAACAGCAAGTGCAAGCCCAGGGGTTATAGTGCCCAGATGTCCTCGATTCCCTCCTCTGGAGCCTATAGCACCCAGGTGGCGGGGATGGAAACCCATCGGTTTGGGGGTTACAGGCCCTCATCTTCATCTCTGTACATTTACATGTCTCTTTCCTTCCCCTCTGCCTTCTCTTCCATGCTGGCGTCCAGTCTTTCACTGACGTGTACTGTGACACAGTCTCGTCTTTCTGATCAACGTTGCCCTGTCTGGGTGGGGAGGGGCTCTCCTCGTGAGATGTTCTCAAGAAAATCTTGGAGATGTGCACCGTGGGAGTGATGGGTGGTTACGATGACAGCGGGTGTTGGTGGCGGTGGGGGTCCAGGGAAGGAAGTCAAAGGGAAGAGGCGGCATCAGCTCCTCAGTTGGCTGCGTCTGGCCCTGGTAGCTGTATTTGATCAACTGACTTTAGAGAAGAGGAGACTTTTTTAGAAAGCAACAGTGTAGACCTTGCTTTGAATCCTGTCCCGCTACTTACTAGCTGTGTGATGAGGGGGTTGGTTTTAGCATCTGTAAAATGGGAAGGACGATAGTACAGCCCACAAAGGGTGGATTAAGGGTGAAATGTGAGTGTGTAGGTGAGGTGTGTCACTGGGGCCCTGCTCATCGTAAGACTTCACAAGTATTTATTTATTTTTTCCTTTATTGATTTTAGAGAGAGAGGAAGTGAGAGGGAGAGAGAGATAGAAACATCGATGAAAGAGAACATCGATTGGCCGCCTCTTGCATGCTCCCCGCTGGGGATTGGGCCCATAACCTGGGCATGTGTCCTGACCAGGAATCTTAACCGGTGACCTCTTGGTGCATGGGTTGATATTCAACCACTGAGCCTCACCGGCTGGACTATTATTATTATTTAAAGATGTTCTTTGCACAGACTTCAGCCTCCATTGGCCCCTTCCTCGTAGACCATCACTGACTGTCCACCTAGGGCCTTGTAGGCTTGTCAGCAAAGCCCAAGCGAATCATCAAGGTTTCTCCTACGACAAGGCCTTCCCTTCGCTGAAGCAGTTCCTGGCTCGTGGCGGTGCTGGCTGCAAACGGTGTTTTCAGTAAGAAGCAAGGGAGACCCGAGTGTCTGCTCTCCTGCCCCGTGGTTCACCAGCTGTCTCCTTCGCCTTCCACAGGGCAAAGGAGAACAAACAACTTTCTGGTTGAAAAGCAAAGAAGGCTTCACTCTTCCACTCCCCGAAGTTACTGAGGAAGAGGCTGAAGTCCCAGAGATCATCTGAGGTGAGTATTCTCTATAAAGATGTTTGTGGGGTCCCATGAAAGTCTGGCATCCATTCAACATACCATTTCAGGGGTGTAATTCCTGGGTACTGAGTCAGGCTCCCTGTAGGGGGCACCATCGAGCTGGCCTCCTGGTCCCACCCCAGAGTTCTGTGGCCTGGAGCAAATGTGGAGTTGGATGAGCTGGATGGAGTGAGCTCATTTCCTGGGGGACCAGGGCTGGGCTGTTGCTCCCAGATCTGCCAGGGAACCTGTCCTAGCTGCCAAATATTTTCGGCTCATTAGCTTGTGAATTTGCAGTGAACCCAGTTTCATTCCGGAGAAGGGGAAAGCTGGAGGCAGCCAGGGGCCACCCACAGGTCTGGCCCTGTTCTTCCTTCTTTTGCAAGGTGACTGCTCCTTAACCTTTCGGGCTTATTTTCCTTATCAGCTGCTCAGCCTGGAGCTCATATCAGAAGGTATCTCAGGAATGTTTTCAGGGGATAAAGTTCTACTACCTAAGGTGTGAGCGATCCCTGAAATCCAATAGGACCAGGCCACTCCAACCAGACAGGACACCTGTAGGCAGTGGGGGGAAGGCCTGGTCGGAGCTCTGACCAGCTTCCAAATGGATCATGTCCCATTCTCAATTTATTGCTTAATGTCTTTCCTACTCACAGAGCCAAGGATGCAATCAAGTAGAAATTTTTCATTTGTGATGTGTTTAATTTTTTGGGGTAATCTCCAGCAGACAATGATGAATGAGCCCATCCATTCTGCTACGAATATTTCCCCCTTCGACAGAGAATGGGATTTCCGTGTCGTTTTACTCAGCAGTTCCTGTAATAGATGGTCTGGGCCACTAATGCATCGACAGCACTTCTTTCTCATCCCTTGCAAGTCCTTGCGCCCAGATGACCTTCCGTGCAGCTGCTCCCGAATACAGCGGAGCCCTTGGAATGACGAATGGTGTTCGAGACCTTTCCTGTTGAATTTAAGAGGGGGTAACCAACGGGGCCAGGGGGGTGTTGTGTTTTGTTTTGTTTTAGTTTGACTACTAAGCTCCCTTTGTGGAGATATTTTTGAGCTTTGTAAGGGAGGTAAAGAGTGTTTAATACCCAGTTTTACAAAAGCTGTGGTGGAATCCTTGCCTTTCTCCGTCGAGCTCTTAAGCATTTTCATCGGCAGAACTTCTGCCCGGAGGTGGGCGGCTGAGCTCTGAGACCTGCAGTGACTCCACTTCCATCGTCCTTGTGGCAGGTTGGGCTCCTCTCAAAGACCTTCAGCATCGAAGACGGGAGTTTCTGACTGATGCTCAGAAGAGGGGAGGGCAGAGGGCATTTATGTGAAGGCGCCAGGGGAGCTTCCCCTGCTACTCAGCGTGGGGACCACGGGCCACAGTGGACCTTCTCTGCCTCCTAACTTCTCCCCTTGTTTGGGATCAGGGCTTCTGGATCCCAGACACTGTGTTCCACCATGAAAGGGAATAAGTTCTGCTGTGATGTCACTTAAGAGATAGACCTGTCCCCATCCATCCAGCCAGCCAGCCAGCCATCTGAACATTTAATTAATTCAAGGAGAATTATTGAGCACTTTTAGGCTCTCAGTTTAGTTGGAGAAAGGAGGCATAAATCACAGTAATGCAATCTGTTAAGGATAAGAGAGGTATGCACAAACATGTAGCAGTAACTAAGCAGTCGAATATTGTTACGTTAAAAGAGCATGAGAAAATGATACACAGATGCAGTTGTCTGTTGTGATCCCATCTTTGTATTTTTATGGAGTGTGTGTGTCTGCTTCCTTCCAGCCCCAGCCCACATGCTCACACAAGTCATGTTCCTGTAATAAAAACGTTGCTACTTCTGCCTTTTTCACTGAACATTTTAACATAAACATTGGGCATCCACACACATAAACATAAAACATATATACACACATGCATACACATACACATACATCACATGTGCATACATGCATATATATACAGACATATATACTGAGTACACACATAAATATATCTTCATCTCTATCTCTCATCTATATCAGTTGATTAATAGAGATTTATGTCATGTGTGAACTCAGCATATATGTGTATGTATATATGTATGTCTATATATATATATTTTATACTATTCAAGTTTTGAGAGAGAAAGAGAGAAAGCCTTTCGGGATAATAACTAGGAATTTTGATAAGAGCAATTTTCTAAAATCTAAGGGAGAATGTCTTCTTTCCTCCTTCTCTAAATGTCTCTGTGTTTAGCACTAATGAGAATTTGCAAGAGAGGCTGTGAGAGGCTGTTTGGAGAGTGATTTCCCTTAACACCTTAATAGAGACATGATGAGACATGAAGGGCAACAAGACATCATGGGCTGTTAGTCAACTTTAAGTCAAAACACATCCAGTTGCCGGTGATGGACATTAGGGCTTTCGAGACAGGGATGACCAAAAAGAATTTTCCCCTAAAATGTTAAACATATGAAGTGGCTTCACCTTCTTGCATCAGAAACCCAATCCTTGAATGCCTGAAACGTAAATATAGGATCGAATGATAGGAGGCCTGTGAGTGTCTAGATACGTGAGTCCAAGAAGCTCTAGTTGTAGAAACTGTGGGGAGAGTTGGGAAAGTACCTATCGACATGGTGCATTAACACTGTGCGCTTAGTCAGAGGTTATTTATTTTAAGGTGTTTTATTTATTCCATAGCACCAGGTAGAGATACAAGACCATTCAACATTATCATAAGGTAAAGAAAAACTAACACAATGTTGTTTTACTCTAACAACCAGGAATTTTGATGATGGCTCTGAGTATGCTATTTAAGAGTTTTCACTAGAACCAATAAAATATGTCTTCTGTCCTTCCTGACTACAAACATTCTAAATTAACAGGAAGAAGAGATGCCAAACTGGGTTGAGACCAGCACAGAGACCAGCTGAGACGACACTGAGTCATTTTAATCTAGCCTGTTGCTAAACAAACTCTGTGTCTCCAGAGATTTGAGAACTAGCTTCATTTCTGAGTTCATTAAAGAACCATCAAACTACAGATCTCAAAACTTCTCAAAAACATAAAATACAGAGATACAAACGGATGTGTTTCCCAGTTAGAAGCCCACTAACTAAGTCTGTACAAGAAAAGAAGAGAACTTAGACCCCTGACTTCTAGCTCACTCCAGCTTCTAGCCTCAAACTGGGGTCTCCAGTGCATTCTCAGGGGATCTGCCAATTCTCAGCCAGGGATGGTTCGTTCAGTTTTTGTTGACAGTATAAATACCAATATCAACATATTCTGGGTCACTGGTGGGAGGGTAGTGTGATCAGGGTGTGGCACTGTGAGATTTCATTGGTCAAATTTGCATTTGTGTTTCTGAATTTTTTTGTTGGTTCCATTCTAATGATCATAAGTTATCGAGACAAAACAGATAGGGTTTTGAATGTAGAGGCTAACTGAGGTCAGACCTCATTCTGTACAAATTTCTTAGAAGAGCAAATAGAAAAAAGAGAGCACAGCCCTGCCGGTGTGGCTCAGTGGTTGAGCATCGGCCCCTGCACCAAGAGGTCGCCAGTTCGATTCCTGGTCAGGGCACATGCCTAGGTTGTGGGTCCAATCCCCAGAGGGGGAAATGCAGGAGGTGGCCAATCAATGTTCTCTCTCATCGATGTTTCTATCTCTCCTTCTCCCTTCCCCTCTCTCTGAAATCAATAAAGAAAATAAAATTTAAAAGAAAAAAGAGAGCATTGAGCATCACAAGGCCCATGGCGGGATGGGGTTGTCACGTGCCCATCTGGCTCTCCTGGAGTCAAGTGGTGAGAACAGCTCCATTTACCCAGTGCCACACCATGTTAGATTAATGTGAATGTGAGTTTTATTCTTGCTATAGCTTTATTCCTATTAAATTGGTCATTTTCATTTGATTTTAGAAATACATATCAGCACTAAAAATCAGGAGTTTATACCTGTGTAACGTTTATACATATTTAAGGAACTCTATAAGAAGATATATTGGGTTAGCACTGGGGGATCTCAGGAATTGTATCCTTTATATTATGCAGATTTGAGCAAAAGCAATTGTATTCCACTCCGACTCCATCATTTGAAAGATTGGAGCCCCTGAGGCTCAGCTGTGATCCTCAGATTAGGATGGACAGCATCAATGGCAAAGGCCCCTTGGTCCAAGCTGGCTGCCCCTGTGCATTCTATGCTCAGCATTGACTTGGGGTGTACCCTACATGCTCCTCAAAATGCTCAGCTGTGCTTGGTTGCCTGTGCTAGTCTTTCGAAATCAGAACCGCTTTCAAAGGAGTCCACCACAGCCCTGACTTGACATTAGGGAAGGCAGGCTCCTTCCCTAGTTGCTGGAGAGGGACCGCAGGAGCTAATGGCCACAGGAAGTCACAAGACTGACGGGGGGGGGGGGTCACCAAAGAAACACAAGCACAAAAAGCAATGGAACACATTTTTGGCAAAGCGCTATTGCCTGTTCTCCAATGGTGCAGTCTCCTGTATGTTCTTTTTGGCAGCACAAAAAATGTGAGTCGGTCATCCACAGAGATGATCTTGGGGGAGGAGCGCATCTACCTGGCTGGCTGGCTCCTATAACACGGCACAGATGCCCAGCATCACGATGAGGTGGTAGAGAACATCTGTGAACCAGACAGAGCGGCAGCACACTCAGAAACAGTTCTGCAAGGATTGCAGACTGCTCAACAAGAGAGTTAATGCAACAGGAGAGTCGGCCTAGGAGTGTGAAGTAGCTTTTCGCAAATTCTACACGTTTTATACCAAGCCCATCTCGTTCATCCTTTGGGGTTTTTGTAGCTCACTTTCGTCAGTACAAAGAGTCCAACAGATAAACTTAGGATATGCACCTCTGACAGAAGGGAATCTGAACTTTGATAACAGGGCGATGGCATATTTCGCTGTAGAACTTCTTTTGAAAAACGAGAATCTGGGATCAGAGTCTAAAAAGTTGGTTTAGGTGATTTCCTGTCATTGTAAGAGCAAAGTCTACCCCTGTGAATTTATTAATAAATAGAACTGTCTCACACTGGCTCCTTGCACAGCTGTCTCCTCATCATTCGGGTGAGATCTTGGGCCTTAGTGGAAATGTTTCTTCCTCCAAGAGGCTTCCCTGGCTGCTAAACCACTTCTCTCCTCCCCCCACCTAATCCCTCAAGCTTACTAGGAAGGGCAGGGTCTCATCAGTCTCGTGGCAGTAACATGCGCCTAGAATAGCACCTGATACAGTGTTACAGTAATTAGGGCTGATCATTACTGGATGTTTGCTGGGTGCTGGGCATTGTTTTGGAGCCCTTAGCTGTACTATTTAATCCAAACAATAGCTGTGTCTGTGATAGGGGCAATGACTAGCCCAATTTCATAGAGGAAACTGGGGAACAGAAGGGCGAGGTCATTGCCAAGGTCACTCAGTTATTGAGGGGCAGAGTCAAATATTTGTTGCATGAAGAGACCATTGAAAACCATGGATCTGTTCTCTACACGCAGGAAACAGGCCAAGCCACCTGGTGACGTCTTTGCTGAGACTTGGGGGGTGGGATTCAGTTCTGCTTCATCCAGTTTACCCCCCACCCCTCCCTCCCTGCTCTCCCCCCTCCCTCCTCTCCCTGCAATCCCTCCCTCCCTGTTCTACCTCCACCCACCTCTGCCCCACCCAGGTGTGCTTTAAAGAGCATTTCCCATTCTTAGAAGCTTCGCTGGGCCAAAGGTAAGCTGCTTTTAGAACACACATCTGCCTGGTAAAATCATCGCCCCACAACGTTTCCCAGAAGTGCCTCTTGTCCTTACCTGGGAAGCGATAGAGACTCGAGAATCCCATGCCTGTGGTGAGTAAAGAGAGAGATCGTCGAAGGTTTAAGAAAAGACCACGGAAGAAGTCTCAGAGCTATGTTTCTAGAACACAGAGCGGCCTGTTTCTCCCTGATTAAACAGCAGGCCCCCCGTCGCATTCAGAACGCCATTTCCAGCTCACAAAGGCTCACAAAGGCTTCCTCTCTCGACATTTGCTCCTGGGTTGTCCAAGGCAGGGGTGGGTCAACTTTCTGGACAGGGCCAAAGAGGAGCCATCCTTAGCCTTGCCGACCAGGTGGTCTCCATTGCAACCACTGCCGCTGTGAACACAGCTGCGGACCGCACCTGGATGAACACGTGTGGCTGGGTCCAAAACTTTACAGACACGGAAACTTGAACGTCATATAATTCTTATGTGTCACGAAATGCCATTCTTTTGATTTCTTTTTCAACCGCATAAAAGGATTCTCAGCTTGCAGGCCCTACAAAATCCAGGGGCAGCCTGGGTCACTGCCCCTCTCCCACGACCTCCAGCTGTAGCCTGATACCTTCCAGAGGACTTCCGTAAGCCCAGGACTAGGCTGACTCCCTGGTCATAGTCACCCACGGCCCCTCCCCCACCGCTGTCACAGTATCTCCCTTTCCCTTACCATTTAACGTCTCTCTTTTTGCACGATGCTAAGTTCTTTAGGACAAAACCCACGGGGGGGCCCCTGTATTTCTGAAACCCCAGTGCCCAGGCCAGGCACAGTTCTTTGCTCAATAAAAGTCGACCTGCGCCCTGGCCGGTTTGGCTCAGCGGTTAGAGCGTCGGCCTGTGGTCCAGAGAGACCCGGGTTCGGTTCCCGCTAAGGGCACGTACCTCGGTTGCAGTTTGTCCCTGGCCCTGGTTGGTCGTGTGGGAGGCAGCCACTCGATGTGTCCCCTTCATGTCGATGTATCCCCCTCTCTCTTCCTCTCTTTCCCTCCCACTTTATCTGAACAAAAAATGTCCTCGGGTGAGGATTAAAAAAAACAAACAGTCGACCTGCCCTGGATGTTCCCGGTACGTTTCATTTTCTATGATCCCTGCCGACAGCACGCTCCATCTGGAAGCCCAGCAGGGCCAAACCCTCGCGCGCATTGCAACCGAGGCCTCCGCGTAGTGGGCTGGCCTTAACTCCTTAGTCTGGCATCAACGGCCCGCCCCCCAGGTAAGGGGTTGCAGGTGAAGGCTGTGTCTACACTGGAGGCTCTACAGGCACAGCTGGTTGGCAATTCGGTGACAATGCTCCAACCACCTGTGCCTGTGGGCGCAGCCGCGGGAAGGCGAGCACCGGGGACACGGGCTTACTGCGCAGGGAGAGCTCCACCACCAGGACGCCCCCTGTCTGCTCTCGGAGGAGGCGCTTCCGTCTGTCGCAGGTCTGAAGGCCCAGGAGAAGCAGAGGTGAGGGGTGGGGGTGGGAGGGGGGTGAGAAATGAACGCAGAAGAGAAAAGGAAGACAAGAAATTTAAAAAAGCAGTCACCAACTTGATAGAGTCAAAATCCCCCAGCTAACAGAGACTAGTGACCTTCTCTATTTAAACAGCCCAGAGAGACAGCTCTCATCCTCCCTGAATTGGAGAAACTGCTCACGCTGCAGGAGACCCTGCTGGAAGAGGCCCCTGGTGTGGGAGGGAGTGACCCTTTGGGGGTTAACAGTGATTGGAGAAGTGGACACTTTCAAAGCGTGTTCTGGTTCACCTTTTCTTTTCTAAATGCCGTGCCAATAATTATCCTTTTATCAACTGGTAAATGTCTCCTGCTCCCTTCTCTTTCTCTCTGTGTGCCCGTCAGTGGCCACTTTCTGGCCAAAGGAATCAGCAGAACGAGATATTTTCATCTCGGGTCTGTTGGTTACTACGGGCGATGTGACCAGGGCCGTCTTCAGACACTGTCCGTCCTCGAGCCCTGGTCCAAGCAGAGCCGAGAGGTACACGTCTGGCGTGTAACACTTAGGTCTCCAAGGCAGAGGTTCTCACCTGAGCATGATTCAGTCACCTGAAGGGCTTGATTGGGGGGCCCATGCAGAGTTTCTGGATCATGTGCCTGGGGGTCCTGAGAATTTACATCCCCAATGAGTCCCCAGTTGGTACTGAGGCTGCGGGGGGCCACGCTTAGGACCACTGCTCAGAGGACCAGGGTTGCATCAGGTCACAGTGGAAAACTGTCCCTCATCTGAATCAGCAACGTCTGTCTGTTGATTGATGCTGCTGAAACTTTGGGGTGGGGGGAGGGTGAGGAGGGGAAACTGGCCGGTCAAGAGCTAAAAATACCCACCTTTTGACTTCCGTCCAGAACCTACTGTTACCACCGAGATTTTACATTTCCCTGTGCTTTTCACTTTTTCAAAGCATTTCCATGTCTGGCACCCACCACCTTCCCCACCTGCCACTGCTCCCCGAAAAGGAAGGAGCCTCTGACTTGTCGCCACGCTGTCTTTAACGACGGGAAAGCCAGGCTCCAGACGGGGTGACACCTGCCAGGCAGGGCGGCGGGGAGGCAGGGTGGGCAGGGCCAGACTGTCCGCCCCACTCTCTGTCCTTTCCTCCAGAGCTTCCTCCGCACTCACCGACCCTGGTCTGGTTACCGTCCCCAGCTAAAAATACAGCGTCTCAAATGCCAGCGCGCCTCGGGTGACATTCTGGTCGGGGAGAGGAGCTCACCACGGGGCAGGAGAGCTTCTCGCTGTCACAGATGAACGTCTCGCAGTGCAACCAAACCTTGGAGAGTTTGGGGATGTTCTGGAACCGGAAGGCATTGAACTGGAAGGTCGCTCTGTGGTCTTTCCCGTTCTCATGCACGAGGATGGTTTCATCCGTGGGGCAGCTGAAGCACATGGGGTGGGGGTGGGGGAGACAGTGTTACCTCCTGGAAGGCAGCAAGTGCGTCTCAGGCAAGCTCATGCACAGCGACAGCACTGCCTTGGGCCCTCACACAGCTCGTCATCCTTCCGAAGCCCTCCGACCGGCAGCATCTCAGTTATCCTCACGACTATGGGCCCGCTGAGGAGCGGAGATGGGTGTGGGCGTCCCCATTGTACAGTCAGGCTGCAGTGGGGTGAGCGGAGAGGCTTCTAAGTCACACACCTGGTAGGGCGACACCGCTGTCCCAAAGGAGTGCGATCCCTGAGACAGAGCCCCCCAGGAGCACTGGGATATGTCGACTCCACAAGACAGAGACAAAGGTGCTGGGCCGGCATTTCCCAAAGTGCTGCCCTAACCACCGAGGTCCAACTCACACCCGACACGTTCCTCTGTGTGTGTGGTGAGGTTTCGCCACGGGAAAGGTCTGTGGGCGCCAGAGTGTTGACCACTGGAGCGCGCCACAGCGGGGGGGCCAGCAATGCGCCTCCTGGGCACCTCGGCCTCCAGTCACCCAGCTCCACCGCCCCGGAGAGCAGCCCAGCTTCAGAGGTACCCTCCCCACCCACTCCGCAGGACGGACAGCGGGCGGACAGAGACATGGCGCTGAAGGAACCTTAGCTCTGAGGGTTGCTGAGGGACACAAGGCACCCACGCTGTGCCTTGTACCAGGACCAGGGCTCAGAAGCTGGCTTCTGTTTGTGGTGGTCTCTGAGCAGTGACAGAGCTGGGCGCATTTTCCGAGCTGTGAGACAAGACTCTTGGAGGATCATTTGGTCCACAAACCCGAGATTCTTGCACAAACTTGACACGTGAGTACTTAACACAGTCCCTGGACGCCGAGCGCCCGAGCCAGTGGAAAACAAGGTAAGCAGAGTGATGTCGGGGGCAGGAGGAGGCAAGTCATGGGCCGGACTAGATGCCTTGGCACGGCTGCCCTCTTGGCAATGGCTGGGGCACCTGCCCCTCTGTGACAGATACCTCTAGACGGTGGAATGTCCACCAGGAGGTTTTCACATGGTTGCCACGGGAGTCTCCTTCCCCACGTAAGATAAAACGTCCTGATAATACATCTACTGTACTTTCTCCAGGCACTCTTGAAAACTGAGGTTTCCTCTAGAGGGCCCAGTGTGACCCCAACGCACCTGAGGGTTGTGGAAGTTCTCCCCGTTGACACTGGCCTTCATGCGTGTTTCTCCGACCCCAAGGGCCATTTCAACTAGGCAGGGAATGGAGCTAGATCAGGACTTCTCCCTACGGCTGTGCTTAAATGCAGATCCCCAGGCTCACCCAGGGACCTTTTGATGTGGTAGGTCAACAGCGCCTGCATGTGCACCTGGCACCCTCGGTAATCTGTGCACACGACCTGAGGGACACGTGTACAGACAACTCCGACGCACAGGCATTCCTTTCTCTTTCATGTCACACCTCCATCAGGTGAGCAACAGCCCCAGACCCCCCCGCAGGTGGGCAATCCCATGATGGAGCAGAAGCCTTTGCCCCCGTGTGGCCATTGTCTGAGGGAGGTTTCCAATGCCGGCTGCAATTTCAGGTCCCGGGGGGTCAGTTACTTATTTCAGAACCTCCCCGAGGCGCCTTTGATTGTGCCGCTATCAACAGAACCTCAAGGACAGATGTGAAATAAGCACCCAAACTAAGCTCCCTTCTCCGCAGGAAGCTTTGCCAGGTGGCTCCGCTGGAGCTCTGCTGGCCTGTCCTTCACGCCACCCAGGAGATCATGCGGCCGAAGCTCGGATCTCCGTCCTCTTACTCGCTCTAGACTCTGGCACGTTTCCGAACCTGTCTGTGCCTCGGTTTTCTCATCCATAAAACAGAGAGGATCACACTACTTACTTAACGGGGTTTAAAGACATGTAAATAAGTTAGTATTTGTGGAGCACCTGGCTAGAGCCATGTCTGGCCTGTTGCAAGTGCTTTATTTGTTAAATAAAAATAAAGATTTAAAGGTCCAGAG
Organism: Molossus molossus; assembly: GCF_014108415.1. Taxonomy (NCBI): domain Eukaryota; kingdom Metazoa; phylum Chordata; class Mammalia; order Chiroptera; family Molossidae; genus Molossus; species Molossus molossus. The sequence continues at coordinate 14,427,947 of NW_023425352.1, forward strand.
TGGCTCGGCCTTTGTTAGCTGATCATTTTGTCCCTGGCCCCAGTGTTTACTTAAGCCCCGACGGGTTCTGGAAACCCAGGGGCACACCGGTCTGCGCTGCTCTGGGGAGCGGCCTCTCGTGTTTGCTGCTCACTGTGTGGGTGATGCCTGCATCTTGCGTCTATCTCCACCTCACCTCTCTTTTCCAAAGTTTCCATTCTAAGTGTTTCTGGACAATTGTGATCTCAAGCTTAACATGTCATCCTTGTGCTCAAGGAGAATCCAAAGAACCTTATCCAGGAAGCTCCATCCCAGCAGCCAATAAAAAATACTTCTTCACCCTCACAATCACAGACTCTGCAATACAAAGCCATCTTTGCCACATAGTCCTCAGACCCCTTGTCCTGACCTCCTCTGCCCAGCGTACTCAATTGGCCGCTAAACTTTTTTATGATTTCTCCCTCCTTGGAGGACCTCTCCATTCACCTGGCCGCACCTCGGTTCAGGTGTTGTCACGTTTGGTCCAATAGCCACCACCGCCTCTAACCTGGTCTTCCCACCTCCCGTGAATGCTTCTGCACCATCCCATGTATGACGTCCAGCATCACCTTTCTACTGTGCAGTTCTAGTGCTCCAGGCCTCTACTCAAAAAGGTTAAGCCCTGGCCGGTTTGGCTCAGCGGTTGGAGCATTGGCCTGTGGTCCAGAGAGACCCGGGTTCGGTTCCCGCTAAGGGCATGTACCTCGATTGCAGTTTGTCCCTGGCCCTGGTTGGGTCGTGCGGGTAGCAACCACTCGATGTGTCCCTTTCATATCTATGATTCTCTCTCTCTCTCCCTCTTCCACTCTATCTGAACAAAAAATGCAAAAATGTCCTTAAGTGAGGATTAAAAAAAAAATGTTAAGAGGTCTTCATTATCTACTGAATTAATAATAAAAACAATGACATTATTAAATCAGTTGGATACTGACTAGGTACTCCATGCTAAACCTTCTACATGGATTATCTAATTTAGTCCCCACCAGGGTTCTGATGTCAGACTGATTGGATTTGAACACACTTCCCCTCCACACACACAAACTATGTGACATTAGTTAACCCCTCCTGTACCTCAGTTTTCTCACCTGGGAAATGGGGATGGTAGGAACAACCCTACCCCTACCTGTTGTAAAGCAAATGAGTTTGTATCTGAGAAAGCAATCGGAACAGTACCTGGTACCAGAAAGCAGACTGTAAATGTGTGCTAGGATCAGTACGCAGCCTGGAAGCACAGAGGATGTCACTCATTAGCTACAGGAGGCTCCACCTCTTCCTCCCAAGCTGTCCTGAGCCAGGAGGCCTGGGTCTGCCTGGCCCCTCTCAGCCCTGTGAGCCAGAGAGCAGTACCTACCCCTTGTTAATCAGCTGCCACTGCAAGGGGTACATGAAATCAGCAGAGGGTGTGGCCCAGCAGCTGTTCAAAACCACTTTGAACCTGGAGATGAAAGGAAACGCATCACTCTGAGCCAGAGAGTGGTGATTGCAAAGTCTCTCGGCTAGGCTAGTCTCTCTTACTTTTCTTTGTCTTTAAAAATACAAACGTGGAGAAAATGTACTTACCTGACGCTTAACCCTTTGGCTTCCACTCCTGCAAACAGATCTGAACCAATTTCGGATGTCTCCAGGACAAAGGGGGCTTCTTTCTTAATGGAGAACTTGGCATTCTTTGGAAGGAAATTGACACTGGGCATTATGACCTCTCAGACTGAGCAGTGGGGTTCGACAGGAGCAGATGGCTTGGGATGGGGTGGGGGTGGGGACCCACCCCAAGGGCACAGACACGGGAGACCACAGTGAGAAACCTCCAGGATCAGAGAAGCTGTACCTCCTAGGACGCTGGTGCCATCTTAGTAGGGATGAGGACATCAACATGTCTGCATTCGCTGGTCACAGTGAGACACCCACTGTGTGTCTCATCTGTGCCAAAAGAAACAAGACTTGTCTGATGGCGAAAAACAGTAGAGTCCAGGAGTGCTGAAGCACTGGGTGACCAAATCCCCGAAGGGCACGGAGACCAGACACATGCAACACTGCTCTGAACTTGCTCCTCTACTGTTCGAGCCGATGCCAGCCTGGACCGGACAGTTTATGATCCGATTCCCAGTGCAGTTATCAACAATGACAACAGCAACTCACTGATCGCTGCTCTGTGCCAAGCACTGCTCTCTCCCCTTCGGGCTAGTCTCTATGGCTGGGTATTCTGTCTATTGAGATTATTGCGTAAAAAGCACAGATCTCGCATGTATGTGTAACCAAGGACATAGACAACAATGCTGGGGACGGAGCAGGGCGGGGGAGGGGAATCGGGAGGAGGAAATGGGGGGGAGAGAAACATCTGGAACAAAAATAAATTAATAATAATAATAAAAAAGCATAGATCTCTGTCTCCAACCACCCGCCATTCTAGCAGGCAGACAGACCACAGACAATAGGTAAGTGAGCTGTGCATGTTAGAACACAGTACGTAATATAGGGAAACCAGAGGACATTCGAGCAGGGTGAGGTGGGTTGGGAGTGCACGGAGAGAGAAGCTGTAATTGTGAATAGAGTAGCTGGGGAGGCCTCATTGAGGATGTGGTGTTCGGACCAAGGCTCGAGGGAGCTGACGGAGCCTGTGCTTCCCGCTAAGGACTGATACTAAGAAACACTTCTATACTGCACACGGCGTCCAAGGAAGGGTGCTTCAGCCAAGGCAAAGGCCCTGGGGTGAGAGAGTGGCCGGCAGGACCTCGAGGCCCAATGTGCCTGTGTAAAGGGGAAGTGGGGGGGATGAGTAGGGTACAGGAGATGATGTTGATCCAGAGGCTGTGGAGATGGATCCAGTTGAAACTGGTTAAGTGCCACAGGGGGTCATGGTCATGATTTCAGAAACAGCGCCTTTGGTCATGGGGCTGGTGTATGTGCTCTTCACCTGTCATCTTCATCAGGCGGTTCTGGGTTAATTATGAGGAGTAAATAGCAGTGTTTCCCATGGACTTACCCAAAAGAGGCTGATTTATCCATTCTTTGAGTCTTAGGGTCACTCAACTCCAGTAACGACCTTTAACTACTCTCCGAGTTTAGCTTCCAGAGACAAAAATGTGATGATGGAAGGACAAGGATCCTGGGCTAATCCTAGCTCCCATCACGAACCTGGGGCCCATCACAGGCAAATGAGGCTTTTGGGCCCCAATTCCCCCATCTTCAAAATGGGAATAACCTTTGCCTTCACCTACCTTGCAGAATCGTTTTATGATGGCGAATTAGTGTACTAGAAGCATAAAGCAGAAACCAGGATACTAGTTAAAATGTTGAGATTCATGGACTTGGAACTTTGCAGAACTGCAATAGGTAAACAGGGGCAGCGGCAAGGGTATCTGGTTAAAATGGACTTTCACCTCCTACGGTTCGGGTTCGGAGGATTGGCCGAGAGGCTTCAGCTCCTACGTGATCTGGCTGCCTGCAAGTCTGCCCGGGGCTCCTGGGGCTCAAGTCACCAGAACGTCAGAGGTTTTCTTCCCATGTGTCAGTCCCCTTCACCATTGAAATGGTTGCAATCATTAAACAAGAACGTTCTTAGTCACAACTGACTTACTAGCTTAATATGCACACTGAAGTGACAGGTTATTGGTGGTGTTTAATCTTTTTGGTTATTTCCCAAGATTTGTCATATTGCGAGAGACCATTTCCAAATGTGGGACCTTAGCTGGGGACCACACTGTAGTCCCCAACCTATCAGAGTTGCTTCTCCCAGCTCCACCCTCCAGGGCCAGCCAGCAGAATATTGGAACGGGGATAATGCCTCTGCTCCCAGGGGAAGCTGCCCGACTTTGTTTCAAGTGGAGAATAGAATCTACACTATCGATTTGATTTCTGAAGCAAATACTTTTCATGGTCAGTTTCTTCACTTCTCACCCTATGGCTAAGGCAATGCTCAGCATGATATCCCCCTGTTTTCTTTATAACATGAAAATCAGGAACCTGTTTCCAGATAGCTCCACCCTATAATATTTGCAGAGTTTTCTTTGGTATTTCAGGACACAGAAACACCACATACATGACTAATGCAGAGAACAGGATGGATGAGCATCTTGGAAAATCATGCCATCCAGGCCCTTCGCCCGAGCAAAAGACTGAGTCACAGCCAGCTGGGACGCGCTGAGGATGGGTACAGCCATCCATGTAGGCAAGATTTGGGAGCTGCTTTTTCTCACAAGCTCAAGGAGAGATAGCAGTGAAAGAAAACTGCCTGAAACTAAACTTGTCCCAGAACAAGTTCCTAGAATCTTCCAGAACCTAGAAGATCACCTCTGACTCACTGTGCCCTTTGTTGGTCTGATGAGTTCTAGAATATAACATTTCAGTCCTGGGCTCTGGTTTTCAGTAGGGGCACTGACCAAGTGGACCATACTCAGAGTGACTGGGATGATGAATGGACCACCCACAGTGGGAAGATGTTCAGCTTGGGAAAGACAAGCTTGAGATAGTTGCAGGACTGTCAGCAACATCATTGCATGGCATGATTCCAGACGACAGAACCAACATCAGCGGGCCGGTGTTCCGGATGTCACCTATCATCCACTGATGGAAAAGGGGAAGGCCCAACTTGCTGTGGTCCTCGAAAGAGGCAGGGAGACACCCCTCGGCAACCTTACAGAAGGGTCTTGGACTGTGCATGGAAAGTCAAGGTTGATCTCCTCCAAGCTTTGTTCTGACTCCGGAAGTCTATGAGATTTGGGCCTCTATTATTTGCGTTTGTTCCATCCCAAACTTTTTCATTTATCTTTATCTAAGAAGAATGGTTAGTACCATTTCGAATGAGTATGAGTCACCCTAACCTCACACTGATATTGATGTTCAACCGTACAAAGGTAACGGCATTTGTTCTAGAAGCTCTCAGAGTTTTCACTTTAAATGGGGTCAAAGGCTATTTCACAGACACTCACCTTGTGCCGGGCACTCTGGTATGTGCTTCATAATGATTATTTCATTTAACCCTCGTAATAAGCTTATGGGATAAATGCTATTTAACAAACACATATACATTTAACAAACACATAGGTGGAAACCCACAGAGGTTAATTAACTTGCCCAAGGCCACACAACTAGTAAATGATAGAACTAAGCTTTCAAACCAATGGTGTGATACCAAGACCTAGTTTCTTAACCACAGCACTAGGCTATGTCTGCAAGCTGACTACCTTCCTTTATTTTGGACTGGGAGTCAAAATAACTTTTTGCCCAGAATACCAACCATGGGCCATTGGCAAGAATGGGTGGGAGGGGGTAGGGAGAGAAGAGAGGACGCATGCTGGTAGAACCGGTGGTTTTGGGGCCGAGCATTTGGAGTTCCCGGAACCCTAAGCAATTAGCAGAGCTTTGATTCCATTGTGCAATCTAGGGCACAGCTCTGTCACTGCTAATTTGATGGAAATATATGCAGGGAGCAGCTGTTGCTTCGGGAACACACAAGAATGCTCTCGAAGTGGGAGAGGGGAGGAGAAGAAAAATACCAACTGCATGGGGCAGGCATGGGAAACAGCCCGTGGTGGGAATCTTAATCAGCATGAACGTCTCTGTCCTAACAGCAGAGCTCCCTGTTTGCTGAGCTGTTTGTCCTGTAAAGGTCTTGGTGGGCCCCAGAGGAGACCTTAGCCTCATTTCTAGAGCAGTTCAAGGAGGCATCTTGGAAGCCTGTCTCCAGCCCAGAGGATGGCCTGGGTGATGCTGAGGATATGCCTCTTTAATTATTTTTTTCTCTTAGAAAAGAATAGACTCTTTCCAGTTCTAAAATTTGATGTTTATATCTGAACCTAAGCCCAACATGGCGGATGGTGGGTGATGATTTTTGACAATCCTGGTGCCTCTCCATTCCCCTCTGTGTAAACTCTGCATAGGCTCATTTCTATACTTTTATCTGGTTAAAATAACAATGACGCACTTCCGGACAGGGACTCAGCTGTCAAGACGGCCTGTCATTAGGACGTCCCCCAAGACTGTTGTCAATGTGTGGAGCCTATTTTTCTCTCTGGACCACCTTCATCAATTACTGCGGTGGTTTGAGTATCTTTTTATCACTCTGGCTCTCATCACCAGGTTGACCTTCCTGGTCACAGGTCCAGGGGTTATAAGTCCTTTTTTTCAGGATTTAACCACTGTGTGTGGCCAGGGGCAGATCTAGGTTTTGTGGGATCTTGAAGCTTTTCTAATTTGGAGAGCCCTCTTTAATGAAAAGAATCATAAACTGTCAGTACAAAGATGAGACACAAGGCCTTGAAAGGGGAGTGTGCAAGTGAGGGTGTACAACTCCCGCGTCACTCCCTTCTCAGTAAGTCAGCCCCGAAGAGCAGGGAGATCTGTCTGCCAGACTGGGCCCTGCTCCAGACTACTGTGGGGTCTGGGGCAGGTCACTTCCTCCTCCTGGGCTTCAGATCCCATGTGTAAAGTGGGCCGGGTTATCCTAGGGTCTCTTCTAGCTCGCGCCCTCTGCGTTCAGGGGGGTTAATAGTTTCAGGGAGTCAGTAAAGCAAGCTCAGAGTTCAAGGTCAGCGGGGTTCCAGGCAATACAGGCGTTTTCTTTGTGAAATGAATGGGTTGACCGTGATGGCCCCTAAGGATACCTTCTAGTTCTAATGTCCTGGAGCCTGCTGGGCTAGTGCTGCTCTGTCTCTCTCTCCTCACTGACAGCTGCAGGTTGGGAACACAAAGCACCCCTTCCAAACAGGGCCTGTTGGGCTAGTGGCCACTGCGCTTTTAGTTTCCCTGGAGTACTTTATGCTGAGAAAGACCAAGATGTGCCTTTACCTTGGATGTCAACATAGGCAGCGTGCCCAGACTAGACAGTGAGGAAGCCCACTAGACGGTGAGGAAGCCCACTGAGCGAAGGGCTTTGGAGACCTAAGAACTAGGCAGCAGAGGCCAACCTCAAGCTGTCTCCTTAGCCCTGGCCCAGGTAGGGAGCTCACTACTCTGTGCAAGTGTTTTAACGTGCTGGATCCTAAATATAAACCTCTACAGTGGGTTGTAGTGGAAACAAATCTTGATTAAGAGTTAGACATTGGCCCTGGCCGGTTTGGCTCAGCGGTTAGAGCGTCGGCCTGCGGTCCAGAGAGTCCCGGGTTCGGTTCCCGCTAAGGGCATGTACCTCCGTTGCCGTTTGTCCCCGCCCTGGTTGGTCGTGTGGGTGGCAGCCACTCGATGTGTCCCTTTCACATCGATGTTTCTCTCTCTCTCTCTGTTCCTCTCTCTCCCTCCCATTCTACCTGAACAAAAAATGGAAAAATGTCCTCGAGTGAGGATTAAAAAAAAAAAAGAGTTAGACATTGGCCCTGGCCAGCATGGCTAAGTGGTTAGAGCATTGGCCTGTGGATTGAAGGGTCGAGGGTTTGATTCCCAATCAAGGGCATGTACCTGGGTTGCAGGTTCAATCCCTGGCCCCAGTCAGGGTGCATGCTGGAGGCAATTAATCAGTTTTTTTTTTCTTTCTCTCTCCATCTCTCCTTCCCTCCCAATCTCTCTAAAAATCAATGGAAAAAAATATCCTTGGCTGAGGATTAAAAAAAAAGAAAAAGAGTTAGACATTGGCCATCCTACTGTCTATTGACCATTGGCGACTCACAGGATTTCCCTTGCCTCAATGTTCTCTCAATAAAATGGGAAGGTTGGATTCTTTTCTCTGTGGTACCTTTCATGTCTTCCATCCAGTCTATGAGCCTGCCTTTCTGCTGCATTTAGTTTTGTTTTGTTTTTTTATCCTCAGCTGAGGACATTTTTCCATTTTTTTGTTCAGATAGAGTGGGAGGGAGAGAGAGGAAGAGAGAGAGAGAGAGAAAGAGAGAGAGAAGGAGAGAAACATTGATGTGAAAGGGACACATCGAGTGGCTGCCACCTGCACGACCCAACCAGGGCCGGGGACAAACTGCAACCGAGGTATGTGCCCTTAGCGGGAACCGAACCCAGGTCTCTCTGGACCTCAGGCCGAAGCTCTAACCGCTGAGCCAAACCGGCCAGGGCTGCATTTAGTTTTTAAAGAGGTTTAAACCTAGACCAAAGCTTACATCTCAGCTTGTATGTAAGATGGAGTTCTGCATAGAACTTAGGGAAGAGAAAATCCTGAGGAAGGTCCCATCATCTCCCGGAGAGGCCAGAGGGCGGCAGTGGGACCTGGAGACCACTTACAGTGTAGAAGTTGAGAGACAACTGGCTTTCAAATGTGCCCATGCTCCCATTCTTCACGTGAACAGTGGCCACTCTGAAAAGGGGAGAGAATTTTGCATAAGGACTGAAACATGCCTGCTTGACAGGGACTGCAGAGCGCACACAAGGCAGCCAGCCCCCTGCTCTCCGAGCGACTTACCTCTGGTCGAAGGCAGCCTGGTTCACCAAGTAGGTGGAGTGGTAGGTGCAGGAGAAGGAGTAGTTCACGGGCTGGTTCTTCACGATCACTGTGCTGTCATTGGAAACAATGTGGCTGTAGAAGTGGTAGATGGGGGGCTTGTACTGGAGAGAGGAAGAAGGCAGTTAGAATGGACCTGTGCCCCACGATGAGAAGGAGGGTTCTGAACAAAGCGATTGACGTTGGCTCAGAACAAAGCCCCTGGGGAGACAGAAGGGTCTGGCATTAAGAGTAGCATCCACTCTTCTTGTCAGGGTGGGGTGATCATTTTTATAAATAGTTCTTGCACCTGTTCAACGATAATTGTTTAAAATAATCCAAATTGAGCCCAGCCAGTGTGGCTCAGTGGTTGAGCGTCGATCCATGCACCAAGAGGTCACTGGTTCCATTCCTGGTCAGGGTACATGCCCAGGTTGTGGGCCTGATCCCCAGTGGGGGACATGCAGGAGGCAGCCAATTGATGTTCTCTTTCATTGATGTTTCTATCTCTCTCTCCCTCTCCCTTCCTCTCTCTCTAAACTCAATAAAGGAAAAAATAAAATAAATGAAATAAAATAATCTAAATTGAATGTGGTATGCTTAAAAGAAACCCATGCACCTGCTGGGCTTCTGACCCAGAAGAACTGGCGCGGGAACCTTTACTTTCCAACATCAACTTTTCACCCATTTCCCCTGCCTAAGTCATCTTACATGAAAACCTTCATCCACGCAGGGTGATTTTTAGAAATCTCCCATTTCTAGACTATGACTGTCTAGTTCTTAGCTCTAGTCTTTTCTCAATCATGAGCACTATTTCTGAGACTCTTTCCTCTGACTTGTTGAACACTGAAATCACACACTACTAGAGTCCGGGGTGATCTTGAACATCCACTTGAGAAATGACCTCCCTAAGACCACACAGATAATGTTTAGTTCACTTTACCAGGACACGCAAAGACATGATGTTTTTGTTAATCATGACCTTGACTCTTTCCACGTAATCACTGAATCCCTGTGGGGTCTTTAGGAAGAGGTGGCCCGGGGAGACCTTTGCTCCTGTTTTCTGAGACCTGATTTCTGTACAGTCTTTTGTAGTCAAGAAGGTAGAAATGCCGGATGTCGGTAGCGGAATAGCCTCCCTTCCCGACTATGATGGTATCCCTACTGGTTGTGGCCTCCAACGAGCACCTTATTGGGAGGTCTCAGGTTCTCCTCTTGTCATATAGGATATTGGCAAGAGGTTGTCTATAGTTTCTTTTGATTCTGATGACCTTTCCTTGATATTTTATAAGATCTAGTTACAAATTGTATTGAACTTTGATTACTCCTTTAAAATGCCTTTCCTGCCCTGGCCGGTTTGGCTCAGCAGTTAGAGCATTGGCCTGCAGTCCAGAGAGACCCGGGTTCGGTTCCCGCTAAGGGCACGTGCCTGGGTTGCAGTTTGTCCCGGGTCCTGGTTGGTCGTGCGGGTGGCAACCACTCGGTGTGTCCCTTTAACGTCAATGTTTCTCTCTCTCTGTCTCCCTCCCACTCTATCTGAACAAAAAATGGAAAAATGTCCTCGGGTGAGGATTTTTTTAAAAAAGCCTTTCCCAATACCCTTTATCAACCCTTCAGAGTCTCGGGAGAGGATGCCCTACTCATCCAACCCCGGAAGGGCGGAGCTTGTGAGCACGTGCGGAACTGAGCAAAGCAGAGGTGGGCGTGTCCGGTGCTCTGCTCACAGAAGTAAGAGTCAAATTCAAATCCAAAGACTCACTTAAACTAGACAGCAGAGAAGAACGTACGTAGCACTAACATCTCAAGAAACACAATGGACTCTTAAAAGGAAATTGGTGAATTCTAAATCCTTCTTAGGGTGGACAGCAGACATCTCCCTTTTGGGCCCAGCTGTCTCATCTTAGCGACTCCTCCTTGTGTGGCCCGAACTTACCTCGGACTGGGTTCCACAGTAGGACTTGTTTTTAGGTGACAGATCTGGGATTACAAATTGGTAGTAACCTCCTTCGTGGACCCCATTGTAACACAGCCCCCCAAGTGCCAGCTGGTGGACTTCCCATCCATAGGGACACTCAGGGATTTTGGTGATGATGGTTTTGGGATAACAAAACACAAGAATGACATCTGGAAAGAAGATACACAAAATTGGAAATCAGATATGGTAATCATATTAATCTACATAAATAACAGTGGGTTCTAACTACGCCTGAACATGCAAAACAGCTGGTTAAAAACACTTTCCCTGCTATTCTTCATGGACTGTGATCAAAGTTTTCCCCAACCTCAGTCATTAAAGTTCTGCTTTTATAGTTTTTGATACATCTGTAATATTTAATGTGTTCAAATATAACTATACTTAAAATGTGTTCAAAATGGGTCCACTTTAAATTTTTAATTTATTTCACAGAACTTATATGCATGTATGCATAACCAATGGACACAGACAACAAAGCTGGTGTCAGTGGGGGAAAAAGGAGAATCATCTGTAACAAAAATAATAAAAATAATAATTAAAAAAATAAAATTTTAATTTATTTCAAGAAATATATCCATGGAACCAGATTGAATTGATTGATTGATATCTATTATATATATATATATATATCTTTTTTAAAAATCCCATAAAAATAAGCACATAACCTAAAGTCAAAACTGTCCATTCATTTAAAAAAAAAGTCCATTCCATTCACGTGAAACAGTATTTCATGGGACAGGACAGAAATTCAACAGTCAAGTAGGAAATAAGAAAAATGTGGAGATGTTGTCTCTATTTATTGACCTACCTAGCATTTTCTAATTTTACCCAGTACATTTTTACTTTCTGTGGGAAAACTCTGATTGGCACTGGGGGGGTCTTAAGTGCTTCTACTTGGCTATATTATTGCATTTTCATAACATCATAAGCACAGAGCTCTGAGGGAAGTTTCAGGAAGTTTCCTTCCCGGGAAAACGGCCCTGCCCCAGGACATACCTGCTTTGTTCGGAGTGCATGATTTCGCAGAAGCTTCCACAAAGACAGCCAACAGGACAAAGGCCCTCATCACCATTGCTTCTCAGCACCTGGTCTTCACCAGGCGGCCAAACCAGGCTGGCCAGATGTTCACGGTCCTGCCAGGGCCCGAGCCTCGATCATTCTAGGTCAGAAACACGAGCAAGAAATTAAAACGAAGGGTGAGATCAAAGCAGCACACACAGTCGTGGGGGACTTTCCAGGGGAGATCCCCGATGCCATCCATCCCCTCTTCCTAATGGTTCCTGCTCTGCACCGAGAGGCAAAACGTGGGGCTCATACCACTGGGAGCGTCAGTAACACACGGCGTCGCTCATGTTCCCGCCTGTCTCATTCCCTCCGGCCCGTGGATGCTGCCTCCCAGATGCTGCCAACTCTCCGGCCCCGGTCCTAGCTCGACTTTATACCGGCTGAGGCCGTAAAAGAAACCGGCTCCAGATAACTCACAATGAACACGCATTATCCACGGCGGGAAGAAAGGGGACCTCGCACAATAATCCGATGGGGAGCTCAGTTACGGCCACTTGAGTCTAATTTCTTTTACTTCACACGGTTGGAAAAACTTTTTTTTTTTAACCGCTTCAACCAGGATTGGAATCAAAAGTTACATTTTTTCCCCTCTTGCACAAAAAAACGTGTAACCGATTGGCGGCAACCTACTTTCTGCACGATTCCAAGAGACGCTTTCCTTCCTTTACGTCTTGCTTTCTTCCTTATTTTTCTATGTAAACTATCGAAACTTTGAACTTACAAGGATTCCAGTTCAGCAGTGTTACACCTGACGGACAAACCAACCAACCAACAACAAAATAGGCTGTGTGTGTGAATGCAGATATGTTAAAGCTTTCGTTCTCTAATATCTTAAATAGACTCTGAACTCCTCGCATTGCATCCCACAGTTCCTCTAGAACTTCATCCTGAAACATCACTTTTGACTGAAGATCTTAAAGTTTTGTTAAATTCCCAAAGCAAGGACACTGGAAGAAGGAACTTCAATAAGGGGATCTTATGATCAGTCCTTAGTCACCAAGCAAGGTCCCACCGGAAAACAGCAGAGAAAGCTGCCCCTGGGAAGCTCCCAAAGGTGTTGCCTACGGCCCCAGAAATTGAAAAGTAAGAAATCAGGGTTTGCTTGAATTTTTGTTTTTAGAGGAAACAACCCCTTTTCTCCATCAACGGAGAGTATCTTGTACAGAAGCCCTGAGCCTTCTGAGAGACGGATGCCAAAGCGTAGAAACAGCAAAGCCGAGAAATAACATTACCTACACACTGCGACTCAGGGTTAGAAGACTGGCTTCCGGCCCTGCTTTGCTGCTTCTATTTCTTTCATTTTAACATACACACCCTTTCCTCCAAGCCCACGTAACGTGATGCCTCAGAAACACTGAGCTGTATCTTACAAGCAATATGCATACAGAATGAGGTAGAGTTTTCTTAATTCCTCAAAACCTATGGTTAGATTAATGGTATGTCTTACCATGATGGTGTCCAAAGGTGGAGGAAATAGCCACATGGCAAGCTACTAAAATTCCGGTGACTCAGTTTCCTTCTCTGTAAATGGAGGCTGCAGCCCTGGGCTCCCCCGACAGACCAGAGAGCCGTGAGGAGAGACTGCTGTACATTGTAAAGTACGAGATAAATAAACAGACTCAGTGAACGGGCAGAGAACCATTTCCAGCAACGTGTGTTCGTTTCTGAGTTGTTTTTCTTTTCCTCAGAGCAAAGTACCATAAAACGTCCATTGAAGATTTATGTAACGTGAGATGTATCTGTATTGTATAACACAAAGACACAATTAATATATTTTATGGATGAATACCAAATGGACTGTAGAGGGGAGGAGGAGGGAACATATTCATTTAGCATTTTGTTACCTAGGATTGAATTTAGTGTGTCCAGGAAATAGCAAAAATGTACATGGGTCTTTGAAGTTCATTATGGGCATTACTTCATGGGCAGAAAAGCATGTGTGAAATCTCGGAGATTCTCTTCTCTAGGGCTTAGCACCAACTCTGAGCTCCTTTCTCCTTCCATTTTTGTTGTTAATCCTCACCCGAGGATATTTTCCTATTGATTTTTAGATAGAATGGAAGGGAGGGAAGGAGAGAGAGAAAGAAACATTGATATGAGAGAGACATCGATTGGTTGCCTCCTGCATAGCCCCATCTGGGGCTGGAGATCAAACCTGCAACTCAGGTATGTGCCCTTGACCGGGAATCAAACCTGAGACCCTTCTCTGAGCCAAACTGGCCAGGGCCTCCCTCCACTTTAAAACACATTTATGGATCCTCTATAGTACACCAGGCACTGGGCTAGGATCTGGCAAGTCAGGGAACCTTGGAATTGGGTGGGTGGATGAAAAGATAAACAGAGTGATGGAAGTCTGTACTGAGGAGGGAAAAGGGGAGAATCACATGACTGACAGAGGAAGCCACAAGTAAGCCAAGTCACAGCCGCCTAAAACAGCCTAGTTGCACAGGGGGTGGCCCCTCTAATTTGACACAAATAATTATTCATCACTGATAATTTAGTATTGCTCTTCTGTGTATGTTGAGATGCTTGCTTCTATTTGAAGAAGATTCATTTCACACGTCTTCAATGTGTCTTTCTTTCCAGTCAGCCTTGGCCCAGGCAGGTCAACAGACCCATCTTGTCTCTGACTTAGAAGGGAAGAATTCACTCATGGAAAGGGTTGCAGTGAAAAAGAAAGGAAAATGAAGGCCTTTCCTGTCTCCCAGCGGAAATGTCTGAGAGGCTCCTACGAGATGCTATGAGGTAGTTTACGGCCAGACTGGGCAGACAGACCCAGCTCTACTACTTCCTTGCGGTGTGCTATTGGGCAAGTTACTGAGCTTCTCTGAGCCTTACTTTTCTCCTCTCCTGAAAGGATACAATAATATCTATGACACAGTGTTACTCAGAATTTAAATATGCAGTAGTCCCCTCCTATCTGAGGGGAAACACGTTCCTAGACCCTCAGTGAATGGCCCAAACCACAGTTAGTACCGAGCATTATACAGTATATACTATGTTTTTTTCTCATACTTTTATCCCTGTCCACGTAAAGTAAGCACTTTACAGTGTCTCTTTTTCATGCAAATTGCCAGCATCTGTACCCCTGCACTTTGGGGCCATTATTAAAAAAAATAAGGGTGACTCGAACACAAGCACTGCGATATGATGACAGTCAATCTGATAAACAGCTACTAAGTGACTGGCGGGCCCAGGGAGTGCGTGCAGTGCGCAGGTGCTGGACACGGGATGATTCATGTCAGCGGTGGGATGGCGTGGGATGGCGTGGGATTTCAGCCAGCTTCTTAGAATGGCGAGCAATTTAAAATTATGAACTGTATTGCCCTGGCCAGGTGGCTCAGTTGGTTGGAGCATTATCCCATACACCAAAAGGTTTTGGGTTCAATTCCTGGTCAGGGCACATATGTAGGTTTTGGATTTGATCCCCAGTTGGGGCACATATAGGAGGCAACCAATGGATGTTTCTCTCTCTCTCTCTCTCTCTCTCTCTCTCTCAAAATCAATAAATATATCTTGGGTGAAGATTTTAAAAAATTAAATAAAAATATTTATGAATTGTTTCTTTCTGGAATTTTCCACTTAATATTTTTGGAATGTGGTTGACCACGAATAGCTGAAACCTTGGAAAGTGAAACCGGGGATAAGGTGGCTAAGGGGGGCCTACTATAAACCAGTTTGCATAGACACAGCCTATTTTCCTCGATAGGGGCGGGGCATCAGGGAAGCCTTTCACCGTATGCTGAATTCTGCCTGGGAAATCCTAAGAGGAGAGCCTGTTAGGAACGGGTCACTGCTCCACAGTATACATGATTGTTATCGGTGCTGAACTTGGCATAATGTAGCTAAGAGCACAGGTGCTAGAATGAAGAAGTCGTGGCTCTGCCACCTTTTCAACTGTGTGATCTTGAGCAAGTAACTTGACTTTTTCAAGCCTTTAGTATGCAAATCTATAAAATAGGCGTCCTGTCTCCTATGCTGTTGCGAGGACCTAACAAAATAATACATGTAAATTGATTAACATGGTGCCCGGCACGCATAAATGCTTAACACAGGTGCCTTAAAGTTTATTCGTTTGAGGTTGGTATCTTTGGGCCGGACCTGTCAATGGTGTTCCCGTATGAACTCGGGGTGTTTTCTAGTGGGAATATTTCTCTCTCTAGAAGCCCACCTTCACAAAGAACAGGTGCTTTGATTTCGAGAGAAGCCTGATAATGATAAAATCTCGCCTACAATTTCTTGGAGGGGGTACCCAGCTAACAATCAGGTACATGATACTCCTTTCAAGGACAGGTTGAATGAAGTCGGGAAGCAGAGTCAACTTTTGTGGCAGGCTGTTTCTAGATGTTGCATTTGCATAAGAAACAGAAAGGGACAAAATGTACTTGGGCCAAATAGTATTTGATACTTGCTCTGATAAAAGGTAGGAGGCTCCTATTTTTTTCCCGGTAATTACCCACCATTCCACTCCCTGACCCCATCCCCTCTCCTCTCCAGCACTCTCCCCCCTTCCTGAGATGAAGATGAAGCCGAGGGATGCCCCTGGGAGAGATCCAAAAGCAACATCTCCCCGGGAGGCCCATTGCTCTTTCTTCATAAGACACAAACAAAACTGATGGGAAGGTTTTCACAGGATCTTGAAAGAGCCCCATAAGAAGGGTGTTGTGGCAGACTCGTCTGAAAGGTGAGCTTGTCTCTCCTGTATCTTTCTTCTGTGATTGCCAGGCAATCGAAGCTACCTGTTCTTTTGGAAGGTCGTGTATGATTTGTGAAAGCTGGCCCCGACACAAAAACGTTGTCGCTTGCAAAGTTTCAATCAACATTTTCATTCACCCCTCAGAAATCACATAGGTGGTGAATCATGACGACCAACCAGTAAACTCTTACCAAGTGACTAGATGGTATTTTCAAAATAAAACTAGTACGTGTGCATTATAGTTTAAAAGGCTGCTCTATGAACTTATTTTTTGAAGTGTATTGTTTGGAGTTCATTAAATGTTGGCTTTGTTAAATGAACTTCATTGTTTCCTCTAAGCACTGAATCAAGCCTTCTTCTGCTTTGTGGGAGAGTCTGTTTGCCAATTTGCAAATGAGTGGGTGTTCCCATGCAGGCTGCAATGGCTCCTGCCTCCGGGAATTAACAGTTCTCCAGAGAAAGCAGTATTCCCCTGTTAGAAAATACACTTTACAAAGCAGAATTGAGAAGTGAGAAAGACCCTCTGCTGATGCGCATCAGAAATTCGGAGGAAGAAGGTCTGCCTCCTCTACCCCTTTCCAAACTTTGCAGTCACCAGTTCCAGAGAACCTGATTGCTCTTAGACCACTGGCCCCTCTAGGGGAGCCTGGATTTTATCTGGCTAATCTCTACACAGGCTAAAGCCTTGCCCTCTTTCTCTAAAGAGTAGGACCCATCAGACCCTCCCTTGCCTGTCTCCCATCACCCTCCTCACCTCCAATCATGAAACTGGAGAATAAAAAATAGCTCGTCCTCATATCAAGATTAGGGATCTCACTGCTGGTCTAAAGTGTTCAAGGTGAATAATTTGTTCTGTTCTTGAAACTTCCCAGAGGATCATTCATTTATTCTTTCATTCATTTGCTCATTCATTGGTTCATCAAATATTTAATGAGTGTCTGTTATGTACCAGGTAGCAATTAAATACATAATAGATATCATATATTATCTATCTTAGAATATCATAGATAATATATCATATAATATCATAGATAATATACATCACCTGCTTAGGCTAAATGTAAGAATATTGAGGAAGGACATAAATAGGCTTTAAAGATGAAGAATAATGGGACAGAGAAAAGACATCTAATTTCAACAGCCTGGTCAAGGAAATCTCTTTGAAGAGACTTAAGATGAGGCCTGAAGGATGAGAAGGAATTGAGGTGGGAGCTGAAAGAATGTGTGCATATGTGTACACATGCACGTGTGAGTGTGAGTGTAGGGGCAGACTGTTTTAGGCAGGGGGAATGGTACTTGAGTAGGCTCTGATGTAGAATGGAGATGATATATTCACCAACCCCCACACACTTTTCTTTTTTTTCTTTATTGATTTTAGAGAGAGAGGAAGGGAGAGAGAAAGAAAGATAGAAACATTGACGAGAAAGAGAACATCAATCGGCTGCCTCCTGCGTGCCCCTCACTGGGGATTTGGCCTACAACCTGGGCATGTGCCCTGACCGGGATTGAACCAGGGACCTGTTGGTGCATGGGTCAACGCTCAACCACTTTTTAAAGTTCTTTTCCCAGACACCCCAGCAAGTTTTTCTTTTTTATTTCCTATTTGATTTTCACACCATGAGAACTTCCATTTTTGGCGGACAATGCCATTCTGGGTTTTCTTTCTTTGTTTGGCAAATTAGTGCCACTTTAGTTATATAAGTAAAATCAGAACAGTTGTCCCTTGGACTTATAGAAACTAGAACTGAGGCAGGGACTTACCCTCTAGGACCCATGTCTGTTTTGCTTGACTGGTTTTCTTCCCCGGGCTTCATGGGAAGCCATTCTCTCACCCAGGGAGGGACTAGAGGCTTCTTCCTCCCTCTTAGCCAAAGTCTAACCTAGGCGAAGGCCTTTGTAACTATGTCAGGGATGGAGTAAGTTTCATTTTTCTTCATGTCTGTGACAGCTTATTGTAGTTCCTGGCCAGCACAGTTCTCAGATAGCCAGAGATAGGTAGAAGAAAGAAGTCCTAGAAGAAAAGATCCTCTATGATTATCTTTAACACCACTGCTGGATGACTGCGCAACTGGAACCACACCTCACGGTGTTCTCGAATGCCTTCGTGCTCTTGATGGAGGCCAGGCACGTCACATATGTGTCACACATACTGCCACATCCCTCTTCTGCATCTATGCCAGACATCAATAATCAAGGAGCTCTTCCCCTTTGATCTCAAACAAGACCTCAGAAGCATTCTCAACACGGTACTCCAAACAGACACTATTAATCAATTGGAATTAGCATGTGAATTGAAACCCACCTGCTCTCTGTGGTGTAAGTAACTACCCTGCCTCGGAGGAAAACGGTAATGGAAATGGATGAAATGGGTACTGTGCACTTCTACACAGCTTTTATCATAGTGTAGCTTGTTTCTTTGCATGAAGTCTCCTTTGTTCGCCCGCATGCTCCATTAAAGCAAGGCTTGCGTCTGGGGGTTTGCTTCGCCCGAAATCCCTAGCTGCAGCTCAGTACGTAGCGCATAGTTGATTTAGAAAAAAAAATTTTTTTTTAATCCTCACCCAAGGACATTTTCTCATTTTTTGTTCAGATAGAGTGAGAAGGAGAGAGAGAGAGAGAGAGAGAGAGAGAGAGAGAGAGAAACATCGATGTGAAAGGGACACATCGAGTGGTTGCCACCCGCATGACCCAACCAGGGCCAGGAACAAACTGCAACCAAGGTATGTGCCCCCAGCGGGAACCGAACCCGGGTCTCTCTGGACCGCAGGCTGACGCTCCAACCACTGAGCCAAACCGGCCAGGGCTGATTTAGAAAATATTTACTGAATGAATGAATGACACAAGGTTGTTCCTTGGAAGAAACCAAAGAACTTTCAAACTGCAATACAATTGCCCTTAAGCACTAGCCTCTGCCAAAGGGTATTCTTCTGTATTTCTTTGTGAAGTCAATTAGATTGTGGCCAATTAGCTTATAGACACCTGGTCAGGCTCGTTCTGAAGCCCTGAAAATGTGCTTCCCTGATTTTCCTTCATTCAGATCTTTGCAGTCAAAACTAGTTCTCACTGCTAGTTGTCATTACTGCAGCTCCTACAGGCACCATCGTTTAAGTGTTTCTGAAGAGAAGGCCATTTCCATATCGCATCAAAGGGGTTTCTGTGAACTGCAATGCATGCACCTGCCAATGTTTTCCCTTTGCGCTAAGAACCAAACTGTGTCCTGGGGTCAGGGGAGAAAATGTTTTCAAAATCCCGTGGCTTCTTAGCGTTCTTGCAAAATGCATGCTTGACATTGTGAACAAATGAGTTCTAAATGCTCTCAGGTACCAAAAGACCATAAACTGATTAGTGAAAGTTTTCTGTTTTCCCTCACCCTGCATATGTGGGTGGGTCTCATTTATTTAATCAACTGTCAGATGTGTTACAGATTTCAGTCTACTTGCACCTCAGTGAATACATTGTGCATTTCTGAACCTAGAGAATTACAATGTCTGCGTGAAGCATTTTGGGGAAGTTGAAAACTTGGAGAGTTACAAAGGTAGTTTTTATTATTCATATACAATAGTCACCCCAACTGTTTTTGAAGACTTAAAAGGCAAGAGTGTTGATTAAAGCAAATTATAAATCATCGCAGAATTTCAATTATAGAATCTATAGTCATTGTTTGGTAGAAGGAAATTTGAGTAGTAAGTTATGTTGCAAATTTTCTTCGCGTGGTAATGATTGAAAAACAAAACCCTTTCCTTGAATTGATCAGTCTTTTGATTTCTGAAATGAAGCTCTTCGCTTGCAAAGCCAGAGGAAAATGGTAAGGAAGATGAATGAAGTGATCAAGAGCTGGAAGGAGCAAGAACACTGTAGCAATAGACATGTTACAGTCTCATTTACCAGCCACTTTCTTAAAGCCACCAACCCAGGGCTGTGATGAACCCAAGGGGAAAAGTATCAAAAATAAGCTGGAGATCTGGGGATGGCAAGTGGATATTGGGTGATTTCAGATGGTTGTAGCTGGTTGAAGACTATTCCATGGAAACCAGACTTCATTGGACGTCCTTGGTAGAAGACATGAGCAATGAAGAGTTATTGGGTAAGAGCCTACAGACCATGGGGGTGGATAGTGGATGATGGGGGACTTCTTGCTGCAGTTTAAAAACATTGATAAGTAAATGGAGTCTTCAGTATCCAGACAATTTATACTCATTCTTTAAAGACAAGCTCAGTGCCACCTGCTATGTGAAACTGTCTCCGATTCCCCTACCTCTGGAGACTTGGAACTTCTGTTGTCTGCCCACGCACATGGCATCTAGTTTGTGCAGCTATGTGTATGCCTCGTCTTCTTAAACTAGAACTCGTAGGGCTTTGTATTGGCCATAATACCAAAAAAAAAATCATTTATAGTCATTTATTGAGGAGTTATGGTATCAGGTTCTGTGCACGCATAGAAACACCTAGAAAGCCCCCAACCTTCGTGGCTTCCCGTGATGCCATTCATTTCTCACTCGTGTGAAGTCTCTAAAAGGTACTCCCAGCTGGTAGGTGGTCTTCCTGTGGTCACCCAGCCAGTTGAGCTTCTTGAGTCTCATGTCTGTGTTCTCCTCTGAGTTCATAGAGGTCTCTCCACCGAGCCTGCAGTTGGAGAAAGGGAATGGAGGAACCTGAAGAGGCAAGACCTAGAAATGGCAACATCATTTCTACTCACAGTTCATTGGCTAGAACTCAGCCGTGTGGCAATATTAGCTTCAGCTGTCTGTCTGCGCAGGGACTAGAGAAAATGGGTTTTGGTGAACAGATATGTAGCTAGCTTTTGCAAGATTGGGTCTGTCTGTCTGTCTATCTACCTACCTACCTACCTACTGGACAGTGGGTTTATTATTGTTATTTTACAAGTTGCAAAACTGAAATTTGGGAAGATTAAGACGCTTAATCTTTCTGGAGTAGGAACTGGTGCTTGAATTTAACCCGTGGTTGTACGGTTTTAAAGCCGCCACACTCTATTTGCTTATTTCACCCCCTTTCTTACACGATTCCACTGCTTTGTCTGTCCGTTCCCTTTCTTACTCAGGCCTCACGGCACAGTAACTAAGCTGCTGTGACAGCCCCGAGCCGTGCTCCCTGCTGGGCATTCAGCCAGGCAAACTACTGACAGGTGGTCCTTAGCTCGTCCTAAAACACCACTCTGACTGGACCACGTCACAGCCCGAACATCTTTAATAAAATGCTCAGTAAATATTTGTTCACTGACTTCCTGATAAATAAAAAGCAAAGATCTTGGCCTGGATTCAAGGCTGGAGATAAGAGAGTTATGTGGCAACAATCCCAGAGTATATACTGGGTCCCAGAATGTCTTAACATTGTGTAGAGAATGCTGTTCCCAGAGACATGGGTTCCAAGTTGTTAAAGGATGTTTCTTTCCTGATAGAATTCTAGGAAGGATTAGGTGTCTTACTGCCTGAAGGACTTTAGGTTTAGCTACACAGGCCTCTGTCTTCGGCAGAGAGAGGGGGGTGGGGAGGGGAGAAGACACAATTGAACCCTTTCCTTGGCACATGCTTCGGGAATACTAATACCATCCTCCTCACTGGCGGTGGGCAGGGGAGGGGGAGGGAAGGTGCCTGTGTAGGGGCTCTGCTTCATCATTCCCGTGGTTTACCCAGAACTAGTTTATCAGTGGTGGCTGCAGGGGATCTATAAGGATGGGATTGAAAGCAGCAACCTAGTTGAACAATTGAACGTTGGATTGATTAAGGGTAACTTACATATGATTGAAAAAAAATCTCAGTTGTTCACATGGAAGTTTGAAATGGTTGCGGATGTTGAGGTCCCCCAGCCCTCCCTGGTATTTTGCACTCTAGGCCAGGAAGTGCTTTGGCAGTGCTGGGTGAGATTCTTAGCCCCTGTCCCCCTCCCCCTCTCTCCCACCTCTGCTTCCTTCGGCAGCCTTGCCAGGTTCTGCCCGTCAGCCCCATCTACATTACAAGTGCCCACTGGTGGCCACCTCCTGGGGCCTGGCCCAGCAGAACTGCAGACAGTGTGGTGGTTTTTTTGATGGCATCTGACTGTGTGGGAAAAAAACATCAAACGAACGAACAGCAAAAGGGCACATTCTCCCTTCTCTATTCTCCGCTGCTGAAATCTGAAGAGCAGGCCCTGCAGAGATCATGGAAGTCGGGCTCAGTGGGGAGACTTCACACACTGCGGAGTGGCCAGGCCTTCGGAACCAAGGAAGGCAAGCCTTGGGCCTCAGGTGGACTCTGGAGGGGGGGGCACAGGAGAACTGGGTCCGGGCTAAGTGTTCCGGCAGGGATCTGGGTGATTATCTGGCCAAAAGCGGTTAATCTGGTCACAGTGCTGCTATGTCCTCTTCCATGCCCAGAGTGGACACTCTGCCAGCTCTGCTGTGTGCCAGGTCCTTCTGTAGATTACTGGTCAACCTCAGGGACACCCCCCATCTCAGGGGTTGCTGACCAGTTTATAAATGGACCAATTCCTGGTCTAATCTGCTGAGATTAGAGAGTGAAGTCCATGATGGATACAAAATAGATCATATGTAAGTGAATATTGGCTTGCCTTTACTTCAGGTACAAATTGGTTTATCATATACTTTAATGGATCTCTTGTTCCAATATTTTGGAAAATATTGGTATACTGAGTTATGCAAATTTTCCAAAGATTGACACATTTCATTATCAGTATAAAAAATCACATTCCTTGCCCAGCCAGTGTGGCTCAGTGGATTGAGTGTCATCCCATGGATTGAGAGGTCCCTCCCGGTTTGATTCCCTGTCAGGGCACATGCCTGGGTTGCGGGTTCGGTCCCTAGTAGGGGCGGGGTGCAGGAGGCAGCCGATCCATGTTTCTCTCTCATGTCAATGTTTCTCTCCTTCTCTCTCTCTCAAACTAACTAAATAAATAAATAGTAAATAAAACATATTTTTAAAAATCCTATTCCTTCATCTCGCCCCTATCTCATCAGCAAATTTAGTGACGCTTCAGTGATGATGGGTAGGGGGCGTGGTGGTAGAAAGGCATGTGTGGTGGTGAGGAGCCGGGCAGGAAAGAGACAGACCAGCTGCAGGTCTGTGGGGAAGTTACACAACCTCTCCTTTGCCCACTTTCCTTATTTGGAAGAAGGTGGTAGGACACCTGCCTTCAAGGGTTGCTGTAAAAGTGAAGGAGGTGAGGCAGATAAAGTGCTTGGCCCCTAGCAAGGCTCAGTAAGTGGTAGCTATTGCTATTACCTTATCACCTTTTCTCAAAGTCCCTTGGGAGGATAGTTTTATCTGGCTCCTTCTCCTGTGGGGTTCAGTTCCCTTCATTTAAAGGACACCTTTCATCTCAGGCCTTAGGGCGTCTCCTGGATGGACTCAGGGACTCCCCGTGTGTGCAGAGCAGAGTTGCCTGGAAGAATCTGGGTGCTTCAAGAGTCTCGGGGTACACTTCTGGCCCCCAGCACTGCCTTTCTGACACTAACTTTGCCTTTACATCACATCTTAAGGGACCATTTATCCACCAACCCTGTCTTACGAGCCTGTGTCTGCTCATGTGTTGGGAAATCAGGTCAAAGCAGAACAGGCAGGGCCTAAGCTTGCAGGAGCAATTTCAGTCCACCCTCTACACCTTTCACCTGCACTATGGAGACACAGATCAATTATCTTTCTGGTTTTGTTCCCGTTTGCTTTTATCTTCACAGGCTGTCTTTATGGAGCCAATTGATTTAGTGATTCTGTGGTCACTAAATATTTGCCCAGCTCATTGACAATTTACAGTCAATGGGTTTTTTCTGGCAGTGACCCAGTGAGCCAGGAGGTTGGTCCAAATAATGCTATAGATATTCAGAATGGCGCTCGTGTGTGCACAGCTGTGAAATCCTTTTTGGGAGAATATAGGGCAATGACTGTTTTTTTTTCTTTGGAAAGAAAAACAAAACAAAACAAAACAGGATAGCCCAGTCATTTGAATTTGAGTGAGTTAGGAGCTGCATGGCCAGGCCTGTATTTTGTGTTTTTGTTTTCAAGTATTGTGAATGTCAGAGACTTCTGTGATTTCATGCCCTGACCTTTGTACCCTGCGACCTTTACTCGTTAGTTACCTTAGACCATTTACACCGTTTCAGATTCTGTTTGAAACCAACTCTGGTTGTCTTACGGTTGGATTAAAGAGCAATGGAAATGGGTCATTTCCAGTGGACTTCAAAGGTGGTTACAATGGCAAGGAATGCCATCTGCAGCTCCGGGCACACCTCAGGGTAACCACAGCACAGGGTCCGCATCCCTCACAGACACAGGGCTTGGGCTGGGAAGGACTCAGATCCACTGTTCCTCCCACCCAGGTCCGGTCCTGTCCTCAACCCACTGTGCAACCTTGGGCAAATGTCTCCACTTCTCTGACTATTCATTTCCACCAACTCCTTCTAAGGTTCTGATGAGGGTCACAGGAGAGGCATAAATTAGAAGTTGTATATTAAAATATATAATTACATATAAGATATTAGGCAAAAATCTGTCTATCTATCTATCTATCTATCTATCTATCTATCTATCTATCTATTCAACCATCATCTATTTATCTTTGTGACATCTCTTGCTATTAAGTAGAGAGACAGACAGATAGGGGGAGGTTGTGACAGCATTTTCAAAACTATAAAAGTCACATGTGCGTGCAAGGCACTATTGGAGATCGCAATTTCTAACAGTGAGGCTAGGCTGTGGCCGGCGGGGCTTTTACCTGGAGGAAAATCTGCTGATCCGACTGTCGCTGTGCTGAGTACAATTTACTAGATGTGCAGGTGGAGCGGGCCTTGCGTGGTGACCACGCTGGGTGGCTTGCATGGCCCGTGTTAGGAGGAAACATTTCATGAGTCTCTTCCTCCTGTGATCTCTTCCTTTCATGTTTCTTGCATTCATTCCCCCCTCCCTTTGTGTGTTTTTAAATTTGTTCTTACTATAGAAGAAATACTTGCTCATTGCAGAATATCTAGGAAGTTGATAAAATCTTAAAGAAACAGAATAGAAGGCATAAATACATCTTTTCGAGACAACCTCGAAGACTGTGATCTATTTCCTTTCTGTTGTTACTGTTTTGAACTATGTATTTAAAAAACATCATCAAGCCCAGCCGGTGTGGCTCAGTGGTTGAACATCGACCCATGCACCAAGAGGTCACCAGTTCAATTTCCGGTCAGGGCACATGCCCAAGTTGTGGGCCAAATCCCCAGCATGGGGCATGCAGGAGGCGGCCAATCGATGTTCTCTCTCATTGATGTTTCTATCTCTCTCTCTCTCTCTCTCTCCCTCCTTCTCTCTCTAAAATCAATAAAGAAAAAATAAATTTAAAAAAATATATCAATGAAGAAAAAATATATTAAAAAAAAAAACATCATCATCAGCCTATAACTTATGGAATTTTGGTACCCTGTCCATCCTCTTCTCTGTATTATAGTAAAACCTTGATGATCTCTAGGGATGGATCTCAGGACCTTGCTGACATTTCCACAGAACATAATTTCCCCAATAAAACTCTCCCTGTATCATTAGCAGTTGACTCCTGGTTCATGGTTACTTCCTGCTACTTTCCGTAAACTAGTATATGGGTGATAACTGCATTGTATCGTAGCTTGTTGACTGGGCTCCATCAATCACTAGATGCCATAACCCAGTCTCCTGCTACTTGAAATTCAACTTCGCATGACCAGAAAGAACAAATGACTCCACGACTTTAATTTTCAGCATCATCGGTGAACAGTTGAAACCTCACCTATTCAACGGTGACTGCCAAGGGTGTCCTGATGCCCGGACTACGAGAGGCAGTTCAAGACCCTGTTTCTTTTCTACCCTCCTAATCTCTCAGGTGGAGTTTGGAGAATTGGAGTCTCAGAAAATCACCTCACTTAGCCTCACTGCCATCCAGGGAGGGGTGACCCGCAGCAAAAGTCTTTATTTTCCAGCCGGTGAAAAGGATTGAGGTGGGGATAGCAGTAAGGTGACCTTAAGACACCCGCCAGAATCTCTCATCAGGGCCCAGAAGAAGTTCCCTATCAAATGGCCACTGGAAAGATGAAAAATGCAAATGTCGACCTCTCCCTTCTGCACCTGAGCTTGTCCCGAGTGGAATCAGAATTCTCTCTTCCACATCACTCAAGCCCATGACTTCAGCCAGGGCCTCCTTTTCCAAACACACTGCAACCATTGTCCTCCTGGGCAATCCCTGTATTTTTACGTTTGTGATTTCAAGGGCGCCGATAGCGTCATCCCCCATGGAGTAGCCTCATTGTCCCAGGCTTTTCGGAACCCATATTAAGTAACTTCAAGGTGGCCCGTTGGAGGCCGTTTACACATTGCAAGAGAGAGTGACAAGAAAGTGGCTTTAGGAAAAAAGAACAACGTCACATCAGAGAGCCGATGCAGCTGATTTGGGCTTGGGTTTCAGCTGTCCCAGCACCACAAAAGGGGCAGCCGTCTTCTCTGCTCCTCCTCTGATGGCTGTCTGCTGGTTTAGTTACAGGGGGACAGCGTTTGATCCTTGCGGAAAAGAGCACGTAGAGGAGGCTGTATTTTGTAGAACCTACAGCCCAGGGTCAGCCACTTCCTTGCTCAAACATATTTCATGGCTCCCTGTCATTTCCAGGATAAAATCAAGTTCCCAGACGTCAGTGTTAGGGTCCTTCAATGATAGCCCTTAGTCCATACTTCCCGTTTAATTTCCTTCTTCTCCAACCCTCAGCAGTTCTCAACCTGTGGGTCGCGACCCCTTTGGGGGTCAAATGACCCTTTCACAGGGGTCGCCTAAGACATAACAGTAGCAAAATTACAGTTATGAAGTAGCAACGAAAGTAATTTTATGGTAGGGGGTCACCGCAACACGAGGAGCTGTATTAAAGGGTCGCGGCATTAGGAAGGTTGAGAACCACCGCTTAGTAGATAATCACAGTGTCTCCGTCGTGTTTCATTAACACCAACTCCCCTCAAGCATCTCCGCTCTGCTGGTATTGGCTTCCCTCCTCCTTTTCCTAATTTTTTTCCAGGGTCTTTTCCCACTACTAACTTAATCTGCAACTATTTAAAAAAACAAAAGCATTCCCTTCGGTCAGAGGTCACGAACAGGCGGGCCACAGGCTGATTCGATCAGCAGACAGGGTGGAGCCAGCATTGGAAATTGGGAGATTTCATGTAACAACGTACCTTTCAACTTACCCTGAAGAATGATCTGCTCTGGCGATGCTGTGCCCGCATTTCTGCACCGTGGTAGCCCCGGGCCCCGCACAGGCCACACACTCTTCAGCCGTCACAGTCCCTCGCGCTCAGAACGTGTGCGTGTGCCTCCGGCTGCTCTGCTTCGCACCTTCGGATTCTCAGTCTGGACACTGTAGGCATTTGTGTTTGTAACTCCGACTTTA
Organism: Molossus molossus; assembly: GCF_014108415.1. Classification (NCBI taxonomy): domain Eukaryota; kingdom Metazoa; phylum Chordata; class Mammalia; order Chiroptera; family Molossidae; genus Molossus; species Molossus molossus. The sequence goes on from NW_023425352.1 coordinate 14,455,443, forward strand.
AATCGAACAGTAATACCTTAAAAATAATAAGCAATTCACACGCGCGCGCACACACGTCTCCTAAACACAAAACAAACTAAAGCGTTACCCGGAACGTGACTTTGCAGAGTGGGAGGGGATGTCCAACTTGTGATCTTCTGGTGAAAACCCAAATAGCCCCACCCTGGTTGGATCCCGCCAGAACTTACATGGGCAGGGAGTGAGGAACGAGATGGTGAGGGGCAGAGAGAACTCAAGGGTAATGCCCAGGTCTTTCACTCTGAAATAGGACAATGGAGTTGCCACTCACCATCATAGGCGAGATCTTAAGAAAAGTGAGCTGGGAGGAGAACCCAGAGCTTGGTGTAAGCCTGTTGGAGCTCATGTCCTTATTAGACACCCTTTATGAGTTGTATTGTGTCCCCAAGAAAGATATATTGACATGCCAACCTCCAGTACTTTGGAAGGTGACCTTATTTGGAAATTGGGTCCTTGAAGATGTAATTCGTTAGGATGAGAGATCTTGACCCCACCGACTTTCTCTCTGTGCAGAATTGGTTCTAAACCTCCCACTCTGGACAGCCAGGGGACACCCCCAGGGGCCTTCCTCATCTCCCGCTGTGCTCCAGTGTCCAGAACCTTCCACAGCTGAAGGTCAGCGGGATTGTTGTGGGCAGCCTCCGGAGAGGGAAAATGTCACAGAAAGTCAACATGCCGCCCGAGTGGAGTGTGATGTGAGTGTTTTGGGGCAGGAGGCAGATGTTTGAGGGAAAGATTTGGGGGTCGGGGAGGAGTGGAGAGCAAGGCTGTGTCCCAGAAAGCTCATGTTGCCCCCTCTCCTACTTGTAATTCAAAATATAATTACTGAACAACACTGGATAGCAAGGGTCCAATGGAGTTCTGAATGTTTAATGATCTTTTCAAATTATACATAAGAAATTCTTTAAAAACGCCCTCTCTTGGGTTGCTGGGGGGGTAGGGGCTGCTTGTGATTTTCTGGGGTCTTATCACAGCCCTGAACTCCTCAACAACTTGGGGGGGGGGGAGCCGCCTCCCTGTCCTGGTCACCATGTCCATGTGTGACTTGGAGAAGCTGCCTCTGTCTGAACCTCGGTGTCTCACTTGTAAAACGAAGGGTTTGGAATGAAGTTTCTCTAAAGATGCTTCAGAACCCTGAAGTGATTGTTTTATGAATAGAGCTGGTGCTGGGTCTGTGTTGATGTCTATCTACCCAGGGGTCTAAGCTAGTTTTCGCTGAAGATGTGCTACAAACACAAACTCTAAAACCTTATCGTGTTTTGCACGAGAAACAGGTTCTCGGCACAGGTTATCTGACCTGCCCGTTTGGTGGGCCGCGGACCAGGAAGGGTGCCAACGACACTCTCGGTGCTTCTCTCCCCCTTGCAAATGGGGACACTTGGAGGGCAGAGACGTGTGAGAATATATGGAACATTCCATCCTGGTATCATCTGGCTCCTGCTCCAATATTATTAGCGGGATCTGGTAACAGTGAAAGCATTGTTCCAAGAAGCTTTTTGTTGCTTTCTTCTGCCTTTCTAAACGTCCCCTTTTAATCTGCAAAGGTGGTGGTAGAGCGGAGAGGTCCTGGGGAGACCTTGACGGGCTCGGCTTGTTCCCTTGTCTCGCTTCGGCTAACCCTCTCCCCGCCCCCTCCTCTCAAGGCCAAGACAGAGGAAGGTCTGCACTGACCTTGAACAGAAAAGCTCTTTTCAGGGCTGGGTGGGAGGCCAGAGGAGGCTCAGGGAGAAAGTGGCCACGTTCCAACCTGTGAAACAGTCTCCTGTGTTGTACGAAAACATGAGAACTGGAAGGAAGGAAAGGGGGATTTTTCTCGGACTGGCAAACGCAGTGGAGGTGGGGGTGGCATGGAAGTGGGGGTGAGGGGGCACAGTGAGGACTCGGCTGGCTTTGAGCCTCCTGTGTGCTGGCTGCTTCTCCGTCTCCATCCAGGCGGGTGGCGAGGGATGGAGAGAAGCAGGGAGTCACTGAGTTGGTTCAGCGGCAAGTGTCCTGTCCTCTGGGAAAGCTTCGCTGGGTGGAGAGAGTGACACCCCACCCCCCCGTTTCTCACAGAGGACACCCTCCTGAGGCCCCATCTGGAGAAACCTGCTGCCCAGAGGAAGTGGCTGCCCCCCCTGGGTCGGTACATTCCAGGGGTTTGCAAACATCCCAGGAGAAGAGTCTCCCTCCTGCTCTTGCCGGTTAGAAATGAAACCAAATGCAATCATGTTTGTTTCCTACAAGCAGAGTATGGCTGGATATTTCCGGAGACCTCTGAGGGGGCATGGCTCGTGACCGGTGCCTGCTTGCCCCTAGCCTCACACCCCTGGCCCGAGGGCCCCTTCCTTGCCCCTCGGGACCTTTCGCAAGGACTTCCCCTCCAAAAGTCACTCCTAAGTCACTAGTCGTGGGACAACGTTGGAGGCTCTTAGCAGGAGTCATCTCGTTCCTTTTCCAGAGCCATCCCGGCCGTAGTGATCCAGCTCTCCCGCTTCTCGGGGGAAGAAATGAAGGTGTTTACTAGGTAAGCTGGTAAGTAGTAGAGCTGGGACTACGGGCTTAGACGTAGTCCTCCCTGGGGATGGAATGGAACAAATGCCACGTGTAGTAGGAAGGCACTATATTGACCAGTGGGCCCAACAGACGCCTTTGTTGGTGGAGAAGCTGAGACGTCGTCAGAGCTCACCATGGTTAAAGGAAATCTGGGCTCTGCCCTCATGAACGGGACTCGTGCCCAGAGAGCCCTCTCGCTCACCCACCACGTGAGGACACGGCGAGGAGGGCCGTCCTCCAACCCGAGGGTGGCCGTCAGCTACTTCTGTGGCTCCTGGATCAGCACAAAAACTGAGCGGTTTTGGACTCTGGATGAGCACACAGTCCCCTCCGCTCAGCCCCTCCGCACTGCTCTGGCCTCACGGCATCTGCCCGTAGCAAACTCTCTGCATGTTCTGTTTCCCTGCCCGGAGGCCCTTCTCCGGGATGTCCGCAGGGCTAGCTCCCCGTTTCCTTAGTTTCTGCTGACTCCTCCGTGCAGCCTCCCCTGGCCTGGCCAACAGCAGTCCTCGTCCCCTCTCCCACCCCACCCACCCCACGCGTCTCCCTCCCTGACGCGGGTTTCCTCCCAACATGTGTCACGTCCTACACTTGATGTCCTTCGTAATCGTCTGTCCCCCGCCACGGTATCTGCTACCCGAGAACAGATGTTGACTCGTGGAGTTTCCTTTTACAGTCCCAGCACACACAACACTTCAGAAGGTGCGTTGTAAGTATGTTTGGAAGGAAGGAATGCAGATGGGGGAGGGGTTATATTATCCGGCTCGGCTCGTAGTCACCGTCTGCCCTGTTGGCCCAGCCCGGAGGGGATTTCCTACCTAGGGACTTCCCAGCCTCTGAGCCTCCAATTTCCCCCTCCCCTTCACCGCCTTCCCATCCCCGGATTTCCAGACGTCTCATCACTTACTTTCACATAGAAATTCAGCTCCTTTGAATTCGCCCCACATGAGGAGGTTGGTCAGACAGGGCCGAGAGTTCAGGAGAAGGCACATTTTTAAAAATCTTTTGTTTTTTCCTGTTCTGCATAAAATGCTTCCCAGGGTCCCGCAAGGACGTGCATATAGATAGTGTGCTGGTTACTGAAGCGAGTCAAGAAAGGGCGGTGTGGAGTTGGGAGGCGCTGGGATGCATAGAGATGTGGGTCACTGCCCACCCGCCTCCACTTCAGGCCAAACCCTGAGGTTTGTTTGTAACGGGGAAGGGCTGTGTCCTTTTCTCCTGCCCTTGGTACCACTGCCGAGGCGACACAACTGCAGATGCTCAGTCTCTCTGGGGCCTGAGCAGCAAGTGGCCTAATGTTCGGGATGTTTGGGTCCAGCTCTCTACTCACCTCCAACTTGCTGTGTGTCCTTGAATAACATACTCAGCCTCTCTGAGCCTTTGGATTATCCTTTGCCAAGATGGCACGGACACATTAAAACATCAAGTGGTTTCCGAAGTTGAGCTGCCCTGGCCGCGGAGGTCTTTGTGTACAATTTGCCGAGGCCTAAAGCAGAAGTGGGAAACAGCTGTGAGTGCGGTGTGTTGCGTTCTCAGTGAAAATGGGGACATCTCTTGTCACATCTTCAGACGCTGATGGCTTCCTGTGGGCGTTCTGGATCCGAAGGCGCAGCTCGGCTGGCCTGGCCGGTTTTCATTTCTCTCTCTTCGGTGGGGGAATCTGGGGACTTATGTGAGGAAGTGGACCCAATTCTCGACTCTCTTTGCTAACTTCATGTCTAGTCACCACTTTTGAGCAACTTTGTGTCCGAAAGTGCCTCCACGCCACCACTTGTCTCCATTCCCCGGACATTACCTAGTCCAGTGCCCTCTTCCCTCCCCCAGGTTCCTGCACCAGCTTCCTCTCCTGCATCCTCCTGGTTTGCAGAGCAGCTCGGATGTTTGGAGCTGAACTAGGATCCCCCCTCCCCTGCGTAAGCCCTTCGAGGCCTCTGCACTGCTGTCAACTGAAGTCCAAACTCTCCCCATGGCTCCCGCTGCCCTCTCTGTCTGTGGTCATCTCTCCTGCCCCTTCTGCCGCCTGCCCTTTATGATCCTGGCCATAGGGAATCACTTGCCCCACCTTTTCCCACCTCCAGTGCTTTGCACATGCTGTTCCTCTGGCTGGAAATACAGGCTTGACCATCTTCACTTCGGTAACTTCTGTTGGATCTCTGGTTTCCCAATCGCCCTGACCCTCTCTCTCTCTCTGAGGCCGAGATCCTCCCACCCCCACCCCGTGCGAACTCTGATGAACTGGAGGCATCTGCCTGCGATGCTAGTTAGAGAAGGGTGTTGAGAGCCGGGTTAGTGGGAAAGAGCCATGCACGGTTGAAGGTGTGTGACCCCGATGTGAGCTTCCCCCTCTTCCACGTCTGGCCCACTCTTCCCCGTACAGTCCTCTGACTGCTTCTGCTCACACTGACCTCCCCTTCTCCAAATGCCTTCGCGTAGCATCAGAGCCACACAGACGGCTCTGAATTTGTCATAATTGTGTTAGGCATGGTTTCCGTCTCCTGGCCTCGACTCAGTGCTCCTAGAAACTAAGATTTTAAGCAAATCCTCGCTGTTCACATCCAGCAGGGCTAAAAAAATAGCTGCTAATGACTGGACTCCATGTGCTCCGCAGTACCCTGCTGAGGGCCGCCACGCCTGAGCCTCTCCTGGCTCCCTGCTCCCCATCACCCCAGTCTCCGTGTAAATGTCACCTCCTGGAAGACCCTTTCCTGACTTCCCACTCTGCTTCTGTGCTACCTTCTAGAACCTTACCCTGCTCTATGTTTTTATGCCATATGCCCACTTCCCGAAAGTATTTATTGATGTGTTTCCTTTTTTATTATTCTGTGACTACCCACCCGCATATCCCTCCAAGTATAAGCTCCCCGAAGGCTGCATTTAGCCTGTTGTTCTCACTGCATCCCCAGGCCAGGCACTGGTGCTGAATGAATGGATAAGTGAGAGAATGAATGAATGAATGAATGAATGAATGAATGAATGCCTAAGAAGTGGGCTGTCTCTCTTTGAGATCCATCTGGGAGAATCCTTTCCAAGTATTGTCACTGCCCAGGCCTTTGGGATGTAGCCTCTGGCTCTGCGAGTTCAGGAGAGTTGTAGATGGCCTCTAGCTTTCCTGGAGAAAGCAGAGTGTTCTCTGGAAAGAAAGAAAACAAACAAACGAAAAGCAAGAGAAAGGAAATGGCTGCGGGGTGGAATGTGCCCCGGGCCACCTGAGAGGCGAAGGAACCACCAGCTGTCTTTCTGCTCTCCAGCTCCGGCCTCCCGGAATGAAGGGAGGCTTGAAAAGCCCCTTCCAGGGGCCAAGCTTGCCAGGAAAACAATGAGCCACGTTTCACAGCTGACTCACCAGAAAGGAACAAATACCCCTCTATGGGGCCTGGAGCCTCAGACTTGAGAATCCCCTGAAGAATGTTAAGGGGGTTTAATGTTTCTCAGCTTTGGGGGAAAGGAAATAGGGAGCAAGGGGAGCATTTTCCTGAATCCTTTTTGGTCTTAACAAACAAGGCCTGTTCCTCAGTAAAATGCCCTTTTTTTTTTTTTTTTAACTGCAATCTTTATTCTCAAAGACTGTTACTCATTTTATGCTCAAAAGCTGTCTTTCCTGCAGGTCCAGGCGGAAAACTGCTTAACCCATGATTGCTGTTTATGTTTAACATTTGTTACTGTGGTCAATTTGGGAAATACAAAGTAGCAGAAGGAAGAAAAGTAGAGCACTCTATATTCCTTACGCCCAGAGACAACTCTTCTGGCTTTTATTTCATACACACACACACACACACACACACACACAATTTTATTTCATATATATTTAATTTTGTTTCATATATATAATTTGCTTCCCTTATATATTTATGAAAATTGGAAGCATGTCATATAGACTGCTTTTTCATTTGATAAGACATCATAAACAATCATGAATATTCTCATTTAAGGAAAATTTTTTGTTTTCTTATTACAAAGTAATACTTTTGTTATAGGAAAATGGAAAACAAATGAAATAGACAAAAATAAGCACAAATAGAAAATGTCTGTAATTCCACCAGAGATAATCACTATATAATGCATATCTAATTATGTTTTAAAAATATATTTTAAAAATATAATTATATTTAAGAGTCCTTTTTAAAAAAAAACAGGTCATGTTGTACATTCAGTGAAGACAGGGAAATAGTCTCTTATAATATGACCATTTAAAATCAAGCATATTTTATACAAGATTACTATGTGATAAGAATATGGCAGATGTTATCAGTCCAGTGAAATTTATTTAAATCACCTTTCCCTTACCTTTCTCTACTATAGAGGCTGGGAAAATGAAGAATACCCAGCTTTCCTACCAGCTGGGAGGTGGCCATGTGATTTTTTTTCTGGCCAATTAGATGAAAGCAGATACCAGAAGAAACCTTCTCTTCCCAAATGAAAATACAATAACTAAAAGAGAGAAGACTTTCTGTTTACACTTCCTTTCTTCTTCTTGGGATTGTGGACGTGATGCCTGGACTGCAGCAACCATTTTGAAAACATGAGGACAAAGTCCACACGCAGAAGACGGTAGAGCAGAAAAATAGTAGCAACTGTTGATGATTTTCATGATAAACTCTTCACTCTGAGCTCTCTACTTTTGGAATTCATCCCGAGTGAGAAAAATATGCTCATACTGTTTAAATCACTGTGAGCTTTTTGTCACTGCAGCTGAATGCTCTCTTGATTCAAGATGCTTGACGTTATATAAAATCCAGCATTATTCATGTCTGTCCTTTACCTCTTCATGCTCCATGTGACATAACTAACTCTTATGTCAGAACTTGATGGGGCCATGTGTACAATAACATGCCTAATCCAGCAAGCTGCCTGTTTCACATGTTCATGTCAATGGGGATTTATAACATCTGGCTAGTTTTACTCAATTATTTTTATGTAGGTTTATAACTTTTCTTTCCTCAAACCCCCTTCAGTGACCAACCAACACCCTCGAGTCTAGGGCTAAGCTTCGTATTTTTTGTGTATCAACTCATAGCACGGTGCTTTGCAAATGGTAAATAATAAATATTCGTGCTTTGCTTGTCTTATTTTAACTCTCAGATTTCTTGGTTACAGAATGTGCAAAATTTTCTGAAACTTGATTTAGACATCTTTACAGAAACCACAAACAAAAACTGTTTCTTTTTAAAAACGCTCAGCAGAGTGGCCAAAATGACACTGTCGTACCCTTGGTTTAAGGAATATTTGGCTGCCCACCCACCACTTAATTATTGTTACTAGCAACATATCTCAGTCTAGCGGTAAAATAACACCTTTGAAAGAAAGGTTGTGTTTGGAAAGACCTGTAAATGACTAGTGAGGAGACCATGATTCTGCTCATGTCATATCATTGTGATTGCAAACGGGATGGAGTCAATTAAACTATTCTTGGTATGTCCCAGACCTTTGTCGTTGAGGGGCTGGTGTTCTTGCCTGTCTGAGCAGGTAGTGGTCAGCTGGCAGCCTCATGGCCAGGCAGACAAAGAGGGAAGAGGGCAGTGTGGTTGCCCAATGAGCCTTTGGGACAAACTGATCCAGTCTGTTTATAATTTCCAAAGCCACTATTTGCCAGGCAGTTCTCCTTGGTATATAATTGGGCAATGGTTAGGGGTGGGGAAGGGAACCTTGACCTCTGCCTGTCCACTTGCAGCAGTAGGATGAGAGTCAAATGCTCTTCAACTCATGTGTGTATTGCCTGGCTCAATCCATCTTCTTTAGCCATGGGGACCAGCGTGATGGGGAAAAAGTCACCTGAGAGGATGCTGCTGCTGGTTTCTGCCGTGTGGAAGGCCAGATGACCAGAAGCCAAAGCTTTTGGTGAATGCAGGAGACAGTTGAGCTGGTGCTAAAACAGGAGTGATCATGCAAGAGATTCATTAGGGCAAATGCTTTTGAAAGAAAAAGCAGGAGGGGACAGAGGTAGGCAGGCCTTGGACCATGATGCAGGTCTGAGGCAAGAGAAAGGGGAGGGGGAGAAAGGATTGGGTAGGAAGAGCCTCAGACCACAGTACAGCCCTGAGAATACCTGCAGGCTGATGGAGGAATGCCACATGGGGCAGGAGAAGACTGGCTCTAGTGCCCACATCATGCCCAGTCATTGACCAGGAGCAGCCTGGGGGAAGGGCAGTCTTGGTGGGAAAGTGTGGAAGATCCAAAGGGGCCAGACCTAGAGACTGATGGTGAGCAATGCTCCTGCAGCAGGTTCTCTTGAAGGGGAGGCAGGGCACCTCTACGGCAGCCTGATATGCACTGTTTGCCTGCACGCCTTGTACAAGGCTCTGTGCTAGGCCTGGAAGCTATGGAGACCTGAGAAACATTGTTCCCATCCCCAGGGAGCTCATGGCCGAGCTGGGAAGAGAAACATGCATATCTGAACAGGCAAAGGCATGTTAAATAATGGCAAAAGCAATAATCAACGGAGAGTGACGGAGCAGTCTGAGATGGTCAGGAACAGTGTGTGCTGGAGGTTCAAAGAGGGTCCCTGGAGGGATGCTGGGATGTTCCCATTAGGCATTATGATGGGCGGATGTGCTGGGTGTTCTGAGTCATTTCAGCCTTCCCCACTCCCACACGTTGGGCATTCACTGAAACCTGCCAAGTACGAGGCTCTGTGCCAGGTAGCGATTATGTGGGTCCCTGGCTTATGATATTGAGGGGGTCTTATAAATGATGACTCATTAAAATAAACAACTCTGTAGAAGTATATGTGGATTTGTGCAGAACTCCGAGTGACGAGAATCCTGCTAATCCTCATGGTGAGGCAGAGCAACGGGCAAAGCCATGTATTTAAGTTCTGAAATTCGTAAGGGCAGTAGGAGGAAGGTCTTTTCATTCCATTCATTATGAAAAAATAGTATAAGGAATTATATCATGGACCATGAATATACTCATCATCCAGTTTCAACAATGTTGTTACACCTTTAGCCTACTCCCTATCATGCAAGACTTTGGACCCCCATGTATATAATGTGGGATCTCAAACTCCCTGACCATGCAATTTCACTGGTGGATATTTTAGCACGTATCTCTAAAGGATAAGGATGATGTTTTTCTTCTAAGCAGATCCACAATGCTAGTGTCACACATTTGAACTTCCTGAGCCTCACTCACTTTTCTTATCTATCATGGTTGTGATGATGTCTGTTCTGCAAAGTCATTTGACATACAATAGTTAGCCACGGCCATGGTCACATTATACTGCATACGGTCTATGCTAGGCATTGTGCAGGAGAATAAAAGGACCCCCGTGCATGATTTCTACCCCCAAACTATTCAGTCTAGTTAGAAAAAACTAAGGAAGGCATTAGCCATTTGTTTTCTGCTTTCACAGGACACTTCGTATGGGAAACATTTAGTGAACTTGGTATCCTGCCATAAAACAATGACATCTTTATATGTTCAAAATCTACATCAAAGTAAAATTACTTACTTAATTGGCCTCGATAACAAAGGACTAAAGAGAATCTTAATTCTCAAATTGCTTAATTATTCTTCTTTTGGATAGAGATCAATTACTATTAACTGAATTCTTCTTAACACTCACACACACATATTCCTTTTTTCTTACACACACCTACACATGAACATTATACAACATAAAAAATCTGTCTCTCACACACACGTCTTACATGCTTTTTATGTGCTTTTGGTTGGGAGATGGTAGTGACTTTTATAAGTTCCAAATATTGGCTTTTGAGTTTAATCTTGTCCATCATCAGTTCATGGTATTATTAATGATTTTATGTCTCAAGGTCTATGTTAATTTCCTCAGAGAATTGCCATTTATATAAAAGTCCCTGCACAGCCCTGGCCAGTTTGGGTCAGCAGTTAGAGAGTTGGCCCGCAGACCAAAGAGTCAGGGGTTCGATTCTGGTCAAGAGCATGCATCTCAGTTGCGGTTCGGTCCCTGGCCCTGGTCAGGGTCGTGTGGGAGGCAACCAATTGGTGTGTCTCTCTCACACTGATGGTTCTCTCTCTCCTTCCTTCCCTCCCACTCTATCTGAAGATAAATGGAAAAATATCCTCGGGTAGGGTTTAAAAAAAAAGTTGTGTTTTTTTCTTTTCTTATAAGCCATTTGGATAATAAGCAATTTTTACTTTCTGAATATTACCAAGCTCCAAATATTATGGATTATAAGGGTCAGTGCTTTAAAATCATCATGAAAACTCAACAACAACAATGAAAACGAACAACCTAACTTAAAAATGGGCAAAGACCTTGACTAGACATTTCTCCAAAGCAGATATACAAACGGCCAATATGAAATGGTGTCCAGCGTTACCAGGCATTAGGAAAATGCGAATCCAAACCACAATGAGATACCACTTCACACCAATCAGGATGGTTACTGTAAACAATAGTAATAACAAGTGTTGGTGAGAAGGTCGAGGAAAGGGAACCCGTACACATTGTTGGTGGGAATGTACACGGGGGGATGGGTTCTTAAAAAACTAAACACAGAATTACCCTGTGATCCCGCAGTTCTGCTTCTGGATATATCCCCAAATAACTGAAAGCGGAAAGTCCAAGTGACATTTCTGCAACCAAGTTCACAGTAACGAAAAGGTGGAAGCAACCCAAGTGTCTATGGATGAAGAAACGAATAAATAAAATGTGATATCTACGTACAACACTGTCCAGCCTTAAAAAGGAAGGAAAGTCTAACACATGCTACAACATGGCTAAACTTTAAAGACGTTAATGCTAAGTGAAACAAACCAAGTACAAAAGGACAAATGCTGTAGGAGTCCCCTTCTATGAAGTACCCAGAGCAATCAAATTCATGGAGACAGAACGTAGAACCAGGTAGCCGGAGGCTGGGGAGGGGAGATGAGAATGTGTTTATGGGCACAGACTGCAGTTTTGTAAGCTAGACAATGTTCTGTGATGGATGGTAGCACAGCAATGTGAATGTACTTGATGACACTGCATTCTACCCTTCGAAATGGTTATGCTGACAAATCTATCTGATGTGTATTTTACCACAATTAAAAATGGAAATATTCTGTAGTAAAAAAAGAGTCATAATTCTAATGCTAACATGGCCCTTAAATATGCTGTTCTAAGAACTTCACACGTGTTAACTCTTTGGATCCTAACAGTAACCCCATGGACACTATTATTACCCCGCAAAGACACAAAGAGGTAGAGTCACACAGCCTGCAAGTGGCAGAGCTGGGGTTTGAAGACAGACCACTGGGCTCCATAATTGGTGGTTTCGGGGACCTGATCCCAGAGCAAGGACAAACTGAGGAGGCATGAAGAGTTCCTAGTAAAGGCAGGACCATGTGATTGACTGTTGAAACGAGAAGAGGCTAAAATCATAGCGCGGACTCCCTGGTGGGGACAAAGAGCCTTCGAAAGTTGGTCAATCCCTCCCTGTAGAAGCGAGTTGATAATTGCTGGCCCTGGAAAGTATGTCCACAGAGAAAATAAATATGAAAGGACTTTGGAAAGCAGGTGGATGCTTCCAAATGTGGGCTGGTGTTTGTCTTTTGCTGGCTCCAGGCTTCGTCAGAATCCTCTGGTCTCCTCTCACATTTGGAAAATTCTATCTTTGAGAACCTCAAGCCTGAATCTCAGGTTCGGAGACCCTTAGGAATGCCCTCAGTCAGTCCAGAAAACACTGAGGAGGATCAATGAGCCCTCCAACCAGCCTCGGCTCCAGGGCAAATAGCAGGTGGGCAGTGACTCGGGGCAGCTGGTGCTGGGGGAGGGGGGGGGCAGAACCTCATACACTAATCTGGCTCCCCCTTCACCCACACATTGCACTGCTGAACAATGAGTTCCTGAGGTTCCAGGGCTGCGGGAAGCCCACCTCCATAATGAGGCTGAAACAGCCATGGGAGGTCGTCCCTGAGTTCTGGTCAATGAGATGTAAGCAGAAATCTGCTGAGGGGTTGAGGGGAGGTGAAGGCATTGGGGGTGGTCTTCAGGAATGCTTCTACTGATAGGAGGGACCGAAGTCTGGCACTGACTCTGTTTACCCCTTCTCCTCTTTTCTTGTTCCCGAAGGTGGATGTGCTGTGTGAAGTGGAGGCAGCCATCTGGCAAGCACGAGGCACTGTGGTAATCTTTAGTGCGATTTGCCAAATGTGTCCAATGGCCCTTCTTGGGGGCATATATAGAATGGGCTTTTCCCACCCCTTTTGCAAATAGGGTTGGTCATGTGACTTTCTGTGGCCAATGAAATCTGTGTATCCGTTCTGGGCAAAATTCAGATGCTTTTTGTGTGTCATTCACAGACTTCTTTCCTCCTGCTTGGTGACTGTGGAGGCATGTGGGAACCTGGGGCGCGCATCACTAGGTCTCCGAGTAACTATTAATGAGTAGAGGTCTTCCGCAAATACATGATGGACATGTGTCACGTATGGATTTTTTTTTAATCTCTGAGATTTAGGGTTGCAGCAAAACCGAGCTTGTCCTGACTATAAAGGCAACACATAAGGACAGAAGAGCAGAAAGGTGTCGGGTAACTAATCCAATGATTACCTACCTAAGGACTCCTTGTTAGGTGAGAAAAAAGTAACTCCATAATCATTTAAGCCAGTCATAGAAAGCACTTGCAAGTAAGAATATTCTTCAATAATATGAAGGCCACTAAAGGAAGACTTGTTTTCTCCCAACCCTTAATACTTCTGGCATTAGAAGGGTGGGTTTTTTCCCATCCGCACCCATTCCCCGACACCAGCTGGGTGTCCTACAATTCAGTTCAGTTCTGACATTGGAGTTAGCATCCGATCTGACAGGTTAAGGGCTCAGTGCCACAACACTGCCCCTCAGTTCAGCTGCCAATGGCAAGTCCAGGTCTCTGGCTCTTCTGGCTGACCAGCTGTAAATCAAGGGTTCCCATAACCCCCTCCTAGGGTTTGATAATTTGCTAGAGAGGCTCACACAACTCAGGAAAAAACAGTTTCCTCACGAGATTACCAGTTTACTATAAAGGACACGGCGCAGGAACAGCCAATGGAGAAGATGCCTAGGTATGGCAAGGTGTGGGGAAGGGGCTTCTCTGGGTGCCTCTCCCTCCCAGCACCTCTGTGTGTTCGGCGACCAGGAGGCTCTCCAAATCCTTTTGGCTAGGGTTTTTTGTTTTGTTTTTATTTTTAAGTGGAAGGTTTGTTACTTAGGCATGATTGATTAAATCATTGACCATTATGATGAACTCAGCCTCTGGAGTGGGGCGTTGTGCAGCTGAAAGTTCCCACCCTCTAATCACCTGGTGGTCTCCAGTGGCGACCAGCCCCATCAGGCACGGAGTCATCTCATTAGCACACCCAAAAACACATGTCACTTAGGAGATTCAAGGCTTCTAGGAGCTGTGTGCCAGGAAAGGGGGGCAAAGACCAAGGACGTGTTTCCTATTATGTCACAACCACCAGTACTGAATTTTCCACATTATCTAGTTCCGATTTCCCTTTTTTTTTTTTATCCTCACCTAAGGACATTTTTCCCTTTTTTGTTCAGATAGAGTGGGAGGGAGAGAGAGAGAGAGAAACATCGACGTGAAAGGGACACATCGAGTGGCTGCCACCCGCACGACTAACCAGGGCCGGGGACAAACTGCAATCGAGGTAAGCGCCCTTAGTGGGAACCAAACCCGGGTCTCTCTGGACCGCAGGCCGATGCTCTAACCGCTGAGCCAAACCGGCCAGTGCCCGATTTCCCTTTTTTAAATGTAAATTTTTATTATAGTCACCATTTGTGACAGAAAGATCCATTTGATTCTGTATTTGCATAAATACTTCCCTCTTTGTTTTGATTTGCAAGAATTTCAACTGGCCCCCAAAAGACTTGCATTTTACCCACTTAATTCAAGCTCACTTGTCCCAACAAGAAAATTATCTTTTGAATGAAGGGCAAGAAAGAAGCTCTTTCTAAGAAGAAACCAGTGAGAAGCTGTATGGTCTCAGAATTACTGGGGGACCCTGTTGAAATGCAGATTGCTGGGTTCTGTACCTAGGGTTTCTGGGGTGTTGCCTAGAAGTCTGTGTACTTAGTAAGTACCGGATCTAATGCGGGGTCCTCTGACCACACTGTAATGTCTCTGAACCTGGGGAACAAGAGAGAAACACACAGCTACTTGGAGGACTGACCTTACAGGCTACTTGGAACCTTTGGTCACAGTGCAGGAGTTGGTTAGTAAGTACAGGTGTGTAAATGAATGTTTTGCCTACATTACGGGACAAAACCTGACTGCCCATGGACTGAATTTATCTTGCAAATCTGTGTGGCTTTTTTGGACTGAACAATACTTAATTTCTTTGAACAGTTGCCAATTTAAAAAAGCTTGGAGATTTCACATTAAAATCCATATTTCTAGTCCTTCTTGAAGATAACAAGATTTGAACTCAGAGCTCACATTTTGCCATGGCCATATTTGGCTGGACTGGCAGATGTCCTTAGATGGGCTGTGTACCCTCCATTTGACCTTCAGCCCCCAATATTCCCTATTAATTACACTTAGCCCGTTTTCCTCATTTACATTACCTACTGGTACTAAGATTTTGAATTTGTGATTCAGACACTCAGTTGACAAGTGTGTGTGTGTGTGTGTGTGTGTGTGTGTGTGTGTGTGTGGTCTGTCCATGGGCAGTGCAGATCAAGCCCTAATCCAAGAGGGTTTTGGTTTGATTATGACATGGACGTCCATGGTCCCCATCAGTGGGTACCTCCATTGATAGAAGTTTTTACAGCTCTCCTGTGGGATGAGAGACCCATCCTGGGACCAGCTCTTCAGAAGATGACTGCAGTAAGGAAATCACCTGGTCACGGAAGTTGCCATCAACCAATGATCTCAGGATAGACTTTTACCCTGCCTCAAGGAAATTAAAACCAAAGCCACTTATACACTTCTCTGAAGGTAACAGGACACACGCAGCTAAAATCAAGGAGCTCGTCCTGGCTGGTTCGCTCAGCGGTTAGAGCATCGGCCTGGAGACCAATGACTCATGGGTTCGATTCCGGTCAAGGTTTGTTCCCAGCCCTGGTTAGGGTGCAGGAGGCAACCAGTCAATGTGTCCCTCTCACATCAATGTTTCTCTCTCTCTCCCTCCCTCCCACTGTATCTGAAGATACATAGAAAAAAATGTATATCCTCTGGTGAAGATTAAAAAAATAAAATAAAAGCAAGGAGACACATATCTGTGTACGTGTATTCATGTGTTCTCACAGATGTGTATGAGTATGGACCTTAGTGCATATATGTTACATATTAACACACACAAATAAAAAAGAAAAATCCCTGACGGGGTAATGGGACTCAGTGGCAGCTTGTGAGACAGAAAAAAAAAAAGAATGTAAGACTCGCTCATGAGTGGCAGCATGAAGGACTCAAAAGAGCATGGGTTTCGGAGTCCGGTGGCCTTAGGCTCACACCCCTGCTCCAACAGTGAGAACAGTGTGAGCTCCAGCAAGGTGGTTCACCTCTCTGAGCTCCTCTCTCTTTCGTTCTCTGCAGTGGGTATGAGTATTCCTACCCTACAGAGATTCTGTGAGGAGGGACTGTGACAGGGACAGCACCTACCGGGACTCGGCCGTGGTAAGTGCCACTAGATAGTTTTTCTTTTCACCGAGTTAAACCGACTGATAGGTGCTTGCTGTTAGCTCTTAACTTCCATATTACTGCCCTAAGCCTCTCATTCCAGGAAACCAAAACCCATCACTCCAGAACGGAACGACGGAACCACGCTAACCCACTCAAAACTGCAAATGGTCGCTCGACAAGAAAAACAAATTTCAGGAGACCCCAGCCCCTGACCAATCAAGAACTGGGGAGACCCCGGGCCCGACCAATCAAAGACGACCACCCCCCCAGCCCTGAGTTTAAAAATCCCTGGTCTGTACAAGCCGGTTGCTACCCTCTCCTTAGAGGTCGTCCTGCAGGCTGATTCCCAATAAACCTGCACCTCTGGAGACCCTGCACCGCCTCGTTCTTACTTGCTTTGCCCCCGGATGCCCACACTCGGGGTGCTGAGGTGAGAGCCGACCTCAGGAGACCCTTGCATGTTTCCGAGTGCCCTGTAGACAGCTCAGAGAACGGAGGGCCTGGAGCCAGCTTGGAGCAGCTTCTTGCTCTCAGAGAGCTTTCCCAGCTGACTTCTGGCAGCGGTTTGCCTGGGGTGCACTGAATTCGGGCAGTAACGGGCCCAAGGAAACCAAATGAAATTGGCCTGATCTTGGCACAACGAGTCAAGACCCAGGAGCCATGAGATGCCAGGCTGGTTCCAGCCCCCGGTCCTCCCACGTCCCCAGCCTGATTCCCACTTCCCGTGAAAGCACCTTAGGCCGGACTCTCCCCCTCGGAGGTGAGCTGTGGCCGTGTCCATCACCTGTGCTCACCTGCTTGGCCTCCTCTGTCCCATGGTCAGCTTTGCCCTTCTGCGTCCAGGAGACCCCTCCCGGGTGCTGCTCCGCCCGGGCTGAGCTCTGGCTGGGGCTGGACATGTGACAGAAGCTGGACCGCTGTCACCACACGCGCTATGCCTGCCTGATGTTTCCTCCCACCATCCACCCAGAACATCTGTTTCTAATGTTTATCAAGTGGCCTCAAGGACTTGGATGACACATTCCTGGCCATGGGACAAACGGGAAGTTGGCCAGCCTTCCGACTGGATTCTCCCCAGTTCTGTTTGCGTTCCTGCTCTCCTCTGCCGCTTCAGACGGTCATGTTTTCCAGCCCCTTCCATAGCCCCCTGCTGGGTGTGGCAGCTTCTTCCTCCGGACCTGCAGCGCCCCCTGCGAAGCTGCCCGTCCTCCCGGCCCAGCAGCCCAGCAGCCCAGCCGTCCACCGCTCTCAGCTAGATGCCAGGGAGGAAGACGCCCCTCTAGCCTGCGCTTGGGACCGCACATCTGCCTTGGCTTTGTCAACGGCGGCTTTGCTAGCTGGGCCTTGATTTATTTGTTTATTTTTTAAATTTCGTTTTCAATTACAGTTTACATTCAATATTATTTTGTATTTGTTTCAGGTGCGCAGCACAGTGGTCAGACAATCAGATTTACAAAGTGTTTCCCCTGGTATTTACAGTACCCACCTGGCACCATACTCAGTTATTACAGGATCATTGGCTCTGTTCCCTAGGCTGTGCTTCACATCGCCAACAGCTCTGTGCCTTCGGAGAAGATACTTAATCCCTCTGAGCTTGACGTACAATTTTTTAAGATGCAGATGATAACACCTATGTATTGCCCTCATTGCCGTTCTCTCCATAAATAATAATAAAGCTCTTTTTTCTTCCTTCCTTCCTTCCTCTCTCTCTCTGTCTCTGTCTCTCTCTGTCTCTCTCTCTCTCTCTCTTTCTCTCTCTCTCTTTCTCTCTCTCTTTTTCCCTTTCTCTCTCTCTTTCTCTCTCTCTCTTTCTCCCTTTCTCTCTCTCTCTCTTTCTTTCTTTCTTTCTTTCTTTCTTTCTTTCTTTCTTTCTTTCTTTCTTTCTTTCTTTCTTTCTTTCTTTCTTTCTTTCTTTCTTTCTTTCTTTCTTTCTTTCTTTCTTTCTTTCTTTCTTTCTTTCTTTCTTTCTTTCTTTCACTGTGCATCTTAGAAACCAAGACCGAGTGTGTGAGAGGAGAATGAAGACCGGTTTTGTGTGTGAGGAGCTGGAGTGGTAAGAACAAAGGACTTGATTCTGGCTTCGATTCTTGGCTGGGTGACTTCTGGCAAGTTACACAAACTTTCTTATTCCTCATGATCTCATCTTTAAAATGGCAACAACAATAATACCTCCCTTCAGCCAGGGTGTGGGAGGATCACAGGAGAGGGGATGTGCCACTGGGCTTCAGTTGTAAAAACCTGCAAGGACCCTGCTCAGCTACTGCTGTGATATTCAGCCTCCTGGCTGGGTCTCGCACCTGCTTGTTTCCCTGCACTGGGGCTGTGCATCTGTGTATAAAAGGGAGTGGACATTTGTTTTTGTTTGTTTGTTTTTTAATCCTCACTCAAGGACATTTTTCCATTTATCTTCAGATAGAGTGGGAGGGAGAGAGGGAGGAAGAGAGAAAGAGAAAACATCTATGTAAGAGAGACACATAGAGTGGTTGCCACCCACATGACCCCAACCGGGGCCAGGGACAAACTGCAACCGAGGCATGTGCCCTTAGCGGGAACCGAACCCGGGTCTCTTGGGACCGCAGGCCGACGCTCTAACCGCTGAGCAAATCCCACCAGGCGGGAGTGGAGATTTGTACACAAATGTTCAGAGCAGCATTATTTATAAAAGCAAAAAAAAAAAAAAAAAGGAAATGATCCAAATGTCCATCAGTGGATGAATGGGTAAACAATTTGTGGTCTGTTCATACAATGGAATAGTATTCAGCAATGAAAAGGAGAAACGTGAACCTTGAAAACATGATGCTAAGTCAAAGAAGCAAATCACAAAGGCCACATAGTTCATGACTGTTTACATGGCATATCCAGAACAGTCAAATCCATGGGAGACACACAGCAGATGGGTGGCTGCCTAGAGTTGGCAGAGGTGGGGGGTGGGGGGAAATGGTGAATGACTGCCAATGGGACGGGGTTTCTTTTGGGGGTGATGAAATGTCCTAAGATTGATTCTGCTGATGGCTAAGTGTTATTCACATAACAGAAAGGTTCTGCTTAAGTTCCTTTAAATATTGACCTTGAATACATGCAGACCACTTAAGGGTTTGTTTACTTCTCCCCAGGGTAGGTACGAATCTAATAGGGACCTGCCAGAGTCCTTCCTTTTAATTCTTGTAACAACTCAGTAAGGAAGGGGCTAAGTGCCCTGTTCAAAGTCACAGAGCAAGAAACACATAGGGCCATTATTCACCCCCAGACATGTATAGCCCCTAGAGCCCACCCTTTATATGATACTTCTGTGCCTGGAAGGGATGAAGAATGCAGAGAAGTTCAAAGTCACTGCCAATTAAGGACCCACAGGAAATGGGCGTTTGCATCTCCAACACAGGAGAGCAAGTCCCTAGGGTCTCCACGACTTCTTCAGGGTCATGGTCAAGGAGTTGCACCTCTGATGTCCAATGTGCTCACCCCCTGGTGACCCAGGCCCGCTCAGCCCCGCTCAGGCCTGGCTTTCTGAACTCTGGACAATGCAGCAAGAACTCTGGGCAATGTGGAAGCATCCAGGCTGGAAGCTGGGTGCGCCGGGCCAGGTGCCCCCACAGAGAATGAGATTCCTGAGCTCAGAGCTTCACTTCTCGGATAGAAAATCCCCACCAGGCACAGCCAAGAAGTCACCACCCCACAGCATCATTAAATTGTAACAAGCCCTGAAACTCACTCCAGAAGCCCGAGTCTGTTTGTCCTTGCCATCGGAAGGCAGCGTGTGATTGGCTGGCCCAGCTCGGCCTAGCAGGCCTTATCTCTGGCTGGTTATTATTTGATTAAAGAGGCTTCCTCCTGCTGGGGTGTTTCAAAACTGCGCTGGGAGAATTTGCTGCTGCCTAGGGAGTTTTTCTGAGGTTACTGCCGAGCACCCAGCGTCCTTCAGCCTCTGGCCATCCAAACAGGCACCCAGTGGAGGCTCTGATTCACGCCCACGCAGGCTGGGGCTGTCTTCTCCAGAGGCTTGATCACCTTTGCTAAGCAACTGGTTGGAAATCATTCCTCAGGCACCACAGAATCAAGGATACAGGTATTACAATTTGGGGTGGGGAGTGGCGGGGGGGACCAATTTCTTAGGATGTCATGGCATTAGACAGGGGGTGGCATGAGTGGGGAGGCTGGGGCAGCAAAGTAAGAACAGCAGGAGAGGCAGAGCATGTGGAGGAAGGAAGTGGAAGGAAAGAGAACTCGAAACCTTGGAAGTCTTTGGGAAGACCAAGCTAGACAGGAGCTGTTTGCAGTGGGAAGGAGGCATGAGCTCGTATCGCGGCGTAACACGCACGGCGGCGTGTTTTTGCTCCCCATGAGATCCTTCCTGGTGTCTGGTCTCTTGGCCTCCTTGTCATCCTTCCCTCTGGCTCAGAACCCCAAAGTCCTCAGAGGGTTTTGGACACTTTACGAGAAACCCAATTGCTTTCGCTTGAAACAGCATTAAGCCTGATTTGCAAATGGGACACGGCTTTCGAAGGCTCTGCTTGGTGGCACCAAGCCTTGTGGTGAGACCGGGCTCCTCACCGGCGAGAATCTGTCTCCCACTTTGTGTTTGGTGTGCGCCATCTGTCCTCATCCCCACCATGTCCCCAGCTCCATGGTGGTGTCTGAGCTTGGGCTGGGCAGACGGAGCTTCACATCGAAGGGCTGTCTTAGCACAATGAAAGCTGGAGCCCTTGGTGCTGCAGGAATCTGCCCGCGTGGAATGAAGGCAAAAACCATGGAAGGATGGCATTCGTCTTCCCTGGTTGCTAAGTCTGGCTGGAGGTGGCTGAGGGAGGCAGGATACGATGCAAAAACAAGGAAAACAATTTTATTTTGACATTAAATGAAAAAGAATGCTTGTATGTTAAATTGGTATCCTTAAATTTGATTTTTTTTTTTATCCTCACCTGAGGACATTTTTCCATTTTTTGTTCAGATAGAGTGGGAGGGAGAGAGAGAAAGAGAGGGAAAGAGAGAGAGAAACATCGATGTGAAAGGGACACATCGAGTGGCTGCCACCCACACGACCAACCAGGGCCGGGGACAAACTGCAACCAAGGTACGTGCCCTTAGCGGGAACCGAACCCGGGTCTCTCTGGACTGCAGGCCGACGCTCTAACCGCTGAGCCAAGCCGGCCAGGGCTAAATCTGATTTTTTTGCTATGCATTTTAGGTTAGGAAATAACCATGCCAACTGAATGTCCTTTCTCTAGACTTGGTGGCTGTCTTAATCCCCACTATTTATAATCACAGTGCCTTAATCCTCTAGTGTTTGTATCTGGGGGTCCCTACTTGGCTAGCTGGGTGGGATGCTACCAAGGTTTTGTCCTACACAGCTCTGCTCAGGATGGAGGGTTCTCCCTGCTGACTACAATGTACTTCCCCAGGGAGTTTTTTCTTCTGAGGCCTCCTTGGATTTCCGGAGTAATTAGTCTGAGCAGTTCATTAAAATGAATCCTGCTTCCCCCTCATAATTTTAAGGGACATGTCAAGAGATGGAGGATGAGCCCCATGCAAGGAGTTACACCTCCTGGACCTGATTCTTTTCTGCTCTCTTGAGAGTACCTCCTTCCTTTTCTCTCATCTGGATGGATGGCCTGGGTCCTGCTAGTCTCTCTGGTCTCCTTTCTCACCATTCTGATCTGTGCCCTGCCCTGGGCTCTCGGCGGAAGGGAATGTCCCAAGTCTCATCTCTTTGAAGAGCAGGACAGCACGGGAGAAAGGCTTATTCAGATCCACTGAACTTTGCCTTTTCCACATGTTATTTCAATTATCCAAGCTCCACTTTGCTCATCTATACAACACTTCGCTCACGGGCTTACCTTGACACGAGAGGTTCCGAGTTTATCAGTCTCATTGGGTGCCTGCTGTGCAGGAGGCCCTGAGCTAGTGGGGAAGGAGGCAGAGGAATGGGGTGGGGGGCAATAGGCATTTAAAAATCACAGGAATTAATGGGTCTTTCCCATCTGCGAAGGCAAGAAGGACAAAGGACCTAATTGAGATGGGGGTGGGGAGTTAGTCAAGAAAAGCCTCTTTGATAAACCAAGAGCTTGTGAGCACCTAGTAGGACACCTGCTCAGTGTCTGCGACCCTGGTGAGGAGCCTGCACGGACTCAGGGTCTGTGGGTATAAAGTGAAGGGGCTGGACTGAATGATTCCTACAACTGAGTGGCTCATCTCTGGCATTTATGATCCTCTCGACTCACAGCGCTAAAGAGCCAGATTAACAAGGGCTTCCTGACTCCCTGCCCAGTGCTCTTCTTCCCCAGGTGCGTCCAAACGCCAAGAGGGCAGAAGAAAACATTGGCACCTTCTCCCTGCTCCTCAGCTGGAGCACAGCACCCTCGTTTCCCTAGGGTCGCTCCTCTCAGATGAAAACCCTTAAGCCAGGGACTGGGGACAGAAAACAGGTTCTCTGTGTCTTCCTCCCCCAAGGTCATCCATGTTTAGGATGATTAACCCTCTTGGGGACGTATTCTCTGGTAATGAAATTCCAAGAGTAGGCAGGCTGGGAGGCGAGCAGGAAGCTGAGCATTTGGGGATGAGCCCTTTGTCTTCCCTGGCTGCCCGTGAATGCTCCCCAGACTGCCCCCTCCCACCCACTGGCCTCCCCCGAGGAGCACCATGTTCCTTTCCCACTGCACACAGTGTCTTTTGTGAGCTCTCTGGCCAGGGCTCTGGCGGCGGCTCTTGTGAAAGGCTGGTTAGCATTTTTCCCGGACAGAGCCAGACGCTCTGGGGTGATGGGAAGGCTAAGCCTGATGAGACCAGGAAAGGCCTTGGTCAGGCCCTGGCTCCTGAGAGAAGGGTGATATCAGCATCTTCAGTTCTCTCCCACCTTCCCCCGTGGGCGACCCTGTCCCCTAGCCGCCCCCCTTCATCTCTCCACTCTCTCTTCCCTACCTGGGGCTCCCTCTTGCCTTAGCTCGTCTTCGGCCAGTCCCCACCTACTGCTTGCTGGCGGAGCGCCCAGCGAAGCTCTCGGGGGCATCGGTGTTTCAGCCCATGACTCCGGAAGGGGGCAGTCACGGGAGGAGGACGGGCAGTACGATGGCCACATCGAGGCACACGGCTGTCTGCACGTGAATCCCAGACTCAGCATTTGAAAACCTCCGTTTGGTGGGAGAACCATAGAGGACTGGAGGTTGAGAAATTCCGTGTAATAGATCATACATTAGACCAAGAACATTTCCAAAGAGACTTTGAATAGCAAGTTGTTACCCAGGGCAAATCCCCCAACAGGCCGTAAGGGGGAAAATGACAGGAGATTTATAATGGGAAGCCCACCGTCACCGGTCGGTTCCCAGAACCCGCAGCCTTGCTAATCCCACCAACGTGGAGCTGGCTGAGCGACATTTCAGACATCTTATGGGGCCCCCAGCTGCTTGCTGAGCCAGGGCTAATGAAAACACTCCATCACCGCTCCTGGGCTCTCCCTGCCCTTCCTCCGCGCCTCAGTGCACTTGCTCGGTGTTTTGCATTTGATCCCCACCCAGTGCTGCTGGGGTCGATGAGAGGTTTAGCTGCGGCTGGCTCTGTGTCCTGGACTTCAACATCCTGCCAGATATCAGGTTGGCTGAAACCCCCCGCCCCCCAAAAGAGGCTTGAAACAAGGCAACATCCATTTCCCTGTGGGCGGGACTGTCTCTCTGGAGGGGTGATTGCTGTGGATCCTAACCTGGGGCTGCTGCTAACAGTGTGGATGATGATTCTTTTGAGTCAAATCCAAACAATGACTGAGGAACAAGGGCCTGGGAAAATTGAAAACCTTGGGACTGAGAACTCTTTTCAGATTTGGCAATGAGAAAACCAACGGGTCAATGAGCAGGTGGACAAGAGGCTAGCTGCTCCCCACTGCGCTCCGCTCCTGCCCAGACAGCTCCAGGCACCATGGGAGAGGGGCCGAGCCTCTGCCCAGCACCCCTGGTGCTTCCCCGGGCAGCAGCAGCAGCCCTGACCCCCATCGCGCTCCCCTTGGGGCACATTTTAATTATCTTGTGGGATGATGCTCAGGGTGAGTCTACTGGGTCGGATGCAGGTGGGGCCCCTTCCGCTACGTCAGCCAGAAATGGACGCATGATTAGATAATAGAAAATGTGCCTTCCACTCCTCAGATTTCATGGGTTCATGGGCAGCACTGTGTGTCCCTGGTGCTTTGCCATCGCTCCATCGAATGGCTTATTATACCACCATCCCTGCCCCGCATCTAATGAGCTCCGTGGCTCATTAGAGCACCACTAATGCAGCGAAGGCAGTACTCTCCAGGAACTCAAAGCCAGGGGAAGGGATAGGTAACCAAACAAGCCACTCAGTGCAGCAGTGTGGAAGGTGCCACCAGAGAGCAAAGAGGCTTATTCTCAGGGCAGCCCCCCACCCCCGCTCCGTTCCCTCCCCCTCCGTGTCCTTGCCCTGGAAAACCTTCAGGGTCTCAAACCTAATTCTTTTCCCGAAGACTCCGGTGGCTGCTCCCAGTACCCACCTTCCAGACCCAGGTGGGTGCTGGTCTACGATATTTTTCTCCCGTCTAGGGTGATGTAAGAACTGAGGACAAAGTAGCAAAGTCTTTCATTCAGCTATCTGTATTCAATTTGAAGAACTGCTCTTTGTTCTGAGAGTTGATCCTCGTATTTCGCTTCCTGAAATGTTCAAGCGTTCCTTCTTTTATCAAATGATGGTGTTTTTTAGATGGTCAATTGATGTTTACTTTAATTTTAATATTATGGCTGGGCAGAATAAAAAGGTAAACGTCCCTTCGTTTACTGCACTGTGATGGCTCATAGTATGGGAAGCACTGCCCAACAAGATGCTTGTCACCAAGGTTAACACCCGTGTCCAAACCAGGAGGGAGCCCCTGGGGTGTCTTTCTGAGTGTCTGATTTCCTGGTCTGGGGCCGAGTGGCAGAGCTGATGTATTCAAATTCCACTCACTTCCCCAAGACACCAAGCTGGCGATGGCAGCCAAACCCTTAAATAGACACCACTTGTTTTCTTGGCGGGCCTGGCTCCTGTATGTTTAATGCCTCGAGTATCTGATTTCTGGGCCAAACTCATGAAAAGCTAAAGGGGAATTATCCATCTCAGAAAGCAGTTGCAATGGAAATAAAAGCCATTAGTGCCCAGTGTTATCAGGATGTTTAATTTTTCATTGAAATTTCAAGATAAAAGTTAATCTTCAGAGTTGTGTTAACCCAGATCTCCAGCTGCCACGTAGATGCAGCCTAGAGGCCGCTGGACAAGATGCCAGGCGCTAGCACAGGGGGGAGTCTGCGATCACAGGGTCCCTCCTCATAGGGAGGTTGTGGAAATTAAGTGTTGGCCCACGTGGAAAGTATATGGCACAATACTGAGTGTCTGATTTCAAATACTAAGTGGTCGATAGAAATCCATTTTTATTAATAACATGAATCCTCTTACATAGTAACTATGAACAATAATAAATATAAAGATATTAAACAGACAACAAAACGATGGACGCCTGGGTGGATGAAAAGGGATGAGACTGATGCATTTCGTTACCGATTAGTAAACAGGCTCAGAAAGGGGCAGCCAGGGGGAGGGGTGCTAGGACCCCTCTGCTGGTTAATGGCAGGACTGGGGCAGCACTTGCACCTCTAGGTTCCCCTTTAGATGCTGTTTTTTCCAGGCTGGGGCTACTTTACTGTGTTAGAGAAGGACGTATTCAGCAATACTCGTTAAAGATGGTAAGGCAGACTTTGATCAGGGCCCTCGTGATATGGGACAGGGTAGGGACCGCAGCAGGGGAGAGAGGTTGGGCTCAAGTTCAAAACAGCGTGAACAAATGGGAATGTACCACCAAGGAGCAGGGGCGGGGGGGTCATTAGAGGGAAAATTAGGCAGAGGTCACATTAGGGGTAAGGGGATTCTGGCTAACCTGACCTAACAGAATTCTTTGTTGAAGACAGGCCAGGGGACCAGACATCACCTGGGGGATGACAGAGGGCAAGGAACCTGACTAGATATCGAAGGTGGGCATTCTGGTTAACCTGACCTCGCAGGGTTTTGCTAAAACTGGATTTTACACCTGCATCGTCTGCGTGCACACATGGGCCTAGGAGAAGGTGCAGGAGCCCGGCTGAAATTTTCTCCTTGTCTCTGGCTTGAACATTTAGGACCCGTGTTTGGAAAATTGCATACAAATTGAGGAAGGTATGCCTGTTGGTTAGGCACCATGTGCTGTTTCCAGAGGGACGCTTTCTTCAGGGTACGAGAGAAATGAATGTTCTGTCCACTGTGTGTCTAATGACCGAGGAGAGAAACAGTGCGGAGAGGAGGCCTCGCCCCACAGGCTCCAGCCCACTCCAGCCTGTCACGGATTCACAGGCAGCACAGCGCACACCATTGCCTTTGTCCCTTGCCTCCCACCCTCTGAAGTCCAGCCTTTGCCTCCCACCCTGAGCCCCGGGGACTGGGGCTTGATCTTTGGCTTCGGTTCTGATACCCAGTGTCCAGAGTCACTCTGAATGACTGACCAGTGAGGCTGCACAGATTTCTTCACCCTGCTTCGTATCTTGTCTTTCACCTCTTGTCAATAACTCATGCATTTGCTGGGTCAGGAAAGTCAAGCTTTCATGCTCAGAGTTTGAAGAGGAAGAGTTTGAACAGTCAGAGTGCTCGATGTACTTTGTCTCTCAACAGTGAGCACTTGGGCCTGCTTGGGATGGAAGGCTGTGCGGATCTGAGTGAGTGAGGGCGTGTGAAATCATGTGTGGTTACAACACAGATGGGACCTTGG
Source organism: Molossus molossus (assembly GCF_014108415.1). Taxonomy (NCBI): domain Eukaryota; kingdom Metazoa; phylum Chordata; class Mammalia; order Chiroptera; family Molossidae; genus Molossus; species Molossus molossus. The sequence goes on from NW_023425352.1 coordinate 14,482,323, forward strand.
TTAAGATGGAATGCCTAATTTGAATTAAACTCTACTGTACTCTTAAGTGATCATTATAATTCAGTCGAGAAGTTGAATCAGTAGAGTCATAATTCCTACCAGAACCTTATGGACGATTTTACCTTTTTTTTTTTTTTTTTTTTTTTTTATCCTCACCCGAGGACATTTTTCTACTTTTTGTTCAGATAGAGCGGGAGGGAGAGAGAGGAAGAGAGAGAGAGAGAGAAACATCGACGTGAAAGGGACACATCGAGTGGCTGCCACCGGCACGACCAACCAGGGCCGGGGACAAACTGCAACCAAGGTACGCGCCCTTAGCGGGAACCGAACCCGGGTCTCTCGGGATCGCAGGCCGACGCTCTAACCGCTGAGCCAAACCGGCCAGGGCCGATTTTACCTTTTTTAACTTAGTTTATCCACCTGCTGTGGATTTGAAGAGGGCTCACAATGCACCAAGCACACATTTTAATGCCTTTTTTTTTTTTAAATCCCCTTCTCCTTAAAAACAAAACAAAACAAAACAAAACAAAAAAACCTTCTAGCATAGCATATAGAATAAAGGAGGAATTTACAAATTATGGCTCCTAGGCCAAATTCTGCCCATCTCATGTTTTGTAAATAAAGTTTTATTGGCACACAGCCACATCCATGTGTTTATGTATTGTCTGTGGTTGCTTTCATAGCACAACAGAGTTGTGTGGTTGCTACATGTAGAACCATAAGGGCCGCAAAGCTCTAAATATTTGCTATCTGGTCCTTTCTAGAAAAAGTGTGCTGCCTCCTGATTTCAAGCATGAGTGTTGAAGTCAACATGCCCGGGTTCAAATCAGGTCCTGGTTACTTGCTAGCTCGCAACAAGCTTGCTTTGACATTGGAAAAGCTGCACAACCTCTCTGCAAACCAATCTGCAGCATGAGGATAAGAGATGCACACTCTATGCTGTGGGAATTCAGTGAGCTAACATTTATAGAAACCTGCAGCTCTGGCCAGTCTAAGAGTAAATGCTCAATAAGTAGTAGCTATTATGATGATCATTCATTCCTTCACCCAACAAATGCACAGCAGATGCCTTCTTTGTGCTTGGGGCCTTCAGCAGTGATCAAGACACGGAAGGGGCCTCATGGAGCTCACATTCTAATGGAGAATATCAACAACATGAAGAACACAAAGCAACAGATTATTTTCAGATAGTGATAAATGCTATAAATAAATAAAATAGAAGGATATGGAAGTGACAAGGCAGGGGACAGAACATTGCTAACTGAACTGAGACAGGAACCAAGAATGAGTCAGCTACGCAAATATGTAGAGAAGGCCCTGCCGGTGTGGCTCAGTGGACTGAGAGGTCCCCCTTTCATTCCTGGCCCGGGCACATACCCCTGTTGCGGCTCGATCTCCAGTAGGGGGCGTGCAGGAGGCAGCCGATCAATGTTTCCTTTCTCCCTAAAAAAAAAAAAAAACAACCAGTAAAAATATTAAAAACTATATCTAGAGAAGAAATGTTCTTGGCAAAGGGGACAGTAAACACAGAGCTCTGCACCTGGGATGAACTTGGAATGGTCCGAGAACAGAGAGATGGCCTTGGAGACAGGCCTTGGAGAGATGGCGAGGGAGGCGAGGAGGGAGAGGCGGAGGGAGCCGAGGTCAGCGCGGGGAAGGGCAGGTGGGCGCTCGCAGGCCCTGCGAAGATGTTTGGCTCTCAGAGGCGGGGGTGGCTCTGAGACCGCACTGGGGAGAAACGTAGCTGGTTTGCGGCCTTGTTCTATGACCTTTACTGTAATGTATTATTCTTCCTCTCTGGTCTCCGGCGCTGGTGCCTGTTGGAAGCAGGTGATGGAAGGGGACATGGTGAGCCCTCCTCAGACGTCAGCTTTCGGTGGCAGCAAGCCCATTACACCGCTGGGCTGGACACAGCCACCTCGGCTGGGCTCTTCTCCTCACAGCACCCCTGACTCACCCAAAAGATCTTCTGGCTGATGTCATTACTTCTCTGAAATCATTCCTTATCAGGAGGCTTTAATGCTTCTCCAGGTGGAGCATTTAGGGTGAAATCAGTTAATGTAATCTTAAAACCCTCTAATACATTTCCAGCAACATAAGACCCCCAGATAATCATTTTGTCCCCAGAGTCACTCAGAATTCACAGCTCAGTTCCCATAATTAACATTTCTTTTGTGTCTGAATCCTTGAACAGGCGTGAAGAGCCCCATTGATAATATTTTACCTGTATGAGGTTTAAAAGGAAGCTTTAGATACAATCAGCCACTCAAACTGCCTCCAGAGTCGCTATAATAACAGCCGCACAGTCCTCCAGGTTCAAAGCGCTGCTGCATACTTGGCTCACTCAAAGGTAAAAGTACACCTTGAGTCTGCCCACCTTTATCCATTTCCAATGACTGCTCCTCCTCCTCCATCATCATCATCAAAACCCTTTATTGGAAAGTACTTAGCTGGCTGAGAGTAACTAATACTTCCTTTACAATGTGCAAATATGTACTTCTTTCTCGTCTGGCTTTAGACATTGTGAAAAGAACAAGATCCAATTTGGCTATCTTCCAAGCCATGCTCTTAAACTATGATTCTTAATCTGGGGTCCACGAATGACCTCAGAGAGGCGTTATGAACCCCCTGAAATCAAATGTAAATTTTTACATGCACTTTTTTTCCCACCCCCCCTCAGGAGAGAGTCTAGAATTTCATCAGATTCCCTGACTCTAAAAAGTTAGGAGCTACTGCTTAAAAGATTTTACTGACTAAATCACAGTACAGATGCTCCTCACCAAACAATGGGGTTCCATTCTGATAAACTGATGATGAAGTCGAAATTGCATTTAACCTACGGAGCATCATAATTTAGCCTAGCCCACTTAAACTGTTCAGAACACAATATCCCAAATACACTGCAGCACAGTACACTGTAGAGTACTGGTTGTTCACCCTCGTGATCCCCTGACTGGGAGCTGTGGTCTCCTGCCACCGCCCAGCATTACGAGAGAGTGTCATACCGCATGTCGCTGAACAAGGAAAAGATCAAAATTCAAAGTATGGTTTCAACTGTAGACATACTGCTTTCACAGCACTGCCAAAAAAGTGTAAGTTGAACCATCCTGAGCCTGGGATCACCTGTATAGTCATTGAAAGAAAACTGTATGTAAATTTGTAGCCAGAAAAGGAAAACTTGGGGTTGGATCTGGGAAGCCGGTGATTCAAAGATAACACATTTATTGACTCTGACTTGTGAAAGCAAGAGGAATTGATACCTGGATCAAATAAAACCTTCCTTTTCGAGGACTGGACATTTCCCTGGGACCGCTTATGATTACTGCAAACATACAGTGCTCATCATGCACCAGGTACCGTCCCAGTCCCTAACATATTTTAACCCTTAATCCTCACAACCCTATAAAGTAGATATTATTATTAGCCCTGTTTTACAGAGGAGGAAAATGAGGCACAGAGAGATTGAAACCATAGATTAAGTTTACATGCAATACTCCAAGACCCCTCACAGTTCTGGGTAACGTAGTTTGTCAAGCTGTAATGAGTGGTTCAGAATAATTATCATTTTGGATGTGTCTGTATGGCGGCCGTGATTACAACATGGTGGCCTAATTAATAACAGGATTCCTATATGTGCCGCCTCTGCTTTTGCAAATAGGAACAGGTCACACACAGAGGAGACTATTCTACTTAATTATTATTTGGCTCAGTCACTGTGGTTTATGAAATGGGGGTAGCTGACCAAGTAGATAACTTTGTTATTATAACTCTTATCACCATTAAAAAATTCACACTGTACATAAGGCACGTCATCACCCTTATCTCTGGGAAGTTAAAGTAGATTCATTCCAGGATTTGATCAATTGATGGGACTTTGGATATAATTCATCCTCTTCCTGGATTCTATTGATTTAGTAGTTAATAAGCAGGTGACCTAGAAGTCTAGATGGACTATCCTCTAAAAATATAATTTATAAATAACCTGGAGAAATGCTAACATTATGGATATTAAGGTTTATTTAATCCTATCTGTATCTTCAGTGGTGACTATAAATTCTACAGTTCATGTATATGCGTAGAATTTATATGCATGTTCTAGTGATTTAAGGGGGTAAAGTAGGAACACTGAGCCAGAACCGAGAGCCTCTGGAAAAAGTAACTACAATAATTTGATAACGGGAGCAAATGTTTTGCCATCTAAGCAGACCTGCAGATGCAACAGGAATGAATGAAGGGTAAGTTGCCCTGAGTGAAGGGTTGGGCTCCACGACCCACCCAGTCAGCTGTAGAGCAAACGGGCTGAGAGCCTTGCACCCCTAACCCTGGATTATGGAAAGCCTATTACCCCATATCTTACCTTCATGTTGGAGATCATCATTGTAATAAACTTCAAATGCTTTATGGAATAATATGGTGATGACAGAAAATATTTGATTAAAACCATAGTCAGTTGGATTATGCTTATTCAGGTTTTGCTTTCTACCAGGTAATTTAGCTAACTGGAAAGTGGGTGGGATAACACTCTACTTTGTAAACCTCTTCCTTGGGGAAATCTGTAAGTTATAGCTAAAGACAGTTATAAGGAGTTTATTTAGAACATCCAAAAGAATAAATTTTCCAAAAGAAAACTTTAGAACTTCCATATCCCCAATAATACTAAATTTAAAAAAACATTCTAAAAAAATAGGCTTAATGGAAATTAGATTAATTGTCTTCCCAATTAGACTTAATAAGTAAGGTTCTAGCTTACTTTGAACACATTGGAAAAAGAAGAACCTAAATACAAGGTAGTTCACCTTCTCCCTGTCCTTTTCATCAAATAATTTTTTTAAATAAAGGCTGATTCTTAGGGAGGGAAAATAAAGATGAGTCTGTCTCCAGCCACGTCTAGTTTTCCCTTTCAAGCATTTTCAGATTCCTTCCTTCAGATGCACTGGGCACGTGCGTTTTCAGCCTCTGCGCTGCCTTGTTCTCCACGGAGGCATTCCGTTCCATGGTGGGTCACCACCCGTGTTGTTGGTGACCACTGGGGACCCAGGTTCCTACTCTCTCTTGCAGTTATGCACTTTGTCCTTCTACTCCGGCCCAGGGAGTGGCCTGGGGAGGAACGGGAAATCTGCTTTCTATTTGCATACATGGCTTCTCTAAGACCTACAGCACCTGAGCCCCTGAGCCTCTATGTTTCTTGTATTCCACTTCAAATACTATTCCTAGAACTAACCTCGTCCAGAACTGTTGTAATAGCCATCTCCATTCTGCTTTATAAAACAGCTAACTAATCATGCCTTGTCTTTAGACATTTACCAGCTAGATGGTGAGCCTTGTCTTTGAGCACAGCACTGTTAGGGTTAGGACACAGAGGAAGGGGATAGGAAAAGGCACAGACAACATCTGAGAGAGAGAGGTGCTGCTACTTGGTCATCTACAGTCAAGTCTTCAATCATATTAGTTATCTTATTTGGGGCACGTGGTAGGATTACACTTCCTCACCCACTTGCTTCATCTGACACTTAAGCTAATAAAATGGGCATGGAAGTGACATGTGGGTTAAGAGCCAGGGAGTGGGTTGCTGTTCCCAGTCTCAGCCACAAGGAAGCAAGGGTCATGAGGGAGACCTGCTCAGAGGCCTTTATGAGCAGAGCCCCTAATAACCTGCAGTTTGCATGCACCACAGACCAGAAACGTTGTTGTCTTAAGACAATGTGACGTCTCTTACTGTGTCATAACTTAGCCCATCCTGACTGATACAGAAACACTCTTCCCAGAACAAAGAACATAAGGGTTCACATGAGTTCTACAGATTTTAGGACAAGTTCTTTACCTGCATTCAAGCTCAAAGGCATAGGATCTCTCTTTCGTCCTCAGAGCCTCTGTGAGAAGAGACTAACAGCAATTATTACAGCTGCCATTTAGTAAATTTTACTATGCGGCAGGCTCTGTACTAATTATTTGTTATACCTTATTCCATTTTACCTCACAATAATGCAATAAGTGAGTGGACACGAGTAAATCCACTTTAAAAATGAGAGAATTAGGCCCCAGAGAGGTTAAATAACTTGCCCAGGGTCACACAGCTAGTATGTGAGAGAATCAAGATTGGAACCCATGGCAGAGCCCTCGGACATTCTGCTAAAAAGACTCAGGGTTATGTACTGATGTCCCAGTGAGCAACTCAGTTCTTAAGCCAACCCCATCCGAGTACTTTACAGAGTGGGTTTCACATTAGGATCTGATTTTTGGGCCTGGGATCGGGTGGCCCAGTCCTAACTACCGGGCTCTCACTTAAGCTGACATTTATCAGCAATGTGTTTGGACTCTAGAGTCAGATATGAATTCATATTGGAGCTCTGCCTCTCTCTACCAGTCCCTCTTCCTGTGCCTCAGTTTTCTCATATGAAAAATGGGGTAACAATAGTTCCTAGCTCATGGAGCTATTGGGAGGACAGACCCTTCTTTTGTCTGTTTATCCTCAGACCTATTCCCCATCCTTCCTTACCCTGCTCTATGGTTTTGGGGGCTGGGGGAGTGGCCTACCTTGCTTGTTTGCTTCAGCCAATCAGCTGGCAGGTGGTGGGAGGGCAGAAAAAGGGAACGCCTGGGAGAGTATCTCCTTTCTGGGGTGATATCTTTTTTTGTTGTTGTTGTTCAGGAAGAGAGAGAGAGAGAGAAACATCGATATGAAAGGGACACATGGAGTGGCTGCCACCTACACGACCCATCCAGGGAGGGCCGGGGACAAACTGCAACCGAGTACGTGCCCTTAGCGGGAACCAAACCCGGGTCTCTCTGGACCACCGGCTGATGCTCTAACCACTGAGCAAACTGGCCAGGGCTCTGGGGTGATATCTTTAGCAGTGACAGTTCTGTGGATTCAGCTCCTTTTAGGCAGCCTCTTTCTCCTCTGTCCCAGCTGTCACCTCGTTGGCTCTGGCTCCCAGCCCTGCTAACAACTTGATTTGTCACTCCAGCCCTGCTGGAGGGTAGTGGGCTTCTGCTGTGGCTAATCTCTGGGCTGCCTCACCATTCCCTCCTGTTCTTTCAGCTCTTCCAAGACCTTATCGAATGTTGGTCACTTCTGTTATTCTGTGACAGATGTTTGGATTGTTGTTGTACTTCTCACCATTGGTTGTGATTTCATTTGTTTACTTGTCTATTACTTTCTTCCAGCTGTCTCTCTCCCAACATGCCACAGGTCATTAGACTATGAATTTCACAAGGGCAGGATCTACGCGTGACATCTTCATCTGTGTATTCCTAGTGCCCAAAAAAGGTGCTTGGCACAAAATCGGCTGCCAGTTTATGCGTTACGAATGAATGCATGTCTAATTAATCTGTCTCTAAACTGCTCATGTCAAGGGTCCCTGGAAGTCCAGTGGTGATCATTTTGGGGATTCCCCGTCACCCTGGCACTTGTGTTGTGCAGGAAGCCTGAAAGCAGAGGCCCTGACTGGGTTTCGGCTGGGCTCCTTCCTCATTGTTCCCTGCCCGGTACATGGAGCTCCGTTGCCTACACATCAGGACCAGCCAGGGGGATCTTTGCTGAGGCTCCCAAGCCTGGAGATTCTTCACAGACCTCCCACCTTCAGCCTCCAGGGCCTTGCCCTGGATAAATCTCAAATTGGGACCGTGATCAGAATCTTCAACCCTGAGCCCCTTCTCAGTGCCTGGGCCTTTCTGGCCTCTACCTCCTTCTCAGACAATCCAGCTTGATTCCACACAAAAAACAAAGGCCCATGACACTTTCATCTTCCTGGCAACCAGCCCCAACCAACAGTTTCTCTTTTTCATTTGGCTTTCAATAACCAACAGGCTGTTAATTGCAATTATTCAACATCCCACAAAGGCTTAGGGAACCTCAGAACTTAAGCCACAGAGCCTGGCTACATTGCTGGGAGAAGAAAAACAAAAACAAACACACCTTCCATTTCCTAAGAATGAACTAGCAATGGTTTAAAAAAAAAGGACTTAAGAAGCTGATTTCTTAATTACCCTGCTGTCCTAGTTATCCGATCTAGTGTCCAGGCTCCCTTCTGGAACTGAGGTCAGAGCTGAGGCAGGGCTAGTCTCTGGAAGTCTGGCACCCTCCCTAGTTCCTGCTGGCCTTCCTTCATGGAGTGGGGGTGGGGGCTAGAGGCGGGGTTGAGCCTTGTTATGTTGTTTTTAAAAGAAGAAAAACTTTTATTTACCTACATGTGAGTTCTTGAGATCTTAATTCCTTTGTGTAGACCTAGCTTTCCATTTGCTTACATTTTCTTTCTACCTGAAGGATTTCCTTTGAACATTTCTTATAGTGTCTGCTGGTGATGAACTCTTTCAGCTTTTATATGACAGGACATGTCTTTATTTTGTCTTGTTTTTGAAATATGTGTATTTGGGGAAAGAATTCTAGACCTTTTTTTTTTTTTTTCCTGTACTTTAGAGATGCCGCTTCACTGTCGTTTGCAAATTTCTGATAAGAAGTCTGATGTCATTCTTTGTTCCTTTGCTATGACTGCTTTTAAGGTTTTTATCACTGGTTTTAAAGAATGTAATTGTGATGTTCCTTGGTGTGGTTTTTTCACGTTTCTCCTTAGAGCTTCCTGGATTTGTGAATTTAGTTTTTATTAAATTTAGAAAGTTTTCAACCATCATTTCTACCATTTTTTCCCGTCTTCCCCAGCTCCCTCTCACTGTGATATTACTCTTTTACTTCAGGGACTCCAACTGCATGTTTGTTAACTCACGGATACTAGGTTTATTTTTATTTTCATTCTTTTTAGTCCCTCTGTGTTTCATTTTGGATGCTTTCTATTGCAGTATTTCCAGGCTTTAAAATTTTTTTTATCAGTAATGTTATTAGTCCCATACTAGTGGGGTTTGTGTATGTTAAAAATCTCAGGTGATGGTTTTATGGTCTATGTTTGATTTGGGTGTTTTTTAAAAGAGACTTTTCACATCTCTACTTAATATGCTCAATCTTTCTTTCTTAGACATATAGAATATAATAATAATTGTTTCTTAGTGTCCTTGTCTACTAATTCTGTCATTTCTGTACTTTTCAATTGATTGGTTTTTCTCCTCATTATGGGTCATTCTTTCCTCCTTCTTTTTGCATGCCTAGTAATTTTTTATTGGATGTCAGGCATTGTGAACTTCACCTTGTTGATTGCTGGATAGTTTTGATTTACTCTAAGTATTCTTGTTCTTTGTTTTGGGATACTTTGTTCTTGGAAAGGGTGTGATCCTTCTGGGGCCGGCTTTAAGATTTGTTAGGTAGGACCAGAGCAGCATTTCCTTTAGGGTTAATTTCCCCCACTACCGAGGCAAGATCGTGAGTCATGAATTATGAGGTTTTCCAGCCTGGGTGCTAGGATCAGGCCCTATTCCTTATCTTGTATGATCACTCTGTTCTTCCACTCTATGCTGTACTTTTCACTGACTTGTGGAACACAAGATCAATTCCCTGCCTTATGCATGCTCTGGTGTTTGTTCTTTTTCTCTGTATAGGTGGTTCTTTCCCTGGCCTCCAGTTCCTTCCTCACATTCATGAGCGAATCAGCTGGAGACTGGAGCAAGACCTTCTACAGGTTTCCAGAGTTCCCTCTTTCTCTGTATAGCTCTTACCTCTCTGGTACTCTGTCCCCAACTTCATCTGCATTGGCCTTCCTGGTCTTCTACTTCTATCTCCTCAACTCAGGGGTCTGCCTAGATCTTCTTAGGTTCCCCCTTTCTGCACAGCAGCTTGGCAATTCTCTCTAGACAGTAAGCTGAACCAATCATGATGCTCACCTCATTTCTTTCTTCTTCCTTATGAATATGTCCTGCACTGCTCCCTCTTTTATTTATTTTGCCTGGTTTGTTTTAGTTGTTTTAGCAGGAAAGTAAATTCAGTCCTTGTTGTTCCATCTTGGCTGGCTGGAGTGGATATACTTTAAGTTATTGTGGTTCTGTTGACAAGACAGATCGCCAAGGGTTTGTCACTTGTTTCCAAAACAATTCTCATTAAGTAACCTGAAGATGTGCAATCCACATCTTCTGTAAGCAAAGCAAAATCTTGTGCAATGGATATTACAAAAGACTCCTACAAATGAACTTCATGTAAAACAGTCTAATTTTCCCCTGTGACTTACCTTATCATTCCTGTAATGTTTTCATTGCTTCATTTCTCATTACTTTCTCTTTAGCAGTGACTACAACCCTGAGGCTTTCCTGTCTCCCCACCCTTTTTCCTTGTCCTCTTTGGGATTAGAATCCATCTTATTCTAGTTGACATAGTCCTGGAGTACTTGGAACTAAAGTGCATGTGGGGTTGATAAAAATTCGGTCTTTAACTTTAAGAATATATATATATATAGATATTTATATCTATATATATATATAGATATCAATATGAATAACCACATATATGAATATATATGAATAACCACATATATGAATATATATGAATAACCACATATATGAATATATATATATATATATATATATATATATATATATGAATAACCACACCTCCTATTTGGGATCGTTTTAAAAGAGATCCACACTTCCTGGTCAGGGTATATACCTAGGTTGTGGGTTCAATCCCCAGGGCACATATGGGAGGCAACCAATGAATGTTTCTCACATTCATGTTTCTCTCTCTCTTCCTCCCTCTAAAATAAATAATAATAAAAAAAAAAGTTTTCTGCTATGACGAAAAACAAAAGGCCACACCTGAATTTTGGGATAGATTTATGAACAGAAGTAGAAAGTTCAAGACAAGGAATTCTTGTTTTCCTTCTTATTCCTCCGCTTCAACAAGCATTTACTTGTTGGGCTTAATACAACACCGCATGTAGTGCCCCTGCCTACAGTCTGAGGCAAGTCACTGACATTGACGAGTTCATCTCCTGGAAGAACGGCACAGTGGGTGAGACCCACGGTGTGGTGCCACAGTGAGCCTGTGGGATTCCACAGGAACGCCAGAGCCAGGGAAAGCGGTGGCACGGGCAGTTAGGAGTGTGAGCGTGCACGGCGTGGCCAGGACAGACGGTCCAGAGGATGAAGTAAGGGACTCCTGCTGGAGACCAGTGGGAAAGTGGAAGCTGACAGGTGGGCGCCTGTGTGCCAGGCTCAGGCGTTTGGACTGCCAGGGAGCTCCGGAGCGTTGCTGACGGTGGGCATGGGCACCGATTTGTTTCGAAGGGAGGTTGAGGGCAGGGGCTACTTCTCAAGCATCTTTGTATTCCCAGCTGCTAGCTGACATCGCTGCTTGCTGCGCAAGGGCGGGCAGCGGTCCTCTCTCCCTTCCACTGTACCAGTGCTCTGGACAACCGCGGCCCCTCTACAGAACGACCAGCTGGGGAAACCACCTTTGTACCTGGTGCTGCTTTGAAGGGCTGAACGTGGGCAAACTGGGATTCCGACGTTCTGTTTCTTTTAATTCCTCATTTTCTCCCTTGAAGGAAAAGGTCCTCGGCCACTATTACAGGAATGACACCAAAGGACCATTCCCACGCCCCCACCCCAATAAATTCGACATCGTCTTAGAAATCTCATAACGAGGCAGACCGCACACACGCACGGAAACCCGCGCACACGCCCGGCAGAGCCCGGGGGGATCCCAGCCCCCGAAGAGCGGGTTACACAGCGCGGCCTGGGGTCACGCGCGCTCGCGGGGCCGCGCCCGGGCGGGATACCCTCGCTCGCGCCCACACGTCGGGCTGGGCCACAAAGACGCCGCTTGTGTGCAGCTGTCCTCCCCCGACACCCACGCGCCGCGCGCGAGGCCACGAGCCCCCGGGCGGGCGGACTCGCGGCGGCCGCGTCATCCCCGCGCGCCCGTTGCGTCATCAGGGGGCGACAGTGCAGCCGCCCCGGCGGAGACCGCAAGTGCCGGCAGCGGCCGCCCCGGACGCTCGCGGAGCCGCGAGTGCGAGCCGCCTGGGCGGGAGCCGGCTGCGGAGGCTGCGCGGGCCGGGAGCGGCGGGACAGGTGCGTGGCCGCTCTCTGCGCGGGAGCCGGCGTGACTCCTGCAAGTCGCCGGGCGCTGTGTCCCCCTGACTCCTCCCCCGAGTTCCGGGGATCCCCTGGAGAAATGGGTTCCGACCTGTGCCGCGGTGGGGATCGGGGTTGTGCTCTTCCGGGAGACCAGGTGGAGGCCGGGCTTCCTCTTTGGGCCGGCACCCTGCGCACCTGCATGGGACGTGGGGGCCATGGGTTTGGCGTTGGGGCTGCAGGGGTGCTGAGAGCAGCTGAGGCTGGGGACGTTCCCACGACAGACGGTTCTGATTGACTGGGCGGAGCGCTCACGGGGTGACAGACACTGTGCTAGGCGCGTTCTATGCACGGTCCGGTCCTCCCGGCGACCCAGGAGGTGAGGCTGTCATATTAATGCACATTTTCCAGACCGGGAAGCCAGGGCGCAGAAGTTAACCAACTTGGCCAACGTCCCCCAGAGGGTAAGACTGGGAATTGAACTCGAGTATGACTTCAGGGCTGCCCCTGCCTCGGTCCCTTGTAGATCTCACAGTTGGCTCCCGTCAGCCCATAGTGTGGCACCTCCGGATTTTTTTTTTTTAAACTTTCGATTTTTGATGAACGGTGTGGGGAGGGAAGAGCGGAGAGTAGACTTCTGCACAAGCCTCCCTCCTCCCCTCGCACTGGGGCCAGCGCCTGCTCATATTCCGGCTGCAGGGGCTCCCCCTATTGTGGCTACATTCTGCACCTGCAACTGATAGCGAAGTTTTATAATACCGAACAGCTTTCATGCCATGTGCATTGCTTTACTCTTCTCTCCTCTCACCTCTTGCGTTAGTTGTTACATAGGTTAAATTGTTAAGGTCGCAGATAGAGTTTTGCTGATGGTAACAGTTACCACAGCAAACCCATGTGGCGATTATAGAGAAATCAGAGTATGACCTCCAAAGAACACTGGAATCGACCGTTTAAAGTTTTAAAGGAATAATTTAAGGTGCGAAATAGCCCAAAGCTATCTCAAAATAATTGGAAACTTATGTTAGAACGTTTTTATATTTTAGGTTAGTATGTATCAATTTTCTTTAGCAATTCATTTAGTGAACATTTTCCAGTAGGGTAGGAAAAAGAAAAGGCTTATTGAAAGGATGAACACTTATAAATCAAATTTTTCAAATAAGGTGGTTTTATTTTAGAGCTTTGTCAATGTACATGCAAATATTTCAATTAAGGCAGCACAAGAAAATTAAGAGCTTAGTCGGTTTAAGTGGGAAACTTTAGAGGTGCCCTCTTTGCCTTTACTCTTTTGCATTATTGCATAGGATGCATGAATTCCTAGCACATAATTTTAAAAAGTATCTACTTATGTGTGTACATGTAACTTATATTTAATTAAACACATGCCTTCACCCCTACCCCCAGGAACTATTCAACTATTAACACAGACAAAATAATTCTTTGTCATGTACCTGAAATAAGCTACTATTTACTCTTACAAATTCAGAGTTGTTTTGTTTAGAAAGTCTAAAGATACAAAGATTGATTATTTTAAAGTCAAAGCTGCCTAACTGAGTCATATAAACACATCAAAGTCTGTTTTTACACTTTGAACCTGTTCTAAGTCTGTCAGTGGTTCATTTGACATCCTATTATGGAGCAAAACCTATAGAAGTCAGAATTTTGAGTTCTGGTGTTTACTTTCTAGATTCTTTATTAACTGAAATGGTATATATATATTTTTATAGCACATGATTTAGGAGTTACGCTTTGTGACATGGATGATTCTGCACTGACCCTTGACACAATAGATGTTTCTTATCTGCCAAATTCATCAGAATACAGTGTTGGCCCATGTAAGCATGCAAGTGAGGAATGGGTAAGTTGAAGATTACAATGCAGTTTAAAAGCGGTCAACCTAAAGATGTTCATTTCAGTGTTGTTTATGAATGTGGAAATGCTGAAGCCAAGTTAATACCAATAACTGGGAAGAAAAAAATTGGGTAAAAATTTTAACTACAGACATTATGTTAAAAGCAAAATAATTTTGCATAGGAAAAAAAAGCCTACTAGTAATTATTTTGGGTGGTGTCATTATAAAGATAGTTTTAAAATGTTCCTGTATCTATTTTCCATAATTACATCTATAAGTATATATTTTGTGATGGAAATGAAGTTTATTTAAAATATTAAAAATAGGGAATACATTTTAGTATGAGCCCAATCCGAAGGGCATACATTATCTTGTATTGTTTTCCCTATTTCAACATAACATGGCATGTTTAAAATAGTTCTTGAACACTATCTGTTTTATATGAAAAATAATGATGGAGGTTTTTTGTTTCTGTTTTTTGCTTATTTTTTGAGCATGCTATATCAGTGGGATTTGAGCAACAGATGAACTCAAAGTTAAGAGAAAAATGTTTAGAACAGAAGAGTGGAGTTTGACCCTAATGGTGCAGTACAGCTATAAATTCATTTTCAGCCATTACACTCCCTTGTTAAAATAAAGGATTGTTCTAAGTATTCCTTGTTTTTTATTTAAAGCAAAATATTCCAAGTTGTATTATAACAACTTGCTTACTATGTAAGGCCTTGGTAGTTCATTTGTGGGAGTGTGTGATTTAACAGTGAGATCGACTGTTAGCATAGGGACCCAGGAGTCTTACTTTATTCATCCTGATACTGTCAGAGGCTGTTTGACCTTTTCCAACTTTGTTTTAAAACCTTGAATGCCGCTTTGAGTGTATAGTTATTGCCTGCTATTACTATTCTTAGGTGCTCTGCTTTTGCTCATGTTCCAAGAGTTGATCAGGGAGGGAGTACCTTGAATGAAAATCACTCCGAGAAACACATAATTATGCCACTACCCAAAGTTTCTCTTCTATCTGAAATATCTCAGTTTTAGAGATAACGTTGACAATTATAATTTTCTTGCCATTTAGTGACCACTTTTTCCTTAATATTTATTAGGGTGAGTGTGGTTTCAGATCTACTGTCTTCAGATCTGCAACCTTGAAATGGAAAGAAAGCCTAATGAACCGGAAGAGGCCATTTGTCGGAAGATGTTGTTATTCTTGTACTCCCCAGAGCTGGGTAAGAATGTGACTGCTTGTTGATCTTTAATAAACTTTTGAAACATGTGCCATAGATTTCCAGCTTTGTGTGAATTTGGTATTGAGCAAATACCTAATAGACTTCATTCATTTTTAGAATGTAAAGCCATGTTTATTAACCAAATATTCCAAGTAAAGATGCCAACTCAATTTTTCTTTCCATTCATATCATCATTAAATGTTGGGCCAGTAGTTGATGCTAGACAAGATTTGGGTTCTTTAGTAGTTTTTGGTATAACTTTGGGGGCAGAGTAGATCTTACTTTCAATTAATTCTTTCAGAGAGTAGGTGGAAATCTTGATGCAACTTCTAGATGTTGAACCTCAGCCCCGTGGCTTTGCTGTACTCTTGTTAAATTTCTATTTCGGAGTGATGGGGGATGGGTGTCTGTTGACTCCGTGATGGCGAAGAATGGTCACTAAAAGCTTAGGTGAAGACTTAAAGAAGAACGTATATGGGCTTGTTGTTTGTATTTTGGTGAAAAACATAACCATGTACAATATTCCACATTACAGTGTGGGTGTCAGTATTTGACAAGAGTTGATTAGAGGAGAGGGGTGCTTCTGATGGCATTTTGCCAGAGGGATGAGTTTGCACAGGACGGTAGAATCTCATGTGGCTGCGTCCTGAAGCAGTAGAGTTACCTGTCAAAAGGTACACCTGGATGTTATGTTCTCGCTGAGATGGGTCAGTTACCAGGACACAGAAATTCTGCCATTTAAGGGCCTGTCCTTTACAGAGGTTGTTTATAACCTGTGTGAATAGCTAACTGTGCTGTGTGTATTTTCCGTTCAGGGATAAAGGGATTTACTAACCTGGGAGAGACTTGTGTGGGACCCAAGCAGTTTATGTTAAATATTTAGGTCTGCTCAGGAATGTCTTGATATAAATATTATTCCTTTAAAATCACAAGTGCCTTTTGGCAAGAATTAGGTAGCACTGAAGGATCATGGAAATTTCTAGTCCAGGAATAAAGCCAGTTCAAATGAATAGGCAATAAAATAAAGATTTAAATAGAAGATCATGTGGCTTTATTTACTTATTTTTAGATGTGGCATCTCATCTAATTCTAATTTTGAATGCTTAAAAGATCAAAACAATACCTTAACTCTAATGTGTCATTAAGTCAGGAGAGAGTATGGGAAATTATTTGGTAGCAGGGATGGTTTGGGGTGAGGATAGGTGAGTAGTGTAAGAGATCATTGATTTTTGCCTAAATATATTACCTGAACAACTTTAGGTACCATTGTACCTAAATATAGGAGCTGAACTTGATCTTGCAATTCTTCCATGGCACATTTATTTAAAATAATTTTTGGTTGACAATATTTTTATAGTAATTTTTTTGATATTTGCTACCCTTTCTCTGAAGTCCTATTTTCCTTTTCTCTAAAGAGCTTCCACCTAGTATTTTTATATCTTTTGTTGAGGGTACATTATGCTTGCTTAGTATTTACTTGTGCGAAGTTTACTTTTTGTCCCACTTGACAGAGTTATAGACTTTTTCTTTTCAGCAGTTACATTATCCCATGAAGTGGAATAGTCGTTTTAGAGGAATAAAAAGACCATACTCTTTGGGACAAGATGTAGGATTGAATTGTAAACTTTTGCCAGACTCAATTTTTCTTTCTGTAAAATGGGGATTATAATTCTTATGTGTCAGGATTGTTGGGAGATTTACTAATCTAATAATAACTGCATGTTACTTTTGTTGTTAGTAATTCAACTTTATTTGCAGAACAGTCACAGTTTTATTTTAGTGACAGAGCATGTAGCCAATAGTGTTGATTATAGCCTAATACATAAAGTGTCAGTACCAAGATATAAAGCCTCTCCTTGGCTTATTGTGGAAACTGGCCATGAATTACATCCCTTGAACATCAAAGATAAAGTTCACGTTTACACATGCTAGTACCAGCTCACATGGGAGTTTTCAAATACAATTAGCAGTGATCCCCCTGTTGAGTTCGGAACATATGAAATGTTGGTACTCCCATGGGAAAAAAAATAATAGCAATTTTCCTATATTGCCTCCCCCACCCACCTCTAAAAAATTTTACACATGTTACTTTTAGCATAGTAGTTTTCTAGTTTGGAAACAGTGAACTCACCAGTATTTCTGTCAATGACTTAAGCTGTCTGTAGCTCCAACTTTTTTGGGTTGGAGGGTGGGGAGTGGGGCAGGGCAGGGCAGGGAGAGGCACTATTTCCTTTGCAAGGTGTTAAGGATTAATTTTTGAGTTTGTAACCTTTTTAAAGTTTTAACAAGTTTTCTTCATCACCTTGATTTTTGAAGCAATGCCTAAAGTGATGCCTGAATTTTGAAAGTTATCAAGTACTCATAATGCAAGGTCTTCACCAGCAAACCAGTCGCATATTTATGTCTATGTTTATTTTTTGTTTTATGTAGGATAAGTTTTTCAACCCCAGTATCCCGTCTTTGGGCTTGAGGAATGTTATTTATATCAATGAAACTCACACAAGGTAAAAAGAAATTTCTCGTACTTCCGCTACATCTCAAGAGAAAAACTCTATAATAAGTAATGCACTGTAAGATGAATCTCATTATGTTTTTGAGAGTTAATAGAATTTGAGTTTCTGGCACAAGAGGCTTTATCCAAAACTTGGAAACAATATAGCCACCTGAGAGACCTATTACTATCTCACTGCTGTAATTGTATAATAAATATTTTCTTGAGAGTGTAGATATTGCTTATAGCTTTCTCTAACATACTCGTGATTTTGCATTGTGATATTCCAAATTGTGATACAGATTTGTCTAAGGAGAGGTGTAGGTTTGAATGTCTTGTGATCTTTTATGACTATTTTATACTTAAAGGATAACTATTTTATACTTTAAAAAAGTATAGCCAATCTAGAGTTTTAGAAGATACTTTCCTCTATTGAGCAAACATTTTTTGATTTATTATTAGCTTAATGTTTTTCTTAGAATTCTTACTTCCAAATTCCAGGCAAGTGGGGATAGGCGTCAGGCAGCTGAGTGGGAGAAGAGAGGCGTTGTTTGCTGTGGATTTAGGGAGAGAGGAAGGAGGGGGAAGGGTGTGTGAATGTCTTAGGGGCACGAGAGGAGTGGCCACCAGAAATGCTACCTGTTCTTAGAATTCTAAAAGTAAATGCCTGGCGTAGGGAAGCAGTAAGCTCAGGTGATGAGAAATACTTGAATTTCTACGAAAAATTGATTCAAAAAATCAAATCTTAAATTTTAAGTCTTTCTGATGTTACTGTTCATAATTTGATGATGATCATGAACAAACATGACAATATCTACAGATATATTAGTTAAGGTTTGTTTTTTTTAATAGAACTGAAGTCCAGGGAGGTAGTTTTTTCTGTTCCCATACTCCCCCTTCTGGTTCATTGACCCCTGCCACCCCCCTTGGTTGACATGATTAAGATCCTAAGAAAGAGGTCTCATAGGGTCCCTTCTTTATATTAAGTACACATTTAATATATAAAGCCAAAGGGTCTGTTTGTTGCCCTCAATTGGAGGCAGTTGAGAAAAACATTCATATTGACAAGACAAAATGAAACTGTTCAATGTAATAAGCTGCCTGTGCAGGTGTGTTCTCTGTTTAGCTCTTCTGTGTGTTACATGAAGCAAAGCCTAAATATTTACACACACACACACACACACACACACACACACAGCTTTCAGTCCATTGCAAAGGGATTCCATAGGGAGTTTGGACTTTGTACATTCCAGTAATAATTATGAAAGTTTTCACTGAAGAAAGAGTTTAGAATTAAACACTTAACATATTGGGCCAAGTTTTCAGAGAACCGAGACAAAAGAGAAGAGGAAGAAAAAGAGAATGCCAGGAAGGTGCATGTGACTCATAATCAGTTCTCCCTCAAATTCGAGGGCTTTTTG
Source organism: Molossus molossus (assembly GCF_014108415.1). NCBI lineage: Eukaryota > Metazoa > Chordata > Mammalia > Chiroptera > Molossidae > Molossus > Molossus molossus. The sequence goes on from NW_023425352.1 coordinate 14,501,262, forward strand.
GCCCTTTTCAGAATTGGTGAATTTACCATTGAAATCTTTTGTTTACATGAATACCATGGAGGCATAATAATAAGGCATTATACAATCATTACTAACAGTATCAAATCTTTGCGTAATGAAAGTTTGTAGCATTCTTATTCTGAGGTACCTGTCCCCAACCCCCTCATCCAAATAACACACAGTCACTGCTGGGAACATGTCCTATCCCTTAGGTATGTTGAATATATATATTTTTCTTTTTTCTTTTAAGATTAAGAACTTCTGATTTCGGGAGCCTAGTAAACAACCTTAGAAGAATTATTATAACAACAACATTAAAAATTAGCCCTGAGTAATAAGAAAAGACTTCCAAATTATCTTTTATAGCCCATAGCTCTAGCTGTAAGCTGTGTGTATATATGTGTGTGTGTGTGTGTATGTGGAATTACTTTTTGTAGCATTAATAAAGTAAGATATCTTTGTTTCTTTGGTTTTTATATTTGGGTTATTATTTGGCAAAGTAACACAATATAGGCATTAATACACAAGTTCTAAGTTTAAATTTTAGCTGAGAGTACATGAAAGACATCGGAATGATATTGTCTGAACTCCAGAGGAAAGTTTGCTACAGGAGTGGGTGAAATGAGACCTTGTTCTCACAGGAGAAAAACCACTGTATAATTTAAGCAGCTTGTTTTAAGTGTTCCTGGAGTACTTCTCTGCTAAAGGATTTTCATGTTGCAGGCACCGAGGATGGCTTGCAAGGCGTCTTTCTTACGTACTTTTCGTTCAGGAGCGAGAGGTCCATAAAGGCATGTTTGCCACCAATGTGGCAGAAAATGTGCTGAACAGCAGCCGGTAAGGGGTAAGGGTGGGGGCGCTTGGTGAAGGGTGGGGATGGGCCACAGGAGGGGGACCGAGGAAGTAATTTCCTTTATTAACCTGTAGTGCCTCTGGACTCTGTCTCCAGAGGCATTTGCATTTCCAAGTTAAATGTTAAGCTCCAAATGGAAACCAAGGAAAGGCAGACCGATGGTTTAGGTGAGCAGGGCCCTGCAGGAATAGCAGGCTTGTTTTATGGGTTAACAAGTGAAGGGGTTTTTTATACTTGAAAGACAAGTTGGAGTCAGACATGCGCATATTTGCAAAGTTCTCTGTTAAGTATTCTGTAATATGAAAGTTTAAGGACATTACATTTTCCATTTTCTATTTTGTAGCCAAAAGAGAAGGTAGTTTGATATTTCTTTTTTTTTTTTTTTTGTTTTTTTTTTTTTTAATCCTCACCCGAAGATATTTTTCCATTTTTTGTACAGATAGAATGGGAGGGAGAGAGAGGAAGGGAGAGAGAGAGAGAGAGAAACATCGACGTGAAGGGACACATCGAGTGGTTGCCACCCGCACGACCAACCAGGGCCGGGGACAAACTGCAACCGAAGTACATGCCCTTAGCGGGAACCGAACCCGGGTCTCTCTGGACCGCAGGCCGACGCTCTAACCGCTGAGCCAAACTGGCCAGGGCAGTTTGATATTTCAGTTGAACAGTTATTGAGTACCTAGGCAGAAATCTTTGTACTAGGAAATCTATGTTAGAAATTTTAAGAGAGGAAGATCCTATCCTTGATCTTAGAGGAGCTTGTTTACAAATGGAAGAGACTAGCTTGAACTCAGGTGGACTGGGGAGGTGCATTATTGAGAAAATCGGGCATTAGAATCGGGGGTTTGGAAGAAGATTGGTCTCTGTCCACATCGTTGGTGTGGTCCACGTTCCGCATCAACCTGGATTTGGGTGCCTGGAGATGGGTGGATTGGAAGATGTTCAGCAGTGCAGGCCTATGGTGTGGTTGCTAAGGCTTGAACAGTGGTGGCGCATAATAGGTCCTCAAATATTTATTGATTGAGTGATGGAATGAGTGAATAGTTGATAACATCAGTTGCAACGGTGAGAGAAAACACAGTTATTTGAAACTCCCTTGGAATATTATATATTCTGTTTTCTAGGTAAAAACCTTCAAGTATGTTTCATTCTATGCATGTATTTTGACTAGTAACTAGAATGTTAGAAGTGATTTGAGGAGGTCTGGCCTCATGTGTTCTTCCCTACGTCATGTGAGAGATTCACGAGACTGGCTAGATCTTTCCTTTACCTCATTGCTTACTGTTCTGTGCTCTCTTAGTCTTGAGCTCCGCCTCTTTAAAATTATCGGTTTTATTTGAAAACACTTGTAAATATATATGTCCCTCTTGCATCCCTCCTAGAGAGTTTTATATGGAATTCTAATGGCGTCACACTGTAAATGAACGATTGGGTCTTCCAAAGTAAAATTAGACATTACTTTGACAGCAGGTTTTGGATGCCTCTGAATCACATGCCTAAATGGATCCTATTCCCTTTCTATCTTCTGCCAGAGTGCAGCTTTGTGTCTCTCCCAGCGTAGCTGAAACATTCAAATCCACATAGCTGTTATGCAGGGAATTTGAATTAAATCCCTAAATTGGCTTTTCAGGGTCCTCAGGGGTTCATTGCGTTAGGAATACAATATCCTTAATATTGAATAGACAACCAAAGAAAACACTTGTAATGAGCGTATTCTCTCACATTACCACGTATTAGAGAGAAGGTACGTTTTGTTTTGTGATCCGTAGCTGTGGTTTACAAAATACTGAATGCAGAATGGAGCCCAGAACCAGTTGCATTGTCTTTCTCTTCAAATCAGAGTGCAAGATGCCATTGCAGAAGTGGCAGCCGAACTAAACCCCGATGGCTCTGCCCAGCAGCAGTCGAAAGCCATCAGCAAAGTGCGGAAGAGAGCCAGAAGGATCCTCGAAGAAATGGTCGCCACTGTCTCACCAGCAATGATCAGGTATCACCAGGCGAGCGAACGCTTTCGGCCACCTTCCTCTCCTCGCACAGCGCCTTCGGTCCACACGTCTGAACGTACATGACGTCACACACAACTCCTCTCTATGTTCTTGTTCGACTTCATGGGGCGTAGCTGTGGCAGGCTTTAAGACGCCCTAACCTCTGCTAAATGTTAGCAGGGATTGTATTACTGCTCATACTTACTCTCTGGACTGGGTGTGAGCTGGGTTTCACATGCCCATGTCTTGAAGGGAGTGGTTTTTTGTCATTCTGCTCCCTGATGTACTCTGGGCCATTTGCTTCTAACATCTAAAGTGTGCCGTGAGAGTGAAAGTAAGATTTTAGTCTATACTAAATGGATACTTTTATAAGTAGTATAATATGAAGAGTCAGCTGTTTAATCCCACAATTCAGGCTCACACACATATACACGCACACAGTCACTTCCAAGCACTGCACACACACGTACATTTGAACTTCTTTGTCTTTTGTTTTCGTTTTTCCTTTCAGACTGACCGGATGGGTGCTGCTAAAGCTGTTCAATAGCTTCTTCTGGAACATTCAGATTCACAAGGGCCAACTCGAGATGGTTAAAGCTGCAACCGAGGCAAGAAACCTGGGGATCTGCCCTTCTCCACGTTTGTGGAGGGATTTGATAATCTTTTGAAAGTGTTCTCTTGTGTACCGTTGTGCATTCCAACCCAGCCGGGAGATTCCCCCGTGGGAGGTAACCACAGAGCTGTGTGCGGGAGGAGCGGCGGGTGAAGGAGGACCACCAGCGTGCAGGCCCCTTTAGTGAGTCACCCGGCAGCAATTCTGAACGTCAGGTTGAACAGTCCCCGTTTTGCGCATGAGGAAATAAACGCTCAGATAGATTAAGACATTTTCCAAGGCCCAGCTCATAGGTGACTTCCTAGGATTTCAAACCGAACCGGGCTTGACTCTGAAACCAGCGCTTTGTGCACGATCAGAGCTGCCCTGAGAGACATCGGCTCCACTTGAACTCGCGATTGCTCGTCTCCTTCCCCGATTCTTTGTTTTTGTCGTTGTTTTTAGCTAGATATATATTAAATGGAAAGAATTCATGTTACTGGAAAATGTTTTTAAAGAACAACTCACTGATTAGCCCAGTCTGAGTGACTCGAACAAATGTGAAATTACAAAGTGTGCTTGAACCATGCATTCGCATGTTAAATTTGGCGTTTTCCTTTCGCTAGATGAATCTGCCACTTATATTTCTGCCGGTTCATCGATCGCACATCGACTACCTGCTGCTCACTTTTGTTCTTTTCTGCCATAACATCAAAGCGCCCTACATCGCTTCAGGCAATAATCTCAACATCCCCATCTTCAGGTCAGATCAGCTGCTTCTGTAATTTAAAGTGTGGAAAAGATGATACTCTGAACTTTTATTCTTTTATTATTATACCTTTTGACATGTTATTATAAAGATGTTATGTTATGTTAGCCTTTTATTTTCACTGTAAAAATAATGCATGTTCATTGTGAAAAGTACAAAAAAGCATTAAGACTATCATCATTATTTCTGGGTTTTATATGGGATACTTGGTGAGCTGTGAGTACTAAGCTTAATGGGCTCCATTTACCAAAAGGATAAAAGGCAATTAGACAAGAGAGCAAATTACTGTGTCAGGCTTGGCAGTGGGGGTTTGGGATGGGCCGTGGGATGGTGGTTTAAAGGTAGGTGAGAAGAACCATACCTGTTAACTTCCACCTTATAATTTAGAGCAGCTAGAAACCTGTGACAACTACAGCATAACATGAAGGTATATATCTTAGAGGTTTTCAGGAGAATGAAATGTGTTCCATCCAGAAGAAATAGTATGTGACAAGGCAGCAAGATTCAAAAGCTTGTTTTGTCCAGGCAGTGGTGGACAGTTTAGCTGGGTGACAATGTTGGATGTCCTGGCCGGGGTTGAGGCAGTAGGTGGTGACTGCATAGGTAGTGAGGACAAGATAAAGTAAGTTCTGAGCCCAGACTTCAGAGTGTATTCTGTACTTGAGAAATTACATGGTCAGATTTGCATTTCAAAAAGTCATTGTGGATTAGAGGGAGTTAGAACAATTCTGACTCTGTAGCAATAGTTCAGGCAAAATAATGAAGGCTTACATGAAAAGCATAGTGATACTGGTGGAGGAGAGGTGAGCATCGATTTGAACAGTGTTTAGTAAGTTGAATTTACAAGAGCAAATGCTAGTCCAGAGGAGGGGCTCCACAGAGCGGGAGAAGCGCAAGGGGTGAGGGGGGAGGAAGACTCCCAGGTGTTTACCTCCAGGGAACTGGGTAGGTCTCCAGCTGCTCCCCAAGGGGGAGTTGGTGAGGAGTAGGTTCAGCTGGTTAAGGAAATTGCAGTTTGAAACTTAAAAGCTTAAAGCATCTGCAAGGTCAGCTCTGTGGGTAGCAGAGAGTCAAGGATGGCTTTAGGGGGGGACTGGAAGGGAGTGGGCCGGCAGTGTGTGCAGGTGGGCGTCACAAAGTGGCCCTCATTACCTCTGCCAGCTGTGAAGTCGGAGCCGCAGCCTCAGTCCAGGTGGCTCCTTCCTAATCACTTAGCTCAGAGTTCTGTCTAACGGACTCACGTGAATGACTGGCAAGAAGTCAGCTGATATTTACTCAGCTATGCTATAGACAAGAGAGAACAAGATACATAAATCCTGCCTTTAAATAGCTCATAATCTAATGGGGAATGTAGACAAACAGAACTAGCTATCATACAGCGTGACATGACCCCACAGGGCAGATGTGCTTTTCCAGGGACTGAATATCTATGTTTGCTCTCCTGGGCACCTCTTCCTAGTACTGAGCAACCTGGGAAGCTGAATTAGGCATCAGAAAGTCGCTGGAAGGCACAGATTTAGAGCAAAGTCTGGGTGCTAGAAGACAGTAACCAGAATAACTCACGTAGTCATTCTCTCCAGGTTCAACTCGGATCTCTTGGAAGTGTTTGCTAAGCACGGATTACTTCTCCCGGTTCAGCTGTCCTTGTTATGTAACTCTATGCCAGGACTGCCTAGCCGCCTTTGCTTCTGACGTGACAGACTGGGTGACCTGGCCTGTTGGCAAATCTTTTGTCACATGCTGGTCTGCACATTCACAGACCACTTTTCAGGGTGGTTTATTTTTGTGGGTGGTTCATCTCATTCCTTATGAACTTATTTTGCAGAATTTTACTCTCAAAGGGTGGTATTAAGCTCTAGGAACATCTTACTGTTGCCTTATTATACAGACTATGGGAGAACCAAATATATATAATTAAGTTATATTTATATTAATAGCACTGTATTTGGAAAGAATAGGAGAAGGTTCTGAGTTTGGAGAGGTTGAGTATTAGAACATTGCAAGTTCATATAAAAAATCAGCATTATAGAAAGAGACCTGGGGCTGTGAAAAAAAATTGTTTTATTCCTATATGTAGGTACATGAAGCAGATTCTTGTTTCATGTTTTCAGAAGATGGTTATGCTTGGTTTCAGCTTGATAACATTATCCTGGTCTCACGGAACAATCTGTGAGCAATACTTATTGGAGAATATTCTCTGAAGCGGCTTTTGTAACATCACAGTTATTTCGTAGTGAATGTGCCAGAGGCAGGTTTTGGGATTTCGGACAGTCAGTGTCTGGAGACCCTGGACGGGGTTGAAATGTAGCAGGATTTCACAATCCTAAGCTCTAGCGCATCGGAGTTGCATCAGTTTTTAAGTGAAGCCTGGAGGACTGGTGGGATCGTGTGGACAAAGCTTCGACTTTGGCTTGGAGCAGAGGCAGCAGGGCCTCAGCCCGCGAAGAGATACTCTAAAGGCTGATGAGTGACATGAACGGCTGGAACAGGTCAGCAACAAGAAGACGGGCAAGTGTCCCCCTGCTCACTGCCAGCAGCTCCAGCGACACGTGGTTTATATTCCATGGCAAATGCTTGGAAGGGACTTGGAATCTGAGTATTCTTTTAAATAATTAGTGCATTTTTGAATTTACAGTACCTTGATCCATAAGCTGGGGGGCTTTTTCATACGACGGAGGCTGGATGAAACTCCAGATGGACGGAAGGATATTCTCTACAGAGCTCTGCTCCACGGGGTAGGTGTCATCTCTAACTATCCTAAAGCCATTGTGATAGGTACCACAGGAGAGGGAAGAAGAGAGACTTGATTGAGAATTGTTTTTAAAGTATTTTTTCTTTAATGATTTTAGAGAGGAAGGGAGAGGGAGAGAGATAAAAACATTGATGAGAGACAACATCAATTGGCTGCATCCTGTATGCCCCCCACTGGGGATCGGGCCCACAACCTGGGCATGTGCCCTGATCGGGAATCGAACCAGCGACCTCTTGGTGCAGGGGTCGACGCTCAACCACTGAGCCAGCCGGGCTTGATTGAGATTTTTAAAAATTGTTGTCTGAGTAATTATGTAATTGATTATTGCTTGGGTATGGGTTTGGTGATTATTTTTTGTTATCAGACTATAGCATTAGAGGAGCTGCCTTGCTATTATTTATGTAAGTAAAATATTTTGTCAGTAGTGAAATTATATTGGTCTTTGGTGTGTTTTTAAGATTTAACTTGGCTGAACCTTTTCTGAGTTGGTGGTCTTAAATTCATGCTTTACTCTCCTGATACCCAGCACATAGTGGAACTACTCCGACAGCAGCAGTTCTTGGAGATTTTTCTGGAAGGCACTCGCTCCCGGAGTGGGAAAACCTCCTGTGCTCGGGCAGGACTTCTGTCAGTTGTGGTGGACACTCTGGCCACCAATACCATCCCAGACATCCTGGTAATCCCCGTTGGGATCTCCTACGATCGTATTATCGAAGGTCACTACAATGGCGAACAGCTGGTAAGAGGACTGCCTACCCCAAATCTTCTTTGCTTTCAAGTCTGTTGCTTTTACAGTTTATTAGGACTTTTTCTTGGTACCACCTAGTTTTAAAGCACTGTCGTAAACCTGGCAGAGTGGGTCTGGGCATAGCTGTCACCTCCTGGGTCCGCCCGATTGGCAGTGCTCATGTGGCTCTTACCTGCACCTGGAGGAAGTGACCAGATTCGATGTATCAGTGCAGCCTTGGTCATGGGACTGGGAAGTAGAAGGTCACTTGGCACTGAGCTGCCATCTCTGCTCGGGGGAGGTGGTTTGTGTGGCTTGTTCTCCCCAGGGCTTACTGTTTATGTTCAGATTTTAAGTTAAGCCTGAAGGACTGGTGGGGTCATGTCGGTCAAACTACTATAAATTAATTTGAGAAATGGCAGTAATGTTTTTTGTAAACTTCTTGCTGAAGTAAGTATAACAGTTATAGAAGAATGCACAAATCATGAACATATAGCTTGAATTATCACACAGTTAACACACCCACATAACCAGCACCAAACTCAAGAAAATATTATCAGCACCCTGGGAACCCCCCTGTGCCCTTCTCATTGCTGACCCCTCGGGGGTCACCACTTACCCTGACTTCTTAAGGAGCAGAGTCGTTTTCCTGGTCTGGAACTCCACAGGTGGCGTTGCGTAGTGTGTGGTCTCTGCATCAAGCAGGTGTTTGCACGCTCCTCCATGTCATTGCATTTACTTATTCTCATAGCTGCATAGTATTCCAATGTCTGAATATACCATAGTGTATTTATCCTGTTGTAGAAGAACAGTTTGGTTCTAGTTTTTGACTGTGATCTTTTTGTAAGTTTCTCTTGATGACCATATATGTGCATTCTGCTGGGCGTGTGCCTGGGAGTTTGGAATCGTTGGGTCATAAAATATATGCATGTTCAGCTTTAGTAAATACTGCCAAGCAGTTTACCAGGATGCTCTCCCGACTGAGCACTGCCAGCACTGTGAAGGTCCAGAGCACTTCAGTGCTGTTCTTTTTAGTGTGACAATCTTGGGCAAAGTACTTGTTTCAAGCCAACTGCCCCAAACATGTCAGAAGCTCCAGGATACTTGGTAATTGGAGGCTTTAACAGTTAGTGGTAGACCTGGATTATTTCTGTACCTCTTAGGAGACCCCCCCTCGAGTATGTTAGGTGTCTGTGCTGAATGTGGATTCCTCTCATGCTGACTGTCTCCAGATCATAGATCTGAGTCCTGTGTCCATTATACGGCCACCATTGTGCCTTATGTATATTAAATATTCAGTAAATGCTTACTAAGTGAATAATTAACTTACAGGCCACTGTGGGGCTGGATTTGACATTCAGCTGTCTAATGTTAGGTATTTGGGCTCTGGTGATCATCAGACTTTACCTAAGTGACCCCTTTGACATCTGATTTTTATCTGAGAAGTGCAGAATCGTTTTTTAACCTATGTCATTTAATCCTTCATTAGTGTGCAGTTGTGTGTTTGTGAACGCTATAAATAGTGTACTGAATGAATTAGTGTTAAATGTTTTCATTGGCCAGATTACCTGTCCCGATGACAGGTCTCAGTCAATGAACACTTACTTTCCTTGTTCGTTCATTGTTGTTTTTTCAATATGAACCTCCGGTTTCCATAAAAAACAAAAACAAAGAACTGTGTTCTTTGGATAACAGAATGTTTGCATATGTGTGAGCTGTATTTCTTACCGTGTTATTCTTTCGACATTGGATTTAGGGAAAACCTAAGAAGAACGAGAGCCTTTGGAGTGTAGCTAGGGGCGTGATCAGAATGTTACGGAAAAACTACGGGTGTGTCAGAGTGGACTTCGCCCAGCCGTTCTCCTTGAAGGTGGGTGTCTGCCGGACGAAGCTGTTTGAAAGCACGGGCGTGGCTGGTGTCAGTCCCCGTCCTGCCTGCAGCCCCGCCTCTGTCGCCTCAGTTTCTCCTCTTGTAAAATGGGGACTAGGTCAAAAATGGCATTTCCTAAATTTTCCCACCAAATTATGCCTGTTAACAAGGGACAGTAAATATCTGTCTTTGGGAGATAGCGGGTTCATTGTTTATTGTTTTTTTGTTTTTTTTTTCAATTTATGAGACTTTTGCATGTTGTTTAATAACATATATCGGTATTTTTTATTATGTTTTTAAATTGCCTTTGGGGGAAGTTTTTCAAAACACGAACCTTAAATGCTGGGTACAAGTCAACCTCGGATGATGCTGTGACCTCCTAAGAGCGATCTGGGACCCACATGTTCTGAGGGGTGGGGTCTTCCTCATGGGAAGCAGCATGGGGGGGGGGGCTGGTGGTCTTTGAGGTCCTGGCAGTTTTCAGTTGCTCGGATGTTTGAAGTGGTTAAAGAGAAAGAGAAGATGGGTAAAGGAGGCGGGAACCCGGGGATCAGGACAGAAGTCCCGCTTCTCTCTTCCACTTCCTGGTTTTATTTTAAAACTGAATTGCTGTGCTAGATGCTTTCTGGCTTATGCACTTTCGACTCCTAGGAACCTCATCACTTCTTACCACTTTCAAAACCAGTGTTGCATAGCTTCTCTGTCTTGCTGTGATTTGCTTTTGGGTTGAGGTTCTTTGGAATGTTATGTGACCCTCAGGTTGTTAGATTTCATTTAGAAAGCATGATTATGTCAGTTATTGGTAATAATATATTGGGAATATAAAATTTCTTTAAAATGTGAGAAAAGTTAAATTTTCTCCTTTAATTTATAAATGACTTTGCTTACGCATCGTCCTGTTCTTTGTATCTTCAGTTCTTAGATTTCATGTTGACAGTGTTCTGTGAATCACTCTGGACTTCTGAAGACAGTGTAGGGTATAAGAAGTAATCCTCATGCTCTGTAGCATGGCTCATTTCATGAAAACTTTTTGAAGATCGAATATATTTTTATACGTGTATTTAAATGAGACAATAAGAGTCAATTTCCCCTCCCCCAGGAATATTTAGAAAGCCAAAGTCAGAAACCCGTGTCTGCCCCACTTTCTCTGGAGCAAGCTCTCTTACCAGCTATCCTTCCTTCGAGGTGAGGTTTGTGGACATTTTTTATACTAACTAAATTTTTTATACTAACTAAACCATCAAGTGTCTGTTACTTCTTATATTGCATAGAAAAGTAGGTTAGCTTTAGTAAGAACGTGCATGTTCTTGTTTTCACTTTCTAGCTGGAGTAACTTTGCTCTTGGTCTTATAAGGATGGTGCAGTAATGCACTTTCATAGTGTGGAGGTTTTTATTTATTTTCATTATAAAGTCTATTTAATTTGTGAATCAGGTAGGCGTTTTTATTTGTGCTTTTGAATGTTTGAACTGAATTCTTTTTGACAGTAGCTTAGATTATACACATTGTACATAAGTGCAATGTGTCAGAGATTTTCTGTGTGAATTTTCCAGAATTCAGAATGAGTTGTAGCATAGAGGAATTGAATATTAAACTCTTCCTTTAATGTGTTTAAGTGTCAAATTTTCATAAATGTTTTCAAACAAAGTATCTTGCTTTTATGCATTTTTTCAGCCAGTAGGTTTTACAAATGATGTACCAATAGACTGTTTAGTTATAACTAAAAATGTGTTTTGGCCAGGAGGAGTATTGGACATAACAGGGTATATCGTGGGGGAAAACAAGCCACAGAAATAATCTATTTGTGGTTTACATTTAGAATATGTAGTAACTTACAGTGTGTCATACCTTCAGCCTTTAGGCCCACATACTTTGCTTTGTAAAAGAGTGGGGTTGTCGAAGTCTAATTTTTAAGAAACTTTTCAGACCCAATGATGCTGCTACTGAAGGTGCAGACGCGTCCACTACCGCGGCGAGCGGTGCCACAGACGAGGCGTTCCGGAGGAGACTGATCGCAAACCTGGCGGAGCACATTCTCTTCAGTAAGCCGGGTGACAGACGGGGCTCTGCAGTCCTGACCAGCCGGGGGGCGGACCACACGGGTTCTGGAGGCTGCTGTAGTTTGCTTCCACTTACACTTCTTTTTAAAAAAAATATTTTTTTTTCTTTATTGATTTCAGAGAGAAAGGAAGGGAGAGGGAGAGAGAGATAGAAACATAGTTGAGAGAGAACATCGATTGGCCGCCTCCTGCATGCCCCCCACTGGGGTTGAAGCCCACAACCTGGGCATGTGTCCTGACCGGGAATCGAACTGGCGACCTCTTGGTGCGTGGGTCAGTGCTCAACCACTGAGCCACACTGGCTGGGCACAAATGGTCTCTTTATTTGAGATTATTTCATAGACATTCCCATATTTGATTTATATGATTATAATTTTCTGAAAATTCAGAGTATTGGGTTATGGACTCGAGTCATTCTCAAACGTATTTCTGTCCCCTTCTTCCCTCCCTCTGACCTGCCTCAGGCCAGGTTGGAAGAGGCCGTGAAAACGCGGAGCGCCTTGCGGTGGGTCTGTGGCAGGCCGGGCAGGGCGTTCTCGCACACCCAAGGGCCAGGCGGGGCTCTCATGTCACCAGGAGGAAGCGGAGGCTGGGGAATTGCCTGAATTTCCCCAAGTCGTGAAATTACCTAGTGTAGAAGTTAGGTTTGTAGCCCAAATTGTTTTACTTTGAATCCACTTTCTCGACCCTGCACCTGTGTTACTGTGGTGCCCATCGGGGGACTGTAGAATTGCAGGCATGCCGACCTGTGTTAATGTGGTGCCCGTTGGGGGACTGTAAAATTGCAGGCACGCAGACCTGTGTTACTGTGGTGCCCGGGGAGGACTGTAGAATTGCAGGCACGCAGACCTGTGTAACTGTGGTGCCTGTCGGGAGGGCTGTAGAATTGCAGGCACGCAGACCTGTGTTACTGTGGTGCCCGGGGAGGACTGTAGAATTGCAGGCATGCAGACCTGTGTTACTGTGGTGCCCGGGGGAGGGCTGTAGAATTGCAGGCACGCAGACCTGTGTTACTGTGGTGCCTGTCAGGGGAGGGCTGTAGAATTGCAGGCACGCAGACCTGTGTTACTGTGGTGCCTGTCAGGGGAGGGCTGTAGAATTGCAGGCACGCAGACCTGTGTTACTGTGGTGCCTGTCAGGGGAGGGCTGTAGAATTGCAGGCACGCAGACCTGTGTTACTGTGGTGCCCGGGGGAGGGCTGTAGAATTGCAGGCACGCAGACCTGTGTTACTGTGGTGCCCGGGGGAGGGCTGTAGAATTGCAGGCACGCAGACCTGTGTTACTGTGGTGCCCGGGGGAGGGCTGTAGAATCGCAGGCACGCAGACCTGTGTTACTGTGGTGCCCGGGGGAGGGCTGTAGAATTGCAGGCACGCAGACCTGTGTTACTGTAGTGCCCGGGGGAGGGCTGTAGAATTGCAGGCACGCAGACCTGTGTTACTGTGGTGCCCGGGGGAGGACTGTAGAATTGCAGGCACGCAGACTGTGTTACTGTGGTGCCCGGGGAGGACTGTAGAATTGCAGGCACGCAGACCGTGGCCAGGAAGACATCCAGAAGCACAGCCGGTGCCCTGTGGAGCTCGCAGACCAGGCGCACACTCTGGGTCTGGGTGTCCATAACGGTGTCTCTTGGCCATTCAGTGACGGAATTTCATGATCCTGGATTCTGTTACATGATGAATAGCGATCTGTAATGGCCCAGGACGTGGTATCATGTTGTAACTTCCTTTTGATAAGTCACCTCTGTGGGAAATGTGGTAGAGGAGTTCTATAATTTTACATACTCCTATTTATATTTAGGTACTTCAACAAGTTTCAGTTATGTATTTTTAAAAAGTGAAACTGAAGCTTTGTGTTCACCTTGCAGCTGCCAGCAAGTCCTGTGCCATCATGTCGACGCACATCGTGGCCTGCCTGCTGCTCTACAGACACAGGCAGGTATGTCGTGTGCCGGGGGGGGGGCGTGGGAATGCTGGCGCTCTCCTGCTGGCGTGCTGGTAGGTTTGGGCCACTCCTGCTGGTACTGTGAGGTAATAGTGATGTCAGCCGAGGACCCTGCGCATGGGAGCTATACACCCGATGAAGAAATCTACATGAAGATGACTCAGAGACAGCTACATATATATTAGTAGGACGTTCTTTGAGTGATATAGTTCATGTAAATAAGACATATTTTAATTGACATGCAGGTAGCTAATGGTTTCTCAGCCATTCAACTTGCATTTAGGACCACGTTCCACCCTCCCACAATGCACTTGTGCTGTGATGGGCCATGTTCTCAACACCAATCATAGTGCCAGTATCTACAGGCACCCAATAAATATTTGTCATATATGTATTTACTGTGAGGGAAACTCTTGCTAAAAATAAGCACATCTTACTTTCAGATGGTGGCTTCTTTTCTTTGTGATCTTTTTTCTTTTAAACCCTCACCCTAGAATATTTTTCCATTTATTTTTAGATTGTGTGGGAGGGAGGGGTAGATAGAGAGAGAAAGAGAGAAACATCGATGTGAGAGAGACACATCAGTTGGTTGCCTCCCGCAAGACCCCGACCAGGGCCCGGTACTGAACCTCATCCGAGGTACGTGCCCTTGACTGAAATCGAACCCACGGCTCTTTGGTCCAGGGGCTAATGCTCTAACCGCTGAGCCAAACTGGCCAGGGCCCCTTTGTGATCCTAGTGCTCACTTGTGCGTGGCTAGTGCTCTCTGGATGTGGAATAGCAATTTCTTGACACTCTGCAGAATAGCAATTTCTTGACCTTCTGCAGGACCGGCTTTTTAATTGGGTGTTTTTGCTTTTTAACGGGTGTTGTGGCCCTTGTCTCTGTGTGCTGGCGGGTGTTGCGGCCCTTGTCTCTGTGTGCTGACGGGTGTTGCGGCCCTTGTCTCTGTGTGCTGACGGGTGTTGCGGCCCTTGTCTCTGTGTGCTGGCGGGTGTTGCGGCCCTTGTCTCTGTGTGCTGGCGGTGTTGCGGCCCTTGTCTCTGTGTGCTGGCGGGTGTTGCGGCCCTTGTCTCTGTGTGCTGGCGGGTGTTGCGGCCCTTGTCTCTGTGTGCTGGCGGGTGTTGCGGCCCTGTCTCTGTGTGCTGGCGGGTGTTGCGGCCCTTGTCTCTGTGTGCTGGCGGGTGTTGCGGCCCTTGTCTCTGTGTGCTGGCGGGTGTTGCGGCCCTTGTCTCTGTGTGCTGACGGGGAGCTGCAGGAAAGCCAAGGCCAGAAAGAAAACCCTTGGAACGGCCTCTCAGCTCTTTGGGAAGCAATTTTCTGCTGTCCTGAGAGCATTGGTGTCTGTTTCTCTAGGGAATTGATCTCTCCACATTGGTGGAAGACTTCTTTGTGATGAAGGAGGAAGTCCTGGCCCGGGATTTTGACTTGGGGTTCTCGGGAAATTCAGAAGATGTGGTCATACATGCCGTACAGCTGCTGGGAAACTGCGTCACGGTCACCCACACCAGCAGGAATGATGAGTTTTTCATCACTCCCAGCACAACTATCCCCTCGGTCTTCGAGCTTAACTTCTACAGCAACGGGGTCCTGCACGTCTTTATCATGGAGGCTATCATAGGTAGGAGGGTCCTGCATGTCTTTATCCTGGAGGCCATCATAGGTAGGAGGGTCCTGCACGTCTTTATCATGGAGGCCATCGTAGGTAGGAGGGTCCTGCACGTCTTTGTCCTGGAGGCCATCATAGGTAGGAGGGTCCTGCACGTCTTTATCATGGAGGCCATCATAGGTAGGAGGGTCCTGCACGTCTTTGTCCTGGAGGCCATCATAGGTAGGAGGGTCCTGCACGTCTTTGTCCTGGAGGCCATCATAGGTAGGAGGGTCCTGCACGTCTTTATCATGGAGGCCATCGTAGGTAGGAGGGTCCTGCACGTCTTTATCCTGGAGGCCATCATAGGTAGGAGGGTCCTGCACGTCTTTATCCTGGAGGCCATCATAGGTAGGAGGGTCCTGCACGTCTTTGTCCTGGAGGCCATCATAGGTAGGAGGGTCCTGCACGTCTTTATCATGGAGGCCATCATAGGTAGGAGGGTCCTGCACGTCTTTATCATGGAGGCCATCGTAGGTAGGAGGGTCCTGCACGTCTTTATCCTGGAGGCCATCATAGGTAGGAGGGTCCTGCACGTCTTTATCCTGGAGGCCATCATAGGTAGGAGGGTCCTGCACGTCTTTATCATGGAGGCCATCATAGGTAGGAGGGTCCTGCACGTCTTTATCCTGGAGGCCATCATAGGTAGGAGGGTCCTGCACGTCTTTATCATGGAGGCCATCATAGGTAGGAGGGTCCTGCACGTCTTTATCATGGAGGCCATCGTAGGTAGGAGGGTCCTGCACGTCTTTATCCTGGAGGCCATCATAGGTAGGAGGGTCCTGCACGTCTTTATCATGGAGGCCATCGTAGGTAGGAGGGTCCTGCACGTCTTTATCCTGGAGGCCATCATAGGTAGGAGGGTCCTGCACGTCTTTATCATGGAGGCCATCGTAGGTAGGAGGGTCCTGCACGTCTTTATCCTGGAGGCCATCATAGGTAGGAGGGTCCTGCACGTCTTTATCATGGAGGCCATCATAGGTAGGAGGGTCCTGCACGTCTTTATCATGGAGGCCATCATAGGTAGGAGGGTCCTGCACGTCTTTATCCTGGAGGCCATCATAGGTAGGAGGGTCCTGCACGTCTTTATCCTGGAGGCCATCATAGGTAGGAGGGTCCTGCACGTCTTTGTCCTGGAGGCCATCATAGGTAGGAGGGTCCTGCACGTCTTTATCCTGGAGGCCATCATAGGTAGGAGGGTCCTGCACGTCTTTATCATGGAGGCCATCATAGGTAGGAGGGTCCTGCACGTCTTTATCCCGGAGGCCATCATAGGTAGGAGGGTCCTGCATGTCTTTATCCCGGAGGCCATCATAGGTAGGAGGGTCCTGCACGTCTTTATCCTGGAGGCCATCATAGGTAGGAGGGTCCTGCACGTCTTTATCCTGGAGGCCATCATAGGTAGGAGGGTCCTGCACGTCTTTATCCTGGAGGCCATCATAGGTAGGAGGGTCCTGCACGTCTTTATCCTGGAGGCCATCATAGGTAGGAGGGTCCTGCACGTCTTTATCCTGGAGGCCATCATAGGTAGGAGGGTCCTGCACGTCTTTATCCTGGAGGCCATCATAGGTAGGAGGGTCCTGCACGTCTTTATCCTGGAGGCCATCATAGGTAGGAGGGTCCTGCACGTCTTTATCATGGAGGCCATCGTAGGTAGGAGGGTCCTGCACGTCTTTATCCTGGAGGCCATCATAGGTAGGAGGGTCCTGCACGTCTTTATCATGGAGGCCATCATAGGTAGGAGGGTCCTGCACGTCTTTATCATGGAGGCCATCGTAGGTAGGAGGGTCCTGCACGTCTTTATCCTGGAGGCCATCATAGGTAGGAGGGTCCTGCACGTCTTTATCATGGAGGCCATCGTAGGTAGGAGGGTCCTGCACGTCTTTATCCTGGAGGCCATCATAGGTAGGAGGGTCCTGCACGTCTTTATCATGGAGGCCATCGTAGGTAGGAGGGTCCTGCACGTCTTTATCCTGGAGGCCATCATAGGTAGGAGGGTCCTGCACGTCTTTATCCTGGAGGCCATCATAGGTAGGAGGGTCCTGCACGTCTTTATCATGGAGGCCATCATAGGTAGGAGGGTCCTGCACGTCTTTATCCTGGAGCCATCGTAGGTGGGAGGGTCCTGCACGTCTTTATCCCGGAGGCCATCATAGGTAGGAGGGTCCTGCACGTCTTTGTCCCGGAGGCCATCATAGGTAGGAGGGTCCTGCACGTCTTTATCCTGGAGGCCATCATAGGTAGGAGGGTCCTGCACGTCTTTATCATGGAGGCCATCATAGGTAGGAGGGTCCTGCACGTCTTTATCCCGGAGGCCATCATAGGTAGGAGGGTCCTGCACGTCTTTATCCCGGAGGCCATCATAGGTAGGAGGGTCCTGCACGTCTTATCCTGGAGGCCATCATAGGTAGGAGGGTCCTTCACGTCTTTATCCTGGAGGCCATCATAGGTAGGAGGGTCCTGCACGTCTTTATCCTGGAGGCCATCATAGGTAGGAGGGTCCTGCACGTCTTTATCCTGGAGGCCATCATAGGTAGGAGGGTCCTGCACGTCTTTATCCTGGAGGCCATCATAGGTAGGAGGGTCCTGCACGTCTTTATCCCGGAGACCATCATAGGTAGGAGGGTCCTGCACGTCTTTATCCTGGAGGCCATCGTAGGTGGGAGGGTCCTGCACGTCTTTATCCTGGAGGCCATCGTAGGCCATCGTAGGTAGGAGGGTCCTGCACGTCTTTATCCCGGAGGCCATCGTAGGTAGGAGGGTCCTGCACGTCTTTATCCCGGAGGCCATCGTAGGTAGGAGGGTCCTGCACGTCTTTATCCCGGAGGCCATCATAGGTAGGAGGGTCCTGCACGTCTTTATCCCGGAGGCCATCGTAGGTAGGAGGGTCCTGCACGTCTTTATCCCGGAGGCCATCGTAGGTAGGTGGGGTCCTGGAATGTTTTCACGGAAACACAAGGACCCAAAGCACATAGCCTGACTGTGTTCGTTGGGATGGCGGCCCCTTTCCTGAGGGAATGTGCTGCTATACTCTTAGCCTTCAGATAAAATATAATCTGCTCTATCAGTGTTTACAGCTTCCCTTGACATCTGTTATGCAACTAGTGTTCCTGGATTGCTGCGTGGTTTCACAGTTATGACTAGGGAGGGGGAGCTGGGGAGCTGAGGAGCTGAGTGACAGGAGACAGACGCCAGTAGTGCTCTGAGTGGTGGGGCTCGTCTGTGATCGGGGGCGCAGGGAGGAGAGCGGGGGCCGAAGCCCCGGAGGACGGCACCCTGTGGGGTTGGGATCACATGCTTCCTGCGAAGTGAGTACTGAGGGGTTTACTTAAATCTCTCCAGCGCAGTGCAGATCATTATCTTTGACGTAACAGTCTGTTGAGGTAATCCAAGTTATCCGAGCCAGGCGAGTTTTTCTTGGAGCTCGAAGGCTGCCGTGTTCATCGATGCTTTCATTTCCTCAGCCTGCAGCCTTTACGCAGTTCTGAACAAGAGGGGCGCGGGCGGGACTGCCGGAGGGCCCCCCAGCTTGATCAGCCAGGAGCAGCTGGTGCGGAAGGCAGCCAGCCTCTGCTACCTGCTGTCCAACGAAGGCACCATCTCCCTCGTAAGTAGCAGGTCTTTGGTGTTGCCTGTTCTCTTTTTCTTGAACCTTTGTATGAAAACATAAACCACCTTTGCTTTTCTCGTAGAGAATTTTTGGTCTGTTACCAAGGCTCTACATTCTTCTCCTGTCTCAGTGACTTCCAGACGGATGTGTTGTTTGCTCTCGGGTGTGTGGGGTTGGGTCACTGCCCCACTGACCCCTTCGTGCGCCTGAGGGGTGCTGGGAGATGGCGCAGTGTTCTGCACCAGTCTGTCCACGGCTGCCGAGCTCTCATTACACACGAGGCTCTGGGTCAGGGGTTTGTAAGTAGTCAACTCGCCCGTGGATGCTGGAACCATGGAAGATAGAGTCAGAAACAGTCTTAAAAATCATTTGGCCCTGGCCGGTTTGGCTCAGCGGTTAGAGCGTCGGCCTGCGGTCTAGAGAGACCCGGGTTCGGTTCCCGCTAAGGGCACGGACCTTGGTTGCAGTTTGTCCCCGGCCCTGGATGGTTGTGCGGGTGGCAGCCACTCGATGTGTCCCTTTCACGTCGATATTTCTCTCTCTCTTTCTCTCCCTCCCACTCTATCTGAACCAAAATGGAAAAATGTCCTTGGGTGAGGATAAAATAAAAAAAAATCTTAAAAAAAAATCTGCTCTACCCTTTTCCACTTTACAAACAGGGAAACTGAGGCCCAGCAGCCCTGAGGGCGTGTTTGCTACGTCCAGCACTTGTAGACGTTTATAACGAGGCATACGTGTTAAGCAGTAGAGATTTTTTTCTCAAAAACATCAACAAGTGGAATTCATCTTTTATTTAAAGACGAGTATTTTCTTGCACCCAAGTGAGTGTGCCTGGGACATGAGTACGTGTGTCGTGAGCACAGCCCTCCTCCACAGTGCTCCTGTACGTGGCACATTGGTGGTCCTGTTGGGAAACCTGTTTTGCTTCGATCTTGGGGGGCGGAGTGGGAGGGGAGAGGACAGATAGGCTCTCAGAATTGCTTCGTCTTTTTCTTGGGTCTTTTTTGAGTTGCTTGAATAGTGGGTGTCCTCACCCTCCACCTTTGTGTACAATATCCACCACATGATGGCTTTTGCAGAGAAGTCATCCTAAAAAAGTGAAGCAGGTGGTGGGGGCCTGACCAGCAGCCTTCCTGAGGGCTGGCTTCGCTGAGGGTGGGGGAGACTGAGCCGGGGAGCACCCTTTGCAGGGCGGTGCCACACTGGGTGCTCTGCCAGCCAGTGAACGAGGTCTGTGGCTTTGCCCGTGCCCAGGTGTGTTTATCAGGGGGTGGGCGTTGGAAATCTTAGGACTTGCCCAGTGGAGTCGGTAGGTTACATCATGGACGTATTTGGCAGCTACCTTGTGCAGTGCTTTTCTGGTTTTGATAATCGAGGTATAAAGACCGTGACATTAACATTTAAATGTCTGTTCTTTTCAGCCCTGCCAGACGTTTTACCAGGTTTGCCACGAAACAGTGGGGAGGTTCATCCAGTACGGCATCCTCACAGTGGCCGAGGTACGAGGAAGCGCTGTCTTCTGTCGCCTGTTTCGTTTCTTGTTCGTTTCCTTGTCTTTGCTACAGACTGTTCTAACTTACCCCAACCAGCTACCGCACCTGGTAATCACACTTGCTGTGTAGTCGAACCCAGATGAAGAGGGAAAGATCAGAGTGGGCTTGTGTGATACTTCGGTTCCTTCTGCGCAACTGCGCCGTCTAAAACAGACCTGCACTTGATTCCGGATGCGGGAGATGTTCTAAGATGAGATGTTTTACCTCCCAGTGCGCTTGTAGCTTGTACTTATGCGCATTTCCTTTTGGAGATTGTTGTTTTAATTTTGGTAAATTTAGTAGAGCGGGTGGGGCCCAAGAAAGGAGACAGCAGCTTAGAAGGAGAGAGGATGTTTGGTGTGATGTCTGGTAGCTCCCCCACTCTCTTTCCTCCCTGTCTCCCCAGTGATCCTGGGTCTGGAGGGGGAAGCGCACTGACGTGCACGTGGCTGACGGGGGGGGGGGGGGGGGGCCTGTGGCGGTCCGGCTGGCAGTGCCCTGTGCCTGTGCCTGCCTGTGGACGGTCGCTCGTCTCCTTGCATAGCAAGATGATCAGGAAGACATCAGTCCTGGTCTTGCTGAGCAGCAGTGGGACAAGAAGCTTCCTGGACCCGTGTCTTGGAGAAGCGATGAAGAAGATGAAGACAGTGATTTCGGTGAGGAGCAGCGAGATTGCTACCTGAAGGTACTTTGGTGAAGAATTCCGGTGGACGTTTCAGTGACGAGCTGAGGTTTATGTGGCCGCTAGTTAATGAGGTTCTGATCAACTGGGACCCTGGTGACTTATTCATAGCTAAAGCACCCACAGACCCACTGAGGTACTTTTTCCCTAGTGAGTAAAGGTACTCAAGCTGTTTGAGTTGAATTAATACCTTAAACTGTTCGGTGTGAGTATAATTAAGTGGAAAAGGAAGATGAGTGTCCTGGGTGATTCTGTCCATGACCCTCCCACCAGAAGGAACAGGTGCAGACCTGTGCCCATACCCACACGCACTCCTAGAGAGCGGGGTTTGTGCGCAAGCATCACTGAGCAAGGTGGTGCCACAGCAGCGGTGGAGAGGGACCCCCAGCTGCTCCAGCTGCTCCAGCTGCTGGTGGCCTGGCTGCTCTTTCGGAGTCATCCTCGGCCTTGCCGTCTCCAGATTGTACATCCAGCTCTTCCCCTTCAGCAAAAACAAATCCTAGCCCAGGAGACAATTTGGATTTTTTTTTTTTTTGACAAGATTCTTTTTTTTTTTCTTATTTCTTTATTTTGAGAGAGAGAGGAAGGGAGAGGGAGAGAGAGATAGAAACATCGATGAGAGAGAACATCAATTGGCCGGCTCCTGCATGCCCCCCACTGGGGATCTGGCCCACAACCTGGGCGTTTGCCCTGACCGGGAATCGAACCGGAGACCTCTTGGTGCATGGGTCGATGCTCAACCACTGAGCCACACTGGCTGGATGACAATTTGGATTTTTAAAAGTTTGATTGTCCCTGATTTAGAAAAATTAATTTTGTGTAATTTGTAAGTTTAGAGATTAGTAATAATGACCCATCTTTTCTAAATACCCTAAGTGGATAACTTTTTCTGCAGTGGATGGCACTCCTGCTTACACACACACACACACACACAGTGGATGGCACTCCTGCTTACACACACACACACACACACACACACAGTGGATGGCACTCCTGCTTACACACACACACACAGTGGATGGCACTCCTGCTTACACACACACACACACACACACACAGTGGATGGCACTCCTGCTTACACACACACACACACACACACACAGTGGATGGCACTCCTGCTTACACACACACACACACACAGTGGATGGCACTCCTGCTTACACACACACACACACACAGTGGATGGCACTCCTGCTTACACACACACACACACACACACAGTGGATGGCACTCCTGCTTACACACACACACACACACACAGTGGATGGCACTCCTGGCTTACACACACACACAGTGGATGGCACTCCTGCTTACACACACACACACACACAGTGGATGGCACTCCTGGCTTACACACACACACACACACAGTGGATGGCACTCCTGCTTACACACACACACACACAGAGTGGATGCCACTCCTGGCTTACACACACACACACACACACACACACACACGTTAGGAAGTATGACTATAGCTATAGCTTCTGGAGATTCCAAATGACAATGAGTTTTTCCACTTTGAGTTTGTCTGTTTCAAGATGGGGCCGCGATCTCGCTCCCACAGCCCAGAGGACTTAGCTGCGTGCGCATGTTCCGGTGGCACAGTGGGAGCCTCACCGTCACCAGCGCCGTCACCTTGCCTCTGCCGGCCTGGGCTGGAGGACCCGGGAGGTGACAGGAAGTGGGAGCTGGGGAGGCCTGCGATGATCCGTGTCTTGCCATGTGACCTTTTTGTGCACTGGAGTGGCTGTCGAGCCAGGCGTCCCCGCTGTGGAGTCTAACCCGGGCCACCTGCTTAGTGGTGACAGGGTGTCACGATCAGGCCATTCAAGTCCCACCGTCCCTTCTAGGCAGCTGCTCAATGAGCGCAAACCTCGAGGACTGTAAAAGTCAATGATTACAAGAAAACACATTTCAGACCCTGTCATTTCCAACAGGGGCTCCGCACAGGTGCAGCGGGCGCTCTGGGCAGTGACGGTGACAGCCACCCTCTCGTGCCACTGGCTCCTGGGAGGTGCCCCTGCCGGCGTGTCGCTTCTTCTGTCCCTCCTCTGACTTTGTCTCCGCTCCCACAGGTGAGCCAGTCCAAGGAGCACCAGCAGTTCATCACCTTCCTGCAGAGGCTGCTGGGCCCTTTGCTGGAGGCCTACAGCTCCGCGGCCGTCTTTGTGCACACGTTCAGCGGCCCGGTCCCGGAGCCGGAGTACCTGCACCGGCTGCACAGGTACCTCCTGACCAGGACGGAGCGGAGCGTGGCCGTCTACGGTGAGCGCGCACTGCTCTGGCTCCCTTCACAGTGCTGCCCTGTTTTGATTGCAGGCACCTGCCAGTTGTACAAAATTGGGGAAAAAAGTTGCAAAATTACCCTGACCTCTCACTCACAGGCCCATCCTTTGTGAGACTCACGCATGTTGCATGCGGTTATTTGTTTATTCTTGTTGCTTTGTAGTCGTCCGCTGTGTATTTGCCGCACTTTGTTTATTCATTCTGCTGTTGATGGATATTTGGGTTGTTTGCAGTTCAGAGCCACTGTGATTAGTTCTGCTCTATGCGTGTCTGAGTGTGTCTGTGGGCGAACACATGCATTATGTTGGGTGCACGTCCAGGAGCAGAATTGTCTAGTCACAGGGTGTGGTGCCTTCTGCTTTAGTAGGTCCTGCAGGTGCTTCCTGGGTGGTGCAGTGCGCACTCCCACCACAGAGTCTGTTCAGGGGGCGGGCTCCACACCCCGGCCGGCACGCAGCTGTCTGCCGTGTGAGGTGTGGTTGGGGTGGGATCGCGTTTTATCCAGTTATGGTTTAGGGCCGAAACTGCTGTGGATCAGTAAGTTTTACAGACAAGGATCTAGAGATAGAGCTCTACCTAGAGAGATGTTTAGATTTGATCTAGATCGATATCTAGAAATAGAGTCATCTCGCTTTGTAGATGAGGAAATCACCTGTCACATAGCTAATTAACGGGCAGACCTGGGTTAGAACTCTTCTGACCTCTAGGCCAGTGCTCTTTCTGGTTCCACGGCTGTGGGAATCATCTGTGCAGTTTAAGAGGATTTCTGCCCATGTCTCATGTGAGCCTCACAAAACCCCTTCAAGACAGGAGCTTAGGTGTTTCTTCTTAACTTTCCTCCTCCCTCCCTTCTTCCCTCCCTCCCTCCCTCCCTCCCTCCCTCCCTCCCTCCCTCCCTCCCTCCCTTCCTTCCTTCCTCTCTCTCTCCTTATTCTTCTCACCTTCTCTCTCTTTTTTCTTCTTAAAAGATGACAAAGTAGGTTTAAAAAAATAGCAAACCTCCCTGGCCGGTTTGGCTCAGTAGTTAGAGTGTTGGCCTGCGGTCCGGAGAGACCCGGGTTTGGTTCCTGCTAAGGGCGTGTACCTCAGTTGCAGTTTGTCCCCGACCCTGGTTGGGTCGTGTGGGTGGCAGCCACTCGATGTGTCCCTTTCTCGTCCATGTTTCTCTCTCCCTCTCTCTCCCTCCCACTCTGTCCCACTCTATCTGAACAAAAAATGGAAAAATGTCCTCGGTTGAGGATAAAAAAAAAAGAAAGAAAAAGAGAAACAGCAAATCATTTGAGACCTCACAGGCAGGTCCCCAGTAGCAGAAATGGAGCCTGACCCGCCTGCCGACTTGCTGTAGTCCTCTCTGTGGCCTCTGCCCCTTCCCACTGTGGGTGCTGGGGCTTTGCTGGCCTGGGCACCTGACAGGCTCTTACTCCTCCCCACAGCTGAGAGCGCCACCTACTGCCTCGTGAAGAACGCCGTGAAAATGTTCAAGGACATTGGGGTGAGTGCCCGCTGCGCGTGGTGCGAACGTGGCGTTAACTTCCGTCCTCTTTCTTTCCTTTCCTTTATTGATTTTAGAGAGAGGGGGAGGGAGAGAGAGAGAGAGGAACATCGATGAGAGAGAACATCGATTGGCCGCCTCCTGCATGCCTCCCGCTGGGGATCGGGCCCACAACCTGGGCATGTGCCCTGAGTAGGAATCGAACCTGTGACCTCTTGGTGCAGGGGCAGACGCTCAACCACTGAGCCACACTGGCCGGGCATGTCCACTTTCTGTTTAGAACTAGTCTGTCTGAGCCACCTGTGTGTGGGGGGCCCTGAGGGAAGCAGTTGCTGCTGGGTTAACCATGGAGGCGTTTCTGGGGACAGGGGCGGGGGGACATGTTAAAGGTGAGGCTCGTCAGTACAGATTTTTTTTGGAAGTTCCAGAATTTGCTGGTTCCTCCCAGAACTCTGCAGAGTGTGTCGATGTGTCTCAGGGTGCTGCTGCAGGGTGGTGGGGTGCTGACTGTGCCCTACGATTCGGGCTGTGCTGTGCTTTTACCAGAGCAGCTGGATGCTTCCTCAGCTGCCCTTTACGTTCACGGTCAGTGGGGCATGAGTGCGTGGGGGTGCCGTGGTCCTTGTCAGGCACTGTATGTGACTGCTCACTAACGTGAGAGGACCGTGCCCTTGGCCCCACGGAGAGCAGCACCCGCCTGCGCCCGTGCCTGCACCTCCTCGTGTCCGTGCAGAGCGTGTACTTACAGTCAGGATGTGATCTCACACGCCTTCCTGCTTTCTGGGGGCTAGGATGCGGGTCAGGTTGGTAACAGAAACGTCCCTTCCTTTGTGTCTAATTTAAATGTCCTCTCTAGGTTTTCAAAGAGACCAAACAAAAGAGAGTGTCTGTTCTAGAACTCAGCAGCACGTTCCTACCTCAGAGCAACCGGCAGAGACTCCTGGAGTATCTTCTGAGCTTTGTGGTGCTGTAGGTACCGCCCGGCCCCTCCGGCCGGTGAAGGGCCTGGGGTGAGTCCTGTGAGCTCCAGCCTCTGGCTCGAAAGTGGAAGGTGCCCCGTGTGCCAGGCCTGACCTGTCCTGAGGTGACCTCCTGAAGACAAGTGCCTTCCCCTCCGTGGATCTGTGATCACCCTGCTCTGAGATGAGGAGCAGCCCAGATAGCACCTGGGCCTCACCTCGGAGCTCCCGTCGCCCCAGCCGGGGCTCTCCCTCGGGGACGCGCAGGGGCCTGTTGACCCCCTTGCGCGTCCCCATCTCCGCCAGCAAGTTGATTTGCAGTTCCTGATCAGTAGGTTAAAAATGAGATCTCAAAAATGGTTTTGGAGTTTATTAAAGATTTACCTTTTAAGTATAATTGTTAAGCACTAATTACTGTGAAGGACAGAAAAATGTAGTTGTATTTTAGAACTGAATCTTGTGTGGTGTACGTAAGGCTGTCGGGAACTCATTGGTGTATTTTCTGATTAACTGTTAATCTTCCTTTAAAAATAATCGAGTCATCCATTTACTGCCCCCCCACCCCCACCCCAGCTTTATCTTTGTCAATAGAAGGTAAAGTTTAAATGGGAACCCCTTTCATTCCAAAGCGCTTTCAGAAAGGATGGGCTGGCGCACCTCGCACCCGGGTACCCCTGGGCTGTCCTGTGCAGTCAGATTGAGAAAGTGTTCTAGGGCTATATGAAAATGTGTTAGATGAGGTCAGGGACAGAGAGAACATGATCAAACATCTAACACCAAGAAGTACATTTGGCAGGCAAGATCCAAGGCGAACTTGGCCAGAAAACTGACTTGGAAAACTTTTGCTCAGATAGAAAGTACCACAGAGTCTCAGTGACCAGCAAGTATTCAGGAATGACTTCCGTTTCGTGTCTGCACCCTTCCGCCCCTCAGGCACCCCTGCTTCCAGGCCAGCTGTTTTTGGAGCTTCTCCAACCGAGCAGCAGCCGTCCTGGCCGGCTCGGCTCGGCCTGGTAGGCTGTTGGCAGAAAGTGCCCTGGCTGCAGGCCGCTGGCCCCGGGCTCCCTGCACCGCACGCAGCCTGCGCGCCGAGCCCGGCCCGGGGGCGGACACCCCTCAGGGTGCCGAGTCCCCTGCGCGGCCTTGGGGTGCTGCTGGCCGGCCAGTAAGTGGTCGGGGCATTTGTGGACTTCTAGCTTGGAGGGAAAATCGTGCTTCATTAAAAATTTAGCAGGTTATATGCTCAACCCCAAGGCCACGTAGTGGCAAGTCATCGTGGAAACGTGTTCGTTCATGACAGGTGCCTTTTGTGAGCTGGGGACATACGTGTCAGTCGGCTGTCATTGTGGTGATTTCTTAAAGATCATGTGACATTAAAATGTTTTCTGCTAGCACATTGTTCCTTCTATCCATAGGAATATGGAATGAGGAACTTTTCCTAATGAATATTGATATAGTCTTTGCATTTGATAGAAAGTACTGGGAATGAAGTTTGTACTTTCCTAGGCTTGTATTTTAAACACTAATCATATCTCATGACTCTTCAGTGTGTGTTGGGAGAGGGAAGGGTACTCACCGGCTGGTACTTCATTTCGTATGAAATGTCTCCTTGAACTCGCAGCGATGAGGCTGTGCTCCTGTGACCGGCACTGTTCTCCGGCTCCCCGTTAGGGGCAGTTCTTCCTTGACAGGACTCGGGCGCCACTAAGCCAGGTTGCAGCGGCTCCGGTGTGGAGCGGGCCTTCGCCTCGGGCTTCCATTCACTAGCCCGGAGCTCCGCTCTTGGGGGAGTACGCAGGAGGCTTATTGATCCCCTTGGGTGTTCCCTACCTAGGCCAGCAGACCCTTCACTGTCTCTTCTATTCATCCCCTAAATTAAAGGTCAGGGTGACTCAGACTGTCCCTTGGTTATCTGGGACATCGAGGTCGGCCCTGACTTCCTGGCGATGCTGCTGCCCTGCCTGTGCCGTCCGCTGGAGCCACGCCGCCCCGGCCTGAGCAGAGCCGGGGCTTCTCAGGCCTTACTGCCCGTTCGGCTGCACTGTTCCCTAAGAATCCAGTCGGCTGCCTCGGGGAATGCGATGTATGACACTAGCTCTCCCCCACCTCGCTCACTGTGAGAGTAAACATGCATGCTTTTTTGTAATTATCTGGTGCTTTGAAAACCTTTTCTAAGGAAGAAAAATCTCAACCAAAGTCATGCTCATCCAGACAAGCGGACCTTTGAGCTAATTTCAGCGCATTCTTCAGTGCCTCTTTGCCGGGACGGAACGCATGCGCCGTCGCCGCAGGCCTCACGGCAGTTCTGCTTGAAAGGGTTATTCTCATTGTTTTCCAAAAACGAATGGCTTCATGTACGATCAAACAAACTAGGTGCTTGTAAATAAGTTATTACAGTTTACTCTGGAACCGAAACACTTGCCCCCCAGGGAAGGACTGTGAGTCAAGTTAAAAATCAACAAAAAAACCCCCAACGATAAACAATGTGTAACCGTAGGCTTTCAAAATGAGAACGTCCTAAGTAATCCAGAGGAAGGGAAGGAATTTGTGATCTCTTAAATTTTAAGAAAAGTAAAGGGAAAGAACTGGTGTGGAATGTGTAGGACTAGCAGCAGAAATACCATGAGCCTTCCTTCTAAGTGAGGGGAGAAAACACGTGGGGAATCACCCGAAGGTGAGTGCGCTCAGCGGTGCCCCCCCAGCCTGGCCCACGGTTCTCCTGCAACCTGCCCTGAGGGCTCTGAGGTCCCTACCTGTTCTGTAGCAGAAAGTGTCACTACGAGAGAATGTGGATGGGGATCTCTTCCCTGGAAACCGCTTCAGCACAGGAAGGGCTCAGGGTCCGGGACTAAGCCTGTTTATCCAGCATTTCCAAACTTGTGACCCCAGGACCTTTCCCCCGTCAGGACATCTGGGAGCCTCTGACTGGTTTCCCTCGGGAAACATGAGGGTAGGTAGTTCTTTACGGGGATGAAACAGTAACCAGCAGACAGCACCGAGGCGAGTTTGCATGAATTCTGTACAGTCAGACGCTACACTTCATGGTGTACACGTCTTCCCCTAGAGACTGAGCACAGAAAACTAACACAGGAGGCCAGGTCCTGTCCTTTGATGGGAAGATCAGCCATCAGTGATCCTGGCTTTTTCGCTGAAAGTAGCAAAATTAACATAAAGATTAACTGGGGTAAATAATTAAGATTTTCATTCAGATTTAGAAAAAAAAAATTGCACAATTGAATGTAGATTTTTATCCAAATAGTTTTAGTGTTTAGAAGGGACAGGACCTATTACTGAAGTTTATAAGACTTAATTTGGATGTAAATCTGTTTTTTAAAACATTCTTTTTAGGAACTTGAGACTTGGCATCTGGCATTTTAGTTTAATACAAACTAATGATTGCATTGGAAAGAGACTTGACTTTATTTCTAAACACCTAAAGCTCAGAAATGCCTTGAGGGAAGGTGTTAAACTATTTGCCTATTGTACAAAGAAATATTAAATTGTAAAAAGAATTACTCTGACTGTGAAATAACACTGTGTGATTTTGTGAGCAAGACTTATTTGGAAACATTAATTGATTTTTATGCCTGTTAATGTAAGAAGACAGAATTGTAGTTTTGTTTTAATAAACCAAAAAAATATATTCTTGATGTCTTGCATTTGTTGTTAAAAGTTTCCCTCATATAATTCATTATATAAACAATTGTTCTTATTTGAATTTACACAGAACTTTACTAAAATGCTTGTAAGAATAATCTTACATAAATGTGAGAGCCTGCGACGTGTGATTTTATTACTGACTCAGCTCTGGAGACGGGATGCAGCATGTGGAGAGGTGACTGTCTCAGCTGCTCTCCGCAGTGAACAGTCACCTCGCAGAGGTTCTCCGGGTGTCTGTAAACACCCCTTTATGCTTGGTCCTTCTGTCGTATTTTTATAAAGTTTATAGAAGTATGTAGTGAACTGATGGTTTTTCCTACTAATTCATAATTGCTCAAAAGTATTAGTTTACTTTTTTGACAAGGCAAGCATATTACTAAAGCACGGCTTTCTGTGGGTCCTTGAAAAGCACTCAGATGCAGCCTTCGCTCCGGAGGGCGCCCTCTGGAAGGGGGTCCACCCGTGCCTGCTGATGCTGACCGTGACCTTGGGGTGCGGGACGGGGCCGTGACCCCGACACCCACCACCACCCCGTCGTTCTCTGCCGGTCCCTGACTTCCTCTGGGATGTTGCCATGACGAGGCCCTCACACTCTGGGGCACTCATTCTTTGCTGTAGCCCCTCGCTTGCTCCCCAAACACGACCTGCCCTTACCACGGCCCTGTCTCTTTAAGCAGATACTCCTTCTGAGGCCTGATCCCACGTTGTGCTGCGCTCCCTCATTCCAGTCCATCCCTGTCCGACGCCGCGCACTGTCTGGTACACGGGTGTCCAGTGGAATTCCAGTGTCCCTCCTCCACAAGCACCAGGCATGGTGTTAACGTCGTGGCAGCAGCCGTGGCGTGCAGACCCGGCCTGGCCGCGTGGAGACGCCTCCGCTGCACTGACTCCCACGGCGCTCTCGTCCGCGGTCCTGGGTGTCTGCTTCTCCCCCTCTTCCCCGCCCCCTCCTCTACCGGACGGGCCTGGTGGTGTTGCCCGAGCTTTTTTTTTTTTAAAGTAAATCTTTGTCTGAAATTTGTCTTTTTTTAAATGTGAAAATCCCCAATTTTCATGTCGGTACAGCAAACTGGACCCTGTGACCCAGGAAATCCCTGGGTCATTTCCATCTCGCCTCCTGGCCCGGAGAAGGGTGGGTGAGAATCCGCTGGAGGTGCCCCTCCCGGAGCCGAGCTAAGCTCCGCTGGGGCGCGGGCCGTGCTCACCGCGTGGAGCGGGCACGAGCTCTGACGCACGGCTTCGGTGGGGCCCCCGCGATGTCCACCACGCAGTGGGCCCGACTGGCCTTCGATGTCCAGCTCCCTCGTCGCCCATGTCAAGGAAAGCACGTGTCAAAACGAGCCGGTATTGCCAGGTAGTGGGCGTGGTATTAGCGTAAAAGCTACTTAGGACGACTCGAAGTGCTAGGAGTGAATAAGTGAACAAAGTCACTTTCCAGCCCTCTGGGAAAATACCTGGCCATTCCTGCTGCAGGGTAGTTGGATAAAAGAAGGAAAAGACTCCGCCCTCAAACGCCCCCTGCAAGTTCTCAACTCACAAAGCTGAGAGAGAGAACTTGGGAGAGTGAGGTAGGTACGGACACCTTCTCCTTGCTTCTCTCCGGGGTCTTTATTACTGGGATGATCCAGCACCTGGATCCTTGTTTGCCTCAACGGTCCCCTCATAACTATTAATAATGCCCCCTTTGCTCCCCAAAGAGTCTAGGTCTGGGTAACGTGATGCACACACACACACGTGTTTATCCCCTGAGAATTTAGCCACCTTCAAACTTACTTGTAAGGAACTGTTCATAGACCTCTAACTGCTGCTGCTCGAACCAGCCAGCGCTTATTGGGAGACAGCAGAGAATCGGCCCAGGTGCTCCCCAGGGGGTCTCTCAGTTCCCAGGGCCCCACGAAGCCCACCCACCCTAGGACTTTTGGAAGATATGAGGCCAAAGCCACGTCCTGCACCCTTTCTCCACTGTTGCAGTGGTGAGCAAAACGTCCCACTTGTGTTTGGGTGACCAGGTGTGCACGGCGGGCAGAGCCTGTGCCCTCGGGAGGAGGAAGCAGACAGGCCATCGTAGGGATTTCCAGGCCGGGCGGAATGTGGCTGTTCTCCCTGCACAGGAGGCTCAGCACTACCTGGTACCTTGGAAAAGCAGCTACTCTGGGCCCCACCCCAGTGCCCAGCGCACCCATTTTAACGAACCCCTAGTGATTGTACGCGCATGAGCGTGAGAACCCTACTCCAGGCACACTGCCTGGCCGGAGCGGAAGTCTCAGCTCTGCGTGTATCCGGAGGCGAAAACAGGGGAGGGGGATGGTGATAACCACCCTTTCCCAACCGGCTTCTTCTCAGAGAAGTACTAAAGCCAGCAAATTAACTTGACCGAACTCAGCTTTAAGGAACGGTGCTGCTCGGACCCTCGGTGAATATCGAGACGCTTCCACTTTGGGTCACGGTGGTCTCGAACCCTGTCATTGCGGAGCCGCCTCTCTGGACGACGGGGGAGCTCCTGCACTGTGGGGCTTGTCCTCTGGGTGCTCCTCGGCCTCCATCTGTGAAAACAAAGGCTAGCCCAAGTTTGTTCTGTGGGTTTTATATAGCCTTTCAAACCGGTTTTCATCCTTTTAGATAAAAGGAGTACAGCAGGCAGAGCGGAGTCGGGGAGCAGTAGACCTGGGGCGGCGTCTGGCTCCCTGTGCACTTGCAGGAGGTCAGACTAGTCTGGTCGCCTCGGTGACCGCGTTGTCCTCCGGCCGTGGACAGACGGCCTCACAGTGGAGCTCTGAGGAGGAAATTAGGTGGAATGAATACGTCTGGCAAGTGTGAAAGAGTTGCGACTGTGTGGTGTTTGTTTCTCACTATTTCCTATTTAGGACAGAAAGTTTAGCTCTGCACCTGGAATTAGGACTCACCCAGCATTCGGCCCTCAAGCTTGCAGAGGGAAACCGCCAGGCTCCCGCCGCCAGTTGATGGTAGTCTAGAACAGAAACCTTGTTTGACTTTCGGTCCTATGACCACCAACCAAACGGAATGTGAACACATGAGCAGAATGTCTAGCTGCCGCCAGTGAGGTAGAGATCATCTGTGTGTTTGGTGTGGAGCTTGGAAAATTACATAATATTGTGCAACTGGAAGGAAGTTGCACCAGCAAAACAATGCATTTGATGTGCTCATGCCTGGGAGGCATTTGTGCGCACAGAGGTAGGTACTGAGTGTGCTAAGCATCATCTCATGCCTCTGGGCCAGGTGCTGTTAGCCCCATCTTACCAGCATGAAACAGGCTCAGGGGTCAGGTAGTTGGCTGAAGACCCAACAGTATGAAAATATTTTTATTATCCTGTCTGCCAGACTATCTGGGCTGTGCATGGGACTGAACCAGGTTAAGGCCTCTGCATAGACTTTTATGTTTCTGGAAGGGGGTGCAGAAATCTCCTTGTCTTGCAGTTGCCCCGGTCAGGTCCGGTGTGTACATCCCTTGCTCATTAAAACTGCCACCTACCCATCTGGAGTGGTTGCTTCTCTTCCTTCTCTGTGTACGAGGGCCAGTTTAAGACCCAACAGTATGATAACATTTCTGTTATCCTGTCTGCCAGACCCCATGCTGACCTCTTGGTGGTGGTCCTAACGCAATTGCTCAAGGTCATGTTGCTGGCAGGCTGTGGGGCTGGGTTTTCAACCTGATCTTCAACACTGTCATTTATAAAGAGCTCAGTGGGGACACTCACTATCCCTGGTGGGTCCGTGTCTGGAAGAGAGAACGAAACACATTGAAACAGAATCTGCAGATGGTAACGTTTTGGGAGGTGTTCCGAGCACAAGGCAGGCTTCGGTTGGGCTCACTTTGAATTCTACTGTGTTCACTGGGTTGGAAAAGCCGCTGTGTCTTGTGGGGGAAGAAGACAGACACCGCCCTGTCCACCCTGTCCACCCACACGTCAGGCTGTCGTCTTGGCCCCTCTGACCGGGGTCAGGAGGTATCCTCTCCCCTCCAACCCACTGAATGAATCACTTCTGAATCTGAAATCCTGTGACCAGAATGGTTAACAGGGCCACAGCTCCATTCTGCTTAGAGCTCTAAACGACAAGTCATTTGGTTCGGAAAGTTGGTTCATGCCCGGGTGGGGAATTCTTGCAGAAGGTTTTGTCGGAGGCTCCCAGTCTCCTGGACTTTTCCTCACTGCAGGCCCAGAGCCAACCAACTGGGACAGCGTCTACACCGGGCAACGGAACACAGCCCTGGTGCTTAGCACACGGAACCTCCCTCTTCTTGGCCTCGACCTTGCCCTTGGCCTGTTCTCAGCGAGACTTCAGTGTGCTGCTCTAATCTATTAAAGGAGGGTGGTCCGCTTATAGGCTGTGTCCTTGTTGTTGTTTTAATTCAGTTTCATGAACAATAAAATCTTGTCAGTGCCCAGAAAATAATTTTACACAAATAAAGGTGAAATGTAGAGGTTGAAAGAAGAGGACCTGTCACAAGGAGCGTTTGGGTTTCAGGACACTGTGATGGGCCAGAAGGGGCAGCCACTGAATTTGGGGTTACAGCCACATCAGCACAAAGATGGGACGCCAACAACCAGACAAATTCCTGAAAAGTTATGAGGACGTCAGCTTTAAAAAGTTACAAAGTAATTTTAAAGGATGAAATGCTTTGTTATGTAACGTAAGCGCCTGGGGAGGTCTTTAGTCACGTGAAATTCATCAAGTCTGCATGTTAGAGTTAGTAACCGGCTGCATGACTTTGGCAAACACTTGAGTGCTGGGAGCCCGTGGGCAGTGCTTTGAGAGTGTGGTTTGTTCTCCAAGGGTCAGGACTGCATCATGCGCTGAGTTTTCTCGAGGCAGGGCTCTTGCAGTAGACGCTGTGGGATGCGCCTGTGCTCCCGTCTGCCTGGACCTCCCGGCTGACGGCCTCCCCTGCCCTGTGCACACTGGTCAACTGTAGGCTTCACTCAGACCACAGACCTGCCTAGGTTGGTAACTTGGAATCATCCAATAAACGAGGTCAGATTTTCTAAAGTCTACAATTCTAGCTTCTGTTAAAACTTAGGCCTGGCAGCATTGGGTCTGCCTTTCACGTGGAACAATGGGCTGGGAATGAACAGAGGTCATTCAGACAGGGCGTGGCCTTCCAGTTTGCTATAGTGTTCCCTGGCCATTGTCCCCGGCCCTGAGGCCAAGGGTCAGGGGGTCATGAAAACATTAGACTTATTCAGTTTACTCTGTTTATATTTTTCGAAATAGTGAGCAGTAGTTCTAAATGCACGCCTTTGCTTAAAACGGAAACAAGAAGCCACGTGAGCCTGCGGATGGGCAGTTTGTCTCCGGTGGGAGAATAAAGTAACGCGTGTTGAGCGCGAAGTAATTGCCAGCCGCCGCCAACAGCTTTGCAGGCACAACCAGCTACTGCTCCCGCTACAGAAGAGGGAGCGAAGCTATGCAAGTCTGGGAAAAACCTCAGGTTTCTTAGGGGAAGCATAGCCAGCCTGGCCCTCGAACCCCTGCACTTTCCTCGAACCCTGGGGTTTCCTTGGCCTTGAGTTTCTTCCTGAGTGTCTGAATTTCAGGACCTGCAGTGTGGTAAGTCCCCACGGTCACCACATTTGGGGGTGGGATAGGGATGAGAGTGAAGGGAGAAATAGGGGGTGATGCCCTAGGCAGTGGGGCATTCTGATTACCCCCGTTATTTAAAGCCCGCCTCCCAGGACCAATCTGGGACCAAGAGGCACAGCTGCTGCAGGAGGGGATGCCAGGGCTGGCCTTGAGGGCGATGACGGACCGATGCCATGCCAGGTTCGGGATGATGAGAAGAAGGCTGTGCCCCGGCGTCAGGGGTGAGTCCATTTCCATGGCTTTATTAGGGTACAGAGCCCCAAACTGCCAACAGACTCGAGTTCGGTCAGGGAGGGCCCTTCGCGGGAGTCTGGGTCTTTGGGTTAGCTGTCTTGGCGACAGGACTGTCGCCCAGGTGTTGGCTTCGCGCTTCGGTGCCCGGAGTCTGGCAGCGGCCGCCGGGCTGGGCCCCGCCAGCAAGCGACTCCTCCGGTTCCCTGACCAGCTGCCCCCACACACTAGGGGACGCAGTGGGGTGATGACCGGCCGAGCCTGGCGCACAGACGTTAGCTCTGTGCAGGGGGCGCCTTTCCCGGTGCCCCAGAGAAGTGTCGTCGGTTCCCCCAGCGTTTCCCGCCGCCACCTGCCCCTGGCTCCCTGGCCGGGGTTCCTGGGAATCTCTGACAGACGCTAGGCGAGCCCCGGTGGAGATGGGGCGGCCATGCTCAGGACGGTGCTTTGTGCTTCCCAGGCCCCCGCAACCTTCCCGAGGCGAATTTGCTGGAATCTGGCCCCACCTGCCCCGGGATGCAGGGTGTGGTCACGCCGCGCCTCCGGCACTGGCCACGAGGTGGCGCTAGAGCTCCATCCAGGGCTCCTAGACTCAGGCCGAAAGTTTGGCCACCGCCCAGACCAGGGGACTAAAGTGTGTTTCCTAGGAGGGCCCTGGGATGTTCCTTAGCCCTGGGGCTTCTCACGGACAAATGAGACCCCCAGGATGGGTCCTCCAAGTTGAGGAAAGGGAAGGGAGAGGCAGTGGGGATGGTGGGAATGAAGGGGCCGCCTGTTGCCCCAGGTCTGTCTTCCTGGTCTCCATCTCCTGTCTGCTGTCCCCCTGGAACAAAGATGTGAGTTGATATGGCTGGAGGCAGCCTCTGCCACCGTCTCATTTCTGTGGACTTGTCTATGCCCATCATCCTGTGCTGGGCCGGGCTCTGGCCACTCTCCTCCCTGGGATGCCTGGCCCAGCACAGGTGTCCCCTGGCCCACCTCTGCCTTATAGTCCATCTTCCATGAGCCTTTCTACCCCTCTGTTAATAGCCCCCAGAGCCCTCCAAGATGACCTGTTCTCTCTTTGCCATCACTGTTCACCGCCGGCAAACCCGACCCCTCCAGGCTTCTTAGACAGCCCCCTTGCCCCCTGCACCTTTGCTGCTGCAGTTTGGCACCACCTTGGGTCACCCAGAGGTGACTGTTCCTTCTGCTGAGCTCTCATTCCACAGAGCTTCATTCATTCACTGCGGTATTTACTGAGCGTCTACTGCATGCAGCAAGGTGCTGGGGGCGCAGTGCCGGCTGGGACTGACATCCTCTGCCCGTGCAGCTCACGCTCCGGTGGTGAGGTGGTCTCAGCAGCAGACAGGAGTGCACAGAGTGCTGCCGGGGCCGGGCGCTGCAGCTGAGCCTGGGTGGGGGGGCTGTAGGTGAGTGACTGCGGGGTGTGGGCTGGGGCAGTTTTCCCCCAGCTAGCTGATTTACCCTGAGAGCCTGAAGGCTGAGACAGAGCCAGCTTTGCGAAGGGGGCCAGGGAGAGTGGGTCGTTCCTGCAGAGGAGACAGTCTGACCCCCTGCTGCTCTGTAGAGGAGCCGGGAGAAGGTTGGAACCCAGCAGCTGAGCCAAGGGGGCGCCAGAGCCCAGGCAGGGAAGCCATGGAAAGGAAACCATGGAGGTGTCAGCCTTTTGAAGGGTAGGGGAAGAAATGAAACCACAGTGGAGACAGAGTTGGAGGTGGGTGGATTCGGGTATGTTCTGGAGATTGATTGGCAGGTCTTCTTTATCACAAAGGGATGGGGTCCAGTGTCACATTGAATGTCAACTTCAATGGCAAAGTGATGCGATTGAGCAGCTAGCTCTGTGTGGGCGCAGGAGGGGCAGCAGGGCGTGGACAATTGATTTGACATTTGATTGATGGACTCAAAGGTCCTTGAGGGCAGGGACTGTGCTTGATTAACTAAAGTGTCACTAAAAAGCATTTTCTGGGGTGGCCTCTCTTTGGAAAAACATGCATAAAGATGTGATACTTTTGGAAATATGGGTACCAATGGGACTGAAGCAGGCCCCCTTGCTGCCTGCCACCTGCTGTCTTCGGAGCACGTAGGATGCCTACAGTGGTCACAGAGGGGGCCAGGGCAGGCCATCACTTTTCTCCTTTGCTTGAACCCCGGGACTCTAAGCCCACTTGGCCCCACTGCTATTGCTGAAGTACCCCTTCTGGTCCCTCTGTGTACTTTTCCTCCTCTGGAAAGTGGGGTGTCAGTGGTTTCAGGAGTCCTATAG
Source organism: Molossus molossus (assembly GCF_014108415.1). Classification (NCBI taxonomy): domain Eukaryota; kingdom Metazoa; phylum Chordata; class Mammalia; order Chiroptera; family Molossidae; genus Molossus; species Molossus molossus. Next base: position 14,538,781 of record NW_023425352.1, read on the forward strand.
TTGGGGTTGCCTTGCAAATCGGGAGAATAGGTGCCTCTTATGCCACCCGGAAACGCCTCCTGGGAGCCTCGATCCCATCGGCAGCTCTCCTGACAAAGACTTTGCAGCTATAAGCTGACTTCCTCCTGATCAGGCCACTGCACGAAGTCTTATTTACAGCAAGACCTTGTGCCTTAGAATAGCTGAGATCCACGGGGCAAACCGGGAAGGGCCCTGGGAGAGCGTGTAGGTTTGTGTCTGGATCTCTGGGAAGGGGGAGAAATGCTGAGGAGGGGCGAGGGGAGGGATGCTAAGGCTGGAAGGCAGTGTCCTGTGCTTCGCTTCTTTGCTCTGGCTGGGGTGGGGGTATGCCTCTCTGGGAACAAACCCACTATCAGGGCACAGGGACACAGGTCCTAAAGCTGGGGGCTCCAGGTAGAGCCTGAGAATCAGGATTCTTCCATCCACTAGAGGGCGCCTGTTCCCTCCGAGCCTGTGGGGTGCTGGTGCGTGCTTCCAAGTTGCTGATAGTGGGAGATGTTTGGGGTGTCTCAGGAACCTCACAAATACTGTGGGGCCTGAAACTGATGCCTCACATCCCCTACGCCCCTCCTCCCCTCTGCTGCTCAAATGTGGCTGCTGTTTCCTGGGGCATTTCACAGACCAGCTCTGGACCCAGCATAGTTGGTGCGGCCCTGGGGAGTGGGGACCCCTAGCCAGAGCCCCGGGGACTTTGGCCTGCCGTGATGAACTTCAGAGGGTCTCCCTGAGCCAGTCCCAGTGTGTGCAGTCGGGTCTGCCTTCCCAGGAGCCTGTGGTGCCTATGGCCTCCTCCCTGGATGGTGGGTTTCCTGGGGAAGAGAATGGTGTTGGGCGTATTTGTCATGCCCATCTGCCCTTCAGGGCCTAGCTGGGTGCTGCACTCACAGGAGCTCATCGCATCCACTGGGCCTGTGTGCCTACTGGGTGTCAGGTCCTGGCAGGTCCTGAAGAGGGTGGTGGGGGTGCCCGGGTGAGAAGGTGGTGCGGACGAGAGCTTAGCTGGTCCTACAGAATGGGCTCAGAAGCTGGGGATACTGAGTGAGCAGCAGGAACAAGAGGAAGGGGAGGAGGAGGAGGGGCAGGAAGGGGAGAGGGGTGAGCTGCTCTGGGAAGCCTGGAGGAGGGTTTGGGGGGCCGAGAGCACCTGCTTTCTGCAGAGGGTTGGCCTTGGCCTCTGGGGCCTGCCATTATTATGGAACAAAAACACCAGGCTCCATGAGGGCCCTGCTCCCGCTTCTACAGCCCTCTCCTCCGGGCTGCTGGGGCCAGCGAAACACCGGGGGAAGTTCTCCTCACTCTGCCCTGAGCTCCAGCCATGGGGCCAAGCTCTCTGGAGGGGCCGCTGGGGTCTGTGTGCCCTGCAGGGTCCGTAGAGGCCCTGACAGCTGCAGGTGCAGGGGTCACTCTGCAGGATTTGGGTTGGTGTGGTTCTCAGCACCAGCGTCTCTGAGCACTGCCAACTGGGCATGGAGGTCCGTGCAGTTCTGGTGCAGGTTTGCCCCGTGGCATCGTGGGCACAGGTAGGCTGGCCAGGCTGCATTTTCTTCTCCCGGCAGATTTAGTTTCTATTCTGGCTGCTGAGGATGCTTCTTGTTTGCTGGTCGCCAGCAGCCATTTCTCCTGTCTGAGATCATCCCTCACTGGGTCCGTTGGACAATGGGCTTGTCTGATTGTTAATATATATGTTTTAAATGTCAGTGGTGGATGGTTCCCATCATCACACGAGCCTTAGTGACAGAGCTGGTCCAGAGCCTGGGCATGCGTGCCGAGCCTGTGTGGATACGAGGGAATCAAAGGCAGGGCTGGAGGCGGCATGGAGGGGCCGTGTTACACATGAGGCTTCGCCAGAAACTGGGAAGCAGAGAGCAGCAGCTGATTTCCCCTCCCTTCTGCTTTACGGTGTGACTGTAAGTGTGACTTTACAGAAGGGGGGAGGATCGGAGAGGTTGAGATTCTTGCCCAGGGCCACACAGTAAAGTAGAGACAGGAAGGCTCAGAGGCAGATTTCTGCATCCTAATCTTCAGAGTTCTTTCTGCAAAACGGGACACCAAAGAGTCTGCCGCCCAGAGTTCATTTATTCAGGGGGTCAAATAATTTTTACTGAGTTCAGGGACAGCTCGGAGTCTAGTGGGGGTTGCAGGCAAGTCACCAGCCATCACAGCATCAGGGCGATGGGGGCACCAGTGCGAGAGTCCCGGGAGCCGGTCCGGGTGACCCCGAGGAGGAACTCCCCTCGGCTGAGTGGGGTAGCTAGCAAGCCTCCTTGGAGGAAGTGAACAATGGTTGAGTCCTGTTGGAGGATGATGCCCTGTGGAAAGTATCCCCAAAGAATCACACAAAATGCAAACAAAAACACAAACAACAGAAATACCTCACAGTGATGGGGCTCTTACTACGTACCAGTCCCTGCCAGGCAGGAGTCCTTTACCCAGGGGGCACCCAGGGCCCCAGCTGGTCAGGGGCAGAGCTGGGAATCTGCTAGCCAGAGGGCTTGTTAAAAAAAAAATTCCTGTTCATTGCAGAACAAAAACGCACACAAAAGTGAAGAGAGCACGTAGCAAAGCCCCACGCTCCCTCACGGAGCGTCAACAATGGCCAGCTCGGCCCGTTCCATCCACTTCTGTGTTCTCCACGCCCACGGTTTCATAGCAAGTCCCCGACAGCCTGGCGCCTCCTCCAGGAGTGTGTCTGCAGGCAGCTCTGGAAGACGATGGTTCTCTGTAAGGCATGATCACACCACCATCATCTCACCTGAAATCAGCCGTCATTCCCGCCAGGGAGCGATGTTCCATTGTCCGGTTTTTCTCTTTAAACAGTTGGTTTGCTCAAGTCAGCATCCCAGTAGGGGCCATACAGGGCAAGCAGTTACGCCTTCTGTGCTCCTCTTGAGCTGTGGTTTTCTCTCCTTTTCTTCCCCCATGCAGTGTATTCGAGATATCTGCTCAGTTATCCCACACCAGGTCTTGCTGTTGGTACCCTCGGGGTCCTGCATAACATGTTCCTCTGTCCCCCGCACTTGCAAGCTGGTGCTCAGATCCGGGGCCTTGGTGTGATTCGGGTTCAGGTTTGCAGTGCTGGTATTCTTAGAGCACAAACTCAAAAGGCAGCCTGCTGAGCAATGTGTGTGTGCATGGGTGTGCGCGTGTGTGCACACACATGTGCATATAAGCCTAAGGGCTGGTCTCTACCCCCTTGGGCCACTTCCCAGAAACCACTGCCCTCCAATGGCCACAAGCTCCTCTCAAGCTTACAAAGCTGCTTCAAGGCTACATTCGGAAGAGCAGACAAGGAACAAACAGGAGGTGCCCCTTCTCGAAGCCAGTCAGTCCCCAGGGTGCTGCCTCAGCTGTGTTCTGCAGGGGGGAATGTGCCCCTTCTCGAAGCTGGTCCCCAGGGTGCTGTCTTCTGCAGTGGGGAATGTGCCCCTTCTCGAAGCCGGTGCCCAGGGTGCTGTCTTCTGCAGGGGGAATGTGCCCCTTCTCGAAGCCGGTGCCCAGGGTGCTGTCTTCTGCAGGGGGAATGTGCTCCTTCTCGAAGCCGGTGCCCAGGGTGCTGTGTTCTGCAGGGGGAATGTGCCCCTTCTCGAAGCCGGTGCCCAGGGTGCTGTCTTCTGCAGGGGGAATGTGCCCCTTCTCGAAGCCGGTCCCCAGGGTGCTGTCTTCTGCAGTGGGGAATGTGCCCCTTCTCGAAGCCGGTGCCCAGGGTACTGTGTTCTGCAGGGGGAATGTGCCCCTTCTCGAAGCCGGTGCCCAGGGTGCTGTCTTCTGCAGGGGGAATGTGCCCCTTCTCGAAGCCGGTCCCCAGGGTGCTGTCTTCTGCAGGGGGAATGTGCTCCTTCTCGAAGCCGGTGCCCAGGGTGCTGTGTTCTGCAGGGGGAATGTGCCCCTTCTCGAAGCCGGTGCCCAGGGTACTGTGTTCTGCAGGGGGAATGTGCCCCTTCTCGAAGCCGGTGCCCAGGGTGCTGTCTTCTGCAGGGGGAATGTGCCCCTTCTCGAAGCCGGTCCCCAGGGTGCTGTCTTCTGCAGGGGGAATGTGCCCCTTCTCGAAGCCGGTCCCCAGGGTGCTGTCTTCTGCAGGGGGAATGTGCCCCTTCTCGAAGCCAGTGCCCAGGGTGCTGTGTTCTGCAGGGGGAATGTCTGCTCTCCCGCTGTCTCCTTCTGTTGCCCAGATTTTGACGTAGGCTCTTCCTTGTCAGGGACCCTAACTGTCTGAGGACCCCTGACTCCCTCAGTACCAGCCCTTTGCCAAACCCAAGAAGGTAGACACGCCCTCTGCTTCTGCCAGAAGGTCTTGTGGCTGATGGGATGGTCTAACCTGGAAACTGCAGCAACAACATTTACCCACACCCCAGCCTGTGGCCCGGGCCCTGTGGATGCCCCAGAGCCCCGGGAGGAGAGGCAGGGCTCGGGGAGGGGCTGGGCACAGGTTTGCCCTCTGCCTCTCCAGCTGGATGGGAACCACCCGCCAAGCCAGACACTGAGCCGGAGGGGCCAGTGGCAATGTGAGAGAGGCCTGTACCCAGCTTCTCAGATTCCTGCCCTGGCAACAGAATGCCCTGCTCTGCGAGCCCCCGGCCAGTGCACAGGAACTAGGGGAGACGTACCCAGGGGAAGAAAGGATCGTCTCATGCCCTCAGAGGGTGTGTGGTCAGGGTCTGACCCAGCGTCCACACAGCAGGAGGCATTCTTGACCCCTCCCCCTTCTCACTCACCACCAAACCATGGCCAACGGTGTCAGCTCAACCTCCCAAACAGATTTCAAATCTGCCTCTGTCTCTCATCTCCCCCACCCAGCCCGGTCTCCGTCTCCCCACCTCCCCACCCATTCCTGACACCGCAGCCAGAGTCCGACCTCAAACACAGATTCCAGCACACCCGTCCCCTCTCTAACCCCCCACTTCATGTCTACCTGGGACCTCAGAATGCGAGCTCATTTGAAACTAGGTCCTTGGTGGATGTAATTAAAATGAGGTCCCACTGGATTAAGGTGAGCCTATGGCCCAGCAACTGGTGTCCTTACAAGAAGAGGAGAGGACACAGAGCGGCCAGGTGGGAGTGACACCGACAAGCCAAGGCCCACCAAGGACTGTGGCGCCACCAGGAGGCCGGAGGACTCACGGAAGTGAGCCTTCAGAAGCAGCGTGGCCCGCCGACACCTTGATCTCAGGCTTGACCCTCTGGAACTGTGAGAGAATGAAATTTCGTTGTTTTAAGCTGCCCAGTTCGGGCACCGTGTTGTGGCCATCCTAGAAAACGGATACATACCCTTAATAAATGGCATTCAGACTTCTATCTAGAATTAAATCTAAAAGCATTCGCATGTCCCACTAGGCCTGGCATGGTCTGGCCCCTTCTCCCCTGTCATCCCGGCCCATGCCCTCCCCCACTTCATGTGCCTCCGGTCCTCCTGGTCACCCCAAGGTCTTACTTCAAATGTCATTCCTGGGAGGCCTTCCCAGAAGCCCCCGCCCCTGACCTGCGCCCGCCTGACTCAGGTCTCCCTCACCCCACCTGCTTCCAGTTTCCTTCACCGTGCTTGTTACAAGTTACCACTTAGGGTAAACTGTGGGTCCCGGGGGGCACAGCGTCTGTGTTTTGTGTGTCCCATGTCCCCAGCTCTTTATTCCGCATCTGGTACCTCACAGGCGCTTCGTGAAAACGTGTCGAGTGAGTGAAGCCCGTGTCCTCAAGGGAAAACACTTCATGCGACGCGGCTGTATAGGAGTCCAGGGGCAGGGACGGGGGGGGGGGGCTTGCAGTCTGGGAAGACCCAGTCCAGAGGGCTGGCAGAACAGGTTGATGACGGAGGTCAGTGCCAGCTCTCCACATTACACGGTAAACTCGGGTGGCGTACGCTTGTCACCGTGCGCCAGGCTCCTCTCCAAAGGACAGAACGCGGCCCTGCCTGCAGTGACAAGTGCCCTGGATGGAGCTGGCAGGGCCTCTCCGCTCTCTGCGCCGTGGCTGCTGAGACCCAGACGGAGGCAGGTGATGGGGATGGACCTGGGCGTGGACCCTTTGGCCAGGGACTGGGGTGAGTTACGTCACCCAGCAGAGCAGATTTATGGTACAGACAAGATGCCAGGGCCTTGAGGAGCATCTCTCCCAGCTTGAGGTTTGCCCATGGGACCCGGCTTTTCCTTAATGATGGTGAAGGTGACAGTTCTATTCTGCTTTGAAGTGAAACTTCACGTCTCCCTAAGTTTTCCCATGGTCACAGCCGAGGCCGGCGGGTCACTCTGTCCTTCTGCAGCATCTGCCACGCTGACCTTCTGATTCTTGCCTGCCTGGGACCTGAGACAACGGGGTGGGGCCGCGCAGACCGGCATGGCCACAGAGGAGGCCCGTGACCTCACTCACCTGTCCTGATGGCTCATTAGACTGCCCACCCATCCAGGAGAGGCCTAAAACCCTGGCTTTGGGCTGGGCACACCGTTGGTGCCTCATTAAGGTTGACTAAGGCAACAGACAGCCAGGGGTGGTGTGAGCACCTGCAGTTTAGATGGTTCTGTTTGTAACTTACGCCACAGTCCGTTTCCCTGAAGTCTCTCTCACTTACAGGGATGTGGCATCTCCGAGCTAGGAGGACCCTGGAGCCTGTCCCCACCCGCCCGCTCTGACGGGGACCCTGACGGTCGTCCTCGTCCTTCCTCTCCTCTCCTTCACGTGCCACCCACCTCCGAGGGCCGTGGGCACCGGCTCCATGGTCTGAATGCCTCTCTGCTCTCTGTCGCTGTGGCCACCATCGCAGCCCCGACCCCACCGTCGGCTGCTCAGAGAAGCCGTCTTACTGTCCCAGATGCCTTGTCTCCCGTATGGTCCACGGTTCCCAAAGCCACTTTAAGAGAGGTGACGCTTTTTAGATGGAAGTCTCTCAACTCATATCTGTTCTCTGCTGAAAACTGTCAAGGGCTTTCACTGCACTTGGGATAAGTTCCCAGTCCTTCCGTGGACACAGGCAGGGCCTGCGTGCGTGGGTCTGATTGAGTAATGGCTGCTGGTCAGGTTAGTCTGTTTGAATTATCGTCAGCCTGCTTCCCCAAACACACCGCCACACCCCGGGGTAGGACAGGTGGATGTTGACTGTGTGTTTATATCACTTCTTGTCATGGCAGTCAACCTGGGCACAGGCACACCTGGGCATAGTCAGACCTGGGCACAGGCACACCTGGGCATAGTCAGACCTGGGCATAGGCACACCTGGGCATAGTCAGACCTGGGCATAGGCACACTCAGGCACAGGCACACCCGGGCACAGTCACACCTGGGCACAGCCAACCTGGCACAGTTGCACCTGGGTACAGGCTCTTCTGTTTCTCTCCCAGCCCTACTGCCCTCCTGGATGATCTGGGGGAATGAATGGGTTACAGACGGTAACAAGTGGATACAATGTTTCCTTGCCCGGAGCAGAGGGGATGCAGGCGGGAGAGGGCTGGTCTGGAGGAACCTGAACCAGGCCTCGCGTTCTGGTCTTGATGCCACAAACCTGTTCTGAATGGCCTCGCTTTCTTTGGAAGTAGATAGGTAATAAATTATTACTCCTGGTGAGAGGATGTTCTCTCTGGGCCTTAGTCTCTCCACCTGGAAAATGGTTTCCAAAGAGTGTGGACTTACTCCGCAGTCTCCCTGCGTCCTGTTAAGTCCGAGTTCCCCGGTGAGACCAGTGATTCTGCCTCCCAGCCCGACCCACCGGATTAAAGGGGCTGGATTCTCGCCCATTTCTCATCTTCTCGGTGCTAACTTCTGGTTCGAGTTCTCCCACAAGCATTTGCTCTGTCTCTGGGTAAGATGTCACACGTCTCTGAGCCTGGTTCTTCCATACTTTTAAAATATTAGCTCATCTTTGTGTTTTTCTCCCTCCTTGGCCCTTCCTTCCAGTTGTCAGTTCGAGTCCTGGCTCTCTCCATCCGCCTCCCTGTGATAATAGGAACTCCCTTCCCGGCTTTTGGGTTTCAGTGTTGGGGGACAGAAAGGACTCCTATCAGAGGGAAAAGATTTAGAAGGAAACAAGGCACACGAGAGTAGGTCCCTATTTGTATCTCTGTCTCTGACCAGGGGTGAGCCAGGAGGGCAGCTTGGTGGGGACACGGGAAGGTGCAGACAGGATAGACCCTGGAGGGCCTGGCTTTCCGCTCCCGAGGCCGAGCCTTGAAGAAGTGGCCACGTTGCCAGATGGTTGTGGGACCGAGGGCAGAGGAGCCTCGTGGCTGTTTTCCAGGGCAGCAGCAGGACCCCAGGGAGAATGACTTCCTAGGGAACACCCCGCAGCGCCTCAGGCCGCCCCCACCCGAAATGAAAGGAGCAGATGATGCGGGGGGTCCGGAGAGCAGCAGGGGGCTCAGGGGCAGGGGTGGGGAGGCTTGGCCGTGACCTACACGCAGACGACATTAATGTCTGGGTGCCCTTTCCTCCTCCCCATCCCCCCAAAACCTCAGCATTGCACTGGCCTTCCGGAACCTTCTGTGCCACCTCGGGGGAAAAGCAGGGTGGTCTTGAATTACCTGATGTTCATCCACCACCCTAATTAGACAAAAAAGAGTATTTTCGCACTCCCAGCTGACACGGACTTGAGGTTGGGTTTAAAAACGGGGACAAAACGGGGTATGAGGGTTTGAATGGATGGTGAGGCTTCGAATAAAATGCGGAGAGGGAGCAGGAGAGAGAAAGTGGAGGGGGATGGAAATCAACCCCCAGCACCGGCAGCCGAGTTGGTGGGCAGCAGGTGGGAGCGACTGTCCGCAGCTCAGTCCTGTTAACGAGGCTGATGGCAACCATGATAAGCCACCTGCAGCTCCGCGAAGCCTGGCACCCGAGCTCGGGCTTCCAGTAATCCATCTCGGGAAACACTGAGCCAGGAACTTGTTACGTGGTCGCCCCTGGAGCCCCGGTCAGCGTGCGCACAGCCGCAGCCGCAGCCTCTCTGCCGCTGGAGGGCCAGATGGCGCAAATGGTGGCAGTGGGACCACGGCCCCGCGGCAGCAGACACGTCCTGCGGCAGATGCCGGGCTGGCGGCGCCCGGGCCAGCTGAACCCATGCGGCTGGCACTCCGAGGGCACTGGACAGACACATGTGTTCCTGTTCACTCTGTGTGCCATCATCTTCCTTCCAGCGGCCACTTTCCTCGGACCCGCGTCTGGCCCTCTGCTCCTGGGAGCCTGTGCACCTGCTGCCCTCCCCTGCGAAGACCAGGCTGCCGCACCCACGGGGCCAGACAGGGGAGCATCTGGATGTGGGAGCTCTGGGCTCCGAAGGACTTGGCCCCCAGTCCTGGCTCCAGCTCCATCTGTGGACTGTGGACAAGTGACTCAAAGCTCTTTTAAGCCTCAGTTTCCTCCTCTGTCAAAGGGGGGCACCTATCTCATGGAATGGAGGCAAGGATTCAATGGGGTGATATAAGCGGTACTTAGGTCAGTACCTGGTACCTAGTACCTAGCACCTAGTCATAAGTGTCACTTCAAGACCATAACCAATCACACCCATGAGGGGTTTGCATAACTCCGGACATAGTAACAGCCCCTGAAGCCCTGGCACAGCCCAGAGGCCCCACTGCCCAGGAGCCCAGCGTGTGGCTTTCCTGGTGGGACCATAACTCTTCCAGACCTTGGTCATCTTGTCTTTTAAGGCTGTTGTCCCCACTCCTTTTATCCTTTCCCCCAGGGCAAATCTGCACGTGCTAGTGGAAGCTGACTCTCCCCAGGCAGATTGCAGTAGAGGGTTCCATCCCCTGCGACCCTGCACTGCACCCATAACTAGGTGAGAACCAACGGGAAGAATGGTGTTCATGGGCGCCACCGGCCCTGGACCGCCCTGGAAGCTGGTCACCTCGTTATTAACAATAGCCACTTGGTGATGAACTTTGACCAGGCCCTCATCAAACATCCTTTGCTCATCTTCGCTGGAGAGGCAGTGGTGGTGGACAGGGACCGCCCGGAGAGCAGAAGGTTGGAATTCTCCTTGGTTATGCTTGGAGACTGAGTTCCTCTCTGTGTGTCTCAGTTTCCACAACTGTAAAATGAGAAGGTTAGACTCCATGACCTCTGGGGTCCCTTTTACTGTTTTTGTTGTTCCTGTTGTTTGTTTTTAACTTGACTGCTTTAGGGAGAAACATGAAGCCACCAAGTTCCAGAGTAAGTAGCTCAGAGTGACAGTGACCAATCAGTGCTGTGGCTTTTAAAATGACTTCTCCAGGGATGGCCCTTTAATGCATTCCTGCTGGGAGGGAGAGGTTGAGATGTGACTCCGTGCGTTGACACAGTTTTCATGAGTATGTGTTCATTCCAAGGGTGCTCTGGACTGGATGTAGTCATGCCTTCCTAAACAGGTCTTGACCTTGGCTTTTTATTAGTTATCTGGGGAGCTTTCAAAATGCTGATGACCAGCCCACACCTGGCAACAATTATAGCAAAATCTCTAGGCGTGGGATGAGGCATCGATTGTATGTAAAAACTGTTCCGTGATGCCAGTGTGAGGGCGCGTTTGAGAATCACCGTGCAAGAACAGCACACGCTGAGTTTTCACGAGGACGTGAACCAGGATTTTGCTAACAGGCGGACTTCGATTCAAGGGGCTGCAGCGGGCCCGAGCGTCGGCTCGTCCGACAAGCTCCACGCGCTGTGGCTGGTTCCAGGACCACACTCGGGAGCAACCCGAGCGAGGTGCAGCCTCTGGCTCTGCGTCTGAGACCACGAGTCCCTGGGGAACTCAGGCTGCAGACGTCCATCTGGGACACTGCTCGCCCTCCGCAGCGGAAGGAAACTGAAAAGTGCGGGTGCCCCCATCGGGCTCATCATTGGTCCCCTCTGGAAATAGGTGTTTTTTAGTGACGGGCCCCGGGATGGCAAGGACGTGGAAAAGTTGTGACGAATGTTCTGCGCCTCAGTGTGGGGAGTTGCCAGGTCCCGGGCTGGTTACAGAACCTCTCTGGGCCTCGGTCTCTCCCTCTTTGAAATGTGGAGATTACAGTGCCCTGCCCAGGACATTATTTTCTGGATCCAATGAGGGGATGCATGGAAGTGCCCGGATGCGGAGCCCTCCGTCCGTGTTCGCTGTGATTGGAACCCCTAAGATTTCTGAGCGGGTTTTTACCTCGTGTGTCCTTGGTTACATTTGTGAGTCCACAGCTAGATCAGGTCTGATGAAGACAGGTTGGTCTTTGCTTCCTTAGTTCCTAGAACGAGGCTGGGGAAATAGTAGACTCCACAGTAGACTTTTAGTCACTGTTTACAAGCGAGTGGAATTAAAGTTGCGAAGAAAGGTGGAAATCATTTCGTAGCTTCCTGTTGTGTCTCGGTTGGTCTCAGGAAATCAATTAGCTGCAGCCCTTTGAGGGGATGATTGAGAGGGGATCTTCCAGGTGGGGACCTGGGGCTTGGGACAAAGAGGGAGATGAGTGCACAGAGCCCAGTGTGCTCCCTAATTCCCCATTCCTCAGGCCGCCAGACTGGCTCTCGTCTTGTCTTTCTTCCTGATGTATGAGAACATATCTCAAAAAATAAAACTGTAGATTTAAAAACACCAAACCCTCACAAAATTAAGTTGTTTGTTCAAGAACATATACAGAGGATATAGGCTTGTTGTTTTGCTAAAAGATTATTATTCGATTTGCTGTTTGTTGGGGTCATTGTTCTTGCCTACGTACGAGGGACATGGGCCTGTTTGGTTGGAAATGGGGCCCTTCCAGGACTGCTCTTCGTTATCAGCTTCATTTGGTTGTAAATAAAATATAAACAAAAGGATCCTGCCATCTGTTCATTTTCTGATGGATCTGTAAATCGAATCAGAGAAAGACAAAATCCTCCATGGTCTGGAAAATGGCGTGTACCTTCTGTAAATATCATCTACATCTATCTTTGCGTTTAGAGGAATATGTCTTAAAGGTAAAACAAACAGCGTACACACTCGTTTTGCGGAAATCTGTAACTATGTGGTGTTTTCCTGATTAATGCTTTAAGTCACTATTTGTCCTGTAAATCAAAAGGCCGTGTGCATCATTCACTATCACTAAATTAATTGGCTGGTAAAAACAATAAAGAAGCAATTCCTATGAAGTAGTCATTATATTTTCTCCTTGCATGGAGACAATTTTATTTTTTAAGTGGTGATAACATAATCCATGATCCTAATAGCAATTTACCCTTTATAACTCTCAAGTGTGTATCATTTGAATGGCAAAGAGGGGCTGTGATGGACAGGGAAGTTTTTTTGCCAGAGGAGTTTGGTCTATGAATGAGTACAGATCACTGGATTACTAAAAGGTTTCTACTGATTTGATTTTTTTTTTTTTACAAAGAATTGGAATATAAACAATAAGACTCCATCGTTTTCTTGGTGAAATTATTCCAAATTTCTTTGCCTCGCCATTGCCTGGGCATTGCCCCTTGCCTTGTTTCTCTTAAAGTTAGCTCTCTGGTGTCACGGAATCACAGAATGTCAGCTCACATGGAGACAATGCTGTTGTTTAGTTTGAGAGCATCCTCGATTGGAACCTTCTGAAAAGATTTACCATCTATTTTGATGTCCTGTATTCAAAGTTGGAGGTACTTGAGCCTAACGTTGACCCAAGATACCAAATGCATCCTTTTCTTTCTTTTCTTTGCCTCTTCCCTCCCTTCCTTATACAAGCAACACCAGAAGAATCATTGGCCACCTCCGACTCCTTGCCGGTGGCCTTGACCGGGAGCCACAGGCATGAACTCCCCGCACGCACGCTCTGCCCCCAGGCGGCTCCCGTGAACGTGTGTGGTGCGGGTGCAGAACGTGCGTGGTGCGAAGTGGTTGAATTATCTGCTGGTGTAAAGCTGACAACACGAAAGTAGTTTGTTTAATTGAGTTATCTGTACCGCTCGGCATAATAAGTTTCATTGAAATACTTCCCAATGCTCTGCCTGTCTTTTTTAGTTTGAAATCCGAGTCTTTTTGTGGGTGGTGCTCAGACAACATGCTGTGGCATTCTCTCTCTGTCGCACCCGTGAGGTGGAATTGCCTGTTTTGCACCATAGTTAAGCAAGTCAGCAGAGGACCGTCTCCTTTGTTCGGGAGTATTATGTTACGGTATCTCACATCATTTCAAAAATTACTTGTAATTCCAGGCAACATGGCGACTGCAAACTTCAGACACTGATTCCTCCCCTGTTCCCCCTGAAATGGCTTAAAACCTGACCCTCTCCCCACATGACTGCACAGTCTGCTGTTTGGTTCAATTTTTCTTTTTCTTGCTGTTGTTGTGTTTTCGTTTTGTTTTTTAATTCTCACCCAAGGACATGTTTTTACTGATTTTGAGAGAGAGACAGAGAGAGAGAGAAACATTGATCAGTTGCCTCCTGTATGTGCCCTGACTGGGGACCAGACCTGCCACCTAGGTATGTACCCTGACTGGGATTGAACCTGCAGCCTGTTGGGATATGGGACGATGCTCCAACCACCTGAGCCACCAGGCCAGGGCTCTTTCTCTTGTTTTGACCATTGCGTTGCTGTGCCATGTAGGCCTGACTTCGGCCTTGGCACTGCCATCTTCTGAATACAGTAGATCCTTGGCATTTGCAGATTTCTGAACTCATGAGGTCGATGGTTCTAGGGGCCCTGCAGTTATTCCCTTGTGGAGACAAGGATTAGAGCTGTGTTTCCTGTAGGCTGGTGTTGCAGAGAGAGGGGCCCTTTGCTAACAAAGGTTGACTCCAGCCCTTAGCATGGAATCACTTCTCCATTGAGGGAAGGTTCTGTCTGCCTCTGGGCAACGTCATTCTTTCTTATCCTCAAGCACATGTTTATGACGGAATGATAGATTATAGACAAATATGTGAATTTATGTGTTTATGATAGTTTAGGACATTGTTTATCAAACTTGTAAAAAATTACTGATGCCTGGGACATACCCCTAGGAATGCTGATTCATTTGGTCTACGGTGGGGCCTGAGGATGTGTATTTTTAAAAAGCTCCCCAGGCCCTGGCCGGTTTGGCTCAGCGGTTAGAGCGTCGGCCTGCGGTCCAGAGAGACCCGGGTTTGGTTCCCACTAAGGGCACGTACCTCGGTTGCACTTTGTCCCCGGCCCTGGTTGGGTTGTGCGGGTGGCAGCCACTCGATGCATCCCTTTCATGTTGATGTTTCTCGCTCCCACTCTATATGAACAAAAAATGGAAAAAAAATGTCCTTGGGTGAGGATAAAAAAAATTAAAAGCTCCCCAGGCAATTCTCATGTGTAAATAGGGTTGGGAGCCAATGGACTAAGGGAGCCTCAATCCTTCATCACCCCCACTCCAGTTGGAAAGACCTGAATGATTTCCCATCGCTATGAAGAGAAAGACCAACACTTTTTTTTTTTTTTAATCCTTACTCAAGGACATTTTTTCATTTTTTGTTCAGATAGAGTGGGAGGGAGAGAGAGAGAGAAACATCAACGTGAAAGGGACACACTGAGTGGTTGCCACCCGCACGACCAACCAGGGCTGGGGACAAACTGCAACTGAGGTATGTGCCCCTAGCGGGAACCGAACCCGGGTCTCTCTGTACCGCAGGCCGACACTCTAACCGCTGAGCCAAACCGGCCAGGGCAAGAGACCAACACTTTTAACGCCCCTAAGCCAAAGCATCTCAGGACCTGGACTCTATTTCCACTTTGGTGTCTTCTGGTGCTGCTCTTATTTCCTCTGACACACCGTAGCCTCTTGCAGGTACACCCTCCTCCCTTCTATGACCTTGGGAGGTACTTTCTTTTGCTGGAAAGCTCTTTTCACCTCCTCACCCCAGTGAACTCCTATGCATCCTACTGAACCCAGCCACTGTTTCCTCAGGAAAGCTTCTTGACAACCCCCCCCCCCACACACACACACACATGCACACCCCTAGAGGAAATCCCACCATTACTCTCCTACAGTTAAAAATTTTTTTTTTCTTTTTTGATTTTAGAGAGAGAGGAAGGGAGAGGGAAAGAGAGATAGAAACACCAATGAGAGAACATCGATTGGCCGCCTCCTGCATGCCCCTCACTGGGGATCAGGCCCACAACCTGGGCATGTGCCCCGACCAGAAATCAAACCAGTGACCTCCTGGTGCATGGGTCGACTCTCAACCACTGAGCCACACCAGCCGGGCACTCTTACAATATTTATAGTGAGATTTCACCCTGATTTAGGTGATTCTTTGCCCAGCGCCCAGCTCTCCAACAGGGCTGCAAACTTCACGATGGCAGAGACCATGTCTTCTTTGCTCTACACCCCTCTTTCCAGCATGATGCTTGCGGGCAGTTGGTATTTAAGAAAGTCGTTGAGTGAATGAACAAAGGTTTGTGGCATTCTAGATCTGTCACATCGACCACTCCACCATCAGATTAGAAAATAATTTTTATTGCTTCAGGATGAAATGAAACGTATTAATTGCTGACTAAATACGACACAGAACATTGTTCTAAGCTGGGGTTTCTCATCCTGGGCACTGTTAACATTTTGGGTGGATACTTTGTTGCGGAAGCTGTCCTATGCCTTGGAGGGTACAGAACAGAGCCCCTGACCTCTACCCACTAGGTCCCAGTATGACCCCAGTGATGAAAAACCAAAATATCTCCAGATGCTAACAATTGTCCCCTGAGACAAAGTCAACCTTGGTTGTTCAAGGCAAGTTGGGGAGAGAGCAGGCTCAGCAGTTGTGACTACCTATGGTGGTGGGAATCTGTCGCAGTTACCTGTTCTTTGGACCTGCCGGGGAAGGTGTACCTTGGCTATTGCTCAGCTTGTCACAGACTCATCCCTGAAAGGAAAGAAAGAACAATTTAAAAATGTTATGTACTATCTGGAGGGCTTTCTTCTATGGGCCCCTGGCAATTTAGCATCTAAGATAAAAAGTAGGGGTGGTGGCCTTCGATCACCACTGGGCTTGGTGGGCCACTTCTTAATGAAGTCCGGGGACAGCAGCAGGTACCCGGGGAAAGTGTGCCCCTCAGAGCCCTCCTGAGACGCAGTCCCTGTTTGATGTCATTTTGCTAATGTCTGGTTCCTCAAAGGTTTTCTGCTTGTTTCTGAACTTGGCCCATCATCAGAATGATAGGGATTAAGTGGAGGTGCCCAGCCTTCTCGAGGATGGGGGGGGGGTCTGATGAGTCAGGAATCTGAACTTGTGAGGGGTTCCCTCAGGTTTGCTGCTGGCCCTCTACATTTGGGAAACACTGGCCTGAATCCCAGAGACTCCCGCAAAGCCTTTAGCCTGCCCTTCGTTGGTGCGAGCGGTTTCCACCATGACCATGTTTATTGGGTGGAATGAGATTGGCTTTAAAGATTCATGCCCTGGCCAGTTTTGCTCAGTGGTTAGAGCATCAGCCCATGGACCAAAGAGTCCAGGTTCAATTCTGACCAAGGAACGTACCTAGGTTGTGGTTCATCCCTGGCCCCGGTTGGGGTGGTGCAGGTGGCAACCAATCGATGTGTCTCTCTCACATCGATGTTTCTCTCTCTCTCTCTCTCACTCTTTCTCCCTTCCTCCCACTCTGTCTGAAGATAAATGTAAAAATATCCTCAGGTGAGGATAAAAATAATAATAATAAAATGTGGGAGGTGGATGGCCTTCCTCAACTCCATGTCTTTGTGATGTGTCTTTGCTCCTCCCTTTAAGGGGTAGAGTCTGTTTTCCTACCCCATGAACACGGGCTAGCCTTTGACCTGCTCCAGTCGACAGCCCGTGGGAAACGTGATGTTGTGTGACTTCCAAGGCTAGACCTCAAGAGTTCCTGCATCCTGCTGTCGCTATGAACACTGCTTCTAACCTGTGGCCTGGCCAGACCTCACCTGCCGGAGGCTACTGGACATTCGTCAGCTGACAGCCAGGAACAGATGCCTAGAAACATCCGTAGCTGAAATGCATAGCTGAGCCTGGCCGAACCTTTCAGGAGTTTCTGTAACTCTGCAATAGCTAACTGATACATTAGTGATGTGACCATGGACACATTGCTTCATTTTTCTGTACCTGTTCTCTCAACTGTAAAATGAGTATAATAATGTTATCTCAGAGCAACACTTGTGAAGCTCTTAGTGCACAGTACATGGTAATAGACATCGGTCATTATGTGTAAGGACAGGTGTATGGGAGGGCGCGGTCTGAGCTTCCTTTGCAGGGTGCTGGTAACCGATGACGGTCTGAGAGCTCCAGCCTCCGACTGTGTTCCCTGTGAAAAGGAAACTGTGAGCAAGTGGGTGGAATTCAGGCTTTTTCTTCCAGCTCTAGGGAAATAGGAAGAAAGAGGCAGGTCATAGCTTTGGAGAAAAGTCTGCCCCAGCTCCTGGAGGTGGGGGCTCCCAGGCCAGTGGGGTGGGGGTAGGGGATGCATCAGGTCCAGGCTCTTTGCTCTTGCAGCCCAGACTTGCTTTCACTTGCTGGACGAAATCTGAGCTCTCAGCAGTAAGTGAAGCAATCATTTCCTTGATGGAATTGGATGCTTCAAAGTAAAGGAACAGCAGATTGCTGTTTGTTCTGTTAGATGGCGGCAGTGCTGGTGAATGTCACTCTCTCAGGCTTCAACAGACTCACTGTAGAGAACCGTCTGTGCAGACCTGACCCGGATAACACCCCCGGCCTGGGAAGGGCTGAGAGCCTGGTTGCTGAAGGCACAGAGAAGCCAGGTGGGTGTCAGGGCGTGAAGGGCACACTGAGCACCAAAGGATGTGGACATCTAGCGGAGCTGCTTCTGACCCCCTTCCCAGGCCCCTGCTACCAGTCACAACGAATCTCCTCCCATGGTGCACTCAGTGTTTCCTCCACGAGAAAATATACCTCCAGAGAGATGAACCCATGTTATCTGCTTTATAGAATATTGATTGCACACTGGGCCTTATGTTGGGTGCTTGTAGGGGCATCAAATATGAGAAAGATGCAGCTCCTGTCTTCAGGAAGCTTATACTTCTATGGTGATCTTTTGCACTGAGTGTATGTTAGAATCACCTAAAGCTTTAAAAAAAGTGATGTCTGGGTTCCAACTCAGCTTGATTAAACTGGAATCTCTGGAAATGGAACTGGGGCATGGGGATGTTTCAAATGTTCCCCAGTGTTTCTTATGTTCAGCCAGGGTTGAGAATTGCTGATTTGAATGGCAGGTACTTTTTACATCTCAAATAATACAATAGGCAGAGTAGTTCCAGAGTTGATTAATTTTATGGCTTAATTATTTCTAGAACACATGCTATTTCCATTTTTTTTTCTTTTCCATCTTTTGCTTTTTTTCTCTGCTGCGTTGGCTTTTGCCTCAGCCTCATGGTTGCAATATGGCTGCAGTGGTGCCAAACATCACTTCCATATCAGTTGAGTCTTGAGAGACAAGAGGAATGACTTCCCATATATGTTTCCTTTTAAGAGTGATGAAAGCCTTTTCTAGAAGTTCTCTAGGAGATTTCCCTGATAACTTCTTGTCCAGAGTAGTCACATGACCAAGCCTAAACCAGTCTTTGGTGAGGCAAGTAAAATGATTGTGACCTACTGAGATCAATTTACGATTCACCCTCCTGGGGCTGGAGAGACAATCACTTACTCTGAAAATGTGACCAAGAAGATACTGCGGATTTTTGCAGGAAGGAATGAGTGATGGACAGCACCTGGCAGGGTAGGACAGTCTGCATCCCAGCGGCTTAGCACAGTTGAAGTTCACTTCGCAGTCCTAAAGTCTGACGCAGGTCAGATGAAGTCCTCCAGCAGCTGATCTGGAACCACGCTCCCATGTCCCTCCATCGTATGTGGGCTCCATCCTGCCACAGGACAAGGGAGAGAATGACAGGGAGGCATTTATGTGAATTTCCTCAACCGGGAAGTGACATCCTTTACTTCTGCTCATCGTCCCTTGACCAGAACTCACCTGGCCCTAACTCCATAGAGCCCAGGAAGTGTTGGGGACCCATGGAGAATGTCCTGAGCACGGACTGTCTTTGCCACAGCAGGTACTACCTCTGAAGCAGAGGCAGCTCATGTAAATCGGGTTCAGAGCAAGAAGAGGGTGCCGGGTCACAGTGTGCATGGTGGGGGTGTGTCCAGTTTTTGCTTCCAGTGTTGTTGGACTCTCATTAATCTCTACTACAGAGGTGGGAATACCAATCACCACTTGCACTGAGACATCAGGGATGTTTTTAAATCGCTTTTAAAAATTTAGTCAAGAGCCTCTGAACACCTCAGTGGCAGGAAATGCGTAAATGTTCGGTATCATCACCGCGCTGTTTGATGGCCCCAGCAGCTCCAGTCATTACTCAGCCATGTGTCTGCATCCTGACATGACAAAAAGTAATAATACTCACAGTCAGAGAGAAAAATGATGCTCCACAGCTTTGCTCAGCTTCCTCGTGCCTTGGTTCTGTAGCCCCGAAGACCCATTTCTCAACACAATTAGTCATTTCCCAAGTTCTTGAATTATTTTCAAAGCCATCGCACTGACTCATCTGTTTTGCAGAAGAAAGTGGGTAATGCCTGCGTGTGTTTGCACTTCTAGAAGGCTGGGAATTGAATTTGGGGGCTTCAGCGCTTTTTTAAAAAAATGGATTTTAGAGAGAGAGAAAGAGGGAGGGAGAAGGAGAGAGAAACATCGACGAGAGAGAACATTGATTGGCCGCCTCCTGCATGCCTTGCACTGGGGATCAGACCCACAGCCTGGGCATGTGCCGTGACCGGGAATCAAACCGGCGACCTCTTGGTCATGGGCTGCTGCTCAACCACTGAGCCACACTGGCTGGGAAGGGGTTCAGAGCTTTTAATAAAAGCACCTCGTCATTAAAAGAGACTATAAATTCTCCCAGAGGCAAAAAAAGTATGGCTTAGCCTCTCTATAGCACCTAGCGTGGTCCTGGGCTTCCAATGAGAGCTCTGTAAATCCGATTCGACAGAAAATAGATGGATGTACCATCTCTAGGGCTGGAATGGGCACAGTTCCTAGAGGACTTTTGGTAATGCACAGAAAAGATCAATTTTACTCTGCAGTGTGCGGGTCATCTGTTTCCTGGCCTTGCTAGGCAAAGTATTTATCTCAGGATGGCATCTTTCCCCCAGGCTGACATCACTAAACAGCAGTTCACAGATACTCTAAAACAAGGTCACTGCACCTAGCTGAAGGTCATGACTCTGGGGACATGAGCTATCTAAAATGTAGCCACGACACAGGAAATAAGCAACAAAAGACCTTTGGAGTCGATGGAAGGCATGAGGAAACTCTTGCGTTAAATTTCCTCATGTCAGAGTTCCTCAGGTTCTTATTCACGGTCCAGTGACACTTCTTTTACCCAAAGTTCTGAAAGAAAGGACCATCTGGCCTCATGAGTGTTAGAGCAGCAGTCGGGACAAGCCTGGTTACAGAAATTATGCTTTCCATTCTAGGAAGGTAGTCCTTTTCAGTGACAATGTGGCTCCATCTTGATTAACATAGAAATACGTCCTTTCTGTCACTGAGGACCAAGGCAGTTCACAGGACAGCAGGTGGAGGTGGCGCTCGGTTAGAGTGGCTCCCGCCCTCGGGAGGGTACGGTCTGGTGGAAGGAAGAGAAGGCTCAATAGTAAGGGCATGATGACAGGGTGAGCAGTACTGTGATTGGTGGTGACAGAACAAAAGGGACCAACTGCCTCAGCCTTGGACAGTCAGAGAGGGCTTCCTGGAGGAAGTGGTGTCCAGTAATTATTATATTGTATTGCATGGTGTTGCGGGTACTTTACTGAATTTTATTTGCGTGGCATCACATCATCAATATCATGAATTAATACTTAATTATAATACTGATAGTAGTAATGTTTACACTAGGACCAGGGAAGGAGGTGGAAGGCAGGGGTTTGGAGGAAGGAGAAGAGTCTTTATTTAGGATAAAGGGATTGTTTAGAAAAGGTTTCAGAGAGGCCACGGCTGGCGGGAAGGAACACAGTTCATCTCGGCTTATCACTTTTAAGGTAACACTAGTTCTTCTGGGTGTTGGGATTTTGAGTTTTATTTATTTTTTCTGTGTGCATATCTGCATTTTTTTAATATTGTGTAATAAGCACATTTTATTTTCCAGTAAGAAAATTTCTATAATTTTTAAAAAAAAATAAAGACATGTTTGTTGTCTGGGACATTAACGTAGGTGATTCCGAGCTTGAGTTCTGAAAACTGCACGTAAATCTCCCTGAAGCCCCAGGCGTCGGACACAAAGAGGGATCAGGGGATGGTCAGGTTTATTTGAACTGCCGAAGGAGGCTGGTTCTCTGCACCGAGGGTCGTTTTGGATTGTCCACCGGAATGCTCCTTTTTAATACCAACAAGGACCAGTGTCGCCGATTCATTCTGTCCTTTCCCCTTCCGGAAAATATGAGATCTACATTGTTCTTCAAAGATGATTTCCCCCCCTTGGTGGAAGCTGGTGGGTTCTAAGAATTCAAGGGAGTCCTCTGGGTCACAAGCCAAAAAGGAGAACTGTCACTGGACATCCCTTTAACTTCTTCCTAACAGTGGGGACAGCTCCAGCTCCTCCATCCCTAAAGCCTGGTCAGGCTGGTCATACCCTGCCCGAGTGCTGGGGAGAAGGAACCGGGGCGAGCCAAGGAAATGGGTGGAAAGTGCCGTTGTGTGTCCTGTGGTCTTGGCAGTGGTCCTAGACACCCCCAAGGGGACCAGCCAAGAAGGAGACGATTATCTGGGGACTGTAGTGTCTACACCTCATGTATGAGCACAGCTTACTGGAATCAAGTTTCCTGTCTTCTTGCTCTGTCATATATGCTGGGATCTGTTGAAAATGAGCAAATATGAGCTGGTGTGATCAAGTGCTGTAATTGGGGGATGATGAAGGGGTAGGGGAGCATCCAGGAGGGAACTTAATCCAAACCAGTGGTGCTCAGGGCCCTTCCCTGGGGGAGCAGTTCTCTGGGATGAGGCATGAAAATGAGCAAGAGTTGACCAGGTAAAGGGGGTGGGAGGGAAAGTTAGGTAGGAGCCGCCTGTGCTGGAGACCAGGCGCCCCAAGCAGAGGAGTGGGATGAGGAGGCGCCAGCTCATCGCACTGAGACCACGGAGCACCGTTCACAGCACGTTTAGGAATTTGGGTTTTCCCAGGGCTGGCAGGGAACTGGAAAGGGTGCAATCAGACGTGCATTTCACAACGGTCATTTGATTGCAGGAGGACAGGAGACCGGAGCAGGGGCTCCTTAGGGGGCTGGGAAGGGACCGGGAGAGAGAACGTTTGGCTTAGACTGGGAAACCGAGGCTCAAGTCGTCCCCCCCACCCCCAGAAAAGGGCCAATCTTAATGTACTTGGTTCTTTCTCTCAAGGAGTGTTGCCATTAACTCAAATCGATCAGATTTATTTTCCAAGAGTGAGTGATTCAGAAAAGTGTGGACCGTAGTCAGGGGCCTTTTCTGGACACCACAGGCCAGCTGGTGATGGCTGAGCAGCCCTCGGCCTCAGGCTGGTGGCGGATGCAAGACAGTTGTGACATTTGTGTACAAACAGCTGTCACAGAACAGCTGCCCAGTTCCCATTCTCTCCTCCTGCGCTGGGGTCTCTGCCTGCAAGGCAGTGGTTGCCCTGGGCTGGAGACGGACGGCAGTGGGCCCTGCAGTCCCTTTAGGCCCCAAGCATGGCCTTTCGCTGAGTAAATACATGTTTAGTACACAGGTAGTCATGTGATCAGGATGATGCAAATTTATTTATAAGAGTAACAAACTCAGAGTAGTTTTCATTGTGGATTTTCTCAATCCAACGAAGCCAAGAGCATAATTATCATTAGGTGGGCTCTGGGAAGTTTTTGTCATAAAAATACCCTCATACGGAGAGGTTAAGAACCACTGTTTTGAAGGGACCCATCAGACATAGTCTCAGTCCCAATATGTCACGTGGCCCTGACTGACTGGATTTGGATCCAACCCAAACAGGTGGTTTTCAGTGGATTTCCACGAAGAACAGGAACAGGGTGGGTGGCCAGAGCCGAGGTCTGAATGTCTCAGTCCTTTGGCTCTTCCTGCGTCTCCTTTTCGGTTACAGGGGCCTGTGCTCTCCTTGCAAAGCGCATGCATCCCTCACCCAGAGCATATGTGACTTCGCCTAATTAGGACCTCAGCCGGAGCTGCAGACATCCGGATGCGATTTCACGGCAAGCCTGTAAAATCGCCTGATTTGATTTGATGATGATATTAACAACCGTAACTAATGCAAAAACACTGTGAATAACAAGAAGCTTGATGTTTATGGAGCCTTTGGAAATGAGCTTTTGACAGGCCAGCCCCGTGAGTCCTGCAGGGGCTGAACACAGAGATCAAGTACAGAAGGAGCCACCCACGCGCAGGGGAGCGAGACAGATGGGGGGAGAAGGCCGGCGCACTCTGTCTCCAAGCACAGCAGCAGGACTTTGCTCCCCAAGGCAGTGCCTCCCAACAGTAGCTGTGAGAATCACCTTGGAGACTTTTAGAAGACAGATGCCCACATACCAGCCAGGCCAGGCCCCATCCGAGGCTTTGGACTGGGGAGTGAGCATCTGAGTTCTTTGAAGCTCCCGGTGCAGTCACTTTAGCAGGTGTTGGTGTCCCTGGGAGACTTGTTAAGACACAGACTGAGGGGCGCCACTCCCAGAGGGTCTGACTCGATAGGTCTGGGCGGTGCCCGAGGACATGCATTTCTAACATGTTCCTTGGCGGTGCTGTTGCTGCTGCTGGTCCAGGGACGGTGCTCTGAGACCCACCCACTGCCCTGCGCTCTTAGGATAGTGGTGCCAGATGGTTTGAGCCTGAAGCCCCATCCTGTGGGGCCTCAAGTCTTTCCTCCCACGACAAGTGAAGACCGGAAGAAGATGCCTTGTGAACCCTCCTGGCACCGTGGGGAGGGGAATAGAGGGTAGAATCTTGGCCCCACGCTGCCAATGGCTGGTTTCCTGACTTTGCTGCTTCATCTGCAAAATGAGGGGCTCGAGCAGCTGGCTTTGCTCAATGCCCACTCCAGGCCTGGTTGGTAAAGCTGGTTACCTTCCTTCCCTTTAAGGAGTGGAGGGTGGGCTTTGCTGTCCCTCCTGCTATGGCCTGCCATCTGAGCTCTGGCTCTTCCTCTTACATTTGGCCTGTCCGGTTCCTCCTTCCTCTGGGGCTGCGACCTTCTGAGCTGCCCAGCGCGGGACGCAGCTCAACTCACAGCCTGTGTGGCGCTGCGCCGGCTGCAGGAGAACCTCTGATCCTGGCCGGGAGGCTCTCTGATTCTACACTCGTCCACCTCGTCCGGGCCCCTGGAATCACTAAGCTGCTGAAACCTCACTAGTTACGGAATCGAACTCTTTAACTCCGAGGGAGCGGTCTGCTTCCGAGAGCACACCCCCCCCCCCCCCCCCCCGATGCGTGAAGGCGACTCACCCGGAGCCTTGGCCTCACCTTCCCGTGCCCAGCACACCTCCTTTCCACACCTGAGGGCTTGGGAGCACCGGGGGTTCCCAGCGCTCCACAGGTGTTCACCTTCCGTGTCACGGGCTCCCTCTGCCAGGCTGACCTGCTCTCTCCTGGTTATGCCCGTAGTGCCAGGAATCTCTCTTTCCTTTTTCTCTGGGTTACAGGTTCACCCCCTCTTCTTTAGCACAGGGCGCTCCCTGGAGGGTGGAGGTCTGTGCCAGCCTCCTCTGAAAGCTGAGTGTCTGGCAGAGAGCGCTCACTCGGACAGCTGCTGGGTAGAATCCACCAGGTCTGGTGAGGAGATTGGTGAGGGTGCCCTGTCCAAGCACCTCAGTCCTGACGCTGAAGGCACCTCCTGTGGAAACACAGTGGAGGTGGGACAAACTCTCCTAAGAAGGCTGCTATTTTGGTCTCATTTAGCCTCGTGCAGTCAATATTTTTGAAACCCATCAAACCTTGGAAAGTAGAGGACGTTGAAATTTGGTGATTTGATCAGCCTTCATAGGCTAATAAAATACATTCTGACACATAGTTCATCTTCTGGAGAGGCAGTGGGTGAGGGTATGGAGTGGGGTGAGAGATGATTTATGCCGGAAGCCTAGCTGCTCGTAGGTTGTCTTATATACATTAGAAGAGAGAACAGGGACGATGCTCGGCGTGCTTCCTGCTGTCTCTCCCTGCGTCGGAGCCAGAACTGTGCTGGAAGCAGTTATATTTGCCTTAAAATTAAGCCAAAGGTTGCTGAAACCAGAGGCTGATTGGGGGGGCTTGAAAGAGGACTGGGGGTGGCAGGCATGTGTCTCAGCCACCAGGGCTGTGCTGAGGGCTCCCTGCTCCCCGTTTGAGACCACCCACACTCTCGACCCCTACTCAGGGGGGTTGGCATTTTGAGCACGTCCCATCACTGCCAAAGGGGACATCAGTGACACATTTTCCCGTCTACTGCACGCGTCTTCATGACCAAGACGCAAGCTGGGTGCCCGAGTGCGAGAACGCACATGCATGCCCCTCACATCCAGCCCCTGCCTCTCCCACAAGGCCTCCCCTGGCCCCCCGGCCCCCCGGCCAGCCTCCTTTCCCCAGGGACTCGGTTTGCAGGCTGGGAGACAATCTCTGTGCTTGCTCTCCATGTCGGGGCTCCCGAGGGGTGCCCGCCTTGGAAAGAGAAGGGGAAAGAGAAGAGGGAGACATGTGGGGACTGGATGACTTCATCTGGAGGTCAGTGGGGAGAGAGAAGGAAGAACCAGCCTGGAGGGAGGACACAGGCAAGAGGCTGCTCGCTAGGAAGACGAGCCACGTCATCTCTAACTCGGCGAAGCCCAGGGCCAAGGGCTTCAAGATGCCAGCGCTCCTGTTTTCCATCATTACACAGAAAAATTTCCATTTGAAATAAAATTAGCCAGGACATGAACCTCTCTGGTGCTGCACACGCCCCCTCCGTTGTGATGGTCAAGGAAATGCCACAAGGTCCCTGAGAGCACTGAGGGCTGAAGGGGACGAGAACGAGGTTTCGATTTCCTTTTTCAAAGAGGTAGTTTACCTTTCTTCATTATTCCAGGTCGGTTTCACTAAGGCACCCACCTCCCCACCAACTTTATTTCCTTTTATGACACAAGCCGACGTCCAGCCTCTGCTCCGAGGGGAGCCCTGAAAAGCGAAGCTGGTGAATGACCACGCGGGGCCCAGCCGGCTCCCCCAACTCGGGTGACGAGTAATCTCAGCCCTGGGCGCAGATGTGGAAGAACGAGCAGTTTTCTCCCAGGAAGGACAAGGCAAGAGGGCTTAGGTTCGAGCAAGAGGGACCCACGCAAGACCCTTGGAGTTCAGATTCCACTCATCTGACAAATCAGTATCCAAAACACCCAGTTAGGAATTCAGGGAAATGAAGATGGGCGAATCCAACCTTTTCTGTGTAGGATTTATAGCAAGAAGAGGCTGTACCATGTCACACTTCTTTCTTCCTTAGTTCTTTACTGCTTTCACCCCCAGATCTGCCCTAGTTCTAAGCACCGTGCATATATATGGTTATTTTTTTTTTAAATTTTCTTTATTGATTTTAGAGAGAGAGGGAGATGGAGAGAGAGAGAGAAACATCGATGAGAGAGAACATCGATGAGAGAGAACATTGATCGGCCACCTCCTGCATGCCCCTCACGGGGGATCGGGCCCACAACCTGGGCATGTGTCCTGACCAGGAATCGAACCGGTAACCTCTTGGTGCAGGGGTCAACGCTCAACCGCTGAGCCACACCAGCTGGGCTATATGATTATTTTTGATTCTTCAATGTTAGATATTATCTACTGACTTCCTACTAATGAAGGTAGTGACTATCTTACCATATTTCTCCTTTACTTTGTCTCTCACTAGTTAAAAATTTTTGTTAATTCAATATCCAGTGTTTTCCTTATTGTAAATATATAGAGTCCTAACTGATAAGTCAAAATGCACACACATGTGTGTACAGATTCTGTCATTCTGGAGGCTCCTTCACCGGGTTAGTGATCCCCTCTTCCATATGGAGCCCCCAGTTCCTAAATGCCCTGTCTTCCCGTGTGTTAATTTGTTTCATCTGGGTGAGGACCACTCTCCTGCCATTTCGTGATAAAGGGTGCGTGGTAAATGTACCCCTGACACCTATGACTGAAAATACAGGGGTGAACAAAAGTAGGTTTACAGTTGGAATATAAATAAATAACACAATAATAAATAAATAATAATACAAGAATAAACTCTGTGTTTTGCATACTCCCAACTGTAAACCTACTTTTGCCCACCACTGTGTATTAGTCTAGCCTCCCATTTGATCAATAATCTGACTTGGTATAGAATTCTGGGTAGTAAGTCATTTCCCTCAGGATTTTAAAGACATTTTCTCCTCTCCTCCTCCCGGTCACTGTCACCACTGAGAAACGGGACTGAATTCTAATCCCCAGTCCTGTGACCCATCCGCTTTTCCTCTCGGGAAACGCAGAATCCTCTCTTTACTCGGCGTGTAAAACATGCGGAAGGCGTGTCCTGGTGAGTCGTCTTGCTTCCTCTGCTTCTCTGAATTGTACTTTGTAGACCCTTTGGACCTGGAACTCAAACCTCTGGTTCTGGAACACTTCTTTCATTCATTTCCTTTCTTCCTGCTGTGTTTCTGCTCTCTCTCTGGGGCTCCTGTCAGGTGGTGGTGTTGTTTTCTGGATGTGTGTGCTGACTTTCTTATTCTCTCTGTCTCTCTCTCTGTCTGTCTCTCTGTCTCTCTGTCTCTCTCTCTCTCTCTCTCTCTCTCTCTCATTTACTACCTTTTCAGGCTTCACTTTAAGGGAGATTTTATTAACTTTGTTTCCAGACCTTCACTGAAGTTTTCATCCCTGCTCTTGTATTTTTACATTTTCAGTGTCTTCAGGTCCATGTCCTTGTCTCCTGGTTGCAGTGATTTTTCTCATCCCTCCGAGAATATTAATGACCACTGACTTTGGACCCCCCACCCCTGGCCCTGTTTTCTCGGAGTTTCTTTTTCTGTATGTTACTTTGATTTCTATGTTTCCACAGCATTTTTCTCAGATGTTTGAGGACCGTTCTCTCTAGAATGACTAAAAGCTGTGTGCATTGACGGGGCTTGCCAGTGGTGGCCTCTGTTTCGGGGGACTGTGGAAGTCTGTTTCTATGGGTAACTGCTAACTGTTCCAATATCCATAGGTCATTTTTCTCGGGCCTTTGATTTCTCCCAGAGTAAAATTTCCCAATTTTCTGCCTGGAGGTACAGACGGGACTGAGCACTTACAAACGAATGGGAACCCGGGGGCTAAGGGAGCCCAGAGAGAGTCAAGTGTTTACCTCTGGTCTTTGGAGATATATAAAGAGTTCTCATTACACGTCTTTCAACTTAATTCAGGACTATTTTAATTCGCCTTTTATGTTCCTGACAACTTTTCACTGAGTGGAATTGATACTGCGAGAGTCCCATTTTAAAGACATTAGTGGAGGCATCGGCGGACTTGTCACTAACAAAACGTTTTTTGATTTCTTCCATTTAATAAGGTTTTATTGAGCCCTATGATGAGAAAATAAGAGGACACATAGCCCAACATAAACTCGCACAACAGCGAGCCTGAAAGACTGTTCTTTCCCTCGTACAGGCTACTGTCTGGTGGGGAAGGGAGGTGTCCGTCAAACAGTCCCACTCAGTGAAATCCCACCACCCAGCTCTGTGCACACATACATGTTACTGAATCTCTCCAGGTTTAAGTTAATCACCTATGAAATGGTTTTACTAAGATGTGAGGAATAAATGAGGTTCATGGAAGGGGCCTAACATAATGAGTGAAGCACTGTTTAGTTTTTCATTAAGTGCAGCTATTATTATTTTCATTATTACTACCTGTGAAGGGAAAGTGAGAGATGTTAAAGGGTGCACATTTGTGTGCAGGTGTGTGTGTGTGAGTGTGTACACGTGCTTGTGTGTGCACACACGCGGGTGGAAGACTGTTCTAGTCCAGAAATCACCGGTATATGCAGGACTCTACTGGTTGCTGGAGGCTCTTAGTCAGATGTTTACAAAAACGCTTCAGTATAAACGTTTCCCACAGAGAGTAACTGGCTTTGATTTATTGGTTGTGTAAACCAATTTATCACGAAACATGTTTGTTTCTATCTGTATTTGAAATTTGAGCAAGCACCTCTAATGACCATGAGAAATGTGGAATGTCAAGAGAGATGTAGACCCCAAAATGAAATTCTATGAATGCGAGCCATGCGGCTATTAGAAAAAACACAGACTGAAGGAAGGAGAATGGAGGTGTGGGCGTGTGCAGCATTGGACCTTAGTCAACATCTAGGTGAAGCAGTGTAGGCCGATGTGGGGCAGGAAGAAAGAGGGAGAATTTGTTCAATAGAAGGAAAGGGGTCATATGATTTCTGAGTCGGCTACAGTGAAAACAACCTCGAGGCTCTTGAGTAAGGTCACGCGAGACTAGGCCAACCAAGGATATGAATGAAGAAAGGATCATAGAGAATCAACCGGGATCTCGAATAATAACTTTCTGGGCAGCAGCTGAGTGGGGCCAAAGGCATCATGAGAAAGGAGGGGAGGGTCAAGGGGGGTAAATAACGCACAGGTGACAATCATACGCCTCACCAAGTGTCCCCGATAAGTCTGGTACCCACCCGGCGCCGACCATGCATGGTTCTTCCAGTATCGACTACATTTCCTATGCTGTCCGCAATACACCTGAAGCTAAAACCAAACAATATTGAATGTCAACTGCAATAAAAAATAATTAGCAAACCGATAAACCTTAAAACATGGAAAAAAGAACGGACCTCTGAATCCTGTTTTGTCTGCAAAGGCTAGAGAGATATAAAGAATTTTGAATTTGTAGAAACATTTCTGGTTTGTTAGGGAAAGAATTATGAATATATAAATGTGAACATGTCTTTTAAATATAAATTGTAAACAACCCTGGGAGATAGGCGTCTTGACTGTGCATTTCCCTGGAGGGAGAACTTTGTGAGGCAGAGAGAGATCAGGAGGAACTGGGGCGGAGAGGACCCAGAAGGGAGGCATCACCAGTTACCCCTGCCTCCCCCGCCCTCCTCCTTGGTGTGACCAGAAAGTGGTCGGTGATTATTTTATACATGGCATGGGGAAAAGTAAGTTTGCAGCGGTGAGTATGTGAAACGCAGACTTTATTCTTGCACTGTTATAATCGTAACCTGCATGTCCTTTTCCATATGAACAGCTATACACCTGCCTTTGCCCACTCCAGTATATTTTAACCATGACTGTGAAGGCCACTCCTTTTTTTTTTTTTTTTTTAATCCTCACCCGAGGACATTTTTCCATTTTTTTGTTCAGGTAGAGTGGGAGGGAGAGACAGGAACAGAGAGAGAGGGAGAGAGAAACATTGACATGAAAGGGACACATCGAGTGGCTGCCATCCTTACGACCCAACCAGGGCCGGGGACAAACCGCAACCGAGGTACGTGCCCTTAGCGGGAACCAAACCCGGGTCTCTCGGGACCGCAGGCCTATGCTCCAACCGCTGAGCCAAACTGGCCAGTGCAAAGGCCACTCCTCTTAGCCGTCTACCTGGGCCTCACACTTTTCCTTTTGCATTAACTTCGCCAAGGCTTCAATCTGTCAGAGTAAAGTGAATTTCTTGGCCAATGCAAGTGTTGAAACTTAAAAAGCTCAGGAAATGTGTGCACACAATTCAGGATCATCGTTCCGTCTGAGGATGGGGGAAGCAGGGAGGGAGGGAGAGGGTGTGCTGTGGGCCAGGAGCTAACAGATTGAGCTCTGCAGAGATTCCCTGGCTCCCACCCTGCAAAGCTTTATTCCTGGAGGAGCTATTTGCTACTTACTGTACAAAATGTCTTGCGTTCCTTCAAAATGACCCCTGAAGTGCTTTCCCAAGAGAGGCATTGTTTGTTATTTATCACCAAGCTTGCCTCACATACAGGAATAACAGCGACCAAAGCCCAGGTCTGGACCCTTAGGCTTCCAGCTCTCGAGCTCATGGGAGATGCTTCAGTGTCTGCGGCAAAACGGGGAAGTCTCAGGTCCCAGTTCCCTTGTCTCCCAGCAATAAGGATGACCGCATGCAAGACGCTGGGCTTTGGAGTCAGGGAGTTTGGGATTCAGATACCAGCTGAGCTACTTCCTGAGTTGTGATTGGGATAACAAACCTCTCAGATCTGATTTAACTCATTGGTACAATAGGCACGATAATACCTGGCCCGGAGGGGTGTGCTGAGAATGAGAGAGAGATCCGTGGTGCTCAGGTGATGCTCTAAGTAAGAAGCGTCACTAGTTTGATATCTGGCCCTGCTTGAGAAGCAGTGACCATCATGAAATAATCGATTCCTGAGAGCACGCATCATTATTTGGTGAGCAGAGCTGCCTTGGTGAAGAAGCAGCTTGTTTATACAGACCATCTGCAGTTCGGGGTATCCACCCAGGTGACCTTTATTTAGGGCATTTCTCTTTCCACAGCAACTTAATATTTATGGCTGATATATTTTTTTAAAATATATTTTTATTGATTTTTTTTAGAGAGAGAGAGGAAGGGAGAGGGAGAGAGAGATGGAAACATCCACGTGTGAGAGAGAAACATCAATTGGCTGCCTCCTGCATGCCCCATTCTGGGGATCGAACTTGCTACCCGGGCATGTGTCCTGACCAGGAATGGAATGGTGACTTCTTGGTGCTTGGGACAATGCTCAACCACTGAGCCACACTGGCCGGGCTGGCTGATATTTCTTGATGAACTGTCCTTTCACTGAGACTCCATTTCAGCTGTGACATTTCAGAGTGAATTTCATTTATAGGCATATCTTGTGTTTTAAGTCACATTGTCTCAAACACATCCTACATATTTGTGGGAAATCAGTCCAGCGATTTTTCATCTGATGAGATTAACAGCTGTAGACAGAAATCTAGATTTATAGTCGTCCCTCGCCTATAGTCGTCCCTTCGTGCTTTAAGTGGCTTCACTCTATCGCGGGTTTTTCAAATATATTCATTAAAAATTTGATGGAGACAGTGAAAATGATGCAGCATGCCCTTGGTTGTCTGAGTCAATTATACACCCCTGAATTACAATTACAATTAAAATTACTGTACGTATGGACTGTAGGCCTATGTATTCGAGCACCCCTGGAATCCTTCAATGCCAGGTGCAACCACTCAACCCCTCCTTGTGTGATGGGCAATAACTTTTTTCCAAAAAATCGGGTGTGGTAAAACCAAGCCAATCAGAGCGTACTGTTCACTGATTGGCTAGCCTATCCTCTTCCTATCCTGGCCACTGATTGGCTCGGCCTCATGCAAGTTGTTTCTCTCATACACGCTTCTACATCGCTACGCATTGGAAGCATCTTTGCTCTTGTAAGTGTTTGCGATTTCTGAGAACTTTTATCTAAATAAACCCCACGATGGCTCCTAAACGTGTTGCTTCTTCTAAGCCTTCTGACGATGACACTATGCGCTGGAGGAAGATGCTCACCATCCAGGAGAAGGTGAAACTTGGATATGATCAAAGATGGAAGAAAATCGTGGAGGTTGCCCACCATTATGACTTGAATGAGTCTACTGTTTGCTCCATCCGTAAAGATGAAAAGAACATCCGTGCAACAGCTACTGTCTCTTTCAACAAGGAAGCAAAGTGCGTCGTGACAAGTCGTAATGAGTTCATAGTGAAAAAGGAGTCTGCCCTAGCCGTTTGGATCAGCGACAGCCACAAGAGAAACATTCCATTGGATTCTCTGGTTATCCAGGAGGAGGTGAGGCAGCTCTATCAGCGCTTTATGGCGGACAGACCTCAACCAGGATCCTCTTCCGCAACGTTCATGGATTTCACGAGGAGCAAAGGTTGGTTCGAGAAGTTCCAGAAGAGGTGTCATCTGAAGATTGTCATTCTCCATGGAGAAGCTGCCTCTGCTGACCAGCCTGCAGCAAAGGACTATGTGAACAACATGTTCCAGGAGATCCTTGAGGAGGGCGAGTATCACCGAGAACAGGTGTTCAATATGGATGAAACAGGACTGTTCTGGAAAAGAATGCCTTCCCGGACATTCATTTTCAAGGATGAGGCCAAGGTCCGTGTTTTCAGGGTGTATAGGGATTGTGTGACTACTGTTATGTGTGGAAATGCTGAGGGATTTTGGTCAAGCCTGCCCTGGTCTACAAGGCCAAGAACCCTAGGCCCTGAAGAATAGAAACAAGAACCTGCTGCCAGTGCACTGGATGCACAGCCACAAGGGCTGGATCACGAAGCAGCTGTCATCGGACCGGTTCCACGAGTGCTTCCTCCCCCAAGTCAGCTGTATCTCATGGAGAAGGGACTCGAGTTTAATGTCCTTCTCCTCATGGACAGTGCTGGAGGTCATGCGCAAGACCTATCCTATGACCGTGTGCAGATCAGTTCCTTCCTCCCAACACCACTTCGCGGACCCAGCCCACGGATCAAGGCATTATCCGTGTGTTCAAGGCCCTCTACACACGAAACACCCTGCAGCACCTCGTCCAAGGCAGGGACCTGGAGGGGGACTTCTTGCTGAAGGAGTACTGGCGGCAATGTACCATCGCGACCTGTCTAGAACATCCGGGCCGCGTTGAAGGACATAAAGACGGAGACCGTGAAGGCCAAGTGGAAGATGCTGTGGCCTGAAATCGTCCACAGCTACAGAGGATTCACCCCAGAGGACATAAGCCACTCGGCAGTGGACAAGGCAGTTAGGCTGGCCCGGATGCTGGGAGGAGAAGGTTACGCGGATATGACCAGCGATGACGTGGATGAGCTGCTGGAGACACATTCGGACCCCTTACTGACGAGGATCTGGTGGAGATGACTAAGTCTGCGAGGAAGAAGGAGAAAGAGCAGCCAGAGGTTCCTGGGGGTCAGGAGGAGGAAGTTGGCCTTACACTTGAGTGTCTCTCGCAAGTCGTGAGAACTATTAAGGTAGTACAGGACAGGATTAGCGAATGGGACCCACAAATGATGCGTGCATTGAGGTCCTGGAATGCACTTGATGGAGCAATGGAACCCTACAAAAGCCTCCTCACGCATATGAAAGGACAGCGCCAGCGACTGCCTATCACGATGTTCTTCAGCCGCGCACCCAGACACCCACTGCCCACTCCTAGTGCTCCTTCTGCGGAAGAAGACGATGCACCTGCTGAAGATACTGCCCCACCTGAAGACTCTCCTACTGAGGTCGTGCCTGCAGAGGAGCAGTAACCTTGCTCTTCTTTGCTGTGCAGTACATCTCTTCATCTTCATCGCTGCATCATCAAACCAGTTGCACTATTTTCATAGGTTAGTGATTGTAAGAACTGTGTGTGTAATTAAATGTACAATAATAATATGATATTTGCAATCTCTAATATGTCTTATTTTCTCTTATTTTGTCTAATATATTGGGTAATACAAGTGTAATGGTGACTAAAGGGTGTTATTATTTCATGTCTAGAGGGCTCTAATAATGTTAAAAAATGTATTTAGAAGGTCGTAAACACGTTTTCTATGCCCTAACTGCTAAAATATTCAATTCATAAATAAAGAATCCTATTTCTCGGGAATTCATTTATAGCGGTAGAGTCTGGAACTGATTAACCGCGATAATCGAGGGCCGGCTGTATTCCTGTGGATGAATAGATTTGAACAATAACCTCTGCATCCACCGGTGTCATTCTCAGGACCTGGAGAGTCCCTTCACATCAGGGGATCCTGTCTTATACTTTTTAGGTCCTCAGTGTCAGCATGGAGGTATCCTGAGTTGAATTTGTCATTTTCAGCAAGATGTATTCGGAACTATTCGACGCTAGGTATGTGTAGGGTGCCGGAATCTTGCCCTGAGCAAGACAGATGTGAACTTACCATCTAAGGAGACAGACATCAAACAATTGTACAAACAATCAATTACTGTTATAGAGTGATGGAACAGGACATGCCATGAAAACGTAAAACGAACACCTGACGATGACGGGGTACTTCTGGTCCCGGGATTTGGAGACTGGGAGAATTGCCGGGGGAGCCTGGCCACAGTGTGTCCCCTGCTCTGCGCTGGTTTGTGGGGTCTCTCTTCCTCCCCATTCTGAAGCCAGAATTGCAGTGACTGTCCATACCGCAGAGGGTGATGAGGTTGTTCTTTCGTCTGTAATCTACTTTAAGTGCCTTCTCTGGGCTTGGGCTCTCACACGTGTGGCCTCATTGAGTCCTCACCACACCCAGAGTGTTTGGTATGCCACATGTCTGCCCGACGTTCAGGAAAACTAGTGTCTCCTTTCCCACGGGCAGTGATTGGCTGAGCCTGGGAAAGATCTTGTCTTCTGATTTCAAGCAGTCTTTTGTGTGCAGGGGTTTTCTTTCCTTTTAAACGTATTTATAGTAACAACATATTTCTCAAGCAAAGCCCAATCATTGAAGCTTTCTGGTTGATTTGGGGATGGAGGGTCACATCACCACGTGCTAGTCTCCCCTGTGTGCCCCAGGCAGTCTCAGATTGCCTTGGAAGGACCTAAGGATTGTGTGAGGTGTGGCTTGGAAACCCCACATCACATCGCACTTGTCAGCTCACACAGCTCTGTAGCTTAGTTACTACTGGGTGAGCACAACCAAATGCCAGCAGTTATCAGAGCTCCGTGATTGTAAGGGAGACCTCTCTAAACCCAGTGAATTTGCCATCCCTGCTAAATATTCACGAGCGCTAATATTGGCCAAGTCTTCCTAATTTCAGGCTCATTTGGATTCACCCGTGATGCGTTTATGTAAACAGGGAGATTGAAATGGTCCAGGAGAAGGGCTTTGCTTCCAGCAGGTGCACAATAAGTATTTATTGATTGGATTTCCTAGGTTAGCACAGGAGAAGGAAATATTTGAGTGCCTGTGATGCAGACCCTGTTCCTCCCTCTGGGACTAGCAAAGATGTAGACTATCTGGCTGTAGCTTTGAAGTCTTTACAGTCCACTCACAGATGGAACCTATGTGCAGAAACAATTAGACAGGCCTGGATGTTGGCAAGTCATTGAGTGCTTAATCGTGTATTGTAGCTACTGCTACTGGGAGAGGACAGAGGAGAAAGCGAGAAGGAAATGAGGTAATGAAGGTTAACTGCAGAGTCAAGTGGTCCTTTTGCGGTGTCTTGATAAATTGGTATGAATTAGGGAGCGGGAAAGGAGAGGGCATTTAAGCTTTGGAAGAAAAGACAGAGGAGGAAGAAAAGGAATTTGAGTGATTGAAGAACATGCTGGGAATGGGGTAAGGGGAAATGACATTGGGAGGTCAGTTGGGGACTTAGTAAATAAGATATACCCCTTAATGCAGGACACGATCACAGGAACACAAAAGAACAAATGGAATCAGAACTCTAGCGACCTGGCCCCAGCTCCTGTATTTATAGTGCACGGGGTAGAACCAAGGTATGTAAAAAGGAGCTGTTCCTTGATCTTACAGACAACAGGGAGCCCGTATAGGCTCTTGTGAAAGGAAGTCATATTTTAGGAACATTGCTCTTCCAGCATGAATTTGCAAGACCTGCTGGCTCCCCTTTGCAAACATTCCAGTCTCAAGTCTTGCGATGCTTGCAAGTTCCCAGTGATGACTCAACCTGAGGTTGGTTTTGTAAATTTCTTGATAATTGCTTCTAGCTTCAGTTCCAAATAAACTGTAAATGTTAATCAATCCAAATGTTCTTGTGAGCAATAATTTGGTAAATAAATACAGTTAATGAAGTGATAGCAATGAAACATGAAGAACATCACTTAGGTAAACTATTAGATAATGTAATGTCCCTCTGACGATATTCCTGCATTGACAGTTTTGCAAACACAGAAAATACATTCAATAGGTCAGGCTGTTATATCACATGAGCACCAAGGCCAACCTCTGTAACAGTGATGTCATTTGTGTGTTGATTTCTGTGAGTCAAGAACTAAAGTATTGCCTCCCTCTTTAAATTTATTTTATGACCTGAATGCTGGGTCTTCACAATTCAGAGAGAAGACAAGATTGGGTTCCTCAGATTAAAATACAGAGGATGAGCCCTGGCCGGTTTGGCTCAGCAGTTAGAGCGTCGGCCTGCGGTCCTGAGAGACCCGGGTTTGATTCCCGCTAAGGGCACGTACCTTGGTTGCAGTTTGTTCCCGGCCCTGGTTGGTTGTGCAGGTGGCAGCCACTCGATGTGTTCCTTTCACATCGATGTTTCTCTCTCTCTCTCTGTTCCTCTCTCTCCCTCCCACTCTACCTGAACAAAAAAAAAACAAAGGAAAAATGTCCTCGGGTGAGGATAAAAAAATAAAAAATAATAAAATAATAAAAATAAAATAAAATAAAATACAGAGGATGATTGGAAACCAGAGTGTGACTTAGTGTCTCAGAGTTACCCAATCACCATGTTTAAATGATGGTAATCTATACACACCATTCAATGAATGAAAACATTTTACATTATTTATTAAATCTTTAATATACTCCATTTATCTATGTCTCTTTGTTACCGCTATTTTCTAGGAATGGCGAACAGGGCTTTGAAATTAAGCAACTCAGCAGTACACAGAGAGAAAATGGTAGAGCTAGGGATATGAATCTATATCTTCCCACTTCTACTTTTTAAACCATCACATTATCTTCTTTCTCCATTATGGTGATGAAGATGGAGATTATAATTTTTGTGGCAGACATCTTGGTTGCCTACTCAATAGCTACCCTTGCTTTCTCCATTACCAGTAGACTTTGAGTAGGTAATCTACCCAAATAAGAGACTTACCCAAACTCCCTTTCAGCTAAGAGTTGCCATGTGTTATTATTCTGACCAGTGAGGATGAGCTGAAGGTTCTTGCTGATTTCCCAGAATAGGCACAGATTCTTCAAGTAACTCCCTTACTTCAATTTCTGTCTTGAATGTGGATGCAATGACTTGAACTATAACAGGTATCTCTCAACCACATGGGCAAAAGCCAGATGCTCAGGTAGTAGAGCAGGAAGATAAAGAAAACTGAATCTTTGATGACTCTCTTGAGCAGGTATACGATTCTTGACCTGTTTACATCATAACTACTTATTGTGTGATAAAAACAAATATTTTACTATTTAATCCACTATTACTTGCAGCTTAATGCAATCCTGACCAATAAAATCATTATTCCTTTATAGCCCTTGACATACATCAGGGTTTTTCCATTGTGATTCTTATTGACATTTTGAGGCCAAATAGTTCTTTGTGGTTGGGGCTGTTCTGTGCATTGTGGGCTGTTTAGCAGCATCCTTGACCTCTCCACCCACCGGTTGTAACAATCAGAGTTGTCCCCAGACATTGCTAAATGTCTCCTTAGGGGAAAAGTAGCCAAATTGAGAACTGTTATTATACATCATCTTACTTGACCTTGTCAATGTTCTTGGACATAGGTAGAAATGTTTAGTTGATTTAAAACATGAGGAAACTAGACTCTAAGACATTCAGTGACCTGTCAAGTGTTACAACATTAATAAGTGTACTGGATCACAGGACTTTCGGCTCCAGGTTCAGTGAATTTTCCACTGCAGTGCTCAAGTTATTTGTTTTGGTTAAGGCCACTAATCTAATTAGTTGAATGGACTTTAGATGCTGCCTGATTGTTGTGAAGAAGTATTGCAGCTGGAAAAGGCAGAGTGTTCCATGAGCAAAAGACAGTAAGTATAATTTCCCTCCTTGCCCTCTTAAACAGAAATGTGTTACTTAGTGTTTCAAAAAGGAATCTACAAATCCAGGGTTCCTAAGGGTGCTATCATGATAGTCCTGGCTCCAGTTGGATTGTCTTCTCTTATTAAAAAGAAAAAGATACTGGTATAAGCAAGAAGAGTCCAAAATATTCCCTAGCATTTTCATGCCCCGGTGATACCTTGTTCTCGGGCAACTTTTTGGGGAAGTTCAGAGAGTTGAAAAGATTTTATTGGATTTGATCCTTTCTGCCCCCTCCTTCATTTACTATGAAAGCAATCCTGAGCAAACATCAGCCACATACATACTCAGGCCTCTCTTTGAGTCAAAAACCTCATCTGGCTTCTCTAATGCCTCTGGATTATTCATCTGGGATTGCCCACTGGGGTGTGATTTAAGTAGTATTGTTATGCATTCCAGTTCTGGGCCTGTAAGCAAAAAAACAAAAACAAAACCCAAACTCTCCGAGCCCATTAATAACTGCCAGGACATCTGATCTTCAGCGGAACAGGGAGTGCCTTTTGCGGGAAGAGGGTATCTTCAAGAGAACAGCGCTTTGATCAACCCACTGCAGCCTTGACCTTTGGCTCCTCCTCCTCCTCTTCGTCTTGTTTAATGCTTTCAGACTAAAAGCTGTTTTATTTTTAAGAACATCTCTGTCTGGTGTCTTCAGAGAATCCCTGTGAAGTCCTCTAGACTTGCTAATAGCTACCAAGGCTGAATCATGTTGCTTTACTACCAGCCTCTGTCAACATTGTCTGAGCTTATTTTGAGAAGTGTTTGGGTGGCTCATGAGTAAATTGTGAGTTGTTCTTCTTGAAGAGTTGTTCACCATGCTATCTTGACACTGAAGTAGAGAGATGAGCACTCCCCTTAAGAACATTATAAGTAAAGTAAAAAATTATTGGTGGTTTTGCCTCATTTTTCTTACTTAATTTTAATTGAGTTTTATTTTACTATATTGTATGCTCTCTTAAATTCTTTTTTTTTTGAATAAAGACATAATTAAGTGAGGAGCAAATTTATGAACCCAGTTAACTGTATTGACAGGAAGTTAAAAAATGACTTAAGGACAGTTATGGATATAGTTTAACCTGTTAATAGACAGGTAAACAGAGAAGATGAAAAAAATGCAAAACGATACATCAACCCGAATATACTTTGTGATCGGAAGATCATCCATTCCATGGAGTTTTGGTGTTCATACCCCAATCAGATCTATTCCTTTATTGACTGAACAGGTATTTATTTTATGCCTACTATGCCGTAGACATGAGTATTTCAAGTGAAATTTTAAAATGATTTTTATGAAGCAATTTAGTCTGATAGAGTCAGTTAAAAAATAACGAATTATCTAGTAATATAATGTAAAGCTATGTAGAGTGCAATAGGAGCAGTAATGAAAAAGTGATATTAAACCTTTGTATCGTACTTCCATCTTAGAACATCTTCATGAGCAACTCTGATGTTCTCGCCTCCTGGTCTACTAGAAGGGTTTCTGCTTCCTTCTGAATGACAGGAAAATACTGAAGGGGACATGTTCTCTGCTCCCCATTCATTTTTCTGAAGGGAGAAGGAGTGTCCGGTCGAGTGTGGAGAGCCTGGTTTCTATTAGCACCCCCCCCCTCCCCCAGCGTGCATAGTCACTGCACTGAACAGGTGACAAAGGCCCATCTCTCATTCTCTCCGGTTCTCATTCTTCTGCTGTCTGGGTTTAAAGAAAGGCTGATGCGTACTTACACAGTTT
The DNA here is from genome assembly GCF_014108415.1 of Molossus molossus. Taxonomy (NCBI): domain Eukaryota; kingdom Metazoa; phylum Chordata; class Mammalia; order Chiroptera; family Molossidae; genus Molossus; species Molossus molossus. The sequence continues at coordinate 14,579,074 of NW_023425352.1, forward strand.
GCCACAGGCAGACCCCTAGGCTAGATTTAGGGAGGGACATTGGTAAGAACCCCCCAGTTTGGCCTTGGGTCCAGGTTACCTTCTGCAATGCTTCTTTCTTAGGAAACCCTAGATATCAGATTATGGTTAACAAAGCTGATCCGCTCATTTCCATTAGGCTTTGGCTGTTATCTCTACTGATTAAAACTCAGAAGGCAAGAGACAGGAGTTATTAGCACCCCTTATATTCAACAGTTTCACTTGATAATAACAACCTTATGAGAAGGTTACATGGGATTATTTTTCTTGTTTTGCATGTGAAGAAGTAGTCAGAGATTGAGGTTATGTGGAATAATAGATGGCTAGCATCATGGACGTGGGTTCAAATCCTGAAGCTGGCACCTGTGAGTGGACTGACCTGGAAATAAATTCCTTATTTTGATGAGCCTCAGTTCCTCCTCTTTATTTTTATTTATTTATTTATTTTTATCCTCACTCGAGGATATTTTCCCGTTTTTTGTACAGATAGAGTGGGAGGGAGGGAGAGAAAGGCGGAGAGAGAGAAACATCGACGTGAAAGGGACACATCGAGTGGCTGCCACCCGCACGACCAACCAGGGCCGGGGACAAACTGCAACCGAGGTACGTGCCCTTAGCGGGAACCGAACCCGGGTCTCTCCGGACCGCAGGCCGACGCTCTAACCGCTGAGCCAAACTGACCAGGGCAGTTCCTCCTCTTTATTTTTTATTTTATTTTATTTTTATCCTCATCTGAGGACATTTTTCCTTTTTTGTTCTGGTAGAGTGGGAGGGAGAGACAGGAACAGAGAGAGAGAGAGAGAAACATCGATGTCGGGGACAAACTGCAACCGAGGCATGCGCCCCTAGCGGGAACCGAACTCGGGCCTCTCGGGACCGCAGGTCGATGCTCTAACCGCTGAGCCAAACTGGCCAGGGCAGTTCCTCCTCTTTAAAACAGAGTTATCATCACCTTTGTAAACTGTTGTGAAAACTAGACATAGTGTATATAGAACACTGAGCACAATACCTGATGCATAGCAAGTACTCTGGATATTTGACTCGAGTTGGCGTTGAGTTAGAAAGTAAAAGCCAAGAATTAGGGGATCCAGGACAGCTGAGACCAAGAACGAACTTAAAAGGCAAATGCAAGGTTATCTGGAGAAATTCCCAAATGGAGTGCAAATATCTAGAACAAACTTATATGGGAACCGGCATTACCTAATGTAGGAATATTGATTTCATTTCTAGAAGCTAAAATAAGCTGGCCAAGGAAGATTGACTTTCTCAAGAACGATTTGAGTGTTTCCTTTGATTTTGGTGGTGGGAACCATTCGCTGGGTATTGAATTGCGTAGCATAGTTACAATATGCTCCAGGCCGGAAGGGACCAGCCTGTCCTTTTCTGCTTGGTACCTTCACTGCCAGAACAGAGCTGCGCATGTCTCGGTGCTCAGGAAGTATCTGGTGACCCAGTGAATGAATGAACTTAGAGGGAGGAAAGCTTGAATCCAGGGAGGAGACTGCTTAGGAAAGGAGGCACTTCGGGAACAGCCGGGAGAAGGAATAGACTTTGTAGGGAAAGGAAAAGGGAGCACTTTGGAAGGGCTAACAACTTTAGAGAATATTTTTTTCTGTATCCCGAAGGACCTGGAGAGAGCTGGCTATGCTCACGGGTCATCTTCCAGACAACTGAATTACAGCACGGCGCCGTCAGCTGTGGCATTTGTATCTCTTAGGAAGATGGTGGAAGTCACTGATGGCTCTGCAATTTGTTGACTGGTCACATAAAGTCATGTTTTACATCTGGGATTTTCCAGGTTGCTGGGGCAATATTTCTTTAAAGCACCCTCGAGTGTCCAAGCACTTTAGAATGACTTTCTCCTTCCTGGGGAAGGACGGTGGGTGCAATCGGGAGGGAAAATGACGGAATAAAAGACAAGCTTGCATGCACACAGCCCCTCTACGAATGCCTGAGTCCTCACCCAGCAGTCATGACACTCTCCATTAATTTCATTAAATTAATTTTTTTCTTACACCACTTTCAGTGTACAAAGTGCTTTGCAATGAGAGGCAAAACGAGATAATGAGATAATGCTTTATGGAACCATGGTGCAGCAAGTTTCCTATCATTAACAAGACAGAAAAATATATTAGAAATGGCATGGAGAGAAGAAAACTCCAAAATAGCAACCAGAGAAGAAAGGGCAGCAGTGACAGGTGGCTCACAAAGCCCTTAGTCCTTTACTGTAAACATAGCTCAAAGTATGGGGGGATCCAGAATGAGCCTGGGGCGAGCGAGCCGGGGCTGAGCACCTCCCTTTCTAGAGCAGTAGTCAAAGACAACGTATCCGGCACTCCTCGCTGCTCATTCATGAGATAGCCTGGTGTGGTAGAAAGACTGTGGTATTTGGAGTCAGTCAAGTCTGTCTGCTTTGGCCACTGCCGGACTCAGTTTTGTCATCCACAAAATGCGTGTGAACCCTGTCTCACAGGGTTTTGTGAAAATTAGCTTTGTAAATTGCTTTAGCATATGGGTCAGCACATAGTAGAGGCTCAGCTACTACCACTTTGATCTGTGCTTTTGTTAGTTACAATAATACAAGTCAGATGATCACATGATTTGGATAATTCTTGTAGCAACTCTGTGTGTGTGTGTGTGTGTGTGTGTGTGTGTGGTGGGTGGTAGAAGTGTGGATTGTTTACCGGATGATATATATTGCCCTCTCAACATGTATTTTTCCCATGTTTCATGCTGGCAAAGCTCTGTTTTTTTCCATCCTCCCTCAAGTGACTTGGACAAATCTTGATGGGTCTCAATCAATAATAATGGTCTCATTTTCTTGCTAATTACTGGTTTAATTTCTGATCAATGAGACAAAAGTAGAATTTTGCTGGGAGAATTTTGGAGTAATTGAGTTGCTCTTCAAAAGAGATGTGTACACAATGAATACTATGCAGCTGTAAGAAAGAAAGATCTCTTATCCTGTGACATGACATGGAGGGACCTGGAGAGTATCATCCTAAGCAAAACAAGCCAAGCAGAGAAAGACAAATATCACATGATCTCACTTATTTGTGGAATATAAAGAACAAAACAATCTGATGAACAAAATAGACCCAGAGACATAGAAGTAGGGCACAGACTGACAAACCTCAGAAGAGGGGGTCAGAGGGGGCGGGAGAGATAAACCACAGAACTTATATGCATATATGTGTAACCATGGTCATAGACAACAATGCTGGGGATGGGTTGGGGGGGGATCGGGAGGAGGGTGTCAGTGGGGGGAAAAAGGAGAAACATCTTAACAAAAATAAATTAATAATAATAAAAAAAGAAGAGCTGTGTACAGATGAAGTGGTCCTGCAGCTTTCTCCAGCAGAACCCGCTATAAAAAAGAGCCAAGAAGTCTGGGTGTTGCATTGTGGTGTTATCTGCTCAATCAGCCAACTCTGTGGTGGCCTTACCACTAGACATTTATTGGGGAGCTAATACACCCCTTTATCATTTTAGCAATGTTCATGTGGGTTTTCTGTTATTTGTAGATGAAGGCATCCTATCTGATACAAGAGGCTGTCGGGTGGGGATCTAGAGTTTGAACTTGAGTTTAATTTCTTTTTAAGTATAGAGGAAGATCTCACTGGTGATATTTGAAGTGGAATAAAGAAATAGGTTTCCATGTCAGCCTGTCCTAAGCCACTGTCTGGAAAAACATTTTTTTTTTTTTTTAGAGAGAGAGATAAAAACATTGATGTGAGAGAGAAATATCTACTGGCTGCCTCCTGCACATCCCCTACTGGGGATCAAGCCCACAACCCAGGCATGTGCCCTGAATAGGAATTGAACCAGGACCTCTCAGTCCACAGGACAACACTCAGTCCCCTGAGCCACACTGGCTGTGTCAAGGAAACATTTTGAAGTCCACATTTGCCCTGCTTATTTGACTGCTCTAGTGAAATCATGAACTGTTCAACCTAGAGGAGAGAAAGGAAAGTTATATCCTTATTCTGTATGCTACATTGTATACATTCATTCTTCTAAATGTTTCTCAGATATTTTAACCTCCACAATGAGAGTTTAAAAGGATGTGGTTTATGTTATCATCATTTAAAGAGGGGGAAATGGAGTCTCAGAAAGGTCAAACCATTTGCCAAGATCTGTCTGCTATTAAGTGGCAGAGTCAGTATGAAAATGCTAGAAGCCAGGTGCTACTTCCTAGACAGAGATGAAAGTCCAAAGAAGTAAAGGGACTTATATACAAGCAACTTAATTGCCAAGACTGATCTAGAATCCAGGTTCCTTGATGTCTTATCTTGAATTTCTTTTAAATTAACTAAGATTTTCTGATGCCTGCAATGAGTAGATTGTAAGAGATTTGCCTGTTGAGTTTGTTTATGCATTCAAAAAGTATTTATTGTGTACCTACTAAATGCCCAGCACCATGCTTGGTTTTGGGGATACAGTAGTAGACAAAAGGGACGGGTCTCTGCTGCTCACTTCCTTCATTGGGGCTTATCCTCTGGGTACGTCACAAATGGGACCAAAATGGTCTGGCCACTGTGGCTCAGTGGTTGAGCGTTGACCCATGCACCAAGCGGTCACTGGTTCAATTTCTGGTCAGAGCACATGCCCAGGTTGTGGGCACGATCCCCAGTGAGGGCATGCAGGAGGCAGTCAATTGATGTTCTCTGTCTTCGATGTTTCTCTCTCTCTCCCTCTCCCTTCCTCTCTCTAAAAAATTTTTAAATAAAAAACAAATGGGACTGAGATGGTTGGTGAGTGGCCTGAGGAGGCCAGAGCCTGCTTTGTAGGGGTGCAGAGAAGATCAGGATTTGGCAGGAAAATCAGGACTTGGGGCACAGAGCCTGCAGGAAACTCACGGGTGGGTAAGAGCCCTGTGTGGGGACCTCGGCACACGCCGCCTCTGTGGAGCCAACACCTTCGCGTCAGGGCAGAGTGGGGACAGGCAAGGGCTCCCAGGAGAAGCCTGCTGGGCGGGTCTGCTTTATCTTGCCTCCTCCAGGAAGCATTGAGGTGTGCCCTGGTGTTTCTACACCCCTGTGTCTCCATTAGTGCAATGCTTCCGGCAGGTGACAACTGCCTGTCTTCCTTCACTGTGAATGTGCTTTGGTGATGCCCCCTGGGCCTGGACATCACCCAAGATAAGCCACGGGGAGACTGAGAAAGAAGCTGGCAAAGGGTTAGCAACTGGCTTCCTGGAGGAGGAAGTCCTCATTTGTTGCGTTTGCTACCTCCTTTGTGAATGTTCTCCCCATGGCTGGTTTTAAACTGCTAACGGGATGTCAGGCAGTTCTCGAAATTCCTAACAGTTTAACAGTAGACTCTTGAGAGCCAGGAGGAGGTGGCTACAGGACACCCTGGCTCTAGCACAGCCTGGAGAGAGGCAAGCTGGACCACCCATGGAGCTGTCAGCTCCCTGATTTACCTGGACGGGGCATCGTGAGGACGGCAGGTGATTTCCAGGTGCTGGGGCCAATATCGGCATGGATGCTCCCCCCAAACCCGGCGTGGCCTTCTCTGCCTTTGAAATTCAGGCTGATTTCTGGCCATTCCCCCCTTTCCTCCACCCCCCCTTTGTAGCTTTTTTCTTTTTCTTTTACCTCTAAAATAACAATTAAGAAACAATCTAGAACAAATCTGTTTAAACACGAGCTATTTTTCAGGCTTATTATTCCCATAATGTATCAAGTTAGAAAAAAGAGGTTGATTTTATTTTTCCTGCAAGGAAAACAAACACCGTACGGGCTTTTCCCAACGGGGCAAACTCAACGTACATAAAAAAATGAAGTAAAAATAAAGTAAAAAAGAAGTGAAATGTCCCCAGGATTGTGGGGCTGCCCATGAAGGTGTTCTATTTCCAGACTCTAACGTTCAAAGCTGCTCCATGATTTAGACCGTATTTGTTTAGCCTGTAAGTAGAGCTGAGAATATTACAGACGCAAGATGTGAATCTTATTAATGAAACGGCATTTAGAAATGAGAGCCTCGCCGGTTCTGCTATTACATTGTCCACAGATTAGTTATTATGTTCTGAGGACCCTGTCTGATCAGAAGCTTATTTTAAATAGCAAATCTCCTTTAACAAAAGAATGCAATTATTGGTTGCTATCTTAAGAGGACAGTTACAGGGCAGATTTAAAAACGAATATTATTTTAAAGCAATTAAATGGGCGGGAGACAAACTCTGAAGGTAGAAGGAGGTAAAGAAAAAAAAAACGATGAACTGAAAGGGAATGGGATTTGGAAATTAGAAGCCAAGTGACTGCGTCGTTGTTGGGGAGAAAAGCCCCCAGTGGCGGGCGAGGTGCTCTTCTGGGCTGAACCTCTGAGGTTTGCGGGCTGTGCATTGCGGACAGTGCGGTGTCTCTTGTTTTTGTCTCGTCTGAATAGACAGGAAGCATTTATTGGAAATCAGAACAGTGAGGGGGGAGAAGTTGCCTTCTTACTTCATTGATGTTGGAAACCTTTGCTGCCAGCCACACTTGCTTCAAAGGATGTTGGCCGAACATCTTGGGAAGAAAGGCAAGGGCTAGCTGCTTTTCAGAATGCCCAGGAAAGGGGGAGGGGTGAGAGAAGACAGTGGGGGGTACGCATCTCCAGACAAGGCTCCAGTGGGCATAGTATCGGGACCCCAGGTCTGGAGGCAGACACAGCTGGGTGTAATGCTGTCCCTGCCATACCTTCACTGTGTGACTGCGGGCAAGTTTCTCAGCCTCTCTGAGCTTTAATTTCCCCAAGTGCACCAGGGTTGCGGTGGGAGTGAAGTGAGAAAGTAATAGAACACACGGTACACATTCAATACATGTCTTCCCCTTCTCAGGGACTTGACCAGTCTCTGAGGCAAAATGAGGTTGCAGTGGTGTGATTCCTGTTGAACAGTTCCATTCTTGCTGTATTTTTCGACACAGTCTTGGTGGGGTTCTAGGGGCCAAGCCTGATGGCATTTGGGTGGACAAGTGGATCTCAGAAGCCATCCCAGATTCCTGCTACAGGTGAGGAGAGACCCACGGTACCAGAAACCCTGCCTGTGGACAGCATTTGTACTGTGGGGAGCCAGGGTCAAGTTCACGGTGAGTCCTGGCTGCTACCTCTCTGCCACATGAGCTAGTCCCATTCTGCCAGCAGGTGGTGGGTGGAGGGCCATGCTCATCAATTTTACTTTTCCATAGAGTTCTTAGTTTTCTCTATAAGTGCGGCACTGACTCATTTCAGGAAAAAAAGAAAAGATCGTAAAACACAAAGGAGCTCAAAGAAGAAACTACGGAATACCCATAATTCTTCTACCCACATTAAGACAATGTAGTGCTTGTCAAACTTTTTCTTCCTGAATGAATTTGTTCCTTTGGAAATGAGTTCCATTTCTTATTATAAACTTACGTTTTTTTCAATGTAAGCATCACGCTTGAATGGAAGTTACTTAATGCCCCCACTCCGGGTCTGAGTAAAGCTGGCGTCTGGGGCGACGCCAGGATTATTCCCGTGGCTCCCCCTCCCAGGAGATGCACCCCGTGTGCCCTAATTCGGGGTACTTTTCCAGACCGTTTCTTTGTTCTCGGTGCTTATGTGCACTGGAATGCTGGCCGCTGTTTCTCTGCATAGTTAAAGTCAGGCTACTTACAGAAATGAATGTTTTTGCTTATTTTTTTTGTAATAAATTTATATTGCCTTTAAAACCAGCAGTTTGCTTTTATATAAAACTTTATAGAAAACACATTGAAACCAGCTTGCAAATTGGGTACTGTTTATACTAGAAATGTATTAAGGATATATATATATATATATATATAGAGAGAGAGAGAGAGAGAGAGAGAGAGAGAGAGAACTATATTTTTTATATAGGGCATCCCCCCAAATATATATATATATATATATATATATATATATATATATATATATATATATATATAATGTGTATATACTATTTATTTAGGATGTCCCAAAAATTTATACACAACTTTGAATAATTATAAAGCCAGTGTTTATTAAAGCACATTTCATTATACAAATGTAATAGAGTCTACAGACATCCTGTATACATTTTTTGGGATACCCTATCTATCTAGCTAAATATATATACACACACACACGCATATACAGCTGTATAAATGTATGTTTTTAAATTCCTATAATTATATATATATAAATATATAACTATATAAAACACAACTATGCTACAATGTAACTTTATGATGCCTATATTTGTTCTTTTGTATTGTATTTGTTCTTTTCCAATTTTTTACTTTTACAAATGATGATCTGCTGAATGTCCCTCTATACACCCTTAATTATTTGACATGATGCATTTTAAGGCTCAGGCAGTGAGTCTACTAATGACACTGTGTTCCAAGTGTCAATGTTATGAACCATGGTCAGACTCCCAGGCTGGCCCAGATGGTAAATTGAATATACAGTGTAGCCATACTAAGATTTTGTACTATTTACTGTAGTAGGTTGAGTTGTTTTCCCCTTCTCCCACCAAATTGTTCAAGTCCTAAACCCTAATATCTGTTCATGTGACTTTATTTGGAATAGGTTTCTTTGCCAACATAAACAGACTAAGATAGGTCATCTGGATTAGAGTGAGCCCTGAGCCCACGGGCACCTTTATGCGAGACAGGAGGAAGGGCCTGGACAGAGACTGAGGGAACAGCCCTGTGAACACACTGGCAGACGTTTGGGTTAAATTGTCACAGGCCACAGAAAGCCAGGAGTCACCAGAAACCAGAAGGGGCAAGGAAGCTTCTTCCCCTAGAACCATTTGAGGGAGGGTGGCCCTGCCGACACCTCAGTTTCTGAACCCTGGCTTCCAGAATCATGAGAGAGTAAATTATTGTTAAAGCCACTTATTTGTGGTTCTTGTGACAGTGGCTCGGGGAAACTAATACTTAAATCTGATCACCTTTTGGACATGTTTCTTCATAGAAAGAGTGCTGGAAAGGGTGGCGAGATTTCAGGTCTAGCTCATAAAATTATTTAAATGCATAATGTAGTCAAAACATAGTGCTGTCATGTATGTTATTTAGAGCTGTCTTCCTGTAAGAAAGCCCAACCTATACATCTGGCCCCGGAACTCTGCCCTCCAGCACCCCCCAGGCAGACACGAGAGAGCGCCCTCTTCTGTCACTTTTTTTTTTTTTTTTTTCATCCTCACTCGAGGACATTTTTCTATTTTTTGTTCAGATAGAGCGGGAGGGAGAGAGAGGAAGAGAGAGAGAGAAACATCAATGTGAAGGGACACATCGAGTGGCTGCCACCCGCATGACCAACCAGGGCCGGGGACAAACTGCAACTGAGGTACGCGCCCTTAGCGGGAACCGAACCCGGGTCTCTCTGTACCGCAAACCGACGCTCTAACCGCTGAGCCCAACCGGCCAGGGCTCTTCTGTCAATTTTGGCAGGGGGCTCCTAAATGGGCGATCACACGCTAAATCAGCCAATGGTTCACAAGCACCTCCTGGGCTGGTTGGCATACAGTGCTGAGCCAGACGAGTTCAGTCCTCCATGGGGTTGCAGTTTAGTGGAGGTGGGGAGACAGGGACTTTGGGAGGATGTTACAAGTGAAATAGGTAGAATCTGTTGGGACTGGTGAGGTGGGCTGGGGGTTGGGGGTAGGCCTGGCACCAGAGGAAAGATGCTAGGGTTGGGAAGATTGGCTGAGAAACCAGCCACGTGGAGCCTGCCTTGAAAGGAAGTGAGGATACTGGAGAGAGAGAGGAAGAGGAGGGTGAGGTAGCAGAGTCTGCTGGGAAAGATTTGGAGTTGGGTTGTAGTTGGAAGAATTGTGGACACTCGAGAGGGAAATTCTCCTAAGAAAGTCAGCATGTCTCTTTCAGATTCATCTGAGCTTCTAGCTACTTCTGTATCATTATTTTTTAGTTTTTGTTCCACCTGTTTCTTCTTTGTTTCAGGCCTAGAAAACCAATCTGTGACTTCAATTTGATTACCATAGATTTGGAAGCTGGGTAGGACTGTGTTCTTGAATTCGTTTAATTGGCCTAATCCATTCAAACAGAGTCACTGAACACCAGCAAAAATGAGTCCCAAGCTAATGGCAATAGCTTGCTTTCTGGAAGGAAGATTGATTTAACGCAGTGAATCGATGCTTTCGAGTCATCAGTTAATTTCCCACATGTTAATTATCAGAGGAAACAATTTCATACCTAACTGAAAGGGATGAAACAAGATGTTTATTCTCGTGTCAAATTACATGGAACGAGAAAGTCTGGGAAAGCCACAGATGGGCACTGCCCACTTGTGGTCCAAGTGCTTGAACACTTCCATTAGCAACAAGGCAGATGCATGTCTGCTGAGTATCTCAGAGAGGAGAATATTGATGCTCCAAGGCTAATGTTCGGTCATGTGACGTAGACATTTCCAAGGCAACAAGAATAGTCACAGCTGCTGTGTTACATGGTTGACCTGAAATATTAGATTTCTCTAACTTGTGGACCTCCAACACTGACTTAATTATTCTTCTGATAAAGTTACTTAAATACATGTAAAAATAAAACTTTGCTTAAACCCTTTTATAGCCCCTAGAAAGCTATCAGACACTATCACATGTACACATTAAATGATTGCATTTTATTTAATTTGAATTTTATTGAGTATGCAGTTTTATTTGTATTTAATATGTTGGGTGACGTTGGCTAGCTGGAACAGAATTATCACTCTCAACATGAATTTAGTTCTTTTGGATTCTCCATGCCATGGCTACAGTGTCCCTTTGTTCTTTTCCCATCGTGTCACCAACATTTTCTCATTCATTCATCAGTCTTTGTTTTTCATTTCTTAACGTTTGAAGCTGATCTGGTGATGGCTCTGGGGTGCTATTGTTTGTGTTTTATATTGCTTGCAGGTAATAGAAGCAATGTTCAAACTCAAAATTAAAAGTAGGAAATTTCCATGAAAATATATGCCAAATGTCTCACCCAAAGTTTGGAAAATTTCAGAACCTTTAACTTATAGTGGTGCTTGAAATCAAGCCTGCTAGGGGCTCTTAATCCTTCACACATGCCAGTATAACCTTTGCTGGGTAGAGTCTTAGCTCAGAGAACTGCCCCTTCCTAGCACAGCGGGTGGTCAGGACAGGGCATGAGAGAGCCACGGTGGCAAGGAGGGAGGGTGGAGGGCTAGAAAGGAAGGATGCCACCTCCATGTGCCCCTCCCCTGCACAGCATGAATCACGCCATGAGTATAACTTTGACCCTGCCAACACAACTAACTGTCCTGTAAGGACAGAAAGATTTCTAGGTCAAGGTAAATATGAAACAGCCTGAGTCTAAGTCCTAACTCCTTTGTTGGTGGCCGAGTGAGCTTTGGCACAGTTTTGAAAACACTGGCTCGGCTTCTGGTCCCAAATACAGTGGCTTCAACAAGATGGGTGTTACATTGTCTCTCATGTGAGAGTCTGGGTAGGGGGAGGGGTGTGGTGGCTTGGTGACATTGGAAAATGAGCTTCTTTCATCTTGTTCCTCTGTCAACTCTGCCTTCATTTCAATGGCCAATGATGGCCAGCCACTTGCTGTGTTTGTATGTCAGCCACAGGTGAGGGGGAAGAGGAGGAAACACTATGTTTGCATGTCAGCTACAGGTAGGGGGAAGAGGAGGAAACACTCACTATGTTTGCATGTCAGCCACAGGTGGGGGGAAGAGGAGGAAACACTCACCATTTTTGCATGTCAGTCACAGGTGGGGGGAAGAGGAGGAAACACTCACTATGTTTGCATGTCAGCCACAGGTGGGGGGAAGAGGAGGAAGAGGACACATTTCCTTTGCTGGATTCCCTGGAAGCCATACCCATCACTTCTGCCTGCACATCATCACTAGCATCTACTCACATGGTCCTGAGCACCACAGTGGAGGCCATGAAGCCATCCAAACAAATAGTCCTAGAGAAGAAGAAAAGAAAAATATTGGGGGCTGTGTGTTGGATGGGGGGATGGGAGAGTTTCTTGCCGTCTCAGCCCCAGATCCCTAAATCCCGGTTTCCCCCTCTTTCAAATAGAGTTCATGCTAGTCTACGTCACAGGACCGTGACTGTTTGTATCAAATTGGGGTTCCCACGAAGACCTCTTGGCATAGCACCTGACTTTTAGCAAATGCCAGGTAACATGAGCTGCTGGCCACAAGCTTGGGCGATGTCACCCAGGGCAGTGACCTTCCGTCACATCAAATAATGCAAAGTGCTCTCCACGGTCAGGGATGGTGGTAACCGTGACGACGGCATCAATGCTCCTCTGCAGCCGGGCTGTTTGGAATGCACTGTGGTCACCCCCACGCCGTCCCAGGACGCACTGCACGGAGGTCAGAGCAGGACTCAGCAGCCTGGCCGGCCCTGAGCACTGTCACTGGGCTGCGTTCCTCCACTGCTCTACCTCAGTTGCCTCAGCTCTAAAATGAAGACAACAGCAGCGCCTGCCCTGTAGGGTCGTTATGATCACTGAGTGGACTGTTATTTGTGAAGTATTTAGAACAGCACGGAGCACACGGACATCGCCGTATGCGCTAGTGGACAGTAAATAAAGAGAATGGCTGCAGGTGTGCTCTTAGTCCTGCTGTTGTGAACCAGGGCCGTCAAAAAGGGGGTTGATTTCTTTCTTGCTCCGTAGAATAGAAGCTCCATTAAGAGAGGAATTTGTTTTTCTTTCTGCTGGAAGCCCGGGGCCTGGAGAACGCTTGGCCCTTGACGGACACTTCGTGGCCAACTAGATCCTAGAGGCCGGGTGTTCCGAAGGGACATAACAAAAGTCAAAACTGACCTGGCATCCCGGGCTCTTGGGACCGTAAGGAGAGCGCTTGCCGAAAAGGAACAAGTCATGCTCTTCAGCGACACCCCGGATGCCAAAGCTCGGGGCGCGGAGCAGTGGGAAGAATGCTGGTTTTGGGGTGCACAGCCTGCACTCAGGACTTGGTTCTGCCCCTCACATCTGTAGGACTCTGCAGGGAGGAGAGTATCAAAACCTTAGTTTATTCATCTGTACAACGAGAACCATATTTCCCTTATGGGGCATTTTGAGAAATACAGGTGTCAATTCCTGAAAAACGTAAGGTGTGTCTTCTGTGCCAGACACAGCGAAGGTAGTATGTCCACCTACCATGAAGGGGCCCAGCTGATGCGGAGGACTCCCCACGGCGGGAAATCCGAGCCACGCCGGGGAGTGATCTGAGAAGCTGCCCTTGAAAGCCGAGAAAGCCATTGAGCTGGGCATCTTAAACGGGGACACCTAAAACTCTGTCACTTGTTCCAATAAGATGGGGTGTCAAGTCAGTTCAATCCTTAGGCACAGCCTTTGCTTTCACTTGCGATGGACTTTTTCAACCGGAGGGATTCTTTGCACACTTCTGAGAAGGCTGGCAGACCCTGCGCGAAGAGATTGTGATGTGATTTGCTGCAGACATCAGAGGGTGAGGTCGCGGCGCCCTTCTTGTGTGGCGGGCAGGTTCGATTTCAGACTCTGGAGGTAAATAATGGGACCCTGGGAAACATGGATGAAAATCTGAGCAAAGGTGGAGATGGGAAATGGGGATGGGAATGGGCTGAAGGATGGGGCAAGAGGGCTTGCTTTCATATCCTTACGTTCTGCTTCTGACCTCGGATGGTGGGACTTGCCTCAGCTTGGGGACACAGGCGGAAGGTGTCCTTGATAATCTGTTCATTGCAATGGCAAGAGGAACACCAGAGACTTGGATGTCTTTGCAATGAATTCAGCAGAGATTGCTCCAGGTGGGGTTATGGACAAGGAGCAAAGACATGGCAGAACTCTATTTCTGCAGGCGGGGAGCTTAGGCACTATGAACTGTCTCATAAGGTATAATGTGAGGTTCACAACTTCACAAAATGCCCCTGGGTCAGAGTCAGGGTGACCTCCAACATAGGGGTCCTGTTCCTACAAAAGGCTCTTTGGGCTCACCATTTGTCCACAGTGGGTCTCTCTGCCAAGGTCTACACACCAGTGTGCACCTTTAATTCATGCTGGGCAAGGGCGGCTTCCACGCGAGTGACTCTGGTCTCATTCAGATATTATAAGAGTGGCCCTTTGAAACTCTAACAGTGGAAATTCTCATGTTGATTCCAACTTGGTTGGGTAGGTCCTTTGTTGTCTGGGAAGGATCAGGTAGGAAGGGGGATACTAGGAGAAAGCATAGCCTTGCACCATCTCTAAAACTGCACAAGGCAGGCAGCGGATGACTTCGTCAGCTGCAGGATAGGCACTGTGCCAAGTAAACCACTGACAAGCGTGGCGAAGAGTGACATTGTGCACACGCACAGTGACCTGGAAGGAAAATAAAGGTCCCTAAATCGGGAAGACAGGGATGGGACACACTAGTGTCAGCTGGAACAGTGGAAACTGTTCAGACAATTTCCAGAATTATGTAAAGAATAGGCATTCAGCTCTGGCCGGTGTGGCTCAGCGGTTAGAGCATAGGCCTGCGGTCCAGAGAGACCCGGGTTCGGTTCCCGCTAAGGGCACGTACCTCGGTTGCAGTTTGTCCCCGGCCCTGATTGGGTCGTGCGGGTGGCAACCACTCAGTGTGTCCCTTTCACGTCGATCTCTCTCTCTCTCTCTCTCTCTCTCTCTCTCTCTCTCTCTCCTCCCTCCCACTCTATCTGAACAAAAAATGGAAAAATATCCTCAGGTGAGGATAAAAAAACAAAACAAAAAACAACAACAGGCATTCATTCATTCATAAAGCCTTTGCTGGGTACCTTCTAAGTGTCAAGGACCAGGCTAGGGTCTGGGATTTCAAAGGTGTGTTTTACAAATAGTTTCTGCTACTGGGAACTCTAGTTTGAGGGGAGACAGACATGCCATGAAATAATGGGGGTATGTCCCAGAGAGAAGAAGCCAGTCTTCTGGGAAGATGGGGGGGGAGTTTGAAAAGAGCCTCCCAGAGGAGGGAGGAGTAAGCATAATCATGTCTTCCTAACAAAATGATAGACACACACACACACTTCATTCTACCCATAAATGCCAACGGTTGCAGGAGACAACAGTCTGGGTTCTGGAATTCTCTTAATTCTGGGGGCACACGACAACAAGGCCCTTGAGAAATGCTTCTGATAGTGATGATGAGGATGAGTCACCGAGATGGGAAGGGTTTATTTATTCTAAGGAAAACAATGAAGACACTCTTCTTTCCTGTGGAAAGGTTGGAAGAAGGGATAGATGAGATGAAAAGGATTTAAGCAGTGGAAACAGATAAAATATTTAATAAGCTTATGAAAAAGGGAGTGGAAAGAGGCCTTGTTAGGGAAGTAAGTGGAGATTCATATGCCTGCGGTCTTTTCCAACCTCTGCGTCCGACACGGAGGTGAGCTCCAGGTGTTTTTTCTGGTGCGGGCCCTGAGGTCCAGCGTCCTGTGCGACCCCCTGAGCCCTGGTCTGCACCTTTGTACCGGCTGCTCTGCACCCACAGGACAGGCTGGCTCGGATGAAGATGCTTCTGCGGTGACATGGGAAGTGGGGTGGCAGCCTGGGGCTGGTCTGAGGCGCTGTTAGGGTGCAGAGAGGGGCACAGTGAGGGGGGCAGTGATGAGGGCAGAGAGGGGGCCAGTGAGGGACGCCTTGATTGCAAGAACGCAGAGCCCTGCCCTCCCTCTCAGCCTCCCTTCCCCAGGGGAAGGCGCCCCGAGCAGGCAAAACAGGGGTCAGGACTCCCTGCCGCTTGGTTAAGGGCATCTCTGCCCATCATGATTATCTGTCAAGCCTTCTGTCAGAGTCCATTTGGGGAGATGCCTTCCTCACAGGTTGGCTGTGAGCACCACCGAGTTAATATATGAAAAGCACGTAGGACAGGGCCCGCTGGCAAATAGAAAATGCTAGAAGGTGTCACCGTTAGCTCAGAGGTGGAGGAATTTTATATATATATATGGAGACAAAAAGTGTACGGATTTGAAATGCAGAACCGAGTCCCAGAGGGCAGGGCGGTGTGAGTACGTGCATTTGAGTCAGGAATACACGGCGGAGGAAGAATTTAACGCCCCCTTTCTTTGGGAGCTTTCTAGACAAATTACTAAGTAGTTGTAATCACAACAGAGCGCGTCCTCCCATCTGGGGGTGATGAAGTTTCATTTTTTGGTTTGTAGACATTGAGGTCATGGTCCTAAGGTATTAAAAGTGGGATGAATTTTAGGTGTCCCCCACCAGCTCCCTGCTTTTTTTTTTTTTTTTTTATTTTTATCCTCACCCGAGGACATTTTTCCATTTTTTGTTCAGGTAGAGTGGGAGGGAGAGAGAGAAACAGAGAGAGAGAGAGAAACATCGATGTGAAAGGAACACATCGAGTGGCTGCCACCCGCACAACCGACCAGGGCCGGGGACAAACTGCAACCGAGGCACGCGCCCTTAGCGGGAACCGAACCCGGGTCTCTCAGGACCGCAGGCCGACGCTCTAACCGCTGAGCCAAACCGGCCAGGGCCAGCTCCCTGCTTTTATTGATGAGAAAACACACCCAGAAAGCAAGCCTCCCGCAGGACCACGTGGCCTGGAAGAGGCAGAGTAGATGACAGATTCAGTGGCGTGAGAGGAAGTGGGAAGAGGACTGTGAGTTCCCTTCAAGCCCCGCTCGCTCCACCCGCAACGGATACCCTTTGACTTAGGTCAGGACAGGGCTGGCCAAGCACGTATCAGCTCAGAGTGGGGAGAAGAGGACCGTGAGCAGAGAGAAGCAGACATGGAGATGCTCCCGTCTTCTGCTTCCGTCGTCTTGCCTTTGTCCCGGGTGTCATCTCTGCTAACCGCACAGCTGGAGAGCTTGGGCTGGTACCGCTGGACAGTGATGCGTGTCCAGGCCCTGGCTGTCCTGTGGTTCAGTTAGGGACAGGCTGGTGTGTGTGTGTGTGTGTGTGTGTGTGCGTGCGTGTGTGTGTGAGAGAGAGAGAGGGAGAGGGAGACTGAGAGACCCCGGGGAGTCTCAAATGGGCTTGGGAGAAAAATTTTGGAATCACAGAAACTATTCTCATTGTTCCACTTTAAAAAATATTTTTTATTGATTTTTTAGAGATAAAGGAAGAGAGTAAGAGAGAAACATTGATGTGAGAGTGTAACATCAGTCAGCTGCCTCCTGCACAAACCCCTACTGGGGATGAGCCTGCAACCCTGACATGTGCCCTGACCGGGAATCGAACTGGCGACCTTTTGGTGCACAGGACAAGGCACCACCAACTTCACCACAGTGGCAAGGGCTCCACTTATTAGCATTTTCTCCTGGCCTGATCCTCTGTGTCAAGCTAAAAAAGAAAGAATGAAGTCCAAATATAATCGTACTCTTAAAACAAGCTTCTATGTGGTGTGTCCTAAAAGTCTAGATTCTGGCTTCTGATGGCTGGGGTAGGAAGTCTTGGGACCCTGCTCCCCAGGGAGGGTGCAGAGGAGGAGCACCTGTGGGCGATGGGCCTGGCGAAGCGGGAACATCAGACACTCGGCAGTGAAGTGAGTAGACTCAGAGGTGCTCAGCTCAAGAGGATGCTTTCGTAGGAAGGAACTGGTAGGGAGGAGGCCTGAGAAGGGAGGTGTTGGCAAAGGCGCAGGGGTGGAGAGACCCTGAGGGAGTGCGGCTGGAAATTCACAGGAAGGAGCGGTGTTGCCTTCTGGGCTCTCGCGCTCAGGAAGCAGAGTTCAAACCAAGTTCAGTTGATGGTTGAGGGACGAGGAGCTGCAGCTGATATCTGGGTTACATAAATAATTCAAGTACGAGCTGTCTAGGAGTCCACATCCTGAGAACTTATAGGGTCATTCTGTCTTTTTTTTTTTTTTTTTTTAGTTAATCCTCACCATTGATTTTTTTAGATAGAGTGGAAGGGAGGGAAGGAGAGGGAGGGAGAGAAACATCAATGTGAGAGAGACACATCGATTGGCTGTCTCCGGCACAACCCTCCCAGGCGGGGGATTCAAATCTGCAACCCAGGTACGTGCCCTTGACTGGGAATCGAGCCTGTGACCCCTCGGCCCACAGGCCAATGCTCTAACTGCTGAGCCAAACCGACCAGGGCTTATCCTGTCCTTAATATTTAAAAACAAAGACAGTGAAAGTCCAAGTCCAATCTTAATATTTTTATGAATACCGAGAGGCTTACAGTTCCTTTCTCAGTTCTTCAATTTATTGTTGTGACTGAACAGTTTTAGATCTTGACCTAGGCTCACCTCCTTTGACTATTCTTTCTAGTGTACCCCATGTTCACCTACATGTGCCACAAACCCTTTAAAAGATTGTTGTTAAAGCATCCCCAACTCAACACAGCGGATGTAGTAGACTCTTACCAGGGAGGAGTCGCCACACAGCCCTGACAGACAACATGAATGGTTTGTTAGTCTCTCTGGTCTGCAAACTTCCCTTGTCCCCTTCCCACTGCCAGGCATGTCCATGGGCCCTTTCCGGCTCCAGGTCTAGTCCCCCCACCCCCACCCCCCCGTGTGGCTGGGCCCTTCTTCCTTTGCTTGAAGACCGATCCATGTCAATTTCTACCATGCCACTTTCTCCTTTCTCCTGGAATGTTAAATAAACTTTACTCAGCTGATTTACCTACTTTTTACCTCCTCCATTTTCCATATCATGGCTAGAACTCATCTTTACGCAACCAGAATGGCCCTTCAAGATGTTTATTCCCTGGTTGGGTAGCTCAGGTGGTTAGAGTGTCACCCCATACACCAGGGTGGCTTCAATCAGGGCCCAGACAGGAATCAACCAATGAATGCATAACTAGGTGGAAAACAAAGCCGAGATTACTCTCTCTCTCTCTCTCAAATAAATTTTAAAAAAGATGATTTTCTAGCCCTGGCTGGTTTGGCTCAGCGGTTAGAGCGTCGGCCTGCGGTCCCGAGAGACCCGGGTTCGGTTCCCGCTAAGGGCACGTACCTCGGTTGCAGTTTGTCTCCGGCCCTGGTTGGTCATGCGGGTGGCAGCCACTCCATGTGTCCCTTTCACGTGGATGTTTCCCTCTTTCTCTCTTCCTCTCTCTCCCTCCCACTCTATCTGTGCAAAAAATGGAAAAATGTCCTCGAGTGAGGATTAAAAAAAAAAAAATGTTTTTCTAAATAATAGTTTCTGTTTAAAAGAAACTGCCACTAACTTTTAAAATAACATGTTCTCACCCCGATTTCATGAAAGCATTCTGATTTCTTCATTTAAAGAGGAAGAAGGGAAGGCGTGACTATTTCCTGAGGGCTTGTTAAACTCCAACCCTGGGCCGGTGCTTTATGCATCGTTTTATTTAATGCTTACAGGAGCCTGTGGGAGAAGGGGTCACCATGCTTATTCACAGACGAGGACTGAGAGCCAGGAATGGAAGGGTCCTCTAGGTGACATCAGATGGTGAACGGTGGCCCTCGAGTTCACGCCAGAGTCCTTGGATGTCAGAATGCACACTGGTTCCATCGCTCATCTTGCCCTTGAAGAGAAGGGATGATCGTGGACACCTCATCTGTGGCCACTTTTCTTTCTTTCTTTTTTTTTTTTTTATCCTCACCCGAGGACATTTTTCCTTCTTCGTTCCGGTAGAGTGGGAGGGAGAGAGAGGAAGAGAGAGAGAGAGAAACATCGATGTGAAAGGGACACATCGAGTGGCTGCCACCCGCACGACCAACCAGGGCCAGGGACAAACTGCAACCGAGGTACGTGCCCTTAGCGGGAACCGAACCTGGGCCTCTCGGGACCACAGGTCGATGCTCTAACCGCTGAGCCAAACCGGCCAGGGCACCACTTTTCTTTCTTGATTGACAGCTCCTCTCCCGAGTCCAGACTTCCCACTTCCTGCAGGGGCGGCTCTGGTTCCGTTTCTCCTCTTCTCCTGCTCTCCCTCCAAGGGCACTTGGTCCTGGGCTCTGTCAACTCCAGCTCCAGATCCTGTTCTTTCTTGCTCTAACTTGAGCCCCAAGTCCTGTCCAGAGACTCCTGGAGTAGAACCCACAGAACTCCTCACCCTCAGCATCTACTCCCCATTCATCCTGTACTTCTGGCCGATTGACTGGTGCCAGTGGCCGGTGATGGGCACGTGGTGAAGAACATGGGCTGAGCGTCAGGGAGATGTCGGTCCGAACTGCAACCTCCCCTCTAATCGGTGGTCTGACCTTAGGCAAATTAAACAAATCGCTTTGGTTTTTTCCTTCTTTAAATCTGGGGACAATGAGAGACCCAACTCAAAATGTTGCTATAGGTTCAGTGACATGATATAGCTAACGAGATCAGCACAAGGCTGGTCCACAGAAAAACTCGTGAATGGTAGCAATTGCTGTGGTTACTGACATGGCATTCTTGCTACTACCTTCCTCCGCAAGCCCTTCATGGGCACCCACTGCTGGCCAGCCCAGACTCTTTGGCCTCCACCATCTGTAATCTAGCCTCGTATGTATCTGAAATCTAGCCTCGTATGTTGTGCTTATTTTTTTTTTAATCCTCATCCGAGGACATTTTTCCATTTTTTGTACAGACAGAGTGGGAGGGAGAGAGAGGAAGAGAGAGAGAGGGAAACATCGATGTGAAAGGGACACATCGAGTGGCTGCCACCCGCACGACCAACCAGGGCCGGGGACAAACTGCAACCAAGGTACATGCCCTTAGCGGGAACCGAACCCGGGTCTCTCCGGACCGCAGGCGGACGCTCTAACCGCTGAGCCAAACCGGCCAGGGCTGTTGTGCTTATTAATGGTGAACCATACCGTGCCCTGGAGAGAGCCCTGTTTTCTAGCCTGGGTTAGCCACCTCTGCCAAGAGAGAGTCTAACCACGTTTCCAGGCCTGCTACAATCATTTCCTCTGAAAACTCTTTTTTAACCCATTGCCTCTGCCTTGGGAAGTGAGCCCACCCGAGCCTTTATTTAGTCCTGTAGTCTTTACAAAAGGCCCCCTTTTACATTTCTATTTATGTGAAAGGCATACAGGTCTATACTTAGCAGTCACTTTATAAAGAGTCTTTATTGAAAAGTCTAAGAATGAATGAGCATGATCCTGGAGGCTCAGGGCTGTGCACTTCCTAAGGCTCAATTAGGAGTGTGTTGCTGGAGAATGACGGGCGTTTTGTGGCTCTGCGTTGAGTACCCTGCTCTGTGCTTGCTCTCACTGGAGTCCCTTGCTGTCTACATTGCTGCAGGGGGCAAACAGCAATTTAAAACCCTGACAATATTTCCTCATTTCCTGTTTGCCTCAGGGTGTCTGAGCTCATCATCGCCGTGAATCAACAGTGGGAATGAGAAGTCAGGAGCTGGCTCTGCAGTTGTGTTCTGTACTCAGATTCAAAGAAAATGGAGATTTTCCTCTTGCACTTTGGTAGAGAGAGCATCATTGGGGAACTCAAAACTGCTGGTGGAAAAGAAAAGACCTCGAGTGCCGTCGCCAGCTTCTTTGACCATCAACTTAGATAAGGTTTTGTTTGGAAATATAAAAAGGCTTGTTTTGGTTTCAAGAATGAGAGCATGCTGTGTCTCCTCTCCTCCTGGCATTTCCGATGAGCTGTGATACATGGTTCCCTTTGAAAGTTGAAGCCCGGCCCAAATTCGCAGAGAGCTAGGGATTTCTGACCTCGGCATGGTCTGCTGAGTTTGTCTTCTGTTCCAAACGCTTTAGATAAGGGGTGGTCATGGTTCAGGGGGAGGGTGGGAGTGCTGTGGTCTCTGATTTCAGGAACCTCTGTTATATCTCCGTCTAAAGGATCTTGCCCCGCATCCCTGTTCCCCCAGTGCTGCCATTTCGGTGCAGTGCCTGTTGGCTGAAGAGCTGGTTCTTTCCACAACAGTTTCATTCATACTTATCCATTCCCCCAATTTCTGATGACCCCAGCAGCTTCTCCCTGTACCGCCTTCTCATCCATCCACTGGTTGGAGCCCAGCTCTCTTATCCTAAACACAGGGCGTGGGATGTATTAGAAAATGCCCCCTTAGGATTCTAGCTGGTCCTGCTTTAACAACAGTAATGGGGGCCTCTGTTAACTAGACCCTTAGTACTGACAGGCACTGTGCTAAGGATTTCGTATTCATGAACTGGTTCACAATCCCATGAGACAGACCATTGTGATCCTTATTTCATATGTTAAAAAACCGAGCTTACACAACATTCTCAAGGCCGCAGACCTTGGGAATACCCGGGCCAGAACTGAAGTCCTGCCAGATGCCAAATCCACACTCTTAGCCTTCTCTCTGTAGGTCCCTCCGTGCTCAGAAGGTCTTCATTTCACCACTGCCTGGCTGTTGGCAGTGTGCTTGTTCAAAACAAAGCCCTAGATCTTATTTCAGCTCCTCCAACATGCCTTCCCTTGAGCATTTATTTTGAGGCTAAAAAATCTGAACATGAGCATCTCAATTAAAGTGCCTTTGAAAAGATTTATTAGCAGATTGCTTTCATCTTGACCATAACTAATCCTGGAAAAGGGAAACAGGACAAGTGGCCAGAAGCATCTTTGAAACTCTGCGTTGGGGGAAACGGGCCCAGACTGGCTTTTAAGGATACATTCAGTCCTCACAGGCCTGTCTGGGGTGGACGTGAAGCCCAATAAAGAAGAAGTCTATAAAAGAATCTTGCCATGCGAGGAACTGTGGGGAGCCCGCCTGATGAAAATCCCCACATCCTCAGTCAAGTCTCCATATACAGTCAAGTGACCTGGAACCGAAGGTGGTGGTCTCACGTTCAAAGTCTCCTCCCTCCTTCCTTCCTTTCCTCCCTGACTCAAACATGTATTGAGTTCATCCTCCATGCTAATCACTAGGTGCTGAGGGTTCAAAGGCGAACATGCAGAATCCTTATCCACCTGAAGCTTACGATAACAAGTGGGAGAGACAATAACAAATCGATCAACACATATATCATAGGTCAAGTAGTGAGAACAACTGTGATGAAAGAGGAAAGAGGTCAAGTGTCTGCAAAGCAATGGCATGGCCCCTTTGAGACGGGGCCAGGAAGGCCTCTCTGATGAGATAGCCTTTGAACAGACACCTGAGAGAATTAAGGGATCGAACCACCTGGGTTTGTGAAGAAAGGGTACTCCCAAAGGGGACACAGCAAGTGCAAAAGTCCTGAGGCAGGAGCATACTTGTCCTTTCAAGGAACTGCAAAGAGACCAGTGCAGCCAGGGCAGGGTGAGTGATGGGAAGAAGAGGAAATCAGGATGCAGGGCTGGCCAGGGTGGAATCAGGGCCAGAATAAGGAGCTTGCACTTTAAGTATCACAGGAGGCCACTGTAAGACCATGTTCTCTCTGGGGAGCCAGTCACCATGTCAGGAAGCTCAGGCTGGATGAATGAGTGATGAGACACCAATGGAGAGAGAGATTGTCTGCACGGAGGGGCACTGGATAGAGGAGAGAAGTTTTTTGAATATCCACCTCGGTGTAGCTGCTGGCAGAATGCAGCTGAGTGACCGACCTCAGCTGAGGCCACCTGGAGCAGAAGAGCTGCCCTGCTGAACCCAGCCTGAGTTCCTGACTCATAGAGCTGCAAGAAAGAATTTATGTTGTTTTAAGCCATTCAGTCTTGGAGTGTTTTATTAAGCAGCAATTGATATCCAAAATTGTTGATATCATTATCCCGATCCTATAAACCAGAAGTGGGCAAACTATGGCATTGGGCCAAATCCAGCCTGCCATCTTGTTTTGTAAATAAAGTTTTATTGAAATAGTCAAGTATGTTTACATGATGTCTGTGGCTGCTTTCATGCTACACAGCCAAGTTGGGTATTCGTGGCAACAGAGACCATCTGGCCTGCAGAGCCTACCGTGCTTATTATCTGATCGAAGAGTCTGCTGACCCCTGTTATAGACAATGTCTCAGGGAGTTGAGTAAACTTGGCCAAGATCATCCGCCAGTAAATGGCGGGGACTGGGACTCCAGGCCAGGTCTATCTGATTGCATGTGTTTTGCATTCTGCCACACTGATTCTTAGATCAGTTCTAATTTCAAAGGTGCAGACCCAGGGGAATTAACAACAACAACAACAACAACAACAACAACAACACAAAAATGCTCCTGTGTGCTGAGTTCCGTAAAGTCAAGTGAGCATGATGTCTTGCTTTCTTTTTTAGGAGGGAGGAAAGATTTACTTCCTATTCCATTTCTCCTTTGTTTTTTATGATATGTCACAGAGCTGCTTATGAATGGAAAAACTATGCTGAGATGAGAACACTGGGCTTCGCATCAGACACCTGCTTTCAGAACCTGGCGCCGCCACCTGCCACTTGCGTGAGCCTGTCCCTCAACCACCATGAGACATTAACTGAGACAGTACTTGGCCCTAAGAAGCCTGGTAGATATCTTTTCCTTAATTGTGCCCCCTGCATGACATTTCAATAGCAAAGATACACTTTACATTCACTTAAAAGAAGATTTTCATGCAGCCCCAAGAACTGATTCTCACTCCTTGGGGTGAAATAGCACTTGATGCTTGGTTCCCAAGGGGTTGGACCTTGTCTACACTTGCAATTTGCTTAGCAGCTTAGGGGAAATCACCTACCCAGGGCAAAGCATCCTTCTAGAAGCCTGATAACTGTTCCCTCATTCACTGTCAACAAGTCTGTGGGGTGGACATTCTTACCATGTATTTCCTGAACAGGGACCAGAGACTCAGAGCAGTAACTTATTCAAGGTCATCCAGCTCCTATATAGTAGTGACAGGACTTGCTTCTATCCCGCTCTAACCTCAAAGCCTTCACTCGTTTTTATTCATTTAAATTTTATTTTTCAGTGACAGTTTACATTTAATATTATTTTGTGTTAGTTTGAAGCCATCAATCTTAACCATGAGTAAAAGACCACTCTGAGAATGCAGGGCATTTTGAAACAAAGGTCCCTTCCTATTTTTCCCCAAGATTGAATTTGTAATGTCCCTGCAGAATGGTGGTTCTCCAAGGCCAGCAGCATCTCCCCTGCATGAAACTCATTCCACATGCAACTTCTCGGGCCCACCCCAGACCTCGTGGGTGGGGTCCTTCAGCAATCTGGGTTTTTGAGCAATCCTCAGGTGACCCTGATGCGGGCTGAAGTCCAACAGCCAATGCTGTAGCGGTTTTCTCTTGGATAGGACTTTGTATGTGGCAGGTGGCAGGTCTAGCATAGAGGGAAGAAGTTGGGGAATGTGTTCTTCATGGCTCTGAAATGCACCAGTAGCTCCGAAGGGGATTTAACCTCCTGTCTTCCACTATTAGGACAGGTCGGATTTCTCCTTTAGAAATACTTCTCTATTTTCTCCCGGTATCTCATCAACGTCGCAAGCTGCTTTTGCTCTGGCTAGGCCCCTTGGTTTCCAAAGAATGTTACTTCAAAGACATTTTACCAGCCATGATCTAAGTCACCATGATACATGTTGTCACCCCCTGTGACTCTTTTCTATTGTTGCTTTGTTGGTTAGTCGGGACTAGGTTAGGGGAACAAACAATCGCAACATTTTAGTGGCTTAAAATAGCGGTAGACATGTGCACACACACACAGGTAACTAATTGAGATGATGGGTGTCTTAATGAATGTGTGGCAATCATTTCAAGTGGTTACATATATCAACTCATTATGTTGTCTACCTCAAATTTTGTCAACTGTGCCTCGATAAAGCTGGGAAAAATAACACATTCTCTACTTAAACAAAAGTGATTGCTGTAAAAACAGAAACAGAAGTAGGCAAGCTATGGCCCAGGGTCAGATCTGGCCCCTGCTTGTGTTTGTAAAGAAAGTGAAACTGGTACACAGCCACGCCCACAAGTTTTCTTACCATCTAGGGCTGCTTTCACATCACACGTGGAGAGTGGAACACTTGCGCTAGAAATCATGTGACCTGCAAAGTTGAAAGTATTTATTATGCAGCTGTTTACAAAAATGTGTGCTGACTTGATTTCCTTATTTATTTTATTGATTCTCACCTGAAGATATTTTTCCATTGATTTTCAGATAAAGAGGAAGAGAGGGAGGGGGCGGAGAGAGAGAGAGAGAGAGAGAGAGAGAGAGAGACATCGATGTGAGAGAGACACATTGATTGCTTGCTTCCCACATGACCCCAACCAGGGCCAGAGATCAAATCTGAAACCCAGGAACATACCCTTGACTGGAATCAAACCCACAGCCCTTTGGTCCGACACTCTAACTTGAGCCAAACGGGCCAGGGCAAGTGTGCTGACTTTAAACAACAATGGTTTATCTTTCCCCATCCCCGGAGACTGGTGCATGTCATCCTCATGCAAGGACTCTGGTTAACAGGGCCTCCACCCTCCTGACTGGAGAGTTACTGTGGTGCAGGGAAGGGAGCACTGGAGGATCTCACACTGGGAATTAAACCTCCCACCCAGAATGTCACATGCTCCTCCCTCTCTCATTTCATTGGTCAAAGCAAATGATATGGCCCCACCTGACCTCAAGTGGTCAGAGAAGTGTCCTCCCCTCCTGTGCCCTGGAGGAGGGTGGGCGGATCAGATTGGATGACAGCCACTGCCAGTGGAAAGGGGAGCATCAGGGAGACTTTCAGGGGTGCAAAAGGAGGGCTCAGAGCTCTGTAACCACAGGTTAGTCCCTGCTTTCTGAATACCTGCATCGTGCCACTTGGGTTTTACGGAAGACCTCCATTAGTATGGTAACGTCTATTTTTTGTAAAAATGAAAATGTTCTTTGGATGTCTTTTGGTTAATGAAAACAGGTACAGTAGGCCCTTGAATAACACTCTTTCGTTCAATGTCATTTTGAAATAATGTTGATGAGATGCCAAAGGAACTTAACCCTTCTTTATATCAATTAGCCACTCTGTAAAATTGGTTTCATTATATGTCGTTTTGCTTAAAGTCACAGAACCTATACATGGATGTTAAGCGAGGACTTACTGTACTATCCTAATGTAGGTAGCAGCAATGTAACATGAACTTTCGGAAAGTGGACGATACTCTTCACTTTCTGCTATTTGGCTTACACACGTTTTCCTAGGAATGCTCTACTTTGGATGGGGCGGGGTGGGGGGGATCTGGATTTTCTTTACAGAGCTCAGAGCTTAGGACATGTACTCAGAGAACCCCAGCATAGGAGACGCTCTAAAGAGGGAGAAAGTTATCCTACTTAGCCATGTAGTCATTTTCTGGACAACTTGCTCATCTCGGTCTACTTGATACTATCAAATTGTTGTTAGTGTGCTGCAGGGAGTCCCTTCTGTGCTAAGGAAAACAAGCTGATGATAAGAGTTGCTGGAATATTTTTGCATGTATAACTAGGCATTTTGCACCAAATTTATTTTGCAAATAAATAAATAAAAATAAAACACGCTCTCAACTTCAAAGAAGTCACATTTTCAGCAATAAATGAACTTTGACAACATGGACTGGGCATGCTGATGCGATGTGCTGGGAGATGGACAGTAGCTACGCAGCTGTGGGGGCGGTGGTGGGCAGTCTTGGGCCGGGCCAGCCAGGAGTCCTCAGGAAAGAGTTGGAAGAAACGTTGCTTGCTCCTAGGAGCCTTCTCATCTCCCTCTGCTCTCTCCAGATGCTCATAACTATAAGCAGTAACCTCATTTTAAATCCCCACTGGGCAAAGCGCTTTTCCCCAAACCCCCTGGTTAATAAGTGTTGAAGCCTGAATCTGAAAGAGGCTTGCAGAGCTATGCCCTCTACCACTGTGATGTGGGCACCCTCAGCTAGGACTGATGACGGTTTCTAAAGAAATGTGTGTCATCCTTCGATACTGTTTAGCTACATGCTATTTTAATGCTATGCCATTAAATGTGACTGAATGTACACCTGTTCCTTAACTCTTAACGGCTACAGAGTATTGATGTACCTGTTTACTTCATTTGTTATTCATTCTCATGTTTTTCCTCATTTTGAACTGTTGTAGATTGCATAGGATGAGAACTTTAGTTTTTGCACGCATTCTGAATCATTTGCTTAGGGAAAGTTCTTAGAAGCGGACTATCTGGGTCTAAGGGAGTGCGTAGGATCACTGCTCACTCCACTTGGACGTCAACTCCGTGTAAATCACGTGGGATCATGCAAATCCCACAGTTTCGTAGCATTGTTTTAAAATTTCAAAATCTGTGACTGCTAGTCATCCATAAAGTGTATACTAATGAATGCTCCCAGGAGCCACATACAAGAATATATTCTGCCCAGGTTGGATATAATATCATTAATAATAAGAAAACCCTCCAGCAATCTGACACATTATACTAGGAATTTAATGTTTTAATTTTGCATTCTAATCAAGCATTTTGAAAATTGTGGCAGTGTGCTCTCCTGATTTCTTGCTCTGATCTGGTTACCTGCACTCAGAATGTTTCTTTGCTACAGTATTCAGGGATGTTATCAATGTCTGCTCAGAAGATCTGTCAGGCCAAGGGAGCAGGGAGCAGGACATGGAGTTTTTGTGCCAATGAATGATGCAGTTAGACAATGGCTGACCTAATAGAATACAGCTATTTTCTCATGTCAGCTTTTCATTCAATATGTTACAATGTGTCATTCGGATTGAAGCATATAAAGAAAATTTGGCCGGACATAGATACATAGATGGAAAAGGGAAGTGTATTTCAATAGCTCTTCAGATAACTGTGGCTATTTTTCTTTCACACTACACCAAGGTATTTCTTTAAGGTTTGTAGGCATGTGGAATGTAAAACCATATCAGTGAATTTTTTTGTATTCTGTTACATTAAAATCTACTGGTCGGTCTTGCAGTTTGAATGAATTTTCATTTTAAATCATGCTTGCTTTTGTAACATCATTGGTCATTTCTGAGATATACATATCTTCCAAATGTTGGCATATTTCTTATAATAATTAGTTAAATCACCTTTATTACTATCAGTGCTGAGCTCATTAGAAAGTATTTAAATATTGAGAAGCTGTTATGCTGATGGTAGATAAAATTTTTCAAAATTTTAATCTTCATTCGAAAGTTTTAATTTTGAAATTAGCAAAACACTGTCAGTTATTTTCCAAACTGAAATGACAGACACACTTCATTCATTTCTGCAAAAATATCTGTCAAATATATAATTTGCTAGTCTTTCCGCTATTCTTTGAAGTAAAAATTATGTTCCATGAGCTAGTTCAGCTAGCAACTCGAATCATTATACAAGTACTTTTTTCATGAGACTATCTATCATGCTTTGGCAGCAGCAGAAATGTATCATGTATACTTCCCTTTTATCACACAATATTTAAAAAATGTACTCAAAGTTGAGATTTAATAAAATTAATATTTTTTACTGCTTCATAAAGGGTTTTCTTCAATAAAATTGGCACTTTAAAAAATTGAGTGTGTGCCCATCTGGTCTGGCTCAGTGATTAAAGCAATGGCCTGAGGACCAAAGAGTCATGGGTTTGATTCTGGGAAAGGGCACGTACCTTGGTTGCAGTTTGATCCCCAGCCCTGGTTGGGGTTGTGCGGGAGGCAACCAATTGATGTGTCCCTCTCACATCCATGTTTCTCTCTCTTTCACTTTCTATCTCTCCCTCCCTCCTTTCCTCCCTCCCTCCCTTCCTCTCTGAAAATCAATGGAAAAATATCCTCAAGTAAGGATTAAAAAAAAATTGGGTGTGTAGCAGTGAGGGATGCAGTCACTAGTCACACAGTCTGGAGTCGCCACTTTGACTTGTGCGGAGATACCGTTGCTTTCACACCATTGCTGAAAATATCAACACAATAGCAGAAACACAAATAATGCTCAAATTTTATTATAAAACTGTTTTTGACATTTCACAGTTTGAACTCCCTCAGCATCTTGGATGGGCATGCCCAGGAGTCCAAAAGCACATTTTAAAAGCCTCTGACCCAGGATGACCTAGAGAAGGTAAGAAGTAGCTCTCTACCCCCTGATCCACCTGTGATTGGGATACAATACTCAGTGGCCTATAGCTATAGGCTACAGAGTATTTGGCTGCCATGTATGAGCACAAGTGTAAGTTCATCAGGATTAAGAATGCTAGTTTTGACTTTTTTCAAAGAGAGATGAGAGACAGTGAGTTAATGAGTAAAGAGGGGGTCAGAGTCTCTCCAGGAGGATGGGGAAATGTGTGTGTTGGGGAGTTTCAGTAGTCTACCTCGGTGGTGAGAACGGCAAAGAACTCTCGGCACGTAACCACTCCATTCAAACCCCTGCACTAGGGGACTTGACCGATTCTCGCATCGGGGTTGCCCAGCATTCTAGCAGCCCAACACCACATCCCTGGGACCACTCGGTCTCCTTTTGCGTTCCTGCCTGGAAAACCTCAGAGTTGTCACAGAATGTATAGCTGGTCCCAGCCAACACCTGGTGTGAAGCCCTGACTTCCCTTTATAGATCATTTACTGAAAAAGGGTTTACAGTTGTGACTCCTTCTGTCCCTTTGAGATATGCATGCATCGTGAGGGAGACTTGGGCCTCTGTCTTCCAGCCTCGGTGGGAGGACAGGATCCCAAGGTAATTGCCAGCTAGAGGACACAGCTGACCTAATGCGTGTACCCTGACCGACCCTTGTGACTTTTCACTTCCCTGACGCTACTGGAGCCCTACTTGCTGCCGCTCCCCACTCCCTCATTCTCCCTTTATTTATTTATTTTTGTTTGTTTTTGTTTCTCTTTATTGATTTGAGAGAGAGAAGAAGGGAGAGGGAGAGAGAGATGGAAACATCAATGAGAAAGAACATCGATTGATCGCCTCCTGCATGCCCCTCACTGAGGATTTGGCCCACATGTGCCCTGACCGGAATTGAACTGGTGACCTCTTGGTGCATGGGTCGACGCTCAACCACTGAGCCACACCGGCTGGAGTCATTCTCCCTTTAAAATGCCCAGTTGCCCCTGTGCAATCAGAACGGAGCTCAGCTCTTTCCCCTATTCCGTAGCTACTAAACGAGATCTGTTTTCATGGCTTTAACTCATGTCCGGCTCTGTTTATCCTCGAGGGTGGTGAGAGAGAGCTTACTAAGGTAGATGATGTCTTCAGGAGATTAGTGGACATTTGGTCCATGCCAAAAGGTCCTTGACAGTTGGTCCTGTCCAAAATGTCCAAAGAGACATTTGGTCCATGCCAAAATGTTCTTGCTATTTGTCCATAATATTTGGTCCTGTCAAAACATCCACAGAGACATTTGGTCCATAGTTCATGTAAATTCCACTCTTGTACCTGATTTGAACCCTGACCCATCTACCTAACCCTGTGTTCCATCACCAGCTAGTCTGCCAAGGCAAGGAGGGTTGTTATTAACAATAGAGTCACAACCACATTATTGATCCAATAAAATTTTTTTTATGTATTAATGTATTTTTTTATGTATTCATTCTATAAACAAAAAGTAGCAATAAACATTAAGGGCTGTTTGAACCCAGGGACATTTTCCAAGCATGGATGTTTTGGCCAGGACCACACACATCAAGTACATTTCTGCACAGTCATGTATCTCCTTGGATTCTCCAGACAGGACCAAATGTCCCACAAGTGCCCAGGAGCAGGGGCAGCATCTCCCCAGGCCTGAGCGATGCTCTAGGGCCGCGGGTCTTTGCACGTCGTCTGCAGCGTTACCCCCGAGAGCTGGGTAGAAACACAGACTCCTGATCTCAGTCAAACACTCTGGGACTGGGTTCACCTGGGCAACCCCTCCAGGTGATTCTGATGGGCACTAAAGTTTAAGACATAGCTGTGGGGAATGCAAGAATTTCAAAGGCAAAAACTTGTGTCCTATTTTTAGGGACGAGCTATGACACTGGATCTAAGCAGCGGCACTGACTCTCCCGCCAGGCCAGCCTCACCATCCTCCTGGGCTTCCGGACGCTCAGCCAGGGCAGCGCCACGGCCGCGGGGCCCCGGAGTGAACACAGCGCCCTTCTCAGAGCCGGGCCCCGCGGTGAGGCGTGAGCGGCTCCGCGTTAGTCCTCCTGGTGCCAGCTCGTCTTCGGCTCCCTATTTCTGCCGAAAAACTTGATCACAAAGCAGTTATTATCCTACAGATATGATGTCGAGGAAAGCAATCCAACACGAAAGAATATATGCACGACTTTTTATTTTTTAATTTTTATTGATTTTAGAAAGAGAGGAAGGAGAGAGAGAGAGATAGAAACATCAACGAGAGAGAACATCCACTGGCCGCCTCCTGCATGCCCCCCACTGGGGATCTGGCCCACCAGGGATGTGCCCTGACCAGGAATCGAACTGGCAACCTCCTGGTGCATGACACTGAACCACTGAGCCACACAGGCCAGGCACGACTTTTTTTTATATTGAGTTCAAGATGAAGCAAAAGTGTTACAATGAAATACAGTGGTAGCTCTGGGGAATGGTATAGACTGAGAAGTGGCACCATGGAACCTTCTAGAGATGGCACCATGTGATTAAAGGTCGTGTGCGTATACAGATCTGCACCATCTCATCGAAGTGTGCGTTGAGATGAATGCATGCCAAGGTATGTTTTACCTCAATATAAATGAGTCGCAGACCTTCTAACACAAATGTAAACAATAGGCGTAAGTGATGAATAGACTAAACTGGGTTGCATCACATCAGTGTGACCAAGCCATGGTTTGGCCCCGCCTAGGGCAGCCTCTCCGACCACGAAGCAGGTTCATAGCTGGTTTCAGAAGAACGGATACGAACAGTTAGATGAGAAAGACTGAAGCCTGTTAGTGCGAGGAAGCATCCGCATTCTGGGCTGTACCCTGGCTCATATGCAAATGTGTGTACAGATACATTTCTCAACATTAGACCTTAAGCACTTTCCAGGGAATACTTTCCAAGGCAATTACTTCCTGCTGTTAATTGCCAATTAACAAGTAGGAGATAATCACCCCTCAGTTGTACTGTGGGTAGGTAAAGCAGTATAAAGGCAAGTAATTAACACCCAGTCTTTCAATTTACTAATTAATCTAGCAGGGCAAGAGCAGTTTATTTAGAATATGTTGAAGGCGCAGAATCCCTAAAAATTCATTTTTCACTGTGCTGGTAAATAATTGAAACCCACACCTTTCATTGGTCCCATTCATCCCTCTCTTTTGATGCCACTCAGCTTTGAAGTACCATCCCTAATAGGAGATAGCTATTTATCCATGTCTTTAACAGCCTCATGAATATTTCTTCCCTGCTATTCCTCGCTAGCCCTTTTTAGTTCTCAGTTTTCTCTCCCAAGTCATATTTTTCTTCGCCTCTTTCACTTCGTATGTTGACTTTTGGTCACCATAACCACAAAAGCTGCTTAGGATTTTCTTTGCTGAGGGCTAGTAATGACTCTCTGGTTTATGTAATGCTTTCTAAATG
This sequence comes from Molossus molossus, assembly GCF_014108415.1. Taxonomy (NCBI): domain Eukaryota; kingdom Metazoa; phylum Chordata; class Mammalia; order Chiroptera; family Molossidae; genus Molossus; species Molossus molossus. The sequence goes on from NW_023425352.1 coordinate 14,612,265, forward strand.
TAACTGTTCTTTAAAAATCACCAAACAACAAATGTTGGCGAGGGTGTGGAGAAAAGGGGACTCTAGTACACTGCTGGTGGGAATGCAGACTGGTGCAGCCACTGTGGAAAACACTATGGTGTTACCTCAAAAAGTTAAAAATTGAACTGCCATTTGACCCAGTGATCCCACTTCTAGGAATATACCCTAAGAAACCTGAAACACCAATCAGAAAGAATATATGTACCCCTATGTTCATAGCAGCACTATTTACAATAGCTAAGGTCTGGAAACAACCCAAGTATCCATCAGTAGATGAGTGGATCATAAAACTGTGGTACATGTATACAATGGAATACTATGCAGCTATAAAAAAAGAAAGATCTCTTATCCTTTGAGATGGCATGGAAGGACCTGGAGAGTATTATGCTAAGCGAAACAAGCCAAGTAGAGAAAGACAAATATCACATGATCTCACTTATTTGTGGAATATAATGAACTAAATAAACTGCTGAACAAAATTAACCCAGAGACATAAAGGTGGGGTACAGACTGACAAGCCTCAGAGGAGGCAGGGTTGGAGGGGAGAGACAAACCACAGAACTAACATGTGCATGTATACATGGCCAATGAACATAGACAACAAAGCTGGAGATGGGGCGGGAGGTAAGGGGAGGAGGGTGTCAATGGGGAAAAAAATGAGAAACATCTGTAACAAAAACAAATTAATAAATAAAAATAAAACCTGGGGAAGCTTGTTATAAATGCAGACCCCTGGGCCTCACCTCCTGCCTTCCACTCTCCCCTCCCACCCCCTAGTGATTCCAGTCCTGAAATGCTAGGTTGGGGCCAGAATCTGCATTTTAAATAGTCCCCCCCACTTCCAGTGACTTGGAGGCAGATGACCCCATTTGCAGAAATACTGCTTGGGTGGACGACTGACGTCTTCGGTGTTTTTTCCTAGTTGAGAAGGTACATTTCTAGGAAACAGTACAATATCTCTTATGTGTGAGCCGCCCACTTGGGTCTCTGACCTTCTCTGTCTGAGCTGTGAATAAACTGAGAAATCAAAGAAGGAAATTCAGCAGATGATGGCAGGAATAGCCTCTTTGTACTGGTAAGATGAGTTTCGTGTGAGAGCCAAGCAGGCCAGATGACCCCCCAGAACATGGCAGCCAGTCCTCAGTCACTGTGGACAGGAGCTGGCCTCACCACCCCACGCGGAGGGGCAGCCTAGGCAAGGGCAGAGAAGCAGAGAGGAGAGGGACTCGCTTATGCTTCCTAAATTTACTCATCTGAGAAGTGACTTTTCTGCCCTCGCTGCTGCTGCTGAATCTACATCTAATCTTTTTCATCTCAGCCTGGGTCTTGTCCCCTTTCCCGGCTGCTTTAGCTTGCCCCTGGCGCCAAGGATGGGAGATCTACCCAAAACTAGCGTATCCAGTGACTGGCCCCGAGCTGAGCAGTCTCTTTCCCAACCGAGCCCTGACCTGGGTGGGTCCATGGCCGGGCGGTCGGCCCTCAGCTTGGCATTTCCTGTGCACTGAAAACCAGGGAGACTTGGGACAACAAGCTCGACCTTCTCTTTGCCCAGCACCCCCACCCCCCTCCTCACTATGTTGGGGCTCACTGTGGGTGCCGTCCAGCCTGTAGGGCAATCTCCCAGGTGAGCTGGGTAAGGAGCCATCCGCCAGTAATGTGTCCACCCGCTCCTTCCTCTCCAGGGCCTTGTGGTTCAGGACACGACGCGTCTGATCCTGCAACTTTACCCCTTCTCCCCACATTCCGCTGGACCCGAACGTCAGTGTCACAGGCTGGGTTCTCTGGAAAGCAGATGTCAAGATACAGATTCATTTGCAGAAGGTTCCTTGGCAGTCCTGTGGGGATCACCGCCTGTGGAAAGCGAAGGAAGGAAGACTGACCGGGCCGAGGGAAACGCTGGGCTGTGGTGGAGTCTCAGTGGCTCCAGCCAACCCTGCGGGAATTTCGAAATGTCCCTTTGGAGTTGTTATGAGTTGGGGCAAGTGGACCAAGACTGTACACTGCCCTGAATTTACCAGTTAGTGAGTAGAAGCTGCCCGGCAAAGGGGCATAGCCTGGGCAAGTGACTCCTTCTCAGAGGCATTGTCTGAAGAAGGCTGATACCCGAGGAGGTCTGGGGACCAGTGTCTACTACAGGGGACATGTTCTCTTACTTCTCCTAGGCCCCGTCTTCCTTTTGTTCCAGGACAGCCATCAGAGAGAAGGCTATGTTCTCCACATCGCGGGAGAAGGTCTGTGATCTCCTGTGCCAGAACTAGCTCTTGATGTGTTAAATGGGAGCATTTAGAAAAAGAACTTAGAAAATGTTTCATTCTCAACAGTGTCTGGCTTATAACCAATTATCTTGTAAGAAAATGCTATTTTAAATTTAAGCAGCTTAATTATAACTCTTTTTCTTTGTAGCTCTTCTGTAATAATCCTAATGCCCCCAAAGCATCTGGTTAGATAACTTGGGCTAAGTAGGGGAAAGATACTATACACAGAGAAACCCAAGAGAAAATCATAGAAATATTTTTAAGAATGTTTTTAATCTGCCTACATATATTTTCCTCTTTCCTTCTTAGCTCAAAGTTACCTGAGGACTAGGGACATGTTATTCTTATTAAAAATTTCTCCTATGGTATTTAGCATAAGCCTTTGCATATGGAGCACAGAGGAAACTAGTATATATCTCGATCGCTTTTATGAAAGTTCGTGTACATTGGTGCATTTGTTATGTGTGTAATAAATTATCCCCAAACTTAGCAGCTTAGCAATAAGCATGTCCCACAGCTGCCGAAGGTCAGGGATTTGGGAAAAGCTTGGCTGGTGGTTCTGTCTCGGAGTCTTCCCTGAGGTTGCATCACATTGTCGTCCAGGCCGGCAGTCATCTCAAGGATTCGCTGGGGCTGGGGAATCTGCTTCCAGGGACACTCACGTGATGGGTGGCACGTCTTAGTTCTTCACCGGTTCTTGCCAGAGGCTGCTCCACCGAGTTGCCTGCAACATGGCAACTTGCTTCCCCACGAGCAAAAGGACAGAGTCAGAGACAGAGAGAACCTAAGAGGCAAGCCACAGCCCTTTCTAACTTAACCTGAAAAGCGACATGCGTCACTCTGGGGTTGCTCACAGAGCAAAGGGAGACTCTGCCAGGGTGTGAACACGGGAGGTTGGGATCACTGGAGCCCTCTTGGAGACTGGCTACCGTAACCAGCACAAATTCTTGATCATGCATCTGAAGTTTGGCACATGAGAAAACACCCTGGGTTTCAGACTCAGATATGGAGTGAGAAAAACTCCCTTCTGCCACTCACTACTTGTGCGACCTTGAGTAAATCACTCACTTTAATTTAGCTCTTGTTTTCTTATGCGCAAAGTGGAGACAGCATTACCTTCTTCAGAACAGTGTTGTGAATAATGAATGAGGTAAACTCTGCAGAAAGCCTAGCCCAGGAGGAGCCCCAAGAGAGGGACGTAATAAGTAGTCGCTGTGGTCATTAATATTAGGTCAGCATTCTTTTCCCACTAATATATTATGGCATGTTATCAGCCCAAGGACCGCTGCTACCCCGAGGGCCCCATCGACATTTCAGGTGTAGATTTGCAGCTGGGCAGGAGTCTATCCAAGCCAAGAGCTGTATCTTCAGGACTCTTACCACCCCCAGCGTCCCCTGGCAGGGTGACAGTCTTCATCTGAGTGGGGGACACAGCCCTCCCGGTTCAGGTCACTAAAGGTACCTGTGCCTCCTCCAATTTGTTTTGGTCAATGTCAGGGCAGATTAATTATTGCAATGCATTTCTTGAGCTGAGTTTGTCTCAGTCTCAAAACAGCCCCAGGGGAGAGGACCAAGGCTGTGATTCTAATTCTCTGTAATCACAGTTGATATTATCATTGTTTAGAAGCATTTGTATTTTCCCCGACAAAATGTCAAACACACGAGGAAAATTCCAGTTTGAATTCTAGATGAAATGTTTAAAAGCACACGAGTGGTCTGACAATAATCACCCTGTTCCAGCTCTCTGGCTTTAAAGCTCCCGTAGTGCCAATTAGCTTACAGATGCCATCGAGTACAATGAGGGGGAAATCGTGTTTTAAATTAGTTGTATGCTGAAAATTCTTCATATAGGAAACAGAATGAAACATCACTAATCTCTTTTGGGATGGGGTATATGGTTTGTTTTAGTCCTGCCCAGATTGTTCTAGCTAGTCAAATAACCTTTGCTCTCAATTGAAAATTCTAACCTTCATTATAAGTAACACATTTGTCAAAGGTTTCTGTGCATATTGTCCAAACATGTCCCTTTGGAAGAAAGCAAATATGAAAAACATTGAAGCTTGCCAGATGAATAATTCAGTGGATTTATTTCCCCCTCTTGTTTATATTATCCAAAGACTCTTGGTTTCCCAAAGGATTCACTATAGCACGAAACTCCCAAGTACATTTCAGGTGTAATCTGATTTGCATACATCTTTCCAGGAATACACGCGCCCTGTCAAGAGCGCTTTGGTTATATGGTTAAGGTCAGTGTTGCACCTGACTACTTTTTCACAGGTGTTTACACGCACATAGAACAAGGGTGTTTTGAAACCTACAATGTAATTCTAAATGGAAATGTGCTACAGAAATTAGCTCACTTTAGGCATCTTTTGTTGCATATCTAAAGTTTACAAGGCACTGCAGGAGGGCCAATAAGTAATTTATTCCTCTCTTCCACTCTTTATGCGATTTTTCCCCTTTAGCTAATTCTCGAAAAGGCGTCTTTCATTAAGAACTTGAAAGTATTCTTTCTTTTTCTCAGATGCATAAATATTTTCTTTGCTATTATCACTGAGAGTTGAAATATGTTTAAATAAAAGTTTTGCCCCAAAGGTATGTTATTTTATCTTTGTTCATGGAATGGAATGAAATGAAATTAAGATCTGCTATGCTTTGAAATTGATGATTCAGGTCCACTTTAAAGAGCATACTTTATTGCTTTTTAGAGAGATCTCTTTATATTTTGAAACTAAGGCATTCAAACCTCAGAATTAAGGAAGAATCTCAGAATCTAAATTGTGTTTTGTATTTAAATAATTGAAAGGCTTTTCATTAAAATAGTGCGTGTTTATTAAAGAGTTTTTGAAAAATACAGAAACATGAAAAAGAAATGCATATACTCATCATCTCCTTTTTAAAATTATCACCTAAGGATGGATGGATATATATATATATTTGATATGAGAGACAGAGAGGAATAGAGAGAATCATGGATGAGTTGCCTTCCATGTGTGCCCTGACTGGGAATTGAACCTGCAACCTTTTGCTGAACAGGATGATGCTCCAACCAACTGAGTCACCCAACCTGGGCCTCATCCTTTCTTTACTCAAAGAGGAACACATGGATATTTTTGTGTATTTTCTTCTTTTTTCCACATTTGTAAAAAATGTTTAATTGGATTTCTGAATCTGATGGAAAACCTGCCTGCAGGGGGGTCTTTTCCAGAGAAATATCTCCTGCTTAATTATAAAGCTTTCCTTGTAACAATATAAGAAACATTTTTTCCTATTAGGTTTCATCCAGATATCATTGTAATTGAACATATTAGCTTTCCACTTTTTTGTCCCGACTCGTTAGTGTTACCAGTAGGATCAAGTGTGATTTACTTAGAAGAGATTTCTTCTCAGGACTCTTGTGGTACGTTGGGTATTATGCTTGTTGGGAGTTCCACTGGCCAGTAGACCAGGTCACTGACACCCTGACTGATACCATTATTCTTAACTATTTTGATTTGGAGTTAACTCTTGGTCATCTGAAGCATACCTTCAAGCATTCTTTTAAACAAACATAAATTGCTGATATATTTTTAGAGCTTTTACATAACTATCTTCCTCCCTGTTAGCTTTATATGTGAAAAGATGGGAATATAACTGTGTGATCACAGTTCACAGTTTTCCTTCTCAAATCCGTAACTTTTGCTTTATTGTTTATTATTTCTTGTTGCAGAGTGAATTTTTGAGGCCATATGATTTTTGTACCTTCATGTGCCATTTTTTTGGTGGAAGCTGGATGCCTGAAGAAATTTTCTGTACATTGTAACACTTTGCCAGGATGAGAGGAGGCTCTTTAAGTAGTTTTGCCTCAAATAAAGTAAGATCTTTAATGGAGCCTCCCTGTTCCTGGGTTGAAACTGATTGCTCTCTCTGAACCTCAGGGTTCTCCCTCTTCCCCACTCCCTGCCTTTTTGTTCTTGCAAAATGAGGATAATAATATATCACCAGATCGTTGTAAGGATTAAATCGAGACACTGCATGCTGAAGGCTTATCTAGTAAATACGATCCTGCTTAGTTAAAAGAAATAGTAATTGTTTGTATTTTTTGTTGAATCTTGCTTCAACAAAATACGTTATAGTTGGCAAAACAAAGAACTATCCAATGGCCCCCATACTCAATTCGACACACACATTCCAACTCTTCATTCGAGTCTATGTAATAGCATTGACATGCATCTACTTATATTCATCTTTTCAGATACGTGACAGTGTTCTCTGAACGCAGAACGTTGGAAAGATATCATTTTGGGGGAACTTCTCAGGATTTCCCTTTGGGTTACCCCCAAGTTGTATGTGCATGTGAATGTGGGGGTAGAGAGGGGAAGAGGAGAGCTGAGGGTCAGGTCTTTGACCGACTGGCTGACTGATGGGGGCCAGGGGAGAGGACCCACGGAAGCTCTGAGTGAGGGCAGCATCGGGCGCCCAGCGGCCCTGCGGGGCTTGCTGTTCCGCCCGCCTCCGGGTCAGCGGGAAGCATGACCCATTTGATTAGATGTAAGGTACCTTTACCTTTACATACGGAGTTTTTCCGTATCATGCCTGGGAAAACGAGTCTTGGACTGCAAGGTGGTGTGGGCTCCCTCTGAGGAGGAGAGATTGAGAGAAGGTTTCTTTTCCCTCCTCCTCCCCCTTTCCCATCACCGCTCCTGCCTGCACCTCCTCCCTCTCTCCTCCATGGGTCTCCTCCCTGTAGAATTTGCACTAATTAGAGGAAAGGGTTTGCCCTGTGAGGTGTTGGAGAAGGTCACTGGGAGGATGTGACTTCTGGTTGACCTGAGCTGACCCAGGCAATGGGGGGCTCTTCATCCCATCCCCCGTTCTTGGAATATCCGTTGTGCTTGCGATTCCTGGGCCAGCAGCCGGGTTCAAGGACTCCGCCTTCAGAGAGTGTGGTGGAGACCACCTGGGCCGTGTCTGTGCCTGGGCCAGTTACACATTACGGTCTCCATGTAAACGCCCAGGGCCCTAGAGAGTGAGTGAGGACAAACCTCTGGTCACTTCCTTGCCTATTAAACCTGCCACCTGCTCCTCTGCAGTGGCCTGTTCCTCCTTTGGCCCCTCGCTGCCATCCGTGGACGGGGCCAGTCTGTGACCCCGTAGAGGGCACAGTTGCTGCATGAGGATTTCTTTCCCTTTTACCGCCATCGTGTCTTTTTTTTTTTTCCTTTATCCTCACCCGAGGACATTTTTCCATTTTTTGTTCAGATAGAGTGAGAGGAAGAGAGAGGAAGAGAGAGAGAGAAACATCAACGTGAAAGGGACACATTGAGTGGTTGCCACCCACACGACCCAACCAGGGCCGGGGACAAACTGCAACCAAGGTACATGCCCTTAGTGGGAACTGAACCCGGGTCTCTCTGGACTGCAGGCCGACGTTCTAACCGCTGAGCCAAACCAGCCAGGGCCGCCATCGTGTCTTTTTTGACTATAGCTCAGACATTTTGCTATTCGGTTTGCTCCCTTGAGAGTCACTATTCTATCTTCTGATATATTCTCTAGCCAAGAAGATTTTACTTTTTATGGTTTGCAGTATAAAAAAGAGTAAGTTGGTTTTTTTCATGTAATGAAATATGAAATTGTGTGATAACACAAATACATGCGTGTTCCAACCTTGAGAAACTGCCCAGACTCGGCATTCCTGTCGGAGGTAGACGCCGTCCTGCCCTGTCCTCCGACGCTCACCTGGGCGGGGGGGCAAGGCTGTCTTTGAGAATGGAGTGACCCCACAGACACAAAGCAATCTTTCCGAACTCGCCAGCGTCTGGGACACTGCACACCGAGAGAGGGTGTACCCGCTTCGTGGCGTTCTGTGAACGTCCCAGTCATCACGAACACCGATTATTAGAAGACACGGTTTTGCTATGAGTTTTATTTCTAAATGATGTCATCCTATGTGTATCAACAAAGCCTTAGTGACTCAATACTGTTTAACAGTCAAGTTTGAAGTTTGATACACCTGGATTCCAATGCTGGTTCTCTCTACTTAATTCACCTCTCTGAGCCTCAGTTTCCTTTTCTGTAAAATGGAGCAATAGCAACTGTCTCACAGGCTTTTTGTAAGAATAAAATAATGTAATGTAGCAAACCACCTGGAGAGTACCTGGCGTGCAATAAATCCTCATTAAACATTAGCTGATATTTCCCTAGTAGAAAACAATCGTTTTCTATTTTCTTTTCCTCTATTCCCAACAAAGGCCACCTAACTTCAAATGATTTCCACGAGCGACAACCATTATCTAATTCACCAAATGTGATCTTATAGCCTAATGATGAACCCAGACCACAGCATGGGGAAGTGAGGTACCCTTATCTTTTATTTAAATAGGGCCTCCATGAATGTCTTAGCTTCTGATGTGCATTTTTAAAGTCAGAAATGGGCCTGGCCAGTGTGGCTCAGTGGTTGAGTGTCGACCCATGCACCAAGAGGTTGCCAGTTTGATTCCTGGTCAGGGCACATGCCCAGGTTGTGGGCCAAATCCCCAGTGGGGGGCATGCAGGAGGCGGCCAGTTGATGTTTCTATCTCTCTCTCCCTCTCCCTTCCTCTCTCTGTAACATCAATAAAGAAAAAACATTTAAAAAAAAAATAAAGTCAGGAATAGGAGGAGAAAAAACATGAATTATTTCTTCCTTGTTACAACTAGAATCAGAAGATTCATAAACCAAAACGCTTCATGATTTGCTAATGTTGTCATGTAGAGTCCTCAACACCCTAGGATATTTTCTTTTGCCAAAGTTCCTATTGAGTAGCCTGTTTTGTATTTTCCTCTTCCCAACAAATATCTGACTGTACGAGGCTATGTCGGAGAAAACAGGCTCTAGGCTTCCTCTGTACGGACAACTCTGAAATGAAATTGAATTAGTGTCGACATGAACTTTGCCTCGGCAATCGAGATTTGGAAACCCCAGAAACAGAAACCTTGCTTCTTGCAAATATCTTTGCACGACATTTGAAGGTATCTTGCTTAAATATGAATTGGGAAATGGCTGTAGGAATAAGACTGGGCACCTGCCTGCATGGGTGAGGAATATGACAGGAGGTACAAGGGATGTCCTCAGGCCTGCAAAGGGTTACCTATGCAATTTCTCCACCATTGACACTTGGGGCTAGTTAATTCTTTGTTGCAGGGCAATGCTTTTCAACCGGTGTGCTGCAAGAATTTTTAAAACATGCAATACCTGACCATTTAGTCAGGGGCACTGACCTCTTTCCCCTTAGATTGTCAAATAAAATAAATGACAACAAACAACACAACAATAGCCATCTGATGTGAATGCCCGGTCTTGAACCATAAATATATAGGTCGTATAATAGACTTGCATCTTATTGGTTACATCACATAATAAGGTGGCATCTGATTGGTTAAATCTTGGTACCAGAAATCCTCATATACAAGAATAAACACCTGATTTTTTAAAAAGTTACTTTGGAGCAAAAAAAAGGTAAATACTATTATTATTATTATGATTATGATTATGGTTATTGTTATTTTAAATTGTCAAAAAATATATTTTGGGCGTGCTACAAAATTTTAGTAATTAGTTTTTGTGTGCCATGAGATGAAAACAGTTAAGGTCATTAAACAACATAGTAATGAATCTCAAATGGCATGTATGCTATAGGATGTTAACAGATACTATGAATGAGGGGCTTCCCTGGAAATTAGGTTAGCAAAATGCAGGATTAGATGGGTTTCTTTACTATGGACTTTCCAGAACCTTCAATATATTAATACCTATTGTCACTTTGTAAGGCAGGACACAGTATGGAGCATTCCCTGAATTTATTTGACAGTGAGATAATGCATTTATTATATCACATAATGAGAAGTCCAGATGTAGGTAAACTTGGGGTCCCCTTTCTCTGAGGTCCTCTGGGCTTCCACTCACCAAGTGTTGGCTCTGTTTACAGGCTGGCTCCCCCCAGGTCTGCTTCCTCACTCACAACTCGGTGTGTGGAACACACTCGTCTTGCCACAAGCCCTGAGCCACTCTGCCCTTGAGTCCTCAACTCGACCTGGCATAGGTCCCTGGACTCATCACTGGCCATGACCTGCTACCGGCCCGCAGGGAATGGTTCCTGAAAAGTCAGCCACCACGTCTACTGAGTGTTTTTATAAGCAAACCTACTGACAGCAGCCGGAGGACCTTTGAAGGGATGCCTTGTTTTTTAATAAGCTCTGTGGCATATACACCATGAAAAACCCCACGCTAGCTCAGATGTGCAGGCTTGCTGAGCATCTCTGTGAAATGCGGATGCCGGTAATGCTGAAGTCAGTGCCCATCCCCGTATCTCCTTAGCAGCCCTTGAGGTTCTGGACTTATTGCCATTCTTTGTCTCTTACTTCTTTTTTTCTCTCCTGTTCTCCTATTCTCCTTCTCCCCCTCCTCTTCTTCCCCTCTGATTTTGCAATCTTGACCACCATTATATATATATATATTCTCTCTCTCTCTCTCTCTCTCTCTCTCTCTCTCTCTCTCTCTCTGGTGTGTTTGTTTTTGCCTAGCAAAGGATACATCGTATCGATGTTTTCCCGGCCTTGGAGAAACAATAGGTTCACTCTTCTTTCATGACAGTCCCATGTCGCAGGTGGGCAGTGGCACAGCCCAAATCCCTCTATCTGATTTCAGAGCCAGCTAAACTTCCTAGAACTCCACCGCCAACCGTACTAGTATTGTTAACAATAACGCACCGTTAAGGGGGTACCACAAACGGGGAGATCACTCGGACAGCCGTGGAGCACCCACGCGGGAGTGGCATTTTCCTCCCGCAGTCTTGGCTTCCGGCCCTACTCTGTATGAGACTACTGTGGAATCGAGTGGGTTGATTTTCCACCTGCACATCAGAGAGATTAATAGCTGGCTCACTTTGAAAGAGCAATAGGAGTGGCCACAATCAAGCTGTCCTGATCGTTGTTCCTCCTCGTCTTTAGTAACTGTCCCTGTCAGAGTCCCCTCCTTCCTCCGAGCCCCGTCCTTCCTTGCTCTCGGGGCTGAGGCTTTGCCCTTCCCCCAAGGGCTGTCCCTCCATCGCTCTTCCTCAGCCAATTGCCCTTCATTTTCCGAAAGAAGCGATTTTTCTGGGTGCTTCAGCTCCAGGAAAACCTGAGCTCAATAGAACCGTTCTGGGAAGCATCCCGAATGAACACCTTATCGCCCGTTCGGTTCATTTCAAGATAAAATGGCCAAGCAGGAGAGAGAACCTCTTTAAATGTCATTTGTAATCAAGGCAGGCCTCTGTGTTGCCCAATCAGCCAGCAAGGACTTTTTTTTTCTCTCTGTAGTTGTATTTATTTATTTATTTTAATCCTTACCCGAGGATATTTTTTCATTGATTTTTAGATAGAATGGGAGGAAGGGAAGGAGAGAGAGAGAGAAAGAGAGAAAAAAAAGAGACAGCGAGAAACATTGATATGAGAGAGACACATTGATTGGTTGCCTCCCACACAACCCCGACCAGTGCCGGGGACTGAACCTGCAACCAAGGTACGTGCCCTTGACCGGGAATCGAACCCATGACTTTTTAGTCCGGGGACCAGCGCTCTAACCGCTAAGCCAAACTGGCCAGGGTTTTATTTGTTTATTTTTACAAATCTCTCCTTCTTTGTGAAGATGGAGGGATAAAATTTTGGACTTTGGTGAAAACATATGTATTTATGTAATTTTCATGTCTTGAAAAATAAGCTCTGAAGCTCATGGTAGCCAGAGGTTAAATCAGGACCGCATTTATTACTACCTTCAAACAATAAAAATGAACATTTTAATTTTGGTGAAAAATTAAAAACAGAGATTAAGGAAATGAAGAAAGAAAAATTAAATATGGATCCTTTCCATTGGGTATAGTTTATCCAATCACATAAACAAAGTTGATTATGGGTTTTATTTCTTTGTTTTATTTTATTTTATTTTGTTTTTCTTTGATTTTTATCTCTCTTTGGCCATATCCTCCTCTGTCCATAGCCCAAGGCAGCTGAAACCTCAGCTAAGACAGCCTTTTGTTAGAGCAGCATTTGGGTATTTATGAGGTCCTCCTGGAGGGCAACAGGGTGTTGTGGGAAACAGACAGATTTGGAGATTGATAACTGCAGGTTAGAATTTAACTCAGTCTTGGTAGTTAATGGGGTTCTTTGTTGAACCTTTCTGAGCCTCAGTTTCCCTCTTTGCAGAGCAGGTTCCAGACCTTAAGGTCCCAGATCAAAAGTCAGAGCTTCCGTGATAACTTTCCTGAGCTTGTGAGCCGGGCCGCACCTCCCTTCGCTGCCTGCGATCCGGTCCCTCCCTTTCCTGGCACGACTGCTTCTTTGTGTGTTTGTTACCTGTCTGCAGACTAGAAGGTGCACACCTTGAGAGAGAACTTCACGTGGATGTTCCAGGGCTGTATTCCCAGCATCCCAGACAGTGCTTTGTACATGGTGAGCCCTCTATCAATCTTTGTTAAATGAATGGGTGAATGAAAGACTGAATACCTACTTCATAGAGTTACTCTGATAATTATTTCAACCAGTGTTAGTAAAACATCCAGGACAAGGTTTAACATTCAGTAAAATCTTGAAATATATCTATCCATGCAGTTTTCTCCACTGGAACATCCACTGGAACGGAGAGGGGATAGTGGTCACCCGAGTCCTATAGGATAGATTCCCCCAGGGACAGTCTTAAGTGGGGACTCTGAGGCCGTGTTGCCACACCCAGGGCTTTTAACTCATCCTCTGCATTTCAGAAAGACCTAGTGAGAACCCCACACGTAGCCTCCTTGGAACAGCATGTGCGAGAAACCTCAGAACTGCTTAATGTTCGCTGCGGTTGAAGCAAACTCAGTGTGGTAGTGTGGTGACTGGCTACCTTATGCTGCTCAAACATGCTGCAAGGTGGTTAGCTGGGTCTGCTTAATTAGAAGTGGAAAATGAATGAATTAGATATAATTAGGGATGCTTTTTATTTTTTATTATTTTTTATTGTTGAAAGTATTACAGATGTCTCCCTTTTTCCCCCTATGGACTCCCTCCTTCCCGCTCCCACCCCCCTCCTGCCTTTCCCAGCCTAGTGTCCATGTTGAATGGTTGTGCATAAGGGCTGCTTTTTAAAAATTAAAAAAAAAAATTTTTTTCTTTATTGATTTTTTAGAGAGGAACGGAGAAGGGGAGAGAGATAGAAACATCGATGAGAGAGAAAATCGATTGGCTGCCTCCTGCATGCCCCCCACTGGGGATCGCGCCCACAGTCTGGGTGTGTGCCCTGACCTCTTGGTGCATGGGTTGATGCTCAACCACTGACCCACACCAGCTGGGCAGGGCTGCTTTTTAAATAAATACAATCTTTGAAATCTCGGTAGGTATGCAAATGATAAACCCTCGTGGTGGGAATTGGATTGGAGACCACTGAGTCTCCTGTGGCAGGTGGGCTTGGAGATCTTTGCGTTCATCTGAAGCTGGTGAACAGAGGCCTTCCTGCGGAAGAGTGGGCTCAGGTGGAATCATTTAGCTAAGAGAACACGCCTTTCTTTCTTTTGTCCAGTTTTTTTTTTTAAAGGCTCCAGTAACTCAGTTAACGCTATGTCAGGTCTTCATCTTTTGGTGAAGGTTCCCATTCTGCTTGTGGGTGCATTGCTTGGGGTTTGAGTTGTGGGAGGGGTGAGCGGAGCTACACTTGGTGCCGTGGCTCTTTCCTGTTCCCCAGCAGAAGTCTGAGGCTCTTCTTGACTCCTTCCTCTAGCAGAGAAACTAAAAGAAATGTTGTTACAATTGCAATCACAGTTCAGGACAGTATGACTCTTTTATATAGGAATTCAGGACACAAAACCCTGAGAAAATCATAGGAGGAGTGAGTGACTCCTCTCTCTTACACAAGCACGTAACCCATTGCAAATTGCTTATTTGATGCTTGATTTTCCTTCATTATGAAAAGGCACAGCTATCATGCCACAGTTATGAAATTCATACAACAAGGTTAATCCTCAGGTGGGAATCCACATAGGTAATAATAATTCTCATTTTCTGTATCAAAAAGAAACAGTGAAGCATCATCATATTTAAATACAGTGTCTTCGAGGCATGTTTTATTTTTTTGTGTAACATGTTTGGCTCTGCTTGATGAGGGCTTAAATATTCCGTAATAATCAAAGATACTTAGGTATTTTTTTCCCTTCTGTAAATGATTTTAGCTAAGAAATCAACCAGAGTTAAGTACTGCCTTTGGAAAGGAAAATAAGGCATTTTAGGATTTATTTGTTAAATGCTAATATCCCGGGGAGAAACATATTTCCAGGCAAGGAACAAAGAAACAATAGATGTTCGTGAAAATATAATTTCACAGCAGAGTTTTACAATGCAAAAGCTTCAGATTCTTTTCATATGTTGTAAGTAACAAACTTGGAAAACTTTTTTTTTCGATGTGTTCAAAAATGTTTGCATCTTTTAATCTACAGTTCTAAAAGTCAGTGTTGAGTGACTGCTACATAGATGAGATAAAGAGACAGTGGACATGAATCCTGACCTTGGAGGAGATTTAATTGTCTTACTTGGCAGGTAGGACAGGTGCGAGGGAAGCAAATAAAATGGCACAAGACACACAATTGATGTGTTGGTAACACAACTGGCTTCGTAATGAACAAAGGTGTAGCAGGTTAGGTATGTGACTATAATTTTTCTGATGTATGCATTAAGTTTTTTTTTTTTTTCTTGCTCACCATTCCCTGGACTATGCTTTGACTTTTCTAAAATATCTTTCAGGTCAAGGACTATAATCTGCTGGGAGCTGTTTTAACCCTTTCAAACCCCAGCCCAGCTCTTCCTTTGGCAGGTATCCTTACGTCTTACCAGACTGATGAAAATGCATCACATTTTACTCGCAATATCTGTCTCAGTTAAAAAATTTTGGAAAGGATTTTTTAAAAATCATTTTTGCTTTTTAAGTGATTTGACAACTTGTAAATCCATTGACTATTGTTTGCAACTGATCAGTAATCATTGCAAGAATTCCTGAGTATGTGTTCATACTCATATAATCAGAAAAATTGAAGCAAAATATTGTTTTTAAAGAAAATAATAAAATTTAATGAAATTTGATCTAGCTATTTAAAAAGATGGGATAATGTTTGATCTTGAAGACACTTAATTAAATATTTATTAAATTCAGTTTTTTCAGTTTCCTTGTGTACATGAAAGACAATTTTTCCCAGTCCTCAAACGTTTCATAGACCCATGAAAAATCTTTAGTTTTTACACTCTGTGCAGAACTTCAAACACCCTGGGCCACACAGAGAGAGCAAACATGTATCTGCCTTGCTCAGGAGGAAAGGTCTTTTGCGAGAGGTTTAATTACCATCAAAAGTAACATGAAATAACCTGGGTCAGTGTGGCTCAGTTGGTTGGAGTGTCATCTCATACACCAAAAAGTTGTGGGTTTGATTCCTGGTTAGAGTACATACCTGGGTTGTAGGTTCAATTCCTGGTCAGGGAACAAATTGATGTTTTTTTTTTCTCTCTCTCTCTCCTGCCCACACAGCTATCAGACAAAGCTCCAAATAACTGACCTCTCTTCTTTCTCTGTAGTAATTAGATTGTGGTTTCAAGCAGGGAGGAGGTGAGCAGTTTCTCTGATAGCTGAACAGAATATTTTGTTCACTGATTAACTGCATAGAGTTAGTTCTTTTTACATGGTATGAGGAGCCTTAGGGCCAATGGTCCTCACAGAGAAGGCACCTGGTATTTGCTGAGTACTTACTGCTTCCCAGAACTCATGCTGGGGCCATGTATATGTATGCTTATGAACTCGCAATATGTGAGCTCAGAATTTCAGCAAAATGTTTTACAGAGGAGGCAAGCAGGGATCAGAGAGATTCGGTGTTAGATCCAGTTAACATAGCTAGTGAAAGGGGGCATTGTGTCACACCCACATATTGTGTAGAAGTCCACATATCATAGACTTACCTTGCTTTCTTCTTCTTTTAATATGTTTTTAAAATTTATTTTTTAGAGAGAGAGGAAGGGAGAGAGAGATAGAAACATCGATGTGAGAGAGAACATCTATTGGCTGCCTCCTGCACGCCCCCCACTGGGGATCAAGCCCACAACCTGGGCATGTGCCCTGACCAGGAATCAACCAGGACCTCTCCGTCCATGGGACAGCGCTCAATCCAGTGAGCCTCATTTGCTGGATTTTAATTTAGTTGTTATTGGGGTTAGGGACTACTTTAATTTAGTTGTTGCTGGGGTTAGAGACTATTCTATTATTAGTCCTGATAATTTCACCATTTTTCTCCTGGGATTATTATGTTGACTGCATAATATGACAGCCTGTCACCTTCTTTTCAGTCCCCATCCTTCTCTTTCCCTTTCTTGTCTTATTATTTTAGTTGTTCGACAAAACAAGTAAAACAGGAGCCATAGTAGTGATTTCCTAGCCTGATGTAAATTTTTAAAACATTTTTGTCACTGAGTATATTTGCTACAGGACTTCGGGAGGTTAGCTCTATCACATCTAAGAAGACTCCTATTCCAATTTTGCTGGGATTCTTTTTTAAATATCTGTCAGTGTTGAATTTGGTGAATGCTTCATATGGTTTTTCCATGTTTGCACCTATATTTCTTCATACAGAACTATTGCCTCAAATCTAGAAAAATTCTAACAGATATTTGGACCTCAAGGCCTTTTTCACTTCTACCTTGAAACTGACCACTGGGATTTGGGGTTCCCAATGAAGATGCTTAGAATACCCATTTCCCATGACTTAACTGGACTGCTTTTAAAGGAGAATAAGACTATAGACTTCTGTGAATTTCATCCTGTACTTCATACGGTTTAAAGTAACAGCTCGCCTCAGCCAGCAGTTTTTGTTTATTTTTGTACGTCCAGTTGGTAAAAACAAAAGAAGAACAATGTACTTTCTCCCCCTTCTCTGGGCTCTTTGGAGCAGGGCGGTGTTAGAGCGATGGAATTAGACTGCGCTTGCTTTCGCCTCCCGGCTCACTCCTAGCCTCTTGAAAGCCCCCCGCAGCCTAGAAGACATTCAGCCTCAGAAACAAAGCACAGCTCTGATATGTTGGAGTCACTCTCTTTCCCTGGTGCCTTCAATTCTATAATCCAGGGCCCACCCGTCTCTAAAAAATTATGCTTTTTAGGCATTTCAAGGACAAAGGCTTAACTCTCGTGGTGACTACAAACAGCAAATCCGTACTTTCTTGTATGAGTTGTTCACGTTCGACTCGGCTCAGAGGAAGGTCGTTTCCATCCCACGCGGCTCTGAGTGGCAGAGAAGCCAGTGCCAGCTCCAGCTCTGTCCTTCCTCTTGGCCTCACTTACCTCCCAGTGATAGAAGCGGCTGAACCCTATAGACAATGCTGACAGCCAGGCTCTGTTTCTAGGAACTGTGTGGCGCTCACGCTGTCCCCTCCCTTCCCACCCTTCCCACTGTCCTGCTGATGACGCTCCGAGAACATCTGAGTACAAGTATAATCCCTTGTCACATGCTGAGGACAGATATGCCTCTCTGTCCAGGCTGGACCACGTGATGGGCATGAGGACCGCAGATTAGTCATGACTATGTCATTTGAACGTCAAGGGAGGTACTCCCAGCGGTTTACGCAAACACAGGTTGTTATAACTGCAAGTCTAGGGAGTGCAGACAGCCCGCATGCACGACCAGATCCCGGCGCCCAGGGGATGGCGTCAGGAAGAAGAGTTCCCTCTCTTTCCCTGCCTCTTGGTGCAGGTCCTCCCACGTCGGCTGCATTCTCCAAGCAGATAGTTCATGCCAGCTTCAGCTCACATTATACCCTCAGCAGAAGGAGATCTTCTCCATAGTCCCACCCAAAGTCTCTGGTAGGTTTTTATTTCTGCTTGTGTGACATACTCTAGACCAGTCAGGGAATTACAGGAAATAGCTCACTCAAGTTAGATGACTTGGGGAGAGTTTAATGAAAAGACCATTCTAAATATATAGGCAGTGTAGGGAGAGCACAGGGAACGGAGGCACTCTGAGACCACACCCTGGGGTTTCATTGGTGCTTCCGGGCCTGGACACAGAAAGAGATGTCTGTCGGGAACTGCGACCTTTGGCGGAGAGTTGCAGTGAGCCCAGGGTGAATACATAGTTCCCTCTCAACCTCCACCCTCCCTCTGTTGTCTTGTCAGTGTCTAGCCACAGCAGAATCTAACTAGAAGCCAGAAGCTAAGGCAGCTCATGATGAAGTCCGCACTGGTCGCCTCTTGGGGGCACAGAGCAGGGTAGAGCGTGAATTCAGGGGTTCCCTTCTC
Source organism: Molossus molossus (assembly GCF_014108415.1). Lineage (NCBI taxonomy): Eukaryota > Metazoa > Chordata > Mammalia > Chiroptera > Molossidae > Molossus > Molossus molossus. The sequence continues at coordinate 14,630,829 of NW_023425352.1, forward strand.
TCCATCTCCAGTCCTTGACCAAGATAATGTTTCCATCCATGTGCCATTTCCCATTTCCGGTGCTCAGATTCAGAATCCCAGTGGGATAAATAAAGCCAAACAGAGCCAAATTGTTGAGCTAATTGCCATAGCATACTTTTCTGCTGCAAGATGAAAGTCTAGGGACTCAAGCTCTAGACAGCGGCCCGGCCCACCATACACATAGAATTATGCGTTTTCCCAGGGCTCAGTAGACAACGCCATCACAGCCTACACAGCAGTCACTTGGTAAGAAAAGGTGCTTAATATAATGGTTGACATGGAGTGACACCAAGGAAGAGCAAAGAGGGGGTGAGAGAAGACCAAGGGGAGAAACTACTCAGTGCAATTTTAGGCTTTGCTGGAGTTGATATAACCTTTAGATAGCTCAAGTCAAAAAAGATCCCCTGAATCCTACCAACTTCTACCTCAAGGCCTTCCCCGTCTCTTCTCCCTGCCCCAAGAGAGAGCAATAAATGAGAATTGTGCATTTAAAGGAACAAAGAAAACCGAGACACCCTTTCTCAGGAAGACAAAAAAACATCTCTCATTGTTTACATGAGGTAACGAGTGTGTATCTTTAATAGAGTCATAAATATTGTCTTGGGAGGGGTGTGAGCATCCACTGCATTTATTGCTATGGCAGCTGGACAGTTTTAATATTTGGAAATAACAAGTCTCTGGGTCACTGGCTCTTTTTTCAGGACCAGCAGCAGTTTCCAAGGGTTTTTTCTTTGCCAGTGTAGGCTTCCCTGGGGCTGCTCCTCTCTTGGTTTCTCTGAGACCATGACAGCTTCTCTTCACCTTTATTTGCATAAGGAGAAGTCGATCCATACTTACTAAGCTCATGAGGCTGTGTAGCCTTGGGTGGGTACCCTAACTGTGCCTCAGTTGCCTTATTTATGACATGGGGAAAGAATCGCACCCACATCCCAGGCTTGTTGTGAAGATCAAGTGAGATAATGCAAATAAGTGCCCAACACCGTGCCTGGCACTAGACAATGTTGGTTCTTTCTATTAATAAAGAATTGAGTGAAGGGAATGCTGCGCTGGGTGGCAGGAGCCCAGACGAGGTAAGCGGAGAAGGCTCGTGAACTGGACCTGAGCGTGCAGGTGAGGGCAGGTGAGCCTCTCCTGCTCCGTCATTGCTCTTTCCTGATCTTGTGCCTCGGTTCACTCTCCCTTAGGGGACGTTCCTTCTGTTTGCTCTCTCCGGCCATGATAGTAGATGCCACGAAGACCAGCACTGAGGGTCTAATGCCTCTTCGGATCCCCCAAGGTCCCTAGCACAATGTTTGCAAATAGCAAGTGTTGTGGTTGACACCTACGTGGGGAGCAGAGCATTCTCAGCAGGAGAAAAGGCTGATCAACATGTCAGGTGGGGATTTATCTCAATTTTGGCATCTCAGGGACAATTTTCCTCAGACTCTCTGGCTTCCATTTTCGGTTGTTCAAAATTCAGTCCACCGGGAGCCGTCTCCTTCACATGCTTAGATTTTGGCAAGTGGCCCCCTATCAGCCATTAAGAAGCCAGATCCCATGTTCAGTGGTGTGGCATTTAATTTACTCCGGGGCTTGGCCCAGGTGACCAGGAAAAAGAAGACGTGAAGGAGGGAACTGAGAGGTCACCCAGGGAGTCTGAGCCTTTATTTTGTTTTTCCTTGTCTTCATTCTTTTCTCTTTATAAATACGTTATTTTTAGTTAAGTAATACACGCACATGGTATTTATTGTGAAAATATTCAAGAGATAAAAATAAAAGTACCACATCTCTCTCTGAACATCACTGCTGTTTATCAGTTTACTGTGTATATATTCATATCTATTTTATATATTCTATATATTCATAAAAATATGCCTTTATGTTTTATAATTAATGTATTTAATAAATAAGATTATTCTGTATGTATTGTTTTGTAGCTTTCTTTTTCTTCTTAACCATATATCTTATAGGTCGTTCCATGTCATCACTCAATCTTTAAATATCATTGTTTCATAGTTTATTTAATTAATCATCTGCTAATAGAGACTTAGCTGTTTTTAATTTTGTCTTTATTACAATGAGCATCCTAAAACATGCATTGTTATACATAGATACTTGTTTTTCTCTAAGGCAAATATCTTGCAATAGAACTGCTTATTTTGTACCTTTAAGTAAAGTTTTTTATTTTCTTCATAAAAGTCTTAGATATTTTTATGAGTGCTATTCTTAGCCAGTTTCACAATTTTATTTCTACTGTGAACAGAATATATTGTTCTATTATATTTTATAATGGGTTAGATCTGGCATAGGAAAACTACTGGTATTTTGAGTGCCGATTTTGTTTTTTACCACTTTTCTGGAACTACTTATGAATTCTAAAATCCTCTTAGATTTTCTGCTTAAATTATCATGTAATCTGTAAAGAAGATAGCTTTATCGTTTTCTTTCTACTGTCTATATTGCATTTATTTTTTCTTATCTTATTGCATTCACAATGTTATTTACCTGATTTTGACGAACTCTTTACACTCTTATTTCAGAGGTGAGATATCTCAAGAATGGTCAGAAGGATACAGATGTTATGGTACTAAAATCAGGAGTAGTTATTTCTGGCACTAGAATTTTATGATTAGAAGAAAGCAAACAAGGCCAGATTTCAAGTGAGATGTAATGAAAAAAAATTGAAATATTCTTCAAATTGAAGAGCTATCTAAAGGTTATATCAACATACCCAGTAACCAAAAGATTCGGTAGCACTCACAAGTGTGGATATAGGCTGTCTACAAGCTTTTGTCCTGTGGCAAAACCTTGTCTTAGACTTGTCGTTGGAAGGGAGGTTTCCAGATCTAAACTTGGATCACATCCAGATAAACCCAACCCAACTCCATCATTTACCTTGTGAAGGTGACAACATGCCGTACTCCTGAGCTGACACAGTAAGATAAAGATGTTTGCAGTACTGAGGACTGTCTCCACTGATCCATCTACCCTCTTCTCCTCCCACTGTAGCCAACAGCCTATACTGTAAGGTAATGTTGAAGGCTGACAGTCTTAATAATGGAACAAAATAAACGGATTGGATCTAAACCTGATTTACAAGCTATGGTCTCTTTAGCACAAAAGAATAAAGGATTTAACCAAGTTAGTGGTATAAGGGTAGGAGTGAAAGATGACCAATGGGGAATTGTCAGAGATGTATTATAGAAATCAAGGGCCCTGGCTGGGTAGCTAAGTTGGTTAGATTGTCATCCCAATATGCCAAGGTTGCAGGTTCAATCCCTGGTTGTGGCACGTACAAGAATCAACCAATGAATACATAAATAAGTGGAACACCAATGAATACATAAATAAGTGGAAAACAAATAGATGTTTCTTTCTCTCTCTCTCATTCTCCTCGCTCCTTTCTCTCTCAAATCAATTTTTTTTAAAAAAGAAATCTACAGAATGAGGATTGGAAATTCTGGAGTATTGGAAATATATCACCACATTCAGTATCCTTTTGGCAAGACCTTTGAGGGGCACTGCCATTACCTCCTTGCACGTCGGTGGTCACTAACTACTTTCTGCAAAATCCTCCTAATCCTAGCTCCCTCTGGAAAGAAATTTTGAAGTCACCCTGTCTAAACAGAAGTTGGATTCTAATTTAGTGCTTTAATTTTTATTGTGTAGAGTCTCCCCTCCCCTGTTTTTAAAAAAGTTTTATTATTTCACATGAGAAATTTCACCCCTGGGAAAAGTCACCAAACTTCAAGTGAAAACCTTAGATTTTAATGAAGTGGATTTTCTCATCTTCCTTCTCCTTCCCTCAAGAAAACATCAAACTTTGGAACTCGGCCCTGGCCGGTTTGGCTCAGCGGTTAGAGGGTTGGCCTGCGGTCTACAGAGACCGGGGTTTGGTTCCCACTAAGGGCATGTGCTTTGGCTGCAGTTTGTCCCCGGCCCTGGTCAGGTCGTGCGGGTGGCGGCCACTCGATGTGTCCCTTTCACGTCGATGTTTCTCTCTCTCTCTTCCTCTCTCTCCCTCCCACTCTATCTGAACAAAATATTGAAAAATGTCCTCGGGTGAGGATAAAAAAAAAAACAACTTTGGAACTCGGAGTGGAACTGAAGGGCCTTGGGTAAATATACACAGAAATGAAATGACAGTGGAGGCAGCCTGACTCTAGAACAGACGATCCTAACGATATTGCTTCTGTGGGTTCCCCCACCCCGCCCTCATGTTCATTTCTTTCTAATAATTACTCTTTCTGAGTAATGCTTTGGGCCCAGTGGAAAAGAGCACGATGTTTTCTGGTCACCAAAATGAGGTTAGAGTAATGAAATTCTGCCAACTAAAGTTTAGGAGGAAAATGCTTAGTAGCTGCTGGGACACAGCCAGCCCCTGGGAAAGCAGTTGTGTAACCAGAAAAGGAACTTAAGTGGTTCACGCAGCAGTGGGTGTTTCCCGAGTGTAGGTCCCAGAACTTTGGTTGGCCATGGCAAGATTCCGGGTTGAAAACTGGTCAGGAATGAATGCCCACTGATCTGTAGGCTCCAGGAGCATAGAACTGGTGTCCTGTTTGGGCCAGGGCATCCCTAATGCCCAGGCCGATATCTGTGATTGGATAAATCAATCAGCTGACTCCAAGGGGGAGAATTTGAGTATTACAGTAGATGGCTCTTAGGCCCATGGCTTCTCCCCCCCACCCCCCACTCTGCCACAGCTATGTGGGCAGTTCTAGACTCGCCCTGTGCTGCACCCTGTGCGAGGCTGATGCCAGTCTCCTGTGTGCTGCCCCGGCTCCTCCCTCTGCTCGCCGGACTTTGCATGGCCACGCAGAGCAGACTAGAAGTGGGGTGATGTTAACCCTCATGAGGAAACTCTTAGCCAGTGAAGGCTGGGAGCTGGTGAATAAAATGGGTGGATCAAGTCTCCCGTCTTTCAGGTGGAAAACTGTGAGAGGGATCCTTTGCGTGTGAAGCTGATTCCTTGCTGCTCAGGACCTCAGTCATGCACCTGACAGTGATCTTTTCCTTGGTCCTATTGGTCCTATTCTTCTCTGCCCCCACCTTCTGCTTCCCGGGATCATCGACCAAATAAAACACTTGCACCCTCGTCCTTGGCTCTCGCTGTGCTTTGGAGGAAACTCAAACTAAGACAAGTGTGTGGGAGGGGGGTGGGCATCCGCTTCTGTTTTTCCAAATGGGTCTTCCTGTGATTTCGGGCTTGTTCGTGTTTCACCGTGAGCCACGCGGTCGCCCTGCTAACTATGAGGGATTTAGGGCACTGGCCCCGGTGGCCTGAGCTCACTACTTATGAGCTGTGTGCCCCTGGGCATGGTGCTTAATCTTTTTCTGCTTTATTTTCTTCTGTACCATGAACAGGAGAACAGCACGTATCTGCTACAGTGATTATTACAATTTAATGAGAGTTTCTGTGAAGCTCTCGGCCCCACGCTGGCTGCTGTTAGGACAGTCACTTCCCACGTGAGGCTAGCTTCAGTCTTCTACAGACTTCGGCTGTCTGTGTATGTCTCTATCCCGCCAATGAAACGGTAAGCTTCTTGAGACAGGAACCGGGGCTTTTCCATCTGTATGGGCCCTGCTGCACCCAGCTTTGTGACTTTCACAGTGTAGGCATCGAATCATGTCGCATACGTGAGAGAATGCCCTTGAAATTATTGGCAGTGATTTGAATGGCCAGTACCTATTCTCAGAACTTGGATGTCTGGAATCGCTGTACTATCCTTCAGAAGCAAAGACTGACTCCCCACAGCGTGGCGTTTTGAGTACATTTTCCAGACATATCATCATTGCATTTATAATTGATTAAGGATCACTGACAGCAGGACGTGTTTTCCTCTCTACCAGGGCTGTGCCGCAGATCTTTCTACGTTTCTGGAAAAGTCTTTTCTGCTGTCCAATACAATAGCCAGTAGGTGTGCGTGGCTCCTGAACACTCGGAATGTGACAAGTGTGGCTGAGGAACCAACTTTTAAATTTCATTTTATTTTAAGTAATATCAGTGTGCAGAGCTGCCCATGCCCAGTGTCCATAGGACTAAACAGCGCAGCCTCTGCGGTGGTAGCACCTGGCCCAGGGCCTGGCATTGGTGCTAATAAACGCTGGTTGAATGAAGGAGTGAGTGAGTGTTAAACACTTTACATCTTTGCATATCTATTCTCTTCTTTGCTTCGCACAGCTACCCCTTGGGAAGCATAGCAGAGCAATAGTTATCTCATGGATGGTGATGGTAATGACACCTACACTACCTCTGTGACGACCAGCAGTACCGCCCCAGTGACCGACAGGGGGCGCAGCTACCCCAGGCATGTGCTTCGTGCTTTGCATCCTGTCTTCTTTACACTTCATGACAGCGTATCTTATTTTGGGTTTCCCCTGTGTTGGTCTGCCTGGGCTTCCACAACAAAATACCACGGACTGGGCAGGTGGCTGAAACAATAGAAATGTATTTTCTCCCAGTTCTGGAGCCTGAAGTCCAAGATCGAGGTGTCGGCAGGGTTGGTTTCTCCTGAAGCCTTTCTCCTTGGCTTGTCCGTGCTGCCTCCTCGCCGTATCCTCCCTGGCCCTTCCTCTGTGTCTGAACATCCCTAGTGTCTCTATTTACTCTCTGACTTTCCTCCTCCTATGAGGACACGAGTCCGATTGGATTAGGGTTCACGTAATCACCCCTTTAGAAGGCCTGTCCCCAAAGACAGACACATTCTGACATCCTGGGGTTAGGGTTTCAACATGTGGATTTTAGGAGGACACAATTCGGCCCATAACACCCCTACAGACTCTGAGATGAGGACTTGGATGCAGGTAATGTGAGAATCCCGCTGGATTTGTTTAGGGGAAAGTGAGACGTGTAAAAAAGCCAGTAAAGGGTTTGCTAGGGAAGCTGCATCAGAACCGCCCCAGCGGAGCCTGGGGGGCCGGGGCATTTATCCCTGGAGCCTTGGGATTGCCTCTGGAGGGCAGGCTCTTCTGGTGAAAGGCCTCCCGCAGAGAAGAAAGGATACAGGTGTTGGAGGTGGGAAGCTGTCAGGGTCAGCTGGAAACTCCGCTGTGTCCAGGGGCAGCGGGGGCCGAGAGAGATGGGCAGGACACCAGCAGCACCTGCTACAGAAATGGGATGTTCTTACCCCCGTTTTCCAGCTCAGGAAACTGAGACAGAAGTTGAATAACCAGTCGCTAATGATGGAATTTGAATTAGTATACTTGATTGCAAAACCCACAGTCTCAGCTCCCACATTAATAAAACTCATTTATTAGTTGAATAAACATTTCCGATATGCCAGTGATGCTAAGCTCGGGATGTAGAGATGGGAAAGACACAGCTCGCTCTCAGGAGCTCAGGTCCAGTAGTGACTTATCCAGAATTAGTCGGTGGCGGGCCTGGGATGATGACCCAGGGCTCAGACCCCTGGCACAGTGTCTTTGATGTCCCCAAGCCGAGCTGTGGCCTCACAGGAGAGGGTTAAACACTCTCAGACTCTTCTCATCCCTCTTTTAGACTCTCAGTTTTTGAGATTAGCCTCTTTGTTGACATGAAACATCCAGTTCTTCAGCTTTGTTCCAGAAGGAGGCTCCCTGGGAGATGCTGAAGATGCAGGTGGGGTTTGTTTTCTCCTGCTCGTTCACTTTTGTTCTCTTTCCCTCACCAATTTCCTGCCCACGTGGGTGTCGCCAGGTGCTGTGGGCTCTGCACTGCAGGGTCTGTGACGTGGCCCAGGTGAACACGGTCCAGATGCCTGGCATGCGCTGTGAGACCTGGGCTCCCCCGTGGTCCATGGGAAAGGAGCCTGTGGATTCAGTGAGGAGGGATGGACTGAATCCAGCAGTGTCCATGGCAGGAGAAGGAAGCATCTCCTCCCAGGTTTGAGCTGCTTTTGATCACATTTATTTACTAGGGGCGGGGGTGGGGGGATATGAAGTCGATATCAGAACCTGTGTATTTGTGTAGCTATTGAGTCGGTGCATCTAACAAAGATCAATACATCTGGATCTTAAACTGACACATCCTTATTTCCCCCTTCGAATGTGCGTTCGCTGCCCCATCGGAGTCTTAGAAAAGCTTTATGACGTGGGTGGAACACACACTGTCTTCATTCTGCAGTGTGGAAACTGAGGTTGAGAGAGGTGAACACTTGCTTTGATTCACAGCATTTGAGGGAAGAATAAGCAAAGTTATGAATGTAAGGGGATGTTTGCAGGAAGTCAAACATTATGCAGCTATTATTGTTCCCAAAGTCATACATCTCTTTGGTGACAGAGCGCAGTCAGAGTGTACTTCTTGACTTCGAGAGCAGCACGGGGCTTCTGCTGCTGTGTGTGTGTGTGGGGGGGGGGGAGAATGTTTCTACTGAGGTCTCTGCAGCTGTCAGAGGAATCTAACACCCCACAGCTTACCCTCGACAGTCATGAGTTAACCAGTTCTACGAATTACTATTGCTAGGCGTTGTGGCTGTTATTGGTGGAACAAACCACTCCAAGCCGAGTGGAGCAAAACGACCATGTTATTAAGCTGATAGGTTCTGCGGGTTAGCAATCCCCAAAGGGCACACAGTGGGGTGACCTGAATCTGCTCCAGGAGAGCTGAGGTCTCGTAGGGGAGACTGCAAGGCTGGGCAGGACTCTGCGGCTGGACCATGGGGCGGCCGGAGACGCAGCGGTGCGCCTGGGGCTTGGACCGGGAAGAAGACCAGGACGCTGGTCCTCTGCGCGTCTCCCCGCGGCTTGGGCCTCCTGCGAGCTTGGTCGCCGCGGGGGTTTCCTGACACAGTGGCGAGGGCTCTGAGTGCGAGTGTTCGCGCCGGATGAGGCAGACGCTGAACAGTCCACTCTGCTGCACCCCATTGACTACAGGGAGCCCCCCACGAGGAGAGGGGCCGCCGGCCCTGCCTTTCGAAGGGAGGAATGTCAAGGTCACACTGTAGAAGGGCTCGTGAGATGGGAGGGTCCGCCGCATCCAGTTTTGTAAATGCAATAATGCAATAGGCCACGCTTGGTTTCACTTTACTCTTATTTTTTGCGCTTTATCTTAACTTCTTTATAAAAGTTCTAGAATCATAGGTGTTACGTCAAACGCTCCCATGTTTGTTGGGAAAAAAATCCGTAGAAGTGCAAACAATAAACAGATGTAAGTACTAGCCTTGTGAACAGAAGAGAAAACAAACAGCATAATTCGCATTTCCTCTGACTCCACAATATGGTTTTCCCCGCGAAGCCCTGGGGATTAAATCAGCCCCGAGGACATAACGAAACCGGTCCACCTGCTGCTCCCATGGGTTAGAGGCGATCTCGACAGCCGGCCGTGGTGCCCAGACCGGAGCCGCGATGGAGACACACGCTCGGCTGCCCGGGGGTCACTGTGCACCTACCGGCCCCGGACCTTGCTGCGCCTCAGAGGCTGTGTTTTCACAATGAAGGCAAAACCCTGCACCGGCCGAAAGATGATGATGGCTTTATCGCTGTGGTCCGAGGTGTGACTGTAACGTGCACAACTGGTGGTCGGAAACCACGCTCTGGCGCAGCCGCGGGTGTGCGGAGCCAGACTGCAAACAGATTTCCCAAAATCTTCGGGAAGGGGTTTGTATGAGAAAAATCGAAGTCGCGTGAGGGGTTTTCCGGAGTCCAGTTGTTTCACAGAAAATGCTGAGCGGTCTGTGTGTTGTGTTTTTGTTTGTTTTGGCATGTACCCCAGTAGGAACCGAACCTGGGACTCTCTGGTCCGCAGGCCGGCGCTCCAACCGCTGAGCCAAACTGACCAGGGCTCTGTGCTGTGGTTTTGAGGGCACCGCTGATGGTCAGTGCTCCGGACTTGGGGGTTAGGGAGGGTCAGATCGGTTTTGTACCTAAGTATGGTTTCAGTTTGCAGATTGCCAGGGATTACAGCAGGATTCCTGCCAAACTCCTTGTCTTAAAGAAACACAAAACCCTTTACAGCCGCTGCTGGCTGCCCGTGGTGTTCAAGGCTCTGGGAGGGACAGAAGGACACTGGAGCCCTGAATCCAGCGTTTCAGTCGGGAAGACAAGATGGGACATGCAGTTTTGTATTGTTAACCGGATATGTGTTTAAGAAACAAACCCCAAGTTGTAGACACAGTTTCCATTGGGAGGAGGGTGTACTCCCTGGGAATGAGGCTGTCAGGAAATTATTCCCAGAGGAGATGGGGCCCAAGGAGAACTTGGTGAGTGGCTAGGATTCCAAAGAGCAGAGGACAGGGCATCCCGGCTCAGTGGAAGCAGGGACTAGAGAATGAGGTGTGTGCAAAGGTGTGGAGGCAGGGATGGTGTGTGTGGCCCCCCCGCCCCCAACGCCAGGGAGTAATAACAACTGGACTTGAACAGTAGATTGGGGTCATTTTTAAGAGGGCAGCTGGCCTTTTGCCTGGAGGCAGAGGGAATCACTGTACATCTTTGTTTTCGAGAGAGGCCGAGGAGATGAGTTCAGAGCCTCTGCAACGAACGCAGCCGCCGGAGCTGAGCACCCCACCCCCGCAATCACAGTAGTCTCTGAGGCCTGCCTTTGGTTTGATGATTCCTTACCAAGCGACAGTGCTGCTAAGGACACTTGGGCCACTGTATGAATTATTCAGATCAAATTAAAGCCATCAATCTCCAGGACAAGCCCAGTAGAGGATGGGCCTGCCTCTGAGTTTGGATCAGAGTAACTGAAGTGTCGGTAATGAGCCTGGCTGTGGGGAGCTGCTGTGTTCCAGGGGCCCAGGGCTCCAGCAAGTTCTGTGCTTCTCGTAGCCCACAGGGAAAGGGACGAAGTCAGGCTGCTTCCTGGCTGCACGCTGCCGAGGGCCGTGCACAGGGGAAGCTCTGAACCTCTTTTCATCTCGTGCAGGCGTGTTGGGGCATGCTGTAACAATGCTGAGAGCAAATGGCAGAGAATCAGGTTGGGAGAGGAAGAGAGCCCATGTGGGGTGACTTCGGGTGACATCGTGCCTACCTTTCTCCTGCTTCCCCGCTTGCTATGGATGCTCAGGTATGCTTGTTAGCGAATCGGAAAAGCAAAGGGACATTGTTGCAGACTTAGCATTGGCAATTCGAACACTATCAAACTTTTATTCCTTTGAACAAACAGCACAGAAGTGATGGAGAGTAAAAAGTATGTTATTTTAAAGAAGCAACTGTGTCTAAGTTCTCTGCAGCAAAGCAAGGGAAGTTACAATTTATTCCTTTAACAAACATCATTGAGCATCTGCTCTCCTGGGGTGCAGTGGAGAAGCAGACAGGGTCTGCTTTGATCAAGGTGGAGACAGTCTGATTATCTGGTTTATCAGAACACTTTGATCAAGTTCCTTCCGTCTTCTCAATTAATACTGAAATTAAGATGGTGATATAAACTTGGAACAATATTTCACCACACAAAGTAATCAAAGAAGTGACTCTGTTTTAAAATAACATTGTTATCATTATGATTATTATTTTGCCTAGGAAATAAGTCAAAAGAATGATCATGTCCACTCCTGGTAATGAAAGTACTGATACTCAGTACTCACACAGGATTGATAATACTGTCATCAATTGGCCCAAACTTTTTGGAAAGCAATTTAGAAATAATTATCAAGAGACATAAAGGTGTTTATACCCTTTGGGTCAATAAATCCCACTTCCAAGATTCAATCTTTGAGAAACTATTCATTGTGCAGAATATAGATGCTCTGCTCCCACAATGAAGATGGGGTGCACTACCTAACAATGCTTCTCTCCGGCCGCTCTGAGGGTTTCCCTAGCTCAATGGTTCTCAAAGTGCGGCCCCCAAACAAACAGCAACAGCAGCAACAGCAGCAACTGGGGCCCCAACAGAAATGCAAATTCCTGGGCTTCAGTCCAGACCTACCAATTCAGAACCTCTGGGGTGGAAACCAGCAATTTGGGGTTCTAGCACAGTACACAGAGGATTCTATTGCCTGTTTAAGTTTGCACACCCCTGGCCTAACCCAGCAGAGCCTCTGGAAGCTTGACCAGAGCTGCTGTCGAGGGGTGCATCGTGACTCTACCTGCTCGGTCTGTGCTCCCCGTGCTCCCCAACTTATCACTGGCATACAATTCATCAGGCACACTTCTCGATTTCTTTGGCCAAATTCAGAGGTTTCGAGCGATTGCAGTTCTGTGTAACATCTACAAAGGGTGTTAGTTAGAGTGGGCTAAACAGAAAGGAAAGAAACAGGAGACTTATTTCCTCTTCGAGTTGCAAACAGGGACTGTAAAACCATAAGGATCAGTCCTTGTCACTCTAAAAAGTGTTCTGATAAACCAGATAATAAGACTGTCATGTCTACAGTGCCCTGAAAAGACCATCTCACTGGCTCCTCATGCTACCCTGGGTGGGGAGAGAGAGAAATTCTGCTGCAGGACAAATCCGTCCCTTAGCCAAGCCTGACCCAGGGGGGCTCGTGTGAGGGTCCTGCTCGTTGGTTGGTAGAATCTGCCAGGTTTTCACCTCCCGCTGTGACTAGCCCAGCTGCGCATGCACAGTAAATCAGATGTGGCTGCCGTGCTGACAGCGACAAATTGGCAATTACCGCAGAAATAATTCTGCCCTGGACTTTCGCTCCTGAGTCCATGCTTGTCAGAGATTTCCTCGGCAGGTGGCCTTCTTCCGAGTCAGGCGTTGGATGTGCGGTGTCCATGAACCTCTCCTCCTCTCTCCCAGGAACAGAGCAGCGTGGGCAGCTTGCCTGCTGTGTCTCACTGGTCCTCAGCCTGCTCAGCAGCCAGTCGCCATTGCCCAGGAGTGGCTTCCACGGGTCCCGCAGCCACAGCATTGGGGTGGGCATGGCTTTGTTCAGACTGACTGAGCTGGGCTGAGGCTACATCCCACAAATGAATCAACTTATTCAGGGCTCGTTTAGCTCTGCTAGTTACCAAATAGAACTGTCAGAACAACACCTGATGCCTGTAAGTGCTGAATAGCTGGGGTGGCAGGCAGGATCTTCCTACAGTCATTAGACATTGGAACGTTCATTCTTCTTGTTGGCGCATGTGAACTTGGTTATCTGCTGGGAGCCTTATGGTTCTTTCCCTAACCAGCTCTGCAGAACTGACCTTGATACCCACAAACAAACGGAGAGTGTAAAATCAGTAGCCCTGGGCTTTTCAAACCGGAATATGCATGCACATTGCATGGAGATTTGTTAAGACGCAGATTTTAATTCAGCTCTGGGAAGGGGCCCGGAATTCTACATTTCTAAGCAGGTCTCAGGTAAGGCTGATGCTGCTGGTCTGTGACCACTATTTGACCACAGAGCCGGGATTTCCAAGTTTACCTGTACATTGGAATCACCTGCGGAACCTAATGATTGACGTGTCTCATGACCCAGAGATTGTGCTAATGAGCTGGAGTGTGGCCTAGACTTTGAAACTTGTAAGACTCCAGATGATTCGAGCGTGCCCACAGTTGGGACCCATTGCTCTAGCGCAGTGGTTCCCAACCTTCCTAATGCCGTGACCCTTTATAACAGCTCCTCATGTTGTGGTGACCCCCAACATAAAAGTATTTTCGTTGCTACTTCATAACTGTAATTTTGCTACTATTATGTTTTAGGTGACCCCTGTGAAAGGGTCGTTCGACCCCCAGGTTGAAAACCGCTGCTCTAGAGGAACTTTTAAAAGAAATAGCTGATACTTAGTAAACTCATCGACAGCCCAGTTGGCTTCGGAGCCAGGCTGAGGGAGAGGGCAGCATCCTCTGAGGGGTGACTTGGAGCACTGGCTCAGCTGCTTCCCAAAGACGGCTGGGCGTTCAGATCACCTGGGAATTTGTTAAAAATGTGAGATTCAGAGCATCATCTGAGATGTACAGAGTTTGAATCTCTGAAGTGGGGTCCTGGAAATGTGTATTTTTAACAAGCTCCTCGGGTACTGGGGAATGGACAGCCCGGCATAGGTGTGGGCCTGCCTGAGTTGAGTGGCCATCTTTCAGGGCCGTTCACAGGGGTCATTTATTAGCTTCTCCAAGCCAACTACTGTTGCACTACACTATATCTGTGTTATTTAAAATAGATTCTGCTCTGTTTCTATATATCTTTAAAAATGTCCACATGGCTGCTGTTCTCCTCTAATAGCTGTTGGTGGTTGGCCACACTACATAAGACTGAAGTGACCCCAGAACCTGCCCAGATGTTGCTTCTGTTGGTGTGATATTAGCATAGCCTTGGTCTGACCACAGCCCTTTATTGAAAAGGTCACTGAAGTCTTGAAAGAGAAAGCTGTGTTCAGGTGGGGCTCTGGGCTTCGCCAAAAGGTTCAGCTCTCATGAACTCCTATGTCCTGGAGAGGGGTTCTCCCTCTCTTTGTTATCTTTTCTGGCTTTGAGGGCTAAAGGTCCTAATCTCTTTCTGTATTTGGAGAGATATTTCTTTTTTTGTTTTTGTTTTTGTTTTTTGTTTTTGGTACAGATAGAGTGGGAGGGAGAGAGAGGAAGAGAGAGAGAAACATCGACGTGAAAGGGACACATCGAGTGGCCGCCACCTGCACGACCAACCAGGGCCGGGGACAAACTGCAACCAAAGTACGTGCCCTTAGCGGGAACCGAACCCGGGTCTCTCCGGACCGCAGGCCGACGCTCTAACCGCTGAGCCAAACCGGCCAGGGCTGGAGAGATATTTCTATCTCTTTTCTGTCCCTTTTGAAAATGAAGGATGGATAGGGTTTGATATTAGAAATGTAAGATAGCCCTGGCCGGTTTGGCTCAGCGGTTGGAGCATTGGCCTGCGGACCAGAGAGTCCCGGGTTTGGTTCCCACTAGGGGCACGTACCAAAAAAAAAAAAAAAATTAAAAAAAAGAAAAGAAATGTAAGATAGATCACTGAATGACGAGATAAGATGTCTGGATTTTTTTCTGTTAAGCATGGAGTACCAATGAGTTGGGGAATATGGTCAGAGCTATGCAAGAGGAATATTGAGAATAAAAGCTAAGAAATGGGGACTAGTTATGAGGCTATTGCAAAAATCCAAGTGATAAAGAAAGCCTCTCTAAGGGTAGTAGAAACAGGGAAAAGGAAATAAAAATGGTTAAAATAAATAATATCCCATGAAAGTATAAGCAGATATTTAGATATTTAGTAGTTGACTCTCCCAGCTTGCTAGGGGATAATGCATGTAAAAATGCGTTCATGTGAAGTGAGATGTTACTATTAGTAGCTCATTGCTCATCACTTTATCCAAATCTTGGGGAAAATATTAAATTTAATGATTATCAAAAGAGGTAGATAAAAACAGAAGCCATGTTGTCTATGATATGATGGCATGACATTTCATCAAAGGAACATTATCCAAATATCATATCATTTAAAGGCAATTCAAATTTTAAGTCTGAAAATTCTGCTTTGAAATGGCATAAAAATGGAAGTTTCTCAAGTGACTCATTCCACAGGACAGGCTGTTCCTTTTGGCTGTTCTATTCAAGCTACTCTTCAATCTCAAAAGTTTAAAAATACGTGTGTGTCCCAGTGGAGTCATCATCTATGGCTTGGTACACCAGTTCATGGTTAGATCCAGGAAACAACTTGACTCACCTATTTCTCCATTGGGTTTTTAATAAAACATTTCCCAACATATACTTGTTTCAAATTAATGTTCCTGTGTTATTTCCAATGGAGATGAGTACAACAGACTATCATTACCATCTAATGGGTTTTACTCAGAGCTAGTATTATCAATGTTTTAAGGGAAGGGAATCACGTCTTAATCCTCTTAGAATTTTTAGATCCCAGCCCAACATCTGTCCAGAGTAAGTGATCAATACATATTTATTAAATTAGATTTCATTGATTTAGGTTGGAAGTATTTTTCTCCTTGCTAGTGAGGTACCAAAACATTGTGATGAACACATTTATACCTGAAATATATAGGAATGCTTATCATGGGTTTAGGGTTTAGTTGTGGCTTTTGATGGAGACTGATGGAAATTCAGTGTAAATGATCTAAACTTTTTAAAAAATGAATTACTCTTTGTAATGGAAAGGCCAGGAATATGTTGGAGAGAAAAGTTGTTTGCTCTTGATCTTTCAGCTCTTGCTTCTGCGTTGGCTGTATTTTCCTGAGGGTGTCTTCTTGTCACGGAAATATGACGACAGCAGCTCCAGGCGTGTTCTATGAGCTTCACTCACTCAGTTGTTCCAGCAACAGTCTCAGACTGACTTTCATAGACTCTGATTGGCCAGGCTTGGCTCATGGGCCTATCTCTGAACCAATTATTGTCACCCCTGGAACTGAGGAACAGGACTAACCCCACCAGAGCCGACTGGGCTGAGAGTCCAGGGAGGTAGACATTCCAGGTGCTTCTACTGAAAGTAGGAATAGACTCCTGATAGGCAAAAACCAGCAGATTCCCATTTGAAGAGTATTGACAGATTTATCCCCAACAACCTCGGCCTTTAAGGAGCTTACAGTCTGGTAGAGTGCTTAAACTATTTACAGACTTCACTACAAGTTAACCCACTTGTATTTCATTCATTTTCTGGGACAGAATTCAGACATGAAAATCTACTTTCACAGATTGTTCAATGCCAGGCACTTAATGTAAAACTTTGCATCAGGGCCTTCTCAATAAATGTTTGATTAAGTTTAAATACAGCTTCTCCAACAGTTAATATACATCCTCCCTAATGTTCCCACTCCATTTTATTTTTCAGTTTTATTAAGAAATGTTTGACATACATCACTGTGTAAGTTTAAGATGTATAGCTTATTGGCTGATTTACATATATTGTGAAATGATTACCACAATAGGTTCAACTAACATCCATCTTCTCATATAGATAACATGAAGAGAAAATAAAAAAGAAAACACTTTTGTTCTAGTGGTGAGAATTCTTAAATTTACTCTCTTAACAATTTTTCTATATATCATACACAGCTATGTTCATCATGTTGTACGTTATATTCCTAATACTTATTTATCTTAAAACTGAAAGTTTGTACGTATTGACCACTTCCTCTAATTCCCTCTTCCCCAACTCCTCTGCCTTGGTAACGACAAGTATGACCTCTTTTTTAATGAGGTTTTTTGTTTTGTTAAGTTTTTAGTAGATTCACATTTAAGTGAGATTATATAGTATTTGTCTTTCACTGTCTAACTTATTTCACTTAGCATAATGCCTTCAAGGTTCATCCATGTTGTCGCAAATGGTAGGATTTCCTTATTTTTTGTGTGGCTGAATAATATTTCATTGTGGACACACCCACAACTTCTTTATCCATTCATTCATCAATGGAAACAGGTTGTTTTTATGTCTTGAATATTGTAAATGAAGCTGCTATGAATGTGAAGGTGCAGATACTTCTTGTGTCAGTGTTTTTAAAATTTATTTATTTATTTATTGAGAGAGAGAAAGAGAGAGAGAGAGAGAAATATCGATTAGTTGTTCCACTTATTCATGCAAATGCATTCATTGGTTGCCTGTTTTATGTGCCCTGACCTGGTATTGCACCTGCAAACTTGACATATTATGAAAACACTAACCAACTGAGCAACCTGGTCAGGGCTTTGAGTTATTATTATTGTTTCCTTTGGATGTATTTCCAGCATGGAATTGCTAGATCATATGACAGTTCTATTTTTAATTTTTCAAGGATTCTCTATACAGTTTACATAGTGACTGTACCAATTTACGATCCCACAAAAAGTGTGCAAGTGTTCCCCTTTCTCCAAATTTATGCCAACATTTGCTATCTCTTGTCTTTTTGATGACCATTCTAGCAGGTGACATTCATTATGGTTTGAATTTGTATTTCCTTAATGGCTAATAATGTTAAACATCTTTTCATGTTGGCCTTTTGTGTATGCCTGTTCAAGTCCTGTTCCCATTTTTTAAAATTAGGTTGGACTTTTTGCTGTTGAGTTGTATGAGTTATTTGTATATTTTGGATATTAACCCCTTGTCAGATACATGGTTTGCAAATATTTTTTCCCATTTCCTAGATTGTCTTTTGACTTTTTTATGGTTGCCTTTTCTGTGAAGAAGCTTTTTAGTTTGATGAAGTCCCACTTGTTTATTTTTTATTTTGTAACTTATGCTTTAAGTGTCTTATCAAAAAAGTTATTGCCAAGACCTATGTCAAGAAGCTTTATTTTCTTCTAGGAGCTTTATGGTTTCAGATTCTACATTTAAGGTTTTAATCCATTTTGAGTTAATTTTGTCACTGATGAAAGACAGGGGTCCAGTTTTATTCTTTTATATGTGAATATCCAATTATCCAGCATCATTTATTAAAAAGACTCTTTTTCTTCATTGAATATTCTTGGCTCCCTTTTCAAATGTTAGTTTACTATATATGCTTGTATTTACTTCTGGGCTATCACTCTCTTCCACTGGTCTATTTCTCCGTTTTTATGTCAGTACCATACTCTTTTGATTACTGTAGCTTTGTAGTTTAACTTGAAATCAAGAAGTGTGATGCCTCGTGCTTTCTTATTGTTTTTTAGAATTTCTTCGACTATTTGGGGTCTTTTGTGGTTCTATATAAGTTTTTAAAATGTTTTTATGCTTCCATAAAAATGCCATTGGAATCTGGATAGGGAGTACATTGAACATACAGATGGCTTTTGGTAGGATTGCTATTTTAACAATATTAATTCTTCCAATTCATGAACATGGGATACCTTTCTATTTATTTGTTCCTTTTTTTATTTCTTTCATCAGTGTCTTATAGTTTTTAGAGATGTTTCACCCCATTAGTTAAATTTATTTCAAAGTATCTTATTGTTTTTGCTGCTATTATAAATGAGATCTATATGTTTATTTCCTTTTCAGAGAATTGGTTGTAGTATATAGAAACACTACTGATTTTTGAGTGTCAATTTTGTACCCTGCAACTTTACTGAATTTGTTGATTAGATCTAACAATTTTTTGGTTGAATCTTTAGGATTTTCTTTATATAAAATTATGTAATCTGAAAATAAAAACAATTGCTTCTTTTTCAATTCTTTTATTTCTTTTTATTGCCTGATTGCTCCAGCTGGGACTTCCGGTAAACACTGAATAAGAGTGTTAAGAGTGACATTTTCTCTAATTTTAACTCCATCCTACCCTCAATTAAATGATTGAACTTTGTCTTTAATCCGAAATCAGTAGTGCCTTCCTAAAAGCCACATACAAAAATATATACATTCCTAAGTCATATTTTCCATGGCAATGATTCCTTAGTGTGATCCCTGCTGGATATGTAAGATTTGGTCTATGTGCCTATCAAGGCACACTGAGCCTTCAAAGACCAGGGATGTTCTTGTTCTTTGATGCTGAAACAGCACTATGGAATAAAAATAAGAAACATATACTTCCGAAGGAAGGGACTACCATCATGGACATCCGGGTGTGATTTCCTGTGCTCAGACCTGCTCCTTACTCGGTGCCTTAGGTTTGGATTCCTAGAAGCACAGCAGGAGACATATTCCTGTGTAAGTAATTTTTGATGATTTCTCTCAGGTATGGTCTTTAAAGGAGCAAGGGAAACGGGAGGAGTTCAGAAGAACCTGGACAAGGATCTGTGAGACTAGCTTCATTCAGTATGATGATGGGATAGGGGGCTCTGGAACATGAGGAGCACCCGGGAGTTGCCCCAGGGGATGTAAGAGAGCCAGCCCTTAATACTCTCTGATTCAGTCATTCACTGTAGGCTTCTCTCCCTCCTTCCTCGGGACTGGGCCTTGAGTGAACTCCAGGGCACCTCCAGGGAATTTGTTCTAGTTCATGACTATTATTCCTAAGGAAAGGGTGGCAGCTGACATTCACATCTGGGGTTTGGGGGGGGGGGGGTGAGTGCACCAGCCTGAACAGGGGATCTGGGTAAGGCACCAACAACTTCTTCTGCCATAATGGTAAATCATAAATGCGTCGATGCTGAAGACGGTCTGACAGAAAGCTCTTTTGGTTACAGAGTCACATTAACAGTGGACAAATTTTGAACACACACACACACACACATGTACACACACATTTGTAGTTGTGCTTCCACGTAGGAGATTGGAGGCCTGCCTGCCTCATTATGGTACATGATTGGCAGTTTTGTATATAAATTATTATTTCACCAGGAACAATGAAATTATTGCCATAATGCAACAAAAGTGCTTTAACACTCAGAATGCTAGTAAGGCATCCCAGTGATTTTCATAATAGCATGTCTTTTAAAGGAGCATTAGGTTGAAATTGATTGCTTTCTGAATTTAAACTAAAAATGACTATAGGAAAAAATAGAGGTTATAATGGACTCTTAGGTCTTACCCTGTGTTGCCATAGGCATTTCTGAGCAGACATTGCAAAGAAGGGAGGAAGTTCATAGTTCTTAGTGAAGGCTAGCTTCACTTAATTTAATAGGAGTGCATCATCGTGGGGAAGGGCAGCGCCCAAGGAGAAAGGAAGAAACATTTCATTGACAGGGAAAGATTAAACTGGGCTGTAATGGAAGAATAGCCAGGAAATGGAAAAGGAACTTTCTGATAATTCTAAACTGACCCATGCCAGACTTAGGGGCATACATAGTCCTTTCTGGCTCTTCCTTACTGTATCAGTGAAAGCACCCAGAGCCCTTCTTTAGCAGATCACGTAGGTTTTTAAAACAGTGTTCATTAGGTTATAGTGTCTGCAACAGAGCACCGTGGGCAGGAGATTAGGGCATAAAGGCCCATCTGCTGATTTGGGGTTGGGGGCAGGTTGTGAATTGCCTACAAGATAAAGCTACTGTCCTTTGTAATTCATTTGGGGAAGGGGAGGTTGCTCTGGTTTTTCTAAATTAGAAAGGAGCTCAAAAGACATAACAAAGGCTATTGCTTTTCATTCACAAATAGTTATGCCAAAGAATAAAAGCCTGGGTTTTCTACATTAAGTAAGTAGCAGGGAATCTTTGGAGCAGCTGACAGCTGAGGCATCCTTGTAAGTGTTCCTGTACAATGGATGAAACTTTAGTTGAAAAGTTTACTTTTATAAACTCAACATATTTCCACCATCCTGCACTTATAACCAACTGTCTCATGATAAAGTCTTATGGATGGCAGAGGCAAGCCAGGACTGAACCTGCCCACATGTGCTCATCTTTTAGGTAAATGAGTTGTTTCTCCCCTCCTATAAATGCTGGGCAGAGCAAATGTGAGAAGGGCACGCAGAAGCTAATGTTCCAGCGAGGGGACTGACTTCAGATGAGCAGGGACAGACGAGGCTGCCTACAGGCACTTGCAGGCTTTAAGCTTCACCACTAATGAGGGTGGAGTCACAATTTGCATCCCAGCCTCAACCCAAGAAAAAGTATCTTTTTTTCCTTTTACTTTCTACAATGAACTTGCATTACTTTTTGAAAAAAAAGTTAAATTTATTAACATAACATTGGTTAATGACATTATACAAATTGCAGGTATATAATATTGTAATTCCATATCAGTACACTCTGTTGCCTGCACACCACTCAAAGTCTAGTTTTCTGTTGTTACCATATAACTGACCGCCTTGTATGTTGCTTGAGATCAAATAACTTGTTAATGGGAGGCAGATCCAGGGTTTCAGGACTCATCTCCCTCCTCCCCGGGCTTTCTACTACACTTGGAATCTGAAGACTTGACCCATAGCTATTGCCAAAGAAGAACCAGACCTAGAGAGTAGTTAAAGCAGTAAAAATATAAATTACTTTGAAACTATTATAATAGGGGGAAAGCGACCTCAGTAGGATTGGGGTTTGTTTTGAATACAGCATGGGCAAGAGAAAATTTCAGCCAAGAACCAGGGTGGGTGTCAGTGGATTGAATATTACCAAGAGGAAACATTGGAGTAAGAGTGGATTTTGGCTAACCTGACCTGGCAGGATTCTTGCTGAAGACAAGGAGCGGGTGGGGGAGGTCAGGTATCACCTGGGGGATGGTGAGAAAGGAATTGGATCAGATACAGAAAAACAAGCCTGGGGGATTATAGCTAAACCAACTTGATGGGATTCTTGCTAAAAGTGGACTCTATAAGGATGGAGACAGGAAGTCCAAGTTCAGACCTTAACTAAAGTTTGGTCAAGGGAAGAATCTTTGTCACTATGCACCCCATCTCTATAAAATTTCTTAATAATGTTCAGATCCTCATCCTATTTCTTTTACCTGCCTCACTGGGACAGATAAGAGATCTATATAGAAATGGTAAACCATTATTGAAATATAGCACGTCCTTGAATAACATCATTTCTGGCAACGTCATTTTGTTATAACATTGATTAGATGTCTTAGGAACTTAACTCTTGTGTATATCAATTAACCTATGTTAAAATTGGTTTCATTTTAAGTCTTTTTGCTTGAAGTCACAGAACTTACTGAGGATGGTAAATGAGGACTTACTGTATGAGTGTGCTTAAGGATTGCTGTCCACAGCATCACATTGCCTCCTGGCCTTCTGAAAAACACCCCCTTTGTCATGCTTATCCCAATAGCATTCCTGTCTGCAGTTCCTCTTTGTGGAGAGGTAGAACTTCTCCTTCCTGATGATTTAGAATGGAACTGTTTGGAAATAGTCTTTGCCCTTCTGAGAAAAGGTGTCTCTCTTTAGAAAGCCAGGTGTTTATTTAATGGCGCATCCAAGACTTATTTTGAAGCTCATGAAAGCTTTTGTATTATAAAGAGACAGAGAGAAGAACGTATTTTCAGCAATCAGCTTTCAATTCTCATTCCAGTGAGTAGGATAAGAAAGCCTGGGAACATTACAATGGCCAACATTTCTCTCCCTTTTCCTCTGGCAGGGAGGCGGGGAAGGAGCAGCAGGTGTGACCCAAGTCAATAGAAATTGGGTCAGCCTCCTAGGTCATGGCTTCTGTTTCCTTCTTAAGCTGTGAGTTAGCCAAAGGCTAAAGAGCTCCTACCTCATCCATCAGTGCCCCTTCAGGGACATGGCTGTCAGCTCTGAGCACTGTCTCGGGTGCAGCCAAAAGGCAGCGTGGGACCCAAGGAAGCACTGGAAAGAAGACTTCTTAACTGACTCACTGGGTTTTCCTTTTCCCTTTGGCTGCTAGAGAGCTCAGAGCCAAATGTGTGACTCTGAATTGACACTACCCACAGAATTTTCAAAGGGGGCTTATGTAATTTGTTTCTGGAGGTGTATTTCTGGCTTCCTCTTTCTATATTTTCTTCTCCTCTTTTATTCCACCTGGTGTTTTATCACGTATCTTGCTAAGGTGCCATAAATCCTCTCTGGGACAATGTGGGCTATAGGTCACAACTGTGAGTCTGGGCTGGCCACGCCTCCTCTCTGAGGCTGATTGGAACTTGGCTGGGACCCCCTCCTGCCCGAAGATGCAACAGGGCCCTGCGTTTGTAAATCAGTTAGGAAGATAACACTAATACACAGCCTGAGTATACCACTCTTAAAGCTGAAGAGTATAGCGTGGGCCAAGGGCAGAAGAACAAAACCAATCTAGGGACAAGCCCCAGTGAATGTTAGCGCAGGAAGGGAGTCTGACAATCTGAGAGTCTTGGCCATTTATTTTACAGATAAGGAAACTGAGGCTCAGAGAGAAGTGTGTTGACTAAACTCACAAAACTGGTAGTGGCAGTGCTGGATCCTCATCCAGTCTGTGTGAGTGGCAGGAAGGGTCCTCCTTTTGCCCCTTCCCACCTTCAGCCTAGGTGGGCAGGGGTCACTTAGCATAATCATACATCAAAGTTACGTAATGAGAGGTGGTCTAGGTTAGTAAGACAAAGATTTATTTCTTTATGGATTCTACACTAATGGATAGGACCTTTCCAGACTAAACTCTCTTCTTGGAGCGTCAGTAAGCAACAAGTCCTACAAGAGTCAAGTAGCCGCTGAATTAAAGAGGGAAACTAAGAGCCTTCAACACAAAAGAAATCTCAATATGATCCTTGGGTGGGAGACTCGTAGAGAAAGGAAGATGAGGGAAGAATCAGGAGAAGGGTCTTCAGGGCACTCACGTGGGTGGGCTCCCCAGCCCTGGCCCCAAAGAATGCTGGGAAGGAGCAGAAAAGGAATATTTGTTTCACCCTCTGTGCTCTGACTTTGTTCTTCATTGGTTATGAGTAAGCCTGGAACTTTCTGGGAAGGAGCTGAGCCTGTAAGCCTTTGTGACCATTCCAGGACATAGTGGCTGACATGCCACCAGTTGGTCCCCCTTCCTCAGTGACTCCACGGCATGTGCTTGTGACAGGCACTGACTTGGCCTTTGACAGCCAATCCAACCTGTTAATGCCAACTGGCTCTTTAGGTCTAGCCTCCCCAGCAGAGGAAATCTCCTTAGCTTGGGGTCACCTGGGCATTTAATTTGGATACAGGCATACCTCAGAACTATTGTGGGTTTGGTTCCAGGTCACTGCAATGAAGAGTCTCATAATAAAGTGAGTTGTAATCTTTTTGCTGGTGGGGGGTTTCTGTGCAAAAAAGCAACACCTTTGCACAATAAAGCAAAGCTCAGTAAAATGAGGTCTGCCTTTTCTATTATATTCCATGAAAACACAAACCATTATCTAAGAAGACGTGACAGGGAAGGTGATACTTCTGGGGGGTCCAAGTGGAACTGCATACCAGATCAGAGAAAACATTATTTTTAGCATTAATGATTACCACCAACCACCATTCAAAAGCATCTTCCTGTAATTAATACATTTGGAGACAGATTTCTTGGTTCCAGTGACTTTTCAGTAGAAATATCAAATCAGCTTTGTCATTTTTCTCCTGATGGGTAGCATCTCTAATTACCAAGTATTTTGGAGCTGAAAAATTACAGTTTTTTGAAATGCAACTGTAAAGATGACTTTGATGAGACTCCAGTGTTGCCTAGACTATATGAATGGCCTTCCACTGTAGGAGCTTGACTAAGTGTCCAGGCTGGAGGGGAAACAGAAGTCAGAGGCAGTAAAGCAACTTTTGTCAATCCAAGGTCTCTATCAGACAGCAATTGAACTTGATGTTGCTGGTGCTGCATTGCTTCAGAGAGGAGATCCCCAGAGAATTTAAGGCATTGCTCACAACATTCTTCATCTGGATTTTTAATATTTTAAAACCATTGGAGGGCTACTTTGTGGTATCGTGGTCAAAGATGTAACTGACTAGTACTAAGTAGATTGACTTTAGCTCCAAATACTATCAGCTAGCTCACTTGGAATCTGCAGAATAAATGAACTAATGAAAAAAATCACACAGAAAGTAAAATTTACCCAATCTCACATTTTTATTTAAATGGGAGATTCTGTTTTATTTTTGAATAGGAGAATGTTACAAGCATGAATGATATCACCCAGCTGTAGGTTGTCCTAGAAATGAAAACCCCAGTGGTGAGCAGCCTGCAGTAGAAGTTGAGCGCCCATTCTATTGGTCTCTGACTGGTGCCCTTTGCAGAAAGCAGGTGACTTGGGAGGACATGTTTAAGATGTTCACGGAGCAGCGTTAGGAATAGGGGGTAAACAGATGCCCTTGCTCAGATGCACCTGGACTGGTGTACTTGGAAAGCACCTGTGGAATGCCACTTCCTTAGCGGTTACTTTTAATTCTGCCTGAACCACAGAGAGAATTAATGCCTTTGGAAATTGAAATGGTTTCATTTGATGCATTTCTGAAGCTTTGTTAGTGTTCTGGGTGAACCTTTTAGAACGGTAAAAGCTCTTAGTGGGGAAATAGCAAAGCTGTGATTATATTACCTCTACACCTTTCTTCCTTTTCTGTTTCAATTTAGAGATTTAAAATGCCCTCCTGTTTCCACCCCTTGGTTGGTTTGCTTTTATTCTTGCTAAAAGGAATAGCTGTTTGGAAGGTAAGAAATAAATCAATGGTGATTTCTTTTCTGAAGCATCTCACAGTTCCCAAACTAAAAAAAAAATCAAGTGTGCTTTTACATTTGAATTAAAGATATAGGGTAGCTCTGATCTCAACAGAAGATAAGAAAATTTATTTTATTTTAGACCTAGAGAAAGTTTTAGAAGTAATTTAATCAAATTGTTTTTTATAGATGAGCAGTGTGAGACTCAGAAAGGCAAAATATCTTTTCCAAAGTCTCGCCACCAGAAGGTCATGGTGCTGGGTTCATTCCTGATCAATCCTTCCTTCTGTCCTTTGGCTCATGAACCATAAATCATAAATATTCATGGTTGTTGGTCATACCCTCCTTTACCCATTCCTGTTTCCATCTCTATCTGGTTCTACAGTCTCTGTGCTCCTGTCTTGCCTCTGCTAGTTGGAGTGTCCTCTCTGGTCTGGAGAGTTTGATACTTGCGACGCCTCTGATCCCAGTGCCCGAGTAGCCTCACACAGGGCTACTCTACTCACTGTCAGCCCCACAGAACCCAAGCCTAATCCAGCCTCCCGCTCCTGTGTTGGTCGCACCACTCAGCTCCAGCCCTGGGCATTGGCTTTGGTTGAAGCACACTTATTGACCACACTGAGGCTTTTCAGCTGAAAAAAGACATTTTCTTCTCTCTCCCTCTCAGGTGCTGACTTCCTTCATGACTTATCAAAGGGGCTGTGAGCAGGGCTTTCCTGGGAGAAAAAAAAAAAAAGAAACACCAGAAACATCAAGAGTAGCTAATATGTTCATGTGTTAAAATCCCTGCAAATGTACAATTTTAAAGGCCTTCTGAAAATACCTTTACCCCGAAGAGGGATGTTGGTGACAAAAATTGCAGGCCGTGTGGAAAGTTAGTGAAGAAAATGTGTCTGATGGGTTGGAGCCCTCTGGGACCTCCTCAAATCACAGTACTTGGTACAACTCATCCCTTACCCTAAGAGCCTTGCTTGGTTAAAGAGCTTTGAACTTGAAGTGAGAAGACCTGAGTTTGAGTCTTACCTCTGCCCCTTGCTCCCTGCATAGACTTGACCAGGTCTCTAAGCTCCTCTGGGTGTTCACCTTCACGTTTGTGAAGTGGAGATAAAAGTACCTGCCTTTTGCCCTCCTGAAAGGGTAGTTGAAGATAAAATAGATATAATTCCTTCATCACTTGAGTTCTAAGACCCCAAGCTCTCATTTCTTCTCCTTCCTTGGCTACTCCTTCTCGGCCCTTCATCCGAGGTCCCTTTTTCCAATAATCAATACTCAAGAGAGGCCTAAATTGTACAAAGAAGTCAGCCACATGGAGGCCTGGGCCACGTTCTGGGAAGAGGGAACAGCAAAGTAAAGAGTATAATGTAGGACAAAGATGGCCCAAGGACCATCCACACGAACAAGGTGCCGGAATACTGGAGTGATACGGAAAGTGATGAGAGGTAAGGCTGGAGAGGAGTATGCAGGAGTCCATCACAGAGGATGGCGGAGGCGATGGGGGAGAGTTGGGTTTTATCGTAACAGTAACGGGAAGTCTCCTGAGGGGAGTTATCTACTGTGATTTAAGTTCTAGAAAGATCTCCATCCCCTTCTGTTTCCACCTCGTGAGACCACACACTTACCTTTCAAGTCCATCTTTAGAATTCACTTCTCTCAGCTCCCACTTATCTTCTCTCACATTCCCAGGAGACTTTGTTCAAGCCTCTGTGCAGCCGGTATTAGTCAGGGTTCTCCGGAGAAATAGAACAAATAGATTACCCTATTATGGGAATTGGCTCATGCAATTATGGACACCGAGTAGTCTTATGATGGGCCTGCGAGCCAGGGGCCAGGCCAGCCGGTGGAATGCAGGCCGAGTCGGGAGGCTAGCGAAGCAGGGGTGCTGCCGTGCAGGAAGGAGCCGATGCTACCGCACAGGCAGAGAGGGGATGGGCCTGCCCTCGGCCTTCTTGTTCTACTTGGGCCTTTGGGGGACAAGATGATGCCCACCCACATCGGTGAAGGTGATTTTTTACTCAATCTACCAATTCAAATGCTAATCTCTTCTGGAAACACCCTCATAGACACTCCCAGAAATAATGACTTACCAGCTATCTGGGTATCCCTTAGCCCTGTCAAGTTGATACATAAAATTAACACCACACAGCTCTTAATGATGCTGCCTTGTAATATTATGTCTGACTCCTTATTATGCTGAATTTTACGATCCTTGAGAGTATTGACTTTTCTCTTCATTCTTTTTCTCCAGAGCCTGACATAGTAGGACTCAGGAAATGTTTCCTAGCTGATGGATTATTCATCCCACGGTGCTCTGTAAACCAGAAAGTCTATACTCTAGTTGGAGATCAAAAACATTCAGAGAAGTGCCCTGGCCCATGTTGCCCAGGGGTTAGAGTATCATCCCATGGACTGAAGGGTCTCAGGTTCAATTCCTGGCCAAGGAACCGTACCTGGGTTGCAGGTTTGATCCCTGGCCCCAGGTCAGGCGCATGTGGGAGGCGACTGATTGATGTGTCTCTCTCACATCGATGTTTCTCTCTCTCTCTTCCCCTCCTTCCTTCCCTCCCAAGCAAGTGGGATATCTGTGACATTTTTTTTTTTTTTTCTCTGAAGACAAAATCAGTGGTACAGTTAAGGTTATTATTCAACCAGAAAACATTTATTTGAACACCTCCTATGTATCTCTCTTCTTGGCAATACAAAGATGAGTGAATAATCTGTTCCCTTTTTCCCACTCCCTAAATTCCAGGACCTCATTCAGTTGGAGAAGCTTCATTTCCGGGTTGTAAATAAAGTTTAAGCAAAATATAATGCAATATATAAAAATTCAATTTCCTTAAAATGAGTTCTCCCCATCCTTTGAATAATATGAGGACAGCAGGGTCAAATAAAAATGTATTATAAAATTCATGGTCCCATGTACAGTATAGTGATTTACTGATAAAGATTTAGAGTAATGGGTAGAAAAGAGATACTTATGTCTTAGTTCATTGCCCAATCGATGCATGAAGATTTATCATAGCATCCAAATGCCATCTCTTCATGTTCAGGTTCAAAAACTATTTCTTCATGTTCCTTACTGCCAAATGAACCATTCCTAGCAAATTTCATAACTGCCACTGGGAAAAAGTTCAATGTGGTTATTAATCACAATGTCATGGTTCTTTAGAACCTAACTGTGTTGCAACAATATAAACCTTCTGGCTTATTGCAGCTCCCCAATTCTACTTACTTGGTGTTAGTTGTATAATTACTCATGATGTTGTCTTCCAGTGATTCTCTTAGATATTGCTATTGTGTTTTATTGATGAATGGACAAATACAAGTCTTACTTAGAATATCCAGGAAAAGATGAATGATAATTTATTAGTCATGTTAAGCTCACTTTTCAGAATTATAGCCTAAACATAGAACAATACAGCTTGCAATTCAGTCTTCTCTTGAACTCTTTAGGCGTTCCTAGGATGTGATCTCTTTCAATGCTGATCATATGCCAGCCTTCCCCACACTTCCACCAGTGGGAGGGTAGGTGAGGGACCATCGGTGGACTGAGGGGAGTGGTTCATTTCATGCAAGAAATGACCATTTCTGGTCTGGCATGACTTTAGACTGATCCAAGGTAGTACAACATCACTCAATTTGTCAGAGGCAAAAGAGAACATCAGTTAGAGGGGCCTATAGACTTTGTGGTATAAAGTTTCAAAAGCCCTCAGAGGGAACAGACTCAGCCATTCCCAGTAGACAGCCTGTCGTGAGGCATTAAACCTGCAGGAAAGGTAGGCTGACTGCCTTGGGTACCAGCAGCAAAGGGTACTAATGATAAAAGACGTCTACCACCATCTCCACTACCCGTGGGTGCTGGAGACTGGAGGTGGCACTGCTGTTGGGACAGGAATAGCCAACACACACTGGGCCCACGCACCTAGCTCAAGCCCAAAAGTTAGAGTGAATCATCGGGTAGCCCAGAACCCTAAACTTATCTTTTTGCTGATGTGAGTGAGTCACCCCACATCAGCATGTCAGCACAATTCTAATGGCCCAATTTTATGCTATTCCATGAAAAACTACTGTGCCAACCAGCAGGACTGATATGCTTTTCAGTCCTTTTGTAAGTGGAGCTCAGCCCTAGATTCTGGGATGACCCTACAGGGGTGAGTTGCATAGTTTCTTAGGGTATCTGGTCAACCCCACATGTGGGTAAAAAGTCCAAGAGGATTCTAAAGGGGGATGACTTAGACCAGTTTGGTTCTTGCTGAGCTCATGGGTACTATTTTGGGCACAGGGCTCCCTGCCTAAACTGGCTTTGTGGGTCTTAGGTCAGGGGGGGCAAGGCTGCCTTGCCAGTATGTGGGGAACTCGACTTTCTGGGGAGAAAGAACTTCTTCATACTAAAACAAAGTGCCTTCTAAATATTTTCTGAGAAAGAGGATGCTCAGTTATGTTTAATATATAATTGTTGCAAATCTCCTATGGGGAAGACATTTCTGTCGGCTGTTGGCAGTGTAAGGATGATAAAGGCAGGTTCCCTTGCTGGGTAGTTCGTTTCTAGCGTAGGAGTGCGGATGAATAAGATGTGGCCAGAGCAAGACTTATTGTGCTCCAGGCACCCATTTCTCCACTGTCCAAGGTAGATATTTAGCAAAGCTGGATCATACATTGCGAAGAAGCAGTGGAGAGAGATGGCGCTGGAGGGGGTGTGGGGCAGGTGTGGAGGGCGACGATTATCACATCAAGAGCTTAGACTGCACCTTCTTCAATAGGACCCTCAGCCAACAGGAAGTTGTTGAACAGTTTGCGTGACTAGGGTCTCCTGGTGGGATGTGTGTTTCAGATGGATGGGATGGGCAGCTGTGTAAGAAGGGATTTGAAGGGGCACCTGGAAGTAGAGAGACTGGTTAGAAGACACATGCCAAAGTCCAGGTGAGATACGACTTGGACCAGAGCTGTGTTGGTGAGAATAGAGTCTGAAGGGGTGTGAGGGGTTTCTTGGAGGCAAACCCTTCAGGGCTCAGTGCGTGGCTGGCTGGGTGGAGGGGGAGAAAAGAGGAAAGAGTTTAAGGGGACCATTGCTTAGCTTGGGCACAGGGTTTGTGGTGCCTGCGGGGAACACAGCAGGAGAAACAGCTTCTTGAGGAGCTTCAAGCCTGTGGCGTGGGAAATGGCTGTAGGACTTTCAGCTGGTTTCTGAACAGACCTTCTGGGGCAGGGAAGGTAACTTTAAAGGTTGAATTCTTTGACTTTCATTGTTCTCACAAACTCAGTCACTAGTGAGGAAATTAAGAGTGAGAAATCCATTTCCTGAGAGGACATTTTTCCCCATTAAATTTCTCAGCACAAGAGAAGGAACAATTCACCTCACAGTACTTTGTGAGTTCTCATCATGGTGTTGTGGCTAATCCAAGACTAAGGCTTTTCTTTGACTCCATTCCACCGGGGCGGATTTTTTTCAAATGCTATTGAAAAGGGAATAAGGTAAGCCAATTTAGGACCTTAGAACTTTTCAGTATTTTCATTAGCAAACGGGAAATTCTGCTTTTGCCCAAGACAATGACTGAAAGCATCATCATTTTGCATATTACACCAAGGATGGAATTCCTGATGAAAATGCCAAGTGTCCATCCCATCCTCATTGAAATGTTACCGATTTGTTCTCAGCAGATCATGTATAACTCAGTGTGGAAGGGAAATGAATTACTTTGGGCTGTGGCCACATAATCAAAAGAAAAATCACCTTTAATTTAAAAAGTAATAAGTATGAAATAGAAGGGTTTTATTCAAATCACATACGAACTAAAAAAGGCACATTTGCTACTGCCGTTGTAGAGATGGAGGATGTGAAATCTGTTAGAGTGAAAAAGATACGCGTCAGTTGTAACTCAGGAAGATAACTAGGCATGCTGGCCCTTGCTGACTGTGTGCTGACCACCTTTGTGGAAGGTACTGCATTAGTTACCAAGGAGACGTGAGCCATCCTGTGATAGAGTCCCTCCCCATCATTTGCAAGCTGACACTTCATGGTTGCAGCCATTTGTATCTCTCACTCATATCTTTGCCTGTTCTATTTTGCAATTGGTTGTTTATAATTTTTACTAATGTGTGAGAGCTCTTTTTATTTGTATTTTTTAAAGATAAGTTTTTATTGATTTTTTTTTTTTTTTGAGAGAGAGGGAGGGAGGGAGGGAGAGAGAGAAACATCAATGTGAGAGAGACACATTAATTGGCTGCCTCCTGCATGACCTCTACTGGAGATTGAGCCCTCAACCTGGGCATGTGCCCTGACTGGGAATCAAACTGGGACCTCTCAGTCCATGGGAAACACTCAATCTATTGACCCACATCGGCCAGGCGTGAGAGCTCTTTTTATATTAGGAACAATAAATCCTTGATTATACATGAATATGTATATTCATATATGTAAATATCCTCTTCTGTCCTTTTAAGTTTTGATGTTATCTGCCAATAAAAATTTAATGTGTTATGTATGGATAGTACAATATGACATGTCAATTTTTTCTTTTATGGCTTTTGGTGCTTTTATAACACATCCTAGTATTAGAAAATCATTTTCCTGTAGTGTGTCCTAGGATTTTTGCAGATCTCCCTTTATCCAGTTAGATTATTTTTAAGTAATCTTTTTATTGATATGTCGCTCCCATACAGAAAAAATGCACATACCATAAACGTAAGCTCTATAAATTTTTCTAGTTAGCTTTTTTCAGTTCTTGAAAAAAAAACCTTTAAATATTTAACAAAGGTATAATACAAATACCATACAATTTATTCACTAAAGTGTGCCTTTGAGCAATTTAATACATATATAGGTTGCGCGACCATGACTACAATCAATTTTAGAACATTTCCATCCTCCCAAAGAGAGACCCTCAGCCCTTAGCCGTCCCTCCCCATTTCCCACCAAGCCCCCCGCCCCTGGCAAAGACGACTCTGTTTCTGTCTCTACAGAATTGCCTCTTCACTCCAGTTAGCCTTCTCATCCACCTGGAATTTATTTTTGTGGATGTTGTAGAGCTCTAACTTTTATTTCCTCAAATGGAAAAAAAAATGGTCAATCGTCCATAATAGTCTAATTGAGTGCACCGATGAAATCAATAGCCCGCAGAGGTGCAGGAGCTCACGGGCCGAGGAGCACTCCCTGTGCTGCACAGTCGGAGCAGCTACGTACAGCAGGTGCAGTTGAAAGGTTGAAGAGGGAAGGAGAGAAGAGGCGTGGCCAGAGAAACGATGCCCTCACGGCGGTCAGTCTGTGAAGCAGGTGATATGTGTAAGAAACAATGACCTGTGAGGCTAGAAAAGGTAGCCTGGGCCCAGGCTGTGCACGTCTGCAGGTCCTGAAGCACTAGTCTGAGAATTTCCCATTCAGTTGAAGAATAATGCGAGGCTTTTACAATGGAAGTGAAGTAGGGGACCTAATAGGGAATGGGAGGAAGGTCTGAACTTTCTCTGTATAGATGAAGAGTCAACAGCCTCCTCTCTTGGTCCCCTTGCCTATCTGGGATGGCCCTCGCTGGCTGAGAAACCTTATTTCCTGTATCTTCATCCCTTTGTTCCTCATTTGTATTTGGGGGAGAGGGAGGACAGGCTCCTGCTCGCTCTGTGACTCAGGGATTTCTGGCGGGGGGGGGGGGAGTTGCCTATTGAATGACAGACTCGGGGAACAACAGTTACAGCTAACAGTTGTCAAGCACTGATTCTGCACCAGGTCATTTCCAAACACCTCACGTGTCTTTATACTAAGTTGTATCCTCTAATCAATTCTAAGAGAGAGTTGCTATTGTCGTCCGCCCCTTCTACAAATGAGGGAACCGAGGTCCAGCAGTTCTGTGCCCCCACCCCACCCCCAGCCACACAGCTGGTAGCGGGGAAGCCGGAACAGGAGCACAGTGGGTCTGCTCTCAGCCCCTCCTTCTCCACCGCGCTAGACCGCCTCCCCCCCGCCCCCCAGATGTAGCGATGCCTATCCTTGAAAGCTTTCTGTTTCCTGAGTAGCTATGTAACCCCATCTTGTCTTCCTGGTAATGTCTATGTGGCATCACTTATACGTAGGGGAGAAAACTCATGACTCCGGTCAGTTTGGGTTTTATTCATCACATCTGCTCTCTTAAAAATCAAGCAGATGTCATTGATACAATGCTTGGTCACTTTGTCACGTCCTTCTTCTCCTTTGCCACAGCAACTGAGAATATTCTACTCTGAGGCTGCTTCTTCAGCCCTGGTGCTGGCTCATTTGGACACCTAATGGGAGTTGTTTGAAACTCATGAGCTTTTTGTTAGTGTTGTTATTGTAGCATAACATTGCCTTTCCTGACTGATACACCTTCTGAGCTTTTGCTTCAACATGGAATTGACCCAAAGTCCTCAGCTTAGTGATTCTGCTGTATCCTTCTATTGTTGCAAGTCATTCAGTGAGTGTTCTCTACTGCTTTTAATCTGCCTATTCGTTTTACATGCAAATAGATGAGGGTCCAAGTGAGGATCTGATTATCCATGTAAGTCAAAGGCCTTTGTGAAATGTATTAGTGCTAAGGGATCTTTTTCTAGTTCTATGTTAATTTCTAACTGAATTGATGATGACTGATATGCTAGAAGTCTGCAAGCCTGTGGGGTACCCTGAGTCAGAACCACACAGCTAAACCACACCTGCATTCCTGACCCTCAAAAACTGCAGGAGATAATAAATATTGTTTTAACCTGCTACACTTTGGGAATATTTTGTTACACAGCAAGAGTGAATACACTTCCTGAAAATTGCTTAATTGAAGGGACACTTACTGTAATAAATCTGGAGAATCTCATAGAGCCTGAATTCAGGAAATGGTAGAGTCTCACCAGAAATGCAAAGCGATTGCTCTGCAAACCCAGTCAGCCACATTCTCCGGCTCTGCAGTGGCATAGTCTTTGATGTCTGCTGTGTACCATCAGCCAGCTCTCATTATTATATTGATTTCCCTCTGTTCTTTCTTCCCAAGAACATCAGTTTGTTTGTGGTGCAGGATTACTATGGGTATAGCTGCACTGACTCCATGTATTCTTTACCCATTGCTCAACCCAGTCAAACTCAGTCTCTGGGCTCCATAACCGAGTCTTAGGAGAAACTGATCAGACCAGCTTGGGTCAGCCTGTCCATCACGTTAATCAGCTGTGACCGGG
The DNA here is from genome assembly GCF_014108415.1 of Molossus molossus. Taxonomy (NCBI): domain Eukaryota; kingdom Metazoa; phylum Chordata; class Mammalia; order Chiroptera; family Molossidae; genus Molossus; species Molossus molossus. Next base: position 14,665,723 of record NW_023425352.1, read on the forward strand.
CACCAGGTCACATGGCATTGAGGGTTTCCTTGGCCCAGGCTGAGAAATGGGCAGATTATACCAGAACAGGAAATTGCAGGACAAGCAAATTGATTATCACCTGCCTAGCATGCTGATACATTCTTTATTAGCGACAATGAAATACGACTAGGACATTGATTCCAATCTTTTGTAAAAGGCAGAATCCTTTTGAGAAGTAAATGGTCGCCCTTCATTTATCTGATTGCTGTTTGTTTTCGCATTTTCAGCATTCATGAAGTAGGAACACACCTGCAGTTTCAGGCACCACTTGCTACGTTGGATGACGTTCTTCCCAAGGGGGCTGGTTTCCTGGGAAGGAGCCCTGCTTCTGAGCGGGTGCTTAAGTCAGCAAAATATGAAGAAGGTGGTTTGTAAAAGTTTCATGTCTTGAAAGGCAAAGTAACACAGTCAGCAGAGGAAAGGTGTTAGAATCAGATGGACCTGAGCTTGAATCCAGTTTCATAACTGAGGGCCTTTGGACCTCTCTGAGCCTCAGTCTCCTCTCAGTGAAATGGACATAATCGCTGTCTCAGATTCTTACCAGAAGTAGATGTATTGGCACCCGTAACACGTCTAACACTGTATCAGGCACATATTAGGAGCTCAGTAAAAGTTATTACTATGTTTAACAAACATTTTCAGCCAAAACACTGATCTATTTAAGAATCTGTTGTATCTGCAGGAAAATGGTAAGAGTGCTCAATACCTGCTATTTTTGCCTTGAAGACTTAGGTCTGGTCTTGAGAAAAATAAGTGAGTCACACCCCCAGGTGGATCATTTTTGTGCCCGCGTGAAATAGCAGATCAGGTCCGACACCTGCTGGTGGAGGAGTCTCACTGGGTCAGACAGTGAAACGGAGGGGCCAGGGCCTTGAGGCTTATCTGAGGCCCAGGTAAGACTTGCAGGCCTTTCCACCTCCTAATTCGACCCGTTCTCTGGGGGCCTCTAGATGCCATCTCCAGCGTAAGCCTCCCAGGTTCTTCCCAGTGGTAAGTTCTTCTTCCTTTGGGCTCTTCCATTTCCTCCACGCCCACCACGGGGCTCTTGCCCCAACTCTGCGGGGGCAGCGGAGAGCCAGCCAGCTTCCTGCTGTCCTAGACCCTAGTGTGGACGCTCTCACTGTCACTCTTGGGGACAGCTGGAGGGTTGGCGGCAGCCAGAGGGTGGCTTTATACCTCGGTTGCTCCTGTAGACCCTTGGTCTGGTGCCAAAGGGAAGTGAGGCTTCGGACCTCGTCTGCACTTTTCTTTTCTTTTGTTTTTTTCATCCTCACCTGAGGACATTTTCCCATTTTTTTCTTCCGATAGAGTGGGAAGGGGAGAGAGGAAGAGAGAGAGAGAGAGAGAGAGAGAGAGAGAGAGAGAGAGAGAGAGAGGAAGAGAGAAAGAGAGAGAAACATTGATGTGAAAGGGACACATCGAAAGGGACACTTCGAGTGGCTGCCACTGGCATGACCCAACCAGGGCCGGGGACAAACTGCAACCCAGGCACGTGCCCTTAGTGGGAACCGAACCTGGGTCTTTCGAGACCACAGGCCGACGCTCTAACCGCTGAGAAAACCGGCCAGGGCGTCCGCACTCTCCTTTACCAGCAGCTGCATGGCGGCAGCTGGCAGGCTTAGAGGCAGGCTGCTTTGCGACTGAAGATGACGGTTTTGGAGTCAACGTGAGCCCTCCCCTGAGCGCACCGTACCTGTACAAATGTGAACGTTTCAGTGAATCTTTACAACTCAGCATCCTCATCTGCGAACGGAGAATCCCTAGCGGACAGATACTTGTGAGACGGAAGTCCCAGCACCGTGCGGAGGCCTCGGGAGCCCGCAGTAAGTGTAGCTAGTGCTTTTCACTTTAGTTTAGTTTGTGCCTTTTATTTAGCCAAAGATTTATCAAACACTGACACTGTCCCATCCTAGACAATGTTCTGGGCACCAAAGATACAGCAGTGGCCAAAAATAGCAAAATCGCTGGTCTCCTGGAATTTATATCTGAAGTGCTGGGAGACAGACAGACAATCAACAGTTACGTTGGGTGGTGGCAAGCATAGAAGACAGGGTACATGTGGCAAGGAATGGGGGGGCAGAGAGATGGGGTTGTGTTCTAGAGAGCTCTCAGGGAAGGCGGGCTCTGAGCCAACCCTGGAACGGGTGAGGGAGTAACCCAGGTGGGTTACATGGGCTTCGGGTATAGGGGATGCTTAAGTGCCAAGACCCTGGAGTAGAAACGTGTCGACCTAAGATCGTCCAAACCTGCAGAGAGTTTATAAGAGTGTATTTGAGCCAAACTGATGACAGTGACCGAGGAGCAAGATCTCAAATGCTTCGGAGAACCAGACAGCTTTGCAGTTTTGTGTTTGTTTTGCATTTGAAATCAAGGAGGGGACGTAAGGAAGATGTCATGAAGGTGGGAGAACGCAAGGTGGAGCACTCTCTCCGGGTGGAATACAACCTGGGGACAGACACGCACTGTCTACGTGGTCAGGCTTTCCAGGGGTACTCTGGCGTTTCAGGGGCATGTGAGCCCAGAACGATGGACAGGCTGGCCTAAAACCTTCCACCTGGGTGTGTGTGGGGGTGGGGAGGGGGTGCATACGTGTGTGTTTCTAGTCTTCCTGCTCTTCTGACTATTAAATGGAAGGGTTGGCTTAGTCTCTAAGGGTCTTTCCAGCATCTCTGCTCTGACTGAAATTCAAATTTTGGTTTAGATATTTGCTATTTTCAGGAGCATTTACTGAGCATGTAGAAGTCTTCCATACCTAAATTCCCACCCTTCTATAATCTGACTATTTCCTCCTCTGAACATTTAATGTACTTCAACCGTAGGTCTCTCTGGCTTCCCCTCCATGGGCCTGCAGGAGAAATCACCGCAGCCATCTCCTGCTTTGCACCCCGGAATCCACGTCTCCATGCATCTGTGTTTGGTTCATGTACTTCTACTGGCAGAAATGATAAAAACGCTCCAGACATGAGTTGTTACAAGTACATTTTCGGAGTCAGTTACATGAAGGGGAGGACGCCTGGACCCACTGGGGTCAAAGCCGTAGGATGCTTCTTGACAACGGACAGCCGCTGGCCCTGCGCCCTGGCGAGCTTCTGTAGCTGGAATGAGGCGGTGCCTGCAATTTTCTCGGAAAGGCCCCACAGCCATCAAATGCACGACAAGATCTGGGTGACATTTTTCAATTCACTTGTATTTGTTCCTTCCTTCAATTTCACGCTATTATTCCAACTTATCAAGCTTTCTTTTTACATTGTTATTATTCCATTTTTTAAAAAGCGAATCAGTACATTACAGACTCCGTTCTGCCATCTTCCCCCAGACACACTTAGAGGCAAGGGGCTGGCTGACAGTCGGGGCAAAGCTATTTCAGAAGCGCCACCTCCAGGCGCTGTCTCTGCCAGACACTCCTCCTCACTCCACCCAGAGTCTCCTGTGGCCCAGGCAGTCACTTAGCCTTTGTTCTTTCCTTTAAAAAACAAATGCAAAACGTACCTTTTCTTTCGAACAGAGTAGGAGGAAGGCAGTGTTTGTGAAGTCAGAGAACTGAAGCTGGTTGGAATCACTGTGCTTTCCCTACATGATTACCCTGCAGCTTCTTCAGGTTAATTACGCCGGTGCCCGTGTCTACTGCTGTGCTAAGATCTTACTATGCGCTGATTCTCTTATTACTGGACGGCTCCCTCCAACTGGTCCTGTTATTCTCCTCCCTCCGTCACGGGGAAGGAAACTGAGGAAACAAGTGTCGTAAACCTACAACGGACCGCCCCTCACCGAAGCTTGGGGTGAGCTCCTGAGGCTCACTGTGTCACGGCTGATGGACGCGCCTCTATGCTGCGTGAAGAACTCGGGCACGAGAGACTCCTTATCGTAGGATTCCATGTGTGTGAAGTGTCCAGGAAAGGGAAATCCAGGAAGCTAGAAAATACACTAGGGGCTTCCTGGAGCTGAGAGTGGGAATGGGCATGAAGGTTCATACAGGATGGATGAAAATGTTCCGGACTTGCTTTGTGATGAACGCTGCACCCTTTGGTAAAGTGACTAAAAATCATTGATGCGTACACTTGAAATGTGTGAATGTCTATGTACACTGTAACTTAATAAAGCTGTTAGAAACAAAACAGAAATAACAGTGGGAAGAAGGGAGGAAGAGAGAAAGAGGAGGGACAGGGAGGAAAGAAGGAAGGAAGGAAAGAAGGAAGGAAGGAAGAAAAGGAAGGAAGGAAGGAAGGAAGGAAGGAAGGAAGGAAGGAAGGAAGGAAGGAAGGAAGGAAGGGAGGAAGGAGAAAAATGAGTCTCACAGGAAGGAGTAGAACCCACATCAACCCCAGGGTCTGTCTGTTTCTGGAGGCTCTGGTCTTAATCGCTGTACTTTATGGTTTCTCCTGTCCTATCATCTTTCTTCCTCTTTCAGGCCCCTTTCCTTTTCCCCTCCCCTAAACTTAAAGTTTCGCTGCCTCTCGTCCACCTTGAGCACTCACGCAGACTGACCCCCATTCACTGTCCTTCTGGAACCTATTTCGATGAGGGCGGAGCATCTAGTCCTGCTTTGTGTGACTACAGGGACTTCTTGACTCCGTCCCTCTGACTTAAATATACTTTGGTTCTAGTTTGATCTCATTTCCTGGACTTGAAGGTATATTTTGGCTTTCCGGGCTTACATTTGGCAGCCTCTGAGATGTGGGGTGTGCTGGCTTTCTGTCTCCATCTGCCCTGGGCTGTTCTGGCTCCCAGGACACGGATGTGGCCTCAGCAGTGTTGGCCAATGGCTCTGTGTAGCCTGCCCAAGGCTTCTAGAGGAGGGTGCCAGGCATTTACTAATTCATCACCATCGTTAGCTCTCATGTTCTTTAGCATCTCCCATTTCCTTTGCTGGAGCCTGTGCACGTTTTTTCCCACCGGATTGCAGACTAATCTAGAAAAATGCAGATTTCAACCTGAGCAAGCTGGTCGCAAAGTCCATTTCTTCTTTAAGGATCCAATTACGGATATCTTAAGAATTAAATGTAATCTCTTCCTAGGACAGAGATCAACTAAAATAATGAACACTTTTCAGGGGTCCAAAGATTTCTCACTCTGCCATTTGGGAATTATCTGGTTTTGAGTGACTAGAAACTCAACCTGAATAAGCTTAAGCATAAATAAAAATGTATTGACTCCCCTAACTGAAGAGTTCAGGAACATATCTGCTTCAGGAATGGCTGCATCCAGGGGCTCAAATAATGTGATTGTGGCTGGTCTCTATTCTTTTATGTCCTGCTTTGCTTGGTATTGCCTCCACTCAAGGCATTTCCTTCATGATGAAAAAAAAAAAAAAAAAGTTATAAGTTTATTACCCAATTTAGCATTTAAAGGCATTTCAAAATAGTTTGAGGTCAAATAATCAGTCTTTTGATATGCATTATGTTTCATCAGCAATTCCTAGACATGCAATCTTAGAACAAAAAGGGGTCTCAGGCATCACTGAGTCTCATCCCCTCAGGGAAAAAGACCTAGATGCAGAGAGGAGAGGAGCTGCTCCGAGCGGTACCTCAAGTCACTAGAAGATCTCTGGTGCTATTCATTTGGCGATACTTGCTTCTCCTGGCTAATGGGGGTAGCAGACGCTCTTGTATTAGAGCATGGGAGAATACGAAACCAGTCTGACAGCATCTGATTTTAGTTCTTTAATCTGAGCAAAGACCTAATCAATGTGTGGGCTTCAAAAATAGACGTGTACATGAGCTGTAACACTGACTTGGAAGTGAGTCTCGGAGTCTGCTTCCTGAGAGTGAGTTTGGCCACCTTCGGAAACACTCATCACGCCAGCCTTCAGCACGGAGCTCAACCTTGATGGGGCTGCTGACTGTCAGCCTTCAGCATGGAGCTCAGCCTCGATGGGACTGCTGACTATCAGCCGTCAGCACGGAGCTCAGCCTTGATGGGGCTGCCAGCCGTCAGCACGGAACTCAGCCTCGACGGGGCTGCCAGCCTTCAGCACGGAGCTCAGCCTCGACGGGGCTGCTGACTGTCAGCCTCCAGCACGACGGGACTGTTGACTATCAGCCGTCAGCACGGAGCTCAGCCTCAACAGGACTAACTGCTGACTTTGCCGTAGCTGTAACTGATTCACAAGTAACACCCTCAGACTGAAGAGAGTTTGCAGAAAGTGGCTGATGTCCTGATCAGATGTCATGTTCCCCAATGTGCCTGAAGTTGTCAATCTGCTCCATGTGACAGATAACAGGTCACATTTACTACAGAGAAAGGGCGAGCTGCGTAATGTGGCCTTCACATTAGTATCCGTGATCAAGTTGTATTCGCAGCATTGATTTTGACAACGCTTATTATTTTTATCCCTGAACTATCTATTTGTAAAGGGAATGGGCGTCCACCTGCCACATCTTCATTTGTCAAACTCTTTCCAGGAAATTTAAAAGGATTTGAGTTCTTGGGTAGTGGGGAAATCCTGATACATTTTCAATATAAATGGATATTGATCTTTGATTTTATGCAATAACTTTAATTTTCTATAGCTTAGAGACAGCATTTATTTTCTATACACTGGTATTGTATTTGGAGTTAATGTTTGTCTCTCCATCAAAACCACAGATTGAAGTGAGGTGAGATGAAGGAGTCTGGTTTTATTAGCAATATGCATGATGATGACAGTTATTTTCTGATTGGCATAGAGTGATGCTGCAGACATATCAGGAATGCAGGACCACACGGGTTCTCATCCTCTAAGGCATGCACCTGGGCCTTGGGGAAAACGTCCCTTTCACCCCGACCCCTTCTCCATTTGATTGGCTGCGTGTAACACGCAAGCTCCAGCAAGACTGTTTCATCTAGGCAGTATGTACAATAATCAAAGTAGGATTGGTGATTGATGGTTTTTTCTATTTTAGTTTTTAACACGCAGGTCCATTTAGCTAGTAGTTACTCCAGCTACTAGCTATTTAAGTCATACAGTGATGTGAAGTTTTTATTCTGGCTTAAATTAAGGTGCATTCCAGCATAAACCTCAATAGTCTACGTTTCTGTCTCTTAGGCAAGCTGGTCTCTCCTACAGAACGGCCCGGCCCCTCCGCTGGCTTCAGTCTCGTAGGCCGGTGTCCGGAAGGTGCAGATGCTGCCCGCCAGTGAACTGGGGTGTGGCTGGTTTATTTTGGACTTTGATTTCTGGGCTCTTTATTCTGCTGTGATGGTCTAGCACAGGCTATACCAGATCTCCCCGATACCCTGTGGTCCAGAGGGTTCACAAGTTTATTGCTCTGTGTGGTCAAGGCTCTGTGTGGCAAGCCAAGCGGAGCCAGAAGTTGGAGACACATGTGATGAAAGCGTGTCCTTAAAAAAAGAAAGAGCAAAAGAGCCATAGTTTCCTTTCAGCAGAACTTGGAGAGTGCGAGCATCTGACTGTGCTCCCGGAGCAGGTGGCCCTGGCTTGGTGCCTTGCTCTCAGCCGTGCTGGGTGGACAGCGTTGGAGTGAGCTGGGCTGCTCCCAGCATGCAAGAGAGTCTTCTAGGTCTCTGGACCAAAGGGGAATTGCTGGGGTATAGCCTGTGGACACCCTAAGCTCCATGCTGTTTAACATCCTAGACTAAAAGGGTGTTCTTTGAAGCAATAACCTTTTAAAATTAATACTGCTGTCCCCAAGCAGCAAGCTTTTTCTTATTTTATTTATTTATTTTTTTGTTACAGATGTTTCTCCTTTTTTTTACCCCATTGACACCCTCCTCCCCATCCTCCCCCCACCCCATCCCCGGCTTTGTTATCTATGTCCATTGGTTATGCATACATGCATATAAGTTCTGTGGCTTATCTCTTCCCACCCTCCCCCCCCCCACCTCTCTTCTGAGGGATGTCAGTCTGTGCCCTACTTCCATGTTTCTGGGTCTACCGTATTCCTCAGACTGTTATGTTCATTATATTCCGTATATAAGTGACATCATGTGGTATTTGTCCTTTTCTGCTTGGCTTCTTTCACTTAGGATAACACTTTTCAGGTCCCTCCATGTCGTCTCAAAGGATAAGAGATCTTTCTTTCTTACAGCTGCATAGTACTCCATTGTGTATATGTACCACTGCTTTTTTATCCATTCATCTACTGATGGACACTTGGGCTGTTTCCAGATCTTAGCTATTGTAAATAATGCTGCTATGAACATGGGGGTACATATATTCTTTCTGATTGGTGTTTCAGGCTTCTTAGGGTATATTCCTAGAAGCGAGATCACTGGGTCAAATGGAAGTTCAATTTTTAACTTTTTGAGGTAACACCATATTGTTTTCCATAGTGGCTGCACCAGTCTGCATTCCCACCAGCAGTGTATTAGAGTCCCCTTTTCTCCATACCCTCGCCAACACTTGTTGTTAGATGATTTGTTGATGGCGGCCATTCTGACAGGTGTGAGGTGATACCTCATTGTTGTTTTAATTTGCATCTCTCTGATGATTAGTGATGTTGAGCATTTCTTCATATGTCTCTTGGCCATTTGTATGTCCTGTTTGGAGAGGTGTCTATTTAGTTCCTCTGCCCATTTTTCAATTGGGTTCTTTGTCTTCCTTTTGTTGAGTTGTATGAGTACTCTATATATATTGGAAATTAACCCCTTATCTGATATATCATTGGCAAGGATGTTCTCCCATACAGTGGGTTGCCTTTCCATTTTGATGACTGTTTCTTTTGCTGTGCAGAAGCTTTTGAGTTTGATGTAGTCCCATGTGTTCATTTTCTCCTTTGTTTCTGTTGCCTTAGGTGATGTATCAGTGAAAATTCTGCTGCGTATGATGTCTGGAATTTTGATGCCTACATTTTCTTCTAGAATTTTTATGGATTCACGGGTCACATTTAAGTCTTTTATTCATTTTGAGTTTATTTTTGTGTATGGTGTAAGTTGATGGTCTAGTTTCATTTTTTTGCATGTAGCTGTCCAACTTTCTCAACACCATTTATTAAAGAGGCTGTCTTTACTCCACTGTATGCTCTTGCCACCTTTGTCAAATATTAGTTGAGCATATTGCCTTGGGTCCATTTCTGGGTTCTCAGTTCTGTTCCACTGGTCTATATGCCTGTTCTTGTGCCAGTACCAGGCTGTTTTGATTACAGTAGCTTTGTAGTATAACCTGATATCTGGTATTGTGATCCCACCTACTTTGTCCTTCTTTTTCAAAATTGCTGTGGCTATTTGGGGTCTTTTTTTGGTTCCATATGAACTTTTGAAGTATTTGTTCTAGTTCTGTGAAGTATGTCGTTGGTATTTTGATGGGGATTGCATTGAATCTATAGATTGCTTTGGGTAGTATGGACATTTTAATTATGTTAATTCTTCCAATCCATGAGCAAGGTATGTGCTTCCACTTTTTTATATCTTCCTTTATTTCTTTTTTCAATGTCCTGTAGTTTTCTGCAAATAGATCCTTTACTTCTTTGGTTAAGTTTATTCCTAGGTGTCTTATCTTTTTTGCTGCGATGGTAAATGGGATTGTTTTTTCAGTTTCTCTTTCTGTGAGTTCATCATTGGTGTATAAGAATGCCATCGATTTCTTGACGTTAATTTTGTATCCTGCTACTTTTCCAAATTCATTTATTAAGTCTAGTAGATTTTTGTTGGAGTCTTTAGGGTTTTCTATGTATAATATCATGTCATCCAAGCAGCAAGCTTTTTCTTAGAAATGTCACTCTTTCCTTAATTTAAATGACACTGCACTTTTAGTGATTACAGACACAAAGCTGTCAAAGCAAATAAGGAAGATGAAAAATAAATAATGAAAGAATAAAGCAGTTAAAAAATAAAAAGAGTGACCAGCTTAAAAAGAGGCATTTCTCTATGGAGCAAAGGCTTTTGCCGAATTCTGAGGGAGGGGTAATTTGGAAGAAGGTTGCGATTCCTGGCAAGGAGCTCCCTAGAGAGAATCCTCGCATGCCTAGGACGCCCAGGGCTCTGGGAGAGGAAAGCAGTCTTGAGGGCTGTGTGAACCTCATGCTAGGTGGAAAGCACCTGTTTGTTAGCAGGGGACATGGGGAGCCCCCCCAAAGTGCTGCCTGAGTTCTTTGTGTGTCTCCAAATTCCCCCAGGTTTCTGTCTTGAGGACATGCATGGCTAAGGGTTAAGGCAAATCTTCTTCTTGCCAAGTCCTCGTTTAATGAATAGGTTCTCTTAAAAAGGTGCCGAGTGAAAGGTTTGGAATAAGGGACATAAGTCAGTAAGTTAGGAGGGTTTTTAAGCTGAGTTCTTTTTAAATTTTACTTTCAAAATGTCATTAAATATGGATTAGCTCTTATTAGTACTATTTCTTTGGCCCTTGGCTGATAAGTATTTAACTACTAGTCGTTAGTCATTTCTGGCATCTGAGTAGAGCTGGTGACCCATCCCATGGTAGGAGGGTGACAAAAATAGATTCATCCAAAATCAGGCTGTGTGGACGTGACCTGCCACCCTGGTCCTTCCCCTTGAGGTGACTGGTTATTCCCTTTTACAGTAGATGAGAAATCGGGATGACATGTGGGGTACCAAGAGGTAGATTTTCTTGATGCTCTAATATTCCTAATCACAGGAATATCTCTTGATCTAGAAGATGCAGACAGTGAAGAACACCTCATACTTTTGTTTCTTGCCCTTGCTACGTACATAAACCATCTCTTGGGAGTAGAATTTTCCCCCAGCCTTGAGCAGCTAGGCTCTCCTAGAGTTGTTTATTTGTTTGTTTATTTTTGATATCTCTTTATTGTTGAAAGTATTACAGATGTCCCTCCTTTGTCCCCCCATTGACATCCCCCTCCCACACCCACCCCTGCACTGTTGTCTGTGTCCATGGTTGTGCCTATATGCATATAAGTTATTTGTTTGTCTCTTCCCGCCCCCTCTGCCCCACCTCTCTCCCCTCGGGTTTGTCAGCCTGTTCCCTACTTCCATGCCTCTGGATCTATTTTGTTTGTCAGCTTATTGTGTTCATTATATTCCACAAATAAGTGAGATCATGTGGTACTTGTCTTTCTCTGACTGGCTTATTCACTCAGCATAATACTCTCCAGGTCCCTCCCTGTGTCTCAAAGGGTGAGAGATCTTTCTTCCTTACAGCTGCACAGTATCCATTGTCCCAGAGTCATTAACACACTTCCGTACCTTCTTCACGTTCAGGGCAGGGCACTTGAATGGCAATTGACTTAGACTCTCAGCCAGGCTCCTGGCTCAGCGTCTCTCAAGTGAAAAGAACACTTGGAAGCTGTGCTTTTAAAACCTTTAAAAAAAATGTAAAGGGCAAGTGTTTGATACTTGCACTTGGTGGATTCAGTTCCCTCTTCGTAGCCCGCTCTTCCGGCTTCTCATCTGCCCCCAAATTGTGCAACCTGCCCTCAGGATCTGTCACATACACTCTTACTCCTCACTTCCGGTCACATTCTTCTTTGAGTGGCATCTGTCTCTCTGCCCGAATTCTGTCTTGGTCTCCCAGAGGTTTACCCCACCCCCTTTCCTTGAACTCTTCTTAGAGTAGGGAGGGATTTGATATTGAGAGAGACAGTAACTGATTCAGAAACATATGGGACAAAGCCCAACCCAGACAAAGGCATAGCTTGCAATTGATGCACTTGGCACTGGCTGGTAATCTGTGATCTCCTGTGTGGGGACCGGCTCCCTCCCACTTCCACGCCTGGGGGCTCGCAAAGCGCTTGGAGCACAGTAACGCCCAGAGTTTGGTGAACAAAGGGGAGTTTTCAATGGAGTGAAGGTATCTGACCTATTACAGCGATCAGTTCCTAAAACTCCAGCTGCCCAGCGAAGACCGAATGAAGTGGAGTGGGTGAGGAACAGGATCCAGCCGGGGGGTCAATCAGTCCCGCATCACCACGGATAGCGCCACATTGGAAGCCACACCAAACCTGCTGGCTTACGTAACTGTCATTTATTTAGTTCATGAGTCCGAGGGTTGGAAGTTGAAATTGGCCTCAGCTGGGCAGGGTGTAGGGTCTCGCATGATTGGCTTCCTTCGCTGCGGGCCAGCTAGGGGCCTCTGCTTCTGGGGTTGGCTGGATGTCAGACCCCGAAGCAGAGGGGGTGACTGGGCCATGTGCCTATCATTCTCCATCATGCTTACTTGTTCCCATGGTAGCAGCAGGGTTCTGAAGGGGAGGTGGGTGCTATGGACTGGATGTTTGTGTCCCCCTTAAAGGTTATATGTTGAAACAGTAAGCCCAGTTATGATCATGGTAGGAAGTGGGACCTTTGGTAGATGATTAGACCAAGGGGAAGGCCCTCATGAATGAAATCCATGCCCTTATAAAAGAGACCCCAGATAATTAATGCCTTTGCTCCTTCCATCATGAGAGAACACAGCGAGATGACTGTCTGTGCACCAGGACGGGGACCCTCACCAGACACTGGGTCCCCAGCACCTGGATCCCAGGACTCCCACCCTCCAGAACTGTGAGAGTAAATATGTGTTGTTTGAGCCCCCCAGTCAGTGGTATTCAGGTACAGCAGCCCAAACGGACTAAGCTAGTGTAAGTCTCTGGCCTGGGCTCAGAACGAACCGCTCCATCACTTCCAGCACATTCTATAAGCCATCCCCGATTCAAAGGATGGAGAAATCAAGTTTTCCTCTTGTAGCTGCAAACTTACATTACAGAGGGACTTGGATACATGCAGGAAAATAACGGTGGTTATTATTTTTAAAGACAGCTTTATTGAAGTATAAACAACTCACATTTATAATTAAAACCATCATCACACTCAAGATTATGGACCTACCCCTCACCCTCCCGAGTTCCTCATGCCCCTTGGTAATCCTTTCCTCCTGCCCTGTCCCATCCCCAGGTGGCCACTGATCTGCCACTGCCAGTGTAGATGTTTCATTGTCTAGAATTTTATATAAATGGAATCAGACAATAGGTACTCTTTTTTTTTTTTGCCTGCCTTCTTCCTTAGCATAATCATTTTGAGATTTATACATGTTGAATCGTTTATTCAGTTTATTGAATTCATTTCTGATTATTCATTTGTGTAGATGTGACAGTTTATCTATTCATATATTGATGACTTTGGGCATTTGGGTTGTTTCTAGTTTTGGGCTACTACAGATAAAGCTGCTCTGGATATTCATGTGTAAGTCTTTGTGTGGAGATACACTTTCTTTTCTCTTGGGTAAACATCTTGGAGTGGAATGACTAGATCATAAAGTAGTTTTATGTTTAAGCTTTTAAGTTGGTGCCAAACTGTTTTCCAAAGTGGCTGCACCATTTCCCACATCCACCAGCAATGGAGGAGAGCTGTACTGATCCTAAATCACTGGAACTGTAACCTTGGCATCGGTAACATTTGCAGTTTAGCTGTTCTCACAGGTGTGCCCTGGTACCCCAGAGAGGTTTTCATTCGAATTTCCCTAGTGGTTAATTATGTTGGGTATCTTTTCAGCTGTTTATTTGACACTGTTGTATGTTCCATGGTTAAGAGTCTGTTTGAATCTTCGCTCAGTTTTTGAAAATGGGTCGTTTGTTTTTGTACTGTTGAGTTTTAAAAGTTATTTAAATATTCTGATCGAAGTTCCTGTTCAGAAATATAACTTGCAAATATTCTCTCCCGTTTTGTGGCTTTTCTTTGTGTTCTTTTAACCATCTTTGGGAGAGCAAAGGTTTAAACATTGTTGAAGTTCAGTTTATTAATTTTTTCTTTTATGAACTGTATCTAAAAAAGTTGACACTGTATCTAAAAACTTTTCTTAATCCAAAGTCCCTAAGGCTTTCCCCTGCTTTCTTCCAGCAGTTTGATAGTTTTCATTTTATAAAGCTTAGCATTTTCGCTGCTATGTTTATACTGAGTTGCTTTTTGTGTGTGGTGTGAGGTATAGATATCCAATTGTTTCAGTACCATTTGTTGCAAACATTGTACTTTCTTTATTGAATTGTCTTGGGTCTTCGTCAAGACTCAGTTGTTCATATATGCGTGGGTCTGTTTTTGAACTCTGTTATGTTCCATTGAAATATTTTTCATCTTTACGCTAATACCACCTGTCTTGTTGAGTTTTATAATAAGACTTGAAATTGGGTAGTGTTAGTCCTTCATCTTTGTTTTACTTTTTCAGAGCAATTTTATTTTTGTTGCGATGATCACTATTCAGATACTGCTGCAGATCTCTGGGTTGCTCTCTTTATTCAGTTCTCTCCTCTCTGATACTCTGTCCTTTGAACTCTAACCATGTTGGTCTTCCCAGACTCAGCTCTGTCTCCTCAACTCTCCCTTCGCTGTGTCCTTGGAAATGCTCTCAAGGCAGAAATCCTAAGACTCACCTGGTTTGTTTTCTGTCTCTCAGGGATTATTGTCCTTTGTTACCTGATACCCAGTGTCCTGTAAACCATTGTTTTATAGCTTATATTTGTTGTTTAAGGATGGAGAATAAAATTACTCTATCTTGATCAGAAATAAAGGCTCAAATATGGCTATTTGCAAGTAATCTACTCTAGAAGGTATCAGAATAGCAGAGATCCTAATTCTTCTTGCTTTCGCTATTTTCAGCTTAATCATTTCTTATATGTTTTTATTGATTTTAGAGAAAAAGAGAGAGAGAGAGAGAGAGAGAATATTGATGTGAGAAAGAAACATCAGTCTGGGGATCAAGTCCACAACCTTGGGTATGTGGCCTGAGACTCAAACCTGCGACATTTCCGTGCACAGAACTGAACCAACTGAGCCGCACTGGGCAGAGCCATTTTAATCATTTGAGTTAACATCTATACTGCAACGTGGAAACAATCTTAAGAGATTAGGCCTCGCCGTGGCTGAGTCAAGACACAACAAAGTGTAGCTCCGATTCCCCTAGAATTGAATGGCCACACACTGTTTGATAACTTCTGGGCATGTGGCGAGTTCTGTTACAGCAGACATAACAGGGTATATTTCCTAGAGATGCTGCTAGTCAAGGTCAGCTCAGTTCTACAGAGTAAAGAGGTGTGATGTAGTCTGTTCTGTTTGGAAAACTGCACGCAGTTCAGCACGGAGAAGCGTAGTGTGCATGGAGAGAAAAGAGACGAGGGAATGGAAGGGTGTCATTCAAAGATAAGACTGGAGCTGTGTGCAGTGGCTGGGCGTTTTAGCACAAGCAGCCTTGCATGGAGTGCTGGGAACTTTGGCTTACTCTGAGGGCAGTGGAGAGTCTGGTGCATTTTAAGGCGTTTAGTGACATTCACACTTTAGAAACATTGCTGAGAAGAGGAGTGTGGGCAATGTTTGAACAGGAGTCTAATCACGTTACGTGCGGATTTGTTTGGAGGCTGTTAGAATAGCTCTGCTCTGAGAAAGATCTCAGAGAAGGACTGGCCGTGAGGTTCGAGAAAAGCAGATGAGTTCCAGAGATATTTAAGAGGTAAAGTTGCCGGAACTTTGAAATTGAGTAAACATATTTGGGACTGGAAGGTGAAGGGAGAGAAAAGTCAAAGATGACTCCTCGTTTTCTGGCTCAAGTAAATGAGAGAAGTTCAAAGTACGAACAAAGGGACATTGTGAGTAAGTGTGTGTGTGTGTGTGTGTGTGTGTGTGTACAAAGCCTCATGTGATAATTTGCTTTTTCTTAGACATTTCTGTTAGTTCAGCCTATTTCAGTTGCATGTCATATAAACCCAACTCATACTGGCTTAATGGAAAAACTAAATTTATTAGCACCCATAAGTGAAAAGCCCAGGGGTAGTCTAGCTCCAGGCCCAGCTGAATCTGGGTGTTCAGTGATCTGAAAATTGTTACTCTTCTCTTGGTTCTGATTTCCTCTGTGCTGGCTTTGTTCTCTGAGAGGCTGTGTGTGTGTGTGTGTGTGTGTGTGTGTGCACGTTTGTGTGTGTGTTGTGATGGAGGCAAATATAGCTTTCATTCTATCAGTTAAATAGTCTCAAAGGAAAGAGAATGAATCTCTATCAATGGTTCCAACAGGACTGATGAAACCAAGTCTCACTGGATCTGTCTGACTTATGTCTACCCGAAGTCAATCCCTAGATCCTGATGGCCAGATCAGGATCACGTGACCGCTCAAAAACCCAGGATCCCAGAATCCCACAGACGAGGTGTGTTTCACCCTCCCGCCCCCTCCAAGGGACACTGGAGCTGCAGCAGGAATGGGAGTGAACATCGAGCAAGGGAAACAACCCGACCCCCGCGTCTATTTCCTGCCCTGGCGCAGCGCTGTGCTCCTGCCGAGTGCAACTGCCTCGCTGCAGCCACTCGAGATCCCGTCTCACATCTGTTTCCGCCACAGTAACCTGTTTCCTTGTTGCTGGGCATTGGGACTTCTTCCAACAGGGAAGATTGATTGTGTACATCGTGACCATGCCTCCCTACTTTGGAGCCGGCCTCCACCGCTTTCCAAGCAGCCAAGGAAGGAATCTGCGTCCCCAGTCTGCATTCGTGGTGTGGACTCAACATGACTAATAGAACGCCTGCTGCATGACAGTGTCATATGGGCAATTTCATTTATGTGATGTGCATGGAAACAGTAGAAACAGTAGAACTGTAGTTTCACTGAAACATGGACAGTCAGAACTGGCAGGAACCCAAAGACTCATTGAGCCCAGTGTGGCTCACACTTTTGAATTCTAGGACCACCTGTGACACTAAGCCCCCCTCCGCCCCCATGAGAGCTTTTCATTCAGACAATACCCGACACTTGCATGGAGTCAAGAATTTCTGACAGTGGTTTTCTTGACAGTTTTGGAACCCCCGATCGAGTTTAGCCACCTTCCTTTTGACAGCTGAGGAAATTAAGGAAATTGACAATAGAGAGTGATTCACACAAAGCCAAATGGCAGAGCTAGAACAAGAACCTGGGTCACTTGGACCCTTCTCCTAATGTTGAGGTTTTCCCTCTGTGGCAGGCTGAGCCCATTGTTCCGTTGGTAGAGAAAGACCTGGTGTTTTCTAAAATAATGTTGACATTTAGGTAGGAATTACTAGAGTAATTTTCTAGGCAAGTTGGATTTTTAAAAATTTTGTTCCTTTTATTCCACTTTTGAAAAGAAATTCATCCCTTTCTTCTGTGTTTAGTAAAAAAGGAAAGGGACACGCCACCTACTCGGTGCTTTTTCTGAAGCTCCTTAATTCTCATGACTATCCTGTTAAGTAGCTTTTATGATGTCCAGTTTACAGATGATGAAAGGAGGTTCAGAGAGAGGAAGAAGACTGGCCAGGTTTGCACAGCTAGTAATGGTGGCACTTCCCAGTCCTCACAGCTATGCCCGCTCTTTCTTTCTTTCTTTCTTTCTTTCTTTCTTTCTTTCTTTCTTTCTTTCTTTCTTTCTTTCTTTCTTTCTTTCTTTCCTTCCTTCCTTCCTTCCTTCCTTCCTTCCTTCCTTCCTTCCTTCCTTCCTTCTTTCTTTCTTTCTTTCTTTCTTTCTTTCTTTCTTTCTTTCTTTCTTTCTTTCTTTCTTAATTTTTTCTTTATTGATTTCAGAGTGAGAGGAAGGGAGAGGGGGAGAGAGATAGAAACATTGATGAGAGAGAACATCGATTGCCTGCCTCCTGCATGCCCCCCACTGGGGATCCAGCCCACAACCTGGGCATGTGTCCTGACCAGGAATCGAATGGGCAACCTCTTGGTGCATGGCTGATGCTCAACCACTGAACCACACCAGCCCGGCCTTCCTTTTCTTTAATGAACATTTTCTACAGGTAGGCAAGGGCACTTCAAAGATGCTGGCAATGTCCATGGCTATTTACTTAGTAGACAGTCAAGGCAAATTATAACCAATAACAACAACAATGATACAATAATCTACAGCACAAAAGAGGATAAGTGCCTAGCCTTTCAGACCTTCAAAAAGAGCATGTGCTGGCTGACTTCTAGAAGTTTTCCTGGCTTTCAAAGGATCTCTTCTCTTTCCAACTAAAGCAAGAATCAGCAATCTATAGCCAGTGGGCCAAATCCAATCTGCCACCTGTGTTTGTAAATAAAGAATTGTTAGAACACAGTCACATCCATTCATTACTTTTCCAGGGCTGTTTTTGTGTTACAGTGGCAAACCTGAGAGTTTGTGATGGAGGCTGTATTCTTAGCAAAGCCTAATATATTTACTGTCCGGCCTTGTGCAAAAAAGCTTTGATGACCCTTTGTCTAAAGGAACAGTTTATAAACTGTATTCTCCAGAGATCTATTGTTTCACTGATGTGAAACTCAAAAGCCTCTTTTATGAGAGGATGGGTGTTAGTGGTCAAGGTTCTTGGGTCTAATTTACTTCAAACAGAGGAATTCTGCTTTCATCTCTATTATATATTGCATTTTCACAGTTGAATCGGTATTACGTCAGAGTGATGGATGGACTAGAGACATGAGGTCAGATTCCTGGAGAGTTCTAGAAATATTTTCTAACTGTTGACCCTGAAAGGAAAATTTGGGTGAAAAGAAAACTTGAGCATTTGGTGCTTTATTTTCATAACTATGGGAAACAGAATTCTTCTGCCTACTGCAAAATTCTATTTCTGCAAAAAAGCTAGAAGCTTCCAAGTGCAAGTGTACTAGATATTGTACTTAGGAAATATGCCTTACCGTGGTCTTAAAGTTTGGATGGAAGACAAAATACTTGTATAAAAATAATCTATCAGAATCGATACTTTGGTTGTAGAGAGTTTGACTGATGGTGCAGGAAGGACCTGAAGCATATTGCTCCCTGAATGGCCATCCCTACTTACCAGAACAATACAAACTGTATTTCTGTGACATTGTTTCTAGTTTCTGAAACAACTTGACTTCCCTGAATGGCTGGTTCTGACACATCCTTAATGTCTAGGTGAGAAGAAGAGAGAAGTGATGTTTTACCCTTTAAAGCATATTTTTTATTGGTAAAATTTCACTTCTGATTCAGTTCTGATAATGGTAGAGTGGCTTGAATCAACTAATGCTTTCACTGACAAGAACTATAAACTCTGGACAAAATATAAAACAAAAGACATTTGAAGGCACTTAAGAGTGACCCAAAGCAGGCAGAAACTGAAGGGTATTTAATGCCTGAAAGAAAGAAACTGCACTAGATGAAAAACACATTTCTATGGTTTTTCCATTTGTGTCACCCAGTGCACATGTGCTGAGATTACTAGAACTAAACCAGAAAGATACGGTGTTACTGGCTTGACATATTATAGTGCAGAATTCAGAGCTGCCAAATAAGCTGGAAATTGAAGGAGGGTATTCTAGAATGGAGAGGGGGTCCCCCAAATATGCATATAAAATCTGATGAAATCCTTGGCTGATCCTGAACTGCAAATGCACAAGAGAGATTCCAAGAGGTTTAACAGAAAGCAATAACTAGAAAGCAAGTTTTCAACTTCTGCCTACTGAAGAGGGGACAAAAATAAGAGTTCTAGTCCTTCCATGTTAGTGGGACTTGCTAAACACCTTGAGCTTTATACTGAAATCCCACCATACCTCTGATCTAAGGAACTTGTCTTAGAATAAAGGGCAATGGCCAAACAGACCCACCAAACCAAAGGATAAAATTAAGCCTCCATAAGATCAAAATCTCAGCCAATAATCTGTCTTCTGGAACAAAAATCAATATTCTTCATAAGGATGTGACAGAACCCAGAGCCTACAATGTATTATGCACCATGTTTAGTATGCTAAAAAAATTATTGGAACTGTTAAATAGAAAATAGAATCCATAGTCAAGAGAAAAAAGAGTCAATAGAAAAAGACATAAAATGATCCTGATTTTGTAATTAGCAGATAAGAACTTTAAAAAAGTTATAAATATGTTCAAGAATTTAAAAGAGGAGATAGTCATGTTTACTGAACATATATAAAATTGATATAAAAATAAAACTATAAAAAATAAAAACAAAAGATATTCTAGAACTATAAATTACAATATCCTAAATCAAACACTCATTGGATATTTGGCCGTCCCTCCCGATATCTTCAGTATTTTCCTCTTTGAGCCAACCACAGATCTATTTGAATAAAAAGAACCAACTATATGTCTTTTTACCCCTTATAAAAATACTATATATGTTCTTTACCTTTCTCTAGGAATACATAGTTTCCTGTGTATGAGACAAGTATAAAGAAGTATGGGGGGATGAATGAATAAAAATTCAGGCTGGTGGTTACCTCTGGAAAAAGGGAGGGCAATATGATAGGGAAGAAGTACATTGGGAGCTTTAACTGGTAATATGTTACGTTTTAAGCTGGGTGCTGGTATATAGGTCTTCATTGTATTCTTCTTTATTTTTCTCTGTAGATCTTAACTATTACATAATATACTTATTTAAAAGAAGAAAACATTAAAATGCAGATAGAGCTGTCAAATTCTTATCTTACAGTAATAATAATAAAAATGGAGCACAAAAATGGGGAATTTTGGCAGGAGTGAGGATATAGTAGTGGAAAACATAAAGTTGGAACTTAAGGGAAGGTGTCTCTGATGGGAGCCCTGGAGATCAGACATCGCAGGAGCTCTGGAGGTCTGGTATGGAATGGAGAAAGAAAGTTCATGAGAAAGTGGGAGGAAGTCCTGGTGTTAACTGTGCCTGATTGGTAAGTTTTATATTTTGCCACTTTGATCTAAGAAGCTGGAGCCAGAAACAAAGGGTCAACCACTAGCTCGTGGGGCCAGTGCTGCACATGACTGGGTGGATCACCAGAAGGCCAGAGACAGGTATGCAGCTTCTGCACAAGTCGGCTGGAAAGAAGCTGTCAATGTCTATTTCTAGAGAGGTTTCCTTATACGCTCAAGTTCCAAGCTGAAGGCTGGGGCTAGGACAGAGCTAACAGAAGTAATACAGTCAGTTTACTATTTTGAGGCAGTAAAGTGTTCAAAGTAGGGGCTGACTGAGTTCAGGCAAAGAAGCAAGGTGATGGGGACTAGGGCACAGAAGTCTGAGATCAAGTCCATAATAA
This sequence comes from Molossus molossus, assembly GCF_014108415.1. NCBI lineage: Eukaryota > Metazoa > Chordata > Mammalia > Chiroptera > Molossidae > Molossus > Molossus molossus. The sequence continues at coordinate 14,686,586 of NW_023425352.1, forward strand.
CAATATTAACAAAGACAACCATTTATGTAGCACTTACTATTTCTAGGCACCCTTTAAACACTTTGCCTAGATCATCTCATTAAATCCTGAGAACCACCCTATGAGTTAAGTACTAATACTATTTCCATTTAATTTAAAATAAATCTGAGGTTCAAGGCCTTATAGTAATAGAAAGGGAGGCAGGGACTATAATCGAGGCTCTCTGACCGTAGTGTGTGTAGTCAGCTGCACACGGTTGTGCGTGTAGTTAGCTGCACACTGCTGTGCATGTAGGCAGCTGCACACTGCTATGTGTGTGGTTAGCTGCACACAGCTGGGTGCGTGTGGTTAGCTGCACACTGCTGTGCATGTAGTTAGCTGCAAACAGCTGTGCATGTAGTTAGCTGCACACTGCTGTGCGTGTGGTTAGCTGCACATAGCTGGGTGCATGTGGTTAGCTGCAAACAGCTGTGCATGTAGTTAGCTGCACACTGCTGTGCGTGTGGTTAGTTGCACACAGCTGGGTGCATGTGGTTAGCTGCAAACAGCTGTGCGTGTGGTTAGCTGCACACTGCTGTGCGTGTGGTTAGCTGCACACTGCTGTGCGTATAGTTAACTGCACACTGCTGCTTCTGTGTTATGTGGAGGAGCAAGAGTAACTGGCCAGGAGCTGATTTCAACCCATAACCAGCATGTTCAGTATTCAAGGGTCCAAAAAATAGATTTGTCTTAAATCCAATGACAATGTCTGTTTCTGTACAGACTGAGTCCCTACCTCCTATTCTGAAATAATTTCAGCAGGAGCAGAATCAAATTGTTCTAGGTTTGAAGCATTTGCAAATTTAGAAACCCTCTTTAAGCAAGATTATACAAACATATGTTTCTTTTGAAATTTGTATAAAATATATATGATCATGTAAACACGTAGCCAAGTTTCCTCCCAGGGTCTTGGAAGGGACCCATGAAGCTGGGGGACCTTGGAGATGAATCTTTCTCAGTGGCAGTTGGCTGCAGGCTGTGTGTGTGTGTGTGGGGGGGATCATGTACTTTGGCAATTTGTGAGGCCTTCATTCATGTGTGTCTCCTCACCTAGAAAGAAACTCTATAAATAGAGAGATGATGTGCTTTTTGCTTGCTACTTTATCACATAGTAGCCACTCCCACTCCTTTGTGTTTTAAGATTCTATGTTGAGTGTTATGATGAGTATTATTATTATTTTGCCTTCTGTTAGAATCGTCTTTCTCAGATCAAAATGTAGTTATGAGAATCTAGAAGGAAAACAGAATACATTCTGTCTTTCTGGGGAGGGAAGTTAATGCAGGGAGTTGGTTAGCCAGGTGGTAGAGGAGCTGAGAAGCCAACGGAGGAGGTTGAAGCAACTCAGATGAGAAGCTTCCATGCACCCAGCTGTGTGCAGCTAACCACACGCACAGCAGTGTGCAGCTAACTACATGCACAGCTGTTTGCAGCTAACCACATGCACCCAGCTATGTGCAGCTAACCACACGCACAGCAGTGTGCAGCTAACTACATGCACAGCTGTTTGCAGCTAACTACATGCACAGCAGTGTGCACCTAACCACAGTAAGGCATGGAAGCCAGGACTGCCTGCCAGGAGCCACAGCCATGGTGACGTGAAAGAAGAGCTTCCTACCAGGTTCTAGGACAATGGAGAAGAGTCATCCACTGTCACTGAGGCAGAGGGAGAAATGTGCTGGCTTCTCCTCCCCCCTACCATTCAGTCTTCCTCCAATGCCTTCTACCTACACAGAGCCAATTGGCAAGGGAGCCTGGGAAATGTAGTTTTCTGCCATACAGAACAGAGCTGAATCAAGATGGGAAATAGAGCTGAATTATGTCAGCCCCCACCACCTCAAACTCTTATGTTGAAGTTCTAATCCCCAGTACTTTAGATTCTGACTATTTGGAGATAGGGTCTTTAAACAGATAATTAAGTTAAAATTAGCTTATTAGGGCCCTAGCCAGTTTGGCTCAGCGGTTAGAGCGTCGGCCTGCGGTCCAGAGATACCCGGGTTCGGTTCCCGCTAAGGGCACGTACTTCGGTTGCAGTTTGTCCCCAGCCTTGGTTGGTCATGCGGGTGGCAGCCACTCGATGTGTCTCTTCACGTCGATGTTTCTCTCTCTCTCTCCCTTCCTCTCTCTCCCTCCCACTCTATCTGTACAAAAAAATGGAAAAAATATCCTCGGGTGAGGATTAAAAAACAAACAAACAAAATTAGCTTATTAGGGTAGCCCTAATGCAATATAACTGGGGTCCGTATAAAAAGAAGAAATTCAGACACAGACAAAGACAGGGAGAAGACAGCCATCTACACTCCTCAGGAGAAACCAACCTTGCCAACATTTAACCTTGGATTCCTCATTTCCAGAAACCATGAGAAAATAATTTTTCGTTGTAAAAGCCACTTTGTCATGGCAGCCCTAACAAACTCATGCGAGAAGGTTGCAGCATGCTGAGGTACACTGTTTCATCATCACCCTTGGAGACGGTCTCCAACACTCCATGATTAAACTCGATGGTCCCCAGGTCTCTGCAGCTTCCCATTTTCAGAAGTCGATCAATTACTCCTACAGATGGAAATTTCATCCATCGCCATTTGATTCTGCTTTTCTTTCCTGAGGTTCCAGGAGATCCCTGCTGTCTCTCCCTGTGCATGGAGCACATCAATTAATTGTCTAATTTCAGAAAGCAACCCCTGAGCTGCGGGCCAGGAAAGAAACAGGTGGTCAAATGTGCGTCTGACGCTGTCCAACTCCTCCAGGCAAAGCAAAAACTCTTTTTGGAGCTGCTTCCCCTCCTGCATGGGAGTGGTTAAATGATAAGTAATTTCCTCCAGACCAGATGGCTATTTGATGCTCTTGAGGCAAACCGCTACCTTTTCATTTTGCCTTTGCTGCCCCACGATTCATGCGGATCAGGACAGCAGGAGCAGGAGCAGGAGAAGGAACGTCCTGCATTTCCTCCCATCTGCTCCTGGGAGGCCGGTGTGATAACAAGATGGCATTCGCTGCAGGGCACCAGCACGGGGCTCTAGACTCGGACCAGCAGAACCCTGTTTGATTATAGGAATTCGTCCTGCTAGACCCTGCAGGGAAATGTGGCCAATGCCAGAGCCTAGAAATATGATCGCGATGTCCAGTTATGTAGGAAAAAAACACATTGTATTTGACCACAGAATATCAAGACTCAGGGCTTGGCTATGACTCTTCTCATCTGTGTGACCTTGGGCAAGTGACCGTCTCTCTCTGGACGTGAGCATTTCATCTGTTGGGGGCGGGGCATTGCCTGCCTTACTGACACATCGAGCCATTGGAGGTGATCAAATTAGGTACTCTGCAAAGGCGAGTCTCTACTTCTAAATTAGCACTGTGCACGCAGAAATTGTGATTATTATTTTCTCATGATCTCAGGCTATTAAAATACATCTTTAGAGACAGAAGGTTGTTTTCTGCTGTCCTTTGCTGAATACATATAAGAGCAACCTCCACCCTCAAACCCCTACACCCAGGTTACTGGGTAATACAAGGTTAGAAGCTTTGGATTCATCTCCGAGTGGAGACATTAGAAGTGTTAAGACCACCTAGAATGGTAATTTCCCCCATAAAAAAATTTACATCCAAGGTATTTCTCCTCAAAATATTTCTTTGAATATAGTGTTATTCACGTAGCAGGACAATTTTTTTTTGGTCAATTTTATTGAAGTACAATTTGCATACAGTAAGTTTCACCAGTTTTAAATGTACCATTCCATGAAATATGGCAAATGTGTACAGTCGTAAAACCACTACCACCATTGTCAGGGTAATCTTTCCACTTAATGAGTTATATACTTCTCCTTCCTTTTCCCCAAATGGGCAGCAGGCTCTGGTTTCCTGAGTTAGAGGAGGCTTGTGGGCTACGCAAAGGGCATAGATCACTACAGCATCAGCTCAAAGTGCAAAATATTCTAGTCTGTATCAGGTTCAGGTGGGATGAGGCTATGGGCATGCAGTTACTTTTGATGTGAGAATCAGTGAAACTAGTAAGACAGTTATCTGCACCCCTCCCCCAAGAGCCAGGGGTGGGACCCACACAGGATGACCGCTCTGGACATTCTCATTCAAAATGGGGAGAATGCGAGCCACAGAGACAACGGGTCTGTAGCAATTCTGCAATCCCCTCTGTGGCAAGCATTCCAACTTGGTAATGATGCCTCTATGACCACGCCATCTAATTCCCATTCAGAGAGCATCTTTCTCTTAGCTCAGAAGAGACTGTGGTGTGTTAGAGTCAGACAGCCCAGGTCTAAATGACGGCATCACTCACAAGTCACTCCCTCTGTCTGAGCTCAGTTTTCTCATCTGTAAGGTGGGACTCCGGCTTGGACTCCTCTCACAGGGTTGCTTGAAGGGTGATGAGAGGAGAAGAAATGTCAGGCGCTGGGCTCCTGGTAGATGGCTGGACACAGAGTTAACACTCCCTAAATACATGTTAGTTTTCTTTTGCCTTCAGTTAATTAGTGAATGGGTAAAACAATCTGATAAGCTCATTTAGAGGAAGGTCACTGGAATGTTAGCAATGGATTTTTATAGGTTTTAATATAGCTCCAGCTAATAGCTTATGGATTCCTGAGCAGTCGCCCTCTGCCAGAGTGGTGTCTATTAAAGCAGAAAAGACAGTGGGTGCTGGGCAGCTCAGGGCTGGGTGCCGGCCCTTCTGCTGGGCCAGGACGGGCAGGGATGGGCTCTCAAGCCATCCTGTTTCTGTGTAGGTCTGAAACTGGAAGAGACAGAGGATCTTTCATGTGGGAGTCTTCAGAGTTGCGTGGCAGTGACCTTGGAAAATGAAAATACATTGTTTTCCCTGGTTTTGAGGCAGTCATCTTGCGAGGAGGCAGAGGATGGGGCTTATGGCGAGCAGCTCCTTGTGCCAGACTCTCCTGGGCTGGATCTTGGCTGCACCACCTATGTGCTCAATGACCTTGGGCAAGTCACTTTTTTTTCTCTTTGCCTCATTTCCAAAAGTAATAGAACTGTGGTGAAGATGAAATGATTTAATTTAAGTAAAGCAATGAAAACTACGCCTGGCCTAGAGGGAGCACGTATAAATGTTGACCGTTATTGTTGTTTTGAGCTTGGGAGAGCTGCTCAAACGGACTGGGCTGTGGTCAGCCATCGCGCTCCTGAGCACCAGGCTGAGGACGGTGCGGGAGGCATCTGGGGAACACACAGGTGCTTATTCCAATATACTTGATCAAAATGGTTCCAATTGATTAAATATAAATAGTACCAAGCCCTACACGTGGAACATTATACTATAAGGATCTAATGGGAGGTAGGGGGGAAACCCCTTAACCGTTTAGAGGGAGTTGGTCACACCGATGGTGGAAGAGATGACAAGACCATCTAGGACAGGAGTCAACCCAGGGTTAGCCACAGCAGAGAGCTGCCTGCGCCCCTGGGCTGGAAGGACAGCGGGAGAATTGGAGGTGACTGGAGGCGGGGAACGCAGCAGGAGCTAGAACCAGGGTGAGCCTATCTGGGGGAGTAGGGCCAAGGCAGGGAAGCCACAGCAGCGATGCCACCACGTCAGAGTGGAGGGGCGAGGATGCCACCGCTTCTCTCTTCGCGCTGCCCACGGGGTCTTCCACTGGCCAACCCAGCCAGTCAAACAAGTGAGACCCATGGAAAGTGAGGAGTGGATTTGAAAACCAAAAGGCCCAGGGCTGGCACAATACATCACTGCCAGAAACATGAGGGAGGCGTTTTTAACCCCCAATTTGTAGATACAGATGTTGAGACTGAGGGAAATTAAGTCACAGTTCAAATGTTCATAGCTGGTGAAGTGGCAGAGGTAGGGATAGAACTCAGACTGGCCCATGTCCAAAATCCATGTCTGTCCACTGTGCAGTGAGGCCTCTTGACTCAATTCTGCAGCATGTGCTCCATCCCCAGTGCCCTCCACTGGAGTCGGAGTCCCCATCTAGAACCTCCTCACTGCATTTGATTGTACTGGGGAGTCTCGGGTCATGTTTGCTTGGTATTTGGGTGATTAGGTGGGAGAGAGTTTTGGAGACTAGATCCCTAATGCTTTTCTAGTCCCACCACACTGGGCGTCAACCCAGGCGCATCAGAATCACTTGTGGGAACTTTTTAAACTTAAAATCTCTATCTTAGGGGATCCTGAATCACACAGCCTAAGAGGATCTCAGGAATTTAAGAGACATGTTTTTCAAAACTTTTTAGATGACTCTGAAGTCTGGCCCTGATTGGTGTCCTCTGGTCTCACCATCTGCTCCGATGGCCAGGATGGGTGGTCAGGAGTTGCTTTGTTCAGTTTAAATTTGTCATTAGAAATTATATTGGCATCTAGGCTGCGTCGGCAGCATCTGCAGTGAGTAGAGGGGGAAGCCTAGGAAATTTCTGGTCCCAGGACCTGCTAACAGCCTCACAGCATAGACTCCAGGGCTTTGGCATTTGCTGTTAAATTGAGATTGATGTGAAAACACACCGGTTAGTACTAGATTATCTCTGGGACAAGGAGCTCTCTGTCCTGTATATATGTTGCTGTTTCTACTTGCTATGCCAGAATCTTATATTTGCTTTTAAGAGTTTGGGAAGACTCTCCACCCAGAGGGGCTGGCCGGCACACAGCTATCTCCCTCCATTCCCGGGCGCTCGGACTTCCTGGGCTAGCCGGGAGCTATCTCAGGGCTGAGAAGTTCCGGCCACGGATCGGAAGGTAATACAGTTTGTGATGGTCTCTACCTTGAAGTCTTACCTAGAGACAATTCTAGAAGGTAAATGAATCCCAGGTTGATTTACTAATTTGTAAAAGTCTCAATTTTTATTGCACTTCAGAATAAGCGTAGAGCTTTAAATATTGATGCAAATTAATGTCTCACCCACAGGCCTTCTGATTCAATGAGTCTGTAGGATGGGTTTGGGCATTTACACACACACACACACACACACACACACACACTTATATATTTAACTCTCTAGCTTCAGATCTGGGGTCTAGTGCTTAAGAGTTGTATGACCTTAGTCATTTACTTCGTCTGAGCCCGTAGCATGCCCAGTGCATGTGTGGGGTAGAATGGGGACGAGGGGAGGAGTAACATGTTGGCAAGAAGGAGGGGCCATGGTCTGTAGAAAATGTAAATCAATAATGAAAGCAAATGAAGTCCATCTGCTCTTTTTTTCCCCTCTGCTCTGGCAAATTTAAACAGTGCTAGTAAAACAGTCCTCTCATGGGCTCCTCCACCTGCAGCCCGGTCTGCGCGGAGTTCTAATATTTGCATCTATAAAGTCGAGTAACATAGAAATAAAAATACCTGTTTGTAGGGTTGTCTTTGCAATTTAGAAATGGCATGTTTGAACTGTCTCTTCATTACTACCCTAGAGTGACTCTTGAGTGGGACTGGTTGGTCTGAATCCCAACTCCATCATTGTGATCTTGAGCAATTACTTAGTCTCTTTGCCTCAATTTTCCTTAATTGTAAAATGGAGAGTTAAAAAAGGACCTGCTTAATACAGCTGCCTCATTGAGTTACTGTAGACAAAGTACTAAGGAACCGTCTGGCTGGTGTGGCTCAGTGGACTGAGTGTCATCCCTGCACCAAGAGGTCACCAGTTCAGTTCCCAGTCAGGGCACATGCCTGGGTTGCAGGCTCCATCCCCAGTGAGGGGGCGTGCAGGAGGCAGCCGATTGATATTTCTCTCTCATTGATGTCTCAATCTCTCTCTCCCTTTCCCTTCTTCTCTCTCTAAAAAGATCAATAAAGCCCTGCCAGTTTGGCTCAGCGGTTGGAGCGTTGACCTGCGGACCAGGTTCAGTTCCTGCTAGGGGCACATACAAAATAATAATAATAATAACAACAACACATTAAAAATAAGTATTTTGGCACATAGTAAGCCCTCATTAAATAGTATATTTTGTTACTTAGCTATATTGTTCACTTACTAGTAATTCTTGTTTTATAGCTCATACAGATTTGTTGAACACTTGTGTCTCTACTTAGTGTCATTTTCCCCCAGTCCAAGATAGAAGGATACGTAGCCTCTAAAGATGTCGAGAGAGTGAACGCTCGTGGCCCCTCTTGGTGATAGACCCGTTGTCTACTCTCACAGTCTCTTACTCTCCTGTCCTCCCTCCTCTCATAGCCGTGCTGGAAACAGACAGGACCTCGTGGTCAACACTTCAGGAAGGGAGTGGAAGTAGGGAGGAGGAGGTCAATGGGGTAAAGAGAGGAAATATCTGTAATACATTCAACAAGAAAGATTAAAAAAAAAAAATTCAGCACATCTTAAAACAAAACAAAAAAGGTTGCCCCACCAGGAGACACTTTAAAAAACATAAAAAGATTGTGTGTCCAGTTGTAGCCTCACCAGCGTTGCTGGGCTGTTTTGTAGTCTTCTCCCCAATCCTATCATCTGTGTTCTTGAAACCTCAGGACCTCAGCTGGCACCTCAGCTGGGACATCTTGTATTTGCTCTTCTTAGCTGGATTTGGTCCTGGGCAGCTCAGCCCATGCCACTCTGTAGGAGAGCAAAGTGCCCTCTGCCCGATGCTTCCGTTGGAATTCTTTCCGGCTGGTGCAATGCTCTTGGAATTTTCCCTCTCCACCCACACAGACCCTCAGTCTTCCTGTGGATGTCCCAGCACCTCTCCTGATGGGTCTATTTGTATGCAGTCATTTTCTATCTAGCTCATTATCACAGCGGCTGTTAAAATTACAACTGGCTTCTTAATTCATAGCTGCACTAATCATCAAGACAATTATGGCTAATTCACAGCAGCTCTTATTGTTATTATTATTATTCATTTATTCATTTTCATTTAGAATATAATTATGGCTTAAGCCAGGACATCCCAGGCCCATCAGAGGCGAGGGCACACCATGCCGTGTGACACAATAGAGCTCTGGCTTCCTTACTGTAAAAACAATATTAATCGTGAGAAAGGAAAAAAAAATTTTCATTTTACCACTCTTGCAAAACTATTTTAATTTTCCCCATTTCTTCCTAAATCAGTTGAATGCTTTTACTCCCCAGTAGTTACAGTGTGAATATGATTTTGTAAGTTTTTCCTTTCAGACAAAGCTATACCAAATGCAGTTTTCCATGCAGCTTTGCCATGTTGGGTTAACATTTGAGTCTCTAGCTGCATGCCAGTCAGCATAAGATAGCCTGTCCAGCCCTGGCCGGTTTGGCTCAGCGGTTGGAGCATCGGCCTGCGGTCCAGAGAGACCCGGGTTCGGTTCCTGCTAAGGGCACGTACCTCGGTTGCAGTTTGTCCCCGGCCCTGGTTGGTCGTGCAGGTGGCAGCCACTCGATGTGTCCCTTCACATCGATGTTTCCCTCTCTCTCTCTCCCTCTCTCTCCCTCCCGCTCTATCTGAACAAAACATGGAAAAATGTCTTCAGGTGAGGATAAAAAAAAATAAAAAAAAAGATAGCCTGTCCATGCTATCCTGATAACATCATTTATGGTGGTTTGCCTATCTCTTGAGGTTTTTGTGAGGAGTCAATGAGATGAGGAATATAGAAATGATGAGAAAAGAACCAAGAATATGGGATTTCAATACCCGCTAGCTTCTATTTCATCTCCCTATATGTTTGTACTTCAATGGCCTATCTTTAATCAATAGTTCATTCTTTGGGGCTGAAAAGCTTGGTAGTAGACATTCCTTTGAAAATGCAGCCATTTCTTGGAGTTAATTAAGTATTATAAATTAGCGCTTGAATCTTGTGAGCCAAACCCCACAGGAAAGACACAGCCTTGGGAAGCTATTGGCCATTTTGCTGGGCTGGTCCAGCTTGAAGAAATTCATAGCTTCTTGAAGATAGATGTCTTTCTTCAATCTTCTTGTCTGCAAACCCCAAACCCTGAGACTTATATATTTTTAAACCTTCAATTCTCTAATTTTACTGATTGCAAAAACAATATTAAACTTTAAGACACATTTAACAAGTTTTAATCCTCCATAACTGCACCACACTCATGAAACTGGTTTATTTTTTACATAGGAGTAATCATGATTTATATGAAATTTGGTATGCCTTGTCACTCTGCTACTGAGAGCATGACTTTCATGTTTTACTTTTAAATCATCACCCAAGATGATGCTTAGAGAGAGGAAGGGAGAGAGAAAAACATTGATGTGAGATTAGTTGCCTCCTGTTGGGGACCAAACCCACAACCCACGTATGTGCCCTGACCAAAAAGCGAACCGGCAACCTTTCGGTGCACAAAGCAATGCTCCACCAACTGAGCTACTCTGGCCGGGTGCCATGACTTTAATTTTTCAGGCCGATAATATAGTTCATCAAGTTAATGGCCTCTAATTTACTAGCTCACCCCCCTGTGGTTGGACATTCAGGTTGCTTTTAATGTTTTATTATCTCCGTAACACTGCAATGAGCAACATTCTCTAATGACCATTTTTCTTCTTTTAAAGTACTCCAGGACAGATCCCCAAGGGTGGGACTCTGGAGTCACAGGGGGTAGGTTTTTAATAGTGCACGAAGCACATGATGTAGCTTTCCAGAGGTTTGTACCAGTTCAACCCTCAAATCTGTAATGTAGCAAATTCAGGCTGGCCAATTAATACCAGTTCTTTAAAATCATAAAAAAGTAGATTAAGGAGAATTTTGTAAAATGGAAAAATATCACGTCATCTTTTGGATGATCATTCGGTGCTTTTTCTCCTCTCCTTCCTTTTCTGTTTTCTTTTATCCTCAGCCGAGGACATTTTTCCATATTTTGTTCAGATAGAGTGGGAGGGAGAGAGAGAAACATTGACGTGAAAGGGACAAAACGAGTGGCTGCCACCCACAGTACCCAACCAGGGCCGGGGACAAACTGCAACCGAGGTATGTGCCCTTAGCGGGAACCAAACCCAGGTCTCTCTGGACTGCAGGCCGACGCTCTAACCGCTGAGCCAAACCGGCCAGGGCCAAAGTAGCTATATTATTATCTTTAGAGATAAAGTAACAGGGGCACAGAGACGTTTCGTCACTTGCCCAAGACCACAGAGCTAGGAAGTGTCAGAGCCAGGATTTGAAACCAGGAAGCTTATAGAGCTCCTGCTCTCAACACCTGCCGTGAGTCATTGGACGCGTTTGTTCCTTTGCTGAGACAGATTCCTCGCGGGTCTCGAGAAAGGACCTCCTTCCACCTGGTCCTGGCTGGAGAAGCAGCAGCGAGGCCCCTGGAACGTTAGCAGTGGCGCTGGGTGTGCGACCAGCACTCCACCCGCTCCTCTGAACTCAGATTGTCCACTGAGTGCCCTGTGGCCAAAAAAAAAAGAGGTCCTGAATTCACTTTGTTCTCCCCTTTCATGTGGCCCAGAGGAAAACCAAAGCAAAAACTGCCCTTTGAAGCTGTCTTCTACATGAAAAAGTAAACAGAACCCTTTGCAGTGAGAGAGCGGAATTCAGTGAAACTGAGGACGTCTGCCTGCGGGGAGGGTGGGCGCAGAGCCCTCAGCCAGAGCGCGCTTTTTACATTTCTTTACCCCATTCACCCAGTTCTGTTCCCGACAATGTCCATTCTTTCAAGCCCCAATAATGAGATGCTGTGAGTTTCCTTTCAACAGGAAAAAGTCAGTTAACAAGCTAACTATTAATAAGCTTGATTCTTTCCTTATAGTTAGAATGGCTATGCTCATTCTTTGAAATAGTGGACAGGGTGTGAAGCATAAGAAAGGAATTGATCTGGGAGAGAATGATCTTTGTAGCATCCACAGGAGTTCTAGTGAAGTTTTTCTTGCCTAACCATTTTCCTACCTGTGCATTTACACAACACACACACACACACACACACACACCTACCTTTGATGACAAGAGTGGTTTTGGTTGTTGGGGTCACTGGTTACCCTAAAATAATGGCAATATCAACAAAATATTCCTGTGCCCAGGACTGGTCCTTGGTGAAATGACAAGTCCTCAGAGAGCAATTCATTAGCCTCTACTCTTGACTCTCTTTGATCTTGCAACTCATAGCACCCTCTTTGGGAATTTACAATGTGTCCTTCATTCCCTTTTTCCCAACTCCCAGCAAAGAGCAAAGGGCCCCAATTCCCAAAGGCTTTAACTTGGAGCTTTGTATTTCTGATTCTGCAGTGGAAGGCTTTCTAGCCTGGTTAAGGAGTGAAACAAAGATCTTAGCCTTATGGACTCAATGGAGCAGCGTTTGGTTTGCTGGAACAAAGTCTATAAAAAATTAAACTTAGTGAGACTTCACATAGAGCTCAGATATATTAGCTTTTCTTGGGAAGTTGGGTGATCTCACAACGTGGCAATGGCCCCCTTCCCATTGGACAGCAGTTGGTTGGCACTGAGCGGAGACTGCTACACCCTTCACTACATTCCCCATTCACCCCTGGGGGTGTATTTATGTACCCAGTTGGTTCCTTTTGGTTTGGGTCATTGTTGCCTGATTTCAAAGTCTGAGAGTAAAGTAGGAGCCTGGGATCTTCTGTCTCTGTGATCATAACCATACTGGCCTCCTAGAGTCTCGCTGGACCATGAATCAGTTAGCTATCTGGACTTGTCATTTCTGCCTGATGGGAGACCACTCACTGGATGATCAGGATAGGAATGATGTCGCTGGTGAAATGGAGGCCACCTGTCAGTTGACCTACACAGCATACATCTTGTGCCGATCACTCTGTGCCCCATTTCTACCTAGTCCTGAGCCAGGCCCAAGAAGAGTGTGTGCAGAAATTGTGGTCAACCTTCTAGGCACTTACCCCTTTTCTTGGTAGCCCACAATATAGTTGCTGAAATGATTTGTTTTGTTGATCAATCATTACATTAGTTAGTAAGGTAAAATGTTTGTAGCCAGGGTCAGCTCTTCATTTCATACTTTACCCAAATCCCCAGGAAAACAGATGTTCCAGCTGTTTTATACACACGCGCGCGCGCGCACACACACACACACACACACACACACACACACACACCTTTGCCTTACTCTTGCCTCCCCCAGCCTCAGCCTTTTTGTCCCAGGACAAGGGTTCAAATATCAAAGACTAGAGTCTGCGGGGAGCAGCTCCTGAGCCCTTCTCTCCCTTATTTTTAGGGTGCTACAGCTCAGAACAATGCATTCTTTTCATTTTTCAGTGGCATGAAAAAGTAATCCTGTTGCTGCCCTAATGCGATGCTTAGAGGTATCCGGTCATCTTATTAAAGATCTGATGCCCTTTGTTTGCTCTATACTCCTGCCCAAGTAATTATCTCTGTAGGCAATTGTATCTTTACCTGGGCTATTCAAATAGTCAGAGAGTAGTATGTATTTGTAATTTTTCCCAGAAAATGAAACAGATTTTTTTTTTGCTTCCTCCCTCAGCAGATTTTGGTTCGTTAAGAGGTTAACATCAATAGACTTTGATCCAGTCCTATTAGACCAATGGCTCTGAGGCTGAATACAAATGATTTCCATGAAACGATACCACTTTTGCTCTGGTGTTACCTTCTCCTCCCTAATTACTCCTCCAACATTTCACACTAAATATTATTCACTAGGTGGCCAGGATGCTTTTAGAAGATACTCTTTCTAATCAAGTCAGGATGAAAACATAAAACAGAGCAACTACACTGCCGATATCTGTAGCATTGTTTTACTAACACACGGGTTCAACGAAGAAGTGACTCGGGCACTGGGGGTGATTCTTCCAGCCCCCCAGGGGGGCCTCCATCTGAACTGGGCTCTGAGCCATTTCTCAAAATTGAGTTATTCCACTGGACACATTTCCTTCAGCCTCTTTGAACCATAAACAGAGAGAAGGGATTAAGAGCACCAGGGATTAGGTGTTTTTTCTTTTTTTAAGTAGTTGGAGGAGACAGTGGAGTCAATTATGTATGGAAAGATTGAGAAAATGGCATTATTATCAGGGCTTGTACCCTCTTTTCAATTAATCACTATTGATTCAATCTTGGCCAAGGGGTTCTTTGTGAACTTGTCTGACCTTCGTATCACATGCTATCAGGCAACTGGCTAAGTCATCTAATTCTTATCCTTTAAACCCCCGAGATGCTGATAGCATGATGGATTTGTTCTAAATTCGCTTAATTTCCAGCTCAAGCCAGCCGAGATCTGAAAATTGATTAGGAATATCACTTGGAAAAACAATGCCCCAAATAAGACTTTTGGTTTGGGTCATTGTTGCCTGATTTCAAAGTCTGAACTTGTTTCCCAGCATAGCTCAATTTTAAGTCATAATGCACCTGTAGTGCTCATTAAATGTCCCTGTTATGTAGTGGACTGGTAGCCGCCTGGGGCACACGTGGAGGTCTGATGTGAGTGGGGAAGGTTGTACCTCAGTGTGAGTTTGCTGCATGCGTCTGCTTTCATGGGTAAAGGAATGAAATGATATTGGGACCTCTGAGTGCAGACTCCATAAACATTATCTGTTTGAAGTCAAACTTGTTTTTCTCTTCTAAACCCTCTTCCGCTGTGTTACCTACCTCGATGAGTGAAACCGTTACCTATCCCACACTCAGACTGGAAATCAGAGTCATCTCCACTGTCCCCTCCCTACACTTTCACATCCGGTCTGGACCTTGTCCTCAGAGTTCTTCCTGAAAGTTCTCAGTATTTTGACTCTTCTTTTCCACCCCCTCTGGGGGGTCCTTGGTTTTGGTTCTCAACGTGTGGAAAATAGCTTCTTCAGGTGATAAGCCTTCACCTTTCTCTCTAATACCATCTCCTCTACCCCAACCTTCTCACCAAGATAATATTTTGAAATCCAGACTCCCTTTTCTCATTATGCTCCCCAGACAACAAACACGGCTTTAGTGACTTCCTGTTATCTGTGGGGTAAGGAGGACTCAGTCTTTCACGATCTTGCTCCCACCTACATTTATGGCCTATTCTTCTGTCCTTCCTCACTTTCACTGTAGACTGAACCACAGCAAAGTTCTGGCTCTTCCAAGGTTCTGATCCTTTGCAATGCCCTCCACTGGAGTAAGCTTAAGAGGGGGGTACCTCTCCTGAAAATGTGGCCAGGTTGTTCTCATCTAGTTGCTGGGGGTGCGATACGCAGTTAACTTCTCTGTCTTCTAATCTATAGATGAGGCCATACAGTGATGTCCATCTTCCCGTTTGTCTTTGTAGTAATACGAGACCCAGAATTCGTTTGTCATCTCATTTTTAATGAAGCAGACCATCGGGGATTCTAAGCTATATTCCCTGGCATCTATAACTATCTGTCCTAGTGGTTCTCAGACTTCAGTATGAGCTGGAATCCCCTGAGTGTCCACACCCAGGTTGTGGTTTCCCACCTACAGAGTTTCTGGTTCAGGGGGTCTCGAGGGGGCCTGAGGGTTTGCATCTTTAACAAGTTCCCAGGTGCTGCTGAGGCTGCCCATTGACAAACCACTGCTTTAGCCAGTGCATGTCATGAACAGAGGACCAGAGGTGATCTCTGAGATGACAATACCTCTTAGGGACTAACTGGGCTCAACTGGCAATTTCAGGCTGTTTGCCCAATTTTTTAAAATTAAAAATTATTAAATGTATTTATTTAGTTATTGCTCGTGGTGAGATGTGGATTGTTACAGAGACAGAGGAGAGGTTGTTGCTGATGCATCTCCACGAAAGGACTTGTCACTGTAAACAAGGGTGTGACAATTGTGCATTTTTATCAAAGTGAACTTCTGAGACCCCGAGTCCGGGTGTCCTTTTGCAGTTCTTATGCCTGTGGCAATCATAAGGCCAGTCAATGTCCCTGAATGTTGGTGAGCCCCAGAACTCTTGATCTTTCTTTCTACTGTCTGGGTTCCCCGGGAAGGCTGTGGTCACTGGGGCGAGTGAGGGAACCTCCTGACAATAGTGACACCTCTCTCGGCTGGATTCCCCCAGCAATCTCCCAGACATCTTTGAGACAATTTTAATATACTTTCTGCGAATCCTTCCCAGTCCTTCCAGGATAGGTACTTACTCCTATGTGTCCAAAAACACCTGTGTGTTTTATAGCACTAATCAAATGATATTATAATGATTTGATCTAATGATTTATCACCTCCATACTAGATTAGTAACTCCTCTGAGGACAGAGTATTTATGTGTGTGTTGTGACATATATATATGTATGTGTATATGTGTGTGTGTATGTATATATATAATTAATCTTTTTCTCCTCAAAACTAATGGATGTTGGCCAAATGAATGAATGAAGTCTACTTTCATGCACTCGGCGGCTCCCCCTTTTTTCAATTATGTGAATCTTGTTTTGCTACACAGATTTCAGGCTCCTACAGGTGGGTACCATATATTCTATTTTTTGGGTCCTTCTTTTCTCATTGCCCAAGCCAAAATTGAATATACAGTCAGAATTTAAAAAACAAAACAAAACAACTTGATAAATTGATTTTTATCTGCCTCTGGCAATGGGAGAGCATTAGCAGGAAGTATGTCCCCTTTCTAGCCACCCCTTTAAGAGCCACAAAGATTAAAAGCGGCCGATGCGTCAAAGTGGCACTGCGCATGCGTACTTGGAGATGGGAGGAGGTGCTTGTACCTGGCTGGAAGAGTTTTCTCTGACTGAGATGCGGTGGCCTTTGAAAGATCAAGGAGTCACTTTTTCTCCTTTCCTGGAGTCATTATTGCTACTCACAACCCATGTTCTCTTCCCCTCATCCTCATCCTGACTATGGAGCTCTCCACTCAGTCTCCGGTCTCATTGGGTCTAACTACAGGTCGTCTGTGAGGACCAGACTGGGTGGAAATGGGACTGGTAAGATGTAAACAGGTTTGGGAAGGTACAGTGAGGGTATATGATCCTCTACATCTGAAGGTGGTGAACTTTTTTCCTGGAAAAGGGCTAGAGAGTAATATTTTAGGCTCGATGGGCATCAAGTCCCTGTTGCAACTGTTCAACTCTGCCATAGTTGTGAGTGCAGCCATCAACAGCATAGAAATGAATGAGCATGACTGTGTTCCAATAAAACTTTATTTACAAAAATCAGGTGACAGGCTAGATTTGGCTCTCAGACTGTAGTTTGCCAACCCCTGCCCTAGATCTCATAACCTGGCTCTGGGCCTGCCGGGCCTCCCAAGTTTTGGTGCTTTCTGCAACAATTAGAAAACTGAGGGTAACTGGGAAAAATAATTAAGAGCTTCTGCACTCAGCGTACCGAGTTACTACATGCGCCCAAGAGTGGTTTTCTTCTCAGATGAAAGGGCAAGAGCTCAGGCGAGCAGGAAGGATCAGGGACCTGCTCCTTCTCTCCTACCTTCGGATCTCTCCTTGGAACCCCATATTGGTAAAACCTAAGCTGAAGCCAATAACCAAGGACAAAGGAGTTTTGCAGAGTCCCTGACTGAGCACCAGAGCAGGGTACAAAATGGTAGATTTGAAGCTGACAGACAATAGCTGGACGACTGGGCCAAGAATTCGCCAAAGACGTCAATGTTATCACCATGACACAAAGTTAGCAATAACACCCAATGCAGCCACCAGAGAAATGAGGTTGACCTCTGAGAGCTTACCAGGCAAAACCTACACACGTGGCTTTGATTATCCAGCTATAGGATTAAACTAAGATGCCACCTCTAACTCTGGACTTGGAGGAAGCACCAAACTTTATATAAGGTCATCCGAGTTTATTCTCAGAGAGACTAGAATAGGATGTAACTCTAGGTCATTGAATAGAAACCTAATCATTGTTTTGTACCATGTTGGGGGGAAATACGTTGAACAGAAGGGAACAGATTAGCCTAGAGAGCACTCAGTAATGATTGTAGGTCTGATGTTCACAAACAGATTCTCTGAAGTGATTATTTCAACTGTGGCTTGGCAGAAATTGAATATTCAAGGTAATGAGTCTAATTGATTATAAGAGTGTTCCTTTTAATAAGATGCGATAATTGCTAAGGGCAGATTGGCTGCTTGAAATGAGTCCTAGCAAGAATAATGTGAAGTTTGAAGTAACATCAATTTGGAGTATTTACATATGTAAATGTGATTGGCTTCCTCTGCAGCCCCAGGTGCAGCCTGTATCCTCATCCTCAAGGGGCAGAATAAGTTAATGCCCCCCCACCAGTTCCCTAAAATGAGCTGTTTTGCTTGATTGATATGGGATAGCCACTTCAGTTGAGTCTTAATTCGATCAAAGCATTGTGTCTGTCAAACCCTAGCTGGGGGGGCTCACCCATGGAACCCCAAGATGGCCAGAGTCTACACTTTCCTATTTTTCTCTAGCTGTACCAACACTGGGGAGGGGATTGGGTGGCTGAAACCATCTTGGGTTGCCATTATGCTGAAGCCTTCTTCACTGGGGGCGCGCTGGGAATAAAAGGTAAGCATGCCGGGTGGTTCATTTTCCTGCATTTAGTTCAGACAATTGTTCCTCAGTCTTGCCCACGGGGATCTGTCTACAGGGAAGGCTGTAGGCACGTCTGAGGGCTCTGGGTCACATGACGTTCTATTTCTCATCGTACTCACAAATTGCTTGACCTTCTGGCTTTTGCATCAGCCTCTCATAGCTTCTACCGACATGCGTGCACCCCAGATCGCGGGGTGCACTCTTGCAGTGCTGAAAAATCCAGATTCTGAGACTGCAGAGGCAGGCGCCAGGGGTGAGCCCTGGTGAGCTCGCCAAGGCAAGTGGCTGCTTCAGGGTCTTCTGATCCGCTGGCCAGTGGGGTGTCCCTGACTTTGCTGGGTGGTGTTCTGCTCAAATTATAACAGATTTTAAAGTCCATTTGAAGGTGGTCCTTTTCACAAAATAAAATGCTGACCTTTCTTGAAGGCTTAGTTTCTCGCAATAAAGCTCGAGTCTTTATGGCTTTATTGCTATTCTTTCGGGTATAAATAAGAGGTTTTTTTTTTAAATAGAAAAAAAAGACAAAACAATAGATCCCTTTAAAAGAAGAACATACAGGCAGATCATCTGTGCGTGAGACAGACCAGAGAAGCTGCTCGGTGAAGCAAGGCTGAGGCTGAAGACCACATCTACTGAACAAGTTGGGGTGCGGAGGGGGTGAGGTTTTCCCGAAACTTCTACCAGCCGCAGTCTTCAGACAGCTGTAGAATGCAGAGATGGGACGAGCCATGTTGCCTTGACTCCGAATGACTGCTGTGCACACTGAAAACTTCACAGAATGTTCTGTAGCTGACATCATTTTAGTGACATTTAATCAATGCTGTGGCTTCAGGAATAACGATTCTGCCTTCCCGCAGGCCTCCACGCCTCACCGACTCTCCGTCTGGCAGAATCTGATCTCAGAGCCCAGGTGTGTTCTCCGCCCGTCCTCTCTCTTCTCCTTCTCTCTGCGAGTGGCCTCACGCTGGCGGCTGTGGTTTCTCTGGGCGGCCCTGAGCCATTTCTGCAGTGTCCAGAAGCTGTCATCGACTACTTTATGTACTAAGTTATTTAACTCTTAGGAGAGGCAGGTGACCCACTGCCCAATAAGGGCCATGCCAAGTGGAATTGACTGTGAATGAAGCACCATTTATTTCATTCTGTGACAGTTGAGACTGATGCTGGGGCTGTTTCACTCTACCCTGTAAGTCCTGTTGTCTTTGAACACGGTCCCTACTTCCAAGAGAAGAAGGAGGTTCTATTCCCATCTGGATGGCTTAAGTTTTGTTTTTTTGTTTTTTGTTTTTAAATTAGATTTTGGGAAGAAAGAGAGCAAGGTGGGCCTTGATGACAAAGAATCCTTAACGTCCAAACAGGTTCTAGTCCCCAAGATCCACTTGTAAGTCAATTATTAAAATGTTTGTTAATATGCGTGCTTGCTTTTTTTATATATCTTCATCCGACAATAATTTTTTCATTGATTTTCAGATAGAGTGGGAGGGAGGGAGACAGAGAGAGAGAAACATCAATGTGAGAAAGACACATCGATTGGTTGCCTCCCGCATAACCCCAACCAGGGCCAGGGACTGAACCAAAACTGAGGTACGTGCCCTTGACCAGAATCGAACCTGTGACTCTTTGGTCCAAGGGCCAACACTCTAACCACTGAGCCAAACTGGTCAGGGCAACTTGCTTTTAATAGGGAAGAAACACTGTACCTCAGTTTTGCCTTGTCTACTAGGCAGCTCCACGTGGAAGTTAGTGTCATGCAGATCTCAGATTACATGTCACTTCTTGAGGAAGGTGACTTCATCCATCCATCCCATCTAAGTACATTAGCTTCTCTTCTGGCCACTCTAACTTATTGTATTATTTCCCCAGGAGTGTTGTAACAAAGCACCACACACCGGTGGCTTGAAACAAGAGGAGTTTATGATATCACAGTTATGGAAGCTAGAGGTCTTAAAACAAGGTGTCAGCCAGGCCACGCTCCCTCTGAAGGCTCCGGGGAAGAATCCTTTCTTGCTTCTTCCTAGCTCCTGATGGTTCTTGACACTCCTTGGCCTTCCTTGGTTTATAGCTGCATCCATTCAATTTCTGCCCCTGTCTTCACAGGGCATCTTCCCTCCGTGTGTTCACATGACCTTCTTATAATGACCAGTCATTGGATTTGGGGTCCACCCTCATTCAGATGATCTCATCTGTACTTAATTAATTATGTCTGCAAAGCCTGTTTCCAAATAAGGTCACATTGTGAGGTCCCAGTGGACATGAATTTTGGAGGATGCCGTTCAATCTTCAACAGTCGTCATAGTTCATAAGGCCTTTGCAGTGGCCATCGCTGTCCAGGGTCATCGTGGTGACATGTGTTCCTTCTTTACCGTTTGAACCCTCCTGCCACCTCGCCTGCCCCAAGATACTAGGATCTTAGTTTCATGAGAGCTGAGACTTTTCTGTCTGTTTTGTTCTGTAAGTCTGACATTTAGTAGGAAGTCGAAAATATTTTTGTTCAATTGAATATTTAACCGATTCCATGTTAATAGTTCACCTCTTCCTTTTATAAAATGGCTTTGAGTTCTATTTATCTTCCACGAACCACCTGAAATCCGTCTGAGAGGAGATGGAGAAGAAACTATAAACAAATAAAAGGCAATAGTTTAGAACTCACAGTGTATTTTCCCTGAGAAATAATGTGATGAGTGAATATTTGATTCCCAGGTCATCTTTTAAAGTTAAAAGTGTTTAAAGTTAATGCCTTTTTAACTTTAATGTGTCAGAAATATGCTATATTGGCAATAAAAAAGGTATTTTCTTTCTTTCTTTCTTTTTTTTTTTTTTTATAATGTCCTTCGCTGAACTTGGAAATAGGACTGTGCGGGTACCCAGCATGTAATAGGACAGTAAGTGTCTTTTGGCTCTCTTTTCTTGATAAAGAAAATATATTGAGGTGTTTGGATGGGGTTGTGTGCAGGTTGGATCTGAATTTTAAGATTTCTGCCAATCTGCTATTTTCAGGTCACCTAGGGGACACTCACCATGTCTCCAAAGAGACATTTACATTTGGTTGTCCTCAACAGAGCTCCGCTTCGGTCTAAGTTTTCTGAGTCTCACTTTTCCCTGAGCCCCCCCATGCTGTGCTGAGAATACCATATAGCTAATAATTTGGGAGCAATATTAATGAAAAATGCCCTAAAAAGTGATACAAAATGTAGCTGGTATCACAAAAACCCAAGAAGATGAGAGGAGGGTGTGAGATAGAGCAAAAGGCAGAATATCTATTGTCTTTACCATCTTACTTAGTTAAAGAGACCGCTAGAAAGACAGAGAGTAGAGGATATTCTAGAATGGTTTTCGCTATCACGGTGGTCTCTTTGTCTCATACCATTTCACTTAACCCCCCCCACCCCCCGCTTAAATAGATTTAAAATATTTAGCTGTGGAATAGGTGAACTATTCAAGCTAAATAACAACCCAAGTCCTCTTGTAGAGGGCCTGTGATTGATTGGCAGTGACAACTGAGTTCATCTTAGGGGTTCACAAACAGTTTAGGGGTTCCTGAAAGTCAGTCTGACCGATGACATCACCTTTGGCAAAGAAACAATTTTATTAGGAATAAAATAGTAACCTTTCTCTTTGTGGCTGCTGCCTGAAGACTCTGACCTACTCTCCAAAGGACATTTCCTCTTCAAAGCAAACGAGTGTGTCCTGTGGACCTCACAGTCACCCAAAAGCAGGAGTGACTGCGAGTGCTGTGATTGTCCCCATCAGAGTAAGACAGCACTCTTCACCTCTCCTCTGTGTGTCATGTGAAAGCTACCAAGCACATCCAGTAATTCACCTGATTACCCAGAGTCCTTGCCAAGGGCGAGATTAAGGAGAGCAGCATTCAGTTTCTTTCTGAATGCAATGGTGTCTTGTTAAGGGGCATCCCCTTTTGCAGACTTTATTAAGGGAATGTGAGCTTTTTTAACAGATAACTCCACATTCCCCAGGGAATTAGCACAATACAAGTTTCTTTATGGTTTACATCACTGTCCAGTGCTAATTTTTTCTGCACAATTAGCCTTCTGCTGCTCATGAACCCATGCTCCTTCCATGTTGTGGCTCCACCCTCTCTCGGCCCCCAGAATCTTCTTCGTTTGGGGGTGGATGGAGAAAGAGGATGGGGTATCAAACATGGGAGGCTTTTATGAATTAAGCCTGGAAGAGGCTCACTTCATTTTTGCACATATTCCGTTGGCTAAAATGAATCACATGTTTTAGCAAGGGAAGCTGAAACATGTAAGGAGAGGTAGTAAGCGTAGGGAGCACCTAGCTAATCCCTGACAAGAGAACTTGCTCTTTCCCACCAGCAAGATGACGTAGGAAGAATGGCACACCTGGCCCCAAGTTGGTTCCCTGGAGAGCTCAGGGTAGAGCGTGCAGCTGTTGGCACCCATGCGCAACAAGCTCCCGTGGCAAACCCTGTGAATTACTGGGGATAATTCCATTTCTCAAGAAACTGAGTCTCAGAGGAGAAAAATGTTTATTACAGATCACATACCTGTTGGTGGCAAAGTATGCAAGCACAGGCCAGGTAGGGTCAGTTAGTGTCGTTCCAATATGCCAAGGTTGTGGATTGCATCCCCAGTCAGGGCTCATGCACGAGTCAACCATTGAATGCTAAATAACTGAAGAACAAATCTCTCTCTCTCCATGCCACTCTCTCTCTGTCTAAAAAACCAAGTTAAAAAAGTAGGTTACAGTTGTGAGTATGAGAAATAGAGTTTATTCTTCAAAACAGTCTATTTAGCTTGCTTTGGGACCAAACAACAAAACCTGTGTTGTTTAAAATACATAGGTTGTTTAAAATACATACTTTATATATATATATATATATATATATATATATATATATATATATATATATATATTAGGTAGTTCTAAATTATTTATTAACACACACTCATATAATACCTATAATATGCCACACACCAAGAGCCCTAAAATTATTTACTCATATAATCCTCATAACAATGCTATGGGGGGAGTACCATCATTATTCTCATATTAAAGATGGAAAAATGGGGGTCGAGAGGGGGTAAGTTGCCACAGTCACATACGTGTTCAGTGACAGAGCCAGGCTTTGGACTTAGAAAGCAGCTCCTTGGCCAGGTCTCCTAGACACTACCCTATGGAGCCCACATCAGATCAGTGACATTTAGGTGCACAGCTTCCTTAAAAATTCCAGATAGCCTGGTTCTTTCTAGATTTAATCCATTGTCTTTGCTTTACCTTGTGACACAAAGTGGCTGCCAGCCGTAGCTGGGGCAATATACTTCTTTAGGTGCATTTAATCGGGGACAGGAACTAGCTTTTTTGTTGTTGTTATTCTTGAATGTGCCTTCCCCTACGTTTCTTTGGCTCAAACCTGTCCAATCTGCCTCCCATCCCTGAATCAATGAACTTCAGGTCAATTGTTTGGTATGCAATGGGATGATGAGTCAACCACAAAGTTTACTTGAGACACCAACATTTCTAGGCACAAACTTGATTTGGCACATTGCCTTATTAGCTTATACAAGTAATACATGGCCATTCATGGTATTTCCTTATAATGAAATGACCTTTTAAATATGTTGTTCATTTCCCAGTTAGCAGATTAGATAAGTTTTATTGTTTCTACTTCTTAAGTGAGGAAACAGAGATTCAGGGAGGATGTGTGTTTTTTCAAAGTCACACTAGTAAGTGTCAGAGCAAAGATTTGAACATGTATCTGTCAACTCATGGTGGAACCATTTATCGATGGATTACCTTGTCTTGATTAGCTATGAAATCACACAGTAACAAGAAATCCCTGAGCAGAATCAGTATCTAACTGGGTCATTTTAGGCTGATTTTATTTATGTTTAAATTTCTATAGCAGGACTTAAGCATTTTGTGTTTGTCTTGATTCTCCTGGGCACTATCTAATTAGATTTTTGTCTTTATATTCAGTCTGAACGTTCTACTTTTTCTATCCCTGAGGATTGGGGATGTTAATAATTCTTAATGCTGGGAGCTTTTTATTTATGCAGAGCATCACACCAGCCACATTTCCAGGACATCATACGCTTTCTTCGCAAGGAATTAAAACTTCTAGAGCTTCTTTGTTTCATTAAAAGTATAAGAATGTGCCTGGCCGGTGTGGCTCTGTGGTTGAGTGTAGTCCCATGCACCAAGAGGTTGTGGGTTTGATTCCTAGTCAGGACACATGCCCAGGTTGTGGGCCAAATCCCCAGTGAGGGGCATGCAGGAGGCAGCCAATTGATGTTCCCTCTCATCAATGTTTCTATCTCTCCCTCTCCCTTCCTCTCTCTTTAAAATCAATAAAGAAAAAAATATTTTATAAAGTATAAGAATGATCATTAATTAACAGAAAAATTAGTAAAATAATGCATAAAACATGTCCTGCTGGAATCTGACAGTCTTAATTTTTTTTATCTTTCACTATGTATGTTCTGTAATTAGTATCTAAAACTTAACCAAAATGTCACAAATTAATTCATTTGGAGGAACTAACTGTAATTATAACTATAGTGGGTGTGTGGCTTTTTAAGTTGTCATGTTGAAGGGTATTGGAGTTTATGATGTAGTGAAGCAAAGTATTGACCAGACATGGCTCTGAGGGGTCAATGTGTGGTTATCCCCATCATGACCCTTGTTAATTCTTAATTTTACAGAAATGATAGAAACTTAGAACTGCTTAGAACTGGGCGTAAATCATAATGCTTGATACATAGCAGATTCTTAATATATATATATATATATATATATATATGATATATATATATCATATATATATGGTATAACTGTTGAATAAATGAACTCCCACCTTTTTTTAATTAGAAAAGTAAAGCCCAGACAGGGGAAAAGAATGGTTGAGGTTCACAAGGTCTATTATGACAAAATCAAGGCCAAGATTCCACACTCTTAGATTCTAGTCCGGTACCCCTTCTCCCCAGTAGGAGTTGGGAAAAGCCTTCCATGCCAGTGGCTAAAAGCAAGTTTTTGACATGAAATCTATAAAATAGATAGTTATGCAGAGTTACAGGAAAGGTGCTCCTCACCTAGGCAGGTCTTTCAAAGTAGGATTTGATTAGAATTATGGGAAGAACATTATATAATTAAGTTTAGGACAGCAAGGTGGAGATTTTAAGGTGAAGGTTTTACGGAGTCTTGGTGGGAAAATTGTCTTTAGTTAATGCTTTTTATTAAAGAGTTCTGAGAAGTTCCTATAATGAATAAATAAGTGGTTTGCCTGGCCAAGAGTCTCCTGGTAAAGTTTTGGCAGAAACAAGGCAATAGTAAAGTCATGGCAATGTAGACAGCATGAGCTGAGTAAATGGGGTTTTGATTCTCAGAAGGAAAGTGCAGAAGAGCGGCAGACATCCAGAGAGTGTATAACTCAGGGAGCAGCCCAAGATGGAGAGGAGTAGAGCAATTGATGGAGTAGCAGTGACTTAATAAAACTCAGGATGACCTCTGTAGAGAGAAAGAGCCCGTAATTTATCTTTATCCATTTATATTCCTTTTTGGGTATGGTATCTATGGAAAATATAAGAATTATTTAAAAATTTTTTTTTCTTTATTGATTTTTAGAGGAGAGGAAGGGAGAGGGAGAGAGAGAGATAGACACATCAATGAGAAAGAACATCGATTGGCTGCCTCCTGCATGCCCTCCGCTAGGGATCGGGCCCACAAACTGGGCATGTGCCCTGACTGGGAATTGAATAAGTGACCTCTTAGTGCATGGGTCGAAGCTCAACCACTGAGCCACATCAGCCAGGCAAGAATTATTTTTATTGGAGAATTGGGATATAAATGTGGCTGTTTACGCTAAGAAAATACGCAACAGTTTGGAAACTTAAAAATTAGGTGTCTGCAAGACAACTATGTGCTGGAAGTCGCTGAAGAGAAAAACAAAACAAACCTAACCAGAAAAGCCACATACAACAATAACAACAACAACAAACACTCTTTTAATTAGAAAAGAATATTTCACTTGTAATCGTTGGAAATAATTATTGGTTAACTGACCACGCTAAAACTTTTCCGATGATTGATGTCTAGGGTATAGATTATCCCTATAAACCTGCTGCTTAGTAGGTGTAATACATATGGTTTAAAATTTGCAAATAGTTTTATGGGTGTACCTGTAGTATATTCAAGATGATATAATGGGTTGGTTGATCCCTTTCCGTGATTTTTCCAGAACCCCTGAGTGTTAGTATGCTCAGCGGGAACTGTCAGCCTGGGAGTCATAGTGGGCTCTCCACTGGCAAAGGTCTAAAGTCCTACAGGCCAAGTTTTCTTTGTTTCTCAGCCATCGCTTTTTATTGTAATCCTCCTTCCTTCTCAGTGATTCTGCTATAAACAATAAAAAGGGAGGCATTCTTTCTCTAATACCCAAGAATACCTAGGTCCCCGGGCTAGAAGCACTGACCTTATTCATGAGACATTGTTACATTGTCGCCTTTCCATTGTTCTCCTACTTGCATCACACTTTTTAGCCCTCATCTAGGTCTTTGAATGTCATGAAGTGGGGAAAACCCCAATGTGCAGTAAAAGATTTGTTTGTGAGATCCAGCCAGGAGGTCCAGAGCTAAAGCCTTCCCCATGCAGCTGCCTAGCACAAGAGCCAAACAGAATGCTGAGATATTTGAGAAGGAATTCCCCTTCTGATGCTCCCTTTTAGTGTCCTTGTGGCTCAGATGAGGATACCGAGGCCCCTTGTGCAGAAAGGAAAAGTGATTTGCTCAAGAAAACATCTTGGTCTCTGTAACCCCTTCTAACATAAAAATGAACATGGGCAAAGCAATTGAATTGTGAGGATTTTTACTACCTTCTTTGCTCAAAAATATTGTCATTAGTATGTGTAGCTATACTTCTGATTATTCACAGCCTTAGCAACAACAGCTTGAGTCCAGACTCTTTCTTCTGAAAATATCAAAACACTTTGGAGTCTTTTATCTCAGCCGGAAGAACCTGGCACCTATCATGCTCATTCTAGCAGATCTTAAGGGATATATGTGTGTGTGTGTGTGTGTATGTATATATAAATATATATACACATATATATACATACACACATACATATACATATACAGTATTAATACATACTATGTATTGATTCATATTTTATTGTAAAGATATTTAGCTATTTTGTTCTTCTTAGATGTAACACTTAGTAAGTTCAAAGAAGAGGATCCTGAGAGGGCAACATTAGCTGCCCACGATCACATACAAATATCAGAAGGTCACACAGATTCTTTTAAGAAATTGTTCTTTCACCATTTATATATTCACAGGTGTGGCCTTCGGGCAAACACTGAATCCTTGCGAATTCATTGGCTGGAGAAATTATGTGAAACCACCCCCTGCTGCATCCTTTGGAAACCTAACTCAGCATTTTATATCTGTAGATGTTCCCTTCCTGTTGTTTTCTTTTTTTGAAGGTGGAAAAATGAGGTCCATGGCATTAATAAGAGTCTTTTCGTAAAAGGATCTAAACAGATGTGACAGAAGGTCTCCATTTTCTCTTGTCTTCAAGCCTTGCCTCTTTTCTCTAATTTTCTCCTTTCCACTTTTTTTTGGCTATCATCCCTGCTTCTGAACCGTAATTAATTGAGGACGAAAACAACAACAACTGCAAGACTTGCTAAAACAGTTCTTGAAAGCAAAGTTCTGACAGTTATCAGAACAGCATTGCACAGATACCGCTGAGCAAGAAGCATGAAAACTCAATCAGTCAGCCACTGTTCTAACTGCGTTTCGAAGCTGCTAAAGACAAACAGTTCTACCTGAGCCTGACTGCACGGGCACGTACCCCTCTCTTCTATTCACGCTGACAGAGCTGCAGCCCTGCTTGAACTTGGAGCATTTGCCTGTCTCAGCTGCCCTTTGACGCGCATCGCTGAATGAAGCCTTCATTTGAGCCTCTTCGACTACTTTCCTTTCACACCTTGAAACAGAGACCAGCCAAGCCCTACTCACCCTAATATCTACCGTTGGAAACCTTTGCTCACCTCGGAGGGCTGGGTGGATGCTTGCCCTGTGTTCTCTCCAGGCTGATCCAGAAATCCCTTCACTATGGCATTTAACGTAACGGAAGGGCAGTCGCCTCTTTGTTACTTTCAAGGGAACATAAGCTCCTTGAAGGCAGGGACTTTGTCTTATGTTGACACATAGGAGACACTCATAGTTTCCAAATGAATGTTTGAATGAACTGAGTTAGGGAGGTACAACGTGCTGATACCTTCTTATTAAGCTGCTCTGATTTGAAGTCTAGTTGTGTCTCTTAACCTGCACAGACCTCAGTATTTAACTGCATGCAAAGAATGTGTATGTGGAAAAATAGGGTAACCGAAGAGCTGATGATGATCACCAATATCCAAAGAAAACTCTCCAGGTTTTATTTCCATAATTTCATGTCACTGTGTGGTTCAGATGCTGTTAAAAATGTGAATCACTATTGATCTCTTCTTGGCAAATTACTCGTGGATGTTAAACCTGGTAGCAACATTTTCATGATGGGGTATCTTGGCCCCCACCTCTCCCATCTTTCCCACTATGAAAGATGTTCTGGCAGGCTTAAATATCATGGGTATTTTTAAGTTTCTGCACAGACCCAGTAGTATTTACTTGATAAGTGATCATTCCTCTGGATGGATGAGTGCTGTCATTTTCTAGACTGTCATTTGTTTATTTGAAGACACAAATCTCTACAATATAACTATTCTTGGAGATGAGGTCTTGAGGGATCTGATTTCTCGGCCTAAGTTAAGAAAAAATGCTTCTTTCTCTTTTGTTTTCTCTATTGTAGAATATGGTATATGGGATATAGAATATGGCCTATTGTACTTCGTTACCAGCCCAGAACAAGGCACATAGTAGATGCTCCTTAAAATGTTTGCCAAGTGAGAGAAAAACAGACAATTAAAGGTCATAGTCATTGCCCTGGCTTGTTTTGCTCAGTGGTTAGTGTTGATCCATAGAGTGAAGGGTCACAGGTTCAATTCCAGTCAAGGGCACATACGTGAGTTGCAGGTTCATCCCCTCCAGGACCGGGTGGGAGGCAACTAATCAATGTGTTTCTCTCGAATTGATGTTTCTCTTTCTCTCTCTCCCCCTTCCTCCCACTCTCCCTCCCTTCCATGTTCTCTGAAAAGATCAATGGAAATGTATCCTTGAGTGAGGATTAACAACAACAACAAAAAGAGGTCATAGTCATTGCAATAACTCATGATAGAAATAAGACCAGGTGCCACCAGAGGTCAGAAGAGAAACAGGGTTAGCATCGTCTTATTTGATGCCCTCTTCTTTTCATCAATTTTCTTCTCCTTAACCTTCAGCCTTACAGAAAAAAGAACCCCCAAGATTGGTATCATCAGAACTTCTGTTCATTCTCCATCTCTGTTCTCCAAATTGTGAACAGATGACACCTTTTAGTTCTACAAGGAGCAGATGTCACCTTGTCACCAACGCATGGGACACTGGCAATAGCCACTCATCTCTTCTTGGCACACGCTGTTCCAGGAACTGTAAGGCTATATCTGCCAGCTCCTGGAACTCACTACCCAAGGGGTTTGTTTGAACTCAACACACATGCAGGACAAATGGAGGTGCTGAGGAGCTGATAACTTTGGATTACGCTGTGGCCAGTGATGGAAGGGAGCTGGTAGATAAAAACCTCACCTTCTTTGCCTCCCACTTGGGACAACTCCGAGGTATGTTCAATACTGTCACGTAGAATTCCCCAGAGGAACCCACAGAGCTAGCCTGCTCCTTTACTAGCCTATCCGGGCTCTCCTCTCGTCCTGCTTCTCTTCCCCCTCCCTTAAGAAACTCTTGCACTCAAGTCCTTATCTTAGTTCCATCCCTCCAGAAATCAACGGTAAGACATACGTCAGTGGCTTCCCTAGTCAAAGACATTTAGTAAGTATTGGGTTAAAGTTGCACAGGTGTCTGCTTCTCAAAGTCTTTAACTTGCTAATATTTATTGCAAATTTCAAAGGGAGGAGATTAGTACAGATTATTCCCAGATTTAATTAGGATTGTCTCTCCTGATGCCAAGCATTTTATGAGATTAGTTTGTAAGGAACATACTTGGGAATTTTACTTTTGAGACATTCTAACAGCAAAAATAAAATAAAATAAAATAAAAAAATAAAAAAAAATCCTTATAAGAAATGTTTTACAGCAAGATGCTTACCCTTAAAGGATTGGGAGTTTTTATATTGGATTTATTAGTTTGAATAACTTGTCATGGTTTCAAAGGGTGAGAAACTCAATCACTGTGAGGTCATAACTCCACCATGGATGATCAGCCTTGGTGAGTGGACAGTTAATTCAAATGATGGGGTGACCTTAATCCCTAAGACCCTGGCAAGGGAGTAACAGCAATGGTAGATGTGGTGACATTTTAACCCTTGTGGCATTGATACAAATACAATACTGTGATCTAGAAAGACAGGTAGCATTCCTGTTTTACAAATGAGGCAACTGGAGCTCTCAGAAAGGTTAAGTGAAGTATCCAAAGTCACAATGATGAAAAAACGACAAATCCAGAGCCAGACATTCTCCATCGTAGTCCGGTGCTCTGTTCTCTGCTGCACATTGCTTCTGTGTGGTGCTGGGGCAAGAGGACTGGAACAGAAAGACAGATTGGAAATGAGAGTGAGGACCCAGGAGAAGAACAGAGCGGGAGGGTTGCATAATAGGCTCTTACCTTGGTGTATCTTTGGACAGAAATAAAATTTAGTGTTGCTTTTCCCTTTCTGTCAGGTTCTATCTCTTCACCCTTAAGCACATCATGGTAGTCATGGTAGTGAGCAAGCCTTAAGCTGCAACCTCTCCTCTCTACTCTTTCAACCAGTGGACTGAGACCCGCCTCATCCAATCAGAATTGCACAATTATATGCTCATTTGCATCTAAACTGACCAATCAGAACTACTCTATAACAAGCCATCAGAACGCATGACACCAACCAGTGAGAACAGCATGATTTGGACTAGTAAGAACTGTAGGAAACTTATTTATGTAAAATTGGACCAATCAGGAACTTGGGCAGGGACTTTCTCTATGAAAGGCAGTCTCTCCTTTGTCTCTGTGGAGTACACTTTTGGTTTCCACTGGAGGCTGTGTTTCCCTGGTTTGTAAACTGTTCATCTGAATAAAGTTTCTTCTTCCCCCACCACCCCACTCATAAATAATCAAATGTATGGTCTACAAACTGGTTGAGCCCTGGCCGGTTTGGCTCAGCGGTTAGAGCGTCCGCCTGTGGTCCGGAGAGACCCGGGTTCGGTTCCCGCTAAGGGCATGTACCTCGGTTGCAGTTTGTCTCTGGCCCTGGTTGGTTGTGCGGGTGGCAGCCACTCGATGTGTCCCTTTCACATCGATGTTTCCCTCTCTCTCCCTCCCACTCTGTCTGTACAAAAAATGGAAAAATGTCCTTGAATGAGGATAAAACAAAAAAAAAACTGGTTGAAAGATGAAACCAGGAACTCCCTTATAATAATCGACTCAGCTGCAGGAGCTCAGCACAGGAGGTTGAAAGCTCAATCTAGATTTTCCCTGAAATGCAGAGTGGGTGAGAGGCCCCTGTCAGCAATAGTGCTAGACTCTGGTGATGGATTTGGGCCCAGGTCACCAGCAGAAGTCCTTCCTGGCAGATACGTGTCTTCTGGAGGTTCACAGGAGGTCTGAGAATGTGCATTTCTATCTTGTTCCTGAATTAAAGGTGATGAGGGCTTTTACTTTAATCCTTAAGTAAATAAATAGAGAGAGCTTAATGATCTAAGTAGAAAATCTAGGAATAAGGCCTACAGCTCCAAATCTGGTAAGAAAATCCACTGGAGACCTTTTGAATTGAAGGTCAAGAGGATGATGAAAAGCCGGCCTTTGAGTTTTCTACTGACCTTGGAATTTCTGTAGTAAATATTTGTACTATTGTCACTACCACAGTCCAATTGCACGTCACTTAGTCTTTCTCTGCTCTTTGTGGTTTTCAATATAGCTAATATACTCTGAAGATATTTGTAAGAGATTGGGATAATGACAAATAGCTTTATTAATCCTTCAGAGTGAAAGAAAAAGAAAAGAAAGACTTAGTCACATAGAAATGCTGGTTCTTGGAAGTGGGGTACAATACAGTGATTCTCAGTCTACTTTCCACCATGAAATGCAGGATGGGGCTTTCATTTCTCATTTCTCATTATTCAGAAATAATTTTTCTACATTGCCTGATGTCCAGTGTCTTGAAATCTGTTGTCTCTCTCTGTCTTTCTCTCTCTCTGTCTCTCTCACACACACACACATTTGTTGCTGTTGTTTCTTATACATACACATATAGTTGTTTCAGAAAGGATGCTAAGCATGGTCCCTGATGCTATACATTACCAACAATCCTGATCTATCTTTCTTTCTTTTTGAATTTTTCAATTACAGTTGACATTCAATATTATTTTATATTAGTTTCAGCTGTATAGCATGGCGGTCAGACATTTATATAATTTACAAAGTGATCTCCCTGATAAATCTAGCACCCACCTGGCACCATACATAGTTATTACAATGTTATTGACTATATTCCCTATGCTGTACTTTACATCCTGTGACTATTTTGTAACTGCTAATTTGTACTTCTTAATCCCTTCATCTGTTTCACTCAGCAACCCCCCCAAACCGCAGTTGGATTTTTCTTTAAATTTTTAAAGAATTAAACATTTTATTTTAAGATAATTATAGATTTACATGTGGTTTTAAGAATTAACACAGAGATTTCGCCTGTACCCTTTATTCAGTTCCCATAAATGGTAACATAGCACAAACTATGGCCCAATTTCACAATCAGGGTGTTGACACTGATACGATCTAGACACAGAATATTTTCATCATCACATGGATCCCCCATTTATATTCACACCAAACATCTTCCTGCCCCCAGTTCTTAACCCTGGCAGCTTTTAATTTGCTCTTCATTTCACTGTCATTGCAAGAACATTATATAAACAGAAAACAGAGTATGTAACCCTTTGGGACTGGCTTTATTTTTTCATTCAGCATAATACATGTGGTTGTGTTGGGTGTATTGAAAATTATTTGGTTTTATTGCTAAGTAGTAATTCATGGGATCACTATACCACATGGTATGGTTTAACCACTCACCAGTTGAAGAGTATCTAGGTTGTTTCCAGTTTGGGACTATTATGAATAAAGCTGTTATGTACATTCATTCACAGGTCTTTGTATAAACATACACCTTGATTTTTATGGGATAAAGTCTAGATATGCAATTACTGGGTCTTATGGTAGTTGCAAATTTGGTGTTTTATATGTAAATTTGTATATACATACATATATTTTTACAGTTTATATTGTACACTCTCACCAGAAATATGGGAGTGATCCAGTTTTTCCTCATCTTTACCAACAGTTGGTGGTGTCACATTTTTGTATTTTAGTCTTTTATATAGGTGTGTGGTAATATCTCATTGTGCTTTAAATTTGCATTTCCCTAGTGGTTAATGATGTTTAACATCTTTCTTGTGCGTATTTGCCAGTGGTATATCTTCTCCATTTAAATATTTCCTCATGTCTTTTGCTCATCTTCTCACTGAAGTATTTGGCATTTTAATGCTGAGCTCTTAGACTTTTAAGTTCTAGTTCTTTTTTTTTTTTTTTGATATTTTGTTCAGATAGAGTGGGAGGGAGAGTGAGAGAGAGAGAGAAACATTGACATGAAAGGGACACATCGAGTAGTTGCCACCCACACGACTCAACCAGGGCCGGGAACAAACTGCAACTGAGGTACATACCCTTAGCGGGAACCGAACCCGGGTCTCTCGGGACCATAGGCCGACGCTCTAACTGCTGAGCCAAACCAGCCAGGGCGATAGTAACTAGTTCTTACTAGGATATGTTATTTGCAAATTTTCTCTTACTCTATAGCTTATCTTTTTATTATCTTAATGAGGTTTTCACAGAGCTAAAGTTTTAAATTTTGATCGAGTTCGGTTTAATCAGGTTTTCCTTTTGTGGATCATCCTTTAGATGGCAAGTGTAAGAACTCTATGCCTCATCCTAGATTCTGAGTATTTTCTACTGTTTTTTATTTTCTAAACATTTTATAGTTTTACGTTTATGTTCAGCATCTATTTTGAGTTAATTTTGTATAAGGTATGAGACTTCAGTTGAGTTCATTATTTTTTTCCTATTTATGTTCAATTGCTCCAGGAGCATTTGTTCAAAGGGTTATCTTTCCTCCATTGAGGAAATTTTTGCAACTTTGTTAAAAACTAGCTTGTGACATTTGTGTGGGTCTATTGCTGGGTTCTCTATGCTTTCCATTGACATATGCATCTAGCCCTTTGCAAATACCAAGCAGTCATAATTGATGTAACTAACTATACAATAAGATGTGAAATTTTTTTTATTTTTATCCTCACCTAAGGACATTTTTCCATTTTTTGTACAGACAGAGTGGGAGGGAGAGAGAGGAAGAGAGAGAGAGAAACATCGATGTGAAAGGGACACATTGAGTGGCTGCCACCCGCACGACCAACCAGGGCCAGGGACAAACTGCAACCAAGGTACATGCCCTTAGCGGGAACCGAACCCGGGTCTCTCCGGACCGCAGGCGGGCGCTCTAACCGCTGAGCCAAACCGGCCAGGGCTAAGATGTGAAATTTGAGTAGACTATTTGCTTCCACTTTCTTTTTCTTCTTCTTTTTTTTTAATTCTCACCTGAGGATATTTTTCTATTTATTTTGAGATAGAGTAGGAGAGAAGGAGAGAGAGAGAAACATCAATGTGAGAGGGACACATTGACTGGTTGGTTGCCTCCCACATGACCCTGACCAGGGCTGAGGATGAACCACAGCTGAGGTAAGTGTCCTTGCCTGCAATCAAACCTGTGACACATTGGTCCACAGGACAATGCTCTAACCACTGAGCAAACCAACCAGGGCTATTCTTCTTTTTCAAAATTGTTTTAGTTGTTATAGTTTCTTTGCCTGTTAATATAAATGTTATAATAATTTCATCTACCCTATCAAAAAAATCATGCAGAGGTTATGATGGTAACTGCATTAAATCTATATCAATTTGGGAAGAATTGACATTTTTACAATGTTGAGTTTTTCAAGGTATATTTCTCCATTGATTTTTCTTTTCTTTTTTTCATTTAATCAATGTTGTATACTTTTCAGCATATCAATCTTCCATTTTTTTAAAAAAAGATTTAGATCTAAGTATTTAATTTTTGGGCAATTGTGATATTATATTTTTAGTTATGATGTCTATGTGTTCATTGCTAATAAATGGAAATACAATTGATTTTTGCATGTTCATTATGTGTCCTGTAACTTTGCTAAACTCACTAGTTTTAGGAGTGTTCTTTTTTATTTTATTCATTTATTTATTAGTAGATTCCTTGGAGTTTTCTACATAGACAATCATGTTTTCTCCAAATAGAGTTAGTTTTATTTCTTCCTTTTCAAACTGTACACCTTTTATTTTCTTCTTGTCTTATTGTATCAGCTAGTTCTTTTCAAATGTTTGATAGAATTCTCCAGTGAAATCATTTTTTAAAAAAATTTATTTTGTAACATTTATAAATTACAAAATCTGTTTTTAAATAGTTATAGAGATAAAAATGATTCCATATTGAGTGATTGGTGGTACCT
This sequence comes from Molossus molossus, assembly GCF_014108415.1. Classification (NCBI taxonomy): domain Eukaryota; kingdom Metazoa; phylum Chordata; class Mammalia; order Chiroptera; family Molossidae; genus Molossus; species Molossus molossus. Next base: position 14,722,586 of record NW_023425352.1, read on the forward strand.
TGTTTTTTGAGGAATTCATCCAGTTGTCTGTGTTATAAAATTTATGCACGTAGACTAGTTCGTAGCATTCCCTTATCCAGTCGCTTCTTGTGTGTGTCATTGAAGGTTTGAACCTTTTCCCACTGCGTCCACTGCTCTCATTGTGCTCACAGGCTGTCCCAGACCTCCCCTGCCTGCTACAGTCGAAGATTCAGCAGCAGCCTCTTACATTACAGTGAATGGATGAGCTTCAGGGACCAATAGGACCCATACATCTGAATTTGTGGAAAAAACCTTCTTGGGGAATCACTCATTTGGGGAAATATGATTCATATATTGCTAAACCAGGTGGAGACAACCCATCCACCTATGTGGCAACATACCTGCAGATGAGAAGGGATATCTGAATTGATTACGATAACTGATCGGGAACACCATGATCACAGCCCACAGAAGCTGTATCCCAACCAATTCCTGCTCTGGGCATAGTTAATCTTCATGTAGAATCCCTAATAAATGGTTCCCTTCTATAGACATTGAAAGGTTTTTTTTGCTTTGTTTTGTTTTTTTATCCTTACCCGAGGACATTTTTCGATATTTTGTTCAGAGAGAGAGAGAGAGAGAAACATCGACGTGAAAGAGACACATCGAGTGGCTGCCACCCACACGACCCAACCAGGGCCGGGGACAAACTGCAACCGAGGTACATGCCCTTAGCGGGAACTGAACCCGGGTCTCTCTGTACCGCAGGCCGACACTCTAACCGCTCAGCCAAACCGGCCAGGGCAGAGATATTGAAAGTTTTGAAAGGAAAGGCACTTCACCTTTGTTCGCCTCCATCTTTTCAACAAGACAGGAGGTAATCTTATCCAATGTCAATGAAGGAAGGACGGGGAGGAGATTCAGGCTAGTGGAAACGGTCAGAAGCGATCACTGGGGGGAAGATCAAGGGAGGTAAGAAGTTAACTAGCTTTAAGAGTTACTGGCAAATGCAGCTGGCTCCCGTACTTTCTTACGAGGATATGAACTCTGAGGGCAGGATCACACCTGAATAATCTACAGGTGCTCAGAGCAGTGCCTGTTACAAGGTGGGTACTCAGGAAGAACATTTAATTGAAGGACAGGATAACAAAATTTTATTTTGAGTAATGGTCCAAGTTTTCCAATTTCTTAGGAAAATAAGCTATCTTTAAACACCCACAAAATTCCTGATAATTACCTCCAAAATAATTATATTCAAGGCAATGGCCCTCATTTTGGCTGCACAATAGAAACAGTTGGTGTGATGATTAATTTTATGTGTCAATTTGGCTAGGCGGTGGAGCCCGGCAGTTTGGTCAAACTATTACTGTGAAGATATTTAGTAGATGTGATTAATATTTATCATCAGTTGGCTTTAAGTAAGGTAGCTTGTCTTCCAAAATATGGGCGGTCTCATGCAATTTGGTGAAAGCCTGTAAGAGTAAAAAAAACCTAGGTTTGCCAAAGAAAAAAGAATTTGTCCTCAAGACTATCACAGAAACCTTGCCTGGGTTTCCAGCCTACAGACCTACCCTACCGATTTCGGACTCAAGACCGCAACATAAATTCTCACTTAAACTTTTGCCTGTCAGCTGACCCTGCAGATTTCACACTTGCCATAACCACATGAGCCAAATCCTAAAATCCACCCCCCTCTTTCTCTCTGTGTATGTGTTTGGGGGGTAGTGTCTTCTCATTTTTTTACACTCTTTACCTTCTATGTCCTTTCGTAATAAGCTTTGTTCATGAAAAAACAACCCCCCTCCCAAAATGTTTGTTTGCCTAATAAAAAACATACTTTGATGGAAAAGTTAGTTCTATTTCCTGAGTAAATCTCCATTCTTTACATTTCACTAAATAAGGAGGTCCTCTACCTCCAGGTGTGGGTTTTTAGCACAACCCAAGGGCTCCAGTCTGCAGCAGGAGCCTGGAGTTTCTGGTTGGCGATCGTCCCAGGATCAGGTTACAGTCAAGTTCCTTGTGTGCTTCACAGCCATGCGGCCACCTGGGCTGCTGGGAGCTGGAGCTGTTAGCCGTTGTCTCCTTGCAGCAGGACGGACTTTCAGGACTACAGAATGCGTGGAGAGCTTGGTAGGGAGCAGAGAAATGCAAGTGATTCTTGAAACGAGGAACAAAAGAGCAAGAAGTAATTCTACCAGAAGATGTTTTCTCCCTGCAAGGGGGACAGAAAAGAGGCAGGGTTTTTGGTGGTGGTGGTTGTTTTTAAGCTTATATTTTTATTTACTTTTTAAATAATTAAGCAACATAAAAGGCAGTTTTTTCTCTTGTGGAATTGCAAATGAGGCTGTTGTCAGAATTTCTTGTAACACAATGTCTGTGAAAGTCTAAGGCAGAAGTGCCAGATAAGAAGCTATTAATGAGTGCCATTGGGGGTGAAGGACAATTTCAAGGCAAGAGAAAGTAAAGGCATATTTTGATTCCTTTAATCACCCTACTGGGAGGGACATGGAGCCCTGAGGAGAGAGGAAGGATGTTGGAGGAATTTTCCTGCTTCTAATCACAGAATGAAACACGAAGTCTTTCAGTGTCAGCATTGAAAAGACCCCTTTGTTTTCACGAGCTCAGAGAGAGCAGCCTCTTTACAATCCCTAGAAAGGACTCTCCTGGAGATTGGGTGACGGTCCCTCTTCTTGTCATTGCTGTTTGACATTTTCATGGACTCACTTTCGCGAGCCCCAAGGGTGGGATGGATGGAGAAGAGGACCCCGCTGATGTTCCGCCCTCCTTGGGGGCTCTGAGCGGGCGGATGGAAGTGTCCCCGGAATACTCAGGCTCTCCTCGAACGCCGGGGACAATGAACACCAATTCATCGAGTGAAGGGAAAGGACCAAAGTCTCTTTTGACGTCAAGACAATTTTTGATCAGAGCAACTTTAGTTTTCCTCCCAGAAATAGTAAGCCTCGCAGGAGAAGAACCTTGGCTGAAAGGAAAGATGAGGTTGGGCTTTCCTGGTGCCTGGCATGAGGAGGGGCAGAGGGCAGTCCTGTGCTGGTGAGCGGGCTCTCTTGGGGGCAGAGAGCCTCTCTGTGCAGCATTCACTGATCTCCATGGTGTGAATACTCCCACCATGGCTGGTTTTAAGCCATCAGCAAGAAGTTACTGAAAGGAGACTTGGGAAGAGATGTGTCCAAGGGGCTCTTGAGAGCAGGGGGAGGCAGCAGCCAGCACATCACCGGTGGGGTGAATGCCAGGCTCCTTTCTCTGCAGAACTTCACGGGCTTGATCATGGAGGGAGAGGGCATTGGACGCAGACAGCTTTAGGTTTGTGTCCAGCTGAGTAACTTGGCTTCTCTAAACCCAACTGGAAGACCAGAACATTTGGACTACTTCCACAGCGCTTTATTTTTTTATTAAATTTATCGGGGTGACATGGGTTAATAGCATCACATAGGCTTCACGTGTACAATTCTGTAATACAACATGTGTATATTGCATTGTGTGCTCACCACCCATAGTCCAGTCTTCCTCCATCATCATATAATTGACCTGCTCTTCCCTTTCATTCTCCCCCACAATGCTTTAAAAGGGTGAAATTAAATATACACATTTATTTGAATCCCCATATCAGAGTACACAAAAAATTCTCACACATATTATTCCTCTCTCTTCTCAATAATTGTCGCTAGTTCTGAGCTGTATCACTTCTTTATCTACCCCTGGTCCGAGGGAATAGAAAGCACCATGTTCTGCTGTCAGGTGTGTGGGTGGATCCTTAAACTGGCATGAGGCGTGGGCGGTTAATGGGATTATACCTCATTTTCTTTTCTGACATTTCTCTCATCTGTTTTGTTATTTCCACAAATAGTGAGCTGCTGAGGATTTTATAAGGTTACTCGGAGATAGGAAATGATTTCTTCATGGGAACAGAGCAAGTAAGTAGCAAAAGTCAGAAATCAAACCCATGAACTTGGCTGCGAAGGATGGATTCCCAGACAGCCTTTCACTGCGTGGAGACAGGGACCCGCGTTTGCCTCCTACGCTTGCGACCAGCCGGCTGCTCCCTCCCGAGCGGCGGCGGGTTCATGCTGAATAGTGGCAGCAGGGCTTGTCGGAGTGGAACCAAAAGACAGGGCGCCGAGCGTCAGTCTGGAGACACCTACTGTCTCCTGAGTCTGTGAAGGGGACAGAGTGCGGCTCCCCTGCTGATCTCCTGGGGCGCAGGGGGGACAGCTTCAACAATGAGAGGTGTGTATAGCTGCAAAGCACTGAAACAATGCCAGATACCAGGGCCACCACCCAGGTGAGCCCTCAGCACAGCCTAGCACCCGGGCTCCGGAGTCAGACCAACCTGGGTTCGAACCCTAGCTCTGCCACCTCGTGGGCTAACCCTGGGAAAGGTACTCTTCCAGTTTGAGAGCTAGTGTCCCCTCGGTGTCCGTGTCGTAAGCATGATGATGCTCCTGCCTTGCGCGATTGTGAGGAGGTGGAAATGCAGAGGTGGCACGTCTCTTGGCGAGTGGCCCGGCATCTCGGAAGTGTCTCTTAGCTGTCAGTTATTGTTACAGTGCCCTGCATGCCCTGCTGGTTTTCACTTAAGAACTGGGCTTTTTAAGAAAGTGAGCGGAACGGGGCACCCGGGGAACACTGTGGGAAACCGTGCGCCCCTCCCTGGGGTCCCGAGGCGCCCTGGCCTGGGGTGGGGCAAAGATGGCCCTGGCTGCTGCTGCCTCTGGGTCACACGGTGTCAGGCTGTGTGCCCCTGTTCCTCGCAGCAGCACGGGGTGGTTGCTGTCACCGTGCACAGATGTCTCTTCAAGTGGTTAAGGCTCTTCCACGGTCTTGCGATTAGCTGAGCGCTAAGTTGCACCCAGTCCGCGGATCCCAGAGCGCACTGCCTCCTCCTCTGTGGGCCCGATCCACGGAGCCACGGAGCCACGGAGCCACGCCGCCTGGGAACTTGTGAGAAACCATCAGAACCTCGGAGGGGAGGGCCCCCGCCAGCGCGCCACGTGCTCCGACGCTTTCCCAGACCCACGGGAACATCCAGTCCTTGGGGGTCCCCTCAGCCTCCCCCCTCGCCCCAGATTCTCCGCAGCAGCCCTCCCGGGGTGACCTCCTGCAGGGTGAGGGAGGAAGCAGCTTCGGAGCTGTGTTCTGCCATTGCATTTCTCTTTCCAGGGAAATTCCCTGCAGAACAGGGCATTGCGGCAATTAATTAATTACAGTAAATTAGTAGCACTGCTTACACTCTTAGCACGCACCTGGTGCCAGTAGTGTTGTTAATGTCGCAGTGATGGTTCCCCAAGACGTGCAGAGTGAATAGGGCTGTGACTCTATGAGCAGCCTCAGTCCCTGCCTTTGGCTGCTGCCCCCTATCTGTGAAGAATCAGTTACCCCAACTGCTCTCCATTCTGTTCTTTGGTCTGAGCACAATAATATCGAACTGCTACCTGATGTTAGGTACATGATTTTCCTTCATGGAAAATTAGTTCTTTCTTTTATTGTTTTACTTACCTCTCTCTCAATTAAAGTTAGGAAGAGATGAAATAAGATATCCTGTAGAAGACTGTATTTTTCTCACTACCATGAGGAAAGGTGGAGGGTGGGCGAAATGGCCAGCAAATTCTGCTCAGTAATACAGGGTTTCTGAATAATTCATACATAGTTATCTTTGAAAAGAAGGGTGTTAGGTTTCTAGCATTTTCTTCCAAAGTTAGTGCATTTAGCAGATGATGGGGTTAGGAAGGAGCTGTCTGTCAGGCAGGCTGCACGAGTTGGTGTGATTTCAACAAATATCATAGGCATGCAAAATTTTTTTTTTTTTTTTAATCCTCATCTGAGGACATTCTTCCATTTTTTTGTTCAGGCAGAGTGGGAGGGAGAGAGAGGAACAGAGAGAGAGAGAGAGAAACATCGATGTGAAAGGGACACATCGAATGGCTGCCACCCGCACAACCGACCAGGGCCGGGGACAAACTGCAACCGAGGTACGTGCCCTTAGCGGGAACCGAACCCGGGTCTCTCAGGACCGCAGGTGGACGCTCTAACCGCTGAGCCAAACCGGCCAGGGCTAGGCATGCAAAATTTAAGCGTAAAAGAAACTATGTGATGTTCAAGGTCACAGGTGGAAGTCCACAGGAGGTGACTTGACTACTGATGTATTAAAAAATTGAGAAAATGGAGTTTATTTCTCCCCATCGTCTTCTCCCACGGATCTAAGTTTCTTTGTTTATGCATTGAGAAACACGCAGAATATGCCGCCCCGAAGTATGCCACCACGGCACATCGGCTCTTGTCAGCTACAGGCACGTGAAATACAGCAAATGCGGAGAGGCTTTCTCTGAACTCCCTTTATCTGCCTAAAGACAAATCCTCTAAAAGGAACTCAGTTGTCATAAATCCTTTCCCCCGAACTTTCGCTAACTGGGGACAATTGACTCTTATCACAGAATAGGAGACTAGAAGTAGACACCACATCAGACAGATTGTCACAAACTATCACATGGCCCATCTGTTCTTTTTAGGGTTCATTCATCTTCCCTAAAATCATTTACTCTCCCCTAGGAAGTCTATCTCCCCGACCCTTTCCCTATTAAGATGGTATTTAAGCCTGAATTCTAAGCCACCTCTTTGAGTTATTCATTTTTCCCTGGGTCTCTCTCATGAGTATATGATGAATACATGTTTAAAAACCTCTGTTTGTTTTTCTCTTGTTAATATGTCTCTTATTATAAAGATCTCAGCTAAGAACTCAGAAAGGTAGATGGAAAATTATTTTTCCTCCTGTATAATGGAGTTCGCGTAAGATGTCAGATTTCATAAATGGATTCGCAGTTCTGTGTGTATTCGCATCAGCCACAGCACAGGAAGGGAGGGTCTGCTGAGGCTGATCCACGTGGTGCTTGGGAAAGAGCCAGGCAGCTTGGAAGACACATCTGTGCTGGAGTCAGGAGACCTTGCTCGAGGTTGTTTGGCTCTGGCGTGACTTAATGGGTGAATTCAGACAGGGGTTTGGTATATCAGTGTCTGTTTTCAGAGATATTGAAATCAATTCCACCAATCTCCTAGAAGTTGTCACATGAGGAATATATCAGGATGTAAACATGTGTGTATTTGGAAAACTTTAAAGTACTAGATGAAGCTGAGACAAAATGTATTAAAATGTGCCTTTCCAAGCCTTTACTGAACTTGTTCACTGCTGATGTTGAGAGAATCTAATCCTTGCTTATTCAGCTGCCCCCTCCCCCCCTTTATTATGGGAGTTCTGCCTCTAAGGATAGTTCACAGGCTAGAGGACGGGGAGAATAACACAGATTTTGAGCCTTTGGGAGCTTTGGGAGGTACAAGAGGACATTGTGGGCTTGAGTATGAGGCTCTGAAGCAGCTGCTGAGGTGCAAGAAAGGAAAGGGTTAGAAAAGCATTAAGGAGTTTGGGGGTGTAATATGAACTTGACTCCCTTTCATGCTCTTTAAGTAATCAGTGGAGTTACTCTCAAAGTACTTATGGCTGTTGAATTGTGTTTCTTTGACTTCAGCACCATCTCTAGACAGAACCCTATGGGGCCAGCTTATATTTGAGTACTATTTTTTTTTTTTTAAAGTGGGCATCTAGGGAAGAGAGAGTAAGTTACAGGAAACATTTGTAGCTCGGAGAGAAAAAAGGATAATCTAGGTTAGACCTATGCATCCTGTTTTCCACCTCTGATTCCTTGACTTGAATAGTGAGACGTGAATAGATTTTTTAAATATAAACAGTTGAAAGCCTTTACCTCTATTTAAAAATAAATAAATAAAAGAAAGCAAACTGCTTCCGAGAAAAAAAAAAAGGCTATCCTGAAACTTGTTAAAGTTTTAGCAGCAACTTTTTGTGCTACAGAAGATGATCACTTTTCAGCTCCCTGTTGACCCCTCTTCCTTCCTGACCTCTCTCTGACCTTGATTTGTAGGACCTGTGCCAGATTCAGATGTTGGTATGTCCCAGGGTTTCATCTGCTCACTCCTACCCCTCTCCCACTGAGCAGTGTCATCCTTGCCTTTGGCTTCAGTTACTGACCACACACTTTCCAGTTCTTGACTTCACCCCTGACCTCCCTCTAGAGTCCAGACCTATATACCCACAGATCTTCTGAACATCTCTATCTCATGACTTGCAAACTCGACATGTTTAAAAACATACTCTTCCTCTTTCTCTCCAGCCTGCTCTTTCCAATCACTGAAATCAGAAACTTGAGAGTCCTCACTGACCTTTTGAATTTTCAACCCCTACTGTTACTCTATGATGAATTCCTCTTAATTCAGTCTTGTAAACATCTCTCAACTCAGCCCCTGCCTTAATCTCTCTCTGTGGATACTTTAGTTTCACACCAATACAAAAACATCTGGACGGTTTTAATAACTTCCTAACTTGTTTTCTCACCTTTAGTCTCACCCAGTTTATGCTGCCCACTGCCAACAGATATACTCTTTTAGAAAATGAAAGTTAAATAATTTCCAGTTTCTTCAGTGGTTAAAATTTCTCCATGTATTGCCCATGCCTTCAGAATAAGGTTCAAGTCCTTTAACGTGGTATTCAAGACCCTTCAGGACCTTCTTTCTACCTACATTTCTAGCTTCATTCCAGCCACACCTAGTAAGGCACAGTTCCCAAATGTACATACATTTTGAACATACTTTTCCTTTATCTGGGGTGCCTTTCTTCTTTCCCCTCATCCCTCCTTTGATTTCCCATAGGAATTGTACATCTTATGTAACAACAAGTATTTCTATAGATCATGGTTGAACAGGTGGTTGGTGGCCTTCAAAGACAGTTCTGTTAAACTGCATTTCTAGCACCTGGACTGTCTTGGCCCACTGTAAATAATTTCTAAAGGTTTGTTAAAATTACAAGATTGGCCAGGGAGACTGGACTAGATATGCAGGGGGTAAGAATTATTCCTGGAGGTGTATTACTTTTTCCCTTCAATTCCTGAGCTCCAACTGGTCGCCCTCCACTCTCTCTGGAGAATAGTTGAAGACAATGTTGCCCAAAGGAAAGAGTCCCGAAAAAGGAGTCAGAAAATTATTTTCTATGTCACATTCTGATCATCACTGCTTGTATTACCTTGAGCTAAAACACCACTTCCCCTTCCTCACAGGGTCAATTGATAACTTAGATAACTCAAATACATGCAGTTTTTAGTATACATTTATCTGTGAATGTTAAGTTTTTTATTGATTCATTGGGGAAGAGTATTTCTAGTCCTTTCAGCCGTAAATAAGGAAATTGAGATATGTGGGAATATATGTTATGGTTTAATGTTTCCTTTTCTGCTTTGTGCTTAACAATGATGGGGTTCACAGTCGTATGGCAAACAACCCAGCGGATAATAATAAATGCTATTGTCTCGGGAATGCACAAGGCGTATGTTTGTTCCAGCTGCCTTACCTCCCTGATCATACTTTGCATGAGCCATTGTAAAATGGATGTGGGTTCCCTGAATTTGAAGGTGAGTGGCACAGACAACTTTGAGCAAGGCAAGTAGGCTGAGAGTAGCCTCCGCTGTAAGAGCAATTACACTGCAGAAGAGGCAGACGGGGGGGTTAATTGTAAAATCCTTTGAAACTTGTTGATTTCAACACCTGACAATTAGATTGTCAGGCTGCTGGGGCTCCAGAAAAGGATTTGACAGTCTAATGACACCTGGCAAATTCAGCACCACTCTGCCTTGTAGGGAACACCCAGTGGCTGCTTGGCAGCCGGAACCTTGAGGCGGAAGGAACCCTGTTGGAGTTCCCATTCCTTTAGGAAAGTTCATGATTGAGTGAGGAGGCTCCTGAATGATCAGCTGGCAGTGGTCCTTGCCAGCCTAATTGAAAAGCTCTGTGGCAAGTGGTTTGGGACAAAAATGGCTGGTGGTAGAGTGCCATTGAGCGCTTGACATGGCTATATGCCTGTCATTCAGCGGGGAGCTTGAGTTGGGAGCCAGGCTTGGGTGGAAATTCTACCTTTGTCACTTTCCTTGTTGTGTGACCTTGGGCAAGTGATTTCATATCCTCATTCCTTAGATTTACCATATGTTAAATAAGGACAAATGGTACCCACTTCATTGAATTTTATGGGAATAAAATGAGATTAAGTCCATTAAGTGATCAGCACATTGTAGGGGCTCAATGGGTGACCCCAAAAATAGGTCGACGGGATGAAAACGGGTTCATGATTGATTAGCTACAGTTGGGTTAGTCAGTCTAAGAAGCGAGCGATGGGGAGAGTGAGGTTTTCTAATTATTTCAGGTCTCAGGAATTTTTCAGTTTAATAGCCATGGGATAATAACAGACAAAACCATTTTGTTACTCTTGTTACCCCTCTTGATTTGTCAGAGTTGTATAATGTATTGGAACGCACATGGGCTTTGGACCCAGACTTGAATTGACTCTTAACTAGTCAACTAGGCCACTACAAGCTCAGTGTCCTTAAGTAAGTGAGCCCCATTCCGTTCATTTGAAGGGAATAACAGCTAGCATGCATATTCAGGCAGGTTGAGAAAATGAATTAGAATATACTGAGTATGGTCTCTGGCTTCATCAGCTTTGGGTTGACTTCACTTTCTTTTTATTTTTGCTCATGAGAAAGAGTTTAGGCCTTTCTAACAGTCTAGTGCACATCCCAGTCGTGGACCATTCAAATAGCCAAGATAAAAAATAGCATATGTCTCATCATGAGTCGTGATACCAACACCTTGTAGGTCCCTTGAGGTTAGCGAATAGTTTTCACAATGTGAAGACCTTATGAAACAACCAATTATTATTCACTTGACTACACAATATCATGAAGGTCCTGTCAGCAGAATAAGAGCAGGACTATGAGTTTCTGCTGTTCTGAGCAGCATTTCCAGCTCAGAGCCTCCGTTTCCCTTTGCCTGGAAATGGTAGCCGGGAGCCGCTTCCCTGCTCATCACGTGGCGGAGACACAATGGAGCCTGATGATGGCTTATCTTCAGTCTATGACTGATACCCTGAAATTAAGTTATTGTCACTCCACAAACAGTGCAGCTCAGAAGATCTGGTTTCCTAACAGAGTCGAAGATTTTTCTTGGTGGCTTATCACGCTGTTCATTCCAATCCCTGCCAATGTAAGAATCTCTAACCATTCCCACATTGAGTGTTAAGTCAAGATACAAGTTCAGGAGAGATGTGTGGAAAGAGAAGCCAGAAGCTGATTTTCTGGCTCTCCAAAATCTGGCCCACCACTACCTTCCAGCCCACGTCTCTCTCCACCCAGGCTGACTTCCTGATGTTCTGTGGTCCTGCTACTCCTACCCAAAGGAGCAGGAGTAGCATCCCCTCTCAGTGCTGATGGCATGCTCTTCCCGCAGCTTGCAAGTGCCATCTCCTCCATGGAGGTGTCTGTGAGAGTGATTGTTACCTGATGTTTGCCAGAGACATTGCCTTCTTTTCTGGCAAGGCTAGGATCAGAACAACAATTCTCAGTAATTCTCTGAGCAGTGAACCCAGCGAGGTGTTTAATAGTTGCCACAAAGGATCTGTGAATCCATGTGGGCAAGAATTGTCTCTAGACTAAGTAGAAAGTCTGGCACCTACTTGGAAGGCTATTTTGCAAATGTATGTAGATGTCTTTGTGATGAATAATTATGTTAAAGGTGCTGCTGAATTCTTAGCAGCTTTTGTCATTATGTATTTTCTCTGTTGACAATGTGTAGTTGTATACTGTTCAGGTAATGTGATACAAATCTGCTGACTCAAAATCAAGTCATTTCCACCCTGGCCGATTTGGCTCAGCGGTTAGAGCATCGGCCTGTGGTTCGGAGAGAGCCGGGTTCGGTTCCCACCAAGGGTGCGTACCTCGGTTGCAGTGTGTCCCCGGCCCTGGTTGGGTTGTGCGGGTGGCAACCACTCGATGTATCCCTTTCACGTCAATGTTTCTCTCTCTCTTTCTCTTACTGTCTCTCCCTCCCACTCTGTCTGAGCAAATAATGGAAAAATGTCCCTCAGATGAGGATAAAAAAACAAAACAAAAAACAAGTCATTTCCTAGTTCCTCTTAATAATTGTTCCTCTAACCCTGGTGGGTCAAAAGTCAGTATAGCCTAATACAGAAGCTATGGAAGCTATGTGCTCCATTAACTGTGTGTGAGTTTTGGGAAGTCACAGCTCTTCTTGAGGCCTAATATCTACTCATCTGTCTTCTAAGGGTGATTTGTCTTCTTCTAAGGGCGAGAGTAGACTTACTTTCCTTTGTGGCATCTTCCCTTCAGCCCATGGGTTTGGCGTGGGCATGTGGTCAGGTCTGGCCACCAGCATGTTCCAGGCACACGAGGATCTGGATATGCGACTCAGGTTGGCCAATGAGTGTGAGCCCTCGGGGTTTGCTGGATTCTGGGGCAGACAGCTGTCTTCCTATTGAGGTTCTAGGCTTTCTAGATGTAAGCTGGGGGTCATGCCATCATGTTTGATGTTTTCAGAGAAAGAATCTAAAACTAAGACAATACAGAGACAAACAGAATGAGGGATTGAGACAAATATTTGCCAAATGATGACACTTGGGCACTTCGATGTACCCATTTTGGAAGCTTGTACCACTCCTGGACTTCTTAGTTACTTGAATAAGAAAACTTCATTTTGCTTTAAGCCAGTCTGTCCCAGGGATTTCTGTCACTTAACATCTTGACCAACATGAATTTGGTTCCTCATCTATAAAATGAGAGGTTTGGACAGGTGAATTCTAAGGGCATTGTCAGCTTGAGGATACCTGGTATTTTATTTTATTTAAAAAAACTTTTTTTATCCTCACCCAAGGACATTTTTGCATTTATCTTCATATAGAGCAGGAGGGTGAAAGGGAGGGGGAGAGAGAGAGAGAGAAAAATCAATGTGAAAGAGACACATCGACTGGCTGCCACCCGCACAACCCCAACCTGGGCCGGGGACAAACTGCAACTGAGGTACGTGCCCTTACGGGAACCGAACCCGAGACTCTGGTCCGCAGGCCGATGCTCTAACCGCTGAGCCAAACCGGCCAGGGTGATAACTGGTATTTTAAAGTTGATTTTCAAAGTTTATTAGCAGGGACATATGTCTCCATTTCTCGTATCTCTTGTCCCTCCTCATCCTCACTCCCCCTCTAGAGTCCTCGTTGCTCGACCTGCGGGACGGGTCAGACATACACCCCCAATTACTGGAGGAAAGCTGACTGTTAAGTTCTAGCAAAGCAGTTAACCAGTCTATTTGGGATTCCACAGTGCAACCTGCCATGGGTCTCAGGATGCGCTTTGATGGAAAAACATCTTTGAAGAACAGATTCATTTTGCCTGGGGATTTACTTTGAAATATAGATGGGTGAGAATCATCTCATCTTTTCCTTTTTTTTTTCCTTCCCCAAACATCTTTTCATTAACTCATCTGCATCATCATTTTAAAAAAGTGAGACAATACACACGCACAAACCAAAACTCTCATTCCCGGGTGTGATGTCACACACTGATGCCATAGTCTGCAGGAGGGTATGGGCATGTCTGTACCCATTAGTACGTATCCCGGAAGGGGGCTCTGAACTTTGTGTTTGAAGATGGATTTTTTTTGTTATACTCACCTCTGGAGCTTGTCTGATTCACACACACACACACACACACGCATGCATGCATGCCCAATAAGAAACAGATGGTATACCATCATCTCAAATAAGCTACACTTTTTTTTCCCCCCTGTGGCAAAGCAGATTCCAGGGGGCACAGTGGAAATTTCCAAACTGGATTCTGAACAGAGTGCTGAGAATTAAGTACAGGGAACATACTTTTGGAAAGAACTCTCTGCTTCCTCGCTCATGCCTGAGCACCCCCTGCCACAGGTCTCATTTACAAAACCCTCATGTGAGCAGACCTAAAGTAAAATAACCATGTAAGTTCAGAGGGAAATCTCTTTAGTTTGCACCTGGTCCCCGATCGTCTGCTGGAGAGCGAAGCTCTCACTGAGGGATTCCTGACTGCACCGACTCTCCGGAAGGAAGCAGCCGGAGGATGCTTTGTGTCTGGGAAAGCAAAGTGTCTGAGTCTGGTGTACACAGAGCGTATACGAGAGTCATGAAGAAAATAGTTACAGCTTACTGAATACATATGTGTGGAGCACTTTCATTTATGCCCTCATTTAGGTGAATTCTCACATTCATCTTCAGAGGTGTTTAATGCAACCTCATGTCACTGGAAAGAAAACAGCCTCACAGAGGTTAAGATCTGATGTCTGCCCGTCCAGTGCGGCTCAGTGGTTGAGGGTCGATCCATGCACCAGAAGTCACCAGTTCGATTCCTAGTCAGGGCACATGCCCAGGTTGTGGGCCTTGTCTCCAGTGCCGGGCATGCAGGAGGCGGCCAGTCGATGTTCTCTCTCATCCATGTTTCTATCTCTCTCCCCCTCTCCCGTCCTCTCTGTCTAAAGTCAATAAAGAAAAAAAAAATTATTTAAAAAAAAGAAGAAAAAAGATCTGATGTCTGAGGTAGATTCCAGAGTCTGTCTTTTAAACCACCAGGCTCCTTTGTCCCCACGCGGACTCCTCCATCGATCCTGCTTAGTTAGCGGGCAAAGCCCTCCCCATCTTCACAGCCTCTGGTTTCTCTTGCAGGAGTCCATCAGCCTTTCTGCTTTTCTTCGCTCATGTGACATTAAGGTCACATGGCCCCACTGAGTGTTTACAGTTACATTTAGGAGGTATCAATAAAGTGATTATTTGTAGAAAGTCAATAGCTTCAGAAGAGTCCTTTATGCGGTACTGGGAGACTTATCGAACTGTCGTTTTTAAAAGCATTTCATTAGTGGAGACTTCTGCAGTGGTTTTACAATACGGAAATGAGCACCATGAACTGGTGGCCTTCTGGATGGATGAAAATAAGTTTTTATGTGAAAGACTTAGTCTTACTAATGAGTTTTTTTTCTTTTCTTTCTTTCTTTTAATTGTATAGTACAGATGATAAGATCTACCAAGTAAATGGTTGATATCAAATGTCATGATTGCCCCCAATAGATACTAAATAAAATAGGACACATTTTCCAGATGCACTCAGAGGGGCAGCAAGGTAGAGAGCCCCATAGCTAGCAACTACCGGAGGCTGGAACAAGAATTTACATTCACAATAGCCTCCCTGTCTGACTCTGCCCCACTGACCTGGAAGTCCTCTGACTCTCTGAATTAGAGTGGATTATTTTCCAGGATCCTCTTCTGTCCTTTGTGCAGGTATACTCATGCTGGAGGCACACCATAAATCCCCTGCTGACCAGTTTGATATGTTTAGTTGCTGCAGCCTCTGTAGTAGACAAGATTCAGGTGATAGTCTACATGAAGAAATGGGGAGAAAGGAGAATCGGGCTAGTTTTTCTGAACTGGGACACCAGGGCCCAGGAAGATTCCGTGGAGTTGCCATGCTATAACTCAGTGTTATTTCAGCTGTAGTAGCATTTCTTTAGTGGTGGAGTGCTGTTTTCCCACCTTCATTGGCCTGGTTAACTCTTGCCTGTTCTTTAATACCCAGCTCTGGTGTCCACCCACCCCCGCCTTGAGTCTTCCCTGATGCCATAACGGGCTTTTTTTTCTTGCACGCTTTTAAATGTCCTCTAAGATGTGCTTATATAACCTTATCCTCTGATGAGCACTGTGTTCTTTTGCTTTATATTGTCAAACACATAGCCAGATCCCAAACATTCCCCGTTCCTCCTTCTGTACCCCCCACCATGCCTACTTCACCAAGGAACACTTTGAGTGTTTAGTTAATGTTTGGTTTTGATGTACACATTCAAATGTATAGGGAAGGGAAAGTACACAGAATTCTTGGCAGACACTCGAAATTGCTCTAAGTTAAATTTTACTCTTTGAGTACTACTTCTGGGAGAGGGTCACCAGCAAGCCAGTCTGGTGAGATTGTTTATTCCCTTTCTGTCTGAGTGGTTAGCCCTTGGCAATAGCTCTTTGAGAGGAGGGAAGCTGAGCACTGTCATTTTGCACTGTTAAAAATTGCTGCAGCTTGAGTTTCTCATGGTTTCTAGATGTCTCCACAGCATCTTTTTCCCACCTTGGCAATAAACTGGGCCCTGGGATGGGATTCTGATCCTCATTTTAAAGCAGGACGTGAAACAGAACAGGTTAGGAAAGGACCAGAAGGGTTTCTAGATAGGTTGACTTTTAGCTGAGCCATTCAGAAGCATCTCATTCCACACCATGCTACTAACAGAAGCAATTGTGAATGACTTTGAAGTGGGCCAAAAATTCCTTGGAATCCTTTTGATGGGATCCAGGTTTTGAGTAAGGACCCTACCAGGGTTATCTGATTATATAGGGGCCTGAGCCTTTCATTGTCTGATTATTTTACAATTCTGTAGACATAGAAGTTAATCTTATAGAGATCTTATGGTGATGAAATGATTTTGATCATAGAAATGCAAATAGAGTTTGTCCAGTGAAGATTCCTTTGATTTCCTTCCTGTGGAAAAGGCCAGTGTTGCATCTATTAGAAAATGTACTTGGACATTCCTGAACAC
Source organism: Molossus molossus (assembly GCF_014108415.1). Taxonomy (NCBI): domain Eukaryota; kingdom Metazoa; phylum Chordata; class Mammalia; order Chiroptera; family Molossidae; genus Molossus; species Molossus molossus. Next base: position 14,739,062 of record NW_023425352.1, read on the forward strand.
CCATATATGTGTCCTGCAGCTTCTCCTTTGACTCAGTTATAACATCTTAGTGGTTCACTCATTATTAACCAGACTAAACATTTTTTATGTGTTCTCTTATATTTATATTTGTACATGAGTCATGATTTTACCATTACGGAAAAAAAAAAAAAAAAAAAAAGAATTACCCTTGAACACTCCTATCAGCTGGTGTAGTAGAAAAGCACTAATTCAGAGTCTCAATTTGCCAGGTTTAAATCCCTACTTTGCCATTTGCTGGTTCAACTTCTTAATTTGTAAAACATTTGACTGTACAGTGTGTAGCGGTGATTGAGAATGATAAGGATTCATACAACCTTTGGGGCTGGAATAAAATAATCGGATTAATTTGTCATAGTTTGAAATTCACCCTAGCAGTTTTGGGCTCCTGAGACAGACAAATCGGGTAGGTAGAAATGACAAAGATTCTCTCTTTGACCAAACTCTAGTCAGAGCTCTTTTTCAATGAGGCCTCAACTTTGGGCATGTCCTCAACAGCCCAGTTTTAGCAAGACTCCTGCTAAGTCAGCTTAGCCAGAATCCCTCACCCTTAATATCGGATCACCCTTGATATCTGAACAAACTTCTCATCCTCCACCATCCTCCAGGTGATGTCTGATGACCCTGGCCTGCCTTTAGCAAGAATCCTGTCAGATTGGTGTAGCCAGAATCCCCCTACCTCTGATGTTTTCTCTTAGCAATTTCCCATCTGCTGGCCAGCTCCCACGAAACTCTACTTCTTGGCTGTAAATTTGCACTTTTCTTTGTTGTTATTCACACAGGAGGGCCCAATCTCTCCTCTACTGCAAAACTCCATTGCAGTCATCCCTATGCCTATTGTGATAGTCTCTAATAGTGTCTGTTTAACAAGTGTCATGAATAATTTTTTCTTTAATGGGAACTTGGGGCATTTTATTATCCCCATGCTGTCCCCTGATATCCCTCCAATACTCCATGGAAAAAGCAATGTAACCTTCAAGTCCATATTGAAGAAAACTATTTTGGCCCAGGTTAAGGGACCATGGAAACCCTTTCTGCAATGTGGAGCTCAAGAGTAGGATTTGATGTCTGCTGTCGAGAGTCGGGTAGTCTCTATGACCTCCGGAGCAGACGGCTACTCTGGACATCGTCTGGCCGTCTCGGTGTTCGTCAGAGTGCAGATCGGCAACTCAGTTTTGGGGAATCCCGCGTGTATATCTCATTGCATTCTGTGTTTGGGCCAGTACTAAGTAGGAAATGTGTATACGGTGGAATACAAGACAGATTAGGATAATTTTTTTTTCTTAGTATTGAGTCTGGAGGGAATATAGGGCCTATTAAGACCTTAAATGGTAAACATAAGCAGGAAGACTTTGGGAAAGTAGTAGGTAGCCTGTAAATGTCAGCTATATTGATCACAGAAACAAACGGGAAGTTTATGTACAGATTCTGGGTTAATAAAATTTATGAGAAATGGGGGAAATTCTAAGTTCTCCTTGCCTGCATTGTTTACCTTTTTTGTTTGTGTTTTTATATTTAGCCTTATACCCTTCATATATTTATTTTCTAAATTTATTCACACTGAGGTTTACTTATTTATTCAACAGATAAATACTAAGGACCTTTTAACTCACCAAGCTCTGTGCTTGGTACTGGAGATAAAATGGTGATTCATAAGGTTCTTGGGCTAGATTAGCTCAGAGTCTAATGGATTTACTTGTTATACTTCCCCAGGGAATAATGTGGTCCTTTTACACTTAAGCCAACCGAATGCATTGATGACCATTAAATTTTAGGCATCAGTCACAGCCCAGAAATGGAGTTATTTAGCATGTATGGTGGTGGGTTGTGTTCTTAAGAGCCCCTAAAATCTCTGCAGGCAGCAGACTCTCTGTCCTACCTCCCCAGCAAACCAGCCTTGCCTTAGGGGGAGCAACAAGCGTGTGGCTCAGCAAAAAGTGGAGGGCTTTGAGGAGTCTCAGCCCTACTTACATGACATACAGTGTGACTTTTGGTAAATTAATTAGTTTCTCCAAACTTGAACACTTTCATCTCTACAATGAGAATACAAATGCCTATTTCACAGTGTCATTGTGAGGATTAAACACAATAGGCTATGCTACTGTAAACATGCAGAGCAAACAATGCAGCAGGCTCTGTGCGCTGCTTAGCGTTGAACAAGGGTTCCTCCAAGCATTACGCCCAAAACAGACACATTCCAACCCACAGCTGTGGCTCTGTGGCCCATTTATCTGGCTCAGTATGTTCATTTATGTTACTCTTGCCCGAGATGTGCTTGAAAGGAAATGAAATCAGCATCGCATTGCCTCCAATTGGTGTTTGATCCCTATTAGTTTGTGACTGATAAGGTTCTGCTCATTGTGAGCTGGGATAATGTCCTTATTGAAACTGTTGGCGCCTGGCTATCTCCCCTCAGCCCACTGGGAGGTCAACAGTCTGAAGGTTTTCACTGGCTGTGGAGTATGGCCTGCCTGGGGAGCAAGCTGGATGCCCCAGGGAGGTCATGCTGCAGAAGGGCCCTCACCTAGCTTCTTCACTCCTCCCTGGAACTACTCTACGTTGTCTCCACGCCATCTCCTGGGCAATGCCTCCTGGGACCGAGTGCAAGTTGTCCACAACAATAACCTATTCATTAATACACGCTTTCTCTTAGATTTCTGCCCTTCCCTCACCGAGCTTTCTGAGATGATCTTGTACACAAATCTCTGTCTGAGTCTGATTCAGGGGAACCTAAACAGAAGCTGCCCCTGAGGTAGAGCAGACTGAGAAAGCTGGTGGTACAATGCTGAGCACTGGTCTGTGAGGGAAGGACTTTGCATAGATCTGGAGCACTCTCATCTGAACACCAATCAAGCCTGAAGTTCAAGACTGAAGTCATAAACAAGACCTGTGGCCAAGACTCAGAATCCAGACAGCATTGAGATTAGATCTGGTGCAGACTGGGGTGCTTTCTACTTGTCTTTATTATTGTCTAGCTGGTCTGTGGAGATGGCAAACAGGTTTGAGACGGGCAACCAGTGGTGCTAGCAGTAGGACTTTGGGTGCTGCAGCTGAGTGGTATGGCTTATTACTTGGCAACCTCCTTCCAGAAGGAAGAACTATGCCTTTTATCCCAGCTAGACAGAACAGTTGCTTTCTGGTGGTGGCTGTTGAGACTGCAGAGACTTTAATATTTTATTGGCAGGTCCCATCCAGAAATGATAAACCCCCTCTCTGGATGAGATTCAGTACAAAAGCTGCTGGCTCATGGGTGCTTGGGGACTGCAGCGGATATTGGGATCTGTGCAGATAAATTTTTTAACCTTGATAGAGTCAGTGGGAGTTTAATGAGTAACAGAGATTATAGCAAAGGAGATAAATATGTAGGCGACCAGAAAATATAATTATAACATTTCCTTACTTCACTAAACTTGGGAAACTACATGAATTTGAGAGTGAAACATATTCTAATTCAAGGAAATACACGGATGAGAATGTGATAGCTGTTGCCTCCTCCCCCACTTCTCCTTCATCAGGATAATAAAAATGAGCATTTTGAGCCGTGATGCAGGAGAAATTTAATTGGGTGCTGATGATTCAATTTAGCTTGTAAATTAACTGCCAGAAAGACTACATGTACCAAAAGAACCAGTCTTGCTGTCTTTTCGTTAACTTGTTGACATATTTGACACAAATTAGATATCAATTTATGGGACCACAGATGACTGAATTCACAAAGCTGTGGAGTACATGTCCTGGAGAATGAATAACCAAACTTGGGCAGAACAATGTTGATCAGCTGATCTCAAAGAAGCCAGCTCCGTCAGGGTTACTCTTCATTCCAGCCTGAAAGAATGAGTGGAGAATAGACCCTAATCTTTGTTACCCTGTTAAGTGCTAACTCAGCTTTTCCAGTTGTTTACCTCTCCAAAACAGAGACCTTGCAATTTAGGTGTGCTCCCAGCAGATGGAGAACATCCTCAGATCATAAATCTGAGCTAAGAGGTAGGAAACACAGCTATAAACTTCGTAATGATTATCTCATTTAACCTCTATAACAACCCTATGAGTTACTCTCTTTTTTTTATGAATTAATTTATTTTTGTTACAGATGTTTCTCCTTTCCCCCCAAGACACCTTCCTCCCGATCCTGCCCCCGCCCCAACATTGTTTTTTATGTGCATTGATTATGCATACATGCATATAAATCCTTTAGTTTTTCTCATCCCCCTGCTCCCCTCCTCTGAGGTTTGTCAGTCTGAACCATACTCCTTTCTATGTCTCTGGGTCTACTTTGTTCATCAGCTTATTTTGTTCATTATATTCCACAAATAAGTGAGACCATGTGGTATTTGTCTTTCTCTGATTGGCTTATTTTGCTTAGCGTAATATTCTCCAGGTCCCTCATGAGTTACTCTTTTTATTCCCTGTTTCAGATGGAACGGACTAAAATATTTAACTTGTCCAGGTTCGTACTGCCAACAAAGGGCAGAGCAGGACTTAGAATCCAGGTCAGCTGACTTCCTGAGTCTCCCTGCCACCCTGCCTTTACTGCTGTCTGCCTTCCAGTTCCGTGTGGACTGAATATCCCTACAGGCATCCTTGTTAGCAACCAGACAACACTCCGTGGCTATATTTCTAAGCTGTCATTTTCCAAGAGGTCTTTAGAAATGGGAGCTAATGGGATTACCTGATCCATCTATAGTTCTAAGCAAGCACTTCTCTAGTGGATGTTGAATCTCTTTCCTTCTATGTATGAATTCTTTCCAAGTGGCCGGGCTTCTGGTAAGCATGACAACCCAACGTCCTGAGGTCAGAGAAGGCTGCTGGAATCCAGGTCGGGTAAAGCTTCTGAGCTTGAGATGTTCATGAGGGGCCTCATGCTTCGTCCCAACCTTGCCTCTTAATTTGTGAGATAATGTATGCACACAGATGCACACAGCTTCTCATATCCCTGTTCCGCTACTCAGTATGGGCAGGATGTCTGAGGCTCCTGACTTCTTTGGTGTCCTTCCATACTGGTACCTTTTCTTCCTTCCTGATTAAGGAACCTTGGGAAAGAATTGGCTCAGTTGCCAGTCTGGCTTCTAATTACCTCCACACGTCTCACTTTCCATTTATGAACTTGGCAACAGAAATCATCATTGAAAAGCCTGCTCTACTAATGATTCAGCTTTACACACATTTACCAGATAAGCTTAGGATAAATTATGAATTCAAAGAATGCATACCCATTCTCTTGGCATTGGTACAGATTATTTATCACTGCTCCTAAATATTTGAAATCTGCTTTCTCTGTTGAGGTGCCCATTTAGCTACTCGGGGTATGGAAGACATTCAGGATTCTGATTGAGATGGTGAGTCCCAAGTCTGATGATCAGAATGATCTGGGAGAAATAATTTTACTCACCGCCTTAGAAACATAAAGTTAGGCTGGGCAAGGATGTCTGTAATTTTAAAATGCTCCCTTTGGGTTTTTAATTATAACCAAGTTTGAACATCATTGTCCCAAGGATCCTTGGACAGTCCAACACTTGTAATCTGTACCAGAGTAGACTCATTTCCTATGAAAGTATGTAAAAATGTGTTCGTTTTCAGCCCAAATCATATTCCTTTGTTCATTTATTTAATTGAATATCTTGTTGGCACTAGAGCTAATAATTGGGGGGGATTCAAGTATGGGTAAAATAACTTTTACTCCATGAGAATCTGAAGTCCCTATTGTGTATCTTCAGAATCAATATCATAAAATAAAAATCTAGCCTACTTCTTCAGACATAGGTATATGATTAATTTAGAACTGGCATGGTTATTTGTGTTTGTGTGAGAACCAAAAGAGAATTAGTTGTTTTTTTGATAGAACGACCAGATTCTCTCTGTTTATGACTAATTCTGCTGATTCTGACTAATTCTTCTGTATTGTCTAGACTTGAGATCTCATCAACATATGCCCAGTCTCTTGTGATGCATAAGTCTTTGTCTGAAAGACTATCTCCAATTTTGTTTAAGCACCTTTGAAAAGGAAATTGCTGCTTATTATACAAATAGTATATTCTCAGTTTACTTGGCATTAATGGAGTTTTCCAAAGACTCCTAAAGACAGCCAGGGGTGGAGTGATCTTGAAAAGAGCTATGAGCCCTGGCCGGTTTGGCTCAGCGGTTAGAGCGTGGATCTGCGGTCCTGAGAGACCTGGGTTCGGTTCCGCTAAGGGCACGTACCTCGGTTGCAGTTTGTCCCTGGCCCTGGTCGGTCGTGCGGGTGGCAGCCACTCGATGTGTTCCTTTCGCATCGATGTTTCTCTCTCTCTCTCTGTTCCTCTCTCTCCCTCCCACTCTACCTGAACAAAAAAATGGGAAAATGTCCTCGGGTGAGGATAAAAAAAAAAAAAAGAGCTGTGCTACCTTAGGAAGTCACTTGGACGCTTTGCATATGCTTCCCATGACCATTCAGCATTCACAGTCAATATGTTCAAAAGTCAAGCCTGTGTTTCTCACTCTGGGTGCACATATTTGTGCATGGGTGTGAGTAGGTGTGTCTATCATTCACTAAGCTTCCACCATATTCCTGGCACGGTGCTAAATGTCCTACCTTCCTTTTCCCAATTAATTATTACTGCCTCTCTGTGAGTAGGTAAGTAGGTAGGTAGTGTTGGCTCCATTTTACTGATGAGGCTATTTAGGCTCAGAGAGGTTAAATGACTAGCAGGTAAGTAAGAGAACCAGCATGACAACTGAGATCTGTTTGACTCCAAAGGCCTTGAATTTTCCTGTGACGGTGTCACCTCAACTTCACATCTATACGCAGGCACGGTGTCGCCATGGGAGACACATTCAGATTAATGTTTTTGAAAAAGGAAAGCTTAATGCAAATTTAGGACCAGAACTCACAGTCAGAAGTACAACCTTTTATCTGAAATAAAATCTTTAATTTATTAGAGTGCTACCTTTCAGTTAGAGATAATGTACTTGAAAATTTCAAGGATGAGCAAATTGCAATCTCAGATTTCTGAGGACCTGCCTTACCTGATATTTTCACAGAATAATAGTTCTCCAAACGGCACTCTTATTTAAACTGACAGTTTACTTCCCTTTGCAATAGAATTACAATAGGCCTTACATTTTACTTAATGAAAAATTCAATAAAAGCTATTTCCTGTTTACAGCCATCAGTGTAAATGAGAGATCTGATTTATGTGCTGATACCCTGGACAACCTGTGGATCAACATCTGCCCACCTCTGCTCTGTTCCCCGACAGAAATCGTGCTAGCTCTCCTCCTTAGCTATTCCTTCCATTTGGACAGTCTTCCCCCCCCCCCTCTCTCTCATTTAAAATTGACTCATCTTTTTGAACCCTCAGCTCAGGGGTTGATGCCTCTGTGACACCTTAGACAGTTCCGCCCATTGTCATCTTGCCACCCACTTAACTCCTCCAGCTCAGTAATGTCCAGTAGAAATATAATTCAGGCCACAGATGCAAGTCACATATGTAATTAAAATTTTTCTAATAGCCACATAAAAAAGAAAAGGGTGATGTTAATTTTAATAATATATGTTATTTAACTCAAAATAGCAAAAGTATTATTATTTCTATATGGAATCAATATAAAAGTCATTATTAAGATAATCTGCATTCTTTTGTTTATATGAAGACTTTAAATGTGGACTGCCTTTTGCATTTATAGCACACAGCTCAGTGTGGACCAGCCCCACAGCGCTTGGAGTGTACATGTGCCTACTGGCTACCGTGTTGGAGAACGCAGCTTGAGCGCTGCCTTCTGTGGCATTCCTGTGGCGTTTATTTTATATTCTGCTAGGCATGTCATTTCCAGTGTGGCACAGTGATGAGGAGAATGGACCTGAATTTGAATCTCCTTTGTTTACTAACTGTATGATCTTGGGAAATATTTAAACTCTGAACTTCAGTTTCTTCATCAGCAAATGGAATTATTTTTACTGTGGCCTCCACCACACTGGGTTTTTGTGAGAAATGGTTGAGATGATATATGTAGACTACTGATCACAGGACCTGGTACCAAGTGAAGTGTTTGGTCAATGTTAGCAGTAATGGTAGTGGTGATGGGAGTAGTATATTATAGTATATTATTTTATGTGGTTTTTTTTTTCCCATTGATTTTTTAGAAAGAGAGGAAGGCAGGGAGAAAGAAAGAGAGAGAGAGAGAGAGACAAACATGGATGTGAGAGAAAAACATCTATCGGCTGCCTCTTGCACTCCCCACACTGGGTATCAAGCCCGGAACTTGGGCGAGCATGTACCCTGACTGGGAATCAAACCAGGACCTCTCAGTCCACGGGACGACACTCAATCCACTAAGCCAAACTGGTCTGGTGGGAGTAGTATATTCTTGACCCACTTTTTTTTATCCTTATATTTCCTGCTCAAATTCTGTCTTCCCATGAGGCTTTCATAAAATATTCAAGGTTGAGGGACTTTATTTTAGCAAGTATTGTACTGCATTGTAGTTATCATAGTCAGCTTTGTAGTTTTGTCATTGATTCATAAATATGTTCTTCTCTCACTTGTACTTTGGTCTATGAGCTTCTCAAAGGCAGAGTTTCTGTTTAGCTTTTCTGAGAGCCTAGGGCAATGTCTACAAGGAATAAAATGTCAATAAATATTGAACAAATGAATGAAAATTACATTTTGCTGTTATTAATTTTTCATATGTGGATATCTGCCCTCCCTAATAGCAAGTGGACTGGTATTGGACTTATCCTATGAATTAATAAAAAAAAAATCATCAGAATGTATTGATGATTGCATATGGAAGAACAAATTTTCAAGAATCGTTTCTGACTTGTGTGATTGTACTACTGGAGGCATCTTTCATTGAGATATAGATTATAGGAAACAGAATAGATTTGGGGGGAAATGCTGGTTACGTTTTAGATACTGGATTTAGGTGTCAGTGGGAAATCAAAGTATCAGTATCCAGCAGGCCGTTGGGTATTCAGGTTTGGAGCATGGAGTAAAGAAGGCTTTGAGAATCATCCTTCCAATGATATCCTTAACATTAGAGGTGAGGAGAACATCCTGTTTCTGCCTGCAGCCATCTTCTCTTCTACCTGAGAGAACATTATATATAAGGGTTGGCCAGAGGAAGAGCATGAGATGAAGACTGAGAGGGAGGTGGCAGACATTCCGGGGGAGGTCCAGGCATGAGTGATGTCAGAGCAGCCAAGGGAGGAAGTCCTTAAGACTTCTTAAGGTTTGAGTTGGTCAAGCTCATGGTTCAAGTTCTATTCCATTTTTTTATTTATTTCTGATTTCTTAGTCTTCTTATTCTTGGATGGTTTTCAACCTCTTATTGCTCTTTGATTTCTGATGTTCATTCTCCCTGGTTTGAGTCATAATAGTCCCTTTGATGAAGAGTCTAGAGAATTTACAAAGACCCCAAGAATTGGAATGCTGGCTTTGATGCACTTAGGTGATTTCCAATAGCTGTCAATTGTGGTACTAGAATGGATTTCAATTAATGGCAATAAATTCATTTAAAACAAGGCAAGAAAAGAGATTAAAAAACAAACAAACATTTGGTGCTTACAGCATCTGAATCACTGTGTTAGAAGCTTTATGCTATTTGATTATCAATCAACCTGTGAAAGCAGTGTCTCCATTTTACAGATGAGGAAGTTATACCTGAGAGAGATGAAATGATTTACCTAACTAGTAAAAAGTAAAGCCCAAACTTGAACTTGTGTCTCTTTGACTTAGAAGCCCAGGTTCTGTTCAGTACCCTCACCCAATAATTTGATGATATTATTTTCACTTTATTCAGTTTCTATAGAAAAATAAATTTTTAGGAGAGATGTCTCTTGGTAGAGTATTCAGCTTCTATATAAATGCAAATTTGACTCCTCAATGGGGATTTGCATGAACTCTAAATTAACATGAGACCCTAGTGAATATATTCTATTCATTAAAAGGTATGATGCAGTTTTTCCCCAAAAGGCATACTTGTTCAAGAGTGCTTCTGGTCTGAGTTTATTTCCTTCTAGCTTCCCAATCTCAACAGGCTGCCACTGTGGCCTTCCCTGAGAAAGATGATTCAGATTTCTGACGTTACAGCCAAGTAAGTGGCCAGCTCACATATTGCAATATCTGTTTCACTTTCGCCTGGTTTAGGTGAAGCAAGACCTAGCAGAACTTTTACATTATACTCAAGTTGGCAAATAAATGTCTTTTTTTTTTTAATCCTCACCCAAGGATATGTTTTTATTGATGAGCGAGAGAGAGAGAGAGAGAGAGAGAGAGAGATATCAACGTGAGTGAGAAACATCAATTGGTTGCCTCTTGTACATGCCCTGACCAGGGATTGAACTCACAACCTCAATATGTTCCCTGACTAGAAATTGAACCCATAACCTTTTTGGTGTTCGAAATGACACTCCGACCAACTGAGCCACCTGGTCAGGGCAGATTGGTAAATAAGTGTCTTAGAGTACCCGGACCAGGACCAGGAATATTCTCAGGGAGCCCAGGTGTTTATGGCTTATCCATTGACGCAATTTTGCCACTGGACTTACGCTAACGCTACTTTTATAAAGGAAGATGATCCAGGTAGAATCAGAAACCAGATTTGTGTTGGATCCTCCCTCCCATATCTCTTATAGTATGTTCAAGTTGCTTGGGAGTATTTTAAAAAATCCCCAAGTCCAGGTCACTCTCCAGAGCAATTAAAACAAAACATCTGAAGGGAGCCAGGCATCAGTATTTTTAATGCTCCCCTGGTAATTTAAATGTATAGCCAGAGATTGAGACCCACTATCTTTGAAGTCTTAAGTCTAGAAAAAAAAAAATGGTTTTCAACTATGGCTGCATATCAGAATAATCTCAACAGTTATTAAAACACGCCCTCCCAGGCCACACCTGTGATTTACTTGGTCTGTGGTAGAGCTTAAGCAACAATATTTTTAAGGGATTTTTCAGGTTATTCTAATATTCAGCAGGAATGAGAACTGAGTTTTGAGTAGAAGTCCCCAGACTACTCATACAGAAAGACAACCATGAATGCCCTGGGGATTTTATTTAAATACAGATGGCAGAACCTCACCCCCAAAGATGCTGTTCCAGTTGATTTGGGGTAGGCCTATAATTCTGTGTTTCTAACAAGCTCCGAGGTGATGCTGCTCATCCTTGGACCGGAAGCAGTACTGGCGACCATTTTCCTCACCATGCTAGTCAGCCACTGACCTCCGGCGGGCTAGGTAAGAGTTGGTAGGTGGGAACAGGCTTTGTGCTCTTTCGATGCCTCAGTGGTATCTCGTGGTCATCAAGCACATTGACGAGAGAGTCACAAGTTCTTGGGTTTGTTTCCCATCCCTGCTTCAGTGCTTTGTTGCTATGACATATAGGCCAGGGCAAGAGAGGTTATGTTTCCTTAACTATAAAGTGAGGATGTTAATAGTGCCTGCCTCAAGAGTTACTGTGGGGATGGATACAAATAGTGCCTACTTCAAGAGTTACTGTGAGGGTGGACAGTCAAGCACAGAGCTGACACAGTCTAAGCACTTGATCAGTGGTAACCAACGTGGACATGCATCTACCACACTCCTGGGATGTTAGGGCTTTCCATGTATTTTAGCCTGAGGACCTCCCTTTAACTGTAACTGACATGGAACCTCCATGAATGTAGACTAGATAAGGTTCAATCCATTCTTCAAGCAAAGGTGCGTGCCCAGCATCTGGAATGCCTCTGCTTCCCCCATAGCCTTCCAAACCCTTAGCCAAAGCAGCAGATATGACAACTTCTTTGAATCTACCAAGTCTAGTCCAAACTATTATATACAGAAAAATCCGTAAGTGGCTTACCCAAGGTCATACAACTAGTAATCGGTAAAGCCTGCCTCTGACCCCTTGGGCCTGGTTTTAGTAAGTTCTCATTGGTCATAAAATGACAGAAATTAGAACTAAAGATTACACCACTAGATCCACCTTCCTCTTCACACAGAGACTTTTTATTAACTACATTTTTTTTTTTATCCTCACCCGAGCACATTTTTGCATTTATCTTCAGGTAGAGCAGGAGGGAGAGAGGAAGGAAAAGAGAGAAACAGATGTGAGAGACACATCGACTGTTTGCCACCTACACGACCCCAACTTGGGCTGGGGACAAACTGCTACTGAGGTACGTGCCCTTAACGGAAACCAAACCCGGGACTCTGGTCTGCGGGCCGATGCTCTAACTGCTGAGCCAAACCGGCCAGGGCTATTAATGTCATTTTAATTTGATAATGAATACAGGTTTGTAGTAAGAAAAATAATTAAACATAAAAAGAAAAATTGTACGACTCCCATCCCCACTCTAAAAGGCAACCACTGTAAATAATTTCCTGGATGTTGTTCAGAAATTTTTCATGTACATGTAATTATAATATATGAAATATCTATAAACATATATTTTTATACAAATGGCAACGAACTATACATACTATTTTGTTTCTAACTTTTCTTTTCACTCAATTTATCTTGCAATCTATTTCATACAACACATATAGATCTACCTTATTGCTTTTCATGGCTGCAAAACATTTTTGAAATTTTTATTTAGCCTGTCTTCCTGGTGTCGGACATTCATTTGTTTACTGCTTTAGCTATGGCTGTGCTTCCATGTTCGAATACCTATTTCTAGATTCCTGGAAGTAGAATGTGGAGGACAAGTTTGTCCACATAGCCAGCATCCCTTCGGTTTTGCTGCACTACAGTGTAATTTCTTCCATGGTTGTGTGAGTTTATCACCCGTGGGAAAAAATAAAGGCGCTGCTAGGGCCGAAGTGTCAGACTCCTCCCGCAACACCAACCTTTCCTCTCACAGTCTGGATTACAGAGGCTGCACGTTTCAGCGCCAGCCCTGGGCGTGTGGTTCTGAGCAGTAAATGGAGCAAATACATGTTTTACCCTCAGTTGCCACTAGAAAAAACACAACTCTATGCTATCTCCAAGAGACACACTTTCAAATGAAAGCAATCCATAGATTAAAAATAAATGGATTTAAAAAAATATAGATGAAAATAATAAATATAAGTAGGCTGGAAAAGCTATATCAATATAAAGACAGAGTATTAGCAGTGGTAGAGAGGAACACTTCATAGTGATGAAGGAATCGATTTCTTGGAAAGATAGAATCATAAATCTGTAGTGTTAGTGACTATAATTACTTATTATTGGTATCATAGACTCAAAATAAATTTATCAGTGTCGCCCTGGCCAGTTTGGCTCAGTGGTTAGAGTGTCGGCCCGACCAATGAATCACGGGTTCAATTCCGGTCAAAGGCACGTACCTCAGTTGCGATTTATCCTGGCCCTGGTTGGGGTCGTGGTGGAGGCAGCCACTCGATGTGTCCCTTTCACGTTGATGTTTCTCTCTCTCTCTCTTCTCTCTTCCTCTCTCTCCCTCCTTCTCTATCTGAACAAAAATAAAAAAAATGTCCTCAGGTGAGAATAAAAAATAAATAAAGAAATTTATCAATGTCTCAGTAAATTAAAAAAGGAACTAACCAGATATTTAAAGGCTCAATTGCCCATGTTTCCTTCTCCTCCCCCAGCTCCCATTCACTCAGAGCCTCTCGGCTAACCAGTAACTCCAGTGTGTTCTAAAAAGCACAAAATGACATTATTTCTCATTAATAATTCTATCTTCTTTGAGCATGGGCCTGAAATGGAAGAATCGAAAACACGCACCCTGGTCTATGAGTTTTTTAGTGGACAAAGTCGTCCAGTGATTTTTCAAATACTGCAACGAGAGAAGGAAAAATGGTTTCCGGCCATGATTAATGCCACTGTGTTCCCGATCGCCCCACTTCCTCAGCTCATCACTGTAAGTAATTACCTGCCTGATCCTGGACAAGTCATTCTGTTGGGCTCAAGTCAGCTATTGATCATTTATTTAAGAATTGCATACGCCAGGGAAGGTGAAAAAATGTCTCTAAATTAAATTTTTTAAGCCCACTGTGGTCATGAATAAATATCTTTCATTTCAGACAATTTACATCAGCAATTGCTTAGCAGTGGGAATTTGTTTACCACTTCTGACCTGCTCCACTGAAGATTGGTTTTCTAACCACTCTGAGAGTGGCAGTTTTAAATTGACACATTAAATTTTCAAAATTGTATTTGACTTGCCATCTCCTGCTCGCGACGGAGCTCAAAGCTTTGACAAATGCATGCCGGGGTTCTGGTCGGAAAACCGAAGGCTCCCAATGCTTCGCTGTCAGAAAGCGTGTGCTTATCACACAGGCTGGGGCTCTGGCTAATAGTTCCCTTAATTGGAAGATGCAGGATGTGGTGATTTTTGAGCAATCATGGTTTGAAAAGAAGCAAAAACACAGTCATCCAAGCAAAAAAAAATGTCATCCAAGAATTTGAGCAATAATGATTTGAAAAATAACCAAACAATAGTCATCCAAGCTTTGAGCTTTGTGTTCATTTTTACGGGAGCTCCCTAAATGTGAACATCTATGAGCACTGAATATAGTATAAAACTCCTTCTAACAATTAAAAAATATTTCTCAATGTACAGCCTGAGTCAGAAAGGTTGCTATGAGAAACAGTCATCCTTTCTCCTTTATAATGTATGAATTCTTGTGTGTGTGTGTATGTGTGTGTGTGTGTGTGTGTATCTACCTGCTTTGTAAATGTCAGATAATCTTAGTGTTAACATATCTCTGTTAATCTGCAAGCATTTTCTTATTATTAATTACTCAGCGCTAACAGCTCCCTGAGATCTTAAGACAATCCTTTTGGACAAGGGATTTGCTGTTACCTAGAAACAATTCTGTACCACCATGTAGTAGGCAGGCCAAAAGTTTCCCCTGTACACGCCGTTCACTGGTCCAAGCAGGCAGGACCATTGAACCTGATACTCAAATACACTGAAAGTCAAGTTTAACACTAAGGAGCTAAGGCTAAGATACAGCATCACATTCCTAAAGTTATGCTTTTGAAGTTTCCCAGCTCAACATAGACATCAACAACTTTGTGGTTTACTCTTATTCTTTCACGGTTGAGTTGTATCTCCAATGTTTGAGGAGATGGCTTTGTGCAGTTCCTTTCCTTTAAAATTTTGACTTTCCAAAGTCACAGAGAGAATCCTATGAAGATCCTCTTCTAGGAAATTCAAAATTGAAAATGCAATTGTAGAGTTTCTAAGGACATGGTGAAGAGACGGGAGTGGTAATTGACGCAAAGCCCGGGTTAGGATGCAGGAATGATGGACAACTAGCAGAGGTGTCACTGGCTCTTGTTGGCCTCTCTGTTACCCTAATGAGTTTACATTTGCCAGTCCTTAAATCTCAGAGATATTGTCAAAACCCAACTCCTCTGTGGGCTGGGAAACGTGCTTTGTGGTCACGAGGAGGAATAATCAGGGAATACTTTTATTAAAAGGACCGCATGGTATAAACATGTTGGGCATTGATGCCTAAAGTTCATATACTCTTCCATAGTTCTGAGGAATAGATTTAGTACAGAAAATTCCAGTGTAAATTTGGATTTTGCTTTTCTGACCCCAAAATGATGGATGAGGCAGAAAAATCATGCCTTCCAAGCAAATTCTAAAATCTAATTTTAAAAATGAATATACAGTAACTACTTTCATGAGTTAATATACAAAAAGCACGACTAGAATATTACATCGATGTGATTAAAAACAACTCCCAGACCTCAGAAAGGAATGCAGATTATGACAGAGGAATCTGAATGTATTACAAATGTTTGAAACAGTTTCCCAAAGGAGGAAGGAGGAAAAGGTGCTGACCTAGGTAAGGAACATTGAGATTAGTGGCATCTTAAGACTAAAGGCAAAAGGAACTGCACATAAGAACTGCGCCCTAGTTGATAATGTTATTTCCCGTGAAACTATGGGGTATTAATTCTAATACTGTTCTACATGCATACTGGAAAAATTTATGTAACTTAATAAAAAGGGGCACTCCCCCCCCCCAAAAGAAGAAAGGAATAGAACAGATAGGCAGAATAATGAATGGCCCACGAAAGATTCCATGTCATAATCCATGGACCATGTGTCAGGTTACACAGCAGAGGGGGCTTAAGGTTTTTAATCAACTGATTTTAAAACTAGGAGATGAGCCCTGGCCAGTTTGGCTCAGCGGTTAGAGCGTCAGCCTGCGGTCCGGAGAGACCCGGGTTCGGTTCCCGCTAAGGGCACGTACCTCGGTTGCAGTTTGTCCCCGGCCCTGGTTGGTCGTGCGGGTGGCAGCCACTCGATGTGTCCCTTCACGTCGATGTTTCTCTCTCTCTCTCTCTCCCTTCCTTTCTCTCCCTCCCACTCTATCTGTACAAAAAATGGAAAAATATCCTCGGGTGAGGATAAAAAAATAAAATAAAATAAAACTAGGAGATGATGCTGGATTCACTGGGTGGGCCCCATGTAATTATGAGGGTCTTTGAGAGAGGAGGAAGGAGAGTCAGAGGGAGGTGTGACTGCAGAAGAAGGGCCAGGCAGGCCACATGGTTGCTGTTGAAGAGGGAGTAAGAAAGTGATGGGCCTTGGAATGTGGTGGCCTCTGCAAGCTGATAAAGGCAGTGGGACAGACCTCCCCCAGAGCCTCCAGAACCAGCAACACAGTCCTGTCGAAGCTTTGATTTCAGCCCAGTGAGACCCATGTCAGACTTCTAACACATGGGACTGCAAGACGATAAATCTGTGCTCTCTTGAGCCACTCAGTTCATGGTAATGAGCTCTAGCAGCAACAAGAGAAGAATACAGAGACTTTTAGCTTAACAACACACAGGAAATGTGCTAAGAGAGACTCATTGCAACTGTACACAGTGTCTGAATGCCTTGTAGTTGCTAGATCCCTCTTACGTTTTAAGGGACTCTCCAATCTCAAATCTTAACCCTCACCTCCACTAACTACATAAGTGATGATGAGCTAAAGACTGAAGAAAAGGGAGCAGAGGAATTGTTATCGGTGGGGAGCTCTTCATGTCCCCATCTGCTGCTGGGGAAAATGGGCTTCTTGCAGTGTCATGAGAAAAATAATTTTTCTGAGACTCACACAAGAGAATGAGTGGCATTTATTTGCATGGAGTTAAATCCCCGAGTTTCCAAGGCTCTGTCCTGCCAAGAAAGAGTCCAGCTGTGCCTTTAGCAGGGCTAGCATTAAAGCCGTTGCCCACAGTTTCTGTTCTGTATTTGCACAGTCTAATCCATCAACAGGCTAGTTTAGTTTGTGCTCCCAGGTACAGTCCATCGGTCCATTGCCTCCGGGGTCTGCAGACCCCTATAGCAATGGACGGGACACGGGTAGGACCAAAGCCAGAAGCAAAGGGGAGCAAGAGTCGAGAGAGTGAGAATTCCTTTGTCTGGGATTATGTATTCCCAAATTGTTGTGGGTTTGTAGTGCCCTCACCCCCTCTAGCCAGTCTGTGGTTCCCCAGGCTAGATTGACAGGCAAGTACCTTCCCCAAGTCACCCTGATGTCACTGAACATGTGCCATCTCGCCCTTTGTTGGACCCCTTCCCCCAGTGACCTACAGGGAATGGATCAGTGGTTCCCTGAGGAGTATAAAGTTTCTGCTTCCTGGTGAAGCTGCCCAAATGGCCATGCTTATGTCTGGCCTCCCTTTTGTTCCTTTTCTATTATTAATAACTAGCTAACTGCACCAGTATCAGAATTAAGGGGATTGGGGAACTATGGAGAGAATAGAGGCAATTAGGAGAATACCAAGAGAGTTGTTGCTGAAGGAGATCAGAGTATGCCACCCCAACATCTGCTACCTGGGCATGGGATTGTTGTCTGCTCCCTTTTCTTCAGTCTTTAGCTCATCATCACTTAAGTAGTTAGTGGAGGTGAGGGTTAAGATTTGAGATCAGAGAGTCCCTTAAAACATAAGAGGGATCTAGCAACTACAAGGCATTCAGACACTGTGTACAGGTGCTTAGCCCTGCTCTCTCAGAGAGAGGCAGCATGGAACAGTCATGTTGGACCCTTGTAATGTCTTAATTTGACCACTGGAGAGGCAAATGTAGTCCTTCCGCCCCCGCTGCTTACTCTGAGGTCTATGTAGAGATGAACGCTGAGCGAAGGAGTGTCCGTACTGCCAGTTTGTAGGAGGTGCCACCTAAAGTTTTAGGGCTGTTCAAGGACCTGGGTTGGAGAAGAGTCTCCTTATTTTATTCTCAGAGGCCAAGATTTCTCATTCTTCCCAAAGAAACCAGGGAAATAAAGTAATTTTGTTTCGAAATGCACTTCAGTATCAAAGGCTGCCATTTACCCCTTCTCATTCCAGCTGAAGTGATTAAAATGCAGGTTGGTGCTGTGTAAAATAATTAAGCTGACTGTGTATTCTCCAGCCATTTATGCTAATTGCAGCCTCTCATTTGTATTTAAAGATTCATAAAAGTATTAAGAGATGCTTTCTACTAAATTAAAAACTATCGGACTGAGTGTTTGAAGGCTCCTGCTCAGAAAAGGACAATTATTAAAATTTAATTAAGCATGGAAATCTACATTTATCTCCAAACGCCGGAACTAGAAACAGAAGTGCTACTGGTGAGAATGTGTCCATTAAATCCAGGAAATTACAGTATATTGTCTTTTATGTAAAGTTGGGCAAGGGGATAGGGAGTAGAGAAAGACTAATGATGGGTTTAGGACATGTTACCTACAAATATGGCCCCTTAGCACATTGAACACTTTAAGCTGAAGAGGTTTGAATAAACTGGCAAAGCAGGGAGGTCACTGTGACCTCCTCCTCCACCTACTTTCTCCCCTGAAACAGGTAACAAAATCCTTATGTGAGCGGTGCCTTCCCTATACCTGGAGGAAAGGAGCATCCTTATCTCTGAAGACAAAGGGACACCAAGAAGAATCCTAACAAACCAGCCTTGCTGAGTGTCCCCCAGTTCACCCTTGCCATGGACTCCTTGACCGACCAGATTGCTCCATGAAGGTCCACCATGCCTCAGATCTAGAGAAAAATACACAGGTCTGTTTCTTCGGCTCTTCGTTTCCTTATGAGGTTTCTTGTGTTATGTAAAACTGATATGGAATAATCTTGTGTGGTTTTCTCCTGTTACCTTGTCTTTGTTGGATTTTCAGACCCAGCCTGGGACCCTGAAGGGATTGAGTAAGACCTTGTCCCCACTTACACTACATGATGACAGCAAATTCCAAGCTGTTCTGTCTACTCGCTCCCTAGTAGATAAAAACACTACCGGCTGGTAAGATACCCTCTGGACTTCTAATACTTTCCAAAACTAGTCAAGGAACTTTCAGAAGCGGTCAGTCACATGCTCAGTTAGAAAGTCACCTGCAATCTCTTGCTCCAAGAAGACAATGACATGACAAAGAAGAGCCAAAAAGAGACCAGAATGAAAGGTTCTTGGCTGAGAGCAGGTGTCCGAGGCTTGATTTTTCCCTTTCCTGGGAAATATGAGCTAATGAAGTCCATTCTCCAAATTACCAGTGCTGTCCTCCACCTACACTGTTCATCACTCTGTTTGATGGGTTTTGAACTCAACTGTGTTCCCCTGTTTTGCTGCAAACTTGTTGAGTCAAGGCATCCGGCAAGTCCACAGTTACCTGGCACAGAGCCTTGGCCCCCTGGTCCTGACTACATCAGATGTGAGCTGGCTGCTGCTTTCTGCTTCCTGGCTTGGCCAGAGCTTTGTAAAACACACATTACATAAGAATGGAAAATAGCTAGGAGGAAGGAAAAACAGATTGCACTATTTTCAAAACCTCTAAACAAGACATTTGTTTGCTTTCTAAATAAAGCAACCTGCTCTGACGCATCTAGAAATTTGGAAGTTCGGATGTATAATGTAGAAGCCAATAGCTACCACCTCAGGAGTCTGTCAAGTCTGAGGAATGGATTTTCCCCAGGCCAAGGTGTCTGGCATGTTGTAGGTCCTCAATACATATTAAATGAAGTCTGGATCTGATCGTCATTTCTGGAAGAGTCCCACTATTGGCCAGGGACAGAATTGCTTCAACATTTAGCAGCTCCATCTGAGAAGATCTCAAAGTGAGAACTTCCGAGGTTGGTGTGATCATTATTCCTTCTCTCAAAAGCATTCTATTGGAGCGGTTTTTCCTCTTGGTTCTCTTCGGTTTGGTTTTCTACCTAGGGTTTGAGCACACGTATGGCCCAAGTGGTATTCCAGGAGCTGGACAACATAGACCTTGAAAACTCAGCCTTTGTCCTTGAGGATTTCTGAATCTGTGATGCAAGTCTACTAGTCAGTGCATATATATCGAACCTTTACCTGAGCTCAGTTTTCCTGTGCAAGGAGCTGTGAGAACTAGAACAGAAAACCAGTCCTTACAGTTTACTAGGGTTACAAAATCTACACACAGGAAAAATGAAGAACTTTAAGAAAAGAAGACATTGCGCTTGCTTCCTTGCACCTGAAATGTTTCCATCAACATCTAAATTGAAAGCCGTACCACTTGGAAAGGAGAGAAAGGAAGGAGGGAAGAAGGAAACAATGAAGAAGACTCTCTCGCCATCCACTTCCAGCTACCATTCCCTCCTGCTCCTTCTTACTTCAGGCATGTTTCTTGAGAAGTGGTCTTTACTGTGTTAGCCCCCATTTCCCATGAAAGCTACTCTTGCTCATTTCAGTGGTGATCTACACATGGCTAAATCCTGTCTTCTTTTTCATGTCTCATTGTACTTCAGCTCCCAGCAACAATTGACATGGGTCATCATTCTTTTTCCTTGATGTCGTGGATTTACAACTTGACTTCAACATTTGTTCACCTCCTCCCGTGGAGAGGAAGGGTCTGTGTCCCCTCCCCTTGAATCTGCTTGACCTTGTGCCTCTTTCTTTTTTTTTTTTTTATCCTCACCCGAGGATATTTTTCCATTTTTTGTACAGATAGAGTGGGAGGGAGAGAGAGGAAGGGAGAGAGAGAGAGAAACATCGACGTGAAGGGACACATCCCGCACGACCAACCAGAGCCGGGGACAAACTGCAACCGAAGTACGTGCCCTTAGCGGGAACCGAACCCAGGTCTCTCCGGACTGCAGGCTGACGCTCTAACCGCTGAGCCAAACTGGCCAGGGCCTTGTGCCTCTTTCAATCAGTGGAGTGCAGCGTCAGTTAGACTGGGTGACTTGTGAGGCTAGGTAATAATCAACCATGCAGCATTTTCCTGGTTTTCTGGGGACACTTGCTCGGGGGGAAATCAACCATAATCTACAAAGTTGAACTGCTCTGAGATCACCGTGGTGGGAGGGCCCTGTGTAGGCACTCCAGTCAATAGCTAGAGTCACTTTCAGTCACCAGCAGAGTCCCCAGGTGAACACCAGTGTCAACTGATAGCCTCCAGATGTTGGGAGGGGTGCGGGCCCTGTCTTCAAGCTCTAGCTTGCTTCTGCTAGAGTGTTAGGGCTTAATGACAGCCGGGCCTCTATCTCAGGAATAGCAGAATCATCCTGTTGCCAAGTATGCCTGCCCATTACTTGGTGAACACAATGACTCCCACATCTCATTTGTCAGCCTGGCTAAACACGGGCTGCAGAAGGAGCTGCTGTAGTGCCTCTGACTGCCCGGTAACCAAATGGAATATGAAACCCTTCATCGCCTTCAGATCCTCCACTTACTCTGAACCTGATTCTTGTTGTTTCCGCCCACTGCTCGGGGTGAACTGGCTGACAGTGGATTATGGTTACATCAGCCTTTCTGTCACCTAAAGACGTGTGTCAGCTGTGGCCTCCTGAAGCTGAAGGGATTAGTAATGGGCAGGAGATGAGTGAGGCTAAGCAGAGAGAGGCGGCCTCTGATGATGGCGTTTCATGTGTTAGAAATGTTGCTTTCCAAGTGCGAGTTCAGATACGGTTTCCCAAGGGGGTGCGTTGATTCTGAGAAAAGGTTCCAAGCAAATGGAACAAAGACAACCATCTCGCATGAACACAGAGCTTGGCATTTACTCTCACATACATGACCTCATTGGACTCTCACCTCTTGCTGCAAGGTTACCACTTTATAGTGCCAGATCCATGTCCCTTGGAGAGGACACGGGCCCTCTCTCTGCAGAGCCACCTTCTATGCAAACAACTCCAAACAGATCACTCATATGGAAAGTTTATTATTTATATCCCCAACAGGGACACTTTTTGAGAATGAAAGAGGATACGAAAATAATCGGTAGATATTGACTGATCTATAACAGGTAAACTGGGGCTCTCCTGGGCAAACTAGGACAATGCAGAGGGACACGTTGATATCTTCCACCAATAAGAATCAAGTAGAAAACTTCTGGGAGCAACCCCTAATTTTTAAAAGTAAAGGGAGTCTGTGTGGCATAAAACGTGGGACTTGAACTGCTTCTTGGCCATGCAGGTTGGTGGCCTTCAAAGTCGGTGCCGCTGGAGGTCTCAGGGTTTCTATGGCAGTCGGATGAGAAGAGAAGATGGCAGGGGACAGTAGAGTTGGGGGGGATTCTGGACAGGGCTGCAGCGTGCCACTGGCTGAAAGACCAGGTCAAATAGGAAGCTGATTGAGAACGTGGCTCCATCACAAATGATTCACAAAATGATAAAGAAGGAATGGCTTAGGGTTTTCCCACCAGTGGCCAACCTAGGGCCCTGGGCTCTTCCCATCCCTTCCCATTTAGAGGTGTCTAGATCACTGCACTTACAATGCAGTTTATATCACCCAGGTCTCTACGGTAAAATTTGGGAGGATTCTAACAGCAAATAGTTGCCCACTAGAGGAGATCCAAGAGATCACATCCAACTTGTTTAATGGCAAACATCAAGCTCGGAGAAGCAATTCAAGATGGGAAAACAAAGCTTCAGCGCTCCACAGAGTCTTTGAGAAGAAGGAGGGCATTCTTCACAAGCAGCCAAGAATGAGTGCACTCTTAAAACAAACAGGAAACACCTGGTTGGGTAAAAGTAGGTTTACAGTTGTTCGTATGGAAAATAATACAATAAATAATAATACAAGAATAAACTCTGTTTCGCATACTTTCAACTGTAAACCTACTTTTGCCCCATCCTGAATATGATTTCTAGACAAACAGGTCCTTGATAACTTTTAGAATATAGTCCCTGTAAATTATGTTGTCAACAAAGAAAATATCAGTAACTATAATAGTTAACATTTATTGAGCACTTATTTTGTGCCAGGCACTATTCAAAACATTGTACATAAAAGAAAAAAAAGAAAAGAAAAAGGAAGGAAGGAAAGAGAGAGAAAGGAAAAGAGAGAAAGTATAATCGGCCAGGGATGTTCTGCTCTACAAGGTTTTAAATGGGTGTGGACACATACACTTTACACACATGCACACACTCACACCTGCTTATGCTCATATAACTCTATTTGTAATGTTGACACCAATAATGATGATAGTTTCTTTGTTCATTCATTCATTCATTCATTTGATGTTTATTTAATAGCTACTATATACCAGGACTGTGCTGATACTGAGAATCATGAGCCCAGGCAAATCCACTCCTTCAGCTCCTGGAGTTTATTCTACTTCAGTTTAGTAGGAGAGACAAACAGTAATCCAAAGTCACCCTTGTTCAGGCATTCATTCCAGAAACATCTGGCACGTGCTGTTTTCCTAAGAGTCGGTAGCTCTCAAAGGTGAATCGCACATGGACTCTGCCCTTGAAGCATTCGTGGGGACCAGCAGAGCCAGAATGTGAACACTTACCGATGATCTTCTAAGGACCAGACCC
This sequence comes from Molossus molossus, assembly GCF_014108415.1. Classification (NCBI taxonomy): domain Eukaryota; kingdom Metazoa; phylum Chordata; class Mammalia; order Chiroptera; family Molossidae; genus Molossus; species Molossus molossus. The sequence goes on from NW_023425352.1 coordinate 14,762,743, forward strand.
TGTACTGGGCATTTCTCAGGGGTCAGGCCATTGAGGCATCACCACAGCCCTGGACGGTAGATATTATTGACTTCCTTTAAAGATGAGGAAATTGAATGTGTCATGTAGATAGAAGGAAATGATCCAAATGAAAGTTGCATGGCCAGGATTTTGATTTAGTGCCGTCCCATTCAAAAGCACGTGCCCAGCCCAACTGCAGCATGCTCATTTCCTCCTGAAGGAGCTAAACTATGAGCAGCTATAACAGAATAGGACATAAGGGCATTACTTAGGTATAATGAATAAGGTGGGCGGTCAGAATCCAAAACTGAGCAAGTAGAGAGCATGATGCCCTCCCCCCACCCCACCCCCGCTCTCATCCCTTTCCGGACTGCAGAATTAGGGAGACCCACTGTGTCCAGTCACAGCCTTTGGGTTCCTGTCTGCCTACACTCACCTGCGACTTCTCCAGGCACCTGGAAACTGCTTGGACATAGACACTTTCCACTGACTCTTCCCAAGACCGGATGAGCTGAAATAGAACCGACTGTTAATGAGAAATGCAAAGCACAAATGGCACTTTACTGCAGAATAAGGATGAAGTACTTTTGCCCATATGTCAGCAAGCTTAAAGGGGAGAGGCTGACTGTGGTTATTACCGTGTTCCACAAAACTCTTTTGATTTGCAGAATTAAACCGTAGTTTGCCTGTAAACAAGACCTTAATGTTTTCTGGAAGATCCCCACGTTTTAAAATAACAATCTTAAACACTGAAACCAAACAACAAGCGCCTACAAATGCTGTGAATTGTAATGTGTATCTTAAGACATTAAAAACCACCTAGCTTTGTTAGAGGAAAATGCATCAATTAACATCTCGATTGAATATGCAAGACTGTGTCAAACCCCAGATACGCGTGGGAGGTGGTGCAAACCTGCTGCTTTTAGTACTTGGGCCGTGTTTATGGGCCCAAAATGAGTTACAGAGAAATGTCTCGGTAGAAATGACAATGAAAATTGTTTCTGGGAAGATGAGTTAAGCTATATAGAACCCAGAACAAAACTGAACTTAGAAATACATTTTTTTAGTGTTGTAATTTACATACGGTAAAATGCACAAAGTCAGGACTCTTTAGTTTACATGTAACCACACCTGTCAAAACCTTAATCAAATGGCTTAAGCACCAGGTGTGTGTTCCCTGGGTAACTGGATGTCCCAGGGCTTCAGGTGCAGCTGGATGTAGGGGCTCAAGCAACGTCATCAGCAGAGTCTCGTGTTGTTCCTCAGTTCTGCTTGCTTGCTTGGTCTCAGCCATCCTCTCTCACCGAGTGGCTTTAGTAATCCCAGATTTAGAATAGTTCCAACTAAAGTCTGAAGATTGCAGCCCTCTGGCTTGCACGGGGTCGTGTGCCTTTCCAAAAACCAATGACTGTGCCCAGGGGTTTGTAGGACCAGTTCCATCCTCACCCCATACATCAGGGAAGACAATGACCAGAGGGCTAGCACCAGCAACGAGAGGCATGGATGCTGGACAAGGAAATCAACAGATGGCCACACCAACTCTGAAGGAGGCTTTGATCTCTTCTTGCATGAAATGGTGATGTGATGATGGCATTCATGAACATAACCACCATTGCTTATTAAACACCTACTGTATTCCAAGCTCTCTGTGAACAATCCTATCACAGCACCATAAGAGAGATGTTGTTATGCCCATTTTACTAGTGAAACTGAAATTAAGTAGAGACGTAGGATTTTAACTTAGCTCTGTCGAAGGATCCTTGTCCTGTCCATAGTGCTTACCCTCAAGTAAGCATTTCCTACTCCTAGTCTGATAGGGGAAAAAAGCAAAACAGACAAACAAACAAAACGGTGTGTATTTGTGTGGGCATATATGTGGGCATTTATCTAGATCGAAATTTTGAGATGTATGAATAAGGAGACAACTTATAAGGGGGGAAAAGATGCTTTCAGAGTGGGCATCTCAACTGGGTGAGTGTCCCACCAGCAGCACATACCGTTTGAAAAGCCCAGGCCCGTGTGTGTCTGGGAGACCCCACTGGGGTGAGGCGGGCAGGCAGTTTTCAACATCACATATTTCTCTGGCTTTGTTTTTCTTGTCAAGTCCCCAACAGCTGCAGGACTTATTAAGACAGAATCATGTTACATATTCATCAGATGACTTGTTAATCACCTGCCAAGCCCCTCTGGGAGCAGGAGTCCTGGAGCTCAAATGGAGAGGGGCAGACAGCACGTCCTATCCTCTCCTGAGTGATGTGTTATTGGCAATTATATACAAGAGGGTTTGAAGCAGGAGGAGGGTTTGTTGTTTGGGGGTACAGCATGCTTTCTTTGTGATCATCTATTTATTACTTTTCTCTGTCCCCATTACATATATAGGTAAGGTAGAAATACTCTTCTGTTTACAGAAGGGGAAACTGAGGTCCAGAGAGTGAAGGATGAAAAGTTCATTGCAAAAGTCAGGTCTCTCAACATCTCATTCAGTATCCTGAGTGGCAGGGATCTTTCATCTGCGCTTTGCTGCCAAGAAATTGCTCGTTAAAACGTGGTTCTCTAGGGTGTGTGTCTTTTGTCTCTCTAGATCACCAGCAAACCCCAAGTTCCTAGAACCTGGGCCATAGAGGAGATTTGTAAAATATTTGCTAAATGAATGAAGGAATGATGAATGAATGAATCCAAGTTCTCCAGACCCGGAGTGGGCACCTTACTTATAATATTCAGTGAGCACAGCGAGGTCTCAGCCCAGCATGACTTTCAGGAGTGGCACCTCGGCAAGCCTTCTGACGGGCCCCAGTGACTGTGGCTGAGTCCCACGTGGCCTCAAAATTGCTTCTGCTGTCCAGCGGACTCTTCCTTTCTCACTTCTCCAAAAGGATGGGGCCAGACCTGCCTTAATGCTTCCAAAGCACGGGTAATGACAGGCTGAGGCATTTGATAATGTTTTCTCTTCTGTAGAACGAGCACGAGAACAGGCGAGCCGATTTCATAGTAATTATCCGAAGTCCATGAGATAATGCATGTGAAATATCAGGCTACGACAGGGGAGAATGCATGTAAGCAGCAGCTGCTGTCATTCTCACCGAGAGAGGCCGGTAAGAGCATAGGCTGTAACTAGATCACTGGGTTCGAGTCCCGGCTCTGCTCTATAAAAACTGTGTGATCTTAGGCAAGTTGCCCTCCCTCAGCCTCAGTGCCTCATCTGTTAAGTGGGGATAATAACAGAATTTGTCTCATGGGGCTGCATGAGGCTTAAGTGAATCTAAATCTATGAAGAAGACAGAACACTTCCTGACACCCAGCAAGTACCATAGAAGTGGTAGCAGCAGTGACATCCAGCAAAACCCACTGCCAGACGTCAGACCGTTGTTCCGGGAGCCCGGTGCTCACAGGCTCTCTACTTTCTGCTTTTGGTTGAGCCCAAGCTCATCCCCATCTGGGAATTTCTCAGCCCCACCCAACCCAGGCTTTCTCAAAGGGGTCCCCAACCGCTCTCTTCGGACCTTGTCAGAGAAAGAACAAACCCCATTAGATCCAATATGCACTTAGCCCACAGTGAAGATGGCCTGTTATGCTGTTGACTGAAGTTCTTAACATCTCAGAAACATTGGTATTTGGATGACTTAGGCTCTGCTCTTCCCCAGGAAAAGAAATGAGTGAACACATATGTGAAGGGACCCACTAAACTGGTTTCTCCACGAAGGAAGGAGGGGAAGGTCTACCCCAAGGTGGAACACATTTCATCTTCCACCCTAATGTTCTGAAACTGCTTGATACCTAGAATGTTCTTTTCCAGGTCCAATGATCTTATAATCCAGACTCTATTTCCAGTTACCATTGTCTTCAAACGAAAGTTTGCTTCATTCTCCAGAAGGGCCCATTCTGCACCCACAGTTCTCGGAGTGAGGTCCCTGGACCAATAGTCAGCATCACCAGGGAATGTATTAGAACTAAAATTCCAGAACCCACCTCGGAACAACGGAATCAGAAACTCTGAGGGTGGGGTTCAGGAGTGTTTCAACAAACTCTCTAGGTGATCCTACGTGTTTCTCAAGCTTGAGAACAATGGCTTTATAGTCAGTCTCGATGCAGAAAAGCCCAGGTTTGCTCAGTCTGTGGTCCTGAATGCCGAGACCCCCCAGGCTTTGCTGACTACCCCCAAGTGTCCACCTCCCTCTCTGCTTAGCTTTGCATCTGTCCTTCAGGGCAGAGCCTTGATTCACCTCTGTTAAGAGTTATTTCCACCTGTGGGGAAGCATAATCGATTAATACTTATGAGAACAGTCTTCAGAGACAGCCCCAGGTGGAAGTCTTGGCTCTGTGATTTATACCCCATGCAAGCTGTTTTCCTCTCTGCTCCTCAATTCCCTCATCTGTAAAATGGGCATAATCATAGCTACCTTGTCAACTGTGAGGTTTAAGAACATAGGAAAGGACATTTTTGTGAAATTAGGTAGTAACGTGGCAACTGTATATAAAACGAACAGCCTACAGTGATCTCTCTAGTTTTTACTCTAACTCACCCCACGATAAGCAATAGATCAGTTATTCTCACACTATGCTGCACATAATGTCACCCAGGTAGATTTTAAGACCCGGATGCTCATGCAGTACCCTAGGCCTATTAAATCAGAATCGCTAGGGGTGGATGGCAATATTTTAAAAAGTTCATGAGGTGCTGCCAAGTTGGGGAACCAGCAGCCTAGATTGCTTTCTAGTCTCTTTGCAAATGTTCGGAACCATGGAGTTTGGCCCAGTATTATGATATGGTGCTGTCGCATCAAAGTCCATCTTGTCTATAAATGGTGTTTTGCATGTGTGTCCCGCCAGCCTAGCCAGTGCCGCTGACCGGGCTCAGGCCTCCTTGTTCCCCCTTCCCAACCCTGGAAAGATATGCGGCTTGAATTCAGCAGGTGCTTCTTCGTGGTGAATTCACTGAAATAGAAAATAGGCTCCAACTGGTAGCAAGGAGACCCCAACGGGCCATTTCAAAGAGATTTAAAGCTGGACAGCAGTTCTCAACCTGTGGGTCGTGAACCCTTTGGGGGGTCAAACGACACTTTCACAGGGGTCGCCTAAGACCATCGGAAAACACATGTTTCCAATGGCGATTCATAACAGTAGCAAAATTACAGTTATGAAGAAGCAACGAAAATAATTTTATGGTTGGGGGTCACCACAACATGAGGAGCTGTGTTAAAGGGTCGTGGCATTAGGAGGGTTGAGAACCACTAGCTAAGAACAAGAACTCTGAAGCCAGATCACTTTGGTTTGGATCAAGATATAACACTCATGAACTGTGTGACCCTGGACAAGTTCATTAACCTCTCTGTGCCTCAGTTTGCCCACCCTTAAAACGGAGCTGATGATAAGGTCTACCTCTTAGAGCAGTTGTGAGGATTAAATATAACAACATGTGAAGCACTTGACACATCAGAAAATGTTACCTGTTACTATGAGTATTATCCTGGAGACTTGTTCGAACTGAGCTTAGAGTTTGGCCACCGGCCTGTGTAACACGATGTGTGATCATCAGACCTTTCTTTACTTCTCAGTTTCCTTGGATGGGGTCCAAGACAGCAGAGTTGCTTTATTTGAAATTCTGTGATGTTTCAGGGTACTTTTTTTCTTTTTTCTCTTATACTCAATACAGTGCCTGGCACACACTAGGACCCAATAACTGTTTAAGGGAAACAATAAATGATGAACTGGATTAAAATGACTCGTTTCTCTCTTAGGCGCTACTGGTTATCCTGTAAGAGGGGAAGAAGGGGAAGGGTCTACTTTGAAGGGAAACCCAAATGCAGGCAGTACTCGGGAAGGAGAGAAAACAGACACCATGTCCCTTTGTTGTTTAAATCATCGGTCTGCCATATAGCACCCCACACTCACTTCCCAGCAGGCTGACTTTCAGTTTCAGAACAATTTTTTGCTGGCTGTTTATTTTTGTCAAGTCTCCACATTTCAGCCTTTGCTGGGTCCCCATGTCATCGTCACTAATTCATTCAGTCACCGGAGAGACAGTGGCTAATTCAAGATACGCCACAGTGAATCACGTCTAGGAAGGGACTCTGGCAAGCGCTCCCCCGGCCTGAGCAGAGGGTCGTAAGTCAGCCCGGGGCTCAGACACTCCCTGCTTCTGGGCGTCCAGGGCTACGGCCATGTCACAGTGAACTTGTCTGAAAGGCTCTCCAGGTTCTGCTGGGACTGAAGAGTTTGTTCAGCTCTGAAAGGCGATAGAAATCCTCTGGGGTGTGCTGATCCAAGTTTGGGAAATCCAGCAGGTTGGGCCCGGAAACCGGGTAAGTGGGTGTTGGCAGCGGAGAGGCACGCAGGAGACCACTCACAGCGGTTTGAAGAGAGGAGGGTCTGCAGCCAGGCGTGCTTGGGCTTGCGTCACGGTTCCTCTCCTCGCAGTCTGCACCAGGTGACGTTCAAGGACCACCACTGCTTGTGACAGTCAGTGAAGACTCGTGCATCTGCCCCAGAGTGCACATCAGCCACATCACTAAGCCCAACCTTCTGACGACTCTTCTTTTTCTTTCCAAACCGAGACTTTCCCAATGAAGGAAGCAGTGTGTTGATTTACGCTATCATGTACGTTTCTTATTCCCTTACTGACTCATAGCAAAGAGCTCACAGAGCTGTGTTTTTAGCAACACCACCCTAAGGCCATTTATTTCACCATTCTGAGGCTCAGCTGCCTCATCTGCAAAATAGAGATAGTGACTCCTAATAAGTAAGAAGGCTGATGTCAGAATGGACTGAGAGAGCATGCCAGGTGCTCAGCATGATGCTTGGTACACAGCAGGTACCCAATTAATGAGAACTGTTGTCAGACAAGAGAAGATAGTCCTAATAATACCACAGTATGTTTGTACAATTGTCTGAAACACAACGATGTGTGTTCAGGAAACAAAGCCTTCCCAGGTCAAATAAGTTTAGGCCAGTGAAGTTCTGGGGGACGGCAAGAGTTCATCCTAGAAATCTGCCGTGTTTCTGGCCCTTTGGGACCAGAGCTAACTGAGTTTTGGGTCTCCAAAACCATCCAACACTGTGCTCAGTAAACGTATTGATAATCAGAAGGCAGATTTCACTTTGGAGCCCTGTCCTGGTAGACTTAGCACTGGGCCGGGTAACTTATTTCTCCTATTTCCATCCGCTGCTCTGTCTTGGGCATGAGTGGTGGTCTCTTCTGTTACCTCCTGCTGTCTGCAGCTCCCCTCCTCCTGCGCTGGGTCCCTCCTCCCACACCTTTCTTCTTAAATCACTTTTGACCATTTGGCAGCAAGAGACCTTTACATTAGCTGCAGGCACTTCGAACATCCAAGAGGGCTTTGGGCACTGTGGCCCCAGTAAATGGTTCTTTGAGGGCCAACTGACCTTGGGTACAAGCAAGTTCTTTCCAGTAAACCACAAGTCTTTGGCAGCAAAGTGTGATTCCAACATGTGTGATACATTTTCCCCATGAAATCACAAAGGGACCCAGGGAAGATTCATGAAGGATAAACTGGCCAAATTCAAGCATTTTTCCTCTACAGCTTTCCATCATGGTGCTCCACTACACAACGTTGGGTTTGTTTTGTTTTGTTTTGTTTTTTTCTTTTAGTTAAATGATCCTGTACTTGCTTTAGATTAGCTCTGTATTAATCATGACTCTTTTAATTAAAGGTGGCAGAACTCCAATCAATGTAGCTTAAGCAAAAAAAGAGAATTTGTTGGTTTCCACAGCTGGGAGGGATGGAGGAGATGCTGACTGGGGGTATGACTGACTCTGGGGACCCCAACCATGTCCTTGGGGTTTCCTGTCTCTCTGCTCTGCTTTTCCTTCTGCTTCTCTTTATTTCCTTCATTTTCTGCTCCTTCAGATTTATTTCCTCCCAGTAGATGTGACTTGGATGCCAGCCGTTTTGGGGATCACATCTTCACAGCCTGTGATCCAGCAGAGACAGAGCTTCTGTCTCTCTCTGAACATCCAGTTACAAAGTCCCAGCGTCACCTGCCCATTCTGGCTCAGGGTGATGAGTTATAATATTCAACCAGGCCGGGTCAGGGGACCTTTCCTTCCCTCTTCCCCCTTTCCTGCTCCCTACCCAGGTTTTGGGTACGTGTGGGCTGAATACCACCAGAACTACTTGGTGTTGGGAACACGCAGTTCCTCTAAGGAGGCAAAAGGCTGTTAGAAATGCAGGCGGGAAAGAATGTTGGCCTGGTTTACAGAACACATGCGCATTACAGACTGTGTCAGGAGAGGGCGGAGCTTAACAGAAACACTACAGTGAGGGAGCCAGTCCAGGGGGGCAGGTCTTACCAAGGTCACTCAAATCACTCAATATTGGTAACACTTGATGAAAGGAATTGAGTAGTCTTGCTTATTAAAACTACTATTTAACTCACCCCCACTTAAGAGAAAAGCATACACCCACATTTTCTACAAAAGCATGCATTTTTTCATCACTGACTTGCCATTGCTGATGGACCAACTCTCATCTCTCTGTCATTTTTTTTCCACAAAATATCTACCACATGGTAACTGTTGAATGCACAGTAGTTATTTCCATCACTTTGATTAAGGTTATTGTAAGAACAATCTCATTAGGTGTTTATAATAGCCTTACATGTAATAATCGTATATTGTCATTGCTCCTGTTTTCCCATGAGGAAACTGGAGCTCAGAGGCTGTGTGACTCACTGGAGATCATGCCACTAAGACTTGGTGGGAATCACAGTATCCGGGTTTGTCTAAAGCGGAAGCTCTTGATCTCTGTATAATGCGTTCAATCTCTGGTAGTTGGGAGAAGAGAGGAGAAAATTATCTTTCTCAACCTACCTCCAGTTCCAGCTCCGTAGCAGTAATTCCCACCACCATGGCCTTAGGCCCCGTGTCTCATCATACTTACAGAGCCCTCGTTATACAAGGGCCCCCTTATTTAATTTTTAAGACTGTTGAGTAGAGGATTCTGTCCTAACATCCCAATCCACTAGCATACAACAATGTTTCCCCACCGATATTTCTTGCTTAAATACAGATGCCACATTCTATTTAATTTGAAAGGCAGAAACAAGATTGGGCTAGTTTTCAATAGTTTCATTTGTCCCTGTGTGGGTACCTTTTTGTTTCCGATAATCTCCTCCTGGGCTGCGGATCATTTCAGCATTACTGAAGCTCCAGGTTGTCTCATTCTGTTGCTGCCTGTGCTTGTTCCTTCCTAACACCCACCAAGATGCTCGTCTTCATTTTGCATGTGTCATCCGCTTCAGAGCCTTGAAAGATGCAACCAAGACTTTTAAAGAAAAAATAAATATCAAATTATCTGTGGTTAAGGCAGTGACAGTGACTTTTGTTTCTCTATGTACTCGAGCCCTCGCTGATTCACATCTATATTTGAAAATGGCATTAACACTTGTAAGAAAAGGCAGCTTGTCTACTTACAAATCTTTGGATCAGTTATATACTTTAAATATCTTGCCCAGCCGGTGTGGATTAGTGGTTGAGCATCGACCCATGCACCCAGACGTCGCCAGTTCGATTCCTGATCAGGACACATGCCCAGGTTGTGAGCCCGATCCCCAGTGGGGGCACGCAGGAGGAGGCCAATTGATGTTCTTTCTCATTGATGTTTCTATCTCTGTCTCCCTCTCCCTTTCTCTCTCTCAAAAATTATTAAAGAAAAAAATTAAATACCTTACAATTTTATGCCCAGCCTGTATGGCTCGGTGGTTGAGCATTGACCCATGGACCAGTAGGTTGACAGTTTGATTCCTGGTCAGGGCACATGCCGGGGTTGCAAGTTCCATCCCCAGCAGGGCGCTTGCAGGAAGCAGTCAACTGATGTTGATGTTTTTGTCTCATCCATGTTTCCATCTCTCTCTCCCTCTCTCTAAATTCAATAAAAACATATTTAAAAATAATATCTTACAATTTATATATCAATTATGCTTCAGTGAAGCTGAGGAAAAACATCTTTTTTAAAAATTAATTTATTTTTTTATTTTTATTTTTTTATTAATAAATTTTTGTTATAGATGTTTCTCCTTTTTCCCCACTGATTCCCCCTCCTCCTCCCTCCCTGCCCTGTCCCCAGCTTTGTTGTCCATGTCCATTGTTCATGCATACATGCATATAAGTTCTGTGGTTTATCTCTCTCCCACCACCCCCTCTTCTGGGGATTGTCAGTCTGTACCCCACTTCCACGTCTCTGGGACTACCCCATTCTTTAGACTGTTATGTTCATTATATTCCACAGATAAGTGAGATCATATGATACTTGTCTTTCTCTGTTTGGCTTGTTTCACTTAGGATGTTACTTTCCAGGTCCCTCCATGTTGTCTCAAAGGATAAGAGATCTTTCTTACAGCTGCATAGTACTCCATTGTGTATATGTACCACTGCTTTTTTTTTTTTTTTTTTAATATGAATTTTTATTTATTTTTTTGTTACAGATTTTTTACCCCATTGGCACCCCCCACCCTACCCCCCCTCCACCCTGTCCCCGGCTTAGTTGTCCATGTCCATTGGTCATGCATACATGCATATAAGTTCTGTGGTTTATCTCTTCCCACCCCCCCCCCCCCCATCCCCTCTTCTGAGGGATGTCAGTCTGTGCCCTACTTCCATGTGTCTGGGTCTACTGTATTCCTCAGACTGTTATGTTCATTATATTCCGTATATAAGTGAGATCATGTGGTATTTGTCTTTTTCTGCTTGGCTTCTTTCACTTAGGATAATACTTTCCAGGTCCCTCCATGTCGTCTCAAAGGATAAGAGCTCTTTCTTTCTTACTGCTGCATAGTACTCCATTGTGTATATGTACCACAGCTTTTTTATCCATTCATCTACTGGTGGACACTTGGGCTGTTTCCAGATCTTAGCTATTGTAAATAGTGCTGCTATGAACATGGGGGTACATATATTGTTTCTGATTGGTGTTTCAGGCTTCTTAGGGTATATTCCCAGCAGTGGGATCACTGGGTCAAATGGAAGTTCAATTTTTAATTTTTTGAGGTAGCACCATATTGTTTTCCATAGCGGCTGCACCAGTCTGCATTCCCACCAGCAGTGTATTAGAGTCCCCTTTTCTCCACACAGTCGCCAACACTTGTTGTTTGATGATTTGTTGATGGCGGCCATTCTGACAGGTGTGAGGTGATACCTCATTGTTGTTTTAATTTGCATATCTCTGATGATTAGTAATGTTGAGCATTTCTTCATATGTCTCTTGGCCATTTGTATGTCCTGTTTGGAGAGGTGTCTATTCAGCTCCTCTGCCCATTTTTTAATTGGGTTCTTTGTCATCCTTTTGTGGAGTTGTATGAGCACTCTCTATATATTGGAAATTAACCCCTTATCTGATATATCATTGGCAATGATGTTCTCCCATACAGTGGGTTGCCTTTCCATTTTGATGATTGTTTCTTTTGCTGTGCAGAAGCTTTTGAGTTTGATGTAGTCCCATGTGTTCATTTTCTCCTTTATTTCTGTTGCCTTAGGTGATGTATCAGTGAAAATTCTGCTCCGTATGATGTCCGAAATTTGCCTACATTTTCTTCTAGAATTTTTATGGATTCACGGGTCACATTTAAGTCTTTTATCCATTTTGAGTTTATTTTTGTGTATGGTGTAAGTTGATGGTCTAGTTTCATTTTTTTGCATGTAGCTGTCCAATTTTCCCAACACCATTTATTAAAGAGGCTGTCTTTACCCCACTGTATGCTCTTGCCGCCTTTGTCAAATATTAATTGAGCGTATTGCCTTGGGTCCATTTCTGGGTTTTCAGTTCTGTTCCACTGGTCTATATGCCTGTTCTTGTGCCAGTACCAGGCTGTTTTGGTTACAGTCGCTTTGTAGTATAACCTGATATCTGGTATTGTGATCCCACCTACTTTGTTCTTCTTTTTCAAGATTGCTGTGGCTATTCGGGGTCTTTTTTGGTTCCATATGAACTTTTGAAGTATTTGTTCTAGTTCTGTGAAATATGTCGTTGGTATTTTGATGGGGATTGCATTGAATCTATAGATTGCTTAGGGTAGTATGGACATTTTAATTATGTTAATTCTTCCAATCCATGAACAGGGTTAGTTTCTGTCCATTGAGTATGATGTTGGCTGTAGGTCTTTCATATATGGCCTTTATTATGTCGAGATATGATCCCTCTATTCCTACATTGCTGAGCGTTTTTATCAGAAATGGATGTTGGATTTTGTCGAATGCTTTTTCAGCATCTATTGATATGATCATGTGGTTTTTATTCTTCATTTTGTTTATGTGGTGTATCACGTTTATTGATTTGCGAATATTGTACCAGCCTTGCATCCCTGGAATGAATCCCACTTGGTCATGGTGAATAATTTTTTTGATGTATTTCTGGATCCGATTTGCTAATATTTTGTTCAGGATTTTGGCGTCTATGTTCATCAGGGATATTGGCCTGTAGTTTTCTTTCTTCGTAGTGTCTTTTTCTGGTTTTGGAATTAGAATTATGCTGGCCTCATAGAACGTGTTTGGAAGTCTTCCTTCTTCTTGAATTTTTTGAAATAGTTTGAGGAGAATGGGTGTTAGTTCTTTTTTGAATGTTCGGTAAAACTCCCCCGTGAAACCATCTGGGCCTGGGCTTTTGTTTGCTGGGAGAGTCTTGATTACTTCTTCAATTTCCTTAGTTGTTATTGGTCTGTTCAAGTTTTCTATCTCTTCCGGGAATAGTTTTGGGAGACTGTGTGTTTCTAGAAATTTGTCCATTTCGCTTAGGTTGTCGAATTTGTTGCCATATAGTTGTTCATAGTAGTTGTTAACGATCTTTTGTATTTCCGTGGTGTTGGTTGTTACTTCTCCTCTTTCATTTCTGATTTTGTGTATTTGGGTTCTCTCTCTTTGTTTCTTGGTGAGTCTAGCTAAGGGTCCATCAATCTTGTTTATCTTTTTGAAAAACCAGCTCTTTGTTTCATTGATCCTTTGAATTGTTTTTTTGGTCTCTATGTCATTTATTTCTGCTCTGATCTTTACTATTTCCTTCCTTCTACTTGCTCTGGGGTTTTCTTTTTGTTTGCTTTCTAATTCTTTAAGTTGTGAGGTTAGACAGTCAATTAGAAATTTTTCTTGTTTTTTGAGGTAGGCCTGTAGTGCTATGAACTTCCCTCTCAGAACTGCTTTTGCTGCATCCCATAGATTTTGTGTTGTTGTGTCTTCATTTTCATTGGTTTCCAGGAAGTTTTTAATTTCTTCCTTGATCTCGTCGGTGACCCATTCATTGTTTAATAGCATGCTATTTAGCCTTCATGTGTTGAAATGTCTTTGCATGTTCTTGTTGCAATTGATTTCTAGTTTCATGCCATTGTGATCTGAGAAGATGCTTGATATGATTTCAATCTTCTTGAACTTGTAGAGATTTAGTTTGTGTCCTATCATGTGGTCTATCTTTGAGAATGTCCCATGTGCACTTGAGAAGAATGTGTATTCTGTAGTTTTGGGGTGTAATTCTCTGTAGATATCTATTAAATCCATTTGGTCTAGTGCTTCATTTAGAGTCTCTGTTTCCTTGCTAATTTTTTGCCTAGAGGATCTATCCAGTGCTGTCAACGGGGTGTTGAAGTCCCCTGCTATGATTGTATTGTTGTCGATTTCTCCTTGGAAGTCCTCCAGAAGATTTTTAATATATTTTGGTGCTCCTATATTGGGTGCATATATGTTTATCAAGGTTATATCTTCCTGTTGGATAGATCCTTTCAATATTATGTAGTGGCCGTCTTTGTCTCTAGTTATGGTCTTCATTTTGAAATCTATTTTATCAGATATGAGAATTGCTACCCCAGCTTTTTTTTGCTTTCCATTTGCTTGGAAAATTTTTTTCCATCCCTTCACTTTCAACCTATGTGAGTCTTTTGTTGAGAGGTGGGTCTCTTGTAAACAACATATAGATGAGTCATGCTTTCTTATCCAATCAGCTACTCTGTCTCTCTTTATGGGAGCATTCAATCCATTAACGTTTAAGGTGATTATTGATATGTACTTTTTTATTGCCATTTTTGTTTAGTGTGGTTCTATTTTTCTTTCCATTTCTACTGCTAATTACAGCAGTCCTTTTAACATTTCTTGCAGTGCTGGTTTGGTGCTAATGTATTCCCTTAGCCTTTTTTTGTCTGGGAAGCTCTTTATTTGATCTTCTATTTTGAATGATAGCCTTGCTGGGTAGAGTAGTCTTGGATTCAGATTCTTGTTTTTCATGACTTTGATTACTTCATGCCATTCTCTTCTGGCCTGTAGTGTTTCTTGTGAGAAGTCAGCTGAGAGCCTTATGGGGTTCCCTTTGTAGGTAACCTGTTGCTTATCTCTTGCTGCTTTTAGGATTCTCTCTTTATCTTTAATTTGTGGCATTTTAATTACTATGTGTCTTGGTGTGGGCCTGTTTGGGTTCTTCTTTCTTGGGACTCTCTGTGCTTCTCGAACTTGAATGCCTTCTTCCTTCACCAAATTAGGGAAGTTTTCACTCACTATTTTTTTGAATATATTCTCTATCCCTTGCTCATTTTCTTCTTCTTCGGGGACTCCTATGATGCGAATATTATTACGTTTCCAGTTGTCCCATAGTTCTCTTAAGCTGTCTTCCTGTTTTTTAATAGTTTTTTCCTTTTGTTTTTCTGATTGGTTGATTTTTTCTACCCTGTCTTCTAATTCACTGATCCGGTCCTCAGCTTCCCCTACTCTGCTTTTTAAACCTTCCAATGTGTTTTTCATTTCGGATATGTCATTTTTTATCTCTTCTTGTTGGTTTTTAATTTCCAATTGGCTTATTTTCAGTGTCTCTATGTCCTTACTCATGCTGTTCAGCTTCCTCAAGATCATGGCTCTGAATTCTAGCTCTGTTAACATGCCTAATTGCTCCACATTGATCTCATCTTCGGTGGAGGTGTCTTGCTCTTTCATTTGGCTTCTGTTTCTGTGTTTCACCATTTTGGCTATCACTGTGGGCTTTGGAGCCTGTCAAGTTCTCCCTGTGGGTGTTGGTGTTCTGCTGTTTGTGGCTCCCTCTCCTGTGTTTAGATGAGCGAGGGAGGACCCACGTTGAACACCACTGTCAAGTCTTACTTTCCTGGTTAAAGTTGCCAGCCCAGGAAACGTACTGTTATCCTCTAGCTTTTTGCCTGGAGGCTAGCAGTCTAGGTTACTTGATGAGTTTTGGGTTGTCAGTTGATTGAAAAACTCCCTCTGGTGCTCAGCCACGGGACTTTCAGGAGGGTGGGGCAGATGCTGGTTGTTAGTGAGCCTCAATTAGCACTTCAATGGCCCACAGGGTGGGGTTGGATCTCCGAGGGAGGGGCTGCTGCCTCTCCTCAGAGCCCTGGGAAGGAGCAATGTGGCCACAGTCCTGAGTGGCTGCACTCAGCCAAAGCTCTGAGCGCCCTCCAAACCCCGAGTGTCCCAACTCAGTTCCAGTCCAGTCCGCCCTCCCTCCGCCGGAGCCCAAGGTGAGTGGCTGTGGCTGTTTCAGCCTCTGTCCCGGCTGCGCTGTGGAGCCGCCTGGGAGTGTGACCCGAGGGCGCCGCTTACAGCTGAGGCTGCTGCCGAGCTGCCGACCGTGGGCTCCCAGCCCCGTCTCGCGCCTTCGCAAGCCTACCGGGATGGAGTCAGTGTCCCTCGTTGTATGGTCCTCGCAAGCTGCCTTTCTGTTGGTTTTTCCCGTCGATTTGTCTGTGTTATAGTTGTAATTCCAGTTTGGTTCTGGGAGACGGTCTGTGTAACTTCGTTCACTCCGCCGCCATTTTTCGGTCACCACTGCTTTTTTATCCATTCGTCTACTGATGGACACTTGGGCTGTTTCCAGATCTTAGCTATTGTAAATAGTGCTGCTACAAATATGGGGGTACATATATTCTTTCTGATTGGTGTTTCAGGTTTCTTAGGGTATATTCCTAGAAGTGGGATCACTGGGTCAAATGAAAGTTCAATTTTTAACTTTTTGGGGTAAAACCATATTGTTTTCCATAGTGGCTGCACCAGTCTGCATTCCCACCAGCAGTGTATTAGAGTCCCCTTTTCTTCACACCCTTGCCAACACTTATTGTTTGATGATTTGTTGATGGCAGCCATTCTGACAGGTGTGAGGTGATATCTCATTGTTGTTTTAATTTGCATCTCTCTGATGATTAGTGACGTTGAGCATTTCTTCATATGACTCTTAGCCATCTGTATGTCCTGTTTGGAGAGGTGTCTATTTAATTCCTCTGCCCATTTTTTAATTGGGTTCTTTGTCTTGCTTTTGTTGAGTTGTATGAGCATATATTGGAAATTAACCCCTTATCTGATATATCATTGGCAATTATGCTCTCCCATACAGTGGGTAGCCTTTCTGTTTTGATGATTGTATCTTTCACTGTGCAGAAGCTTTTGAGTTTGATGTAGTCCCCTGTGTTCATTTTCTCCTTTGTTTCTGTTGATTAGGTGATGTATCAGTGAAAATTCTGCTGCTTATGATGTCTGAAATTTTGTTGCCTACAGTTTCTTCTAGAATTTTTATGGATTCATGAGTCACATTTAAGTCTTTTATCTATTTTGAGTTTATTCTTGTGTAGGGTGTAAGTTGATGGTCTAGTTTCATTTTTCTACATGTAGCTGTCCAGTTTTCCCAACACCATTTATTAAAGAGGCTGTCCTTACTCCACTGTATGGTCTTGCCACCTTTGTCAAATATTAATTGAGCATATTGCCTTGGGTCCATTTCTGGGTTCTCTGTTCTGTTCCACTGGTCTATATGCCTATTCTTGTGCCAGTACCAGGCTGTTTTGATTACAGTGGCTTTGTAGTATAACCTGAAATCTGGTATTGTGATCCCTCCAATTTTGTTCTTCCTTTTCAAGATTGCTGTGGCTATCCGAGGTCTTTTTTGGTTCCATATGAACTTTTGAAGTACTTGTTCTAATTCTGTGAAGTATGCCATTGGTATTTTGATGGGGATTGCATTGAATCTATAGATTGCTTTGGGTAGTATGGACATTTTAATGATGTTAATTATTCAATCCATGAACAGGGTATGTACTTCCACTTTTTTATATCTTCCTCTATTTCTTTTTTTCAATGACCTGTAGTTCCTTCAAATAGGTCCTTTATTTCTTTGGTTAAGTTTATTCCTAGGTATCTTAATTTTTTTGCCGCAATGGTAAATGGGATTGTTTTCTTAGTTTCTCTTTCTGTGAGTTCATCATTAGCGTATAAGAATGCCATCGATTTCTTGATGTTAATTTTGTATCCTGCTACTTTTCCAAATTCATTTATTAAGTCTAGTAAATTTTTGATAGAGTCTTTGGGGTTTTCTACGTATAGTATCATGTCATCTGCAAACAATGACAGTTTCACTTCCTCCTTTACAATTTGGATCCCTTTTATTTTTTCTTCCTGTCTGATTGCTGTGGCTAAGACTTCCAGTACTATGTTAAATAAGAGTGGTGAAAGTGGGCATCCTTGCCTTGTTCCTGTTCTTAAGGAAAATGCTTTTAGTTTTTTCCCATAGAGTAGGATGTTGGCTGTAGGTCTTTCATATATAACCTTTATCATGTGTAGATATGATCCCTCTATTCCCACATTGCTGAGTGTTTTTATGAGAAATGGATGCTGGATTTTGTCGAAGGCTTTTTCGGCATCTATTGATTTAATCATGTGTTTTTTAATCTTCATTTTATTTATGTGGCGTATCACGTTTATTGATTTGTGAATATTGTACCAGCAATGAATCCCTGGGATTAATCCCACTTGGTCAGGGTGGATAATTTTTTTGGTGTATTGCTGGATCCGATATGCTAGTATTTTGTTCAGGATTTTGGCGTCTATGTTCATCAGGGATATTGGCCTGCAGTTTTCTTTCTTTGTAGTGTCTTTTTCTGATTTTGGAATTAGAATTATGCTGGCTTCATAAAACGAGTTTGGAAGTCTTCCTTCTTCTTGAATTTTTTGAAATAGTTTGAGAAGAATGGGTGTTAGTTCTTCTTTGAATGTTCGGTAAAACTCCCCCGTGAAGCCATCTGGGCCTGGGCATTTGTTTGCTGGGAGAGTCTTGATTACCTCTTCAATTTCTTCTGTTGTTATTGGTCCGTTCAAGTTTTCTATCTTTTCCCGGTCCAGTTTTGGGAGACTATGTGTTTCTAGAAATTTATCCATTTCGCTTAGATTGTCGAATTTGTTGCCATATAATGGTTCAGAGTAGTTGTTAATGAACTTTTGTATTTCTGTGGTGTCAGTTGTTACTCCTCCTCTTTCATTTCTGATTTTGTGTATTTGGGTTCTCTCTCTTTGTCTTGGTGAGTCTAGCTAAGGGTCCATCAATTTTGTTTATCTTTTTGAAAAACCAGCTCTTTGTTTCATTGATCCTTTGAATTGTTTTTTTGGACCCTATGTCATTTATTTCTGCTCTGTTCTTTACTATTTCCTTCCTTCTACTTGCTCTGAGGTTTTCTTTTTGTTTGCTCTCTAGTTCTTTAAGTTGTGAGGTTAGATAGTCTATTAGAGATTTTTCTTGTTTTTCGAGGTAGGCCTGTAGTGCTATGAACTTCCTTCTCAGAACTGCTTTTGTTGCATCCCATAGATTTTGTGTTGTTGTGTCCATTTTCATTGGTTTCCAGGAAGTTTTTAATTTCTTCCTTGATCTCCTCGGTAACCCATTCATTGTTTAATAACATGCTATTTAGCTTCCATGTGTTCAAATGTCTTTGTATATTCTTCTTGCAATTGATTTCTAGTTTCATGCTATTGTGATCTGACAAGATGCTTGATATGATTTCAGTCTTCTTGAACTTGTAGAGACTTGGTTTGTGCCCTAACATGTGGTCTGTCTTTGAGAATGTCCCATGTGCACTTGAGAGGAATGTGAATTCTGTAGTTTTGGGGTGTTCTCTGTAGATATCTATTAAATCCATTTGGTCTAGTGCTTCATTTAGAGTCTCTGTTTCCTTGCTAATTTTTTGTCTAGAGGATCTATCCAGTGATGTCAACGGGGTGTTGAAGTCCCCTGCTATGATTGTATTGGTATCGATTTCTCCTTTGAAGTCCTCCAGAAGATTTTTAATATATGTTGGTGCTCCTATATTGGGTGCATATATGTTTACCAAGGTTATATCTTCCTGTTGGATAGAACCTTTCAATATTATGTAGTGGCCTTCTTTGTCTCTAGTTATGACCTTCATTTTGAAATCTATTTTATCAGATACGATTATTGCTACTCCAGCTTTTTTTTTCCTTTCCGTTTGCTTGGAAGATTTTTTTCCATCCTTCACTTTCAACCTATGTGAGTCTTTTGTTGTGAGGTGGGTCTCTTGTAAACAACATATAGATGAGTCATGCTTTCTTATCCAATCAGCTACTCTGTGTCTTTTTATGGGAGCATTCAATCCATTTACATTTAAGGTGGTTATTGATATGTACTTATTTATTGCCATTTTTGTTTAGTGTGGTTCTATTTTTCTTCCTATTTCTCCTGCTAATTACAGCAGTCCTTTTAACATTTCTTGCAGTGTTGGTTTGGTGCTAATGTATTCCCTTAGCCTTTTTTTTGTCTGAGAAGCTCTTTATTTGACCTTCTACTTTGAATGATAGTCTTGCTGGGTAGAGTAGTCTTGGATTCAGATTCTTGTTTTTCATGACCTTGATTACCTCATGCCATTCCCTTCTGGCCTGTAGTGTTTCTGTTGAGAAGTCAGCTGAGAGCCTTATGGGGTTTCCTTTGTAGGTAACCTGTTGCTTCTCTCTTGCTGCTTTTAGGATTCTCTCTTTGTCTTGAATTTTTGGCACTTTGATTACTATGTGTCTTGGTGTGGGCTTGTTTGGGTTCTTCTTACTTGGGGCTCTCTGTGCTTCTTGAAATTGAATACCTCCTTCCTTCACCAAATTAGGGAAGTTTTCTGTCACTATTTCTTCAAATATCTTCTCTAACCCTTACTCATTTTCTTCTTCTTCGGGGACTCCTATGCTGCGAATGTTATTACGTTTCCAGTTGTCCCACAGTTCTCTTAAGCTGTTTTCCTGTTTTTTAATTATTTTTTCCTTTTGGTTTTCTGATTGATTGATTTTTTTCTACCCTATCTTCTAATTCACTGATCCAGTCCTCAGCTTCCTCTAATCTGCTATTTAGACTTTCCAATGTGCTTTTTATTTCTGATATGTCATTCTTCTTTTCTTCTTGGTGGTTTTTAAATTCCAGCTGGTTGATTTTCAACATTTCTATGTATTTACGCATGGTGCTTATGTCCTTACACATGCTGTTGAGCTTCCTCAAGATCATGGCTCTGAATTCTAGTTCTGTTAACTTGCTTAACTCCACCTCATTTATCTCATCTTTGGTAGAGGTCTCTTGTTCTTTCATTTGGCTTTTGTTTCTGTTTTTCACCATTTTGGCTATCACAGTGGTCTTTGGAGTCTGCCAAATTTTCCCTGTGGGTGTTGGTGTTCTGCTGTTTGTGGCTCCCTCTCCTGGGTTTGGATGAGGCGAGGGCCCACTTTAAACACCACTGTCAAGTCTTAACTTTCCTGGTTAGAGTTGCTAGCCCAGGGAATGGTCGTTATCCTCTAGCTTTTTTGCCTGGAGGCTATTAGTAGTGGTCACCTGAAGAACCTTGGTTTCTGAGTTGCCTGAAAAACTCCCTCAGGTGCTCAGTGTAAGAGGATTTCCTGAGGGTGGGGCAGATGCTGGTTGTTAATGGGCCTCAATTAGCATTTCAATGGCTACCAGGTGGGGTTGAATCTCCGAGGGAGGGGCCGCCGCCTCTCCCCAGGGCCCTGGGAAGGAGTAAGATGACCACAGTCCTGCGTGGTTGCACTCAACAAAAGCTCTGAGCACCCTCCAAATCCCGAGTGTCCCCACACAGTTCCAGTCCAGTCCGCCCTCCCTCTGCCGGAGCCCAAGGTGAGTGGCTGCTGCCAATTTAGCCTCTGTCCCGGCTCTGCGCCGTGGAGCCGCCTAGGACTTTAACTTGAGGGTGCTGCTCCCAGCTAAGGGCGGCCAAGTCTTTGGCAGCTCCCAGCCAAGGGCGTAGCACCCAGCCCAGGCAGCCACAGGTCCCAGCAGAGGCCATAGGACCCAGCCAAGGGAGCAGCTTCCAGCCGAGTCCGCTGGTCCCAGCCGTGTCCGCAGGTCCCAACCCAGGCTGCTGCGGACCGTGGGCTCCCGGCCCCGTCTCGTGTCCTTATAAGCCTACCAGGATTGAGTCAGTGTCCCTGGTTATGTGGTCCTCCAACCTGCTTTTCTGTTGCTTTTTCCTGACGATTTGTCTTTATTTTCATTGTAATTCCAGTTTGGGTCTGGGAGATGGTCTGTGTAGCTCCATTCACTCCACTGCCATTTTTTCTCCACATTCGGAAAATCATCTTTGAATTGCAGAATTCAGTAGGAGCCAGGAGTTTCTGTGCCGGGTCTCTTCTTCGGACCTTCATAGTTCTTTCCCTTCCTTCCCTGGCTCTCCTAGTCTTTGTCATTTCTCAGGTTCCTCTGATGTATTAGGATGTTTCAACTGCAAGTGACAACTTACCTAGTAAGGACACTTGTCTCATGGGTCAGGAAACCTCCACAGGGTCAGTTCTGGGTTGGTTAATTGAGTAGTTGGGGTCACGTCCCTCTGTTCTGCTCTTCTCCTCAGGTGGCTCGGTCCTCAGGCGTGTCCTCCTGCTGCAACTGGCTTCAGATCCTAGATGTCACATTATCCAAGTGGCAAACAGCAATGGACACTTGTGTGTCTCACTCTCCCCATCAGCCAGGGCCCTCACTTCTCCGTTGCCAGAGCTGCATCCCAGGCCCGTGTCTCCGTCCTGCAGGAGGTGTGGAATACCTTTCACAGGCTAATCAGGATGTTTACCCTGTGGTGGGCAGAGGCCCCACCCCAAACAGGTAACCACATGGAGTGTGAAGACTAAAATACCTAGTTCTTTCACTAAAAGGAGCGGGGATGCACCAGGTGGTGGCTGTCTCATTATCTCTTGGGCAGACTCCTTGGTGTGGCTCATGGCCTTCACTGTAGCCAGAAGGTGGTAAGTAATTTCTCTTTGACCTGCATTCCTTTGAGAATCAGAGGGAAATTCCAAAAGTCTGGTTAGCCACTCCATTCAAGTGTACAGATCTTCCTTTGGATAACCTATATCCCTCTGGTCATAAACCACTTAGCATTCCACCAGCTCTTTCTTGGAAATAGCAGATGACTTTTTAGTCCACCTCCTTCATCCCTTTGACTGTGTCCAGGCCACCGGAACCCTCCCCAGAGTTAGTGGAATGAACAATGACCATGCCAATGGACCTCATTCTCTGGGGCATGCTATGGGCATATTTTAGGGCCATTGTTTTTTTGTATTATGTCTTATGTGAACACAACTCCTCAGTGAAAAGTCAGACAAATACATTAAGCCCTCACTTGGCATGGGGTTGTCCAACTGTCAAAATGACCATGTCAACTGGAACCACACAAAATGATCTTAATAATTAATGGGAACATTTACTATTGTTCGGTGACCTTGAAAATGTTCTATCAAAACATTAAAAGCTCTCTTGCTGTTACTTATAAATGTATAAAGAAATGGGAAAAAATAGTAAAACTAATATTTACTAAATACAGTGCTACTTAAACATTAGAAACATCAAAAATCAACATATTTTATGTCTTAGAAAAAAGTTTAAAGAGTCATCTAAACAGTGCCTTCTTCTCGTCAAATAACATATAATACTGAGTGACCATCTTTTCTGTGGCTTGGTGGATTGTCATACTTCTTCCTAAGTTTGGATTAGCTTCCAACATTTTATTCTTTGCACTTGCAATGCTGTGAAATAGCTCCAAGTTCCTTTCTTGACAGCGCCAATTTCCCTGGGACATCTTCCTCCTTTCCTCATTCATAAGTCACTGTCATGAAGTTCCTTGGGCTGCCTGTCCAGGGTCCCTCCAATAACGGTGGTCAACAGCTCGCCTCAGCTGTTACTGTTCTATTCAATCTCCACTCACCTTTCACTTCTGTGATTTCCTTTCTCCGTGTTGGCCAAAGTCCCCCTTTGATGATTCCTTTTTTTTTTTTTTTTAAATCAATTTATTTTGGTTACAGATGTTTCTCCTCCCCCCTCCCCCCACTGACACCCTCCTCCCCACTCCACAGTGTTGTTGTCCATGTCCATTTGTTATACTTACATGCATATAAGTTCTTTGGTTTATCTCTTCCCTCCACCCCCTCCTCTGAGGTTTGTCAGTCTGATCCCTACTTCTGTGTCTCTGGGTCTGTTTTGTTCATCAGCTTATTTTGATCATTATATTCCACAAATAAACGAGATCATGTGGTACTTATCATTCTCTGATTGGAGTATTTCACACAGCATAATACTCTCCAGGTTCTTCCATTTTGTCACAAAGGATAAGAGATCTGTCTTATAGCTGCATAATGTTCCATTGTGTGTATGTATCACAGCTTTTTTATCCACTCATCTGTTGATGGGCACATGGGTTGTTTCCAGATCTTTGCTATTGTAAATAATGCTGCTGTGAACATAGGGGTGCGTATATTCTTTCTGATTGGTGTTTCAGGCTTCTTAGGGTATATTCCTAGAAGGGGGATCACTGGGTCAAATGGCAGTTCCATTTTTAACTTTTTGAGGAAACACCATATTGTTTTCCATAGTGGCTGCACCAGTCTGCATTCCCACCAGCAGTGTACTAGAGTCCCCTTTTCTCCACACCCTCGCCAACACTTGTTTGATGATTTGTTGATGGCGGCCATTCTGACAGGTGTGAGGTGATACCTCATTGTTGTTTTAATTTGCAGCTCTCTGATGATTAGTGACGTTGAGTTTTTTTTTTAAATGTCTTTTGGCCATTTATATGTCCTGTTTGGAGAGGTGTCCTTTTGTAAAATGTCCCAGTGTTTTATTACAGAGAGACCAGGAGGTAGCACAACTTCAAGGTTTGCTCGCTGTGCATGAACCAAATACATGAGCGGTGACCAATGTCGCCCAGACTTTGAAAGGCATGACATGACTGGTCACTGACCGTGGGCATATCTGTTAATTACATAGTGATTTATGGACTGCAGAGCTGGCAGCAAAGTTTGCACGTTACTCAATTATTCACAGTTAATATACTGTTGTAACTGAAAATTGGACTGTGTTGTTGGGGGACTTGTTATTGAACTAAATCGTGGTGGCTAAAAAAAAATCCATACACTGGATTTCAGAACCGCGCAGAGTGAAGGCTGGTGAAGGCTGCTGGACTGGGAGCCGGGACACATCTGCTCACTGGCCGCTACTAGAAGTACTGCTTTCAGCTCTGTCTTCAGAGACACCCCAGACCAGCCCCTACCAGTGCCTGTGAAGCAGGCGGAGTGCCCAGTTTCAGCAGATGCCCATCCCTGGATGGTGTACCTGGTCTCTAGCTTAGGAAAGGACGTGCTTTTAGCCTGGGTCTGTGCAGCACGAAGACTGGAAAGAGCTGTTAATTAGGGAGGTGCTGCCGAGGAGCCAGAACGCCATTAGCAAGTTTAATAAGCGAAATGACTGCCCAGGTGTCAATCAAAGATGGTAAAGGGAATGAATATGTAGCCTACAGGTTTTCCTCTCTCTCTGTTTCTGGTCCTTTGGTAAAAATGAGAATTCACTTTCTTTGTGTGCTTTAGCCTTCAGAATCAAATCTAATCCAATCTAATGAAGGGAATGCTGGGAGAATCCCTCTACATCTCTGGCACTGCCTTGCGGTAGGACCTCACAGAGAAATCCTCACCTGTGTTCACCTGCACTACGGGTACATTGCAGGCCCCTTTGACACCCTCAGAGGTGAATTTCATCTTCACTTCCAAGTGGTCTGAAATATGAGGAAAATTTTGGACTTGCTGACCTGGAGCTTATTAAGATACCACCCTCTTTATAGTAAGAATAGAGAGTATAAGCTTCTGTTTTGGTGTGTGTGTCTGCTTAGTTATATGCTTCCTTTTATGTGACAAAGAGAACTATTAGGTTTGGGGAAGAGCACAGCTTTTGAAATCAGTAGGGATGAGTTAGAACCCAGCCTCGATCACTGACTGTACTTGGGACGTTTTACATCATCTCACCGAGAGTGAATTCAACGTATGGTGGCTACTGTCACAAACTGATGATCATAAGCTGATGTGTGTAAAACATTTCACATGTTAACTGGGGCACTGAATGTACTCGAAGTGCTAATTTTATAACCTAGCGATTGTCCTTTCTACTTTAGCTCCTAGTAATCTCAGAGACAAGTCTATTGGTCAGTTGCAATGATTAGTCGATCGTAAATGTCCGGGATAGCTAGATTTCTGCTCTATTAAACTAGTTTTCCATTTTTGTGTGTGGTTTTACTCTCAATTGTTTCCTTCGGATGTGCTTTGATACCAGGAACCTGCTCCCAAATCATCTGTAGATGCAGGTGGGGGTGCAAGCAGAATGAATGAATGAGTGAATGGTCACGTGTCCATTTTACTCCCAGGGTGTACACATCTTTCTGTCCTCTCATCCGGCCAGGTAAGCTGTTGTGATGTACAGCGACATCCTTCAGCCTGTGGAGGGCTTTGCCTCGGAAATAATCCAATGTGCCCTGCTGTCGTGTTGTTTAAAGTGTGGTCCAAACCGCCTACATCCAGTTTACCTGGGGTGTTTTATTAAATGTGGGGCGTCCCTGGCTCCAGCACAGGCCACTGAACCAGACTCTGTAGTGAGGCCTGAGTGGGCTGACCACGTAAACTGGCTTGCTCCCGCGAACTTGAGTTCCTTTCATTCCAGAAGTTTCCCTGCTTTCACCATAAACACAGTGGGCAGGCACTCCAGGCCTGAAGCTTTGGTTTTCACCGGTGCCTCCCCATCTCCCACCCCCCCACGATTCTTATGCAAGTTAACGTTTGAGAATCACCATTCTTAGTGTAGTGTAAGGACTGCAGGGGTGAGACTTTTAGTAACAGTGAGTGTGGTGGGGGCAGAAAACCACTCTGAGATGTTGTTCATAATTAGGACAGGTCCTGAAAGTCACACATGGCTCCTCCTCACTCTCCACTGACTATGACGTAACTACCTGAACACACGTCAGGGAGGGAGGCTGGGCTACGGAAACTTGACTCTCAGCAGCCCTGTCCTCAGCTGGTAAGTGGGGTTCTGTTCATACGGAGGAGACTCAGAAAATGATGGATTTGGGATGACAACAGTCTTTTCCTACACACTGTTTCCTCAAAACTCAGATGGTCTCCTCCTTGTATTGAAGAAAGGAAGTGGTTGGGAAAATTCACACTAAGGCGAGAAGGACTCAAGGACGAGGCTGAAGAGGACAGAGGCTGCGGGAAGACATGGAGCAGGATGCTGAGCACCTGAAGAGATGGTTGGAGGGCTCCTATGGAGAGAACGATGCAGAAGAAGGAAGCTGGGGAAGAAAAGGCAAACTCTGCCAATTTCCCAGTTTTGCCAAGATCAGTTCCATCCCACAAGTTCATTCTGTCCTGTAATGTTGAGAATAAATGTGCGTAGGTGCATCTCTGTCTCTTGCACTAGGAGTGAATAGAATTCCCACACCAGATGCTGTGCGGTTGCGTCACAATGCAGATTGGCCCAGTCCCACCATATTGAGTTCCCTGCCAGTTGTCTCTTCTTTAACGAATGAAACCCACAGAAACCTCAGAGGCCTTGCTCCTACATCACCAGTGTCAACAGTATAGGTTTCAGGTCTAATGGGGGGGATGGCGTTGGTCAAGTCCAGCCCCTGGTGGTGGCTTCCTCCAAATTCTGCCCTCTCAGTCTCTTCCTGGGCTGAAAATAGTTGATGATGTCACACTCATCATCCTGAGAACTGATGGAGCCTCAGAGGCCATGCAGGTGAGCTCGTCTGAAGATGCAAAACTGAGGACGAGAGAGGAACAGTTCAGTCGCTTCTGATGGAGCTGAGCCTAGAACTCGGGTCTCGTCACTCCCAGGCTCTGCTTTCGGCCACGCCAGGCAGATTTCGGCTTTCCAGCCTGCCTTTCACTAGGCGTGCTCCTTCCATAATTTATAGTAAAACCAGCAATTGTGCCCTGGCCAGTTTGCTCAGTGGTTAGAGCACCGGCCTGTGGCCCAAAGAGTCACGTGTTCGACTCTGGTCAAGGGCACATACCTCGGTTGCGGTTTGATCCCTAGCCCTGGTCAGGGTCGTACAGGAGGCAACCAGTTGATGGGTCTTTCTCCCCCTTCCCTCCCACTCTATCTGAAAATCGATGAAAAGAGATCCTCGGGTGAGGATTAAAACAAACCAACCCCCCCCCCCCGCCATTATCTGCTTTATTAGACCTTCCCTACTCTAAAAGAAAGGCTCAGAGAGCTGCAGCCCACCCACGCAGTGGAAAAAGGGGTCGTGTGGGCCTCCTGGGTGGGCCCAGAGAAGTAGCAGAACCCGGCGGGCGGCTCAGGACCCGACTGTACCTCGTCCCCATCCCGGCACCATCGCGGAGTGTGAGTCCGCATCGCGCCCACAGGTCTGAGCCCCGGCAGTGGATTTAGACTAATTGATTAGCTTGGGGAAGCCCTCGTGTTGATTTTTACAACCTCCAGAAATAAATACCATATGAATTCAATGTGATTAATGTGGACACAAATGCCAAAGAAAGTAATAAAGATTTGACACTTATTAAAAAAGTGTTGCCAGAAAAATATGAATGATTGCTTTAATATAAGCGCCGTGTGACGCGCGTCCCTCGGCTTTGCTTTGATTTCCCCGTAGATAGGCTGATGTGCATGCCATACCCTCGTGAAGCAAATGAAAAATTATATTTGAAATTAAATTCTGAAAAGGAGTTGCGATTGTTTTCATTATAAGTCACCTGGTGCGGTTCCTGAGCAAGATGGGCCCTCAGGCCCTGACGAATTGGGGTCCAACATTGACATGGGACTGGGAGCCAAAGCTGGGGTCGTAGCTTCGCAACACACACTGGTGTCTGCGCTCGACTCCCGCGGGGAAGAATATATTCATTATAAATTGTTATGAAATGCTACAGCAGGTGGAGAACCGTCTTTATTCCAGCATCCACAGGCCTTCCAGCTACATAAATTCTATTAAACCTAATGGGATTCTTATGATTAAAGCATCATGCTCCAAATCCGGAGGATGCTCTTTAGTACAGACGATGAGGGAGCCCCTGAGGTCTAGTGGGTAAATAATCTATATATTAAATAGCCCTTAACTCATCATTAAAACTCAAAAAGTCTCCGCCATCACATGGACTGAAACCACACTAGCCATACCGAGGTAACTGGCAACCCTTTCTAATTCAGCACAGTTGAGATAACACAGTTGTTTTTTCTACCTTCCACCCATTCCACAGCTTGGGTTTTTCATCTCAGTTAAGGACGCCAATACCCACCGGATATTCCTTCTTTCTCCCCATTCTCAATGGAGGCAGACATCACTCGTCATCTCGGCACCATCTCCTGCTGACCTTGGATATGACACAGTTGCTTTTCACCCAGGACTCTAGCCCACACTTCCTGTTCATAAGATTAGTCCTCAGGGAGAAACATTTTTCTTCCTCCTTATATCTTTTTTCATTATCTACACTTTGATCCATCACAGTGCAGTGGATCCTACCTTCTATATAGCTCTCTCATTTACATTTTCTTCCCTCATTGTTGTCATCCTCCTTCAAGACCCTTCAAAGTCTCCCCATCACCTTCTGGAAATGGTCTAAGCTCCTTAACCTAGTAATAGAGATCCTGAACAATCCTGCTTGCCCTAACCTTCCAGCCTCGCCTTCCGTTAGCCCCTCTCTACGCTGGTTGCCGAGCCATTCTTAACGAAATGGAGTTCTCTGAATTCAGCAGGCTGATGTCAAGCCACTGTGCCTTTGCTTCTGTGCCCCAAGCTTGAAAGTCTTCCCCCTGCAGTCAGGTTCTTACCCAACAGCCCACCCTCAGCTGCTCTAGAAGACTTTCCTGCCCCATCTCTTCCTTTACGTCTCTGCTGTGCTCTGATCAGACCTTAATCATAGCTGTTGCCAGAGCCAAGTTCTCTTCTATTGATGGCGATGCTACATTTGATCCTTTAGGTAAGAGGATGACCTCCAAGTTTTACCATTGTCCACTTCACCTTTGTAATTAATGAGAGATCTGTGGGGCAGCACTCTGTGGATGTCCTGTTCTCTGCCAATATTTTACACAGTAGTTTAGCAGATACTGATATCTTGGCCTGAACCAATTATTACCTCAACAGACATTGAAAAATGCTGATTTTCTATTTTCACCCTTTCTTACATTTATTAGCTACTATTGTTATAAAGACAATGACTTTCCTTCTTTGTCTGTCTCTCTCCAAATAATCAAATACTTTTAAAAAGGTCATTCAAGGTATTATAATCCTTTACCATTGTTATTTGTTTCTGATGCCTAAATGGTTCAGAATTTGGCCAGTGGAACTATGTAAGTCAGCTCCTATGCCGCTGAGATGTGAAACTCTAGCACAAATGAAGTTCCAGATTCGCCTTCCCCTGTCTCTGCTTCAGACCTGGACGCAGCATTTCTGCAGGGAACGCTGGTGTCCGTTAGTGGAGATGGGATTTAGCATCCAAGGTGTGAGCATTACTAGGGACCAGTGCTTCTAGGACCTTTCCTTAGGAGCCAGGAGACACGTTTTTAAAAGATGAGTTTATTGTAGAATTTTCTATTCAGTCTTAACATAATTGGCATCCCAGGGTTTTTCCTTGTCTTTTTTATTTTGTACATACATTTCTTTTCTCTCTTAGTAAACATCTTAGTCCTAATACCATTAATATGTTTACTTTATCCTGTTCTATAAAAAAAGAGTTTCAGATTTACTTTGCCCATTTGATAATTAATCTTATTAGTTAGCACACAATTGTGTATTAATTAATCATTATTTTATCAAATAAATAATTATTATAATTGATAGTAAACTGATAGTAATTATTAATTAATATGTAATTAATAAATCTGCTATATCAAGTTCTGGAATATTTTGCATTCCTTTTTAAAAGTCTTTATTTTGAAATAATTATAGATTCACAGGAAATTAAAAAAATGTACACAGAGAGGTCCTGTGTATTCTTCACCCACTGAGTCCATCTTGCTTAACTATGGTACGATATCAAGATCAGGAAATTAACATCAGTACAATCCACAGAGCTTATTCAGACTTTACCCATTGTAAGTGCATTTGTGTGTGTGTGTGTGTGTGTGTGTGTGTGTGTGTGTGGTGTATAACTCTATGCGATTTTATCACATGATCACCGCCACCACCACAATCAAGATACAGCTCTTTTCCATCACCACAAGGCTTCCTTGTTTGCAGTCATTTTGTCTTCGAATATATTCCTCTAAATACATATAATCAGAGAACTGTATTTAGAAGTTACTTGAATTAAGTCTTTCCCTAGGAACTATGTCATTGATCCAATACAGTGTCAACAGTTTCTGTTTGTCCTCACTTCTAGGTTTTGCTTTTTTAAAAATTTTCAACCTAGGATATTTTTTCATTTATCTTCAGATAGAGTGGGATGAAGAAAGAGAGATAAAGAAACATCGATGTGCGAGAGACACATTGACTGGCTGCCTCCCGCACAACCCTGACCAGGGCTGGGGACAAACCACAAGCGAGGTAGGTGCCCTTGACCAGAATTGAACCCTTGACTCTTTGGTCCGCAGGGCCGATGCTCTAACTGGCCAGGCTAGGTTTTGCTTTTTTTTTTTTTCATTCCTTTTGATATCACTTGTTTCAACATCAAAATAATGCAAAGGTGTACCTGGAGAATTCCTGCCCCTCCCTCCTTCCCCTCCCACTCACACCTGTCTCAGAGACAGCAGCTTTTAATGGGTTCGGATGTATTTTCCCTACGATTCCTTTTGCAAAAACTAGGTGTATATTTTTTCTTATTTCTTTCTTGCACAAAGGATAGCACATCACATATGCCTCTCAGCCCCGCGGGGCCACGGGTACTGGAGTGGCTGTGTCTGCATGCGGTGGCTGGGTGGTGGAAGGGAAGGCGGCAGGGCCTCCGCTTATCACCTCTGCTGCGCCGCAGCTGCTCCCTTTCTGGGCGTCTGTGTGGCGTGTGTTCAGATTGTATGCAATGATTTCTTTAGAACAAAAGATTGCAAACCACGGATTCAGACAGAAGAAAGGAGAATGACTCGCAAGTCCACCACCTGGGAAATAAGGAGCACATCTTGGCTCCGTGCGGAGAAAACCCCACTCCACCACAAAGAGCGCATCTGGATGGCAGAAGCTGGCCGCGGGTTATTTCTGACTGTCCCCCATTGGCCACCTCACACCCAGGTCTCGTCTTTGTCTCCGCCTGGCCCTTCCGCCCGGAGGAAGACTCCGGTGGCTGCACTGCATGGTCCCCTGGGCCTCTGGCTCGTAGCCTGTCTGCGCAATAGAAGGCCCTGGCCAGAGACTGGGGTGGGGTGAAGGAGAGAGAGCTTTAGGGTTACCAGACTTAGCAAATAAAAACACATAATCCTAGTATCTCCTCATTTTTCCCATCTCCCCGCTCAGCATCTGGTAACCACTATTTTATTCTGTTTCCATGAGTTTACATTTTTTTTTTAAGATTCTATGTGTCAGTGAGATCATACAGTATTTGTCGTTCTCTGTCTGGTTTCTTCTACTTCCAGGTTTATCCATGTTGTGGCAAATGGCGGATTTCCTTTTTTCTCATGATTGAATAATATTCGTGTGTGTATGTGTGAGTGAATGTGTGTGTAGATAGATAGATGGATAGATAGATAGATAGATAGGCCACTGTGTATACCACATATTCTTTATCCATTCATTCATCAACATACACTTAGTTTGTTTCCAATCTTTCCATTGTGAATAATGCTACAATAAACACAGGAGTAATAATATCTCTTTGAGAAACTGATTTCATTTCCTTTGGGTATATGCCCAGAAGAGAAATTGCTGGATCATATAAGTTGAATCAGTTTTGGGAAATCTAATGTACAGGTTGGTGACTATAGGTAATAATAATATATTATACACTTGAGACTTGCTAAAAGAATAGGTCTTAAGCATCCTTACTACACATACACATACACACACACACACACACACACACACGGTAACTATGTCAGGTAATGGATGTGTTAATAAACCTGATTGTGGTAATCATTTGACAATGTAACATATATCAAATCCTCACATTGTACACTTAGATATCTATCATTTTGGTTTCTAGTCTACCTCAATAAAGCTGGGGGAGGGATACAAGGACTCAGTAATGTTTAAAGTATAAATAACTACAATTATATATTTTTGTTGTTGTTTTTTTGGTACGTGCTCCTAGAAGGAACCGAACTTGGGACTCTCTGGTCCACAGGCCGATGCTCCAACCGCTGAGCCAAACTGGCCAGGGCACAAAATTTGTTTTTAATGTGAGTAGGCCCCATGAAGTGTTGGGGGCATACTTATACTACCCAGTTATTTGTCGTCCATCTGAGATGCATCTTTAACTGCACATCCTATACTTTATCTGGCAACCCGAGAGAGGCTGGAGGTTTATCTCGATCCTGCTGCAGCCTGACTGAGGTGGTTTTTTTGCATTGAAGTAAATAAGGAATCTTTATAATCTTAATATTGATATCCTGAAACTATGTTTTATGGATGCAGCGTTTACTATATATAACTTCATTAAGAAAAATAAACCGCTCATCTTCAAAGAGACTATACAATGAAATGCAAACAAAACACCAAAAATAGACCTTTCTTTTGTGGCATCAAATATCCTTGCCTGCCTCTAAAATACCACCCCCTGCATCCTTTCCTTCAGCACGTGCAGGCCTGAAGCCTTGTGCTCTCCTCTTCGCCCCCCCCCCCCCCCGGGATAACCATCGCACTGTCTCCTCACTGCACCTTGCAACTCACCGCACTCTGACCTCCATCCTCACATCCCAGGAAAGTGCTTTCACATGAGGTCACTCAGGATCTCTCTCCAAGGACACATCTCAGGACTAATCCTTTTTTTAACTCATCCTGTTCTTTTTTTTTAAATAATTAATTTTTGTTACAGATGTTTCTCCTTTTCCCCTCACTAATACCCTCTCCCCCACCCTCCCCGCCCTGTCCCCAGCTTTGTTGTCCATGTCCATTGTTCATGCATACATGCATATAAGTTCTGTGGTTTATCTCTCCCCCCACCCCCTCTTCTGGTGATTGTCAGTCTGTACCCCACTTCCACGTCTCTGGGACTACGCCATTCCTCAGACTGTTATGTTCATTATATTCCACAAATAAGTGAGATCATGTGATATTTGTCTTCAGACATCATACGCAGCAGAATTTTCACTGACACATCACCTAAGGCAACAGAAGCAAAGGAGAAAATGAACACATGGGACTACATCAAACTCAAAAGCTTCTGCACAGCAAAAGAAACAACCACCAAAATGAAAAGGCAACCCACTGTATGGGAGAGCATAATTGCCAATGATACATCAGATAAGGGGTTGATTTCCAATATAAGTTTTTTTGTTTTTTTTAAGTTTTTTTTTTTGTTCTTTTCATTTTTGTTGTTGTTGTTTAGATAGAGTGGGAGGGAGAGAGAAAGAGAGAAACATCGACATGAAAGGGACACATTGAGCGGCTGCCACCCACACGACCCAACTAGGGCCGGGGACAAACTGCAACCGAAGTACATGCCTCTAGTGGGAACTGAACCCGGGTCTCTCTGGACCACAGGCCGATGCTCTAACCGCTGAGCCAAACCGGCCAGGGCTAATTTCCAATATATATAGAGTGCTTATACAGCTCAACAAAAGGAAGACAAAGAACCCAATTAAAAAATGGGCAGAGGAACTAAATAGACACCTCTCCAAACAGCACATGCAAATAGCTAAGAGACATATGAAGAAATGCTCAGCATCGTTAATCATCAGAGATGAAAATTAAAATGAGGTATCACCTCACACCTGTCAGAATGGCCGCCATCAGCAAATCATCAAATAACAAGTGTTGGTGAGGTTGTGGCGAAAAGGGGACTCTGACTGAGGTTTTGATGACAACTGTGGCAACAGCCCCTGTTGGGGCCTCTACTGTGGCTCCAGTTTCTAGTTGGTTCTAGAAACTTGGATCTGTCCAAACCTCCCATTGTCTCCAGTCTCTGAGATCCTCACCCTCTCTGTTGGAAATAGGGCTTCAGGAAATAGTTCCTTCGTAAGATTCAGGTCAATAAACACCTTTGGAACAGGCCATTTGCTTCCTGTCTGATACAAGGGCTACCCCAGTACAGGCCTTTGCCAGGCCCCTGCATGTCAGGACAGGGCATCGCAAGCCTGGAGTCTCACACTGTGCCATCCTCAGAGCAGCAGGTCAAGAGAGAGGGTCCAGCGGTCAGTCACCAGCACACCAGTATCCACTGTGAATATTGGAATCAGAGGAGGTTGTAGGTGGAAATGGTCTACAGAAGGGATTTTCTAGGCTAGATCTCAGACTCGCTTCGGGGAACATGTTAGGATTGGATGTGTCTGTGTACACATACATACGTATATGCACATGCATGCGTACATATACTTACAGATATACATATACAATGCATATTCTGATTTTCTTTCTAAAGTTCAATTTTAAGAAAAATTTTCTATAAGTGAATTTCTATACAAAAGAAGAATTTATAAAATACACATACACCGATTCTTCTCCTGTAGTAATCTGCCGTATCTGCCACGAAAGCAGAGAGAAGCAAAGCGAGAAGATGGGCTGTGATCCCTGAGGGAGGACGGCTTGTGGCTCCTTCACCTCATGGTGTGCAGGCCAGTTCCACTGAGGTGATGTGAGTCATCCAGGTCATTGTTGTGTCTCCTGATTGATGGTTTTAGCATGGATTTGTGAGATGCTGTTCTATGTGTTTATTAATAAGATAAAAAGGATTTGATTTCTTCAATTTGTCATTTTTCATTTAACCATAAAATTTTAAATTTGCACGTACATCAAAGATAATTACCATAATCCCTTGCAGCGATTCATTTGCGAGATCATTTTTTGAGGTCTACTTTAATCTAAGCATGCGTTATACTTCATGAAGCCCTGGTATCCTATCAACAATGCGTTATAGCCCTGTTCAGTGTGGCTCAGTTGGTTGGAGCATTGTCCCGTGCACCAAAGGGTCGTAGGTTTGATTCCTGGTCAGGGCACATGCCCGAGTTGTGGTTCGATCCCAGGTCAGGGCGTGTACAGGAGGAAGCCAATTGATGTTTTACTCTCTCTCTCTCTCTCCCTCTTCCTTCCTCTCTCTCTAAAATCAATAAAAAAAAACAACAAAAATGCATTATAATGCAAGAGAAAACATGTCCTTGACAGAACAGATTGGGAAAACGCTGACTGAGTGCAATCTCAACACTTTAACTACCTCGATGACCTTGGAGTCACGAGCTGTGGCCGAGGCTCATCCCCATCGTGGGCTCCCACTTTCTTCTTCTGAAGCTGGCAGAATGGTAGCAGGGAATGGAGGCACCCCCTTATCTCCCATTTTCAGTTTCCCTACACCTCACCTTCGGAGGCCTTCTCTTCAACACCCCAATTCCCCTCACTGTTTCATTTCCCTATTTATATCTCTGTCCTGTTTCCTGGTTTCCTTCCCCTTCACCTACACGCATTCAGCAATTTTGAGTCTTCAAAAAAATTAGGAGGCACATCTCCCTAAAAATCAACAGCACAGTATTGGAGCTCCCCGACCGGGAACTAAGTGCTAACTCAGAAGGAATCTGGAGACCTGGATGGTGCCCTAGCTCACTCTTTCCTGAGTGCAAATTTCAGGCAGATTTAACCCCCCGATGCTGAGTTGTTCTTATGTGAAATGGGCATAATGATAACCACTTGGCTAACTCACAGGAACTGATGGACTCGAAGGTTCTTCAAGAAGGCTCTTTGAAAAAGCTGATGTAAGTCCACTGTAATATTATAACAATAAATCACCTTGACTAAATTTAGCATACAATTCGGGAAACCAGTCATTTTTTTAAATTATTTTTTTCCTACCTGACAAGTTATGAATTGACTTTGCTAGTTGGTTTGGCCTTGTGGGAGTGAGTTCAATTTTCATCCATGTTACCAGATCGGAATCGAGTACCTGCCATGTGCCACCCATAGTGGCAGTAGGAATAAAATGAGAAGTGAGTTCATAAAACCCTGTCATCCAAGAGCCCACCGCTTCATTTGGGAGCTACTGAGACATAACATGGTGAAAGCAACCCACGTGTCTACAAGCACACGCATTCCGCCTGGGAACCGGAACAGTCGTGGGAAGCTCTTGCTCTGGACATTCATTTGTTCACGCATTTATTCACTCAGCAAATCTCCTTTGAGCCTCGGCCTTGTTTAAGGCACTTCGCCCAGTGCTGGGAATACGGCGATGAGCAGGTCAGATATTTTCTGTTCTCAGCCTGTAAATACAGGCTAGTGGGACAGTCAAACATGAACCAAGCATTAGTTAAGCCTGCAAATGTGTAATTATAAACCATAATAAGTGCACAGAAGTACAGCATCCTTGCAATGTCTGACTGACTTAGCACAGTGGTCCAGGGATGGAAACTGGCATGCATAGTACTTTATTTACCTTATACCATTTCCAAATGTGGTCATGTCTCCACCATTTCCCTTTACATCTTCTAACAAGGAACCTTGATCCCTTTTTCTTTAAATTATGGTGCAGAGAATTCATAACCTCATTAGTTGGGAAGATTTGAGCAGGTCCTTTGGGGAAAGTAACATTTTTAATTATTTTTCTGTCAGAGAATGACAAGGAAGCGAAGCACACTTGACTGCAATGCGAGAAGTTTCCCAGAGTTTGCTGAGCCTGCCTATTCACAGTGCTGTTTCTTCAGGCAGTCTTGGGCGGAGGAATTGATGAATAGATCCCACTGCCCAGCTCAGAAATGCGTCAGCTACTCCAATGTGCACACACAATGTAACCCAGTGTATTAATAGACTAAACAAGCCCGGCCAGTGTGGCTCAGTGGTTGAGAGTCGACCCATGCACCAAGAGGCTACCCGTTCGATTCCCAGTCAGGGCACATGCCCAGGTTGTGGGCCAAATCCCCAGTGAGGGGCATGCAGGAGGTGGCCAATAAATGTACTCTCTCATCGATGTTTCTAGATCAATCTCTCTCTCAAATCAATAAAGAAAAAAAATTTAACAAGAAAAAAAAATAGACTAAACAAGAGTCACATGATCTTATCATTTGATGTCGAAAAAGCATTTCAAAATTTTCAGTCGTCATTCATGATTTAAAACACTTTTCAACATACTAAGCATAGAAGGAAACTTCTTCAGCATGATAGAAAGAATCTATAAAAACTATAGCTTACATCATAGTTAATGGTGAAAAGTGGGTGTTTGCCCTGTAAATTTAGGAATAAGGTTAAGAATGTCTGCTCTCACCGTTCCTTCAGTGTCATGTTGGAAGTCCTGGTCAATGCAACAAGGAAATAAGAAATAAAAGGCTTTGCAGGTTGGACAGGAAGAACAAAAACTGTTACTGTTCACAGATAGCATGATTGTCTATGTAGAAAAATCCAAGGGATCTATAAAAAACAAACAAACAAAAAAACAAGCAGGAAGCTCTCTTAGAACCAAGATGTAATGTTACAATGTCAGCATACAAAGTCAATCATATTTCTATATACTTTAGACAATGAACAATTTTTTAAAAAATTACTGTTTATAATAGTTTCAAAAAACCATATTGAATTTGTAAGCTAAATTCTACAAAATACTGATAAAAGAAAAGAAAGAAGACCTAAATACATGGAAAGACACTGTGTGTGTGGATTGGAAGACTAAACATTGGAAAATATCAGTAGGACTTCTTGTAGATATATACAGGTGATTTTATTTTTTCTGTTTGTTTCTATAAACTATTTTATTTAAGTATGATTGACATACTAAAGGCTGTACATGTTTAATATTTACAACTTGACAAGTGTAGAGATAAGTGGCATCAGTAAAAACATTACCACAAGCAATGCCATAAACACATCCATCTCCTCTAAAGGTTTTCTCCCATCTTTGTTTTGATTTATTTATTTATGTGATAAGAACACGACATAAGATCTACTCTCTGAAAATGTTTAAGTATATAATACAGCATTGTTAACTACAGGCTATCCAGTAGATCTCTAAGGTTTACCTTCTATAACTAAAATTTTGTACCCTTGACTAATACCTCCTCATTGTCCCTCCCTAAACCCCTGGCAATCACCATTCTACTCTCTGCTTCTATGATTTTGAGTATTTTAGATTCTTTGTATGAGATATCATGTAGTATTTGTCCTTCTGCATCTGATTTATTTTATTTAGCATAGTCCCCAAGTTTCATTCTTCTTGCTGCAAATGGCAGGATTTCCTTTGTAAGGATAAATAACATCCCACTGTATATTAATACCACATTTTCTTTATCCATTATTCATCGATGGACATTTAGTTGCTTCTACATCTTGGCTATTGTAAATAATGCTGCAATAAATATGGAAATTCAGGTATCTCTGTAGACTCTGAGCTTAATTCCTTTGGATATATACTCAGAAGTAGAATTTCAGGAACATATGGTATATCTATTTTTAATTTTTTGATGGACCTCCATAGGTTTTCCATAGTAGCTGCACTAATTTATATCTCAACAACCATATACAAGGGTTCCTTTTACTCCACATTTTTATCAACATGTATTATCTTTTGTTCTTGTTATAACAGCCATCCTAACAGGTATGGGTGCTATCTCACTGTGGTTTTGATTTGCATTTCCCTGATGGTTAATGCCATTGAGCACTTTGTCATTTACCTGTTGGCCATCTGTACATGATGGCCTGGGGCCTCCTGTTCTGCCATCATGTGAAAAGACAAAAGGAGTCGAATAGCTAAAACAATGCTGGAAAGGAAGAATAAAGTGGGAGGAACCTCATTACCCAATTTAAACACTTATTATATAGCCATGGTAATCAAGTATTGGGGTGGACACAGAAATTAC
The DNA here is from genome assembly GCF_014108415.1 of Molossus molossus. Classification (NCBI taxonomy): domain Eukaryota; kingdom Metazoa; phylum Chordata; class Mammalia; order Chiroptera; family Molossidae; genus Molossus; species Molossus molossus. Next base: position 14,801,679 of record NW_023425352.1, read on the forward strand.
TGAAATGGAATGCAGACTCTAGAAATAACCCTACACAAATATGGTCACCCGACTTTTAACAAAGATGCAATTCAATTTAACAGGGAAAAGATAGTCTCTTCAAAAAATTGCACTGGAATCGTTAGTCATGTATAGACAAAAGAAAAAAAGAAAGAAACTCCACCTAAACCTTACCCTTTTTGCAAAATTTAACTCAAAATGAGTCATAGATCTATATGTAAAATATGAAACCATAAACATAGGAGAACATATTTGTTAGGCAGAAATCTTTTAACGTGACCCCAATAGCAAGATACCAAAAAGGAAAAATAAATTAATAAATTGAATTTCGTCAAAACGTCAGACTTTGGCTCTGACACAGACACTGTGAAGAGGATGAAAAAACAAGCTACAGACTAGGAAAGCTATTTGCAAAACACATATCTAACAAAGGACTTAAATCAAGAACTGCTTTTAAAAACTATCAACTATTAACAGCAAGAACAGAAGCAACCCAATTAAAAAATAAGTAAATCATTGAACAGACACTTTACCAAAGAGGATGTATGAAGGCAAATAAATATATGAAAATGTAACTAACATTATTAGGAATGCAAATTAAAGTCATGATGTGATAGCAATTCACTCCTATTAGAATGGCTAAAATAAAAATACCCAGAGCTGGCAAACAACTAGAACTCGCATACATTGCTGCTCAGCATGTGAAATGATGCAGCTTCTCTGGAAAACACTGGCAATTTATTATATGCTCAGATGTTCACAGTGATCCCTCTCCTGGGATTTACCCTAGAGATATGAAAAGCTATGTTTACATAAAAAGCTGTGCACTACAATGTATATCAGCTCTATTCATAAGAGGCAAGAACTATTTAAACAACCGAATGTCTTTTTAGTGGGAAATGGATAAATATGTACATCCATACAATGGAATGCTACTCAGCAATAAAAGGAACTATCGACAGATGCAACAACTTGGATGAATCTGAAAGTCATTACGATGAATGAAAGAAGATGAGTCTCCAAAGGTTCCATTGGTATGATATTCTCCAAAAGACATACTTGTCATGACAGAGGATCCATCAGTGGTGGGCAGGGTTTGAAGGTGGGTGGGATGTGACTACAAAGGGAGAGATTGAGGGTGTTTCATTGGCTGAATGGAACTGTTTTGTATCGTGACTGATGTGGGCATCAGAATTATTCCCAGTCTTCTAGACTATGGTGTCATTCATCAACCTTGATAATACAGGGGGAAGAGCTTCTCAATTTGGGAGAGCAAAGCTGTTGTTATTTGATCAGTTTCATTACATTTTCTGTACTTATACACTTCCCCAAGTTGGAGTATGGCCCCTTTTCAGTACTACTACCAAGTACATTTTTATTCTTTACACATTCTTGACAAAAAACACTCTACTTGTCACCCTGGGAAAGACCTCTCCTGTTTACAGGGTAATGGGGACTTTACATATTTCTCCTCTGCCGAAAGTACTCTGAGTCCTGGGGGGTGAACGAGGGTGGGGGGATTAACCTCTTACTTCAGTGCCTGCTGCTAAGTTGGAGTAAATGCATATGTGATCCTAATGACTTTTTCCTGAAAAAGTAATTCCCAATTTCAATGTGAAATATACTCTCCCATGGAGCAAATTCATCACATTGCAATAGCATCTCCAGTGTGCCAGCATTAAACACACCTTCCTTGATTCATAGCCTTCTTATAGCATTCTTACGTCTCAATTTTAGGTCCAACATCATGAAGCAGCAGGTGAAAGTGCTCAGTGTTCTCTAAGTAAACCATCTGAGGCTTGGGTTTGTTCTCTGCTGACCTAACTCCGTGTCTTCCAGCATGTTCAGGGATCTCTGCCGTAGCTGGGGACAGGATCCCAGGATTCACATATCATCCTCGGTTACACATTTAGCTGTATGCCCCCCCCCCGCCCCACCGCAAACTAATGTGCACATTGCAACTATTTAAAGGGCATATATAATTCTAATGAGAAAGAAGAGACGTAAAGGATAAGATAGCTCTAGCAACCTGATCAAGGGAGTGTCAGTTATAATTGAAAAGAAATCCCGAAGTCCCTTTCCCTTCTTTTCTCCTCCCTTTCTTGTTTCCTTTTCCTTTCTGTTTTTTCTTTCTTCCTTCCTTTATGAATGTGTTTCAAAAAACGAGTGCTACCATAAACCAAAAGGATTTTTTTGGTACGTAACCGTGAATGTCTTCTGAAAGCTGGTGAAGTTCTAGGATTCTGCTCTTCACCACCATGGAGATTCAGGGCAGCTCAGCCTTGAGCACACGCTCACTCTTTAGTGCTTTAGAGATGATTCAAAAGATGGGAAGGAAAAAGAACCTCTACTCTCCTAAAGCTAGGTACTCCTGAAATATCCAATGCAGATTCTATCTAGGACATTTATATTCCAAATTGAGGATATACATCAATTTGTAAGATACCAAAGGTGAAAAATAGCCCAGGCTTGAATCATGCCCTGGTGACTGGGTAGAGCAGCATCGTGTTGATGCTTTTATAGGTACAAACGTCTGTTTACTCCACTTAATAACCATGGCCATAATCTTGACATGAACTGTAGTATGTGCCTGGAGGAGCCTTTTGAAGCAATGCCCTCAAGAGGGTGAGTCACCTTTTCTGTGCTGCGTTGCCACGCTGAGTTCATGTGTGTGGCAGAAGGTGCTGCTGCTTTTTTCTTACCCAAGACTCTGAGGCTCATGGGACCTCTAAGACCGAGTGTTTGAAAGTTTTGTTTTCTATTAAAGCCACATTATAATCAGAAAGGAAAAGACAAACAGAATTATTTCCAAGTGTCTTTCTCCTCCTGATTCTTACTGTTGAACAGATAGTTTTTACCAAATTTTTTACCAAATTGCAATCATTGTGCATTATTGTGCGCATACTGCCTTTGTCTCCTCTTTAAAATGAAAAGCCATTGTTATTGTGAGAAAGAGTCACATGCTGTTGTAAAAGTATATTCACTGCAGAGACGTGCAGAGAAGGGAGTAAACAATCATAACCGTGTAAGATGGCACAACCCAGAGAAAACAACTTTCAGTGTTTTCATGGACAACGTATTGCATTTAAAAAGCCATCTCGGGTTAGGTGTGGGGCTGGGTTATGGATGGGGGCACGTGTGAGGAGAGAAAGAACAGGCAGAGGCAACCGTTAACATTTTCTACAGTAGTGAGGGAACCCCACGTTTAGAGAAGAGAGGAGAGAGGTTAAGAGGATGATGATGATGATGGTGTGTGTGTGTGTGTGTGTGTGTGTGTGTAGAAAAGAGGGAGGATGGGAGGATGCTGAAAATAAGCAAAGGTAGGTAATCTAGAAGGTAAATATGGCTGAAAGCAACTTGTGCAGAAAGAATTTTTCTCTTTGGAGAGGTTTCATAGAACTGATGCAACCATGAACATCCACAGGTCTAACCTGTATCTGCTGAACAATTTCAACATTTTCGAATTAAACTTCCTAATTAATTTTATTTTTTATTTTTTTATTTTTTTATCCTCATTCGAGGACACTTTTCCATTTTTTGTACAGACAGAGTGGGAGGGAGAGAGAGGAAGAGAGAGAGAGGGAAACATCGATGTGAAAGGGACACATCGAGTGGCTGCCACCCGCACGACCAACCAGGGCCGGGGACAAACTGCAACCGAGGCACATGCCCTTAGCGGGCACCGAACCCGGGTCTCTCCGGACCGCAGGCGGATGCTCTAACCGCTGAGCCAAACCGGCCAGGGCCCTAATTAATTTTAAAAATCAATTTATTGAAGACACTAATTAAATTTAATTGAAAATGTCCAAGTGGACTTGTCCGTGTGTCTACATGTGTTTGTGTATGTGCGTTGGGTGTCTGTGTATGTGTATTCTCTATGGCTGAACCAATCAACTGAGATACAGATCTGTTATCTTGGTCTTAATTAGAGAAATAAAAGGAGTTCACACAGTTTGTCAGCGTCTCCCTGGAGAGGAGGACTTAGAGACCCTTCACTCTCAGCCAAGTCCCAGGCATATCTATTCCGGGTTTATTCTTCTGTACAAAGGGAGCCCGAAACTGCTTTTGCTACTGAGCCCTGACCTTAGGTGTGAAATTGGTGTCCATGACAGTTCACTGCGATCCAGAGGCCAAGAGGCAGAAAACAGCATCTACACTTAGAATACCAAATAGTTTTGTTTCATTTAGTTTATTTTTTCCTTCCCTTTCCCTAGGAGGCCCTGGCAGCTAAGTCACAAGGAGCATAATAAACACATCTTAGATTTAATCAATTGCAGAGGCTCTGGTCTGTTGGCTGACTAGTTGGAGTGGATTGAATTTCCGCAGCAGGTTGGGAGGGGGAACCGTGGTTTGCTCAGAGCCTAGGGTGGATCTTGACTCCTTGTGTGAGGGTCTCATCCTTTGTTTGTGACAAATCCAGTAAAGATTAGTTTTGTAACTCTACTGAAGGGCTTCTTGCCTGCTAGCTTCCCCCAGACAATAGAGTTTTATCACAGCAAATAACCATAATAAGAATCATTGTCAATGTTTCCCCTGGATAGATAGCTGCCTTTTTGACTAGTGTGCCTTTCGGGGGAGATGGTGGAGGACCTGTGTGTCTCATGTTATTAACAAGTTGGCAGATAAATGGTTCTATTCAGTAGTCTTCTTTCAGACAGTTACAAAATTCTCGTCAATGAAGGAGGCAGTTGTCATTTGGAGCCCTCCCTTAGCATTTTGTGTATTGATGCTTGCCAGATAAAATTAAATCAAACCTCTACATTTGCTTGGCAGGCAGCTAGATTTCCTGGGCACCCTACAGCCTCAGCATTCTTTCCTGATTATTGGTGATGGAGTCACTCAGAAGTCAAACCTCTTCATCTCAGGAGCAAGCTGACCTTGAAGGACTGACCTTGTAGGACTGCCCTCCCTGAGTGCAGAGAGAACTATCCAACAGAGAGAGACGGGCATTCAGCTGACTGTGTGTGGTTCTCTGCACAAAAATTAGATTTGAATTAATAAAAAATAAGAACTGCTGGACACCGGGGGAGGAAAGCACAGATGAGGATACTTGGTCCAAGAATGGCAACAGGCCTTGCCTGGGGTCACGCAATTAATCTAAATTGGGGCAAAACAAAAGGTCCACACACCAGCCCTCTAAGAGAGGTGATTCCTACCGCCACCCTTTCCATAGTTATTTTGGCTTGGGATGGCAGTCTCCATAAAGGAACCAGCCCCCTCAGTTTGTCTGGGAGGCTTCCTCCATTCCCAAAGCATTTGGGACTTTGGACCAATCCCCTTCTTTTGGACTTTTTTTCAGTGTAATGATCCCTTACCCTTCCTGATGTCTGTTTCTGATTTCTTGTCTTTGTAAAGTCAGGTCTTCCTCCCAACTCAGACTTAATTCTGTTCTTCATTTATTTCTCACTGTTCCGGAGGCTGGGAGACCCAAGACCAAGGTGCAGGCAGGCAGTGTCTGGTGAGGGCTCTCTTCCTGGTTTGCAGATGGCTGCCTTCTTGCTATGTGCTCAGGTGGTGAAGAGAGAGAGCTCAAGGGCACGAATTCAGAAGAGCACCTTGAGAGAGAGCAACCTTGAAAGCCTTGTCCTTCCACGTAAGCAATTAACAAGAGTTGCATTATCTGGGAAATTACCAATGACAGTGTAGCTAAAAGGGTAATGAGAAGCATCGCTACCTTCCACTGAAGCTGGATTCATCCCAAACTTCTGAGAGTAACGCTAAGAGAATGAGCCAAACCCTGGGAACGATGCCCTTGGGGAATGCCCCCTCAGTTTGTCTGGGAGGCTTCCTCCATTCCCAAAGCATTTGGGACTTTGGACCAATCCCCTTCTTTTGGACTTTTTTTCAGTGTAATGATCCCTTACCCTTCCTGATGTCTGTTTCTGATTTCTTGTCTTTGTAAAGTCAGGTCTTCCTCCCAACTCAGACTTAATTCTGTTCTTCATAAGGGACATTTGGGAGCAACTGAGGAGCTCAATACCTACTCAGTCCAGCTGTTGGACCCATACTGACCTTGTGCCCAGTTTTGATGATGTTCATGGTGACCAAATCCCTGACTGATAGATGGAGACCAATGAGATAGTTGCGACTATCTTTTTAAAGTTTTTAAGCAACCATTCCTTCCTAACTCAGAGGTGCTTCCCTCAGGATTTCCCTCCATAGGGAAGCCTGTTTCCTAAGAGCTGGGCAAGCCTGTCTACCTGGCCACATTGACCCACAGCTTGAAAGGCAGATGGTCAGGATGAATGGAGCTGAGAAGGCAAGAAGCTCAGCAGCCAGGAAGTCTCATGCAGGGAATTAGAAGATAGATTTTTAATGCCAGATGTCCTTGGCTTCCCAAGGCCAGGAAGCTCAGAGCACGCTGAGCAACTACCAAAGGGAAATATATCTTCGAAGTCTACTCTGAAGGACAAAGGGCCCCCTCTACTTGGAGGGCTACTGATGAAGCTCATTTATGAAATGCCAATGACTTGTCATACAAAAAGAGTAAATAAAAAGACCCATAAAGGGATATTTGGAATCAGTTTGGGGTCCCTCCGTGGTACTTAACCTTTCTGTAGAGAAGTGTTTTCCTTATCATTCCTGTATCTCGCCGAGGCTGGATGACTGCATGCTGACAGGAAAGGCCATCTGGTGGGGAGGCTGTTGTTACTATTTTTCAAAGCTGAGAGGCTAACTGGCTCCCTTTGGTAGGCTCCAGAGGCTCACAGAATTCAGTCGACAATCTGAACTTAGAAGTGGCCAGCTGAGGACCTTGAAACAAGACACCAAGCAAACAGAGAGTACAGATACTTCTCTGTGACTAACCTCTGAGTGTCGCTTTTGTTTGATTGTTTTTTGTTGCGTGTGTGTGTGTGTGTGTGTGTGTCAATGACAGAACAAATGCAAAAGTTGTGACTTTGTCAGCTTGGTGTTTTGCTATAAGAAAATACCACTGACTGGATAACTTAACAGCAAACATTTATTTCTCACTGTTCCGGAGGCTGGGAGACCCAAGACCAAGGTGCAGGCAGGCAGTGTCTGGTGAGGGCTCTCTTCCTGGTTTGCAGACGGCTGCCTTCTTGCTGTGTGCTCAGGTGGTGAAGAAAGAGAGCTCAAGGGCACGAATTCAGTCATGGGGGCTTTATCCTATGACCTCATCTAAAGCTAATTACCTCCCAAAGACTCCACCTCCAAATGTCATCACAGTGGAAAATAAGGCTTCAACGTATGAACATTCAGTGTATAGCAAGGCATTCAAAAAGTTTAACTCAAAAAATCATGAGGGAGGGAGGCAAGAAGTATCTTTTTGAATCATGTATACTGGTGGTATTTTCCAGAACAACAACAAAAATGCCACTTGATGATGACAGGAAGCACCAAAAGAAAGCCAGGTTTGGGGGTGACAGTTGCATTCAGTTTTAGACCATTTCTTAATTTGGAGCACCTTTGAGTTCAAAATAAAGGTGCTAAGTAGGCAGTCAGATATATAGGTCTCCAGTTTAAGAGAGAACTCTGAGTCAGACATATAGATTTGAAAATTCGTGACATAGGGAAGAGAATGGAGACCATAAACAAGGAGCCCGCCTAGGGAGAGAGGGTCCAGGGACAGAAGAGCGCTTAGAATGGAGCCTTAAGGAACTTAAATCTCGAACAGCCGTCCAGATGGGAAGATTTGCAAAGGAGACTAACAACAAATGGACAGGAAGTCGGAGGAAACCCAGGACAACAGGAGGTAGGGAAAGCCAAAGAAGAGAGTCCTTTCAGAAGAGGAAGGAGTGAGATACTGTGAAGAATACTGTTGACTGGGCAAGTAAAATGGTGTTTTGTCCTCTTTGGCTTCTATAACAAAATACCTTAAATTGGATAGCTTGTAAACAACAGAAATTTATTTCTCACAGTCCTGGAGGCTGGGAAGTCCATGATCCAGATGCTGGCAGATTCGCTGGCTGATGAAGGGCTGCTTCCCAGATAACCATCTCGCTGTTGTAACATCACATGGTATAAAGAAGGGAGGGGCTTGCTCTCTGGGGTCTCTTTCATAGGTGCATTAATTCCAGTCATTTAGAATTTCAACCTATGAAATTTGAGAGGATGCAAACATTCAGCCCATAGCAAATGGGTACTGAAAGCATACACATTGAATTTAACAACTTGGAATTCACTGGTGACCTCTTAAGAACTGTTTTGTAAACTAACGGGAATGTATGCCAGATTGGAGTGGATTGAAGAGTGGCTGAGAGATAAGAAAATAAAGACAGCGTGTAGACAAGAACTGCTTTAGAAGTTTGGCAATGAAGGGCAGATGGGAGATAGATAATAGCCAGAAGAATGTGTGGAGTCTTTTTTCAAACTTGGCCTTAACTCTCATTTTCCTTTCTTGATTTTGGACAATTCCATTCCTTGTTTTCTTTAGCCCAGACTTTAGTGCGCGCGCGCGTGTGTGTGTTGATGGTGATGATGGTTTTCCCGGCCTTTCTGGCTCTCTGTGCTTCTGGCTGTAGCTCCAGATGACTGTCTATCATGGTCCCACCCTCACTCATGACCCTGTCCCACTGGCCTAGTTACTGGATCCCCTGCCTGTCCTGTCCCAACGACAGCGTTGTGCTTAGCCTGATACCGCTTAAGAAGAAAAAGTGAGGGAGATCTGGCCTGAAATTGAGTATACAAGTTTGATCAAAACAAAAATAATTGTGTATGTGCCTTGAGTGGAGGGATAAGAGGGAAAGAGTTGGGTTGATCATGAGCTGCTGGCCTTTCTCTCATCAGTTGAATTGAATCACCAGCCCCAACCCACAACTGGAGTGTGTTGGAAATCGTAGCCTTGATGGTAATGGCAGATAGTGTGTATTGAGTTATTACTATGTATCAAGTTGGAAATTATCGCTTTGATGGTAATGGCAGATAGCATGTATTGAGTTATTACTATGTACCCAGTTGGAAATCATAGCTTTGATGGTAATGGAAGATAACATGTATTGAGTTATTACTATGTATCAAATTGGAAATCATAGCTTTGATGGTAATGGCAGATAGCATTTATTGAGTTGTTATTATGTACCAAGCACTGTACTAAGTGTTTCACATAGATCTTATCTTTTAATCTTCATAACTACAAAGTAAATACTATTATTATAATTTCCATTTTTACAGAAATCTTAAGAACAATTAAACTTAGAGATGTTAAACCATTCAATGAAGGTTATACAGATCCAAGTAATGAAGCCCCTGAGTTTAATCAGACTCCAGAACCTGAGTTCATTACCATCTCACTTGACTTCCTCTTAAATCCTCTCACGTGAGATCATTTAGGTAGATTATTTCCCTAAGGACATAAGACCTTAAAATGACTATGTCCTTGTGCCCTCCCCCCAAATAAAACAAGTACCCATGAAATTTCTGATGCTTCTTGTTCTCAGCTAGAGGGAATGAGTTTAGTGGAAAGGGTGCTAGACTCAGGATCAAGAGAACTGAATTGTATTTTGACATTGTCACTTGCTAGCTGTGTGATTCTGGGGAACTTAATTCATCTTTCTGAGCCTCAGTTGGCCATTTGTTAATCAGAAATAATATCCACTGCATGATGAAGATATGCAAGGCATTTTCATATCCATTATCACATTAAATATTTATTCCCCCCCAAATTCCCATGTAAAGTAGTTATTAGTATTCCCATTTTTAGAAGTGGGAAACCAGTTAAGAACATGATTCTTATCGAGGTAAATGCATGGTACATTTCTCTATTTCCTGTACCAGTGTGTAAGGCCTGCATAATCCATCATGCCAGCCCCTTTCCACCACCCTCTAAGAGGTTACAGAGTTCCCAAATCCTCACTCTTCCCAGCCCCCTCCTGCATCTCTTCTGTCATCGGGTAATAACTGAGCACCACTCTGTTCAAGCCCCTGCCTCGCTGGGGGAAGTGGGGATTTCTCAGCCCTTTCTGAAGCTGTCCTGACAGACAGCTGCCAACTGCTCGGTAGAGCTGCCATCTTTTCAGAGAAGCTGAGTCCCTTCTGCTCATTTCACTCCCTCTCACCACAGCCAGTGTCTCTGTCTTTGCGCGTCTGCTGAGACTCCCGCAGAGGGGAAGGCAGGAGGCTGTGGCAGTAGACACGTGTCCGGGAAGGGTCATTAGCACATGCTAATGCTCTCCGCTCGGGGCCAGCCCACATACTGCACAGTGGGCCTGGGTTTCTCCCCGCTCACTCAGGGTGTCCAGCTGGTCACTCCGCTCTACTCTGTGGGCAGAATGAGTCTAATGATCATTAGTCTAAGAGGCTACGAGCAAATATGGTCATTAAAAAAATCAGTCCCAAGCAAGCATGACTTTAAAATGTTAAGAAAACAAGGGGCTGTTTTATTGCATGACATTATCTTGAACTGGAAAAGCACTGTCATGGCCACAGGCAACATCACCCTTAGAGAAGTCCATTTGTCCTCAGATGCTCCCATGTTAGTCTTTTCTTCCCAAGGCCCGGGGTGGGGAGAGGAGATCGCTATTCCTGGTGGTGAGAGTGATGGCCTCCTGGAAGGAGCTCACACTGAGGCAGCGAGTCTGGCTGTGGTGTCTTCTCCACCACTCAGCTGCGGCCGACCATGAGCAGCTTCCCTCACTTTTCTGTACGGATACGGTTAACAACGGCTGTTGTTCCTTGGGCCTTTCTTGACGTCCTCAAACCCAACTGCATAAAGAAATAAGGGGTTTTTTTTTTGTCCTTTCTTGGGTTTTTAATTGTACAAATTCCCTCTGACGGTCCGTCTCAGCCAAAGCCCTAAGGCAGTTTTAAAGATTCCTCAGAAAGATTAGAATCTGTGCCTAGTTGGCGTCTGTTTTCTTATAGTGACAGCCGTGGCTTGCTTAGAAAACACTTGACTTTGGCAGCGCTGTCTAGTTAGTGACTCAGAATGGTAAAGTTCACATCAGTGTCAAACCTTCAAAATTAATGCGAATTTAACTTTAAATGAATGTAGGTGAAAATAACCTGAAAACAAACGATGGGGGTAAAATGTTGATTTTTTTTTTTCTTCTCTAGGCTGACTTTTCTGGACATTAATGAATTAGTAGGAATCACAATCAATGGAAGATGATATTAGCATTAAAGAGCGACTCCCCTACCAGGTACCCTTCCCTTGCTGGAGAAGCAATGGCTTCCTGCCGAAGCCTCTGGGTGTTTCCATCCGAAAAGTCTTCCAGTCAGGAGGTGGCGCTGCAGTCTACCTCCAACAGAGCTTTATGGTTTGCATTCTTTGTTTCCCACTTTAATAACTTACATACTTCATACTTTAACCTTAATCTGATAGCTTCTTACCCTTACTTTTTCTTTTTCTCCCTTCTTTTTGCTTCTATTTTCTTTTTTTTTTCATCTTCCTTCTTTCATATTTTAGTCCTATACAGCAAAGGTCTTAACAAACTGATAGTGGATTCTGCTCAAACTGTTCATGTGTGTGTGTGTGTGTGTGTGTGTGTGTGTGTGTGTGTGTATTTGATGTTGCTTTTCCGGTATTCTCCACCACTATTTCATCTTTTATCAACAGTACATAAAAGGTTTTATATACTAACCAAGCTACACTCTAGAATTCTACCCTAAGATTGGCATAATACCTTTTGATCAATATTATTCTTGTTTTTTAGAACAAGCTTCCTGGAATAAAGATACGTGGCAGGCTCCCTGTGCTCCTAACACTGCAAACTTTTTTTTGGCATATTTTTGCTTCCTTTCCATCTTTTTTGTAGACACAAGCTGGGTATCATCTTGACAACCTGGGACACTGTGAATAAATAGACAGAGAATTAATAGACAGTTGGTTAAAATACTTCATGTTGTAGCTCCAGGAAATAAACTGTTTTGCCAATCTAGTTCTCATAAAACAATCTAGTTCTCATATGTTCTCAAAAATATCTATGCTGTCCAATGAAGCCTTACACAGTCTCTACATCATCCATCTTAACGGTATTTTCATTTTCCTTATTTGGCCCCTGTTGGACAGATATTTGAAATTTATCTTCCAGCCAGGACAAACTTTCAGGTAGAAATGCCCCCGATCCCAACAGCAAAGACACAACCTATACAAAGCTCCCAGGGACTCTTCTTGCAAGGCATTTATTCTAATCCGTGAGAACTGTGTCCTCCCTTCTCCTCTCTGACCTCTTTGTCCTAGCAAAGTGAGAACAATACATTTTCAGATTTGAAAATTCAGCAAGAAGTTGTCTTAAAAGCCATTGCCTTATATTCACTTAGCAGCCATCCCAATGTATGCCAGAGATGTAGTCTTTGTCTAAAGTAATTGTTCGAAGGAGCCAGCCTGGAAAAAATCTTAGCTCTAGTCCTGGCTTAGCGCTTTGTGCCGTTCGGGCCTAGGTGTCCCTTCTTCAGAAGAGTCATTTCTGACCCAATCTAAAGCAGTTCTCCGGGCACTTCTGTCACATTGCCCCATTTCAATTCTGTCTTATCATTCCCTCCCTCCCTCCCTCCCTCCCTCCCTCCCTCCCTCCCTCCCTCCCTTCCTTTTTTCCTTCCTTCTTTATTATCGTATTCTTCCAAAGGAAAGATGATTCCATGACAGCAAAGATATTTTCTGCTTTATTTGCTTGAATCTCTAGCACTGGGTCAGTCAGCACTTGCTACGTAACAAACCATCCCTGAAACTTCATGGCCTGAAACAAACTTTATTTATTTGCTTATGGTTCTGTGGGTCAACAATTTGGGAGGGGCTCTGCTGAGACCATTTTTCTCCACTCAGCATGAGGTCAACCGGGTTTGCTCATGTATTTGCAGTGGCTAATGGTGAATGGCTCACTCAAAGGTCTGGGGGTAAGCTGGTTGTCAGCAAGTGCAATGGAAAGAAATATTTGCTGATGTGTTGCTCTTCATCTGGCAGACGACGCTGGACTCATTCTTACGGGGATGGCCACAGGGTTCCCAAGAGCAATGAGAGAAGGTAAATCCCAATGGTTAGCATTTTTCCAGGTCCTGACTGTATCATGCATGCTAATATTCTCACTGGCCAAAGTAGGTCACATGATCAAGCCCAGATTAAAGTAGTGGAGAAATACACTCTTCCATGAGAGAAGCTTCAAAGTCACATTGCAAAGGGGCTATCGGATGGGAAAATAGATACAGAGATGGGAGGAATTTATGACCATTTGTCCAATTTATAACAAGTATATGATGCATGGTAGGCATTTAATAAAGTAATCAATAACTACTCTCTGAGTGAATGAATGGATAAGTGAATAAAAATTGAGCTATCTAACTGTCCAAAGGGAATCTGAGGTCCCTTACATAAGTTCTAGTTTCTGACACTAAGTATCATGTTTATCACTTCATGGTTTTTGTTTTTAAAGAGTTCATGATTCAAAGCACTCTAACATCCTGCCAGAAGTTAACTATAGAGCTTGTCCTCTGGGGTGTATTCTTATAAGGGCTCGTAACCACAATGGTGGATGCTTCACAAAGAGAGCTAGACATGTGTACCCTGGACCATATCACCAGAGGTACAAACCTACCAATCTTGCAAATGAAGGACCATGAATTCAAAAAATCAATTACCAATAAGCCAGGTTTTGCAATTAGCTGTAATTTGTGTTTATGTCCCTAAACCAATCTGTTTGCATATATACAGAATAGAGATTCGACGAGAGGAATCCCCACTATGGTACAACAGCCCTACGATGCCGGCCACCTTCTCACATTTTACAGTTGAAAATTCGTGATAGGTCAGGTCAGGTTTTAAAATCCATGCCACACTGTCATCTTACAGAGATGAGGACAGGGCTTGGGAAACGGCTTTCACTACGTGGCATTCCAAAATTCCCCCTCTTCCTCTCACCAAGTGGCTTTTATACTCAGATCTTGGTGATACCTGCATCCTCTCCAAATACTGACAAAAATCATCTTTGGACTAGCCACGTTTTCCCCTTACTTTGATTTCATAGATGGACCCTTATATGGAGGTACTTCCCTGTGCTGTACCCCTTTTCTCTGTCAGAGTGAGAGGCGGCCAAGATGGATAACTGGAGAGCAAACTACCCACTTGGTTGCCAACGAAGCTGCGTGGGAGGATGCGGCTCGGACACGCAGCAACACGGCTTGTGAGCCCTCGCTCCGTCTCCGCTGCTGCGCACAGCCGGTCCTCTCTTCGCGGGAACCGGCTCTAAGCATTAAGGGCAGGAGGAACAAACAAGAACTCTCATTTCCAGGAGAAGAAGAGAGGAGCTAAACCCTGCTTCTTTTCTGCAACTACTCCCTTCTCCTTTTAGAGAGAGGAGTGAGGAGGATAGTGGGAAATTCAAGGGAAGGTCAGAGGCTTCTTCGGCCCAACACCTGGAACTCACCATCTATTTTAAAGGTTTGCATCGAAGATCCAGGTTTCCATCCCAAGTTCCCCAGGATAAATGCCAGTGCTACTTAAGTATTCTCAGCTGCACCGAATAGACCCATGGGGTTGAAGGTCATTGTGTTAGGTTTGGGATTCATAAAAGTGGGAGGCTTTGTCGTGCTGCGACATCTGCACAGGCACGTGATGTGTGACTGGCGCTTTCTCCGCGCGGCTGCAGCAGAGGGAACCGGCTTCTTCTCTGGCCCCGGAGTTTTTGGCTGCAGCCACTGAGCATTCCTGCTGTGTTTTGAACTAAGGACTTCATCTCTCCGAGGTCCTTAGCTAGACCGATCAGGGTTTACTGAGAGGTCCCTCAGTACCAGTGACGTATGTAGCAGCAGCTGCCAGTGTCACTAAGTTGGTAGAGGGCTTGTATCATGCTCCCTGTGCTGTATGATTTAGTCTGGGAGGGGCAGACACGCCCATCCCTCATCTTACTCACCAGACTGTCAGGGAGTATCATTTCCAAGGGGTGCTAAATCTTAGCATTTTAAAATAAAACTGTTACCTTGTTATTTTAAATGTATCTAGAGGAATCAAAATACCTGAGCAATGTGATATGCTCTGTCCTCTGTTTAAAACACACATCACTTCCTTAATAGTTGGAAATTTTACATCAGTTTCTTTTCTTCATGAACTCAAATCTCCATTTCACTTCCCACATAGAATTGTATCCTAAGGTAGTATAGTTTAAGCGTGAAACTGTTTTATAGAACACCCAATTATCCTTTTTTGCATCAAAAGTATTACTTATAAATGGATATGTAACTTTTCATTTCCTGTGAGCATAAGGTTCTAAATATTTACTTTTTTCTGTGTGAGATATTATTAAAACTATTATATTAATCGAATCAACAAATATATCATAAATTCTGAAAAATTTTATTAATTAAAAAAATGAAAGTTTATAGGAAATGTACTTAAAGAAATGGAAATAATTTGTTTTAGATTAGATTAGATTATATATTTTTACATTTTTTAAATGTGAAATATTTTCAGGCAAGATTTAAAATCAAATCTATTTTTCTCTTTCTCTTTTTGTCTTTAAAATGTAAACAGTGACAAGCTACATTTAAGATTTGTAACAAGGCCACTCGATTCTTTGAACTGAGTTACATACTAAAAAATCATAGGAATTTATCATAAAAATATTATTAATGACCTATTTATTGACAGTTCAGATTGAACTGTCCTTCAGTTTTATTGGAAACTATCTGTCTCACAGAAAGATTGATTTCTAAGTCATTAGTCATCCACTTTCTCAGCACCAATAACAGCATTTCAAAAGGTGTCTTTGGTGCTCTGGAGGTTTCGACTCCCTGGGGCAGTACTTCTTGAGAAATGGGACAGTGTGAGATGTGCTTTCTTTGTAAAGTTGGGGGAGGGAAAAACTACACCACCAACTCAGACACTCAGATCAGGCAAACTTTGATATGAAGACTGATTTCTGTAAAACTACCCTTGCCCGGTAACCAACCAACATTGTTCAGATAAACCTACTCTCTGGAACAAGAAGAAGCTCAGATGTGTAGTATTTACTGAGTTCCATGTTGAAGTATTCCCATGATGCCAATCTGATATCACTGAGCGGCAGAGTTAGGAAATGATGTACAATCAGCTCTCACAAGACAGTAGAATCTGGTTCTAGAACCCTTTAGAAAAACTTCATCTATGCCAGTTTGAATACGGTTGCTCCAGATCTCTCCAAGTCTTCATTTCAGTCTTAGCACTTTTTAAACCAAAAGACAATGTAAATAAAGAGTATTTCTTACAACCCAAATGTGCATTTTTATAGACAAAAGAACTTCAGTTCCTAAAGAACAAGTAATTTGCTCAAGGTCATACCATTAGTTCCTTAGTGGGAGAGTTAGGCCAAGAGCCAAGGTTTCCTACTAACACAGTTGTGTTGAATCTCCAGATCAGTTCATTCTAGAAGCCTACAATCTCAGAATTGGAAAGAACCTTTTGGAACATTTGGTTAAGGGGATGCCCAGAGAGCTCAGTAAACATTAATTTGGGATGTATCTGTGAAGGTGTTTCTGGAAGAGATTAGCATTTCAATCAGTGGGCCGAATAAAGAAGATCCATCCATCCTGATCAATGCATCAGCCAATCTGATGATGGCCTTAATAGAACAAAAAGCTGGAGGAAGGATACATTTGTTCTCTTTGCTTGAATGGGGGGTATCCATCTTCTTCCCTCGCACATTGGAGCTCCTGGTTCTCCGGCCTTCAGACTAGATTTTGGACTTACACCATCAGACCCTCCAGTTCTCAGGCCTCAGGGTTCAAACTGAATTACACTAACATGTTCCGTGGTTCTTCAGCTTGCAGATGGCATGTCGTGGGACTTCTCAGCCTCTACGATCATATGAGCTAATCCTGTAATAAATTTCCTATATAAATGCCATTAGTTCTGTTTCTGGAGATCCTTTAACTAATTGCACACACAACAGTCTGCTGCTTGATCTGAGGCTCTTGGGAACGGTCTCCTTCATGACAGCCTGTTTCTGAAGAACCTGCCATTAGCTTGAAAATGTATATATGGTGTGTGTGTGTGTGTGTATGTGTATGGGAGATATGAGTTTGATGGCCAATTCCCTGAAGTTTTACTGAAGTGTTTGTAATTAACAGTACCTGACAAGTTTCCCTCCAAAGAAGTTCAAGAGAAGTTGTATATTGCTGTCATTTCAAGTACACATCATCTCCAGGCTGAAAGTCAAGCAGGGGCTCCTATGGTTTATAATTGGGAAATGCCACCTGGACCTGCTATTAATAAGCTGAGATAAATTGCATTACATCTCTATAGTATTTGGCCATTTTGACCTGTAAAAGAGTAAAGTCAAGGACAGGAGGTGAGTAGCTGAGACATATGACGCATCCAGTGACCAGCTCATATAGGAATAGTCCATGAGTTTCTATTTAGAGTAGATCTAACATCCATGAAAGCCAAAGGTAAGTTTTTTAACCATGGAAACTTTAGTTCCTGTGATATTTCTGCACATTTCAGTTAAATCTGCCATCCATTCTTGCTATTTCTCTTGGAAAGTATGGACATTGAAACTTCGATGTGACAGGCAGAGCCTTACACTTCTCAATACTGCTTCGGTGAAATGAATACCCCATCACAAAACAAATACGTGGGTGTTCGCTAAATGGAAAACAAACACAAGTTGCTTTGCAACCAGGACAGGCTCTTGGCCAACCAAAAACAGACAGCCACTGGTATGAGCATATTTATAATCATACACAGAGGAAGTTAAGAAACCATTATGCTTCTAAATTCTTAATCACCCCGAAAAGCATATCTACTATCTATATAAACAGATATTCTCTTGTCTTTAGTTAACTAACAGGCCCTCGTAAAGGCTACAATTTTATCAACTTGTACAGCATCAGCTTCTGGAAAATGATCGGATTCGAGCAAGTCTGAATGAGCTATGATTACATATGCATCTTTATTGCTTCCTTCTTGAGTTCTTAAATAGGATCATTTACAAGCTGTTCTGAATGTTGGTTTTCTAGATGAGTTTCAAGGAGGGCAGGGCAGGGCAAGGGAAACTCCTGAGTAAGAGCAAGGCAGGCATGAGATTCTCCCTTCACTGAGGGTTGAAAAAGGGAGGTGGGTTATAGGGTGTTACAATGATGAGTAGAAATATATTTGGATGAGAGAAGGATTTCATATGAGGTCATTCGAGAAACAGAAAAGGTCTGGGTCTTCAATCAAGAGTAAAACATGAATAACATGAGAGGTCATGTGGCTCAGTGTAGATAGATACTAAGTCAGCAGAGGCCTCAGTTAAGTCTGTGGCTACTACCACTGCACACTAATAAAGGGGGTACGGTTTTGCTGCCTGCTGAAGGGAGGGGCTATGATAAGTGATGCAGATCACTGATGCCCGCTGCACTGTTGTGTAGAACCCCTAGAATTGCTTCGATCTTTAATGTGCAAGTAGAAAGGTTGATGATAATTGGTGAGTCCAAGGCTGGCAGGTTTCCAAACAGTTTCCAGTGAGTTTTTCTGGGCAAGGGCTCATGTGTGTCAGCTTTCACTGAAGCCTAAGGGGGGAGGCCAGTGAGAAACATTACACATCAAATGTCTGTTTATCATATGACACCAGAAAATTCTTTACGTTGTCTGCTGGTAATTGGCCCAGGAAAGTCACATATCGCTTACAGCCTTTGAGAGGAATGAGTCTTTCCATTTTGCATTATGTTATGACCTAGATAATGTACTTGGGTATGACAAATTGATGATAATCCTTGGAGATTTTGTGTCTCTTGCATGCTCACACTATCCGCAAATGAAGGAACTCAATTCCACAAGACTTTCATTCTAACATAACAGATCATCCACATGTGATTTAAGAATGGAGCCCTGGCTGATTTGGATGCTTCTGAAACTACAGCTAGGTCTTTTTTAAAAAGTAAGAGAGTAGTTTGTAAACTATTGGGGAAGACTGTTTATTTATATTATTGATTTCCCCAAGTAAATGCAAACAGGTACTGTGAGTCTGTATGCAAGGGTTTACTAAGAATGCAGAGCACAGCTATACCAATGTAAAGTAAGCAGATGTCTTGCAGACTATCAACATGATGGCGTTAACGTTTGGGTTGCAGAAAAGTGAAGGGATGCAATCTTTTTAATGAGCCTTCAATCCTAAGCAAAGCAGTGGCCATGCCCATTTGTCCTGTAGGTGGGCAGAACAGAGATACTATAAGGGTGGGTACACAGGCTAATGAGTCCTTTCTGGAGGTATGCAGTTATGATGACTTGTGGTCCTTTGAAGTCCTTTTGAGTGGTTATTGGGACAGTTTTAGGAAGAGGGTCACTGGATTAATTGAGACTTTAAGGGGTTAGCCTTTTTAATGTGTCCCACATCCAAACTTGTCTTTGACCCAGGAGCTTTTATTTCTTTGGCATTGAAAGATGAAAGCAGTTATGACAGTATCGTTTCCTTTGAGTACAGCTTTGACCAGATCTCATAAATTTGATATGTAGAGTTTTTATAGTAGTCATTCTCTAAAAGTCTATAACTGCAGTGTTTATTTCTAACTCTATGATCTAAAGTTTGTTTAGTGTGGTATTTTGGATTTTTCCAAGTTTTTAAAATGAAAGTGTTTATTATTAATTTCCATTTTTATTGCTCTGTCTACCCATCACCCAGTTTAAGGACATCTGCTTCTGAGGACGGTGGAATTGAGCGGTACTTTTATTAGAATCTCCAATTATTCTACTTCTGACTGGCCCTTGCTTTCCCGGATCCACTATCATTCTTAGGTTGGATTGCTTGGTGTCATAGTTTCTTGTTTTATTTTGTATTGTTTCGTTTTCGTGACTCTCTCTCTAAATAGTAAAAGCAACTTGAGGGTAGAACCCACAGTTGATCATTCTTTTTGTTCCCCTAATACCTTTACACATATTAAGCCATCGATAGACATACATGTACTTCTCTTCATTTCCAGGATGGTGAGACGGATACACATGCATGTAAAGGGATCAAAGCCCCTGCTAAGTGACAATGTAACAAGCCCTTTTACTGCATTGTGTCTACAGGACGCGTTCTTCTTCTGGTCCTGAAAATAGTGCTTTCCTACAATGATCACGAGCATGAGAACTAATATGACACCTACCTTTGTTCAGCACATCTACATTCCAGGCTTTGCTCTAGGAACGTCATAGGCCACGTGTCATGTGATCGTCTCCACAATCGCTCTCTCAGGTAGATCCAATAATGATCCTCATTTCCCAGATGAGAACCAGGAGGCTCAGGGTCAAACCACACCCAGAGTTCTCTGGCTGGTGAACACGAAGCCTGGATTGAACTCCACCTTTGTCTGTTCCTTCCACTCTGTGCCACACCAGTCTCTGTTCATTTATTCTCTCACTCATTTATTCTTTTTTTCTGTCCCACATTCAAACAACTAAATGTTTGCTCATTTATTTTTCCAGACACAGTATGAAAAGACAAGGAATATAAATGCGAATAAAACGAGGACCCTGCCTTTGGAGACCTTCCAGAGTCCCGAGGGGCCTTTTCTTTGACTACACTGAATGTTAAAATGTTACAAAATGTACTAATTGTATCCAGACTTCCCCGTAGTCCCTCTGCTTCTCTGTTCTCTGCTCCCATGATGTTCAGGAGTTTAATTCAGGGTTTGCCCAAGTTGATTCTGATCCCCGCTGCCAAAACTGGGGTGAGGGAAGCCACTGTCTGCTCTTTGTGTGTGCACGAAGAACCCAGGGCTCCAACAGCCTTTCTCCACCCGCCTCCAACTTCATTTCCCTCCGAACAGTAACAGAAGCTTAAAGCCAATGACAATTAGGACAACGTTATTATTTCTTATGGGGAAAACTGATGTTGCCAACTTGCAGTAGGTACCAGATTCCTGAAATTTACACAGAAATCGCTCTTGGAAGCAGGGAAAACAAACTTCAGAAACATGTTCTGTGTGAAAGAAACAACCAGGGACTTGATGTGCCCAGACTATTGGGTCATTTGGGCTCAGAATAGGTGTAGTGAAATCCCATCTGTAAGATCCTTTCTTCCACACGTTGGCCTTTGTGCACCCAGCTCAGAGCCTACACAATGCCACAATGTCACATGTATGCACCGTGACCACCTAGAGCAGCGATTTTCAACCTTTTCATCTCATGGCACACACAAACTAATTATTACATTTTGGGGGCACTAAACATATATCTTTTACTGATCTGACAAAAAAAAAAAAAAGAGGTATAATTTTGATTCATTCACACTGGACAGCTATTGTCGTATTGGCTGTTGTCATTATATTGATGGCCTAGGGAAAGAGGTCAGTGTCCTGACTAATGTCAGTTATTACATGTTTTAAAAGTTCTTACGGTACACTAGTTGAAAATCGCTGACCGAGAGGGATGAAGATTGGATCAGAGAATAAAAATGAACGGAGTCCACTGGGATCTGCCTTCTATTTTGCTGTTACCTTAAGATTTCAACTGTTACTAGAAACATTCTCACCATTATCATCACCACCTCTTATCAGTTTTTTCCTTCACTCTTTTTTTTTTTTTTTTGGCTATCTAATAATTATGTGACTATTCATGTCTTAATAGTTTTATGCCCCATAAAAAACATGGGAGGTATTTTTTTGTTTATTCTTGTATCCATAATGCCAGAACGGTATCCAAAGTGTAGTCAGCTCTCAACATATAGTTGTTCGAGACCTGAATGAGTCGGCATGCTGATCCTTATTGTTTGCATCTTACTTACCATCGTTCTCTTCAGCTTCTTTGTCATCACAGTCGTCATCTTTACCATGATCGATATCAACGTCATCATCATTTTCTGCCTTTTATGTCAACGGTGCTTTACGGTTGCCACGGCGCCTGCCATCATTGCCTGCTCCGTGTTCTCAGCTCCTCCAGCTCTCCGGGGAGGTGGGCAGGGAAAATGAACCTTCCCAACCCACAGGGGAGGAGCTGGGTGAAGAGGTCAATTCACTTGCTGCCTCTCCGGCATCCCAGCACCTGCCCCGACAGCCCGGCTGCCGCACACCACCTTAGGGCGCAGGTCCCCTTCCTTGCACCCTCTGTCGCTGCCCAATCTGCCTGTTTAATGAAAGTTTTTCAGGCTTGCCCAGCTTCAACTGTCCAGGGTCCCTTCGGATGACAACCTTACCCTCCAACATTCCTCGGTCACAGCCTCTTTGGAAAGTTACCCCAGCGGGAGCCAGCCCATCCGTCTTGCTCATCTCTCTGTCCTGCCATCCAGCAGTGACTACTGGTTAGCAGGTCCATTTACTAAACACCAACTGTCTGCCAGCCACTGGGTTTGTTGATGTTTATAGGTTACCTAATTTAATCCTCATTACAGCCCTATGAAGTGTTAATATCATCCATTTGTAAATAAGTTGTTAAATAAGAAGCCAGAACCACTTCTCCAGTAATATCAGTAAATAAGGGACATGTTCCTACACTTCTGCCGTATGCAAAGGTCTCCTTGAATCCCTAGCAATAAAATGAGGAACATAAAACACCCTTGCCCTGGCTGGCGTGGTTCAGTTAGTTGAGTGTCATTCCGAGCACCGAACGGTTGCTGGTTCGATTCCTGGTCAGGCCACATGCCTGGGTTGCAGGCTCGATCCCTGCTGGGGGCGTGCAGGAGGCAGCTGGTCCATGTTCCACTCTCACATCAATGTTTCTCTTTCTCTCTCCCTCTGCCTTCTCTCTTTCTAAAAATCAATAAAAATATTATAATTTTAAAAATATGCTTGAGCCCTGGCCGGTTTGGCTCAGCGGTTAGAGCGTCGGCCTGCAGTCCTGAGAGATCCGGGTTCGGTTCCCGCTAAGGGCGCGTACCTCGGTTGCAGTTTGTCCCCGGCCCTGGTCGGTTGTGCGGGTGGCAGCCACTCGATGTGTCCCTTTCACATCGATGTTTCTCTCTCTCTCTCTCTCTCTGTTCCTCTCTCTCCCTCCCTCTCTACCTGAACAAAAAATGGAAAAATGTTCTCGGGTGAGGATAAAAAAAAAAAAAGCTTGATAAATGTGAATTAAATGATTAAAAATGTACATAGAATGCTTTCTGATCTTCAGGTATTACGCTCTATGCTCCACTTCACGGGGGACAGACATCTCCCACCCCTCTTGCTGAGCGATGTACTTGGCTCACAGTGGAAGTCCCTTTCACACCCAAGACCTCCTTCATCTTCTCTGTTTAAAATTAAAAAGAGTTGGCTTCAGTGTTCTTAACAGCCTTCTCTGTGCCTGTTCTGGCGGAAGGATATGGTGGCCGTATTCTTCACAAGGTAACGCGATTAACTGAGCTTTCTTTTCTTACCACATCTCCTGTCTTCCAAAGTAGCCCCGGAGCAGGCCTCAGTTGCTAAGAAGGTGGTGTGACCCACACAGACGCCTCCTTCGACAGGCCTATCCAAGTCACGAAGCCTCTCGCCTACTTTCTTCTTAGAGTCTGGCCTAGGAAGAGGGGCTTCTAACCAAATTCTCCAAACCCATAATTATAATGCAGATTGCCTTGCGTTCGTGGCACTGTTTTCAGACTCGCAGAATAAAACAAACGCATACAGTGATCGTCCTTTTCTCTCGCCTCCTGGGAGAGTCAGGACGGCTCCAGAACTTTGGTGAACGCGGAGGAAGAGACCTGCAATGTTTGCTTTTGCTTCCCCCGAACCCGGCCCCCCTCAAAGCGCAGCGAGTGTCAGCAGGGCCCCACCGTTTCCTAGTTTCCCCGGAGTTGTGCCCACCTGCTTTCAAGGAGGGCTGGGAATCTCTTTGAGATCCTCTAGTCTAATTAGTCATCAATAATGAAAGAATAAATAAATTAACAAACGAAACTGCCCTGTGTTAAGAGGGGCGTCTGTGCCCCCATGTTACAGACGAGACCACAGTAGCAGAGGAAAGATTAGTTACCTGCACTCTGCTCTAAACGCCTGGTGGTTTGGTGCCTATGTCGTAGAATTCATGGATCTGCCACTTACCATATATGTGGACTTGATAGTTATGTAACGTCTCCAAACTGTGATCTTCTCATCTGTACAATGGTGACAACAGTGGCATCTGGTTCATAGAGTCAGAGACAGAACAGGCCATGTTGTGTCTCGTTCAGCTGTATCTCTGGTGCCTAACGACCCTCGACATGTAGACCACACACAGCACCCATCTGTGTAATGAACAATGACTAGCACAGATTTTATAACTAACTCTCAAAGTCGCTCTTTTCTTTTAAACCCACGGATGCCGCTAAGCCTTTTCTCTACAATGCTTTATTATACATTGTATCTGCCAACTGAACACTGGGTGTGCCCCAGAGTCCTGTGTCCTTGCTCGGCATTCCCCATCCCTGTCCACTCGGACGCTCTGATCCCCTCAGACTGAACTCTGTCTACTCTTCAAGTCTCAGCTCAGTGAATTCTCTGACCGTCCTAACCACAGGTACCCTTTTCTGTTCCTGGGCTTAACATTTTAATCTATGCCACCCCCATGACCCTTTTCTTTATTTTCAAACATTTTTGTGATCAAATTTCCCATGCTACTCATGTTCTTCATTTTCACACTTCCTATTCTTTGGATGGCACATGCTAGTTTTAGCTGTAGTAGAACCATTACGCAAGCTATCCCTCTGAGATGTCCATTTCTTCAACTTCAAACGTGGAATGATGGTATCTCAGTTTCCGGATTACCGTGCAAGTTCAACAATAACGCAATGTGTCTCACCCACTACTTTGCACATACAATGTAGTAGCTTCTGTTGTTGTGAAATAGTTTTTGTTTGCTAAATCTGAGTCAAGATGGGCAGAATATAAAAATACAAAGTAATGTTGGTAAGTGTTTTTCCGTTGGTAAAACCAGCCCTGCGGTGTTTCTCTTGTCTTTGGTAGAGCCCAATTTTCTAGATATCAGATCCTCTAAACTAGTGATTACTCCAGTTTGGCTGGAAGGACCTAAAGACCGTCGTGACTGCCTTCACCGGTGCAGACCACTCACTCACCCCCTCACACTGACTCCTTTCTGCAGCATTCAGCCAGGCAGGGACCAGACGAGACTGCTCCAGGGGTGGAGCCCAGACACCTCACCTCACCCGGGTCCTGCAGAGGCGCCTCCCACAGGTCTGCCCAGGGTATCCCTTTGTTGTCATTCTGCCTGTGTTATGAGATTCGATTTGAGGCCAAGCCTGGGAGTGGAAGCCGAGACAATGTCAGGAGCGGCTGCCCCTGTGTGATTTCCTGTTGTGACTAGCAGGGGAAGGGAGACACCTCCCTGGCAGTTCTGTTCCTTGGAGATTTTTCACTCCTAAAGGTCAACACGAAAGGGTTCCCAGGGTGAGGAAGAATTACTTTGGACAAAGTTCCAATTAATATAATATTGTCTGTCCATTGTACATGAAAAATTAAGGGAAAAGAAATTTCCATGACACCTCAAGAAAAGAATAATAATTAAAAGAATAAACAGAGTTCCAAGTTGAAGGAGCTGCAGTCTCCGGGGCCTGGCCCAAGCTTCCCGGCTCCTGGAGGACAGGGAACCTGGGGCCTGCACACCAGGCAGTGTACATGCAGGACACCTGGGGCCGAGCACTGGCCCCAGGCAATTAATCAACTCTTCAGTTGTATCACAGCCCCCTGGCCTGGTAGCTCTGTCGGTTAGAGTGTCCTCCCGATACACCAACGCTGCAGGTTTGATCCTCGGTCAGGGCACATACAAGTATCAACCAGTAAACGCATAAATAAGTGGAACAACAAATCGATGTTTCTCTCTTTCTTCCCTTCCTCTCTCTGTAAAATCAATCAATAATAATAATAATTATTATTATTATAATAAAAGAACTTTACACCTTCCCCACATCTTAACAGTGCTCTCCTATCCATCAGGTCTTGGCAGCGCTGAGTGTATTCACAACCTCTCATACCTCCACAACCAAGCAAGTCACAGCTAAGCATGTGCACATGATATTAACACTAGTAGGTGCCAGGGTGTTGGGCCGCAGGATTTAAGGTTCGCATCAGGCTCCGGCTGCTTTCTTCTGGTGAAGAAGCAAACCTTTAGGACAGTCATGCGCTCGGGCTCTTGGAAACATCTGAATGAGAACCAGATGAGGTACTTGCTTAAAATGCAGCTTCCTGGGTCCCCCGCTGCAGACCTTCAGGATCGGACCCTCTGGGGGACTGCTCCAGGAATCCGTGCCTGACAAGCTCCTCGAAACTAAATTTTGGGGAAACAAAAATCCCCCAAGTTAATGAGGACCAACTGCTCATAACCTTTCATGTTATGAAACTAAGGCTTTGTTTTCCTTCATTACTCATTGGCTGGAGGAAATCGACTCCCAGTTTTCATCTGATTTAAAAGAATGCACAAATTTCTTAAATTATGTCACTTTTGCATTCATTTTTCCACACATACATTTACTGAAGAATTTCTGTGTGCCAGGAACAATAGCTATCAAGAACAAGACACAGTCTCTGAATTCAAGAAACATCCAATCTCTTAAGAAAACATAGAAGTATAATTAGGTGTCAGAGAGCTATGGAAAAAGTCCACGGGGATGAAATGAAAACAGAAAGGGGAGGGTGACCAATTCTGCTTGAAGAACAAGGTAAGCATCGTCAGCATTTTCACATAGTAAAAGGTATAGGTATTCACAGAGCAGACAGGTCGGGAGAAAGGAAGCATTCTAGGCTGATGGAGGAAAGACATAAATTCTAACATAACAAGACAGCCCTGACTAATTTGGCTCAGCAGTTAGAGCATCGGCCCGCAGGCTGAAGGGTCATGGGTTTGATTCTCGGTCAAGGGCATGTACCTTGGTTGCAGGTTCAATCCCCAGCCCCAGTCAGGGTTGTTTGGGAAGCAACCAATTGATGTGTCTCTCTCACATAGATGTTTCTGTCTCTCTCTCTTCCTCCCTCCCTCCCTTCCACTCTATCCAAAAATCAATGGAAAAAAAGGTTTGAGATAAAATAAAATAGTAAGACAGGTTCTGGGAAGTGAAGGCATTCCAGCACAACTTGAAGAGAGGGTGATGGGTACAGGAGAAAGGCAGAGTAAAAATAGATCCCTGGGAAATAAGGGGTCGTATCCTAGCCATCTATAGTAAGGAATTTGAAATTTATCCTCTCGGATTATTTCTTCAAAGCGGAGACCTCAGAATTTCCACAGTAGCAAAAAAGAAGTGATCAAGAAAGAGAGAAGTTGTTGTTTCCTCTGCTTTTTCAAATAGCTGGCCATTGGCCCTCTGGGAAGGAAACCCCTAGGCAAAGGGGACAGAGGGTGTAAAGGTTCTGAGGCGGGGTGGTGTGCCCAAGTTTGAGGAGAAGCAAGAGGACCAGAGTGGCTGGGGCGAGCCACCAAGGTATGAACTGGTAGGAGATGTGATCAGAGGGGAAAGAGGGCCAGGTCATGCAAGACATCTGAGCCCATGAAATGAGCCATGGGTCTAATTCTGCGAAAGGAGGGTCTCATTGGAACGTGCTGAGCAGAGGAATGATGCAGTTCAGATCTGCACTGGGATGGGATCATTCTGGCTTTGAAATAGACAATCTACTATGAGGGGCCGGTAGGAAAACCAAGAGATCAGCAAGGAGACTAAAGCAATAATAAAGGCAAGAAATGTTGATGGCTCTGTCCAGGTCCCGGCAGAGGAGGTAAGGAGGGGGGAAAGTGATCAGATTTCAGATACATTTCGAAATTGGAACTGACAGCCTTTACTGGTGGATTAGTTGGGAGGAGATCACTTCCAGCATGCACAGCCTCTCTTACAAAGGGACGAACACTTCCCGCAGTAGATTGTGTCATGGAAGCTTTTAAAATCTTTTATTGGCAAGGAAATGGTAAAGGGAATCTGAGAAGAGGCTCCGGATTCTGGAACCAAAGGATCTATCACTAGGAATGTTTGCTATGCGTCATCAAGGATATTCTCCTTGACCCCCAAAGATGGAAATCTCCATGTCTTCAGGAGGAAACCCCAACAAACCCTATTGCCTTTTTCACATAGCCGTCTGTCACATCCCTGTCCTTCTCTGAGCCTTGATGCAGCCCAAGTCTTATCTGGAAAAATTATGGAGATTGCCAGCTCCTGACCCACAAGGGAAAGTCAGCGAAGGATGGAGAGGGGCCACGCCGTAGGTCTCTCCTGATTGTACGAAGTACGGCGAAATGGTGTTTCTGTAGTGAAGGTTTTGCAGGGGGCACCACAAGAGGGGGTTTCCTGGGCAGACGCAGCAGGAGCAGTAACCCAAAGCTGTGCAGAAGGGGGAGCTCTCTTGTAGGGAACAATTTCTCCACTGTTCTTTTTGCCCATCTGTGTCTGCTTGCTGTGCCCCAGGCTTCAGTCTTCTAACGGAATTACCCGAGATGCAAGTCATTTTCCAAAGAATGGGGAGAAGCAAAGGTGGGGATATGCACACAGGCCCCATCGGTGTCAGGGATACCAGGTGTCCTGCCTGGAGCTCTGCTGAGAGGTGTACTGAGCGTCTTGCTCTCTCCCGTGCGCCTCCCCCACCATGACAGCTGCCGGCTCTCGGACTCAAGGCCATTGTCTTCTCGGGGTGGGCTGCTCCCTGCCTGCCCATTTCAGACACTGCACCAGATTTCATTATCACTCAAAGTATTGACAATAACCTAACTCTTTAAAAAACTGTTATCATTTTATACACAATGAAATAAACAAGAACTCAGAAATTACATTTTTTTGTAACAGATGATTCAGAAGTACTTCAAACACTTCCTGTTTTACTGAGCAATAACTAGTGTTCCTAGAGATATTGTTTCCCTGACAATTGAAGCAATAGCTAAGATGGTAACCATTCTAAAACAAATGCTTTCCAGATTAAAACGCCATTTGTTGCCAAGTAAATAAGATGTCCTCATAGACACGCATTTTGTTAAGCAACGAGTGCGTTTGAACTTTTATCACCTTGTTAATTAGAAATGGGAAATTCAGAGTAACAATAGTGCCTTCTCTTTGGGACTAGATATGAAATGATGAAGAAAATAAAGCAAGCGCTTATTATCACAGGAGGGGAAACAGTGTGGAACTGCCTGCTTGAAGACTGGAAACATAAATGAACGAAAACCCAACAAGCTGTGTTAGATTATACATGGAGCTACACACAGGCTCTGAGGAAGTTGCAATTCCGTCTCTCGAGTCAAACTAATTGACATTTCTCCGGTTCCAACTAGGGTCTCTAGCTCAGATTCAACCTTCAATAAATATGTGTAGTTTAAATAAGGGTAGTTGGGCCCTAGGAAAGTGAGTGGAATAAAAGCTGGCCCATATCTAGGATGAAAATGTATCTGCTGTGACTTTGACTTTGACTCTGGTCTCGGACGAGAGTCGAGGTTTATATTAGTACTAGGTGAGGCTTAAAAGATCTCACACAGAGCCAGTGGAAGTCCCAAGAGATCCAAAACAAATCTCATTTCTGAGGGCAATGTCACGGTTGAGTAGAGATGAGACCCTATTTATCCTCTGCTCAGTTTCTTAGACACAGACCAGCCTTCGAGACTATACCCAAAATGATTTTTTTTTCCATCTCTCCAGTTCATAAACATACAATTTTTGCCAAAATATGACCAAGGAGAAGATGGTAGGGCTTCCATCAAACACGTACCTACCGCTGGAGGAAATATCAAAGCAATCATCTTGCTGATGGTAAAATAAGTAAAAAACTGCTGTCTTGTTGCTGAACTGTGTGGCAAAAAGGAAGCTATTGAACAACTCTTCCTAAGCTGAATGTGCTCCTCTCCTCCCATTCAGCTATAAAAACGGGCTATCCAGAGCCTGGGCCAGTTTGGCCTCGTTTCTGGGTCCCCCCAGACTGGTGAGCTCTTCTCCCCTTCTGTTCAGGGCAGCTCAGTCAGACTGTGCTCCCTGAACAAACACTGCTCTAGGAAGTGGTTGGGAAAAATTTTATTTAGGCAAAGTACACCCCTATTTTGCTCTCCTCTCTTCAATCCCCACAGTATTGGTTTGAGGGAGAACATTAAGCATCTGATGATCAGTCCTAAGTCTCTGTGTGATTTCAATTGTACTGCCTACAGTCAAATCCTTTACAGGATTAGAACTCCAACACTGACAGAAAAGGATAATTTGATATTGATTCTGAATCAGAGGGAAAATATCTTTGAGATAACAATGTGTATTCTCAACCAGAACACAACCCTAGGTAAAAAACAAAGAGTGACCTCTTCACTGGAGAGAAAAATATACATTATATCCTTTCTCTATGTTCTTTAAATTTTTTCTTTTTCTTTATTGATTTTTTTTTGGGGGGGGAGAGAGGAAGGAAGAGGGGGAGAGAGATAGAAACATTGATGAGAGCCCTGGCCGGTTTGGCTCAGCAGTTAGAGCGTCGGCCTGC
This sequence comes from Molossus molossus, assembly GCF_014108415.1. Taxonomy (NCBI): domain Eukaryota; kingdom Metazoa; phylum Chordata; class Mammalia; order Chiroptera; family Molossidae; genus Molossus; species Molossus molossus. Next base: position 14,831,889 of record NW_023425352.1, read on the forward strand.
GGTCCGGAGAGACCCGGGTTCAGTTCCCGCTAAGGGTGCGTACCTCGGTTGCAGTTTGTCCCCGGCCCTGGTTGGTTGTGCGGGTGGCAGCCACTCGATGTGTCCCTTTCACATCGATGTTTCTCTCTCTCTCTCTGTTCCTCTCTCTCCCTCCCACTCTACCTGAGCAAAAAATGGAGAAATGTCCTCGGGTGAGGATAAAAAAAAAAAAAAAAAGAAACATTGATGAGAGAGGAAATCCATCGGCCGCCTCCTGCATGCCCCCCAAACCACTGGGGGTTTGGCCTACAACCTGGGCATGTGCCCTGACCGGAAATCAGACCTCTCGGTGCATGGGTCAACGCTCAGCCACTGAGCCGTACTGGTCGGGCTGTTCTTTGCTTTTTATGTCTGAAGCTTTGTCAGAAACTTTAGCCTTATTCCTTATCAGCTAATACATTCTGATGATACAGCCAAAGTTGTCTTCATCAAGAGTCAGTTCAATCATTTACAATCTCCCCTATGGAGTTCCCATTACCAGAATTTCACCTTAGTCTTTAGATGGGCTTTGATGACCCAGAATGAGTCCATCATCATCATGATCGCCAACACTAGCACTGTCACCATAACCATGAGTTGGGTATTTAACCTGTGGCAAGCACTGGGCTAGGTTCTGTATGTGCCTCAGCTCCTTTCATTCCTATGAACCCTACGAAGGGTTATTTTTATCCTTATATTAGAGTCGACAAAACTGACACTTAGAGAGGGTAAGTCACTTACTTGTCCAAGTCAGTTACTAATTAAGCTGTAACTCAAAGTTCACGATAGCAGCCCAATCTTCCCCTCCGCTGTGCCTCTACACTCTTAGGACAGACGCTTCCTCATTGTCCCCTGAGTTGGCCACAGCATTCCTGCATTTATAGTTTTGCTATTATCCTGTATGACCCAGAATGTTTGCCGTGTTCCTTCTACTTATCGAAATCTTGGCTCTCTATAAATATAATTTTTAAATGTTTTTTAATGTTCCTGTTACCAACTTAGTATTTATTCATCTTATTTCTTAGTTTCCATCCTTTGGATCTTCAGAGATTACACTGTTAACCTTTTCCTATCCCCAGTCTCTGTGGAACACCCTTGTAAAATATACAGCCTTCCTCGCGCCCTTCACGTCAGCCCAATTCCACCCCCTTCTAGGTGTTTCTGTCACTGCAGCCCCCACGCTCCCCTCCTGCCTTTGAAGTCAGCGTAGGTGTATCTTATCGCTACATGGTATGATCCGTTACTTTCAGAGTATCGATCCTAAATGAAGTAACATGAAGGCAGAGATTCTTACCAATAATACTCATTATACCTCTGTCACTTAGTTCTTGGCACACAAACCAAATTTAATAAATGCCTGTTGATTTAATAAGCGACTATAAACCTATAGGGTCGGTGAAAGGTTGTGTGAACCAGTCATCATTGTGAAATTAATTTTGGGACTCTTGTTAAGAGTTTGGCTCTGCCTTGGTCTGCACTTTTGTTCTATGTGAAGTAGCAATATGATATAGTCAAAAAAGCACAGTCATTGATATCTGAAAAACCTAGTTCAAATTCTACCACTACCTAGCTGTGGGATCTTAGGTAGGTAAATCTGCTTAGTCGCTTCATCTCTAAAATAGAACTAATATGCTTCAAGGTTGATAAACAGTATTAGTAGTAACATATGTAAAGTTCCTAGTCTAGAGTAGGCATCAGTGAATGGTAATCATTTTATTGGAATTAGGGACAATAAAAAGTGACTATAAATCCTGGAATAGTAGCGGCAATAGATGTAATATTTCAATTCTCCCTGAATCCCTCCATAAAATTAGCAGAATAATTAAGAGGTCCCAGCTAAGGACCTACTGACATCTGTAGAAAAATCAGGTGCTTTGGCTAGCTCCATGAGCCCTAAATATAAATGGATGGAGACAGATAACTGACAGCCCATCGGCATCCGAGAAGGCGGAAGGAGACGGTAGAGGGAAGACAGTTGAGCTGACCCCTGAGGATAGGAGAAACTCACAGTCTTCAATAGGTGCTCACTAGGAGGTGTGGCCAGCCAGGAGAAGAACAGCAGCAGAAAGTGGAAGACGTTCTAATGTATGTAATTTATCAGTGAATGAAAGAGAATTCAAGAGCAGTTAGATCCAAAGGTACTGGAGCACCCTGGGTCCTATACATTCTTTCTTTGAATTAACAACTAAAACTTCCTTTCAAAAGAAAGACCTGAATTTTAAAAGTCCTTCTTGGGGTAGAAAAAACTAGAAAGATCATCACTCCCAAACAATAAAAACACACCAGATAATAAGAGAACCAACAATAAGGAAAATCTAGATAATCTATAAAATTATAACTTTTCTTGAATTCCTCAGATCCAGAGATCTGTGACCACAGCTCCAACTAGCCTTAAATCTGAGGAAAGACGGGCAGTAATGGAGGAATTGAAAAACAGGAAATGTCAGTCATATAGCAAAAAAAAAGGACAATGCTAGAAGTAAATTCTTTGTTGTAACTAATTACTTGAAATGCAAATATATTTAATGAGCCAATTAAAAGACAGAGATTAGTGGAATGAATTAAAATTTTTTAAAATCACAGTTTACATCCAATATTATTTTGTATTAGTTTCAAGTGTATGGCACAGTGGTTAGACAATCATATACTTTACAGGGTTCCCCCTGATATTTCCAGCACCCACCTGGCACCATACAGGGTTATTACAATATTATTGACTATGTTTCCTATGCTGCACTTTACATCTCTGTGACTATTTTGTAACTACCAATTTGTACCTCCTTTTTTTTTTTTCTTTATTGATTTTTAGAGAGAGAGAAAGGGAGAGGGAGAAAGTGATAAAAACATCAATAAGAGAGAACATTAATTGGTTGCCTCCTGCATGCGCCCCACTGGGGATCAGGCCTACAACCTGGGCGTGTGCCCTGACCGGGAATGGAACTGGCAGCCATGGGTCAACGCTCAACCACTGAGCCACACCAGCTGGGCCCAATCTGTACTTCTTTTTTTTTTTTATTTTTTTTTATTTTATCCTCACCTGAGGACATTTTTCCATTTTTTGTTCAGGTAGAGTGGGAGGGGGAGAGAGGAAGAGAGAGAGAAACATCGATGTGAAAGGGACACATCGAGTGGCTGCCACCCGCACGACCGACCAGGGCCGGGGACAAACTGCAACTGAAGTACGTGCCCTTAGCGGGAACCGAACCCGGGTCTCTCGGGACCGCAGGCCGACGCTCTAACCGCTGAGCCAAACCGGCCAGGGCCAATTTGTACTTCTTAATTCCTTCAGTTTTTCCACCCAGCTCCTTAATATATAGTGTATTTCAAAAACTCACACATGTTTTATAGTTCTGTCAAATGAAATTACTAGAAATCATGACCAACTCAGTAGGAATAAGCATCCCAAGAGCCCAGGCTATGATTTCTAAGTGTCATGTCCCATTGAAAGAACTAGAAGTCCTTGAAGAAGTGGTGGCTTCTAGGCTCATAGCAGAAAGTGTTCAAGTTAATCCTGGAATATTTTATTGTCCAGAAAGCAGAGAAGTAAGCAAACTCAAATGAGGTCATAACAAAAGGACTTAGAAGCCAAGCTGAGTAAGCTGTTACTGATCAAAAGAGAAATGTGTCCATCAGTAAGAATAATAATGGCAATGGATTACATGACATTAAACATGTTTGAATTTATGAGTTCATTATGATAATATTACTGATGATGACAATGATTAAATTTATAAACTAGTTGTTGACCTTTGCAAGGTGGTAGAGATTAATTATTTTGAAAACGGGTAAAGAAAGAAACAATCTTTATCTTGTCTTTCCTTAAGAGTTCTGTCTCAGGATGACAAAATAATTAATGAGAAAATTTTTCTTCACTGAAGCATTTTAGCTAACAAATAAGGAAGGAATAATAGAATTATAGTATTACTCTTTTACAACCCCTAATGAACGAATAGTTCCAGGAATTAATATCAATGTCTGCTACCATCACAAAAAGAGAGTGATCTGTACATTATGTGCTTCTAGTAGAAGTTCACTTGTAAAGTAGACTTGCTACCAAAACAAATGACAAAATTAAACCTGAATTGAATCAAAACTCTGTGTCTAAATACCAATTAATAAGAAGCTAGAACTATAGTAGAGTGATTGTTTCACTAAGGTCAGTGTCAGTTTGGTTCAACCTCTAGTCTGAATGTATCATTACTATGTAATTGGAGGATGAATGTAGAAGCCATAGGTCTTCCTGCCTTTAAGATTTCCAAAACATGAGCAGGTGTGTGTTGAGAGAGAGAGAGAAACTATTATGGATTATTTGCAATTTTCCAGGAATCTTAATCAATATTTTGTGTATGATTTATCACTTAAATCTTGCAACAACTCTGAATTATGTATTGTTTTACAGACTTACTTAGGTTATGGCTACCTGAATGCAAAGCCCATGTTCTTATCTGTTACATGTAATTATTTCTTTCTCTAAATGACTATAACAAGAGTTTGGAAACTGGTGGCCTACAGGCTCAATCTGGCATGCAGACATGTTTCATTTGGCTTTCACATTGTAGATTCACATAGGATTAATTTTTTTAAAGAAATTTCAGATCTTAGCCTTGGTTGGTTTGGCACAGTGATTAGAGCATCAGCCTGCGGACCAGTGAGTCACGGGTTTGAATCTGGTCAAGGGTACATACCTTGGTTGCGGTTCATCCCTGGCCCTGGTCGGGGTCTTGGCAGAAGGCAACCAGTTGATGTGTCTCTCTCACATCGATGTTTCTTTCCCTCTCCCTCCCTCCCACTCTGTCTGAAGATAGATAGAAAAATATCTTCAGGTGAGAATTTAAAAAGAAGAAGAAGAAATTTCAGATCTCATATTTTAGACTTTTTTTGGACATTTAGATATTCTTAGTTTTTTTTAAAGTTATTTTGATAATCTAGATCATTGAATTCTTCAGAAAAGTAAAAAGATTGGCAGAAGATGGCCCTTATTGCCTGACAACATACCATTCAAGTGAGGAGAAGCTGCCCTTTTTGAGTAATAGACGTACTTTTGAGTTTGCCACAATCCCTGTTGCTTCTTTCACAGGCCAGCTTTATCGAGCCTTCATTTCCTGCTGGATCTCCTAGCCATTTGTGTTTGTAGCTGCTGATCTATACCATAGCACTGACTTACTACATCACTCATAAGACCCTTATCACATACTCTCCTGCGCTGTAGTTATGATCTAATTATCTTGCCTCTATAATTAGACTATACGCTCTAGAAAGCATCTCATTATTTCACATTTTCCATTGCATAAAAATTTTAGATATCCATTGAATAAATAAATCAATTAAACTAGTTGATTAATGAAAAGTAAGGTGACCAGTTGCTATTTCAGTTGGTAGTTATAGTCTTTGCTGATTTAAGAACACTTCCAAATGCTCATGCAAAATAAACTGTCTTATCTGCCACAAGGAAAAGTAAGTTACTCAGACAGTGACTCAGATAATGGGGTCCTTTGTTGCATAGTGGAAAAAGTTGAGCTAAATATCTAGATTTTTATCTCTGGAAACCCCATCTTATTCTCAAAATCATCACTTTTCATGGCACTTGTATTTTAGAGCTGAAATAATCAGTTTCTGTGGGATGTTATTACTCACACTATCTTTTCTGTTGAGAGAAAACGTGTTTTCGAAGTACAGGTTCCCAATATTTCAAAATAAGTTATCTTGCTAGGAAATGAAAATGTAACTTTAGTATGTCTAGATGTCACCATATAAAAGGAATACTTTCCAACTAGAACTACCTATGGGGAGCAATTGTAGGTATTTCTGCAGACTGGCTACCCTTAGGGATGTGTAGAACAGACAAAATCTTTGAATGGCCCAGCCCTAAGGAGTGATATATCCCCATCACTACCACCAAAAAAGAAAACAACAACAGTAAAGATATCTTTCCACTTGTCTGCTCTTCTTTCTCTCTCTGCGACATACAGAAAACATAATTTGTTTTTCTATATTTTAAAATATTTTACATTGTGGCTCGAAAAATGTTGGCGTTAAAAGATTGAAGCATATCTTCTAGGAAGAATTGCTTAAGGCCTTCCCTCAAAAGGAATTTTCTAGGTTTAGCTTCTGCAATTGAATTCTGAGATCCAAGTAGAGTATGGGGCTGGGGGCAATACCTTAAGTCATTCTCAATGTTCAGAGTCAGAGGTAGGAGGGGACAAACCAGACATCCATTCCCAGACCAGGGTGGAATGAGATGGTAATGACACGCGGGACCAAGAGCCAAGCTCTGGCTTAGACTGGATACGGTATTGGTATAAGCAGAGGGTCTAATGATTACAGCCCTATATATTGTAGCTTCCTTTATTAGAATCTTTCATGGAAGGTGGGACCAGAATGGAAGGTGCCCTATAAAGCATGGAGGCATTTCCCAGGACCAATGGGATCAACAGGTCATTGTCATACCAGAAGATAACATAAGAGCTTGGTCAAATTTGAGAAGACTTCCTGACCTTGTCTTCCCATCTGCATGTTGGACCAAATTTTCTATGGCATTCAGTCAGGGCCCTTCATGTTGTGATTTCAACCCTCCTTTCTTATCTTATCACTGATCTCTTCACGCTCATCATCTATTCACCTTACAGTCAAGCCATACACAAACCACAAACACTTGCCCATATTTTTGTTAGTTTTCTTTTGGGGCAAGTCCTTTCCCCCATGAAACACTTAGGGATTTCTCTCTCTCTCTCTCTCTCTCTCTCTCTCTCTCTCTCTCTCTCTCTCTCCTGCATTCTCATAACCACACACTTTCCTCCATGTCTCCAGGCTCCATGAAGGCAAAGCTGAGTCTGACTGATTTCATGTGCTCTACAGGGCCAGACATGTGTCTTGAGTACCATAGACCATGTAAATAAAGAGGGAAGTTGAGTCAGAGTTAGGCTAACTCTGTGGAGCAGCTTGCTTATGTACAATAGTCTGAAACCAAATGTGTTTAAATGAATTAATTCTTGCCTTCTATTATTTCAGTTCCCAATTGTGTTATTTATTGAAAAGATTCCGTTCTTTCTCCTTCACCTTTTTCTTGGGTCTCTAGTTTGTGTGATATGGATCACAGAGCTCCAAGAGTCTAAGGAGGTAACCAGAAGCCAGCAAAGTAGATGTGGCTTGATAACCTCTCCATCTGGTCATCAAGGGGTCATCTGGGCTTCTCTCAAATCTAAAATCAAGAAATCAGGCAGTTGCAAAAATTACATAAATAATCCATATTCATTCAGATAATGGTTTTCAAGCCTCTTTTAGAAATATTATGGAGCACCCTATCAAAATATCATATGTAAAATTCCAATACATGCAGCAGACAAAGGTGGAGCGTCCCTAAGATTCATTGGGTGTTCTTACATGGGATTACGAGAGAACTCAGACCTCTGTTACTAACAGCCCCCGAGCTGCTTGTTAAGGGACATGAGTAATTAAGGTGATGGATCAAAAAAGCCAACCTGGAAATAAATCAGCACGCATGGAGGGGAACATTAGCCTCTGTAAAGCACACATCATTAAGTTGGACATCAGACCTTTAAAGTCTGCTTTCATTTAAGATGCACATTCCATTTTGAACTTATAAATTGTCATTTTGCTTAACTGTGCCCTTGTTTTAAGATGCCTTGTGTTCCTGTGGGCTGCATCGTAAAAAGAGTCAGTGTGGCCAAGAACCTTGCACGCACGGTTGCTGGGCTCCATTTCTAAGTTAGATGCAAGATTCAAGTAGAGAATGAAGTGATGAAATCAAAGGAGCACAGACCTCAGAGTTCTGCCCATCTGGGACTTACCTATATATATACCACTTGAGATGTGTGTACTTAGGCTGTATACATAACTTGCTGAACCTCAGTTCAATAAAGCAGGTACACTAGAGCCTGTCAGGAAAGATGCATGAGAGTGAAATATGTACATGGCATGTGAGACATCTGGAGACGCAGCTATTCAGTGAATGCTTTTTCCACCCCACTCTACACTTTCCATGGCTATGTCCAATAAAAAGAGGAACTAAATTAAAAGCAACATAAAGTGAGAACTGCCCATTTTTTTATCTGTTGATTTTTATTAAATATTAAGAAATCACGCCCTGGCTGGTTTGGCTCGGCAGTTGGAGCATTGGCCCAGAGAGACCCAGGTTTTGTTCTTACTAAAGGCATGCACCTCGGTTGCAGTTTGTCCCTAGCTCCGATTGGCAACGTGTGGGTGGCGACCAGTCGATATATCTCTCTCACATTGATGTTTCTCTCTCCCTCCTCCTCCCACTCTCCCTCCCACTTTATCTGAAGATAAGTGCAAAATGTCCTTGGGTGAGGATAAAAAAGAAAAAGAAAGAAATCACCTCCATTTAATCTCATATATTAGTTTATTATTGTGGGGGAATAAAAAAAGATGCATTTAATGGCTTCTCCATTCCCATCTCTGATCGACAGATGCCCCCTGAGCCAAGCTGCTGGTCTCAGCAAAGCAAGTCTAGGTGAGAGTCTGCACAGCTGCTTCTGAGGTCCCCCGAGGCCTGAAATGCTGTGGATTCTGGGAAAACTCTGGCCCAAGAAAATATGAAACTGGTGTCCTTAGTCCTCAAGAAGCTCAAGGGAAGTTGAGCAATCGGAAGAGGCATCTCGCCACCTGAGTCTGGGAGAGTTAAGGACATGGAACACATAGCAGCCAACAGAGCGAAGCATTTCCTTTCAAGGCCGCGACCATGACCCGAGACCTGGTAAGCTAACAATAAAAACAATGACTCATCTTTGGGGACTCAGACAATAGAGAGAGAAAGAGCAACTAGATTAGGTGTCTAGCAATACAGAGTTACTGGACAACAACAAAAACAAAATTAATGCATTTAAAGAACTTCAGGTACAGCACAGAAAAACATAATGAATGCATGCTTTTTAAACTAAAAATTCCAGGAGATAAATTGAATTATTAGCAATGATCAAACAAATAGAAAACCTGTTTAGATCAAGTGCCACAGAGATTGGTAAGGTGTGCAAAGATCTGAGATTTAAAAGGTACTGAGACTAGATGGCTCCAAAGGGAGTGCCCTCTGACTAAACATAATAAATAATCCTGAAGTTATTTATGTGTCTACTCTTTTATAAAAAGGTGGACATTTTCCCACATTTTATTAAGCCAACATTATATTCATTTCCAACCTCATAGACATACTACAAAAGAAAACACTATAGGCTAATCTCAATCGTGATTTAAAATATATAAAATATAAATCTAGGTGGATGGCTTGCCTCTGTGTTATAAGCAAACACTATCATCTTCACTTCACAGGTGAGAAAACGAGGCACAGAAAGATGAAATAGCATGTCCAAGGCCACATAGGTGGAAATAGTAAATTTGGGATTTGAACGTAAGCCATCTTGTTCCAGAATTTGTGGTCTTAACCATTATGCTATACTCCCTCTAGATTGTATCATATACTTTTGTCTGTTCTGGAAATAGAGACCCACCAATGGAGACAGAGAAGAATCAGCTGTACTACTTAGAGGAAGGAAACTGTTAAGTTAGTAGGCATCGAGTGAACAAGAAAGACAGGTCCTTTGAGAAGTAATGAAACGTCACTGCAGGACATACAGAAACGAACAGATGAAAGCATGGCAGGGTTTGGATAAGACTTAATAGCGCCCTGGCCAGTTTGGCTCAGCGGTTAGAGCGTTGGCCAGCGGTCCGGAGAGACCGGGGTTCGATTCCCGCTAAGGGCACGTACTTCGGTTGCAGTTTGTCCCCGGCCCTGGTTGGTCGTGCGGGTGGCAGCCACTCGATGTGTCCCTTCACGTCGATGTTTCTCTCTCTCTCTCCCTTCCTCTCTCTCCCTCCCACTCTATCTGTACAAAAAATGGAAAAATATCCTCGGGAGAGGATAAAAAAAAAATAAAAAAAAAGACTTAATAGCATAATAGTGTTGATTGCCCCAGAATTGATAGCCTAAGTTTACTTTTTTAAAAATTTTTTCCTTTATTGATTTTAGAGAGAGAGGAAGGGAGAGGGAGAGACAGATAGAAACATTGATGAGAGAGACCATCGAATGTCTGCCTCCTGCATGCCCCGCAATGGGGATCGAGCCCACAACCTGGGCATGTGCCCTGACCAGGAATCAAACTGGCGACCTCTTGGTGATGGGTCAACACTCAACCACTGAGCCGCACAGGCCAGGTCTGAGTTTAGTTTTATTAATATTAGATAGACATTTATGTGAAATAAAAATTGCCCCAGCCCTGGCTAGTTTGGCTCCGCGGTTGGAGCGTCGGCCTGTGGACCAGAGAGTCCTGGGTTCGGTTCCCGCTAGGGGCACGTACCAAAAAAAAAAAAAATTACCCAATATTAGCCTGTAAAAACACAACAGTGGTAGGATTGCCCTCCCAGATATTAGCATGTACTACAGTAAAATTAAAATGGAAATATCTACTCCCAGCACATTGCCCTTGCAACTGTTATCTCCTTTCCTGCAGGGCCCACACTGCCCTGGGCACTGCTCACAGACGTTTCCGTGTCTGGGGTATCTTCACTTCCTGCCCCCACCTTCAATTTATAACTTTTCTTCAGCTTTTCTGCTTGAAACCTCTCTAGACCCCAGCTAAGCACTGGCGATACTTACTTTTTGGAACTAACACATTATTGTCTAGATCACTGATTTTTACATCTATAGGCATACTGTTTTTAGTCTGCCTTGAATTGCTGATTTCTTATTATTGACTTTTTCATATTCTGCGTCATAGCTTTCAAGCAAGTCCATATGCTTCACGTGGTTCTACAGAAATCAATCTTTGAGACCCTGGAGGAGCCGTCACAGGGTTATTGTCTGGGAGATGCTTAATCAGAGCCAACATTAAGCCAATGAATGAGTGGATTTCTATAGAAGTAATAACTGTAGACGTGTCAAATTTTATAGGAGTAAATCTAAATATACATCAGGTATTGTAAAAATCTACAAAGACCACCCTAATGGGAACAATCAAAGGCTATTTGTGTAGATTTGCTGTAACAAAGTAGTCAGTCACTATATTTTCATTTGGCAGTGACTCAAAGGCAGGCAGGCAGGGGAGTTGCAAAGCTTTATAGTGCAAAGAAAGAGAAGGTTTTAGGAAAACTCACGCGGAAAACTCACGCTGGAGGGGTTGGCAAGGGACGTGGATTTGGGCTAGCCAGAAGGGAGGAATCGGTGTGATTGCATGGGAACCATATCTGGCTTTCTCTGGTTGAGTCGGAGTTAGAAGTGGGGGAGCGATCTGGCAAAATTTAGGGAAGCTGGCAGTTACTGACCAAGTTTTGAGTGTTTGGGACCAATAGCTGCAGATGTTGTGGTTTGGCTTCCCGGGCTATTTGCTGCTGAGTGTGTCAGTCATGATTCTATTGTCACATATGATCTGGTCATACATCTGTCCATATATTCAGTCTGTCTGTATGGTAATCACTACATGTTTGTACTATCTTATAGGACCCTAGCACTAGCAGACTCTTCCATTGGATCCTTACGACAGCTCTGTGGGCCTGACAGGAATCGATGCTCTAATTTTATCTAGAGAGGACTGAAGTGTGGAGAAGCAAACTATGTTGCTCAATGTATCAGATCTGGTAAAAATATATTTAAACAGTGCTTTTAGCCCTGGCTGGTTTGGCTCAGGGGTTAGAGCATCAGCCCTCAGACCAAAGAGTCTCAGGTTTGATTCCTGGTCAAGGGCTTGTACTTGGGTTGCAGGTCAGGGTTGCGAGGGAGGCAACCAATTGATGTGTCGTTCTCACATTGCTGTTTCTCTCTCTCTCTCTCTCTCTCTCTCTCTCTCTCTCTCTCTCTCCCTCTCTCTCTCCCTCCCTTCCACTCTATCTGAAAAAAAAAAAATCAATGGAAAATATCCTCCTGTGAAGATTAATAACAACAACATAAAAACAAAACAAGAAAAAACTGCTTTTACTTGGACTCACATCTTCTGAATTCAAATTCAGACTTAAGAGGATATAATTGTGAATATATATAGACTTAAGCAAGGGCTGATACAAAAAATAAGAAAAAAGCAGAAAAAAAAGAAAAAAGAAAACGATCAGAGAAATCAATAAAATAGAATAGAATCTGGAGGGAGGTTGGATCTCAGCACATATTAAAATTAATACATGTTAAAGATGCTATTTTCAATTCACTGGGGAAAGGGTGAATTAATCATTAAACAAATGGTGATTGTATAATTGTTTATCCATGATGCAGACATAATATTTGACCTTTCTATTACATCACCTACAAAAATAAATTTCAGATGGATGAAAGATTTAAATGTAAACAAGAAAAATGTAAAAAAAAAAAAATCTTAGTAAAAATCAAGGAGATTACATATGCAATCTAAAGCCCGAAGAAACTTGGTTAACCAAGACAGAGACAACGGGAACCATTTAAAAAACAAATATGCATACTTACTTATAAAAATGTAATTTTAAAGATATTTCCTGCATAGCAAAAAATAAACCAATAAACAAACCATGTATTTGGGAGGAAATTGAAGTATAGCCAACAAAACATTAACAACTTTAATTATATGCAAAGAGGTCTTACAAATTGACAGGAGAAACAAACAGTTGAATAAAAACATTGGCCAAAGGTATAATAAACAATTCAAAGAAACAGAAATCCAAATGACCAGCATGCATATTTAAAACTCCAACTCACTAGTGGTCAGGGAAATACAAATTACAGTAACAATGAAATATCATACCTATCAAACTGACAAAAATTGTAGAAGCCTTATTATCAATTTCTGATGGAGAATTTAACTATACATTCCTACATTGCTGGTAGAAATCTGAATTATGTCTTGTGGAGAAAGAAAGCTGGAAGTATCTATTTAAAAATACATATACCATTTGACCTAGCATTCCCATAGAAATCCCATACAAATAAACAAATCATGTCTCAAAATATAAGTGGTTCAATTCATCATAAAACAAAGTGAACTTGTGATCTATAATATTTTTGAAGAATGAAAAGCGATGCATTCATTTATGTGATGAGTTTCCTGTCATCAGTGAAGAAGATCTGTAGCTCATCAGTGCTCCCGGGTTTGACTTTGAAAGGTCACAGCTGGTATGTTTCTGTGGCTCACTAGTCATTGCTTAGTTATAGGTAATATAGGAAGACCTCCACGTTTGGCCCAGTCTCGAGGTGTCTAGACCTCTGGGTGAAATGATAAGAGAAAAAGGCCTTTTCCTATTAGGTTTGAAGCAGAATGGAAGGGTGTGTAAGAACTTCCCTCTGAAATCTCCCCAAAGAAGGTACAGGAAAGGAGTCTATTCAGAAAGAGGAACAATAGAAGAATATTGGAATAATGACTAGCCTTGCTACTTGTCATAGGTGCTTGCAGTGATGACCCCCAGTTCATTCAAATCTCCCTCCGGAGTCTCCTCCCACACAATTACTCTGGGTTTGGTTATTTGGTTGGCTTTGGTCAGCAGGAGAGACTTGAAAAATGCTTGCACATTCGGGCTTGCTCTCTCTTGCTGCCCTTGGGAACCCTGAGACCATCACAGTATGAACAAGCTTGATCTAGCCTACTGGGTGATGAATGACATTTTGTTCCCGTTATCCTAACAGCCAGCCAACCACCCACCAGCTAACTGCCAAACATGGATAAGGCCATCAACCATCAGCTGATGGGAGATGCCTGAGCGAGCCCAGCTGAGATCATCAGAACTGCCCAGGTGGGCCCAGCCCCAAATGTCAACCCACTAAATCTCGAGCTAATGAAATGGCAATTATTTTAAGGTATTCAATTTGGGGATGGTTTGTTACATGGTGAAAGCTGTTACATTATAAAGGGCCAGGAGATAAAAATATCATAAAACTGAAATCTCAGCACTCATACTTTAAAGCAGGAAGCTTCTGTGAATATAATCAAGTGTAAACCTATAGATATGCATATGAATAGACACGTGTATGCCAGGAAGGAGACCCAGAAGGAAGGCAAAGCTCACACTGAACAATAAGAATGTCTAATCAAGGTTATTCAACCCATAAAAGAGAAGAAACGGAAGTATGAGATAAAAGCAGTGAAAAGTGTGGGTGCTTAGATCCTATGAATAATGGAGTTTGATTATAAGCATATCTAATTTCTCTAATATTAAATAAAGTAGTTCTAAAGACATGTGGTACACCAGATATAAAAAAAAAAGAGAGACTTGGAGAACTGAATTATTTTCGCAAAAGATCCAAGCAGTACTTAATTAGTGCAAACTAGTGCTTAGGATGTATAGCTTGGAAAAAATTGTTTTAGATATGAGCACACAGTAAGGAGCTGGGGAATTATGGTCATGTAGATCAATCCAAATGAAATCCACTGCTCAGTAAAACAGGAATGATTATTATGAATTTCTCCTGAGCTTTGCTTTCCATTACTGTCATCAGTGAGAAATAATTTACTTCTCTGCCTAACCCCTTGTCTTGTTCCCAAAGGGTCACTTCAAAAAGCTTTTATTAAGTGTTTTGAGTAGAATCAGAAAGATAAGAACTTGAGTTGGAAGAATGCTGTCCAACCTGTAATAGTGTGAGTCACATCCTGTCCCCAAAAATGTCTCAGGAAAAATATTACTGTTCGGTAATATACATGTTAAGGTATTTCAAAGCACTTACAATCTCTCAGCTATTGAAATGTCACTACTATTCTGGGAAGGTAGGTATTATCTTCTTTGTGCAGATAAGAAAGCTGAGACCACGCAGGTTGGCCAGCACGCAGACTCTTATCCCCTTGGTGTTAGTGGTTCCAAACACAGCCAATGCCTCTGACTGCTAAATGGATAGAAAACTGCCTCCTGGTTCTTAACTCTTCACTAAGGAGTTGCGTTGAAGAACTCCATGGCAAGTCCATGAGTGCTAATGGAAGTCACTCATCCCAGATGTCAGCGTTCGAGTCCCTGGGCAGGTAGTAGGTTTTGCCTGTACCGAGAGTGACTTCTTCACTGCAGAGATGCTCCTGCTAGCCTAGCACTCTGTGAACTCACACTCGCTTCCATTTTTATCAGCCCCCTCGTCCTGTACTTCCTGTAGCTTAAGATGCCTAAGGCAAACACGCAGTTTTATAAAAATGGGGACAATTGCTTTGCTAAAGTAATTCGTTCTGCATTTGCAAATCTAAAAGTTGCTTTGAAGGAAAACAAAAGAGTATAGAGAGTTGAATTTTAATTTTGGGACACACAGACCATGTTCCCTCAGAAATCTAATTTTCTAGATTAATGAATCATATCGGATATTATAAATTAGAAATGACTCTTACAGCATGGAAAATAATGTGAATATATTGAAGCTGCTTTTTGAAAATATTGTTGTACCCACGTATTACACATACAAGCGTAACTTTGTGGTGTTTAGGCTCGGTTGAATTGTTTGTCTGCACTTAGAAACCCTCTCTTGGGCTTTTCTAGTGACTGGCCTTTAAAAGGTCTAGGGTTTCCTCCCCATTTCTTCCCTATTTTAGAAAGAATCTGAACCATATGGAAATGCTGAAATCTCCAAACATCCAGCCCAACATTCCATTTATGCAATAACAATCGTGTTTCACATTTATTATCACATCATTATTTCCAAAGCATGACTACACGTGTGATTGCATTTGATCCACAGAGCTCTCCAAAGCATTTACAGGGAGCAAGCCTGTGCAATGGGGAAAACTAGCACTTTATCTCCAGCTGATGAGCAGGAGCATTCAGCCAGAAAGCTCAGGGGATCTGCTAGCCATCAGGGGAGCCCGTTCCCTGATCCAGCTCTCTCCCCTACAGCCTGCCAGTTAGCTTATCAGAGCTGCTAACCTACTGCAGAACAGCTTTCTCTGGCTCTTGATAAGCCACTATGGCCCCATCTTGGAGAGACAGTGGGAAAAGCCAAGGGCAGGATGTTAGGAGACCTGGTTTCTCCTCCAGCCTGCTCTAAACCACCTATATCCATTCCTTAGACTTCAGTATCTTAAAATAGGAATAGGCTATCTGCTGTATCCACTGGCTCGTTATGATGATAAAATGAGACAATGGCTATAAAAACCTTTTGCGATCCCCAAATCACTCCATAATGGTCAAGATGGGACAGAAATCTGGAAAGGATTTCCTTCTCCAAGGCCCTTGTCAAGCCTCTAGAGGCAAACATGGTGCAAGATGGTTTGCATATAGTATTTCATCCAACCCTAAAATCAGCCTGGTACACCTGAGTATTATTATTACTGTCTCCTTGGTTTCTTTTCTAATTCTTTTATATGGTAAAAGGATTGCATGTTTTAATAGCATGAAAACACACTAGTTCCAGAACTGTTACAACATAAGCATCTTCCCCACATAGTCTGCAGATGCTAACATTTCTTTAGATGTCTCTTTTTCTCTCCAAGAAATGTTACTGGTGCAGCTGAAGCGCCGCCTTCCTTTTCCCTCCCTTCTTCATGTCCCTGCACTTCACGTGTGCTCTTTCCATGGAGGCTTTTGTAATGTTACTGTGTGTATATGTATCCATAGAAAAGCCAAGCTCGGCTTTTGTGTTTAAAAATTTGCATGCATTGTAGCCAATATTATATGCTTTCTTTAACATTTTTCTTCCAACATCTTTTTTTTTTTTTTTTAGATTTATTTATGTTGATAGATAAGCTCAAGTTCGTTCATTTTAACTGTTGAATGCTATTCTAATGTTGGAATAAACCATCGACTTTTTAATTATCTCCCTACTAATAGAAGGTTACATGTTGTGTCTCCCTATATAATCATCAGCAGTTCTTCTAGTAATACAATAAGTGGAGCAGACACATTCTAGGTTTAGTTACTGTCAGGTGGATGGGACCCTCGTGGTGGAATTAGTGCCCTTATAAGAAGAGACACCAGAGAGCATTCTCTCTCTCTTTCCATTTCTTTCTCTCCATGTGAGGTCATAGCAAGAAAATACATTTGCAAGCTGGGAAGACAGTACTCACCAAAAACCAAATCAGCCAGAATCTTGATCTTAGACTTTCCAACCCCCAGAACTGAGAAAACACACCTCTGTTGTTTAAGCCAGTCTATGGTATTCTGTTGTAGAAGCCCAAGGAAGACTTAAGACAGGGGTTAAGAACTCAGAGTCCGAATCACGTTAGTTGGTTTAAATTGTACTTTCCCGACTTACCAAAGAAATGTCCTTGGGAAAGTTAATAAACCTCTCTTGCCCTCAGTTTTCTCATCTGTAAAGGAATTTTTATGGTTTCCATCTCCTCGGATTGTCATGTAGGGTGATGAGCTATACAGTGTGAAATAACCCTATGCCTGGCAGTCAAAAGTCTTGAGAGTCTTAGGCTATTGTAATTAGTTACAGTTTTAGATAGGAGATTTTATCATATCTTTTTTTGCTCAATAACAATTCATGTTTTCCCATTATTTACAACATAACCCACACAATCAATGTTGTCAAGCATCTGGCCCATGACTTCCTTTCTAGATTTATGTTCACAGTGGCCTGACAAGAGCCCTCTGCTCAGTCATGCCTGTTTATACACAGTCCTCCACCACGGTGTGTGCTTCTCTGCCCCTGTGCCTTTGCACCTGCCATCCCCTGCCTGGAAGTCACTGCTTCCCAAGCTCTTTTCTACTCGTCTCAATCCTGTGCAACCTTTGAGACTCTGGCCCACGTCTCTTTTGGTGGCAGAATAACAGCCCTCTGTACACATCCACATCTGAATTCCATTAACCTGTGAATATGTTACCCTACATGGCAAAATGGACTTTGTAGATGGTGTTAAGATGAAGGCTCCTGAGAGGGGGACATTTTCCTGAATTATCTGTGTGGGCCCAATATAATCAGTGTTTCTTAGAAGAGTAAGGCAGGAGGGTCAGAATCAAAAGGAGATGTGATGATGGAAGCCACGGTCAGTGATGCGCGGTCGCAAACCAAGCAACGTGGATGGCCTCTAGAAACTAGAAAAGGCAGGAAACAGTCTCCCGTAGAGTCTCCAGAAGGAAGGCAGTGTGCTGTCCCTCTTCAGACTTCTGCCCTCTGAGCTGTAAGAGAACACGGTGGCATTGCTGAAAGCCACTGAGTTTGTGACTATTTGTTATAGCAGCAACAGGAAACTAATACATCCCTCCTTGACCATGGAGTCTTTCCTAAATGTTTCTCTATATTTTCCTGGCAAATGGCACCCTTACTGCTTGGTTTGAATCCATACCAGCCATTTGCCCTCAGCTTTTTCCCACTCTTCTATGCTGCACGTCTTTGAATAGTATACAACATATCCCTGACTCCCTGTGACTGGCTTAGGTTCTGCCACTGTGGGGCACAGGTGGGAGGTGGGAAGGTAGGTGCGGGTGGTGTCCCGGGCAGCAGCCCCAGGAACCACATTGGATGCAGGACCTGTGTCGGTGGTGGTGACGGCAGCTGCAGCAGAGCAGCCATGGCTGGAGCACGGGCTTCTGGTCACGCTCAGGCAGCTGGGCTCCAACTGCAGGAGCTTTGGCCTCGCAGCACATGGTTTCCTGATGGACTGTCGCTGTGAGCATCCAGAAACAGTACTAGTTTCTTGCGAATACTTTAAGTAACTTTAATTCCCCCTCTTTTAATTCTCTAGTGCCTTGTAATCAATTCCTATATTAAGTGTCTTCTGTTTCCTATACCTGGAGTGATTTCTGTTTTTCTGATTGGATCTTGAACAATACAGTTTCTGACTTATTCTTCTTGTGTGCATGCTTTATGCCCCATGGTAGTTGGTAAATTCTTTGAGAACAGGGACAGTAGCTTAAGCATAATGGGTAAAGTATTGGGATCGCTAGATGTCACAACAAACCACAAAATCGAACTGGTTTAACACAGTAAAGACTGGTAAGACTGTTACTCCACCAGTGACTCAGGGATTCTGCCCCCCTCAGTCTGTGTGACCCATCTTATGAGCATATGCCTTCCCAGTGTGCCACAGCAAGGAAGAGGGACAAAGGAGTCTCACCAAAGCATAAATGTTTTGGTCCAGAAATGACTCATCATTTTCCACTTACTAGACTCATTCACTTGGCACAACCCAGTGACAAGGGAGGTTGGGGACTGTAGTGAGCATGTGGATTTGTGAAAAACACTTAACATCTCAGCTACATGGAGATTTTCAAATTCAACAGAATTGGGTTCAAATCTACATTTTGTCTCTTACCTGTGTGTGGCCTTGGACAAATTACTTACCTCCTCTGAGACTTAATTTTCTATCTTTCATCATTTTCAATTTGCAGGGTTGTTGTAAATATTAGTTGCAATGATGGCTGTGTTGATAAAAATGTTGATGATGCTAGCAGGTGATTTTGAGAGTGTTTACAATATGCAGTCAGACATGGTGCTAAATTTTTATATACATAACCCCATCTCATTCAGTTCTCAAAATATTTCTGGAAGGTATTAAGATATCCCTATTTTACAGAGAAGAAACTGAGGTAAAGAAATGACCGTGCCCACAGCACACAGCTGGACAATGACAGCTGGTATTTGAAACTACAACTGACTGACTTAAAAGTCTATGTTTTATCCACTAGGTTTTAAATGTGTGTCATAAACTCCTAAACTTTTAATCCATGGCCATTCTAAATTCTGCAACAATAATCAAAATAACAGCAACAGTCACTTATTGTTTATGTAGTACTTACTATAGGCCAAACATTATTCTTATTTCTTTATATTCTATTAACTCATTTAATCATTTTAATTTCCTCATCTTGAAAATAAAGAATACAATGAAGTAACTTGCTCAAGGTCGCATGGCTAGTTAGCGACTCATAAAAGAGTCAGTAAGCCCCGGCCAGTTTGGCTCAGCGGTTGGAGCGTCAGCCTGCGGACCAGAGAGTCCCAGGTTCAGTTCCCGCTAGGGGCACATACTAAAAATGAATAAATAAATAAATAAATAAATAAAATAAAATAAAAGAGTCAGTAAGATAATTCTATGGTCGATTATGTTTGAGAGCCACCATTTTCTGTACCCTCTTTGGGAGATTCACATTATAGAATTGCAATTTTTGACAATCACAGAGCCTGCACTACTAAAACCCCAGTATTTCCTAAGCATATTTGCTATTGGAACACGTATTTTCCCCCAGCACTTACAGGGACTAGTTCCTTGGACCTTGGGAAAGTCTGGACCAGATGGTTCATGTCAACCAGTCTTTCTAGTGCTTCAAGGGAAGAACCTGGAGTTTGCTCTCCCAAACACACCTGAGCAGAGTGGACCAGTGAGCAGCAAACTGGTGGACAGTTCCCAAGACGACTGTCCTTTCTTCTGTGCAAGCACAAAAATCTCCTTCTTTCCCGAAGGGCATGGCATGGCATTTTGAGAAAACTCAAGCCATCCTTGGGTCAGGCCAACTCCCTGAAGCACAGGCCGCCGGGAGGTGCAGTGAGGAGGAGCTGGTGAGATGGAGACCTGGGGCAGCCGCCAGAGGGCGCACCCTTCTTTCACGGGCTGCAGAGCACACGCGCCTTCCAGCTCTATTCCAGCTGAGGCCAGGCGCGATCGACCTGTTCTCTCTCCCTGGGTCGGCCCTTCAGCTGGCAGAGAATGAGCATGAGGAGGAGGAAGCTTGCTCAGGACCTAGATCAAGTGGGAGAGGGCTGTGGAAATAATAAATGCCCATGCATTATTTATCGCTATGATTGCTTGGCAAGACAGCTTCATTCCATTGACTTTTCACTTTTAAATGAGCTGGGAAGGGGGCCAAGGTTGATTTTTTTTCAGATTCCCTTGAGAGAATATGAGTGAGTTCCTGGCATTTGCATTGTATTAACTCACAGAGTTTTTCTTTTGTTTCTTCTGGACTTTCCCAGGAAGAAATGGGACTCTATCTTAAGTTCAGCTCGGGTTCCACAGCAGACCTTCAATCACACATGATCTATTTCTTTCCATGTAGAAGCATAAGGAACCCTTGAAACCAAACACTCAGGACAAGGGGAGAACAAAGGATAAAATGTCTTCCTCTCATTGCCCCTGGAAACCAGACCAAATGTGTAAGATAGTGTCACTGAGCATTTCAAAGGAAAGATTTGTCTTCAAAGTAGGTATGATTCCCTTGTATGTATGTGTGTGTGTGTGTGTGTGTGTGTGTGTAATCCTTCCTTCCTTCCTTCCTTCCTTCCTTCCTTCCTTCCTTCCTTCCTTCCTTCCTTTCCTTCCTTCCTTTCTTTCTTTCTTTCTTTCTTTCTTTCTTTCTTTCTTTCTTTCTTTCTTTCTTTCTTTCTTTCTTCTTTCTTCCATCTGCACACAGCATCATGCACCCATTGCTCCAAGCAAACAAAGTGTCTCAATCTCCATTTTCCCCCCTTTTGAGAGGAAAGATATCTAAGGGTTCTTTATTTGCATAGTTCCAAAATTGTTCTGTGACTATCTTCTGAATCTATAAAATGCAGGTTTTAAACATACACTAGAGATGTTGAGACCATTCACTATGTATTCTGATAGCCAGGGCTTCGAAGATGCATGAAATGGATCCCCTGAAGCTGATTGCCCACACACTCGGAGGGACTGGTCTTGACCAGCCGAGAAGTAAGCCCACAACTGGAGTTTGCGAGGTCACTGTTTGCAGCTCAGGGGAGGAAGAAGCCTGGTGGTTCTTGGCGAGCTAGTACTTGGCTTTCTCGTGAGTCTGTGGTCTCCGAGAGTGCCCTGTGCACGAGACCTGGGTCCAGCATGGGCTAGATTAGTGGGGTGGGTGTCTCAGAGAGCACGTGCCAAACATCAGTAATATCTGCAGGAAATAAGGAGCGAGAGAGAGAGAGAGAGAGAGAGAGAGAGAGAGAGAGAGAGAGAGAGAGTTGGAGAGTTGCCCAAAAGAAGAGTCATGACGGATGAAAACGGTGTGATTCTTTCTTCAAGAAGCTTTATGGTATTTTTTAATTTCTTATCCATCTCAGAGTATCCCGTTCTCTTGGCGGACTCGAATGCCTTTCTGTGTTTTTCCCTTCCCCGGTGCCTGCTTTCAACACCCAGAACTGGAAAGATGCTAGTGAGATTGTACAAATCTTTCCGGCGCAGGGTCGAGGCCATCTAGGGAGGCTAGAGTGAGGACCAGAGACCTCCCTACGTCTCCTGGGCCAGCATCTCAGAGAGGCCTACCTTCTGACCCCTCACTGTGTTCTGACCCCAAATGACTGGCTTAGCATGTAGCAGGTGGGGGGCCGAGATGGAGAAGAGAATCCTAGTAGTAGAAGGAGACGGTCCGATGGAAAAAGCAGGCACCCTGCTATCAGCCAGATCCTGGCCAAGTTCCAGTTTCATCAGCTACTAGCAACGAACTGTTTCCTCCTCTGTGAGATTAGTGTGATGCCAAGGAGCTCACAGAGTGGCTCTGAGTTTCTCCTAAGTTTTCAAGAAGAAAAGCTGTCAGAGTCGAGCACAGTGCTCCTCACACTAGTTCTCTCCTCTCCACGCCCCAGTGGCACAGTCCTGAGCCTGGGCAGCAGGGCAGTTGCACAGATTTTGTTGTGTACCCACAACATAACTGTGCTGGACACTGGCTTAGCACAAGCAAAACGCAGTCCCTGCCCTTAAGGAGCATATAGCCTCTGTAAGGAGAAAATAGGCAGCGTGTAGTCATGGAAACACACACGTACAATGTTGTACGTGCCATAAGGAGCAAGTCCAGGGCGCTGGCACGGCCCATTGGCAGAGCACAGAAAAGCTTGAGCTGGCCGAGGGATGGGTTTGCAGGAGCAGGGTAGGGTCTCATGGCCCCAAGGATTTTAACCATCTTTTGCCATCTGAATCTCCTTCCCAGGACTCAGTCCCCCTTCCTCAGTCAGATTGTCAATGCAACTTTTGCAGAAAGATCTGAAGCACTGATGTGGAATCTCAGTCGAAAGAGTTTCTTTCCTGGAATCGGTGATGAAGGGCCCACAGGGGTCTGGGGCTTAAAGGGAAGAGGACAAAGATTGCAGTTCCAGAGAAACATTGCCACAGCTTCCAAGTGCTGCACTGGTTCTCCACTGCCCTTTACTGCAGACAGTAACAGGACAGCGTGTGAGGTCGGAGCAGCATGTCAACCAGCATCAGCCTGACTAGCTCCGAGGGCCAGCCCTGCCTTTCAGGATCATGCAGGAGAAGGTGTGGAGTGTGGGTTGCAATTCAACACAGGGCAGATGCTAGGAGAGCTATTCAGACTATGGGAGGGGTGTCTGGAGGACTTCGAGAGAAGAAAGGTTCTGGCCACACTGTTTTCTTTCAACCAAAACGTTTCAGTGAGATACGAGGATGAGTTAGGGTGCACTCTGCCATGCTGCAGTAACAAACAAACCCAAGTCTCTATGGCTTAACGTGGGTTTCTCCCATTTTGTGGTACCTCCATTTTCAAACTGTGTCTTCCGAAGTCACTGTGGAAGGAGAGAAGAAAGGGAACATTGAGCTCCGGAGGTTTTTACGGGCCAGGCGTGGCCCACATTACTCCCGACCTCATTCCCATTCATTATGCTCAGTCACGTGGCTCCAGCGTATGTCCAGCAGCCTGAAGATGGAGCTGAGCTGTGCCACCAGAAGGACACGAAATGGGTTGGCAAACACAGCAGTGTCTCTGAGAGAGGACCTTCTGACTCGGGCTTCTCAGGGTCGACGTGGATGCTGGGAGGTGTGTCGTGTTCCTGAGAATCCACTTAGGTAGAGTCAGATAAGGCTGATTGGGTTTGAATTAGAGTTTCACCCCTTACAGTCTTTATAAATCCAGGCAGTTTTCTTGTGTCTAACGTTGGGTTAATAACAATGCCTCTCTCGTAAGGTTGTCACGAAGGTTTAACAGATTATTCTTGCCATGCCACCCATGCTCAGTGAGTGGCAGTCATCACTTTACAATGTGGATGCCTTGCTGTGACCTCCCCCTGTCTGCCTCAAATAGTTTTTCAGTGCGAAGACCATTGTCCTGTGATTTTATGTAATAATCTGGCACAGGTTGTGTTAAGGTGAGGTGGCTCCTTCCTTCCCTCAGAATCTCTGACAAGTTCCTCAGGCGCTGGATAAGAAACGTCGTACTTTAGACAGTTTGGGATCAGAACTTCCGTACTGTTAAATGAAGAAGTTAAACCCTGTAGGAATGGTTATATAAGAAATACAGCAGCAAATTTCCTGCTAGCCAAAGATCCTGTGGCATTCTCACTGTTCTTCTCCTGATGTGAATGTGTAGGTATTACATGTTACGCAAATTAATTATATTGAAATTTATAAAAGCTTAAAAACAAACAAAAGACCCTGTGGCTCTCTGGAGACAGCACCATGGCGGAAGACACAGTGTTGTATCTGCCTCTTCCTGTCCGGAGAAGAGAGAAATATCAGTGACCCAGCAGTTTAGAAGGACTGTTTTGCTCCAGGCCTAAATCTGTGTTTGGAGCAATGTGAATGCGACCCAGTGGGGCACCGAAGCAGCATATCAAGGCTCACAAGAGTGCGTGGGGAGCATTTCTTCCCAGGTCCTCATTCAGCGACAGCATGCAAGGTCTCTTGCTAGAATGGCATTCACTATTTCAAGTCTCAATGAACTGTTTCCGTAAGGTTTCTTAATTCATTTAATAATACGGAAATTCCAAACTCTGGATGTTTCAATACAGGAGGTACCATATTCAGACACATGACTGGTAGGTTGAAATTGAACATCGAGGGAGTATTTACACCATGGAAATTGGCAAACACTAAAAATCACGAATGTTCATTGAAATTTTATTTTTGAAGTGGGGGAGTGGGATAGGGAGACACTCGTTGACTGTGCAGCCACCAGTGTGCCCTCCACTCGAAATGCACACACGCAACACACAACAAGGGTGCAGCCCGACGCCAAAGGGATTTCAAGTTTTTTGCTGAGAACAAGGATTTATTTGTTATTATGTTTTAAATATAACCTTTATGGTTTATATGTTCCTTTTACAAAAATGACATGCTTATGGTGTAAAAAGAAGAAAATAAAAATTACCTAGAATTTCACCACCCAGAAATAACCTCCGTTAATGTTTCGGTCTATTTTCATTTATATATGAACAATAATATTGTCAAACAGAATCACGCCACACGTACAGTTTTCTCAAGTTGCAATATATGTTGATCATCTTTCCAGGTAATTGTGTATTCTTTGTCAACACCACTTGCCGTGGTTGGCATCACGAGGGCATGAATTAATTATAAACACTATACATAGTGTCACTCTTTTCATTGGAAAGAGGAGTCTCTTAACTACTAAGTGGCAGAAATTTCCTCGTGAGCTTCTGCCACCTGCGTATGAACAGGTTAGAATAACAAGCACAGTGGTGCTATTTTAGCCACCTGGCTGCGTCTCTCTAATATTTGGCTGATAATTTTGAGGCTTCTCACAGCTGCTTTCAACCCTCTCTGCTCACCAGGAAAGAACAAATCAGACACTATTTCTAGGTAAAGAGAGCTCTCAGGATTACCTGTAAGGGTTACCTTTCATCCAGAAATGAGACTTGAATGGAAAATTTATTTAAATAAATGAAGATGAACATCCCTGAGCACAAACACGCCTTCTCATCCCACCACTGAACTCATTGCCTCTCTGATACTCAAACATCAATTAAAATAATGATTCTTAAATTATCATTTCAATCCACTTTTCACACAAAGCAGCATTAAACATCTGCAGATTCAGCTCAGAGCTATTATCTCTGAGTTGATGTTAATTATGATGCCGGTTGGGTGAGACTCCCTGCAAACCAATTTAAAAGCTGTCACAATCTACCCCACCCCTAGGCTTCTAATCCCTATCCTGATTTTTTTTTTTTACATGGCACTGTGTGCATTTGTTCACATGCTATATAATTTACTTATTTATTGTGTTTATTGCCTGTGCTGGGTAGTAGTAAGCTCCTGAGTGTAAGGATCTTCGTCTGTCTTGTTTACTGATGTGACCCCCCCACTTAGAAGAGTGCCTGGCACTTAGTAGGTGCTCACAAAATCTGCTTTTAAAAAAAACTGTTTTTCCTTTATTGATTTCAGAGAGAAAGGAAGTAAAAGGGAGACAGAGATAAACATCGATGAGAGAGAACATCGACTGGCCACCTCCTGCATACCCCCCTCCGGACATTGGGCCCACAACTGGGGCATGCGTCCTGATCAGGAATCAAACAGGTGACCTCCTGGTGCATGGGTCAATGCTCAACCACTGAGCCACACCAGAAGGACTAAATGTGCTTTTTAATAAATCCCTTGGCCCTGATGTGAATTTGGAGGCCTTGCATCTTGGCTGTCTTTGTATACACACCTCTGAGAAAGGCTGTGAGTCGGACATCAGCTCAGGAAGGCAGGAGAACTGGGCTGATTTCTCCCGTCAGGGACAACCATGCAACTGATCTGTCTTAAGAGGATTAAAGACAGTGGAGCAGGAGACAATGTCCAAGCTTTCAAAGAAGCCTGTCCAGGCCAAAATTATTTCTTTGAAACTGGGTCCAGATAGATAGCTCCAATGCACCCTTATCATCGGACCCTCTTTGACACCTGTTTGTGGTCTATGGCCTCACAGGTATCATTTAATGCATATCAACTAAGTATCAGGAGCTGATCTGGGCACCACACATGGTAATTATTTTAATACTGATGAGCTCCAAAGTTATGTGTCTGCTATCCCCATTCTACAGATGACAGCATTGAGACTGAGAGGCACTGGGTGGTTTATCCAAGGTGGCACTTGCCCAGACATGGTCGAGGGGACTGATCGGAGTCCAAACCTGTGGTCGCGGCACTGCGGCTCTGCCTTGCTCTGAGACTTTAGGCAGCAGCTTCCATTCTCCTCGTTTCCCGATCTGTAAAAGACAGAAACAACTCGGTGGTTCTTTCAAGGTTTGGAGTGAGAATTAAATGAGGTCGTGTGTGCAGAACTGTGCTGATCGCAATGCCTGACACTCAGAAAGAGGACTTTCTGTCTTTCTCATTTGATTTAAAAAAATAAATAAATAAGACTTGGGATGATTAAGAAACTGAGCTTAGCCCTGGCCGGTTTGGCTCAGCGGTTAGAGCGTCAGCCTGCAGTCTGAAGAAACTGAGCTTAGTCCAGCTGGTGTGGCTCAGTGGTTGAGTGTCGACCCATGCACCAAGAGGTCGCCGGTTCAATTCCTGGTCAGGACATATGCCCGGGTTATGGGCCCGATCCCGGGGGGGGGGGGGGGGCATGCTGGAGGCGGCCAATCGATGTTCTCGTTCATCAATGTTTCTCTCTCTCTCTCTCTCTCTCTTTCTCTCTCCATCTCTCTCTAAAATCAATAAAGGGAGCCCTGGCCGGTTTGGCTCAGTGGTTAGAGCGTCGGCCTGCGGTCCGGAGAGACCCAGGTTCGGTTCCCGCTAAGGGCACGTACTTCGGTTGCAGTTTGTCCCCGG
Organism: Molossus molossus; assembly: GCF_014108415.1. Classification (NCBI taxonomy): domain Eukaryota; kingdom Metazoa; phylum Chordata; class Mammalia; order Chiroptera; family Molossidae; genus Molossus; species Molossus molossus. The sequence continues at coordinate 14,859,236 of NW_023425352.1, forward strand.
CCCTGGTTGGTCGTGCGGGTGGCAGCCATTCGATGTGTCCCTTCACGTCGATGTGTCTCTCTCTCTCTCCCTTCCTCTCTCTCCCTCCCACTCTATCTGTACAAAAAATGGAAAAATATCCTCGGGTGAGGATAAAAAAAAAAAAAAAGTATCTTTAAAATCAATAAAGGGAAAAAAATTAAAAAAGAAACTGAGCTTAAAGCACCATTTACAATGACAAGCGAACTGGATGTGAATTCAGGTCTCTATAACTCTCCATCTGTGCTTCTTCCTGGCACACCCAAGTCGAAATCCTGGCAAATCCTTAGAAATAAGAGCTCCCCTCCACAGCCACACGTGCTCATGAACTCTGCCAGGGTAGCAGACACAGTTTGTGAATGTCCCAATGGCAAAAGTAAACAAACTTCAAAACACTTTCTAATGCTGATTGAAGTTAGAAATAGGAAGAGCTGTCATCTGCTAGGTCCCTACTGCTGGATTAACCCTAATAACTCTCACCCACACATATGCATTGTATCTTACAGATTTAGAAACTGAGGCTAAAAGAGGTCGAGCAAACTTCTCAAGGTCACACAGCCAGTGAGTGGCGGAGGTGACAACTGAACCCAGAGCTGCCTGATCTGATCACCGAGTTTTTAATGTACGTCGAGTGGCCGATGGGATGACTTGTGATCTCGTGACATTGATTCCCCAGTGACACTCAGCTTCCTCGTAAGGTCATCTCAGTCAGGAATATAATTGTGAGGTTCATCTCCCCAACTAAAGTACAGGCCTTTTAAAGACATGTTATTAGATGTATCTCTTGTTACACGTGTTACATCCAGTACAAGCCTTTATTGTTTGTAATACTAAATAAATATTTGGGGGCCTTTATTGTTTCTGATACTAAATAAATATTTTTAGTTGATCCATCCCTAAAGAACTTCAACACAAATTCCTTAGGAGAACGTTGAGCTCCCAGGGCTAATTCCATAGTAAATATGACTCCCTACTGTGAGATGAATAGAGATGAAAAGCTTTTGGAGCACGTGTAAGAAAATGTTGGGTTTTGGAGTTAGTTCTCAATGACAACAGCCTCTAATGTTGCACACATTTCATTCGGACACTTCCCCATTCAGGTGCCTTCTCCCAGACCCGTGTAGCTCTGCTGTTGATGTAAAGACCCAAACTGTACCTGGTGCTCTTTGGCCACCCCAGGAACATGCTGAGGTGCCAATTGTACCCACGACCTGGGTGCACCCATTCAGCAATGACTTTGGTTTCTGCTGGCTGCATTTGTCTTTATTCTGCACCTTTATCTAATAACCAATCCTTCTTAATCATGTTAGGGGGAAGACAGACAAGGTTTAATCACACCATTCATCATGATCGGGACACAATGTGCTAAGAAGGGCGCTTTATTGCATTGTCCAAACTGAGTTTTAATGCAAATAATTTTGACAACTAGGAGATGCTATTATTTATCCAATTAGGACATGACTACAAGTACAAATCTGTTCTAAATTCTGAAGAGGGAGTAACAAAATGAGTCCTGTTTAGTCTCTAGATGGCTTTCTTGCACCTTTGAAAAGGTTCCTAGTTATCACAGCCAGGACCAAATATGAATTCTTTGCTTGTATTTTGAGCTTATCCCAGATGGAGCAGTAATAGCTATACTGCTCACACAGGGACTGCTGTTGGCTGGAAGCACTGATGTTATAGCATTACTTATCTATTCCTCACCTTTGTTACCTCAAAAGAGAGAGAGATACGAGGGATATCCTTCCCCACCCCCCACCTCCAACCCTGGGCTATGTATCCCAGTAATTCAGTCTTTGGGGAAACAGGTACATGCTCTGCTCTTTCTTCTCTCTCCAAATCAGGAGCCACTAAGAGAAAGAATTATGTGTGGGCCCCAGTAACTAACTGTTAGAGTCTGATATTCTACTGCACTCAGTAATCACTGCTCGGACATCTAGACTTTAAGCAGGGGGTGGTTCATGGACAGAATAATTCTGGAATAACAAAGAACAGCCTGGCAGGGAGCCAACTCGCATCTTGGGTTTTATGTTGTCTATTCTACTCCTTTCGACCGTGGCCATGATGATGACCTTGGCACCACCACACACAGTGGGCAGATATATCAAAGAACTGGAGTTGCACGGACCAAGCACTGTACATTAGGGGATTGCATGTGTTCCACACTCTGCAAGTTTCCCTCGGTTTCCTCTTCTCCGCCCCTAACTCATTCATTGCCAAGGTATTGGAAAGATGTTGTGTCCAGTGAACGTAACTGGGACGCAGAAACTGAGTAGCCCAGCAAAACCTGTCTTCTTTCAGAGCAGCTGTTCGGAGGACCTGTGCATCAGCACTTGCTCCTAAAGTCTCTGCACACCAAGACCAAGCCAGGGCCTAGGCAGGCCTTTGAGAGAGAGGTCCTGTGACCTTTCCCTCTCCCTCCTTCCTGTGGCAATAAATGAAGATCAGTCAAATGGGAACAAGCAAAGGCTATTTATTCAGAACTTGCTAGAGCGAGGGAGTCAGCCTCCGTCACTGGCGTTTTGGTAGCAATGCGAAGGCAGAGAGGGGAGTGGGAGAGCTTTATAGTGGAAAAAGGAAAGACCTCGGGTGTGCTCTGATGGACACTGTTGGTCTGGGGAAGCTGTGAATGGGCTGACTGGAGGAGGGACATCCTATGCGATTGATTAGCGATGCATATTTGGCTTTTTTCTGGTTGATCCTAAACTGGGAGCGGGGACAAAAATCAGGAAAGCTGTCAGTTATCAGTCAGGTCCTGGACACTTTGGGCTGATTGCTGTAGGGATTAATGTTCGGCTTCCTGGACCTATTATTAAAGATAGCAGTCTGACTGCCGAAAAGTTTGATGTGTCAATTACAGGCTGGCTTCCTAGGCTGGTTGCTGTGGGTCGTTGGCCCCAATTCTGTGTTTATGTGTGGATCGGCCACTATCCATGTGCATATCCAGGCTCTCAGTCTCTCCCATGGATGTGAGGAGCATCAGTATGGAATGTGTCTTCTAAATACACTCTGTCGCGCATGTGAGACCTAGCTGAGATTTTGATTTGACAGAAAAACATTAGGAAGCCAGGCAGTGTTCACACATCCAAGCCACATTGCGTAATTACCTTTGTCAGTAATAGGATTTCTTTGTCCTCTGGATTTCTCAAGGTTGGTGCTGAACTCATGGGTGAGGACAGGGTAGTGTGAATAGGGCGCCATAAGCCTCCAGCTCTGTGGAGGGCTATGATTCAAACAGAATTGAGGTACCATCTTTTTATTTTTCCCTTTTTTTAAAATTATTAATTTATTTTTGTTACAGATGTTTCTCCTTTTTTTCCTCATTGATGCCCTCCTCCCCATCCCCCCTACCCCGTCCCCAGCTTTGTTGCCTGCGTCCATCAGTTATGTGTACATGCATATAAGTTCTATGGTTGATCTCTTCCCTCCCCCAACCCCTTCTTCTGAGGGATGTCAGTCTGTACCCTACTTCCACGTTTCTGGGTCTACCCTGTTCTTGAGACTGTTATGTTCATTATATTCCACAAATAAGTGAGATCATGTGATATTTGTCTTTCTCTGCTTGGCTTGTTTCGCTTAAGATAATACTCTCCAGGTCCCTCCATGTCATCTCAAAGGATAAGAATCTTTCTTTTTTACAGCTGCATAGTACTCCATTGTGTATATGTACCATAGATTTTTTTTATCCATTCGTCTACTGATGGACATTTGGGCTGTTTCAAGATCTTAGCTATTATAAATAGTGCTGCTATGAACATGGGGGTACATATAATTTTTCTGATTGGTGTTTCAGGCTTCTTAGGATATATTCCTAGAAGTGAGATCACTGGGTCAAATGGCAATTCAATTTTTAATTTTTTGAGGTAACACCATATTGTTTTCCATAGTGGCTACACCAGTCTGCTTCCCACCAGCAGTGTCCTAGAGCATAATTTCCAATGATACATCAGATAAGGGGTTAATTTCCAAAATATATAGAGTACTTATACAACTCAACAAAAAGAACACAAAGAATCCAATTAAAAATGGGCAGAGGAGCTAAATAGACACCTCTCTAAACAGGACATACAAATGGCCAAGAGACATATGAAGAAATGCTCAACATCACTAATTATCAGAGAGATGCAAATTAAAACAACAATGAGGTATCACCTCACACCTGCTAAAATGGCCACCATCAACATATCATCAAACAACAAGCATTGGCGAGGGTGTGGAGAAAAGGGAACTCTAGTACACTGCTGGTGATATACCATCTTAATGGGCAGAAAACTTTAAGTCTGTTCCCTCTTCTTTTCCTAATGCCTGATATGTCTGTCTAATTTAACTTTTTATTTCCAACTGAAATCCTTTTGTATTTACATAATAATTTTTCTCTTTTGAAAAATATTTTTTCTTTATTGATTCTAGAGAGAAAGGAAAGGAAAAGAGAGAGAGATAGAAACATCGAGGAGAGAGAACATCGATCGGCTGTCTCCTGCATGCCCCCCACTGGAGATTTGGCCCACAATCTGGGCATGTGCCCTGAACAGGAATTGAACCAGTGACCTCTTGGTGCATGGGTTGATACTCAACCACTGAGCCATACTGGCCGGGCCATAATAACTTTTCTTTTGTTCTCTTTATGGTCCCAAATTATTGCCCTTTAGTGTCTCAGAAACCATTTTGAAATGTCCCTTTTGATGGGAACTGTATTCCTTCTATTGCAGTATATAATATATATTTTACTTGGGACTTTGGTTATCTGGATGCAGACATTAAAAGAACACGTAGGGTTGTAAAATATTATGGGCAACAAGTGGCTTGGGAAAGGCGAAGGGTCTGAGCTCTCCACCCCCGCCCCCCCAGCTTTATTGAGATATTGTTAACATATGACAGGTAAGTTTAAAGTATACAATTTTGGATGAGAAATATGCTATTATTCTTGCTCTTACTCCTGTATCATCAGTAAGGTGTGTTTATTCTCTGGCTTCTTTCATGGTTTTCTCTGTATCTTGGCTTTCTGCTGTTCAAATATGATATGTCTTATGTATATATTTGGTCGTTATCTTGCTTTGCATTATCTGAGTTTCCTCTATCTGTTATTTGGTATCAGTCATTCATTTTGGAAAATTCTCAGCCATTATTACTTCAATATTTCTTCTGTTCCCTCTTTTGCTTTTGGCAGTCTAATTATGCATATTACAGCTTTTAAAACTGTTCTGCATTTCTTGTAGAATCTCCTCTTTTTTTTCCCCTGCCCATTATTTTTCTCTTTGTATTCCCGAGTGGAAAGTTTCTACTAACATCTCTTCACACTCGTTGACTCTTTCTTCAGTCGTGTCCAGTTAACTGATGAGCCCCTCAAAGGCTTCTATTTCCGTCTCCGCAGTTTGGATTTCTAGCATTTCCTTTGATCCTTTCTTAGAGTTTCCATCTCTAGACTTACATTACCAATCTATTCTTGCAGGTCGTCCACTTTGTTTCGACAGAGTCCTTAGCGTATGAATCCTAGTTGTTGTAAGTTTTCTGTCTGAACATTCCAATATGTGTCTTAGATCAGAATCTGGTTCTGAGATTTGCTTTGTATCTCCGGACTGCGTGTTTTCCTGTGTTTTAGCCTTGTACTCTTTGTTGAATGTGATGGATCAGGTAATAGAAGCTGAGATGAATGGACCGTTAGCATGAGGATTTATGTGAACAGACCAGCAACGGGGCTATGTTTAATGTCTGCTATAGCTGGAGATGCCAGAGGCTTCCATTTTCTTTAATGCCCTTGTTTTGTTTCTGTTGTTGTTAGAGTTCCTTAAGAACTCCTCTTTTGTTTTTATTTTTTTTTTCATTTTTTTCTCTTTGTGTATCCCTTTTTTGCTCAATCCCTCCACCCCACACCCAATCCTAGCCCCCAGCTTGCCCAGCTCACAGCCATCCACGTGCTCTCTGTCTATGAGTCTCTCTCTATTTTGCTTGTTAGTTCATTCTGTTCATGTGATTCCACACAGGAGTGAAATCGTATGGTACTTGGGTACCACCCGGGCCTTGCATCTCCAGCTGCTGTGTTACGCTGGTCCTGTTGGTGGCGTAGTGAGGTGTGGGAGTGGGGAATAGTCTACACTCTCATGATTAAACCTGTCTTAGTGGGCTTGTGCCTCTGTGCTGTGACCCTCACAAATATGTCTTAGCTTCTCTCCTCCTGGGTCTTCCTTCACAAAGGTACTCTTTTCTTCCACCCGCCAGAGCCGTGAGGGAATTTGGCGGGGGGGGGGGGGGGGCGGTTCTTTGCCATTAGAATCTAGTGGGGTTCCTGGGGGTAAAATCCACAAAAGTTTCTCCCCATCCTGAGACTACAATCTCAAGAGTTTCTCATTCTCAAACTAGTCCACACTGAGCCTCTAGCGACTCATCAAATGACCACTGGAGGGTCCCTACAAGTTCCTGACCCCCGCTGATTCGCTTCCTACGTGCAGGTCTCAGGTGTGACTTTCTGAGTCCATCTGTCTCTCTAGATCTCACCAGGGCAGCTGGCCTGTGAACTCAGTTTTATGACAGGACAAAAAAAAAAAAAGAATGACTTTCAGTTTCTCTAGCTTTTCCTATTGTAAGGATGAGAATAATGACTGCTAAGCTGAATATATGTTGGAGCTGAAACTGAATGTCTTTTTTTTTGCCTGTTTTAAGGTTTGTTTTTTTTTTAAATCCTCATCCGAGGACATTTTTCCATTTTTTGTACAGACAGAGTGGGAGGGAGAGAGAGGAAGAGAGAGAGAGGGAAACATCGATGTGAAAGGGACACATCGAGTGGCTGCCACCTGCACGACCAACCAGGGCCGGGGACAAACTGCAACCGAAGTACGTGCCCTTAGCGGGAACCGAACCCGGGCCTCTCCGGACCGCAGGCGGAAGCTCTAACCGCTGAGCCAAACCGGCCAGGGCTTAAGGTTTTTAATATACACTTTTGAACACATGCAAAAGGAGAGAGAATCGTGTAATTAATTCCCAAACTCTAGCAGCCGTCTTGCCAGCAGGAGGGAAAAGGCCACGCTTCAGAATTGGCAAAGCAGACATGCGGGCACCCAGGTCCCCGGGAACTGTGCAATCAGCATTGCCCTTGAGCGTCTTCCTCCAGACCTCTCACTAGATGAGAAAAATTTGAACTTTATTTTGTTTATATGACAACTTTTTCTTTACAAGCAGATGAATTCTTAATGGCTACACTACCCACCCCCCACCCCATCTCTCATTCTTTCTGATTCTACTGTCTTTCCTAAGGTTTGCCCCCTTTTTTCTCCATTTGCCTCCTTTCCTCCTATCAATCAATTCAGTCAATTACTGTTTTTCCCTGGCACTCAATATCTTGGTGAAATGAATGAAAAAATTATCTTGATTGTAATCATTTCTAAGAACATGGAAAGGCATGGCGCTCACATACAAATCCATGTCTGGCATCCATACCATGGATCAACTCAAAAGAGAAACTGACATACATGTCTTGATCTTACCTCAAGTATAGAAGATTTCACAAGCAAAATCAAAGCCTAAATGATTATCAAAAGTACTTGTCAAAGTAAGAATGTTAGCTAAATATTCAGTCCCAGAAGGACATATTTCTGTCCAACCCCCCTAGATAATTTGTTTGGTCTTCTGGTTGGCACTGTCTGTGGCTTCCTAGGTCCTTGTGACCTTCTGCAGCTCTACATACACCAGCGCTTGGCTTAGGGGAGAATGCAGGTAAGCACAGATGAGAAGCACTGAAAATCCCAAGCCAAGGGCAAGAGAAATATTTTCTGGGCATTCCTACACGCTATATACCTGGGAGTGCAGGGAGAAAATGTGAGACAAGACAGAACTGAACTACATATCACATTTCTCTTTGTAACGTTTTTCATTATCGGATGCTAAATTTTGTTATTCTCGGTGCTTTGATTTCCTGTCTTCTCCCTTTAGAATGTGAGCTCCAGGAGGGCAAGAACCATGTCTGCCTTGTAATTCTATCTCTCCTTTTTTTTTTTTCAAATCTTTATTGTTGGATGTAAAATGTATTACAGATGTTCCACATTTTTCCCCCGTTGACCCCCTCCTCCCCCCTCCCGCCCCCCTCCCACCTCTTCCCACACTATTGTCTGTGTCCATTGGTTATGCGTATAAGTTCTTTGGTTTATTTCTTCCCACCCACCCCCAACCCCTTTCCCTTTGAGGTTTGTCAGTCTAGCAATGAATTTGTGCTTCTTAATCCCTTCACCTTTTTCACCCATTCCCCCAACCCCCCTCCCATCTGGCAACCAACAAAATGTTCTCTGTATCTATGAGAATGTTTCTGTTCTTCCTGTTCATTTTGTTTGTAGATTCCATTGTTGATAGATATGTATTCATTGCCATTTTCTTTGTTCATACATTTTATCTTTTTCTTCAAAAAGACCCTTCATCATTTCATATAATAACGGTTTGGTAGTGATGAACTCCTTTAACTTTTTCTTGTCTGGGAAAGTTTTTATATGTCCATTGATTCTAAATGACAGCTTTGCAGGATAGAGTAATTTTGGTTGTAGGTTCTTGGTTTTCATCACTCTGAATATTTCTTGTCACTCCCTTCTGGCCTGCAAAGTTTCTTTTGAGAAATCAGCTGACAGCCTAATGGGAACTCTCTTGTAGGTAACTAGCTGCCTTTCTCTTGCTGCTTTTAAGATTCTCTCTTTGTCTTGAACCTTTTGCATTTTGATGATGATGTGTCTTGGTGTGGGACTCTTGGGGTTCATCTTGTTTGGGACTCTCTCTGCTTCCTGGACTTGTATGTCTGTTTCCTTCACCAAGTTAGGAAAGTTTTCTGCTATTATTCTTTCAAACAGGTTTTCGATTTCTTGTTCTCTCTCTTCTCCTTCCGGCACCCCCAAGATGCGAATGTTGGCACGCTTGAAGTTGTCCCAGAGGCTCCTTACACTATCCTCATTTTTTTGGATTCTTTTTTCTTTTTGCTGTTCTGATTGGGGATTTTTTGCTTCCTTATATTCCAAATCGATGGTTTGCTCCTTGGATTTACATACTCTATTATTGAAGCTGTGTAAATTATTCTTTATTTCAGTTAATGCCTCCTTCAATTCTAACTGTGTATCCATGATTTCTACCTGGTCCTTTTTTATGCTCTTGAGGCCCTCGCTAAGTTCATTGAGCATCCTTATAAGCAGTATTTTGAACTCAGTCTCTGTTAGGTTGCTTATCTCCATTTCGCTTAGTTCTTTTATTGGGGTTTTGTTCTGTTCTTTCATTTGGGACCTGTTTCTTTGTCTCCTCATTTTGGCTGCCTCCCTGTGTTTGTTTCAGTGTATTACTTAATGAGAGGTATGGGGCTCGCTGAGACCCGGTGCTGCTCGTTTGAAAGAATTTAGAAAAACCTGAAGCAGGATCCAAGACAGGCCAATCCTATGGTTAAGCAAGTGGCAACAGCTTGGGTGGGCCTGAAAGTTGTGTGGGGTGGGGCGGGGCGGGGCGGGGCCTCAGGGAGTCAGCAGGGCGGGGCTACCAGTGTGAGCCAGGTTGCTGGAGTCCCAGATATGGCTTCGGTCTGCCGCCCCCAGGAAGGGCTCACCAAAGGAACAAAGGCCTCTGACAGCAGGTTTGTCCCCGAGGAAGCCCCCTCTCCAGCCCTCGCTCCAGTGCCAAACAACTCAGTTCTTCCCTGGATGTCTCTGGTGCCCCTCGAGCTGCCTCCCCTCCGAGCTTAGAGGGAGAGAGTCCGATAAGTCTGTGCGCGGGCCCTTTAAGGAGCTGCCTGGGGCTCCAGCCGCCTCAGCCTCCCTGAGCCTCAGTTCCCGCTGGTTTTTCCAGCCAGAAGTGATGGGGATTCTCTTCCTGGCACTGGAACCCTGAGCGGGGTGCCTGGTGTGGGACGGGGATCCCTCAGTCCTCAGGAAGGACCTTCCCAGCCGCAGGAGCCTCCTGATTTTTATCCGCCATGCGTGGGTGTGGGACCAGCCCGTCTCGCCGCTGCCGCCGCCGGCCGCCCCTCCTACCAGTCTGGATGTAGCTGCTTTTTTTTTAAATTCCGTAGTTGTAGGACTTCCATTCAGCTTGATTTCAGGCGGTTCTGAATGATGGTTGTTCTGTAGTTTAGTTGTAACTTTGATGTGGTTGTGGGAGGACGCGATACCGTGTTTACCTACCCGCCATCTTGACCGGAAGTGCCTTGTAATTCTCTTAACTTGAAAACTTGCAGAGTGGACATCAGTAAATGCTTCCCACAGGAATGGGTGCATCAGCTATTTCAGAGAATGAACCATCAGCCTCTGTGACAAACACAGATCCTCTGTGGAGCTGAGTGTCAAGATTCTGGTGGGAATCAGACGACCCAGGTTAGTATTCTAGTACTGTATTTTTTACCAGCTATTGCAGCTGGGCTTACTTTTTCAGTCATACTGAACCCATTTTCTGACCCATAAAGGGGGAGCAATAATTAAATTATCTAGTACACTCAATATACTACCAGTTTCCAAGTTCCAACTTATTTTTGCTTTAGAAACCGTGTTGATAAGATTCTCAGAAGGAAGTATTCAGGATCAATTTGCAATGTGCAAGACTAGAGATTCATGTCTATGTGCCAAGCATTTATCACCTCTAATTAGTTTAATTACTTAATCTGGCATAGCTATACTAAATACTCTTGTAGGTTTCTTCAACCTTTGGCCTTCCATACTAGGTGACCAAGCATGTGATTCAGAGGGATTTCCCCATGCTCCTCCCCCCTCCTCTCCCCAAGGGAGGGTTTCCTGTGGAGTCCTGTGCTCCATCAGACGCCGGCTGTCTCTCCTGAAACTATGAGGCCCAAGTACGGAACACATGCCTTCTCTTCAGCCCGACTTTGCAGCATCTTGAGGTGAGTAGTGTGAGTTTGGCAAACACACGCCATCCCTGCAGGGAGAGGCCAGACCAAACAAAATGTTGCTCACCTCTCCTAAGTCAGTATCTGCTGGGGCTTGGAAGAAGATGATGCACTGTGGTTCTATGGGTTTCATAAGAGACTGAAGCCGGGCAAGGAGTATCTGGGAGGCTAATTTAACACAGAACAGCCCTGGAACAGGGACTGAGCCATTTAGAACATATTAATGCGTCTGTCTGGTTGGGCACACAGACTCACAGCTCTCCCATGAAAGAGCAAGCATCAATTTCTCAGAATGTTCCTAATAGCAGAAAATGTTCTGCTGAAACCAGAGGGGGGTGAAATGGTCTTCTTTCATATTTGCCTATGCCCTGAAAATCAGCAAAGGAAAAGTTTCTTTCCATAATGAAGTGCCTAATATTAGTCATTGAAACACCATCAACAACTTCCGAGGTATCATTTGGTGAGAGCTTTGTATTTTCATTGTTCTAGAAAGGGCTTCAGAGCCTTAGTCCTCTCTATGATTGACCATGTGATTGTATTACCTTGTTCAACTAATGACCTCCAGTGAATCGGTTTCCAGTTTCGATGTTTGTGTCTTTTTCCCCTCTTTGTTGAATTTTACTTGGTTAATGGGACACTGGTAAATGTCACTCAAATAGAGACTTAGTAGGACTTGGACAATGGGGCTTGCTTTCATGTAATGCTGCCTCTACCCTGTGAGGAAGTCGAGCCCCAAGCTCACTTCCTTGAGATTGAAAGACCGTAGAGAGAGACAGGTGCAGCCATCCCAAGTCATCCCAACCCTCCCAGCTGAGTCCTGCTCCCAGCCCACTCTCCAACTGCATTTAGCCACCTCCGGGGACCCAGGAATCCAATGGAAAAACCAGCCAGCCAAGCCGAAACTGTGAGAAGAAATACATCGAAGTGAGAAATCATTGTTTTAAGTCACTAGGTCTTGGACTTGTTGATGCCATATAAAAAGGTAATGGGTGTCATAATACTGGGGTAGTTCCAAAGTCCTAGAAGACTAAGTTCCCCCACCTTCTATACAGTGAGGCTGGTGCTGTTTCCTCTACAAGAATGTTGTAAAGATTGAGTAGGGTGATAAATTCGATTGTCCCTAACTCTGAGCCTGGCCTATAGAAGACACTAGGTTTTTTTTTAAGTTACGTATTTTTAAAACTACTGTATTTTTGTTCCCTCTATAGCAATAGGAAAAAGAATTGAATTTGGTTTCTGTCATAAAAATTTAGTGAATTTTCTATGAGAATTCTTTTATAGGTACATCAGGGATGACTAATCAAGATGAGAAAAGTTTTTCTACTCATAAGATACTTTTGAAAGTTGTACAAGCAAAAAACATGACTTCTCTGAGAACAGCAACATTTCCCTAGCTAATGTTGATTTGTTTTCAAATAAGTCAATGGACTCTGCATTTTGACTAGACACTAACTGCAAGAAGAGACTGTATGATGAAGCCAGTTTTAAAAGGCATATAATGAACTGAGAACATATTTGGGGAAAACAGCTTATTCATTGTTGAGAAAAAAAAACATGCCCTTCACATACCTTGATGCTGACTCACGCCAAAGAATTACACAAATGCTTTGCTACAAATATATATTTGTAGAAAATGAAGTGTAATGGTGTAATTACAGGGAAAATTACAGCCCTGTTTACTAGGCATTCTAAACAAAAATTTTTCTAAAGAAGTGCAAGGTAGATCAGTGTATTTGAAAGGATGATGTACTTTGAAGTAGCTGAAGGATAAGGGTGGTGCAGTTCATTGAAAATAAATTTACTGCTGTGGAGAACATCATTATGCCCAATGAACATTCAAGATGAGGTAAACAAAACAGGAAGAATATAGGGTGATGAAATTACTTTGGCCCTATTCAATACATTGTGGTGGGATTCTCAGGCTATTATTGACTGAGTTGGCAAAAGCTAAAAAATGTATACAACATTATTGGATAAATCAGTATACAAATACAAAGCAATCCTATAAAAATATCAGGCAATCCAGAAGTTAATTTGGGTCAGACTTCCAGAAGGGGCTACCTGTGTGCCTATAGTGAACTAATTAACTTTAGTTTTTCTGTAACAGTATCTACCTAATAGGGCTATTGACATAACTTAATGAGATAATCCATACAAAACATCAATAGTAGAGTCTGCAAGTATTCGTTTTCCATCACGTGTTAGCTTTTGTGATTTCCACATTGTGTTAGCTTTTTCGATTACCAGTAGCCGTCAGTCGGTGCTCTATTTAAAAACGTGTTCTGTTCAAACATCCAAACTGATATGAATATATAGATACAAGCTTTCCTTTGGATAACTATGCTGACATTAAACTCTGCTTGGCAAATAAGAAACTGGCTTTCTAATAATAGATATGTTTCTAAGTAAAGAAGGGAAGGAATATGAATTACATGTTCCTCCTACCTGTCATGATCTGACTACATGCAGTGCATTGGTCATTTTGGACTCCTATAACAAAACAGCACAGCCTGGTTTAGGCAATAGATGCTCATTTATCACAGTCCTGGAGGCTGGGAAGTCCCGGTTAGGGTACCAGCACAGCCGGGTCCTGACGAGAGCCTTCTTCCTGCTTTCCCGTTGGCTGCCTTCTCAGGTGATGGAGAGAGAAAGAACCAGCTCTGTGGTCTCTTTTTCTAAAATCTCGAATCCTATGAGGAGGACCTCACCCTTATGATTTCATCTAAATTCAATCCCCACCCAAAGGTCCCACCTCCTAGTATCATCACATTGGCAGTTAAGGCTTCAAAATATGAATTGGGGGGACAGGGTACATAACAGTCAGTGACAAGCTAACTGAGTGAAGTACATGGGGGAGGTGACAGAAGAAATGCCACAATAGAGAGTGGTGGCTGAGCTTAGCCCTCCCGTGGGGTTTGTGAATCGGTCCTCTAGATTTTCTAAGTAGATGAGAGAATGGTAGAGACGGCATAGTACTGTGCAAAGAGGTTTTTTACTTGTAGACAAAAATTGGAGTGTTAATCGCCAAATCAAATGCAGAGTTGTCTTATCTCTGGACCTTGGTTTCATACCGACAAGTTAAAGAAGTTGAATTAGTTAATTTCTACTCTTGCTTAAAATGAATCAATACTGACCTTAGCAAAATGCTGTCAAACTGAACTTTGCATCCTGCCCTCATTTTAATAAAATGCACTGTGTCTGTTAGCTATGCCACTGGAGGCTGTCAGGACACATTTTTAGGAGGAAACTTTCTGGGAAATATTTAAAATATTACTCCTAAAAGTCAAGCTATGCCCCTAATGACACCGCACCTTAAAGAAAAATGTATCTTTTCTTCCAGTTGACGACAAGTGGTTTAGGTAGCAATTCCAGAGAATGCATGACTAACTGGACTGCTACCTTACCCTGGGCAGGCTTGGGTAAAGGCTTTGCCCTTATTTCCATTTGTCTGCTCTTCCTGGTCTGTCTCCTGTGGGGTCATGCCCCCTCCTTCTGTTCCCTTGAGGAAACTCTGCAAATTTCTATGAGCTCTGGAGACACACAGCTTTGGTCTGTGCCTTCGTAAATGCCTTCTCTTCTGACAGTGATTTATTCTTTAAATTTTGAATTGACAAAATTATACACACTCATTTTCAAAATTACCAAAAACACTGAAAAGATTAAAGGAGCAGAAAAAAAAATCTACAATCTCATAGCCCAGGAGTAATTGTGGTTGGAGTTTAACCATTTTTAATATTTTATTTCATTTTTAATATAGGTGATTGAAAATGTTTTAGCTTCAAAGTGTTGTCTTTTTTTTTTTTCAGTATGATACCAGAAACATTTTCCCACCCCATTAAAAATTCCATTAAAGACTTTGATTTAATGGATGTATATTATTCTGTTTATCGGTCATATTTTTTTTTAACCAGTCTTCCACTGTTGGACATTTCCGCCTTCTCTCCCCCTAATTATAAATAAGTCCTCCACAAATATCTTTGGAAATAAATCTTTACCCGTATTTCTGATTATTTTTTCAGGTTATACTCCTAGTATGTCTCAATCTCTGGGCCAAAGGGCATGAAGACTTAAGGTTGGCCAAATTGGTTTTCTATTTGTATTAATTGATAATCCCACCAGCATGTAAAAGAATCCTTAGTATGCTTAGTTTTGTAAGGTTTCCCCAGATCAAAAGAAGCAGATTCTCTAGAGAAATATCTAAGTGGTGTATAGTGGTATGTACCAGAGTTTTTAGATTGGAGAATAGAGCCCTACAAAAAAGAATTCTTAAAAGAAACAGATCATTAGCAACTAGCTTGGGGAATTTAAATGCAGATGCCCACCTTTCTGTACGTATTACGCAGCTGAAGGGACAATCATCGGCTTCTCATTTTCCTTCACCAGTCCACCAGCTCCATGTCTGAAAATACTTGTTGGTTCCAAATCAGAAGTTCATTTCCACCAGGTGGAATTTTCCAAAAGCTGTCTTCCTATTGCTATCTAGCTCCTTGTGCTGGGTCAGGGGCAAGTTAAGTTCACAGGCAGAATTAGCTGGATCAAGTCAAAAGCCGTAAGTGATGGAACTCATAATTCATAAAGCAGACATTATTCTGATTGGTAGTGTCTATAAATTATTCTTTCTTTATTATCTTTCACTAGCAAACTTATTGCAGATGAATAAGGGGAGTTCCTCAAGGCCATAGAAGTGCTTAATAAACCACTGGGGAATGGATGATAATTGCCAAATGGAAAACCAGCAAGATTATTTGGCTTCAGTTCTATGTCAGATGGGGAGTTGGAGACCACTGCAGAGGGAAAGGGGGAGGGAACATTGACCTTGAAAGACTGTGATGCCTGGGAAAGCTGAGCATCTCTTAGAATTTTAAAAGAAAATTAAAGGACACTACTATATGTCAGGCCTCTTTAAGGGCAATCCCTGGAGGACTAGATTGAAGAGTGGAAAAGGAACATAATAGGAAAAAGAATATCAGGGAGCAAGGTGACAAAGAGGCAAATGTCAACTCTTGATTTTATTTGGTTTGAGATTGTACCCAACCTCCATCTGAGAAGGCAAGATAGCTACATAGTAAAAGCCTAATGCAAGGTACATAATGTAAGGTCTTTGATCCAAAGTAAAAATCTTACGTTTTTATACCACATGCCATGAGATGGTCCAGCTGGTGGGGTCCAAATAGAACTTCTCTTTGCCTCTACCACCCCTTTGACCACAGTTTGGCTGAACTCACCTTTCTTCTTCTTTGTGTTTGCAACAAGATGTCTTACTCAAGGTGGATACTCATAGATCTCATGAGTTCGTAGGAGTGTCACATGCTAGTACAGTCCATAGTCAGAAAAATGGCATTATTGTCCAATACGCTGTTGCTCATGCAGTCACCTCTGTTTACAAGCTTTTGTGCTATAGATGCTTCATAAGAGACCTTGATCCTTATTCAAAAAGCATCAAGTGAATGCTAAGTGAGAGGGAATAGCTACTCTTGCTCCCCAGCCCAAGTTCTGTCTACTCCCTTTAACTAGATCGCTGTGTGAGTCCTCTAGCTGCCCTAAGTATTGTTGGCTAAGAGCTCATGACTGTTAATCTTTGCAGAGAATTACTTTCTGCTAAAGGAAGACTCTTACCCTGAGAGAGGAGGCCCACCACCCACCTGGGACTGCTCTCATCTAATGACTACTGGTAAGAGAGAAAAAATGTCAGCCCCCCTGCTTTAGAGCCCACCATCACCACCCTTGCCCACAGTGGATCAGACCAGGACCAATCTTTACCTGTGTCCACAACCTTGCTTGACTCTTTCTATTTTCTTATCCTTATTGTTTTTCTCCATAGGTTTTCCCCCAAGAACACTCCATCATTAGATAGTATACCCAAATCCTTGTGTCAGGCTCTGCTTTGAGATCTAAGACAGGAGAAATTATTTTATCATATTTATTTGTGTATCTTTCAGTCTCAAAATAGATTGTAAGTTGCTTGAAAGAGTCCTATATCTTCCCATCTTTGTAACACTTCTGGAGTCCTCAAATTTTAGGTCCTCAAATATTAAACTAAAATGACAATTGATATTGCAGAAATATGTAAAGAATCAGATTTAAAAGAACCAAATACTGTTAATAATGAATTCAAATCGCTTGTGCACCACCTTTGGAGTAGTGGGAGACCCCCCGATATACATATCCAAAGACCAAAATGCCTTTATTTAAATATTTTTATAACTTTTCACATGTTTTCTTATTCTTTCACCACTACATCAACCTCTACTCTACTCAATCCTGAATTCTTTACTCAACAGATTTTGAACATCTAAGATAAATATACTAGTGAATTTTTTGTTGTTGATGCAACTAAAAGAAAACTATTTGAGCTAGCTTAAGCAATAAAAGAAAGTGTTTAAAGGATATGAGAGTGTCCTATGGCATTCAAAGAAAAGTTAGACAATGGGCAAAAACAGGATAGCTTTGGAAACTTGGGTGCAAAAGATTAGAGACCTCTTTAAAAACTCGTTAATATTATTTAGTCACCCTCAGCCTCAAATTCTTGTGCCTCTTGGTTAAATTTCCTAAGTATACAAGATCAAATACACAGTTTATGTTTCAACTCCCAAAATACCAGTTATGGTCAGAAGATGTTACGAGTTATCTGCATGGTTGTTGGGGACCCATCCTAGAGAAGGGGAGATTTTTATAGACAGGCAGGTCTCCTGAAGGTGCACACCCAGAAAAGGTGACATGCTAGACATTAGGTTATTTCAAGATCATTTGGAGAGCCCCAAGGGGGCTTAAAACTCTAGTAAAGGAGCTAAAACTCATGCTCAAATAGTTAGCATCAACTAATGTAAATAAAAATTGATCAATATCAGGAGCATAAAAGCAAAACACTTTAGGGGATTAAAAGAATTTAAACATGATTTCTAACAAGCATGAGTACAGCAAAAGCTGGGATGGGAAAGGGGATTTTAGGAGCCAGAATAACATAAGCAACTGTGTGGATAGCGAAGGGTGGTGGTTGCGGGTTGGCTGGCTGTGAAGGCAAGCAGAGAGAATTTTGGACAGTGGAGTAAAAAAAAACTTTTTTTAAGAAAAGGTGAGACTAGGGTGGCAGGTGAAGGGGCAGGGACAGGATTTGTGAAATAACTGAAATAGAAGTTTTCCAAGCAGAGGAATGAGGTGATCAAAATTGCCCCTTTAGAAGATCAATCTGCTTATACCCACATTCCCCAAACACTGCTGTTGGGAGAAATAAGGCCTCAATTTCCTGCACTTACGTGATGTTAGATGATGCAGAGGCAGCCCACGTGAATTATTTCACCAGCCTTAGGGAACCCGTGTGTGGGAAGGCGTGCTCAGCAGAGACGTCTCAGGCTGTGCCTAAGAGTGTAGCATGAGGAATTAGGGCAATTAGCCAAAAAGTCTTGACTACACGGCTCGCATTCACTTGACAAATCCCAAGTATCAATAAAAAAAAAAGGTGTGTGTGCGCGTTTTCACCCCTTAGTTCAGTTTGATTTAGGGTTGTTTACTTGAGTCATCTCGGTAATGGCTTTGTTTTTACCACTTTGCTGGTTTGTGTAGTCACGAGTCTCGCGTGTCAGAGTTCTGAGTGGGCTGGAAGAAGCCCCCAGGATATGTTAGGAGCTCCTCTCCCAGGCTGGACCCATTTCTCTGTTGCCTTGTCTAGATACCATTCTCAGGAGAGGAACTTGAGACGGGAGCTCTGTTTGGATTGAGATTCAGCCTCCTCTCTCTTTCTCTACCTGCTTTGGAGAGGTTTGGGAATTACTTCCCTTGGTAGATAGGAAGCAAAAGTCAAGGAATCCACCCAATCCCAGCATAACTGAACACTGATTTCTCATAAGATGACACACACTCTGTACGTAAGGACTTCAATGCTCGAAACTGTTCTCTCACGTTTCTAAGTTTGCTTTAAGGGGAAAAACAGAGAAGGAGGGCACTGGTGACTTCTGTCTTTCCACTTGGTGAGATGCATCATTCGTCTGTGTATTGGGTATGAATCCCACCCTCACAACCCTTGAAGAACCATCACATTCTTTTTCCTAGTAAAATAAAACCTTGCCTGAGCGCCCATCTCCTAGAGCATCCAAACATTTCTATCTCTTCTATGTTTTTGAGAAGTTTTTTCTCAATTCTGTGGAACTGTGGCAGTTCTTAGGGGCATACATAGTGCCCAGAAAAGACATAATGGACCTGGGCCTTAGTTTTCAGTAGACATCAATGCTATATGGTCAGGTAACTCCGTTATGACCACATGCCTGTTGTGAGGTCCCCACCACAGAGAATCCGTCTCTTGCTTTTAAGACTTGACTTTTAAAGTCAGTTATCCAAAGGCATTCCACATTTCTGCCCCATTTGGGAGACTGCTGATTGGCTCTGGGTCTCTGCCATCCTCAAAAATACTCCAAACTGCCATTTCTTTCCAAGTCATTCTTTCTTGTCTGCCTCAAGGCACCTCATTCCAATCCTTCCCATTCAGTGGTCTTCAAATAAGACCACTGTTTCTCCAGGTGTGCGTGTGTGTATGTGTGTGTGTGTGTGTGTGTGTGTGAGAGAGAGAGAGAGAGAGAGAGAGAGAGAGAGAGAGAGAGAGAACAGGAGGTAGGGAGAGAGATCGAGAATTAGTTTTAGATTTAGGTGGAAAGAAAGGATTGATCAGATTTTAGAAATACAATGCTTAGCTCTCATTCCTGGAGTGAATGTTGTGAGGTGGATGCCAAAAGAAGTATTATTATTCTTTAGTGAGTTCACAACAGCTTTTCCCTAAACTCTAAAATACTTCTAGTAGGTTTTCTTTTGCAGAGGTTAAGGTAGGGACAGTGGCAGGCATTTTGAGTGGTTTTCCTTAATACTTTACCATATAGCTTTGTTAAAAACAGCAATAAGTGTAAAGAACTAAGGCAGGAGAGAGAGGATAGAAATGATATAAAAATACATATATTAGAGTTTACAGTGTTTCTTGCTCCTTCCAGGGCCAGAGGGTGAGAATTTTCTAATTCCTGTTTCAGGAAAAGAAAGAGGATAGCTCTTTATGACCCCAGGCTGTAGGTGGGACTTCATCGCTAGCCAACTGTGAACATGAGGCCTGTTCTCTTTCCATGTTCAGTACCCAGTCCACAATGTTCACACCTATATCTGACTCCCATGAGCCCCTGGTTTCAGTATCTACTGACAATCTAAATTTCTTGTTTCATTTTGAGGTTTATTGGTTATTAATATGTTCCCTTTTGTAAATTATTTCTTTTGTCCATTTTTATATTTAGGCATTTATATTTTTCTTATTAATTTTAAAGTTCTTTTTTTTGTATGAAAACCTTTAAACATTTTTATATACAATGCAAATATTTCCTTTTAAATTTTTTTCTGAGATTTATTTGAGGCATAGAAAGTTTTACTCTTTAAGTGATCCAATCTATTTTCTCTTTTCTAAGTGATTTTTAGTTCACTTATTTTTATGCCTGAGAAATTCATCAATATTTCAAAATCAGAATTGATTTCTGTCTCTTTTCAATATGCAGTGTTTTCATTAATCCATATAGAAAAAACTTTCTTGTTTAGTATAAAGGTCTAATTTTGAAAAAATAGGGTAACATATCACTGCTTTATTTATTGACTTTTTCCCCTCCATTGACTCCTGATGTTGCCTTCTAATTAAATTAACTGAATTTTGAAATATTGAGAAATCTTTTTCTGGACTATTTTATTCCATTGATTTTATTATTATATTTTTATACCAATACAACATGCTTGTTATAAGTTTCAAATACTTCTTAACATCTGCTAGAGCTTATTATCTTTGTCTTTTTCCCTTTTAAAAGAGAACTTGATATTTTTTACATACATACATAGATAAAAGTGGCATATCCTTTATTTAATAAGCATTCTACTAAGGACATATATTATTGTAACTACATTTTGTTCATTAAAATTAAAATTTAGAAAATTTAAAGTTTTCCTAGTTACCACTTTTAATTCTATTTCTCTTCCCTTTACTCTAGAGGCAATAACTTTTGCTTAGTATATATATTCATTTATTGTATTTTAACATAATTTGGCATACATGTATATAAATTCATGAACTACACATAGCTTGTAGTACTTTCTAAATTTACATAAATGATATAAGCCTGTATATTTCATCCTGGTTTTTGGTTTATTTATTGTTATGTCTATTCATTGAAATCTATGTAAATCTAAATCATCCTAATAGCTATATATAGTTTTCTATTTTATGAATAATACATTATTTTATTCAATCTTTCCATTATATGTAATTATTTAAAGTGTTCTCAATTTGTTCACAATTACCTACAACCTTGAAATGAATGTTCAGCCCTGGCCGGTTTGGCTCAGCGGTTAGAGCGTCGGCCTGCGGTCCAGAGAGACCTGGGTTCGGTTCCCGCTAAGGGCATGTACCTCGGTTGCAGTTTGTCCCTGGCCCTGGTGGGTCGTGCGGGTGGCAGCCACTCGATGTGTTCCTTTCACATCGATGTTTCTCTCTCTTGCGCTGTTCCTCTCTCTCCCTCCCACTCTACCTGAACAAAAAATAGAAAAATGTCCTCGGGTGAGGATAAAAAAAAAAAAAAATGTCCATATTTTTCTTGTGATCATACTCAAATTTTTTTTTCAGGATCTATATCTAGAAGTAAATATTGGGCTATAGGATGTTATGATTTTATTTTCATAGATAAGACCAAGGTGATCCTCGATGCAGCTCTCCCAGTTTGACTTCAATTCGCAGGATATCCGGAAAGAGCTACTCACATCCTTGGCGACTTTTACTGTTGCTAAATTCAGATATTGTCATTCTGATGAGTGAAGTATTATACATCATTCTTCTTTAATTTGCATTTCCCTAGTTATTGGTGAAGTCAAGCATCTTTTCATATGCTTATTGACACTCGCATTGCCTTCCTGTGAATTGTTCCTGTTTCTTGTCTATTCTGAGTTATTTCATCTTATTCTTATTAATTTCTAAGATTTTCTTAGCTATTCCAGGTATTTTTCTATTCTTATATTTTTTTTTGCAAAATGTTCTTCTGCTTTGTTGCTTGGCTCTTGGTTAGAATTGTACTTTTTCATACTGATAAGTTTTATTTTGAAGTAGTCATTTTTATCTGTTTTCTATTATATACTTGTTATTTTTAAAAAATTTGAAACTACCAGAAAAAATACTGATAGTCTATTGTTCTCTATGAGAGTGTAAAAGAATTATTTTTCATGTTATTTTTTTACTGTATCTGTAAATTATTTTTTATATTTGCTCTAATGTGTGACTCTTTTTTTTTTTTTGCTAGTAGTCAGCCATTAAGTAGTCTAGCCATTCCTCATCATCATCTTTGATTTGTGAGAGCTTCTCTATTGTATGCTAGGTGTCATATATGTAAAAATTGATTCCTGAGTTCTCTGTTCTATTTCATTAATCTATTGTCTAATTTTGCATCAGCCTCACATACTACTAATTATGGCATTATAACAACACTTAACGTCTGGTAGGGTAAAATCCTTCTCCTTGTCATTTTCTTATAAAATTGTTTTAGCTCGTTTATACCTCTATTCATATCAAGTTTAGACTATGCCTGTCATATTTTGTATTGCAGTCTTCAAAAGTTAATTAGGGATTAAAAGACATGTTTAGCATAAAGAGTCTTCATTTCAAGTTACATTTTATTAAAGATCTTTTTGTCATTCAATAAAGTTCAGTGAATTTCTTATAAAGTTTTAAATAATTTATAGATTTACTCTTAATAATTGTATAGTTTTGGAATGACATGAAATACTTTCTTCTCTAAATAATATTTAATTTGGTCATTTTTGCTATATTAGAATCCTGATAATTTTAGTCAATTCTATTGTTTTGAATATTAAAATGTTAGGTCAAATTATATTAATATAGATAAATAACAACTCTCTACCTTTTTTATGATCTTGGGTTTTCCATATTGGGCCCATATCTATTTTAAGGAGTGTACTTGATATAAAAATCAGCTTATGTCGGTAAGAACCAGATGTTCACTAATCTTATTTTCTCCTCCTATATACATATCTTACCCTAATTTGCACTTTGGTTGAGGCTATGTGACTGACTCCTTCTGGCCAATAGAATGTAAGCAGATGTAATTCCTGTAGAACATTTCCAGGTCAGGCTATAAAACCACTGGCAAGATCTTCCTCGCTTTCTTTATCTTGCTTATTGGCTGAACACAGAAAACCCATCCAAAGACTTTGAGGAAGTCCTAAGGGGATGGCAGAGTCACAGAGGGTAGAAACTTTATTTCCTATTTGTTTTTCAGAGAAGAACCACAAGGAGAGTTACCTGGTCTGAATAGGATTATGACAATTTTTCTTTGTTAAGCCACTGAGATTTTGAGAATGTTTCGACAGCTGGTGATATTTGTGTTAGCTAATATGCTAGCCTTTGGCAAATAATTTATCAACAATTGCTTGAAAAGATTCAGATTCAAGCTCTGTCCATGATTAATGACTCAAATGTGAAGGACCATGAAACTGAATATTGAGCTTGGCTCCAGACTCTTGGATGAGAGTTGAACATGAGGACATACTAAGAACAGGAGGGCATTCTAAGCTGTCTGGTCTGGTGGGTCATCATAGCAGTGAGGATGATCTTTGTCCCCACAACCTGGGACTCTGAGGGAGAAGGCAAGGTGTCCGAACCATCAAATTCCTCTGTGACAGGTAGGAAAAGAAGTCTTTGCCTAAATATTAATCTATTTTATTTCATTCAGCAAACTTACATGGAGCACCCCTTCTTGTATCGTGGACTACACACACACACACACACACACACACACACACACACACACACACACACACACCAGAATCACTTTCTTTCTCAGAGCCCCAGTTAAATCATTCTAAAACCCCAGGGAAGATATTGCCAAAGTATGGTTATCCTGAAATTGATTTTCTAGACTCAAGTTGTATAATAAAGAACACAGCAGGCCCTGGAGACATTCTTGTCTGTATCAGCCAGTACCAAAGCTAATTAATACACAGGAGAAGCTTTCTTCTTTAGGAAAATGCCAGCCTATTAGTGCAGATAAGAATAGTGATCTTGGTTTATTGTGTGTGTGAATTCTAGTCATATAGATTCAAGTTGCTCATGGAAGTATTTAACCTTTCATGGTCAAAATTGTTACGAGGAACATTAGAAGGATTGTATTTTTCTGTCTAAAATCTGCCAGTACAGATTTGGGTAGAAGAGAAATTGAGAATAGGATGAGGCCTGAGCTAGGCAATGAAGTCATGTCTCATGAGGGAAACTATATTTTATTCATAATACTAATTATGCTGTTGTTGAAATTCTTGCATCCCAAAGTAAAGACAAATAAATGCTGTGTGTC
Organism: Molossus molossus; assembly: GCF_014108415.1. Lineage (NCBI taxonomy): Eukaryota > Metazoa > Chordata > Mammalia > Chiroptera > Molossidae > Molossus > Molossus molossus. The sequence goes on from NW_023425352.1 coordinate 14,883,467, forward strand.
CTGTAATATTCCAGATTGGCAGCACAGCCAACACTTGGGCCCCCTGAGCATTCTGAGCCATGCCTTGGGGCTAGTAGGGCGCATACGCTGCATAGGCAAGGCTGAGTGATCGTGTGTATGTGCCTCAGAGGGGAAAGGAAAACAATTATTAACCGTTTGGCAGAAGTTGACAGCACACCTCGTATGTGTACTAATCTATCAGCCTGCCCTGTGTATCGTGCATCTCTCTGCAAAGTTGTAGAGCCATTTGTAATAAGAGACATACATTATTCATAGCTTGAGCTGAGCAGCCCAACTTACCCTGAAAAAATCATCCAGAAACAAAAAGTTTCATATATTTAAGTTAATTCATTTATTTTTACCAATTTTTATATAGTGTCTGTTTCATGCTGGACACTGCAAAGGGACCGAATTCAATCGTGAACAAGAAGCCTGTGCTATGGCTTCTCTTCTGGTCACAGAGCAACTAAAATGCCCCATAAAATAAAATTTTAAAAGGTTGTTTAAATAAATGAGTTTGCTTGGCAGAAAAGTAACAGAAAGTATGGGCCCATCACCCAGTGATTGCTGGTTGCCTGGGGGTATGCACCAAGCATGTGGTTGGCTTATATTTTCAGTTTTAACAATCCCATCAGCAAGAGACAAGTGGCAAAAATGTGGCCCAGGGAAGGGCATGGAGTCAGATTGGATACTCTCCTGCATGGATCTAGTATGAAACCACAAGGATACGTGGAAAATCTCTTTTAAAATGCATGCTCCCCAGAGGCAGGCAGGAGAGAGGCAGCACTTTTAGTCTCAGCACAGGCTCTGGGTGCAAGTGGAGAGAATAAGTCTTTGAGAATCTATGGCTTAAGGTCAACCCTCATGAGGGACTGGGGACTGAATTCACACATTGGGGCCTGAAAAGCCAAAACCTCAGACTTTACTTTAAAATGACAAGGATAGTACTGTCCCCAGTCATCTGGTAGAAATACATGCAAAGAATCTCTGGAGGAACTTAGAATCCGTGAGATTCTTAAAGAATTCTTATAAATAAAGTTCTAAGACTATTAAACAACAATAATAATATTAACAAAAATAATTATAATAATACCTTCACAAAAGGAAACAGAGTGCAATAAGTGAAAAGAAACAAAGAGAAGGAAGGAAAGAGGGAGGGAAGGAAGGAAGGAGGAAGGGAGGGAGAGGGAGGGAGGGAGGGAGGGAGGGAGGGAGGGAGGGAGGGAGGGAGGGAGGAAGAAGGGAGGGAGAGAGGGAGGGAGGAAGGAAGGAATGACGGACCAGAACAGTAAAAATTTAGTTGTCTGATACAAAATACAAAATAAATATGTTTAACTTACCTTTAAAAAGGTAAAAGAACAAAAGGAAAAATACAATTAGAAGGTGGAAATTAGTTTTAAATGACAAGAAAGACTAGGATAAAAGAACTAAATAGAACTTCTAAAAATAAAATATATGACAACTGAAGTGGAATAATTAGAAATCACATTATACAAAGATAAAAAGGAAATTAATCAACTCAAAAAAGATATAAAAAATTATATAACCGGAACAGAAAGAGACATCAACTAATATAAAGAAATAAGGAGAATAGAGGGAGTAGGTTCGGTATACATTTACTAACAATTCAAGAAGGAGATTATAGAGAGAATTAAAAAGCAATATTTGAAGATATAATGGTTAAGAATTTCCTGAATTATTTAAAAACATAAATACTCAGATTCAGAAAGTTCAATGGATCCCAAGAGAATAATTAAAACTATATTCAAATAGAAGCACATTGCCTTTGAGGTGTTTGCAATTTCATTATATCATGAGCAAAATTAGTATGATTTTGGTGTTTGGGTGGCATGATAGGATTTAAGCATTCTAAAATCCTTTTATTGTTCAAGAGCAAGATGAAGACATTCACTTTAAATTTTTAAAAGTTACAGGACAAAAATGTAGTCTCTCAAAGAGCAAGCAAACCATTAAATTTAAAAACACAACAAAGTAGAGCGAGGAAGAAAAAAATGAAACTACATAAAAGCAGGGCCAATGACACAAAATAAGATGTCAGAAACAAATCTAAATGTAAAACTAACTACCATAAGTGAATATAAATTGAACTCCTCAGAAAGAACACAGAGATTATCAGAGAAGATAAAGATAGAAATAAATTATATGTTGTTTAAAAGATGCACACATCAAACATAAAGACATAAAGGTTGAACCCCAGAGAATGTAAAGAGGGATAACAGGAACTGTTATTACTGGTGTCATTGGTATCTGTTACTAACAGACAAAATAGACTTCAAGGAAAAACGCATTACTACAGTAAAAGAGTCACTATATAATAACAGAAATGGCAATTTACCAGGAGGTAATGCAAGCTACCAACATAACTTCAAAATACATAAAACAAAAATTGCTAGAACTCCAAAGAGAAGTGTGAGTTCTCTCTCTCTCTCTCTCTCTCTTTCTCTTTAACTTACTAAGTGTAAAAAATTAGGAAGGATAGGGGAGATTTGAACTATGCAGTTATTAAGCTAGATCCTCAACAATCTGAGAATACAAGATTTTGAGAACAAATTCCAAAAGTTGGATATTATATAGACCGCGTGTTCTTAGTACAATAATATTCATTTATAAATTTAAAAATACCAAAAAATAAAACATAAAAGCATCACTTGGAATTTTTTCACTTTTATTGAATTTATTGGGGTGACATTGGTTAATAAAATTATAAAGGTTTCAGGTGTAAAATTCTATAATTGTATGTAATTCATCTATATGTCGTGTTGTTTTCCCCACCCCGAGTCAAGTCTCCTTCTATTACCATTTCTCCCTCCTTTACCCTCTCCTCCCTCCCCCCTGCCCCTTTCCTCTGCTCATTACTGTACTGTTGTGTGTGTCTATGAGGTGTTTTTTTTTTCTTTGCCTAATCCTTTTACCTGTTTCTAGAAAGACTAATGGCTCAAAGCAACAATGATGGAAATAGGAACCTGGATGACATGATATATAACCCAATTTGAGAATGTAAGGAAGACTTCCTGGAGGAAGTGCTTATATATTATTATAAAATAAAAAGGCTAAAACTTAATGTGGTAGGGATTTAAAAGAAGCCTCCAAAAGTAAAAAAGAAAAATAAAGAACAAATTTATTACTCAGAAAACAAATGGTTTTAGTAAAGCCAAGTCATTTTTTAAAATTAAAGACTAATAAAATCAACACATGTCTAACAAGACCGACCAGGATAAAAAAATTTCTTAAAAAGAAAGAAAATACAAACACTGTTAGGAATGAAAATGAAGACATAACTGGAGATAAAGCAATGATTTTAAAAGGTGATGAAAGTTCTGTGAGCAATTGTATGCTGATAAATTTAAAAACTTAAATAAAATACCTAAAAAGATGTCTTATGATTAAATTAGTAATTAAGAGTCTTCTCTCAAAGAAAATATTTGTCTGAAATGTTTTGCAGATTAATTCTGCAAACCATCTGCAGGACTGTTATGGTAATCTCACATAAATTTCTCCAAAGAATACAATGCATTAAGAAGGGTTCATTCTTTTTCTATGAGATGACTATGACCTTGTTACCAAAACCAGGCAAGGATAGTGGGTCAGAAAAATTATAGGCTCATCTCACTCATGAACATACATGAAATTGTCTTAGCAAAATATTAGCAGCCTGCATTTAGCAGTGTATTAAAAAATAATGAATGTTAATCACATTGGTTAAATTCTAGAAGTACAAGATTATTTTAATATTAGAGAAACTATTAAAATGTAAATCACCAAATTAACAGGTTAAAGAAGAAAGCCCATACACTCATCTGAGTAGATATAGCAAAATACCGATAAAGTCAATATCCATTTATGGTAAAAATTCTTAAGAAAAACTAGCATGAAAATGAAACTTTCTTTTCTTAAAAATTTTATTAATTTGTTATTAATTTTAGAGAGAGGGAGAGAGATAGAAACCTCAATGAGAGAAAACATCGATTGGCCACCTCCTGCATGTCCCCACTGGGGATCGGGCCCACAACCTGGGCATGTGCCCTGACCAGGAATCAAACCAGTGACCTCTTGGTGCGTGGGTTGACACTCAACCACTGGGCCACACCGGCCAGGTTTTTTTTTTTTTTTTTTTAATTGAATTGATTGGGATGACATTGGTTCACAAAACCATACGGGTTTGAAGTGTACAACTCAATAAAACATCGGCTTTGAAGAGGCAGGGAAAGAGGCTGGAGCAGTAAGCAAGGGCCAGCTTGCATGGAGCCAGAGTCATTTATGTCTTGGTATTATCTATATTATAAAGTAAAAATAAAGGATTCTGAAAATAATCTAAATATCCAGAAATTGGAGAAGGACAGATAAAGAATGGAATATATGGTTGACTATAGGCAAGTATTAAAAAGTGATCATTACAAAGACTTTGTAAAAAACTGGGGGAAAAATCTGAGTCTGGTGAAAAAATTCAGAACACAAAGTCATGCTTTACCACTCAAACTGTTATTTTAGTTGGTCGCTTCTTGAAATTTTAAAATATTCTTAAATAAATACAAAATTTTTAAGAAAACATATTTAAATAAAGGGAAAAATCCCCAAAACTACAGTAAAGTTTATATTTTTGTGAGTTCTAAATTTTTCACATGGTCATTGTTTATATATTATCTTCTATTCTATTTTTCCCATTTAATGTTATTTCATTAAACTCCTTTAATATTTTAAAATCCAATTTTTATTTAATGGATTTCATAGTATTTCAACATTTTAACCTATAATTTACTTAACCTCAGTACTTTGATGCACATAGAGGTTTGTATTTTTGTTGTTTGAATTTTTCTTTCTTTTTTTTATAAACCTTATTATACATATTGATTTTTTCCCCTCCTTTGAATGATTTTCTTGAGATAGATTTTTAGGAAGAAGGTAAAATCTAGGTCAACATTTGAAATGTTTTGATTTGAACATATATATCCAAATTCTTCTGCAAAAGAATACTGGGGAAAAAACTGTGTTCTGATATGCAGTGCTAGAATGGAATGAGCTCGCTCAGTCGGGATTCTGGGATGGAGCTGTCGTTCCCAGAACTCTGAGCTCCACATTTTATGGAAGGATGCTAATGAAACACTTTAGGGATTGGAGAAGACAGGAAAAATAATGGCAGGGGTGATTCTTCATGTGATTGTCTCAGTTGTTTGCCATAAAATATAGTATTGTACCCATTTCGCCAGTGAGGAAACTGAGGCTCATTAAGATTAAGTAATTTGCCTGGCCGGTGTGTCTCAGTTGATGGAGCATCGTCCATGGACTGAGAGGTCCCGGTTCAATTCACAGTCAGGACACATGCTCAGGTTGTGGGCTCAGTCTCCAGTAGGGGGTGTGCAAGGGGCCACCAATCGATGTTTCTATCTCTCTCTAAAAAAAAATCAATAAAAACGTATTTTTAAAAAGATTAAATAGCTTTTTCAAAGTTTTCAGAGAACTACTTGCAGGTTTCTATTGGAATTTAAGTCTCTTAATTTCTGAATCACTGTGCCAGGTAGTCATATGTGAAAATTCCTATAACTATAGATTTTGGTTCATAGCAAGTTAGGGGTTAAGAAAGGAGATATTGACTGCTGGAATCAAATATAGCCTAATCTCTAACTGTATGAATTTAATCAAGTCCCATAACCATTTTGACCTTCAGTTTTTTTAACTAGAAAATGAGGGTAATAGTAGTACTTGCTTGATAAGGTGGTTATGAGAAGTACATGAAGTCATGTGTATAAAGTGTTTTATTCAGTGACCACATATAGGAACATTTAGTAAGTACTTGTGAAATGCCCAAGGTGTAGTTTTTTTTTAAAGTTGGCAAGGAAGTTAACCTGACTAACCATTAATTATCATGGATCCTTTTCTTCAGCACAACATTAGGACTTAGGGTATACCTTGGAGATTTTTTTCTGTTATAATTTCCGTATCTAGAGCTTGTAAAACTTGCATCCAAACACTGTCTTCTTTTTGCCCTGGTAGTACGCTAATTTATTAGAGAGCAAAGGGAGAGCTACAGCTTTCGTGCCAGTGGTGTGGGATGCTCTGTTCCTGACCACTGTCTGAGCTCTATTTTAGATCCCAAAAGACTGCATCATTCCTTGAACTCTGTCATCCCGCCTCATCGGCACCTTCCAGGACCTTTCTTGTGTTGTCGTTCTGTGACTGTGCACAGAGTCAAGACAGCAATATTGTACTGGTGTATTCTTTAGCATTTCAGGTGTATTGCTCAGTTTTGGACCATGATAGGCTGTGTTTTACAAAGTTCCAATGAATGATTGTGGAAACAGTGTTGGCGAAGTGAACTTGTGCTAACTATTAATGATAGTTACACTGTGGGGGTGGGGAAAACAATGATTTTAAAATGGAAGAAAACAGCCTTTCTGTGCATGACCCATGTTTATGTGGCTTTATCGCTATGATTCAGAGAAATATCCCAGGTGAACAAGCTATGATCCTTTATTTATTAACCTACCTGTATTGTTTTTAACTTTTAGTGCATTCAGGAATGCAGTGGACTGGATACTTGAAGTATTTTCTCTTTGAGTTTAGAGGTTTAGAGTTAAAACTCTTTTTTATCATGCACATTTTTATGTTAAAGTGGGAAACCCAGAGAAAATCAACAACCATTCCTTCCTTCAATCATTCACCCCTAGCGTCCCATTCCCCCACACCCACTCCAAGTGCTTTTTGCTGCTACTACTTCACCGAAATGTCTCAAGATCAACATCAACCATTTCCCACATGTTGACGAAATCAATAGTCAAGTCTTAGGTCTTATCTTACTTCTCAGCAGCATTTCCCAAGGCTGACCTCTCCCACCTTCTTTAAACATGTTATTTCCTAGATTTCAGGATACCATTCTTATCTGTGTTTTCTCTTATTTTTCACTGCCAGCCCTCAGTCTACTTTGCGAACTACACAAAGTTTTTGCTGGATACCAGACTTCCAGCTGGTGATACCCAGAGAATTGTTGTGGTTATCTTCTGTGTTTATACCCACTCCCTAGAAGATCTTAACTTGTCTCTCAGTTTTAAGTACCATATCTTCTGCTGCTAGGTTGGGGTATAGGAGATTTCAGGCCTAAATCACCTTCTGCTATTGGATGGGCATTTGTGATACACTTTGGTTCTTTCTCTAGTTCTGGGGCACCTAAAGAGTCTGACTACCTTTTCCCACTTTCTCGAGTTTTCCTATCATTGGCTGTTACATTATTTTTATAGGCTTATAGGTGTATTTAATGTTGCATTAGTTGGTGCATTTCTTTCTCCAAAGAAACAGAATCAATAGGATATAGACATAGACGTAGACGTAGACGTAGACGTAGACGTAGACGTAGACGTAGACGTAGTAGACGTAGACATAGACAGATAAACACAGCTATAGATCTGGGAACCAGGGGAGTCAGTGGTGTAAATCCCAGTCCAAGGGCAGGAGAGGATAATAATGAGGTGTCCCAGCAAAAGCAGTCAAGTTAACTATCATGTATGAAGAAGAGCAGAAAGAATCAAGTCTATGCTATCTTTTTCATACCACAAGACATGTATTTATTCATTTAAATATGTATGTATTTTTTCTGTTATTTCTATGAATGTTGGGTGATGGGTGAAATATGCACATATACTCAGTGTTCTGTCTTCCACACAACATTCTTAAGTAGGAGACTGATGCTTGAGGTATTTTCTAATGCATTTTTTCACACTGAAGTTGCTTGAGAACAAATATTTGTATATTTGCATGACGTTTTCATGGATATTTGTTGGCATCAGAGGGTATAAGTTGTGGGGAGCTCTGTGAGCATCTAATTGTTAACAATTGAGAAGTCGAAGTGTGGAAAAACAGAATTAAAGGCAGTAGTTTGTAAAGCAAAGTAATGTTACATCTTCTTTGGGGGTGTATTTTTTCCATCTCTTAATGGTTCTAGACAAATGTGCCTGCTGCTTCATTGGTTAGGAGTATAGCTCTTATGTCTTTCTCTTCTCTAGGTATGAAATACTTTAATCATTTTATTAAAATATAGGCATTTTTCTTGATTAGCTAATGATGGTAACAAGGCCATTTCTTGTTACTTTAGAGATGCTTAATTTTGCTAAACCATGTAGAATTATCAATAAATTCCTCTTAACAATAATCAATGTAAAAAAGTTTAATCACTCATTGGACACTAAGTAAATATAAAATATCTCACCTGTCAGCCGCCAACACAAATATGGCTCTTGTTTTTAATTCCAACATCATGAGAAGGTCTCATCTGTCACTGGAATCTGATCAGGGAGAAAGGAATTCCAAAGGTTAGTTACATCACTTAGGAGTTTCTGAGAAAAACAGTTACATGGGTTTCATTTGGAAAAGCAGCATGTCTTTCAAGTGGTAAATTTTAATCAGCAGAAATAAAATTTTACATAAATCAATAAACATACATGTGATTGCCCCTTATGTGTCCTGCATTCTGACAATCTGTGGGACACGGGCATGACAGAAGGCACGTTCCACTGCTCACAGCCTGGCTTTGGAGATAAAGAATACACATATGAAATGATTGAGAATCCTGGACACTGGTTATCAGTGAAGAATGAGTCCAGGCAAGGAAATGAGTCCAAGTAAGTATTGGCTGGAGTAGTCACAAAAGGCTTTTAAGAGTAGGAGAAATGTGAGCTGAGATTTGGAAAGAAAATGAGCTTTGGAATGGCATAAGACAGACAAGAAGCACCCCAAGGAAGAGATGACCCACCGAGCCCAGAGATGAGAAGGAATTTGGTCAATGTTTTTTTAAATAAAGGAGACCAGGATGCTCAGGGAAGCATGAAGGGTTAGGGGAGAGAAGTAGGGATGGATCATCAGGGCAAGTAAGAAAGCAATGATCATGTTTATCCAGAGGTATATGAGTTGGGGGTGAGGGGTGGACAAGAATTGACTTTCTAGTTCTGTACCCCTAGCACTCAAAACTTTTGCTGAATAAATGAATACAGAGTAATGGAGAATCTAAGCTTAGTCATTTTTATCAGCTCCTGGAGAGAACTTTCCTGGTTCTCCTCCTTCTCTTCACCCTCCTTCTTCTCCACGTGGTCTATTTCCTGCTCCTTGAGCCCAGACTTCCCCACAGTTACCTTATACTGAGTGTGTAAGACTGCTTTTAAGTGAGACGAGCTCACTAGTGTTTGGATTTTGAGTCAAAGTTCTACAATTCTACAATTCTCAATGGGTTTCTATTTTTCTCTTCTAAAATTCTAACCGGCCAGGGCTCTAAAATGGGTTCCTGTTTTTCTTCTGTATGACTCATCTCCATGATCATTTTTATTTTATCTCAATATTTCATGGCAAATCCTTGCTCTGAAGACCCAGTTCTGAAATAATGGTTTTTTTTGTTTGGTTTGGTTTTAATTATAAGATTTTTTTACTTAGGGTTTTAAGGTCATAATAAAATTGAGCAGAAAGTAGAGTATTCCAACACTCACTCAAAGTCTCCCCACCATCAATATCCCACACCTGAGTAATACATTTGTTACAACTGATGAACATACATTGGCCTATATAAATACCCCAAGTCCACAGTTTACATTAGGGTTAACTATTGGTGTTGTACATTCTCTGTGTTTCAAAAAAATGAATGATGATATGTATTCATCATTATGTTATTACAGAATAGTTTCACTGCCCTAAACCCTGTGCTCCACTAATTCATTTCTCTCTCCCCCTAAACCGCTTGGCAACCACCGATGTTTTTGCTGTCTCTATAGTTTTGCCTTTTACAGAATGTCTTATAGTTGAAATCTTATAGTACGTAGCCTTTTCAAATTGGCATCTTTCACTTAGTAATATACCTTCAAGTTCCCTCCAGGTCTTTTTGTGATCAAATCTCATTTCTTTTTAGTGTTGAATAATATTCCATTGTGGGTGTTTTACAGTTTGTTTATCTAGTCACCTATTGAAAGACATCTTGTTTTTTTCCCAACTTTGGGCAATTACAAATAAACTGCTATAAACACCCATAGGCAGGGTTTTCAGCTTTTTGGGGGTAAAACCAAGGCATGTGATTGCTGGATTGTATAGTAAGAGTACGTTTAGTTTTGTAAGAAACTGCTGACCTCTTTTCCAAACGGGCTGAGACATTTTACGTTCCCACCTGCAATAAAGGAGTCTTGAATTTTAATAAAAATATTTTGGTATTTAAAAAAATTTGAGGAAGGAAGGGGAAACTCCCTTTTAAAAAAATAATAACCTATAAAAACTAAAAAGTTCCTTGAAGTTAGATACAAGGCCTGATTTACCTTCCTGACCCTGCCCCCTGCCTACTATCTAGTGGTTGCTTGATGAAGTTTACCTATTTGACTGCTTTAATTCCCTTTGAAGTATTTGTCTCCTTTGGCAGTGCTGCCCCATGAGCTGATTGGCTCAGTGTTAGGTGCTAATGTCTTGTCATAGAGCACCTGTTTTTCCCTTGCCATGAGTTCTCTCCTTGTTAGTTCTATCTAAAGAAATAGTCGGTTCACTCAGTCTAGTCAACTCCCAATCAGTTTCATTATTTGAAGGTTGCATGGACAGAACATTCATTAGACAGCAACACTGACTGTGGACAAGAACCTGAGTTCGAAGCCGTAATGCCACCCAGTTCAGTGGAGAAATGGTACAATGCTATGAAATATGCAAGCCGTCAACACAGCACTGTTATTACCCAGCCTTACTTTGGAAGAAAACCTAATATTCGGTTTTAATTTGAAATGATTGTTTTGAGCAAGTTTTTTTTTTTTTACACCTAAACACATAAGCTCAGCATGTTTCATCTTCTGTGCCTGTGAGAGCAAATAGATTAATACAATTGTCTGGGCATGGTACAAATAATTTCTTTGATGTATTGTTTTTCATGTGGAAAACTTGTCCAGTTAAAGGACTAAAAATCTCCCACAAATTGAAGTACCATAATTTTAATGCCACATAATCCATCCATCATTATTTTCAGAGAATAATTGGGAAGTTTAGCCTTCATTAATTAGCACACCATCAGAGCTATGCATAGAACATTGGCGTTCTGTTTTCTTTCTCATGAATCTCGTGGGAATCTGAAGACTGCTCTAGGTGGAATCAATTTTTAAGTACTACATGTGCAGGGGGGGAAAGTAGGGGCTTTTTCTCAGCAAAATCACAGGGAATACTCAACATACCGGTAAAGCTGCTCAAATTGATGTGGTAGCATAAATACCTCTCTAAGGTTCGAGGAAGAGTTCAAGTCAAAGGACTTGAAGAGCTGCTTTCACACATGCCCACAGGTAGAGAGCGCCACAGCTGGCCCCTGCCTTGTGAGTCTTGCAATCAAGTTGAGTTGCCCAGGCTTGGAAAGAAGAACAACCACCCTAAGGGTATGAAAACCCTTAGGAAGCCTTGACCTGTCTTCAAGGGCATCAAGCTGCGGGAAGTGAGGAGGAGCAATATTAGGGATATTATTAATATTATTTAAAAATCAAATGGACTTAGTTTTGAAACATCTGCAAGACCAGAAGCTACGGGAGATGATTTAGAGTACAGAATTTATGTCCCAGGTTCACTCCTTGTTAGTTGTAGGAATGGACAAGTCACCTGGCCTGTCCAGAAATCAGCTGCCTCTTTTAAGCAATGGGATATTTCACCCTGGCAGGTTTGGCTCAGAAGTTAAAGCATCGGCCCTCAGACCAAAAGATCGTAAGTTTGATTTCCAGTCAAGGACACATACTTTGGTTGCTGGTTTGATTCCCAACCCTGGTAGGGGTCACATGGGAGGCAGCCAATCAATGTGTCTCTTTCACATAGATTTTTCTCTCTCCCTCCCTCCTTTCCTTCCTCCCTTCCAGTCTATCCAGAAAAAATATCCTTGGGTGAGGATTAACAACAAAAAAAGTGGGATAGTTCCTAGATTGGCTGAATTAAGTGGAAGTGAAATGCATAGAAAGTGTTTACCACAGTGTCTGAGCTATAGCAAGTATTCAACCAATGTTAACGATTACTCAAACAGCCTGTCACATTGGTCTGTTGTTCACTGAAATACCATCAGTTTTGTGTGATGACACTCATTCTGACCAGCAGCTGCAACTAGCAATTAAAGATAACTAATTAAAAGGGGGAAATTAATTCATGTCTTAATAAATGCTGTATATTTGATGAGATGTGTCAAAACAAAATATTCAATTGTCGAAACAAAAGTAACGGAAACAAAAAAGGGGGGGAGTAGAACTCTTGGTGGTAAAAAGGTTGATAATTTGCAGGGCAGACCCTGAGTCAGGAGAGGGTATGAAAGAGGCAGAAGTGTGGGGGCAGGAGAAGGGAGACAGCCTTCATCATGGTCTCCTTCTTCTCCATGCACCCCTTAGTCTCTGCCCTCTGGCCACAACAGCCTTCTTTCAGTTTTTCTAACGCATCATCTTTCCCCACTTGGGGCCTTTGCACTTACTTTTCCCATGTCTGGAACATTCCCCCCACCTCTCTTCATCTAACTAATCCTTCTGGCCTTCAGGTATCAGTTAAAACAGCATTTCCTTCTAGAAACCTTCCTGATGCCTGAACAAGGCCAGGTCCCACTGCTAAATTCTGCCATAACACTGTGCCCTTGCTCTGTCATCCCATGTTGTTGGACCTGTTTATTTACTATTTAATATTTGCCTTCCCTGCTGGATTATAAACTCTATGAGAATGGAGACGGCCTCTGAGGCCTCATTCTTCTGGCAGAGGTTCTTCACACATAGGTGGTGCCCAGTAAGTACAGGTTGACCCATGAGGCGAAAGGTAAACTCCAGGTCCTTCCATATTCTTTTCCATTCACCTGCGCCCATCTCCCTTGGTGTCAACAGTGCTCAGAACAATGTTTGTATCCTGTAGGGTAGAGAGCAAAGGACAGTGCCTACCTAGCAGATGATGGAAAATATGTTTCCTTCTAGCATTCTCCATGCTTCTCTTTTACTCAAACCCTAAGCGTATACATGGGCTCCACATTTCCCATTGGTGGTGCTGAGGATCTCTCCCCGTGGATCCCACCAGCACTGGAAGTATGGTGGAGAGCAGCTGCTCAGAACTCTGTGGTCAAGGCAGGAAATCTTAGGCAACCTCTAAGGACATTCGTGTATTCATTCAATGCTAATTTAGTAACAATAACAATAATAATGATAGTAAATGGCATCCTGAGTGCTTATTTTGAGTCAAATCACTTAATCCTTACCCTGACCTTATGAAGTAGGTACTATTAATATGCCCTCCTACAAGTAAGAAAACCGAGGTAGAGAGCAGTGAAGCAATTTTGCCAGTCACATATATAGCAAGTTATAAAGTCAGGATTTGAACCTGAACCCTTAACCATGAAGTAGTTTTGCATCTCATGGGTCTTGGTATAGGCAACTCTGTGCCAAGCATGAGACTCCATGCTGGTGATTCCAAAACAACCAAGTTTCAGATCCTGGTCTTGGGGAGTCTGCAGCGGGGTAGGGAATTCAGGCAAAAAGTTGAACAAGTGCTGTGCTAAAGACTGACTAATGAGATGTATTGCATAATGGATGTACAGCAAGCCACCAGGAAGGTACATGTCCTGCTATGTGGGAGGACATCACTTGGACATTTTAATCCAATTTGCACCTGCACAGCCACAGGCGTTAAAATAAGGGTTTGTGGTAGTTGGACAATTTATGTTTTTGAGACACCAAGAGGCAAATTAATCCTTACCTATCCTGACATCTTTTTCTCTTTGGCCAGTGGCAGTTTCTCCTTGGACAAGAATGTATTTCTTGCACTTAAAAGGGAAAAAAATTAGACTTCAGCTTTGGAAGCAGATGGCGTAATTGTAAGTGATTAGACTGTTATTAATGTTCAAGGAAACATTTCCAAAATATTTCTCTAGGCCTTTGAGTCAAAGAAAAACTATTCTATTAACCTGCTTAGTATTTTCTACCTAAAAAGAGGCTAATTTGTGCATTTTATGGTTTAACTTTTTCACAGACTCTAGAAAAGGGGAAACTTATTAACCACATTTGGCTAAATGTATATAGTGCTGTTCTTCTCTGTTCATTGTTTGTGATTCCAGAAATGTTTTCTACATAACCCTGTGGCATGTCTTGGTATTACCAGAAGAACAATTATTCCTCTCCAGGATCACTAAACACATGTGGGTTAATGGATATCCATGATAACTCTAGATTTTATCATGTAGAAATTAAAATTTTAAATGAATTGGGTGTTGGTTGACTAAGCAATATGACATAATGAATAGAGCATGAGAAGATATGGATTTGAGCTCTTGACCATCACTTATTAGCTGCTAAACAAATATTTATTGATCATCTGCTGAGCTGTGTAAATATAAAAGTGTATAAAACAACAATGTCCCTGACTTTTGTGGAACTTACAGCCCATGGTATTTTGAAGAACTAAAAAAAGTTAAAATGGCTGGAGTGTAACAAAAAGTTTGGTGAGTAGCACAAGATGAAGTCATCGTGGGAGTCTTGGGTGAGAGATGCTTTCAAACTATGGTACAGATTTTGGGATTCTATGTACAGTTAGGAAGAAGCTATTAGTGCAATGAATTGTTCCAGTTTAAAATTCTGCTGGTTCCAAGTAAGAGTAATACATAAGAACTAGCACAAGGAAAGAAGATTTATTATCAGGCAAAATAAGTATCTTCTGGAAATCCAAAGTCATAAACCAGGAACTGAAAAGCTATTTACTACTGAGATTGTTCTGTCTTATGTTTTCTCTACTTTCTTGTTCTCTCCTTTCTTTATAAGCTGCCTTTCTCTATTTATTTGTATTGCACCTATCCCAAATGGGTGTCTCAAATCTCAAGTCTATGTGACCTTTCAGCTTAGCTACCCAGAACTTAGTGTATTAGTTTCCAATTCTAACTTCACTTGAACGAAATTAAGTAAGCTTCAGCTCATTTCCTTCTGGGTGGGGTCATTCATACAAGGCTTATTCATGGGGCTTAAAATAGACTACCTAGGTCAATTGTCCATCCTTGATCCAGGCAGCTAAGGCTGGCAGGACCCTGTCACATGGCACAACCCTAGCTTTTGCCCTTCAATAGTTGGGAAAAAAAAGACTTAGAGGTTGCAGGCTTGATCCCCAGTAGGGGGCATGCAGGAGGCAGCTGATTAATGTTTCTCACATCAATGTTTCTCTCTCTCCCCTCCTCTCTCTCTAAAAAAATCAATAAAAACATATTTAGAAAACAAAAGACATAGAAAGCTATCTTGTTAGTAAATTTTTGGAGATACGTGAAAACTTTGCCCCGTCAACCCCACATAGTTTTAATGAAGGAAAAATGAATAAAGTTTTTGAGAATTTTTCTGTAAATTGTGAAGATCTGTTAAAGGTTAATGAATTATGTTGCCCACTGTCAGACTGCTCTATACACCAATATAGACAAGAAAATATATCAAAGTACACAAAAGTCTAGGGAGTAATGTAGAGAGAAAATGATTCTACTTATTTACCAGTCACCTCTCCTAAAATAAGCTCTCTTTATGATCCTGAATACAGGTGGTGAAAGCAATAATTAACTCTCCAAATTCTAGTTTAAACTAATTTTCAACTGTGCTTTATTATCCTTTCAAAATCCTGGACCATCACTTGGGGCAACATGATAAGAGGAGGAATATCTAAAATGTGGTCTGAAGTCATTGTTGCTGAGACAGATACTTTTTGGTTAGAAAAGCATATCACTCCCAACAACGAGGCGGCAGATTTAGGGATTGAAGTACCTGCTCAGTCTGAGACATCACCGGAACACATCCTTTACAAGAACATTTCAGAGATTTGTTTTTTAATGATCTCATCAAAGCAGAGAAATTGAGAGCTGAGTTGGTACAATACAGAGCTGCCTGGATCTTCCAGGTTCTGGGAAAACTGGGGTGGGCACAAGACACAGTTTGATAGGTATTCTTCTTTTATTGGGTTTGTTTGGTTTATTTTCTTGTTTGTCTGAGCGATACCTTCTTAGGATGCAAGCATGATCTAATAAAAGAAACCTTGTACAGGAAACCTAGGTCTAAATCCCCGAGGCCTCTTATCCGAGTCATTGATTAAATGACTGTCAATCTTTTCAGTGCACCTCCCAGGGAACTGAGTAATCCTTTTAATCAAGGAATTTTGGCTGAGGTCCAGAAGTTGCATATTAAAAAAATGAAGTGCAGACCATGCATATAGAATTTGCTAAGGGGTGACTTTAAAAAATCATAGTTCATTAACTTCTTTAAGTGTACATCAGAGGATATGACTTTAAAAAATCATAGTTCATTAACTTCTTTAAGTGTACATCAGAGGATGTACCAGGGAAGAAGAATTATGTGAAGAAGAGGGGTGTGGAAGGATGTGCTTCTGACAACTCAAGCCCAAGGCTGATAGAAGAGGATGAGCTTCCAAGAGGAAGGTTCATCCTTCCCCTCACCTGGAAGTCATGGGCTCAGGGTCCCAAAGACACTAAGAGGTGTCCATCCGATGTGGGAGAGACTCTGTGCCTCACCTGCGTATCCCGTCCATGTCTCCTGGGTACCGTCTTCCTGACCACTGTACGTGGCGGTTCCCTTACACAGGCCCCATCTCCCTCCCCTGCTTCGTGTTCCGCCACAGCGTTATCATCCCGTAACGTAAGTCATTTATCAGCTCTGCAGTTACCTGTCTGTCTCACTACTCTAGAATGTCAATGTCCTGCGGACAGGCCATTGTTCGGTTCACTGCTGTAATCTGGGCACCTTGAACAGTGCCTGGCAAGTGGTAGGGACCCGCTAAGTCCTTGAGGCGAATTAAATCGTGAGGACTCGTGAGGGTCCTTTGGAGTTTGGGTGATGCAGGTGCCTGACTCTCTCAAGGGGACGAGCTGGCCAGAGAGGCCCTGCGGAAGGGGTAAGGCGGGCGGCAAGGGGCCAGTCAGGACAAGCATGTGGGCTGTGGGTGCCAAAGGGCAACTGGCTCAGGTGGTCACAGAAGGGGACGCCCCCAAGAGGGCAGCCTGAGTGGGGGCGGGGGGAGCATGTGATCCGAGCTCAGCCCAAGAAGGAGTGCTCAACAACCAGGAAGAAGGGGCAGCCAGCACCCAGAAACAGAACACAAAGTGGTGCCATCAGGGAGGACTCCCCACGCCAGTGTCTGCCACGATCCATGGGCTCTAAAGCCACAGTAAACGGTCACAGCCCAGTGACACCTTCCCCGCCCCTCCCTCCCTCCCCTCCAGCCCTGGAGGAGAGGGAACCAGTTAGCACCAGGAAGAAGGGGTTAAAGAGAAGGCAGGACACAGCGAGGACTCTGAGCCCTTCCTTCACCCCACCTGGAAGTTATGGGGTCGTGCCCCACTCAGGTGTTCAAGCTTGAGTCCAACTCTAGCTCAGGGCAGGGCTTTGAAATCTGTTGAGAGGGGAATTGTTTGATATTAGAAAACACTGGGCTTGTAAACAAGCCTCTCACACATGAGACTCATTCTATGTGAAAGTAACAAGAGAAGATGCGGAATTCGCTTGAGATTTTAGTGAGAGGTAATTCTAAAGGGCAGCTTTAAAGGACAATGATGAGGGGGGAATATTTTCTTCTCATTTGCACCCTGTTGAGGCAGCACCTCTAGTAAGCCTAGTAAGCGAAAACTAAAGCAAGGTGAGTGTCAGCTGCCCAGCTCGCTGCCAGGCACAGAGACCCGCTGTACCTGCTTGTAGTTGGTGCTAATGTTCCACGCAACCTTCAGAAAACGTAGCTGCTGGCCTCTGACATGTTCCCCTATTCAGACTGGCCATTTCTATATTTACTTGTATCTTCCTTGGAAAGTTCTCTGGCATCTCTATTAATTCATCCAAAGTAGAAACGATAGATGTTCTTCCTTCACAGTCTCATGATTCCTAGTGATAATAATGTTGATTTTCAAGATAGCCCGAATTATTGAGAACTTACTAAAATACCAGCACTTTGCATGCATTACTTCATTTAATCCTCTCCACCACCCTAAGAGGTGATTATAAACTGTGAAAATGAGGCTTTTCGAGTCTGCAGATCTTGCCTGAAATCATGCAGCTGGTGTTAGACGTGGTGTTTGAACACAGAACAAAGCACAGGAAACGAGCGAGGCTTGCCCCATCCTGAAGGTGAGTCACGCACCCTGTCGGAACATACATTTATCCTCCACTGCACACCTTGTTCCAAGATTCTTTGTCGTTGTGAAATCAGGAGGGCTAACATCGTTCCCTTTGCTCTGTGCCTTGCATGGAAAGTATGTTTTGTAATCGCATCCCATGTCTGCAAGACGAAAACCAGCTTTCTTGGTTCAGCAGATAAAATCAATGTTTCAGCTAAAAAGCCCTGAGCCTTGATCATTGAATGCAGTGGTCCAAACTGAAACTCTGGTTGTCCGGGCAAAAATATTAGCAAGGATGCTTTTGTCTGTTTCTAATTAAGCATATCTCTAGGTCCTCTGCCTCATTCATCCCTCGTGGATGAGTGCTTATGAAATGAAGCAGCAGGCAGGATCCAGCCGCTTTTGCTTTGTCTTTAAACTTTCATGGTCTGATGTTCTCAGAGGCAGACCAGAGCGACCGATGGCGACCAGGTTGCTGACCCCTAGAAGTGAGCAGATTGCGTGGTTGAGCTGTTGGGAAGGCAGTGCTTGGTGGGCTCTACACACCTCAGCTGTCATGTCCTGCGTATCCCTCCTTCTACATTCTCTCTGCTGCATCTTCCCTAGTAGTACCGTCTGAATTAATGAGGTGCTACCCCAAGGGGTACCCTTGCCCAGAGAAGGAGAAAGTACTTCCGGAGAAACATTCCTATGGCTCTAACGAGGGTGGTAGCATGTTTCTATTTCACAGGCTGCACTCTACCCAGCTGATAAAAGCCCTTCTGTTATGATTTGGCCAGTGGTGGGTATGTAGACTTTCACTAGCTTTTCATTTGTGAGTGAGTCCCTGGAACACAGGTGCATTAATATGGCTGATGGGCACATCCTCGGGGAGAATGTGAATAACTATTCAGAGTTGTATTTGCTTGTTAGTTATAGATCTGTTCATGTTGTGAGGCGATGCTGGACCGCAGTATGGTTTGAAACTGCCAGTGTATGGACCTCAATCTTTTCAAATCCTTCCTTTGGCTCGGGTCATGGAGACCAGAGTTGCTTTTATGAACTGCTGCTCCATCCCTTCATGCTTGGAATCAGAGCATGCGTAAGGTGGCAGAGGAGGCCTAGTCATCCATAGCCAGAGTTTTGGCTGCAAAATGGGGATGGAGTGAGGTAGTCTTTGCCTCATCTTGGCTTTTGCACAGAATGCCATGGTGATTAAGAAGAGGAGACTGCAAATCCTCTGGAAATGTCCTCTGCTGTGCTTCCTACCCCGAAGTAGTTGTGCTCAGAACACAAGTACATTTCAGGGAAAACACACAAGGAATTGGTCTCTGGATTTCAGCAAGCATAACATTCTAATCCCTTTGAAAATTCCTTTTGAATCTAGCTGTTCTGAATATTTCAGGGTCGTGTATGTTTAATTAATTCACAGTGCCTTTCTGGCATCATTCTTAGTGCATTCATGATATGTACTCCGTTAGGTAACACTTGATTAAGGATGTCAGGGGCAGACTCCAGACACGCTGGAAGCCATGTTGGGTTTGGGCAACAATGAGCGCTTCTCTTTACTGAGCTCCCTACTCCATCAGACGTAGAGCTAAGCCCTTAAGTGTGTTACATCTGTTTCTTATCACACCCAGGCCAGTTGTAAATGATCATCCACAATTTATTGAGGAAGAAACCGTGACTCAGACTACGTAAGCTGCTTCAGCAAAGTCGTCCCCTGACCAACTGGCAGAGCTAGGGTTCCAACCCACATGCATCCCTCCACCTCTTGCCGTAGAGTTACCACCTATTAAACCCCAGGAAGGTGGACAACCTCTGAGCCTCTTTGTTTTCATCCTTACAAATGGGAAAATAATGCCTGTGCTATGTATTTTCCTGGGACGACAGAGAAAGCAATTAGAATAATATTTGAGAAAATGCTTCGTGTGCTCTATGATGCATTTGATTTGAGACGCCTTAGTACCAAGGAAGCGTGGGAGGCACACAGAAGGCCCAAGAAGGGTAGATTTCAGAATCTTCGTGACTGACCAAAACAGGTAGACCAGTAGGGTAACTTAACATTGTCTTCTTCCACATGGAGTCCTGCCTACATCCTGGCTCAAAACAGATTTTTTTCTTGCCTCTAGGTCATGCAAAGCATAGGGCTTATAAATGTTGGGGTTGATGTTGCCCATGGTGTTGGTGAGCTTCTTTTTTCTTTTTTTAATCAAAAGAGAAAATATCACATTTAATTTAAATGAAAAAAAAAATCAGAAATTGTCTGGAAAAAACTCAGTGGAGCAAATCAGCTTCTAAAAAAGAGGGCTACATCTCGGTGATCACATGTATTAGAAGGGTTGGAGAAAAATGAAAATGCCATTTAGCTTAAGAATTTGTGAGTGATGTGCAATTCAACTCATTTCAGGAGTGGAAGAATCCTTGGCCATTTCTTAACATCAAAAAAGAAAGAAAGACAGAGAGAGAGAGAGAGAGAGAGAGAGAGAGAGAACTGTACACAGGTTTCCTCATTTGGATATCTTCTACATTTAAAGATGCAATCATATACAGTCTCCTAATTTCCATACGGGATACGTTCTTTGCTTCAGCCAACTCTCCATGGAGGAGTAATAGTACAGCACCTTCTCCCGGGACAGAGACTCAGAATATTCCATTTTGTTGATTTTTATATCTCCTCATATGTTTCTTCATCAATTTCTGTAGTAGTCACAGTTTCTTCCATATCTCCCAATATCATATTCAAATGTTGATCATAAGCATGTAATCTACCTTGAAGCTCCGTCATTTCTCATTTTCACACAAATCCACTCACCCAGGCTGAGCCTGATGCAATCTGGGGCTTTTCTATGGTGCTGGTAGTTCCTTGCTGGTCCATGTTGTCTGCCATGCTTCAAGCCCCATGTTGGTCACCTTCTGAATAATTCTCTCCAGGGGTCTCTCCTTCCACAGATACAAACAGAGGTGTATAATATTCCATTTGTGCAAATGGACCGATTTCTCCTTGCATTTTTATAACAAAAGGTAAAATTTATTGAAACTATTATCCACATGTACACCATGGGCATGTACATGGGCATGTACACTTTAACACACACAGAGACACCCCACCACCACCACCACCACAGTCATAAGCTGCTGGTGATTTTCATACTACTATCATTCAGAAGAACAGTTACTGCCCCTCCCCCCACTCCATCAGAATCCATAAAACATGAGCAGGCTGCATAATTCCCTGCCTAACTCTATGGCTTCTCTAATCACTTTTCTTTATAACACATTCATCAGGACACTGAGCAGAGCGCTGGGTATTTCTTTGGCCTTTGATTTGCACATTAAACTTTCCAGCTTTTGAATTTTTGAAATGCACGGTAATGCTGGGGGAAGAAGTAAGGAGGAAGGACTGGGTTTCACGAGGACACTCCTTGTTGGGTCTCTGCACCACTCTGATGTTGTTTGTGCCCCCTCAGACTTGTGACTGGGGACAATAAATACCCTGGGCGAGAACCTAATGTAGGCATGAGATGTAGTTGATTTGAGAATAGCTTGTTGCCCAGAGAGAATGGGGTTCATCTCTGAACCGCTTCCTCCCTCTACCAGTCTATGTTGACCTTGTGGTGCAGCCATGACATAGCTTATAAGAGAACAATAAACTCAACAAAGAAACAAAATGCATAATGAAAAGGAAGGTGTAATTCTAATGCAGAAGGAATTTTAGAGTAATAGTATTGGGAAAATTATGCCAATAAGTTTATAAAGTAAGATGAAGTGGATAATTTCTAACAGAAACTAATTACTGATGAAGTCAAGAGCAAAAAGGAAAATGTGAGCAGACCTACAAATATTAATAAAGTTTATATGGAGGGTGATCGGATGCTTGCATTTGGGTGCAGTGCTTTATTCAAAGAGCTTGGGCACAAAAACCTTATACAGGTGGCCCCTGTTCCCCAAGGATCTGCATTCAAAGAATCAGGGTAGATGGTATACACGTTCTGATGTGAAAGTTGTGACATTAGTTGGAACAGTGACTATCAGCATCAATAATAACTGTAGCAGTGATGACCATTATGATCATAGTAGATGTCAAATAATGAACCCTTGCCATGACTTGAGCACTTGGCATACATTATTGTATTTCATTTCTTATGCACAGCAAGCCTAGGAAATAGGCCTTTATTATCCCTGTCTTTTAGCTGGAAAACTGATGCTGAAAGAGATGAAGAAATTTGCCCAAGGTCATCTTGCTGATGATTGGCAGCTCTGAATTTGGGCTTTGGCCTAACCCCAACATGGCGTGTCGAGCAGAATGATCAGATTTAGAGGCCATGCTTTTTTCAAGACACGGGAAGGCAGGGCGGCAGAACACAACACATAACGACTGTGATGCGGGGCATCTGAAATGAAATGGATTTAATCAGTTTTCGTGACTGAGAAATTTTTCTGTTAGTTTCACTGAGGACTGTTATGCATCCTATTGCTCTTACACCTGGGATGTAATTTCATTTAAATGTGATTACTCTGACCTCAGGCACTGGGCACTGAATAAAATTATGCTTTCTTTTCTTCCCTCCAGTGTCAATGAATATAGGCTTGATAGCTTCCCTCTAGGCTTTGTCACTAGGCTCCCATCATGCCTCATCACCTGATTACACATTCCTAACGCTTTGAGATGGCACCTGTCCCTTCGACTGGATATTTTTTTATTGCTGTGTGTAACGGAAATCCAGGGGCTGTCGTCTATCCCATCACTTCTTTCCCAGTGCTTGGCATTAAGCCTGGCGCACAGTAGGTATACAGTAAATGTCAAATGAATGCATTTAATTCCTGGCCAAAGGCTGAGCTCAGTAAGCACCAGTTGACATGTTTTCTCATGACTGAAAGAGACTGAGGTCCCCAACACAGGCAAAGACATGCTTTTCCCCCAAGAGGGTTGTCCATCTGTCTGTGTCTTAGTCACCCAGTTTGATTTCTCCCAAGAGCCATCTGTGGGAGCTCAGCATTGTGAGTGAAGGAGTGAGGACGTTGGCTGGGGAGGAATCCTAACAGGCAATGAGGTTCAGTGTTGCCACAGCATGAAGACAAAAGAGAGCAGAGAGGGGGTTGCCTGTTTCCAGCATCTTGTAGCACATCTTTCTGATTTTTGCCTCCCACTCGATGGTGAACTCTGTCAGGATTGGGATCGTGTGGCTAGTGCAACACCTTGCCTAAATAAGTGTTTGTTTAGATGACATAAGAACATCCACCCAATATTTTCTGAGCACCTGCTCTAGGCTGGACTGGTCTTTCTGCCATGGTCACTGCCATCAAGAAGGTCATTAGCTACTAAGACACTAATTGACTAGTGAGTGTGGAAATTGATTGCAAACATTGAAAAATAAAAATTTTGGATGGAAGGAAGATTTGAACCAGGTGCTTTTATTTTGTTGCTGTTATTTTTATTGTTGACACTTACCAATGTCCTCATTCTGTGCCCACCTCTGCCCACTTTTAAACCAAAGATAGCAGTGAAGTTTTGGCAAATAGGTCACCTAAGAACGACAAGATGCCCTTGTTTCTGAATTCTGGAATGAAATCTACCACGTGGTTCTCCCTTCTTCTGTCTTCTGCCTTCCTCCAGGGCACTGTGGAGCCTAACGAGTTGTTAAACATTTTGAAATTCTTGGAAAAAGAATCTCAGTGTTTTTAAATGCCTTTCTTTCCCTCAAAGTATATGCCAAAATTGTATAAGCATCAAAACAAGATGCAAAAATAAAACAGGAGGAAAGAGGGGAGACAGAAGAGACAAAGAGTTAGGAACCATCCCTTCAGCAGAAGGGCTACTTCTTTTAAAACAAAACTATGGTGTCTTTTAAAACATACCGGAACCATTGGAAAACTTAATAGTCATACCCTCGTCAGTCTAGCGACACTGCACATGTCTATCCATGGTTACTGGGCAGTGCCAGCAAATACCCAAGAAGATCACCTCGTTTTCTCATTATCTCCCTGCCTCCATTGTGTGAAAGTAGCCCTCCCTCTTCCTGCTGATCATGACCAATCACCCCTGACTATTTCACCCCTCATGCTTCTCTTTTCACATCCTGGTTTCTGGGCACAAGGAGACTAAAGTACCCCAGTGGAAGCCATAACTTGTAGTTCAATGGCACCTTTACTGTGTCCAATTTGTAGAATGTCTCCTCACAGGACCAGGAACTCCATCCTGCAGAGTCCAGAGTGTATATTGTAGTGATGTATTTGGGGCCACTTCTGCTTTTATCTCTTGGTTCCTGGACCCATGCGTTCTTCCTGGTAAAGACAGCGCCATGTAAAGTCCTGATTTAGTAAGTGTGCTCGATCCTGAAGGATGCACCCATCCCTTCAGAATGTTTCCTCTGAGATGACATTTTAACTGCACAATCTAAAAGGCCATTCCAATGTTAGCGGCATGTGATACGTCCAGTGCATCCCATAGAAATGAGCCCATTTCTGCATCTCTTCCATGTAAAATGGGTGCCCTGGAGAGATGCTGTGCTGACGAAGATTCTATCCCGTAGGTCCTGGACAGTGGTGCTGGCTGTGCAAGCTGGAAAAGCAAATCTATAGCTGCAAGAGGTCTTGACCCCTGTGGTGAGGAATCACTGACTCCTCCCCCTTTCATACAGTGATGAGGACCTCTTTATAGGTACCACTGAGACCCTCTAGTTTTCACTGCTTGTCAACAACTCTCCATCTCTCATTAGCCTTCTTTGGGGCATCCATACAGTTTAGCAAAAACAAGCCAACTCCTCTGTCTTTGAAAGTATTGTTCTCTGCATATCCCAAATGCCTATGCCACCACACCTGCCCCAGCATTTCCCTCTACCAGGTCATCACAGGTGACATTTTTAGCAGTTGTACCATCCTTGTGCCAAGATCCATCCATGCCCCACTTACCAGTCAGGATGACATCCTTTTACCCTGCTGGGTGGGGTGTGAGGCAGTACCAAATCTCATTTTACTGCTTGTTTTCTCAAAACACTCTTGATGACACTTGTATTCATGTGGTCCTCTGAGAAGTATATGTCAAGATGGGATTCAATATGCAAGGATTTTCTTAAGGGAAGGAGAGAGCCAGAGAGGACTGGGAGAGCCCTCACACCACTATTGAAAATAAATCCAGCCCTGGCCGGCTTGGCTCAGTGGTTAGAGCGTCGGCCTGCGGTCCTGAGAGACCCGGGTTCGGTTCCCACTAAGGGCATGTACCTTGGTTGCAGTTTGTCCCCGGCCCTGGTTGGGTCATGTGGGTGGCAACCACTCGACGTGTCCCTTTCACGTCGATGTTTCTCTCTCTCTCCCTCCCACACTCTATCTGAACAAAAAATAGAAAAAAAAAATGTCCTCGGGTGAGGATAAAAAAAAAAAAAAAGAAAAGAAAAGAAATCCAGATGTATATAAAAGACTCTGTTCAAGGGATTATGACAGTAAGGAAAGAATAGTACTAGGAATCGGGAGATTTTTCCCTCTATCCCTCTTGAGCACTAATGGCTGGGCTAATAATAAAATTGACACAGACCACATTAACAGGAGGAAGAACAACTTAATACATGCATACTGTAGACATAAATGATACTCAGAGAAATGATTGGATCAAAAAGCTTTTTATACTTTTTGACAAACAATAAATTGGTGAAGAATTGATAGGACAAGGAAACAGATTTGGGTGCTCCTTAGTGAGGAATACTGGGCTTGGGCAGTATGTCAGTAAAAAATAACAAGATTTGTGTATATACATACCTTAGCCTTGAGTTCCCTTACTCTGATAATAAGGGAGTCTCTCTCTGGCTAGCCTCCAGGGACTGGGAAGGTACATTTCACAAGGGAGATTTACCTCCTGCTTTCAGGGGGACAGAGAGAGATATCAGGGTGTTCTTGCATGGGAATTTTCTTAAGTAACTTTAATTCCAAATCATCAGTGTGCCTTTGTGGGGATATTTTGAGGCAGCATACCCTGGACCCCAACAATAGCAATAGAGAGAATGCTCCAATCATGAGCTCTGCAGGTGTCTCAGTGGGTGAGCCAAAGGGGACTTGTGTTCTGCAGGGAAAAGTAAACAAGGCTATAAAGGACAGGGTGTGGGGGAGTGGGAGGCAGAGGGGCTTGATGGGACAGCTGGTCAGGACATGTTCTCTCCTGAGGTCAGCAGATAATTGAGGGGGGCCATTAAGGAAAGACTGTGTTTCCCAACACTCATGAGTAGGCCAAATTGTATGATCCTGGAGGAAGGAGAGAAGCCTGATTAAAGTTTGCTCAAGTCAAGGTAGCAGGCATTGTGGCCACATTGGTTAGGGAGGACATAGAGTCCAGCAATCATTTACAAGACAAAGAACAGGTTGGGAGGGTCTGGGTCTGGCCTTGTCATAGGTAAACAAGGGGTCATCCACAGTTTTATCAAAGTCATAGCAGAAGGGTTACTCTTTGCAGTACGCTGTGTCCCAGAACACAAAAGGGTGGGAGGTCAATTTCTTAGCCATTGCTCTTTCTCGGGGGTAGAGGATTTAGACAAAGTTCAACATTCTCCCTGCGATGCCACGTGGCCCTGAGTGGAGGAGAGAGGGGAGAAGGTGGGGTGGAAGCATCCTCGATTGCAGGCTACAAAGGCTGCAAAGCCATCAGGGAGTCCTTGAGTCAAAACTGGCCAACAGTGGCATTTATCTGCGTCTTCCAGGAAAGGCTCTGCCCTGTATCCCTACTACAATTCACATATTAGAGAGGAGCAGCCTGTGGGTGGTGTAGCCTTGGTGCACAAGTGAGGTGGATTTCAAAATGCAGCGGCTGGGGTCCTTGATCAACTCTGCTTCCTGCAGAAGGAAGCCTGCCAGGTGCATGTTCATGCTGTGGAGCTGGGATGCCGACTGCTATTGCATAGGCACAGATCTGCAAGCTTGGCGTTGCTTAGCCTTCATTAGAGATACATCACGCTCAATATGGCCATACGTCTCCAGAAAACGGGAACTACGAGTCCCTTGTGGACTGACACACTCTTCCCCGACACTCACAAGGTGCCTCAGCAACAGCGCTTGATTTACCAGGCTCTTCTGCTTCCTCCACGCCAATGGAACTCACGAGGATCGAACTGAAGAACAATGATATACATAGCAAACAAATCATTCTTTGCAGCAGAGGTCAACTGCTGCTCCTGGATGTGTAACTTCAATATCTTACCATGATACTTCAATAAAGCTGAAAAGATAAAAAGCTTTGCAGAAAACCCAGTGGGACATCTAGTCTACTACTTCACAAAAAACCCTACTGCTCATAGGCCAAATTCAGCCCTCCACCTATATTTGAAAATAATAGTCTATGAAACGCATCCACATCCATTTATCCATGCATTGTCTATAGTTGCTTTTGCCTAAAATGGCTGAATTGAGTGAGATAGCCACCGTAAGGCCTCCAATCCTAAAATATTTACTGTCTGGCCCTTTATAGACAATATCTGTCTATCCCTGCTTTAGAGCAAAACAAAATCAAAACATAAGACCACCTAACATTTTGATCATGCTTTTCTATTTTCAAAGTGCATTGACATGTATTATTTGCTTCTCGTAATACTGATGACCCACTTTGGTATAAGTTGATGCTTTCTCATGAATCTTTAATGCTGGAGTTTTATCGAGACCCACTTCTCCCTCCAGCTCATCGGGAACTCTGCTGTTTCCAAGGTGCCTCGGGACATAGGTGTAGCGCTGCTGCTTTGGGGAGCCTCCTTGCCATCAGGTTCTAGTTAGAGCTTATTGTTGTTGTTTTTTTTGGTTTTTTTTTCCCGCTGTACTAGTTATATTAATTTGGGTTCCCTCAAAAGCGATGCAGAGACAAGATTTTGGGTGTCAGCTGTGTAGTTGGGAGGTGCTCCCAGGAAGCAAAGGGAAGTGGGGAATGAACAGGGAAGGTAATAATGCTAATAAAAGCCTTGGTCTTCAGTGGCTACCACCCAGTAATGGGGACTCAGTCCTGCTCCTCTGGAAGACTAGGAAATACTCAAAACTGTTCCACTGTGGGGATGAGGAGCCTGAGGTATTTATTCTCTACAGTCTGTCCCTAGTCAGCTGTGAACGGCTCCTGGGAGCTTTAACTCCCTCTCTGGCTTTCAGGCGTCAGTGTTGGGCAGAGTGGCCCTGATACTTGAGATAAGAAGCTTGGGTCTGTGTGGGAGCTGTCCGTCAAGGCTGCTGCTGGCCTTTGGCGTGAACCAAGAGGGAAGGTATTGCACTGGCTTTTGACATTACTGCTTAGTTTCTCGAGAGTCTCTGCTAACTTTCGAGCATCCCCCTGTAAAAAAGGAGAAAAATTCATAATGTGACTTTATATTGCTTGCCTTTTAAAAATATACTTTGCTTTTCCAATTGGCATTCTCCTTGTAGTCAGCTTCCAACTCACTGCAAACCTCTCTCTCGTCAGAGCTAGAATTACAGTGCCATAGAATTTCAAAGCTAAAAAGGACTTTGCAGTTTTATATTTTTATTAGCAGATGCAGACAACCTAAAGTTTTATATCTTCTCCTTCGTCACAAAAACTCCCTCACAAAGGGAAATTAATTTAAAATTTTAGATATATTCGAGTAGAATATAGTCCACTTATAAACCAGAGCTATAAAGCGATGGCCTCTTGTGGGTTGCAGGTCCCATTGTCTGCCTTCTCTGGGCAGCGAGGAGCTATAAGTCATTCAAGGCATTTCTCTGTCTGATCAGAAGGAAAGGAAAGGGAGAAAGCAGACAGGAAAACACATCCCCAGTGATTTTATCATAGAGATACGGCCATCTTGTTTTATCAGCACATATTCCTGGGGATTTTCTCACACGGAGACAAGAAATCAAATGTCTGGTGATGTCTGGTGATGTATCAGGCATGGCTGACAGAGCTCACGATTTGGAAGAAAGGGGATCAAGGCTCCGTTCTGCAAGGCTGCCCAACTGGTCCCTCCGCCCAGCCTGCAGCCGAGCTGAGCCTGCAGGTTGAGGAAAGTACACATTCTTGGAAAGTCAGATGCCCTGCTGACTTGGTTGATCTCCCAAAGGAGAAAGGGAGTAATTGAAATAGTGGATTTTGCCATCTTATCAGTGACTTTAGACCCCTCGAGGACTGCTGGAGAGTGTAGGCTTTGAAACTCGGAGCTTCGATTTGGTCTCAGTTAAGAAGCCCAGGATCCACTTACTAGAGGAAGTGAATGAGAGCACAGTGCCTTGCTCTCTAAGGAGCTAGGGGACAAGGTTCCCAGTTCCATTTTCGGGAGGTTTTCTTTTTTTTATGTACATTGCAAAATAGAACACAATTTTTTTTCCTGGCTGCCGAAATTGGATCCATGTTCCCTTATATAAATGACAAATTATTTCTCAGTCTGTTTTCCTGCCTGAATTATCAAGTCTAGCTGCATGAGCATAGTCTCTGGACCACCCAGTGACTAAGAGTTGCCATTTAGAATGGAAAGTAAAATTACTAAAGACTCCCCACATTTTTTTAAAATTTAATCTACTTATTTTTTGTAAATTATATGTTGTATGTTGATAATGATAACATTACATTTATAGTACTTACTAAGTGATGATAGATACAATGATGGAGGATAAAGAGATAGATAGATAGATAGATAGATAGATAGATAGATAGATAGATAGATGATAGATAGATAGGCAGATACTCATTTAATTATCAGAAAAACCTTTAGGAGCCCGGCCGGTGTGGCTCAGTGGTTGAGCATCAACCCATGCACCAAGAGGTCACCAGTTCGATTCCCAGTCAGGGCACATGCCCAGATTGTGGGCCACATCCCCAGTGGGGGGCATACAGGAGGCGGCCAATCAATGTTCTCTCTCATCGATGTTTCTATCTCTCTCTCCCTTTCCCTTCCTCTCTCTCAAATATTAATAAAGAAAAAAATAATTAAAAAAAGAAAAACCTATGGGACATTATTTTGTTCCCAAGCATTGAAAAAAACAAGACATAGAGCAATTATGTAATTTGCATGAGGTCACGTGGCAATTTGGTTGAGCACCTTGGGGAGGGGAACCAGGAGTCTCACGTCAGAGTCTGTGCTCTCAACCACTAAACCACGCGGCCCCTTTGTCTTCTAGAAAACTATAAGGGCAACACATGAGGCTGTTGCCTATCACCCACATTTAGAATCGACCTAGTATTCAGTCAGAGCAGAAGTTGTCTACATTTGTAAGTGTGTAAAGTAAGATTCAAAGTGGCCATCTGGCTCCAGTTTGCTTACTGAGTTCTGCTGAGTGGGGCCAGCTGCCGGGGCCGGCAGAGAAATGCTTCCAGATGTGGCCGGAGAGAGCACAGCAGCCAGCCCCGGCAGTGCCCTCCAGCCCCCTGAGCACTCGGCGGCTCCGTGCTCACAGACTTCAGCCGCAAACCCCTTGCGGAGGGACTTTCTATGGCCTCCAGAGCTCAGAAGTTAGTATGGCCAGGCAGGCAGAAAATGCTGCCTCTTACTGCCCCTGGAGACAGTCAAGGACTGGCTGAGGTCGGTGGAAAGACCCTGTGGAGGACAATGCTGGGCATGCTCTACGTGTCCGCCTAGGGGTCCCCGGCCAGCCTGAGCCCCACCTGCCCGGGGAGCTGAACTGATTATTAGTGCACCGTGACTCCCCATTCCCTTACTGTGGGGTCAACTCCCAGATCAATGTCTTGTCTCAGATGTTCCCTGCAGGGTCTGTTTCCGGGGAAACCTAGCCCACCCAATACCATGGGTGATGTGCAGCATGAGCACACACGGGGGAAGTGGCCACGTGCACACCAGGTGCGGGCCTGCATGCCGTGTGGGGAGGAGGAGGCCGATGTGCATGGCTGTGCGGCATAGGCTGTTTTCACAGTGTTGATAAGTCAAGTAGACATTAGATTGAGGCCTCTGTCCAAGGATTGGCCCACAGAAAGTCATTCCTTCCCCAAAACGACACAGGAAGGGCCTGCCAGTCCTCACAGTTCGTCCTCAGGCCTCCAGGGACCATCACTACCAGCATGAGGTGGCTAGAACAAATGAGGGTGGATTAAATTATAACACGCATGCCAAGTCCCTGTCCTACATGCAGACGTACTTTGCAAAGCTCGAAGGATGTAGGTAGTCTATTATTGGCAAAGTACTCAAGTCTCTGAGTCAGTTCAATGACAAAGGAAAAGCAACGTGCAAAGGATGCGGGGCGGTGGGGGAAAAGATCTCGTAATACAGCCTCATTGAGCCTCAGTTTATCCACCTGTAAAACAGAGAAGAGGGCCTCCCAAGGTTGGAGCAAAGAGTAAATGGTGATGCAGAGCCAGACACATGGTGCTCACTCAACGGCTTGCAATTTGCATTGTTAATATTATTTCTGTTAAGCTGAAACTACGTAAACTAGCTTCCTGTCATCCACGAGATTATAATGTATTTTACATAATTATGTCGGTTTAGTTACACGGACTGCTGTCGTCCCAATTACGGCCGGGAGCACGGGAGCGCACCAGCTGGGTCTCCTTGTCTGAAGTTCCATCAGTTTGGGGCTGCAGGATTTACTGTGCAGAAATCCAGTGTTTTTTCTCCAGGAGCGGAGAAAACAGTCTATTTATTTCTTACCGCTACTGCAAGGGAACATCTTTTGAAGAGGAAGATGTGGGGTTCTGTTTTAAAGGAGGTTGGCTGTGCAAATTCACCCCGAGAGCAACTGGAAGTCAGTGAAATCGGGTCTTCGCTGTGGAATCTGAGAAGCTCCTGTGGTTACAATGGCTGCTTTGGGCAAAGTAAAAGGTTAATGTTTGTCCTGCTGTTTCCTGGAATTCATTGGCTTAAAATAGTTTACTTGAAGCAAATCGGATAAAAGACCCTGAGCAGGAGGCTGGAGTTTTTGATGTTCCACAAAGGCCAACATGCCTCCTGCTTTCGGGGAGGAGGACAAAACAGCTCCTGAGACCGCCAGGGGAAAACTTTGCTGCAAGACCAACTGTCACTGCAGAAGCCACGCCTCGGGAGAGCCTGGCCTTTGTGTCACAGAGGGGTGACATCTCTCACAGCGCTGCAGTTTATGGGAATTTCCTGCATAAACTCTTTCAGGATGGCTCTCAGTGGTTTTGTTTTTTAATAGCATTTTGATAAATACAATTATTTTTGTTATTAAAAATTATAATAGGGATGTGCCCCTGAACAATAGCGATATGTTCTGAAAAATGTCCTTTGGTGACTTTGTTAGTGTGCAAACATCATATCATGTACATATATCACCTGGAGGGTAGAGGCTAGTACACACCTGGGCTGTGTGATGTCGCCGACGGCTTCTTGGCCACAAGCCTGTACCGCATGTCACCGCACAGAACAATGTGAGATTAAATCAAGCACAGAGAAAACTATGTGATCAGGAGACACAGTAAACACAAGATGAGGCTGCTGCTAATGAGGCAGGGCATATTGTTTTACAGCAAGCTTTTCTTCATAAGCAGAAAGAGTATACCCTAAAATAACAATAGAAAGCAAAGTATAGTAAATGCATAAACCAGTAACACGTTTATTATCATTATCAAGTATTATGTACTGTACGTGATTGTATGTGCTATACTTTCATATGACGGGCAGCTCAGTGGGTCTGTTTACACCAGCAGCACCACACACACGTGAGTGCTGCCTTGCACATTGATGTTAGGACAGCTACAACGCCACTAGGTGATAGGAATTTTTCATCTCCATTATAACCTTATAGGTCCACATTCTTATATGCTGTCTGTCATTGCCTGAAGTGTTGTTATATGGTACTTAACTGTAGAATTATCTTCTTTCTGTTTCTGTCTCTATACACACACACACTCAGTGTGTCTATCCCTCTATCCTTCCTCTATCTCTTTCTCTCTCTCTCTTTCCTTTGCACATTCCCAGAATATATAATTCTTACTTTTGCTAGCAGCATAATATTCCATGAAGTAGACATTGCCGCAATTTTCTGCACCATTGCCCTAGTATTGGACATTTAATTTGCTTCCAAATTGCTTGTCTTGTAACAGCAATAGCAATGGGCATCATTTTCTGGGGGACTTTTCCTACCCTTTGGGTTCTTTCCTTAGGAAAGGTCCTATCAGTTGGATGATCAGAGCAGAATATAAGACTGTCCAGAAGATGCTCAGGTTCAGTAGAGGAGACAGGAGCAGCATCCTAGAAGGGGGAGGGAATCCTAGAAGTTCCGTTGTGCAGTGTTTCATGGATGAATTGGTAATTGTGTCAAATGCTGCTAAAAGGGGAATAAGACAAAGGCATAAAATGGACAATTGGGAATTTCATACCCTGCAGTAGCCACCTGGGTGGGCGGTGAGCTCAGAAAGCCACAGTTCCCAGGCTTCTGGAACAGACTGTTGGGAGCACATGATCCCACGACCATGCAGAGAGTGTGTCATTACCATGGGAGACAATCGCTCTGATGGAAAGGAATATAGTTTTCTGAGAACATTTTTTTTTTAAAGAATCTGACTTAGACTTGGAATGCAAAGAACATGCCAAACAAAAGAGACAGCATATACAAAGTCCCTGAGGAGGGAGAGAGTGGGACACATTGGAAACCTGGACACCAGTGAGCCTGGAACCATACTAGCTGATACTGGAAGGGGAAAGGGGGCTAGATCACGCACAGTTTTACGGTGAAGGAGTTTGACCTTTACCCTAGTGAGAGACAAGATCAGGTGTGTATTTAAAACGCTGACTGTTGCCCGGCCGGTATGGCTCAGTGGTTGAGCATCTACCCCTGCACCAAGAGGTCACAGGTTCGATTCCCAGTCAGGGCACATGCCCAGGTTGTGGGCCAAACCCCCTGTGGCATTAATGCAGGAGGCAGCCAATCAATGTTCTCTCCTCAATGTTTCTATCTCTCTGTCCCTCTCCCTTCCTCTCTCTCTAAAATCAATAAAAGAAAAAATAATAATACATAAAAAGCAGACTGTTTACAGCACAGAAGGTAAATGGAAGGTGTGCTCAGAACACTGGTATTTCAGTAGCAATCCCAGAAGCCCCAGCATAAAGTGGGTGGGCATGGAAGTTGCCTTATATACCTCCCTAAATATCTTCCACGAAATCTAAATCTGAGACTGCTGGTCATTGAGCAATACTACAGCTGTCACACAACTGGTGTTACTGGGAAGCATGTAAGGACAGTGTGTAGGAGGAGTTCTTCTCCAAGGAGGAGTTACGTAGGCTCAAAAGCTTCTTCGTTCTATCTCAGACTCAGAAGCAACCATCACAGCTCTGTACCAGCTATGTGCAGCGTGCTGATTTGTAGACAGTACTTTTCTTCTCTCTCTGTTTCCTTTTAAGTTCCAGAAATGTGGGAACGCAAATCTTAAGTTAACTTTCTCAATTATGAGCCGCTGATGGCAAGGAAATGCCGACGAGGAACATTGGGGATGTTCCCAAGGAGACAGGCATGCTTGACAACTTTGACTTTTGCTTTCTTTTCACTTAATATTTCACTTTATATTCAGCAAGGGAAAAACCATCCCAAATATTAGTAATTGAGGTGGAATAATAGGCAAAACTCTATCTGTTGCAAATAACTCAAATTGACTTAAATGCAGAGTGATTCACTGTTACACAGCAGAGAAGTCCATAAGCAGACCAGCCTTACTGGGAGGTGCATCCAGGAACACCAAGAATGCCATCCGCGCTCAGGATTCTCACTTCTTCTCAACTCAGTTCTCGGGTGTTCTTGCCCTAGAGTTGCCAAGCTAGTATCATACCCATTGAGCAACGCTAGCATAAAGAGGACCTCTTCCCAATAATTTTACATGGAATCCAAGGAGTGATCCATATTCCCCCCGTTGAGGTTACAAACCCATTCACAGACCAATCACTGAGGTCAGAGATAGAGAAAGTGTTCCTAGGCTGGGTTGAGTGCCCGGGAGCCAGAAGTGGTATTGAGTCCACCAACACCACAGGAGCTGTGATCGGGAGGAAGTGTTTCCCAAAGAGAAATGGATGGACTGACGCTGGGCCTGATAGATGTCCACTGGAGGAGAGAATAAAGCTCCACTTCGACTATTTCTACAGAGTCTTGGATGAAGGTGTATAATCAGCAAGTGTGTGTTTGGAAGCTGTTCTATGTGCTCCTCCTCTTCTCTTATTTTAAAGGCATTCATTCTTTCACTTATACACTACTTTTTCTCCAGAAAGGATTACAAAGAGTTTACAAGGCTACTTTCCACATGCAAAGTAGTATGAATTAAAAATGGGGCCAAAGAAAAAAAGATCAACAAAGGAGAGAGAGTGAAAAGGGGTCTGATGATATATGTGTCCTAAGTGAGCTACAGATTTAGCCACAGCTCTTCGGAGGTCTACCTGGGAGATTTGTCAGCTAGCCCATTCACAGGGATTATAATTCTAAAATGATGCTATTACTCTGCACCATTCCTAACACCAGATCAGCCAGACATTTTTTTTTTTTGCAGGAAGTGGTGACCAACCTCAAGAGCAAACAGCAGGGAGAACAGTGGCATGGGTCACGGTGCTTCTTTGCATAATAACCTTTGGTGTGATATGCTCCTTCTCCGGCACAATTCAGTCAAAGCAATTCTGAAGAGGAGAATATTGTTAAAGAATTAGATTTCTTTGAAATGATAGAGTTGCTCTGAAAGAGAATTTGACAATCATCCTTGAGATGATGAAGACTAGAATACACAAGGTTGAGGTTACTGCTAATAATAATAATAATAATAATAATAATAGCAGTAATAGTAGCAATATAATTATGCTCACAATGATGATTTAGTGAGCCTTGTGCCAGATGCTAAGTGTTTATATGTATGGATTATCTCATTTATTCCTCAAAAAATGCCAAAAAGTCATAGTACTATTATCATTAAAATGAGGTTTTACTTCACGCAAATTTCAAATAGAGAGGCATAAAAAAATGCACAAATTTTGGAATAATGTGAATCTCACGTTACAGGCACCCCTACGGGAAAATTAGTCCTGAATTATGCAAATCTTGAATGGTGAGAAATCTTCAGGAGCTCATTCGTAGCATAAAAATACTAGAGTTCAATGGTCTCATAGCACAGCAGTGAACACTTAGGTTTAACAAAGCCCAATAATTGCCCAATTAATGAAAAGCTGAGCTCAGATTGGAACCCAGCATTCCACCAGGGTGGGTGTTTGTTTGGAGACTGGTCTCCAAATTTCCTTCTATAAACCTGGAGTAGCCTAATATTCACTACATAATAAATGATATTGTTTTTAACTGGACTGTTAAGCTAGTTGCATTGAGATACGTGTGTCATTTTCTCAGAAATGTACGTTTCACACATAGTGAAAAATGGAACATGTAATGACTATTGCATTCCCATAAAAACCTTTGCCTAAAATCGTGCCCCTCGCTTTTCCAAATTGCTTTGAAACAGGAGAGAAGGGCCACCCACTGAACCTGCCTCAGACACCATCAAGGAGGACTGGATCTAAGCACTTCCAACCATCTTTGCTCAATGGCCAATGAAGAAAAGGAGCAAAGACACCTTTCCCATCTGCAGTTGTCACTCAAAGGAAAGCAAAACCCTCTGTGACCGCACCAGAACAGGTGGAAGGTCTATATCTGTTGAGACTTCGAGTAGAAGGAAAAGGATTTTACAAGGAGAGAGTAGAGCCCAGTGAGACGTGGTAGAGCAAAACGTTGGCCCTTCTTAGTCTCAACGTATGTTTCTGCTTCGTTGCTGTTTTAAAGGATCAAGTTTGGTCCAAGCCAGAGAAAGGAGTGACCTCTGCTTTCGGGCTGGGCCTGGAGCTATGGGCTTTTACTCTGCTGCTTAGTGAGAAGGGTATTTTAGAGTCATTACCCCGGGCTTGTGTGTGTTTTAGCAACTTCTCCAGAAAAATCACCAAAGTCCCCCAAAGGAAATTCACTCTATCACAGGTCACCACGTTAGCTCAAACTGTATGTCTCTGCTCGCCACTTTCAGTGAGAGCCTAACAGAAGGAGACGGGAGATGCCCGTGCAGCGGGAGGGCCAGCATGCTGTGCTCTGACGTCAGTACTTTGTTCCCGGGCATGCCTGTGTGACCAGCCCAGTCATTTCCACCCAATATAGTTCTGCTGCTAAAGCCATTCTTATTCTTTCAAGTTCTCTGCTGCCCAGAAAGAAAACACATTGGAGGCAATGGAAGAGATAAGAAATAATCATACCCTTGACTTTCCAGCTATTGTCTGACTTTTCTTGGCAATTTGTTTGGCTTAACATTTTGTAGCTGGTCAAGGATAAAATGATGTCCCAGCTTCTTCTCATTAATCTTCAGGAATATCTGATGGAAACCCTTAGCCTTTGCTTTGTTCAAGAAGTGATTTTGCCATCCTGATATTTGTGGCCTTGCAAAGCAATTACTCTAGCTGAAGTAAGGTCTGCCCAAAATTTGAATAGAAGAGGGTAGGGAGATTGATTAATTGGTCCAGGAGTATCGCTGCAGCCAAATATATGTTATGGTCATTTAAAAGCAAGAGGCTTGCACCCAGTTACTCATTTCTTTTGGATCCCCGCCCAGTAAACTGCTTTAATTAATGACTGATTTCTATTTCACAAATCTTTTCATGTCTTTGAAGTATCCGAGTCCAACTGCTGAGTTTTATGGTTCAAGGTAGAGGAGAGGAAAAAAAAAAAAACCCACCCTTTAAAACCAGTCCTTACCCAGAGTCACAGGATAGCGCATGGACAGCATCATAATTTTTTTCTTGTAAACACACATCAGACGAGAATGGGGAGATTGCATTTTGTGAAAGGAAGGATAGTATGATTTTATATCCATGTGAGTTTTGGCCAGATTAATCTGGGTTAAATCCCTCATCTACACTTAATGTTTGACATTAAATAAGCTACTTTCACAGTATCCATAAAATGTCACCGTTGCCATTGTTTTCATTATAACACCTGGCATATAATAGCTGCTCAATAAATGGTAATTGTAACTATATCTACTGTCATTTTATTTATAAAGTGTGATTGACTGAAGACACAGAGAAAAAATTCCCTACTGGCCTTAGATGATACCAATTCCTTTAACAAGGAGGGTTTTCTGTGGTTATCCCCAAACCTCCCATATCTAGAATTTGGAATCCCTGGGATTCACTGCTTGCCTTCTAACACCTTCAAAAGCAGACACAGAAATAGAAATATGTTCTGCTGGGTTAGCTGGTACCTTTTCCTACTCCCTAGAAATTCCTTGACCAATTTGGTGTATAATCATACTCACAGGAAATCTGTGCATAGTCGATTGATTTCTCTGGAATTCTCTGATCAGTAGATTAAACCCTTGTCAAGGTTACATCGTTCTTCATCCCCCATGGTGACTTCCCTGGGGGAGATGGTGCTGAGATGCCTCCATCTGTTGGTTTTGTTTAAACTGGGAGATAGGGGTTTAGATTCTGAGCCCCACAATCCTTGGGAGTATATGTTATTAAAATCTAATGATGAGTATTGGCTAGCACAATAAATTATCTATAATATGATATGTCTGTCTGCACTTGTGTCATATGTGTACTCTGTTGAGCCAAGAAGGAGATTTGGGATGGGAGAAAAGATATTTAATGGGTAGTTCTAGTTTCTAATGGGCCACATGACCTTGGGTGGACCTTTGCTCCTCTTGGAAATTGTTCTGTCTCTCAAAAGTGGAGATGATGATGGTAACTTCTGGCTCTGACCTGTCACCATGACTCTAAAATAATCACAGATGCTTTAATCTCCACAAAAACAGCTTGTGTGTTGGTGTCTTTCATAGTAATTTTTCAGATTCTAATGGACTGACTGCCCACGACATTTTTTTGGATAGATTTTTCAAATGTGTCTATGATTGCCAATAAATGTATGTTGAGTTGTTGAAATTAAATACTATGATTCATCAGGACTTAGCTTTCTCTAACATACAGTCTTTGATCTACTTCAATTTCTTAGAAGTCGTTTTTAACCCACGAGCATTTCCTCCTTCCGTCATCCTTTCTCCAGCAAGTGCTGAAAAGATGCTTCTGTGCCACAATGAAAGGTAGTGCTCATTGCGGTGGTAATTCCTGTTCGTTTATTTAACTTTGCCAATTAATTGTTAGCTCCCAGAGAGTGTTTTTAGATACCATTTGGTGGTCCTGGCTAGGTATATTGAAGGCTAAAAACTTTCATCACATAAAAATATCTTTGAGGGCTTTATTTCATGGTGCTTTACTTCTTCTTTTCTCTCTTTTATTTTTTCTTCTAAGCCCAGGTAAGTAAGAAAAGTCTATACTTTCATGCTATCTGTTTTGTATCTCTAAGCCAGCTCGAAGGCACTCAAAGGACAATTCTTTGGAAGCTGGGTCTTTAGAATTAAGCAGACTTGGTGTGAACCCAGCTCTATCATTTTCTTCCTTTTAAACATTGAGCCAGTGATTCAACCACTCAGGGACTAATCATTCCTTTGTCAAAGAGCTGTTCCCAAGAATCAAGCACCAGACATAAAATGCAAAGCACTTGAAGTGTTCAACTAACGTTCGTTTCTTGAGAAACTTTTCTTGGGAAAAGTTGCAAGTGTTTAACTGAATTGGTATCTGTAGCTTTTGAAGGATCAATTAAGACAAGAAGATGACATATTTAGGACCAGATTCCCGTCACTCTTTCATTTCACTTTAGGAAGAATTTGTTTTACTTTTCAAAGAAAAGTTCCCTTTAAAAGCTCACATGTCTTTAGCAGTGACTCTGAAAACTCTGTAATAAATTGTCCTTAAAACCTACATGTGTTTAAAATTTGAAAAGAAGCAAAGAGTATTTGGCAATAATGTGTTTAGCGATTCAATCAAAACCCCAAATATTTTGAAACCTAATTCAGCCCATACCTAGATTATTTTTAGATCTCAAAAATCCAGTTATTTAATCTCGTAATCAAACTGCTTGGAGTCTCCATTTCTAAATAAATGAAATGATAATAAATAATGAGCCAAAAATTAAAGCGTAACCATTTAAGGTAAAAAAAAGGAAATTTGATGGAAAATGAATGTGAGTTTGAATAAAATAAAAATATCAGTTGTCTCCTTTGATTTTCAACTCCAAGTAAACGAAGGACTGAAGTAGAGCCAGCAGAAATGCCTTTGGTCGAGTTCATCATCCTTGGCAAGCAGATGACAATCATTCAGGAATTAGGGGAGACCTGAAAAATTTAAGGGCTGTTAACCTGCCCATGATTGTCTATGCTCACAGAGACTCCCCTCCCAAGGATCCTCTTATTGTATTTCATGCTGCCATTATCTCTTCCTTACATGGTCTGAGAAAATGTAATCTGGATAAAGTGTGGAGTAATTGATTGTGTCTGATCGAATCAGCTAACAAGTGACTATGAAAAAGCCTCGTGTGCGTCAGGGTCTGAGTCAGATAAGGCATACTCTCTGCCTTGAAGAACACAGTGGTGTTCAGGGTGACCAGTAAATTAAATCACAACTGCTACAAGATCACGGAGAAGCCCCTGGGAGGAGCACAGATTGGCAATCACAAGAATTGGATTTTCATTTGAATTGGGTCACTAATTAGCTCTGTGAGTTTGGATACGTTATCTTCCTTTTTGCTCGTCTGTCACCCTGACTTAAAAATGGATAGCTAGAGGAAAGACACGAGGCAATCATTTTTTCCAAGGGTGTTTTTTTAAATGTCTTTCTATCATCTCTAAATATTTTTTTCTTGATGGAGAGAACTTTGTAGTAGCCAGGAGAGCCCGTGGAAGTGGGACTGGAGCCCCTCAAGGGATGGGCTGGCGAGGAGGGGGATGTGCCGGTGTGTGGCTGAGCTGGAGACCAGCCTTCTCAGGCAGCCAGTATTGATCCTAGCCATGGCAAACGATCGCAACCCCCATGGACATGGTACCAGTGAATTGAAACTAATGGAGTGATGCTTTTCTACAAGGAAACACAGTACACTATACTCAACGTCATTCCAAGGAACTAATGAATTCCCTGGACTCACTAATCCATGCACTTAGCAAGACAGAAGACCCTAGATGGAGATATAGAACTGCTTCTCAAGAGTCTTCATTTTTCTGATGCAAACAGAACTTTATTCATGGGGTTATTTATTTTTTCTTCCTTATGTCTTTATTGAAGTCTAACAACCATACTAAAAAGGGCACAGATTATAAGTGTACATTTCAAAGAATTTTCTTAAAGTGTGTGTATCCATGCAGCCAGCACCTCAATCAAACACAAGGCAGTATCAGCACCCAAAAGTTCCCTCGGGCCAGTTCCTCCCAGCCACTGACCTTCGCCCCCTATCCTGCCTCATAACAGCAGAGATTAGTTGATAGCAGCAGAATCTGTCTGAGAAGCTCACATAAACAGAGGCATAGGGTAGGTACTGTCCGTGTCTGCCCTCTTGCTCTCGTGATTACGTTGTGAAATTCATTCGTGTTGTTGCACGTAGCAATGGCTAGTTGTGTGTGTTTGTACAGGTCTCTCTTAGGTGAAATGATATCGATGGGTCATGGGTTCGGCGTCAGTAGCTACTGCAAGTGTTAGCACACATATGGAACAACTAGAAATTCACACGCTGCTGACGCTCCCACGGTAAGTGGGGTGTTCCCTGTAAGTGCTAACACTGGTCTTTTGGTTTTGGGCTCTTCGAGTGATACTGCATTGTGAGGTCAATTTGCATTTCTGTGATGACTAAAGACATGGAGTACTTTTTCATATGTGTATTGGTCTTTCTGAATCCTCTTTTCTGAAGTGTCTAGATGTATCTTTAAACATTCCCTCCCTGCATTGGGTTGGCTCTGTTTTCCTAATTGATTTGTGGGAATTCTTGATATATGCTCCTTTGTCAGAAAAATGCATTTTAAATATTTTCTCTCACTCGGTCACTTGCAATTTTGCACTTTTATTAGTGTCTTTTAATCAACAGAAATTCTGTCAATCAACCTTTATGGTTAGTTCTATTATGTCCAAATTAAAAATTCTTTGCCTAGCCCAAGATTATTAGATTTTAGATTGTTAATCTAGCTGGGATAAATTTTTGTGTGTCTTGTAAGATAAGGGTTAGATTTATTTTTTTCCTCATATATATCCAATTGACCTATTAATTGAAAACACCATTCTTTCCTCATTACACTTAAGTTTTGCCTTTGCCATACATAAATCAGCCTGTTCCAGGATTCTGCTTCCATTCTGTTGGTCAATTTATCTATGTCTGGGCCATTGC
The DNA here is from genome assembly GCF_014108415.1 of Molossus molossus. NCBI lineage: Eukaryota > Metazoa > Chordata > Mammalia > Chiroptera > Molossidae > Molossus > Molossus molossus. The sequence continues at coordinate 14,925,681 of NW_023425352.1, forward strand.
ATATTAATTATTGTAGTTATACGATAAAGGTGATTTCTGATAATATAAGTTTTACACCTTTGCTGATCTTTATGATTTCCTTGAACCTTTCATTTCTCCATAAATTTTAGAATCAGCTGTTAATTTTCACTAAGAAGAAAACAATCTGGGGTTTGATCGAGATTGCACTAAATAGATAAGTTTGGGGAAAATTTATAATTAAATAGTAAATCTAATCCATGGACATGGTAAATCTCTCCATTTGGTTAGATATTTTTAAATTCTCTCAATATTAAAAAATAATAATATAGAAGTCTTTCACTTCATTCACTAAATGTATGCCTGTTTACTTCTGGTGATAAAAATACCTAATTTTGATAGTTAGTTTGTTTCTAATGTATAGAAATTAAAATTATTTTATATCCAGGACCTGGCTGAATTTTTAAATTAATTCTGATATTTCATATACATTAGTTGATAGTTAAACATGGGAGATTACATTACTCAGAGACTTTAAAGAAGCAGAAGAAAGTGCTCATCTCTTAAGACAATGCTCTTTAAAGGCAGACAGATCTCGAAGCGCTGACTTCTACCACTTACAATCTGGACATCACTTAATTTTATCATCCGTCAAGCAGAGGTAACCATGGCACCTACCACATAAGTTGCCATTGGAATATAGGGACATAACTTATGTTAAGTGTTCAAGTCTTGGCAGGTTGGGCTTTTGACTCAATTAATGTTAGTTATTAGATATAAATATTAAAGGCCATTTGACACCTAATAGTTTTAGGGCCCTTTGCTTCCCTGTTGGCTATTTGCTTTCTAGGGATGTTATAGGGTCAGTCAAGATACAACATGCTGCAAACACACTTTTCTAAGACTAGGTCAGTAATGGGGAGAAAAAAGAAAAGCTACAGCCGAGCACCATAACCTGCCTTTCTTTGCTCCTGCCTTTCAAGTCTGTGAAGGAGAGAGCAATGTTTTCTCATTCGACTTCTCCTCTCTCCTTAGGTATCAGCAAATCCTTGTCTCAGTCTGGTCCCATTTCCTCCGGTACAGGACAAAGGCTTCTTGGCTTTCAATTTCTTATTTAAATGGCAAATGTAAGAATTCCCATTAAGAGAAGTACCTTAGATTCCCTAGGGCTGACTTCTCTAGTTACCTAACAATTCTTATGTTTAAAATTAATTAATTAATTTTTTATTTATTAGTTTGTTTTGGTTACAGATGTTACTCATTTCCCCCCCATTGACACCCTCCTCCCCTTCCCCCCCATCCCATCCCCAGCTTTGTTGTCTATGTTCATTGGTCATGCATACATCTCTTCCCCCCAGCCCCACTCCTCTGAGACTTGTCAGTCTGTACCCTACCTCTATGTCTCTGTTTACCTAACAATTCTTAGCTTCAAATGCCTTCACCCTTCAATCTTTATTCCACTGGACAGTGTAAATGCGTAAGCGCAATAACTAAAGCTGTTCTGGAGTTCAGCACATCAGAGTTGATTTGTTTCTTAACTATTACAAATTCCAAGTTTATTAGAAGTTCAGACCTATAATAGGTATGGGGCAGGGGGTACAGTGTATGTAATATATAATATGTAATATATTATACATGTAGTGTATATGTATATATAGGTACATATGTATGTCTGTATCTTTGCTGATAAACTGGCTGACATGAATTTAAAAATCAAAAATCAACTGTGATGATGTCTTGTAATCACCCTTTCCCTGTTCATTTTCATTCAGAAGTTCCAGTCCATTCATATTTTCTGAGCATTTGCTGGATCTGTGATATGGCAAAGAGCAAAACCAAATCACCACCATCCTCATTTCCTGCCAAATTTTGTTAAAAAAAAAAAAATATATTCCTTTCTACCTTGATGCCTATATCCTATACATTATAGAAAGGAATTATACAGACTATGCAGAAAATGACTTCAGTGAAAAGAAGTAATGACCCAAGTTGAATTTCCTTTAGGAGATCGCCTCCTTTGTATAACACACACGAGGCCTGTTATAAACTCAACTCATTTTTGCCCAAATTGTGGATGAACTTGGTCAACTATCAAGGGCTTTAGATACAATACAACACAAATGCAGAATATCCAAGATTTTGCTTTATAAACCTAGGTAAAGGTAAAGGTTTTGAATTAACCCTTCTAGTGACCAGCCTGTGCTGAGGTTGAGTCAACAGAGGTACTCTATTTTTTAAAAAAAACAGCTTTATTGGGATATACTATGCATACCATACAATTCATCTACTCGAAGGGTACAAGTTGATGGTTTATAGTATATTCACATACATGTGTACCTCTCACCATAATTTTAAAATATTTTCATCACCTCAAAGGGAAACCCTCCCCAGCCCCCAGACCACACTCAAACTCTAAGCAACAATTAATCTATCTGACTCGGTAGATTTCTCAATTCTAGACATTCATGCAAATGCACCATGTAATATATGGGCTTTTGTACGTGACTTCTTTCATTTAGTGTAATGTTTCGAAGGCTCATCCAAGCTGTAGCATCATCAGTACTTCATTCCTCTTTATTCTGAATAATATTTTATTTTATGGACATTACACATTTTGTTTGTCCCTTCATCCTTTAACAGATATTTGGGTTGTTCCCACTTTGGGCTCTTACAAATAATGAAGTTATAAACATTTATGCACAAGTGTTTGTGTGAACATGTGTTTTTATTCCTCTTGGATATATATCTAAGAGTGGAGCTGCTAGATCACATGGTCACTCTATGTTTAATCATTTGATGACTTGCCAGACTATTTTCCAAAGCAGCTGCACTATTTACATTTTTAGCAGATTTGGTCTTAAAAAGAGCTCAGGAATCATTTTTCTTTCAAAATCTACAAAAAAAAAAAAAAAAAAAATCCCAGCCGGTGTGGCTCAGTTGTTGAGCATTGACCCATGCACCAAGAGGTCGCTGGTTCAATTCCCAGTCAGGGCACATGCCCAGGTTGTGAGCCACATCCCCAGGGAGGGCATGCAGCAGGCGGCCAATCGATGTTCTCTCTCATTGATGTTTCTATCTCTCTCTGCCTCTCCCTTCCTCTCTCTCTAAACGTAAAGAAAGAAAAAAATTTAAAACAAACCAACAAACATAACCTATATTGTGGCTGAACTACACTCTGAGCCTTAGAATCAACCAACCAACCACTCACTGTTTAAATATTGTACCTGTAAGGAAAGATAAGCGGAGGGCCAAAGGGCTTACACATGAACTTCTGGAATACAACCCGTCTTTAACTGGGACTTCCTGTATGAGAGTGATACACTAATCCGAAAACAGCATCTGAGGAAAGTACTCATGGCTGAAATTAGATTAGAATGTTCCAGAAGTAATGCATTTTAGGTCCATGAGCCCCCCTTTCACATGGGCTTAAGTGGGGGAAAGCTAACATCTTTTTCAGAGAAATCAACTTTCAAGTTGAAGTGGAGAAACCCTGAGCAAAATGTGAGCTCCGTGCCAAGATTTCACATCAGCTCAGCATTTTTTTGAACTGTGCTTTAATTTCTTTTGTGTGTAAAGGAAGTAATTAAATTTAAAAAGTGTGCAGTGGAAAGAGAATCTGATACGGAACATTTCCAGCAGGAGGGAACATTACAACTCAAATTGAGGCCACAACCTTTTCAAGAATCAAAGTTCATTATTTTTGACTGGGATGAGGGGACGGTCTTACTTTTTCCAGGTACCAAAAAAGGAAGGTTTTGAGATCAAAGGTATTTTCATGGGGCTTGTTGCTCTTTATGTACTTTTCTGTTTTTTGGGGGGGGGGTGTTGTTTTTGTTTTTTATCACAATGATTTGCTCTTAAGTATTTTTATGTCTCACAAGAAGATAAAGTAATTATTCTCTTTCTCCTGTAAATCACCATCTCAAGTGATATGAAAAATTGATTTTCCCCTGTTTCATGTTTGGGTTAGAGATGTAAATGTACTGAATTATTCTAGTCTTTTTTCTTCTTCGTGTGAAGAGTAAATTATACTCTCGACAAATGTCTCTTCACTGTTACTCAAGACTGATTAGAAGTGAAACACAGTAGAGGAGAGATGTATTCTCGTTACTATATTAAGTATGATTTCACTGTTCTCTAAAGCAATTGTTTCTGTCATATTTATTCAAGAAGCCAGTTGAGACTTGAGGCTGTAAAAGAGATGGAAGACTTTTCAGGTGTCAAAATTTGGATTTCTTCTACTTGTCTTATAAAAATAATGTGTTTTAAAGGATATATTTTATCATTGTCTAACACCTCCAAGTTATTCAATGAAGAAATATGCATTTTTCTGGCAATGTTGTGTTAAGACTAAACGTTTTTTTAAACTGAGATACTAAAATTTTGGGGTGCTATCAGCAGGGTTTAGGGGGGAAAGTAGAGTTTATGCTGAATTGCCCTCATACTGCCGAGTCAGCAGGGAGAGTTTATTTAATCCTTAAAACAGCCCTAAAGTATAAATACCTTTACTTCCTCCAATTTGTAGATTATAAAACATGATCAAGAGGTTAGGGTACTCGTGCAAGGTAGTGAAATACAGTGTGAGAATCTTGGATTATCTGACCCTGAAATGCATTATCTAAATGATTCTGATATACTCTTATTAATACAGGTAGCGACCAAACAAACAAATAACCCTGCTCCTTTATTCTAACAATAAATTTGGAGGTATCTATATCCAGAGAGGTAGACCAGATGATAGTCCAGAGATGAGAAAGGTTACACAGCTAGTAAGGGGCAGAATTTGGAACAGACTTAGGTTTTCTGATCCTAAGACCCACGACCTTCCCAGCCTCAAATCACTTCCTTATCTTTATCCTTTGCACAGAGATACTTGATGTTGACTCTCTCACTTTAAATCTATAATTAGTATGAAGAAAACCATGCCAAAACTTTAGGGGCTTTTCTTATTGAGCAATCGAGTCTTATTTTTGAAAACTCTCTCTGGGTTTAATCAGCAGGAAGATGGTAAATTGATTCCAAGGGCTCCTTGAGTTGAGGCAGCTCCTTCCCGTCTTGGTCACCAATGTCTGATGATTACTTTCTTCACGGATTAGAAGGGCACCAGCCTCTTCACCCAGCGTTTGAGATGAAGCAAAAGAAGGGGCAGAGCTGAGTGGGTCTGGTGGTTCAAGCCAGAGATTTCTCAGGAAGCGGTGTGAGCATGGGAACGTTGGTTTGAAAGAGATTTCTTGTGATTCCCCTACTGCCTTCAGACTTCTCAGAAGCAGGGCCCTTCAGCTTCATGCGGGTGGCCTAGTTGAGGGGTGGTGGGAGAATTAAAGAGGTATTAACAGGACCCTTTCAGTTGCAAGTGACAGAAGACACAATATAAACTGGTTTGTGCAAAAAGAAGTTTGAGAGCCATTTAGGTGACACTTTCAAAGACAGGGCTCTTTGTCAGGCATGGCTTGACAAGTGGCTCATACTGTGACACCAAGGGTTGATTTCTTTCTGCCTTTTGCCTTTATCTTTTGCTGTATTAGCTCCCTTGTCAGATGCATTCTTCCCTTTAAAGAATAAGATGATGGTAACAGCTCAAGTTCATATATAGTGGGAAAGGGAATATGCTTCCCCAAAAGCTCAGTCCAAATCCTGGGACTGAGTCTGATTGTTCCCTGTGTTCATAATCTGAACCAATCACTATGGTCAAGTTTCACCTGCTGGAAGACCAATGGCAAGATGTAGTAAGGAAATAGAACATTTACTGAAAGGCAGAGTTCTAGACTGCAATTATCTGATTGACTTTTCCATTGTGTGACCTTGGGTAAGTTAATTGACATTTCTAGGCCCAAAGTTTGCTCCCTGGGAAATGGGGGACTAAATAATGTCTAAGTGATGTTCCAGTCCTCATATGCAAGAGTTTTTGAGTTACAGAATGTTGTTATTTGAGATTTAAAGATACCTAATTATATCATTCACACACAAAACATCTATGAAGAGTTTTATGTAAAAGGTACATGTTTAACCAATGGGACTATGGAGACCTAGAATAGGGAAGGGGGAGAGGATAGCTTGACCATACCCAAGGGGATTTAATAGTAGAGAGCTATCTAGTCAAGTGAAATTAGAGACTGTTGATGACATTTGATGAATCCTGGACATCGTTAAAATAATAAATATTCACTAAAAAATTCAAAAGATAGTCTGTACTAGTGACCATAATTAAAATTGACATTAACTATACATTGTCATAAAGGCGCTGAGTCCCCAAAACATTTGGAACTTAGTATTCAACATGAAGTTTTCCTCATTTATCTAGACAACCATTGTTGATCAGGAATTAAATCATATCCCACCTCTTCTGGGAAAACAAACTACTTCTTTGCAACTTTCAACTGGATCATGCTCTGCATTTTGTCACTGTTGGCACTGCCTCTATTATTTAATTTAGTTCTTTATAACATGAAGTCTTCCTCACCTCCTTTGTGTGGATGTTTTTGTATACCTGTAGACAGAGTTATTCTGCACCTGACCTCACAGCATCATCACCTTATTTCTTTCACCTAAAAATATTCTGTTGTCCTAACTGCCTTGTTCTCCTTATTGTCCTTTACCTCTCTGGATGCTTCCCTCCGTCCCTTTTCTATACTCCTCTTCCTTTGCTTATCCTTTAAGTGTTGCTATTTTCAGGCTGCTGTCCCAGACCCACTTTTCATCTCTGATTGCTCACTCTCCCTATATAACTATGGTTTTAATTATCATTCATTTTCTGGAGACGCCTTAAGCTATGTTTCTGATCCTAGTCAAATATTTTCCTCAAATTCTAGATGTATTTATTGATCATATTTTCTCCACTTGACTCTTTTGACACCACTTCAAACTCCAAATATGAAAATTAAGTGAATGAATTTTTCCCATCTTTTAACCACACAACCTGGTTATCTTCCTTCAGGCTAAGAAAATGCCATCACCATCCAGTTGCCCAAGTCAAAATCCTGGAAGTTATTCTTATTGCTTCTTCCTCTATTACATCCAATCAATCGCCAAGATTTGTGAATTCTACCTCTTAAAGTTGAACATGATTACATTCCTGCTATCAATACGCTACCCACCTTCTCTCACCTGCAGCTCTTCGGGAATCTACCAACTGCTATCATTCCTTCTCTGTGTTGTTATTATTCCCTCCCATCCCCCATTCCCTCGAGTATTCTCTTTCCTGTCCCAGAAAGAGCTTTCACAAATGCTAGAAGGAAAATGGACACTTTCTTGACCCTGCTTAAATATGATCAAGGACTACCCATTGCTGTTACTATGAAAAAATACTCTTAAAATAACCTTGCATGATTTATTCCTCATCCATCTCCCTTGCCTCATTCACACCTCCCTTCTTTCCTCCCAGCTCTGTTCACCCCAGATATGGAAACCATTTTATAAAAAAATGAAAATGCCAGAATAAGCCAGCACCCAATTTAAAAGCACCAAAGGGGCTGAGGAAATATTTTAGCTTTTTGTTCAAAGTCATTGGCACATTTTAAAATCATATTTTAATAAAATGTATTAAAATATAGGATTTTAAGGGCTACTTTTGTCAAGCCATGCTATTATTGCAGGTTATTTCTTCTTGACTTGGCAAACATTCCTAAGATTTAAAGTATAAAATAATCAACCAGGAAGCTTCTAAAATTAAAAAACAATGCCCTCTTGCCCTGGCCGGTTTGGCTCAGCGGTTAGAGCGTCGGCCTGCAGTCCGGAGAGACCCGGGTTCAGTTCCCACTGAGGGCATGTACTTCGGTTGCAGTTTGTCCCTGGCCCTGGTTGGTCGTGCGGGTGGCAGCCACTCGATGTGTCCCATCACGTCGATGTTTCTGTCTCTCTCTCCCTTCCTCTCTCTCCCTCCCACTCTATCTGTACAAAAAATGGAAAAATATCCTCGGGTGAGGATAAAAAAACAAACAAACAAACAAACAAACAAAAAACAACGTCTAGTATCCAGCCTATAAACTCTACTTCAATAATTCTTACATAGGGCCTTACATAGGATTCTACATGTTAATAAGTCCCCAAAGTGGCCCTCACGCAGGAGGGGCAAAGACACAGTTTGAATCAGTGTTAAGAGACCAATATTATCCTGCTGCACCCAAGTGAGTGCCCACTTCCTTCAAGCTCAGGGGGTTCCTGGGGAAACCATGTGCTTTAAGCATCTTTTTATTCAACCCTCTCATGCACGTTTCAACCAGTATTTCTGAATAAGGAGTATATGCCTTACAAGCTGAGCTCAATTCTTGCTCCAGGATGGAGTTCAGTCAAAATTTGATTTCCCTGCACCCAGGGCCTCTTTTCTATGGGCCCGTAACCTTCACCTGCTCTGTTTCTTCAGGATGAGATTGGTTTTATAAAATGTACATGATATATGTATATACAAAAATTTTCAATATATTTAATTTTTTAATCATCTTCTCAACATTTTTAGAAATGAGCTGCCCCTCTGTTCTTCTCACTCTCTCTTTCAGTCCTTTATTTAGCAACTATGTGACACGTGCCTTCCATGCTCCCAGCTCTGTGATGGGCACAGGGAAGTCTGATCATGAAGAAGTCAAGCTTGATCCCATTTCCCATGAAACTTCTAGTCCATGGTCAGAGGCAACCAGGAAGCAGTGCTGTGCAACACATTCTTTATTTACAGTTGTGGAAGTGAAGGTCTATGAAGGAAAAAATATAGCGTGCAATAACAGCAAATAACAGGGAGTCACGCACTCACAAACACACCCACACACTACTAGATTTTTCTTCTTCAGTTTCTGTAGCCATGTAGGGTTAAAAACATCTCTTTGACCTAAACATTGGATGATGTTCGATTTGGCAGTTTTTCAAGAATATGGTGCCACGTGGGGTTGTCCTGGGTCCTGAAACATCCATCAATGTTTAGGGAAACGTTTCAGCTGTGATATTTTTCTCACACTTGATTGAAAAGAAATAATACCCAATAAAACCACTCTTCTGTTATAAGATCCTGTCAGACAAAGAAAATATTTTAAACCTGCGCTAGGTATGCGTGCTGTTTCCTCAGCCAGGAAAAGTGCATTTGTTATCTGGTGTGGACTTCACCTCCTTACACTGTGCAGTCAGAATAAAGACTCAAAGGGGCAGATGGAATGTATGGGTTACACAGGTGTGGGGCACTGTGGGTGCGTGTGGTATCTTTATTTGGGGGGGTGTTCAAGTCTCAGGATTCATGATTGATGATGACCTCTCCTGGAGTTGATCCTCTTCCCTTAACCCCCTTTAAAAAAAGAGAGAGGTCTATTTTTTAGGTGGGGTGACCTAAAAGGTAATGTCTGAACCTTTGCAACGACACAATGGTGGTGGTGGTGATGATGGTGATGGTGGTGATGATGGTGATGATGGTGATGATGATGATGATGATGGTGATGATGATGGTGATGATGGTGATGATGATGATGATGATGATGATGGTGATGATGATGATGATGGTGATGATGGTGATGATGATGATGATGGTGATGATGATGATGATGGCAGGGAAAATGTGATCTCTTGTGCCTGCACACTTCCTTTCATGAACAGTTGACTTCGCTGAAGCCTCTGTGCCTCCCATGCAGCTGTGTGTCCTGCTGAGCAGTGTGTGGTTCCAGCTGGGGCTGCGGAGAGAGGACACACCAGCCCGTGTCTGTGGCCTTGTCCAGAGCAATGGCTCTTCTTTCTTGTTAGCTGGCACGCTTCCAGGCTCCAAGTAAACACGCTGATTTCCAAATGTAATGCTTTGCTGGGGCTGCAATCCAAGCTCTCGGTAGTAAAGACCTTTTCTTCTCTCTTTTCTCTTTTCTTATACATTCTATGGGGCTTCAGCATTGAAAATATGGCCAACAAAAGGCAGAGGCCCTGTAATGGTCTTTAAAACTCATAGTGTTCAGATCTTCTTACATGTCTAAAAATTACATGCATTTTTTTATTTAAATGCTGGCTGTGGGGTTGAAAATTAGTTATAACAACTTTTTTTTAATTTTTAATTTTATTTTTGTTGCAGATGTTTCTCCTTTTTTACCCCATTGACACCCTCCTCCCCATCTCCCCCACCCTGTCCCCAGCTTTGTTGTCCATGTCCATTGGTTATGTGTACATGCATATAAGTTCTGTGGTTTATCTCTTCCCTCCCCCCAGCATCTCCTCTTCTGAGGGTTGTCAGTCTGTACCCTACTTCCATGTTGCTTTCACCCTCTGCAGGATTACAAAGTTCATATCTAAAACATATGGACTGGTAAACTAAGAAATCCCTGATTTTTCTGAGAAACGGATTAGTAGCTTCTGGAAGTTATGACTCAATTGTAACAGTTAGGTAGGTATTTTGTTCATTAGGAATCTGTTGGTTGAAAATTATAGCAAGCTAACTCATGTGGCCTAACCAAAATATACATCTATTGGAAAGTCTAGGAATTAAAAAATTCTTTCAGGTATGGCTGGATCCTGGAGTCCAAATTATATAATCAGTGCTTAGACCATCTCTGTCCACATCTCCACTCTTCTATGTTCCTGTGGTCTTCATCATTGGACCCCTGGCAGCTCAGGCTTGTACATATTTACAGCTATCAAATGCAGCATGTAGTCTTTGTGGGCCCTGGGGTTCATCTGATTGGATTAACTTAGGTGGCCTCACCAATCTTTGCACCAATCACTGTGGTCAAGCAGATGCAATATATTCATTTTCCACGCCTATATCACATGACTACCCTTGAAAATGAATGTGGGTATGAGGTTAGTCGCCACCCAAATCACATAGACAGAAAGTTCAGAAGGGATTATTCCCCTGAGGAAAACCAGGTTGTTATTTTTTAAAAAAGAAAAATGGACACTGACCATCCAAGGACCCTTCCTTGCAGAGCATCTGTCCTCTTGCTCTTGCCAACTAGGCCTCAGCTACGATGGCTTCTTTTAGGTCCTTGAATGCACTGAGCTTCATCCTACCCAAAGTTTGCTCACTTGCATTGCATCAGGCAACTCCATGTCTCCTAAACAAGCTCTTCACCTCCATGCCTTCGAACTCAGAACCTGTTCTTCCCTCTCTCTTGTCCATCTTGGTTGTCATTCTTTTCATCTCTCAAGGCCCAGCCCAATTGTCAATCTTGTGTCTTCCTACCCTAAAGACACGTCATTGCTCCCATCTCTGTTTTCTTGTAGATCTGTTGGAATAGCAGTCAAGTTGTATTCTAGTTGGGTGATTATGCATTGGTTTCCACAGCTAGTCTGCGGTCTTTGAGAATCTAAGCTGTGTCTTTTGCATCTGTACATAATTCATTGGTAGAATCATATCAAAATAGCACTTCACGACGTTTTCTTGTGGCGGTAACTATGCTCAATATTACCTTAGTAAACCCACTTGGAATGAGTAAATGAGCTAAGTTCTTGACATATATTTTCACTTGTGCCTCACAAAAATCCTGGAAGGTAGGTACTATTTATTATTGTACCTACAGATGAGGAAACTAAGGCTCACTGACATTAAGAAACTTGTCTGTGGTTATATAGCTAATAAGTAGTAAGCTGGAGTTTGAGTCTAGATCAGCTTAATTCCAAAGTCTGAGGTTTTAACCACTGTGCAAACTCTCTCTTAGCCTAAAACTGTGTTTGCAGATGAGTAGCTGCTCAGATACCAATGGATGCACAAAAGACATGCTTCTGTCCCACTCGGCCTTACCCCAGCTTATCCCCACTGGCAATAAACTCTGTTTTCTGGATGTGGAATTCTCCATAGCAACAGATTAAGTGTTGAGGTATCTGCTGTGCCAGTTTCTTTAAGCATCTTTATTCTCAACTTTGCAATTGATCCAGCAATGAGCACCCTGTTCCAATAAAATGGAATGGTTCTTTCTGTAATAAAAGTTCACACTAAGGTTGACAATGTTTTTCAAAATGCATGCCATTAATAGAGATTATATTTATTCTTTCTTATGTAAATGAGGCAGTCGAACTTGTATCCAGTAGGTGTACTTTCCTCTCTTGGCTGTGGCTGCAATTGAATATAGAGTTGTTCTGTTACTAGGCAGACGCTAAAAGGGACTCATGGAACAGTGCATTGATTTCTAAAAGCTAAATTATCCAGGATTGAGCACAGTTTTTCTCCAACTTGCAATCACCTCTCTCCCTGCCATTGAGCACGGTCATATAGATGAAATACTAGTACTTAATGTGTGTAAGAGGGATGTCCAATCAGCCCTATGTGTGGCAGTCTTCATAGACCACCCTGTCAGCTACTGGCTCTTTGGTACTTGAGTTGCTTAGAGTTCATGATGATAAGGTGAAGATATAGATACATTTCAAGGCATTAGGAGGAAAAATACCCAAGACTCAGAAAATTTGGATTGGAGTGGTAGACTGCTAGGAAATATTTTTCTCTGCATAGCTATAATAGCTGAATGCCTTGATTAGGGGCAGTATGTAGCCACTCAACCAATATATCCTAAATCTCTTCTAATAATTTAAATGATTGTAGAAGCTAAAAAGGACATAAAGGTGAAAATCAAATGGTTCTTAGATTTCAGGAGCTTACCAGCTACTAATACCCATTGATTTTGCTGGTACTGATGGGGCACTTTCTGAGAGACTACACACAGACTACACAGGCATGATTCCTGCCCTTATGAAACTCACAGCCTGGGAGAGAATACAGACGTTAAACAAGTCATAACACAGTACTAGCATGTACTAGTCTGATAGTAAATAACAAATACTGTGGGAACATACAGCAAGGGGGTCTGGGGGAGAGGAAGTCATGCAAGGCATTTTCTAAGAGGTTATTTTAAGAGGGGATCCAAAGGTGAGTTAGAAATAAATGGAAAAGAGTGGATAACGAGGAGGTGAAGGAAGAGAATCATGTCAGACAGAGGAAAGATGATCTATGAAGGTTCAAAGGCAGAACAGAATGATGTACCTTCAAAGAGCTGAACGAAAGTCTGAGAGGCTGGAGCCAGGGGGGCATGAAGGAAAGTGGTAGAAGACAGAGCTGAAAAGACGGACGAGGAGAGCCAGATGACACAGGGCCTTGTACACCACGCTAGGGAACTGAGGATGTTCCCAATAGCAGTGAGAGCCCCCGATGGATTTGCAAGAGTGTTGTAATATCACGTGTGCGTTTGTTTAGTGATTCAACATTTAGTGCACGCCTCTATGCGCCAGCATGCCGGGCGCTGCAAACTGGTAGAAATATAAACTCCAGGGAAACATAAAAAAAGTAATTCTGATTCAGGAAGGAGAGAGACAGGAAAGTCATCTTAGAATGAACAATTCCACTCATGTAACTGAAAGTTATTGGGCACCCAGGCACGTCTCAAGATCGGTTCTAAGCCCTAGAGATTCAGCAGTGAACTAGACTCCGTCATCATCTTAAGGAATATTCATAGTACACATTTAAGACCAGGGTGTGGCGTTGAAGAAGCAAATATCAACAAGGATCCAGGCACTTTCGAGTTTACATTTTATGTTCATGATCCCATCTTGTGAAAACCAACTGTGCCCCCCTAAAAGGAATCGGGACTCCGTGGAGGAATGGCTGGTTCCAGGTCGGAGGCAGGAAATGTACCGGCCAGGCCTGGCCCATCTTTTCACACCTGCAAGCAAAGCAGCAATCACAGACCACTGAAGTCGCATGAAAAGGACACAGAAACCAGCTTAAAGGGTTTATTGCTAACCAAAGATGGGACCATTTGAATAGCAAACAAATTTTAATTGATACAAACCTCAGTGAATTTATAAAGATCTATAGGTTTTAATAATAGTTTAAAAAAAATAAAAAGTATAGCACTTTCCCACTAAACCGCAAAAAAAAAAAAAAGCCTCATTGGTCAACATTTGAAGTAACTCCTCACTCTGAAAAGTGACAAATAAGGAGACATAATTAAACATTTCCTCTGCCTTTCCTGGACAAGCAACATTTCAGTGTCGTCACTGTCCCTAGGTAATGAAGAAAAGCACTTCTTTTTAAAAATTCCACTTAATAAGTATGGAAGGATTGAAGAAATGACAAAAATTAAGAAACCAGCACTTTGCAACTTCTAATGAAATGATTGATTTAGCTAAAGGTTACCAACGAATAAAAACATTTAAAAAATGTATGAGGAATTTTGCAAATGAGGACTGACCATGCTCTTACTGCCTAGACCCACTGATCGACTTAAGCATTACTCCCAGTGACAAAACCAGAAGCTTTGATTTTACCACCTGAGGCATGCTGAAATACAGAGGACCACCCACGAGTTATTTGAGGAAATAAAGGTCAAACCTGAATATCACTGAACCCTTAGAGCTAAATTTTTGTTTAGAAGAAATATGGGGTATAGAGAAACAAATGAAATACCCCCATGAAGAAATGAGCAGAATCATTGAGAATGTGAAGTTTTCTCATTCATTTTCTTCAGGAAGACAATAGAATAAAAAAGAAAGTTATGGAGGCAGCATTGCTCTGGATTAAAAGATTCTAAGAGATATAACCAAATACAATGTGTAGATTGTATCTGAATACTGCTTTGAATAAATCAATGGTAAAAACAGACATATTTTAATATAATCAGAAAGTATAGGTACAGTAGACCTTAAGAGAAATCAAAAAGTTATTGTTATTTTGTTAGAGTTGACAATGGAATTGAAATTACATAAGAAAATGTCTTGCCCTGGCCAGTTTGGCTCAGCGGTTAGAGAGTCAGCCTGTGGTCCCGAGAGACCCTGGTTCGGTTCCCGCTAAGGGCACGTACCTCGGTTGCAGTTAGTCCCCGGCCCTGGTTGGGTCGTGTGGGTGGCAGCCACTTGATGTGTCCCTTTCACATCGATGGTTCTCCCTCTCTCTCTCCCTCCTGATCTATCTGAACAAAAAATGGGGGGGGGGGGGAGGGAATGTCCTCAGGTGAGGATAAAAAAATAAAATAAAAATAAATAAATAAAGGGGTGGAATGCCATGAGGTCTGAGATTTGCTTTAAACTACTTAGCAAGAAAAAGAGAGGACGGTATATGAAACTAGTGTGGCAAAATCTAGGAAATTGTTGAATCTGGGTGTATTTTATGGGTTTTCACGATACTGCTCTCTCCTCTTTTGTATGTTTGAAATCATTCATGAGGAAACATGACTGTGACCTCGTAGGTAAGGCAGAGATTCCCAACACACGGATGAGGAAACTGGAAGCTGGTGTGTGAGCCTGAGGTCACGTAGCTAATAAGGAACAGCTGTGATTAGAACCCTAATTCCACATCTGAATTTCCATAGCGTCTCCCACTCTGCATGTCTGGGCTGTGTTCAAAGGCCACCCACTCTGGCTGCGAAGGTGACTCTACTGTAGGGAGGAATCAGCCACCATGCTGCTCAGAAGCTGTGCCCTTTGCCTGAACTGGGAAGAAAGCCGTGCTTTGACGTGGTGTCCTGGAGGGACAGCTTCCTCTGCTGAGTGAGTGACTGTCAGGCAGGAGAAGGGGTTGTTCATGGTCTAACTTCAAGGCCCAGGTTTCTGACTTTTCTCGGGCCACAGGCAGATCTCAGGCATACTGACCAGACGCAAGTATGTTTCTACCAGCTTTCAGCACCGCTCTAAACACCTGCTACCCTGTCTCAAGTATGAGAACATACAATTCTTTAATATGTTTTTAAAGAAACTTACCTGGCCCAGCTGGTGAGGCTCAGTGGATTGAGCGTCGTCCCATGGACACATGGCCAGGTTGCAGGCTCAGTCCCCAGTAGGGGGCGTGCCGGAGGCAGCTGATCAATCTTTCTCACATCCACGTTTCTATCTCTCTCTCTCTTCCCCTCTTTCTAAAAAATCAATAAAAAATATTTAAACCAGTGATTTTCAACCTTTAAAAAGAAAAAGAAACTTACCTGATCACATATAAGCAAATCTGTGGGCCAAAGTTCATATGTAGATGGTGTCTAATTTTCTTTTCCTGTATAATTCTGAGGGTTTTTCTCTGTATCAGCAAAGCGGTGGGGACACCAGCACAGCTCTGTTTCGAGCAAAATGATACTAACTGGTATTACTGCCTAATTATTTCTCCTTACTGATTGTGGCTTTCAAAAGTTAACTCGTTCAATTCAGCGTAAGTTTTAATTAAAAACAAAACAGTCTGGAAAACTGACTTTGGAGCGCTCCAGGCCTAAGAGAGTGTTGCGAGTCTGCTGTTTGCTTTTCCTTCTCCAGGAATCCAAGGAGAATGACTGCAGAAACACTGAGTTCTTGCCACTCTGTAAGCACAGGTTAGGTTTCTAGGCTGTAGCCCATGGAAGACGCACTTTATAGAGCAGACATAAGGAAGACATTTCTGTTTGCATTGGTTATAAAGGTGTCTGTGCAGAACCTGTGAAAAGACTTCTTAGGATGTGGTTTTGCAGGCAGTGGATGTTACCAAGAAGAAAATATGTTCACAGAACAAGTTAGTTGAAGTTAAAAAGGTATCACTGGCCCAGCCGGTGTGGCTCAGTGGTTGAGTGTCAACCCAGGAGGTCACCAGTTCGATTCCTGGTCAGGGCACATACCCAGGTTGTGGGTCAAATCCCCAGTGCGGGGCATGCAGGACGCGGCCAATTGCTGTTGTCTCTCATCGATGTTTCTGTCTTTCTCCCTCTCCCTTCCTCTCTCTCTAAAATCAACAAAGAAAAAATAATTAATTTAAAAAATTAAAAATGATCACTGTACTGTAAGCTTTATGAAAAATCATGTCTATCTTGCTTGTCATTGTATCACCAACACCTAACATAGTTCCTGGCCCAGAGTAGATACTCAACAAGTATTTGTTGAATGAATGAATGAATTAGAGTGAATTTTCTCTCCTTAAAATGTGGCCAAAACACTTGCTTAGTCATTGTCACGTAGGCCATGCCAGGCAAGCAGCGAGATGCTGTTTTGTGGTTTGCAAACTATAAAGACAAAATCTTCCTTGTGTTATAAATCAGTCGGCCTTTCTCAAATCTTGACAAATGTGACTAAAATCTGTGCATTGTTCCTCTTGTGAATTCTCTGAATTCAATTCGTGCTGTAGGTTTGTCCTTCTCTCAAAATCATCCGCTCCTAAGCCAGATGCTGACCTCCCAAGCCGGGGCCTTGAAATCCCCTCCAGTCTTGGCCTCTGTCAAACCTGTATGTTTCTAGAGTGTCCTACACACGGCTCTGCATGTATTTAATACTTTCTACCCATGTCCAGATTTCTCCAAATTGTCCATTGGCTACAAATTACTCAGAAAATGCCCAGGCTCTGCCATTGGAATATTCTCTCCCAATCCAGTCTTCCCGGTCAGCCCCGACCAGAATCTCTGCTCCAGACAAAGTGGTGCTTGGTACCGGGCGCTGGTCCTGCCTGTCCGTGACCAGTCAGCAATCCCATGCAGAAGGATGGGGAAGCTTCACTCTTTTCCTTCACTCTCCCAAATGCCTAGGAGTTCTGTTCAGCCACCAACTCCACTTGTGATGAATCACGCTTACGCAGACAGTGCACCTACAGACTTGAGGGCTGGAGTTCTTTGCTAACATCTTTCTGCTAACTCCAGCTATGTGAAAGGGTATTTGCACATAAAAAGAATCTGACTGCCTTGACCTCCTTATTTCTCAAGCTTTTCTCTTGTATTAGCTCGGCTGCTATAACAAAATATCTTCATAGACTGATTGGCTTTAACAATGGAGATGAATTTTCTTACAGTTCTAGAAGCTGAAGTCTGAGATCAGGGTGCCAACATGGTCAGCTTCTGATGAATGTTCTCTTCCAGTTTTGCAGAGGCCGCTTCTCACTGTGTCCTCCACGGTACAGAGAGAGCTCTGGGGTTTCTTCTGCTTCTGATGAAGGCACTAGCCCTACTGAATTAAGGCGCCTCCCATCCAACCTCATTTAACCTTAATTGCTTTCTAAAGGTCCTGTCTCCAAATACAGTCACAATGGGGGTGAAAGCATGAATATGTGAATTGGGGGGGGGGGACATAATTCAGTATACAACACCTCCTCATCACTTCTAATACCCATAATTCTAGTTGCTTGCATGGCTAAGCTACGAAATACTTGGTCAAAAACCAGAAAGCTCAGTGTTGAAAATTGCTGATGACTTTAGTTTTTTCAGTCTTTTACTTTTGTTTCTCAAGAAATCAGAGAGACCTGACACTTCTGCAATTCACTGAAATGTGACTCTACCAGTGTGACAGTTGAGTTTCGTGATTTGGGGAACCAACAGTGGCATTAGTCTTTGGTTCAAATCATGGCTCTGACACCTACTAACATGTGACCTTGAGCAAATTATTCAATGTCTTTGAAATTTGAATTTATTTTTTTTTAATTTTGATTAATTTATATATTTTTATTTCAGATGTCCCCCTTTTCCCCCATTGACAATCTCCTCCCTGCCCCCACCCCCACCTTTATTGCATCTTTGTCTCTGTCCGTTTGTTATGCATATATACGTATAAGCTCTTTGGTTGATCTCTTCCCCCCACCCCCAACACACACACCCCTTTCCTCTGAGGTTTGTCAGATTTCTTATCTAAATATGAGAATAATAACACATAACTCACTGGATTATTACAAGAACTGAAAAGAGTCATGGTATAAAGTGCTTGGTATAATGCCCAAAACATAGCAAATAATATAAATGGTAGATATATATAAAATATATATGTTAGCCCTGGGCAGATAGCTCAGCTAGTTAGAGTGTCTTCCCAATATGCCACTGTTGTGGGTTTAATCCCCAGTCAGGGCACATACAAGAAGCAACCAATGAATGCATAAATAAGTTCAACATCAAATTGATGTCTCTCTCTCCCTTTCTCTCTCTCTCTAAAATAATAAATAAAAAAGTTTATTAAAAATATCAACATTATTGAAAATTTACCATGTAACAGATACTTTGCTTAGTTCCTACTTGCATTACCTACTTTAATCCTTACAGTATATCCCTATAAGGCAAGGACACTTATTAATTCCTTTTTAAAAGACAGACTGAGATTTGAACCCTAGAGCCCAGTTTTTTACTACTCTATTGTGCTACTCCTCAGCTGCATTGTAGTAAGTTGGTACACTGATGATATCCTGCAGATCTCTGAGGCTCTGTTAAGTTTTTTAATCATCTTCTTTTTGTTTGTCAGACTAGATAATCTCTATGGACCTATCTTCAAGTTTGCCAATTTTTAATTATGTTTGTTCAAATTTGCTGTTGACTCTCTGTAGTCAGTTTTTTTTTCCGACTCCTGAATTTCTATTTGATTTTTTCCTTATAATTTTTATCTCTTTACTTGTGATGGGCAGAATAATGCCCCCTCCTCGAAAAGATGTTCATGCCCTATTCCATGAAACCTGTAAATATGTTACCTTATATGGCAAAAGAGACTTTGCAGGTGTGATTAAGATAAGGATCGTAAGATAGGAAGAGTATCCTGGATTATCCAAGTGGCCCAATGTAGTCATAAGAGTCCTCATAAGGAGGAGGTAGGAGGGTCAAAGTCAGAAATGGAGATGTGACAATGGAAAGAAATGTTAGATGATATGGGACCATGAGCCAAAGTGTGTGGGTAGCCCTTAGAAGCTGGAAAAGCCAAGGAAACGGATTCTCCCCAACAGCCTCTAGAAGGAAAAAAGCCCTGTTGGCCAATTTTAGATTTCTGAATTCCAGAACTATAAGATAACAAGATTGTCTTGTTCTAAGACTCCAAAATATGTGGTAATTTGTTACAGAATCAATAGGAAACAAATACATTATTGATGTTCTCTATTAGGTTAGACATCATCCTTATCTTTAATTCTTTAGATATGTCTTTCTTTAATTCTGTGAACATATTTATAATAATATATCATTTAAAGTCTTTGCCAATTAAGTCTAACATCTGGTCTTTCTCAAAAATAGTTTCCATTGACTGCTTTTGTTTCTGTGTTGGGTAATACTTTTATGTTTCTTTGCACATCTCAATTTTTTGTTGACAAGTAGACATGTTAAATAACACAATGTGCCAACCCTAGAAATTATATTTTCTCCTTTCCCATTGTTGTTGTTTTTGCTGGTGTTTGTTTGTTTAGTGACATCCATGGACTAATTCTATAACGTTTATTTTCTTCATCATGCATAGCAACTGAAGTCTCTTTTTGGTTAGCTTAGTGGCCAGATAATGATTGAACAGAAATTTCCTTAAGTGCCTTTAACAATAAGTTTCTCATCCTTTTTTGAGAAGCTGGATGGGTGTGTGTGTGTATATGTTGAGATGTGTCTTCACTACTCTGGCAGTTTACAACTATACGTTAGCCTCTACTTCTTGCTTACACGGAGACTCAAGACCAGCCAGACGTGAGAGATTAGGATTTTGACAGGTCTTTCCTGGGTATGCACACCACCTGCCTATGTACATGAACTTCAAGATCCCCAGGAATATGTCAAAGTTTTTCATTCCACAGGTTTTCCTTTTAAGCTTTTTGGCTTACTTCTTGTTTGCCCTCAATTGATATTGTTGTCTCAGGTAGTTGCAATGTCGAACAATTACCACTGATTATTTTTGACAGGCCCCCTCAGGATAAGGCTTTCCTCACCGAGTGACCTCTGAGTCAAGTCAAATAAAGGTTAGTTCAGAGAATTCAATTATTCTGAGGAGCTGCCAGACAGGTTAAATAATGACAATGCTGTACGGATGGTACCCCAAACCTGAGCTGCCCTTTTCTGTGGTTGCAAGGCTATTGGTTTTCAAGACTAACATAGAACTGGAAAGAGAGAGATGGGAATAGGGTAAGTTAAAATGTCACAAAGCTCACTGTTCTTAATAAGATCTAGTTATTTTTCTTGAATAAACATTCCTTGTACTTTGCAAGTCTTTTATTAATTTCCAGACTTTTGAAAAAATTTTATGTTAACCATCTTTGTCAGTGTTCTTATTGCTTTATGGAGGAGCAAAAGTTTGTAGTTCCTTATGCTGCTATTCCAAAAGTGCTCCTCATGGCCTTGTTTCTGTAACAGCTTCTCCGCTCCCCACTCTTGATGTGAATTGAATCTGGGCCCTTTATTTTCATTGAGAGAAATACTTCATTATGTATATAAGACTGCATATGTTTAGGGATAACATAGTCCCCATCCAAGCCCATTTTTTTTCTACAAACAATGCTGTATGTGTTTGATCACCAAAGTGAAGTAATTTGAATGGGGTAGGGGGAGGAAACATACCAGGACCTGAAATTTAGTTCCCATTTAATTTATTTTGGTTAAGCTTTGTTGACTTTTTCCCTTGGTCTAATATAAAATTAAAAATCTCCCTGAAAGAGAGACCACACTTAAAATCTAATAGATTTATGGGGCTGATTCCTGAGCTGTGAGAAGATCCAAACTGGGACCCTAGATGAACCGACTGGTTGGAGGAACTTAAGAAAGCCTAAAGGATCCGAGACCAGTTTACTTAGTTCACAGATTTGCTTGAGTACACTCTTCAGTGTTGTTTGAGAGTATGGATCTACCAGAAAATGGCTTCTAGAGCCCCCTTTTTCTATCCTTTGTCCCCATTTCAGTTCAAGGCCTTACTATCTCTCTTTTGGTAAATTCAACTTAAATGTTAATTTAAATTGTCCTGGAGCACTACTTGTAGAAAACTCAAGGTCTAAGAGGACATTGAAAGTTCACCATTTACTTTTTATCATCCAGAAACCTGCCTTTTCTCCGAAATCCAGAGAGAACACTTATGATAACACCAGGTACTTGAGATTCTTTCACTGCAGATGAAACCCTGGGCTAGTACCTTTGGAGTTTCCTTCCTTCTCTGCCCTTTAACTCCTCCCCTCCCCCCCCCCACCTCCATCTAACAGCTCCATCAACACACCACTGCCATAGTGGTCGCATGAAGAGCAGTGTGCCAATGTTACAGTCTCCCGCTCTAGAACACTCAGTGACTCTGTCTCCTACACCCTGGGCTATATACTCATGCCTTTCATGATTTGACTTCACCATATTCTTCTAGCCATGTTGTTATTCTTATCTTGTAGACACAATTCCCAGCCACACCAGTCTACTTGCAGAATGCCATTATCCCTTTTCTCCGCCTATCTAATTAATAGTATCCTTCAAGGCTCTCCTCTTTTAGACCACCCACACTCAGAGGGATCTCAGTTGCCTTCAAATCGCCTTGTACTTTTTAGCAACATATTTTTTCTTTGCAATTATATGTATCAATTCTAATTGGCAATTAATTCAAGTATTGATTGCACGGTTTTTAACTAATAAAGTTTTAAATGTTTTATTATCCAAGTTAATTGAGTCTGAGACATTGTCTTATATTTAACCACATCCATTACAGAACCATGCACATGGAGGAGGCTTAATAAGTGTTTGACAAATTAACAGATGAGATAATATTTTGGCTACATATTAACAGCAGGAAGGCCCTTGTGGAAACTGCCACTGCTACACTGTTAAACTCCAGGTCTAGGCCAAGTCCCCAGACTAAATCACCACTTCCTTATGAATACCTTGGCTCTGTGGACCAAACAGCCACGACAGACTCCAATCTCTCTCCTATCACTTTCCCCTCACTCTCTCTGTTCCAGGCACACTTACCTCCTCACCTATTCATTAAACATACTTAACTGTTCCTAGAACCTGCTTCTGGGATGTCGTTATTCCTTTTGCCTGGAATATTCTTCCACTGATATTCATATGGATCCGGCCCTCGCTTACCTCAAGTGTTTGATCAAATATCACCTTTCCCATGGAACCTTCCCTGACTGTCCTATTTTAAATTGTAAACCTTGCCCTGGCTGGTTTGGCTCAGCAGTTAAAGTGTCGGCCCACGGACCAAAGAGTCATGGGTTTGATTCCAGTCAAGGGCACATACCTTGGTTGCAGTTCGGTCCCCGGCTTTGGTTAGGGTCATATGGGAGGCAACCAATCGATGTCTCTCTCTCTCCCTCTCTCTCACTGTCCCCCTCACACTCTATCTGAAGGTAAATGGAAACATATTCTCAGGTGGGGATTTAAAAATAAATAATTTAATTAATTAATTAATTAATTAAATGGTAAGCATTTGTTCTCCTCTTATTAGTATTTCCAATCCTTTTATCTTGCTCTATTTTTTCCTTTTGCTCTTATTGCCTTATAAAATATATAATTTATTGTCTTCTTTCCCCATTAGAATGTAAACACTAGTACTACAAACATTTTTTTAAATCCTCACCCTCTGATATATTTTTATTGATTTTAAGAAGAGAGGAAGGGAGAAAGAGAAACATTGATGTGAAAGAAGAATATTAATCAGTTGACCCCTATTCATACTCCAACTGGGGTGACCAGGGATGGAAAACGCAACCTAGGCATGTGCCCTGACCGAGAATTGAACCTGCAACCTTTTGGTGTACAGGACAATGCTTCAACCAACTGAGCCACCTGACCAGGACAGCACAAACATTTCTAACTGTTTTGTTTACTTATATATTCTCCATGATTAAAACAGTATCTGGCACATAGTAGGAGCTCAGTAAACTTTTGCTAAGTGAAGAATTATTTGAATGATGGCTCTGTGTCAACTTGACTTGGCCAAAGGGTACCCAGACCTTTGGTGAAATATGATTTTGGGTGTGTCTGTGAGGGTGTTTCTGGATGGGGTTAACATTGGAGTTGGTAGACTGAATAAAACAGATTGCCCTCCTTAATGTGGGTGACCCTATCCGATCAGTTGAAGGCCTGAATAGAACAAAAAAACCAATCCTCCCATGATCCTCCTGCCTGACTTACTCCAAGCTGGAAAATCTGTTTCTCCTGCCTTTACACTGAAACTAAAACATCAGCTCTTCTCGAGTGTCAAGCCTACGGGCCTTGTACTCAACCTGCCCCTTTGGTCTCCTGGTTCTCCAGCTTGCCAGCTGTAGATTGGGACTTACCAACCTCCATTCTCTGCAGGTTTGACCTTGCTCAGCTTCTCTGCTTTTCTCTTATTCTGCCATGTCAATTTTTGCTCCAGATCAATCAAAGAACAGCAACAAAATCCCTGACGACCCAGAGCATGGGCCTTCTTTCATAAACAACTCCAACTCTACTTAAAACAAAATGTCTAATATACACCAAGACTTATTAGGCATGACTTTCAAAGTTTACAACCCAATAAGGAAGGCATTGGCATCTCTGATGGGCAGATAAAGAGACAAAGCTCAGAAAACTTAGGTGATAAGCTCAACATCATCACCAAGGAGCTCTGCCTCTTACTGTTTATAGGACCTTAACTAAGTTACTTGTTAAGAGCTGAATATTTATGTCCTTCACAATTCACTTGTTGAAATCCTAACCCCCAAGGTGATAGTATTGGGAGGGAAGACCTTTGGGAGGTGCTTGATTGTAAAGGTGGAAAACTCATGAATGGAATTAAAGCCTTCATAAAAGAAACCCCAGAGTGTTCCATGTGAGGACAAAGCAGAAGATGACCTTCTATGAACCAGGAAGCAGGTTATCACTACACATCAAGTCTGCAGGTGACTTGATCTTGGATATCCCAGCCACCAGGACTGTGAGAAATAAATTTTTTTAAGCCATCCAGACTATGGTATTTTGTTATAGCAGCCCAAATGAACTAAGATATTAGTTTTTTGTCTCAAATTCCTCATCTGTGAAGTGGGGACAATGAGATTATAGCACTGATTTTAATGAGGTTGTGAAAATTAAATGAGTTACTGTATTATTAAAGGGCATATTATATGTAGAGTGGTGGAAACAGTGCCTGGAACATAACAAGCCCCTGAATTTAGCTTTTACTATTTCCTATCTCAGAGCTTCAGTTTCTTGGACCATATAACTGGGAGGTTGAACTAGATGAATTCTGGTTGTCCCTACCATCTCCATCTTGAAACACTAGGAGTCAGTCTCCATTTGTATCTTGAGATATCTCTCATGGAACTGGGTGGTGGGTAGAGCATGGCTTCAGTTGTTATGTGGCTCCATTTCCCCAGAAAACTACCTCCACCTTTCGGAGCCCTCTGCTCTCATTTGATTCTCTTTCCAAGGTGCTGACTCTCTTCATTGATTGAACTGGCTGCCAAAGCTCAGTCTTTCCCTAGGACTGGATGTCCTAGTGGGAGGCATCCAGGTACCTTTGTTCTCTTGGACTATAAGCCCCCTTTTCTCTATTTACCAGAAAGTGTTTTAATATAAAGTATAATGTTTGTTGTTTATGCTTTCATTGATGCATGTGCTTATTCCAAGATGATGCTCCCTTTACTTAACTGTCAAAAACCATGATTTTACAGGAGGTTATTTTGGACTGTGCCCACTTAAAGGAACAGGAAAGCTACTTGCTATAATTACCTTCAAATTCAGAAGAAAATTCTACCTGCACCCTTATGAGAAGCTGAGAGCAATGAGTGCCTGTCAGCCTTTATTTATCTCCACCTGGCTTTGAATGGGCTCTTTAGAAATTGTATTGGTTTATGCTCAGAACCAGTAAAGAGACATTTTAAAAAGGAACAAAATTGTTCCTTCTGGGCTTCCTATTTTTCTCTTGCTGTTTTTTGTTTTTTGTGGGTTTTTTTTTAAGAAAATGCAATATAGTTCTGGCTCTGGAGATATACACATGTACGCCCTTTGTTCAACATTTTTGCCTTTGTCACCTGCCTTGAAATGGCCCTTGAAGGGTTTTGATAAATCAGTTGCAAAGGTGTCTGATTTCATTGTAAGAACTGTGTCTTTCTGAAAGGCTCTTTGTAAGCTACATAGAGAAATTCAGCTCAGTGAGTCTTAGGAGAATCCTAAAATTGGCTAGACTATATCAGAAAGAGAGAGGGAATTATTTTTCTCACCTATCTTTGCTTTGGAAAGACAGTGAGGACATTTCAGAGGACGTGAACCAAGTAATGAAAGAAAAATAATTTGCCTGAGAGACTCTTCTGCACCTGCCTCTTTTTTATTAATATACTGTCAAACTAAGACTTTTTTTTTTTAATTAAACTTTCTTTTTTTCTTTATTGATTTTTAGAGAGAGGAAGGAAGAGGGAGAGAAAGATAGAAACATCGATGAGAGGGCACCAGATCATTCGAAACAACCTACACATCATGAGTATACAGCAGAAATTCATAGAGCGTTAACCAGGTGACTGGATTATATCAAATTATCTATATGCTCAAAAATCGACCAATCCTGGGGCCTGTGATTTTCCAGTTGATGAGTCCATGAGGATAAGACCAGCCAAATAAATGGGGATGGAATTTTCCCCTAAAGGAAAGTGATACAAATTGTGCTGAGAAGATAGTTACTTTGGGCCAGGGAATTTTGCAGCCCATGGGACAGGGAGAAGGAGGGACGTTCCTTTCCTAAAGGCCAGGCTTCCGTAGTGGGAGGGAGCTTGGCTGCCTAGAACCAGGCCAGAGCACAGCCCAGCCTCCCTCTGAGGAAGTGGAGCAGCAGCAGTAGGACCTCTAGTCTCCAGGCTGTTTTCCATCTGAGCTCCAGCCCCAAGCAGCGGGCCTGTTCATCTTTGATGCTCTGGTGGAGGCTACTGATGTACCCAGTGGGCTGCACCTGGAAATCGCCCACGCCCTAGCAGATCGAGTTTATCCAGGAAGGAGTCCTCTCCTGAAGACCATGTAGCTTGATGTAGTTGACTTTGTGGTCAATATTACAACCAGCATTCTGTATAAATTCATTGTTGTTACTTTCATTTACCTCAGAATGACCCAGCTAGGAAGATTAGAAACCATATATTACACAGCAGAATAAAAATGTACATATATTTTATTTTCAATGGCTCCAAGGAACAAATTCCCATAGACCTTTATAAAACATAGCACCAAAAGATATAAACAGCATTCCCTTCTCTGGCTGTGTGAAAACCCATTCATTAATTCATCAGAAATTAGCACAGTAGTAATGGAGTGAAGGTACAAAATGGTTACACAAACATGTATATCAGGTTATAATTCCAAGAATAAATTAATGTTTAATGAATCTTAATTTTTAATAGTAAATGATTCTAAGGAAAGAAGAAACAGACATGATCTAGCCCTTGAGTTTAGCAAAGCCATAAAAACCATTAGAACACAATGAATAAGAAGTTATAAAAATGAGAACAATAGATGTACTATACAGCTTTCACTTCAGTAACTGTGGTGGGAACTGTAAAGTCGGGAGAACATCCCGGGAAATGATATCCCCCAGAGGATGCCAGGCTCCTCTGTACATCTGCCCACACTACATTTCTTCAAGACGCCAGAGGACTGAGATCAGGAGTCATAACAAAACATTTATACGAGTTCTTAAGAACATTTAAAGCTCCTTTCTAAGAAAAAGCTACAGTCCTTGTCCAGGAAGTCCATGACAAAGTGGGCTGTGTTCCGGACGAGACAACAGGTTCACATCTTAACCCTGCACCCCCGCCGGCCAGCTCAGCCTCTCTCATGACTCTGCCTGTAGAAGGTACGTTTGACTGATGGGCTTCAGTATCGGCATTTCCTGAGATTTGCACTTTCCCCAAATGACTGCCACTCAATACCTGCCAAAGGCTTGCTTAAAGCAGCTGTAATTTGTGAAAAAGGGTCTGAATGGACATGTTAAGAAATGCCTTCTTTATTCCTGGTTTGCTAAGTAAAGTCCCTGTCATAGAGCAAAGTACCTGAAACACAATACCTCGGCTTCTCACAAAAGTGCCTTTGTGGATTTATTACCACTCTTAACTTTTACAGACAGCTGGCCCCAGAAACATCTATGTTGAACTGCATTCCTATCCTCGTTCCTGCAAAATTTTACTCAGATATACTGTCCATCGATACCCAGTGTCTCATCTCCAGGATAAATTTCTTCCAGTGAAATTCAAAGATAAAGTTTGTCTTTTGTAGAGTGAATCTGATGTTTTTCTTATGAGCAGATAATAAACATCACTGCCAACCACCATTTCACTTCTTGTCTGTTTCCAGGAAATTCGAGGGCAGGATTCAGTCATTGAATTCACCTATGGGACAGTCATATCCTCCTGAGGGACAGAGATCTGTACCCTCTCCCTTTATTGCTCTGGTGTGTCCAGTGCTTAATTTTTGAAGCTTTCCTAAAGCTTTTATAATAGATGGGAGATAAACCTAAACCAATGCAGATCTAACTTGTGATCCTTTCTACATTAATTAAAACCCCTATCAAGGTCCGCATCGGAGTAATATCTCCCTGAGTGCTTACTCAAATGCAATCCAGCAATGGGAAATGAGGAAAAAGTAATCTATGTTTTTACTTTCTTGGAGATACAGCCAGTAAGAACATTTGTCTAAGCATCAATAATAATTAGATCTTAATTGTAAGGATAAGTTCCAAGTAACATTTCTCTTCCCAAGAAGCAGTGTTGGGCAATTTGAGCCTCAGATTCGTTTTGTCATTCGCCACAGAGTCGAGCTGAAGTAGATGCTAGAGTTCAAAATGATGAGCTGGAGATATAGATCCTGAATTTGCATCCGACCGTTGGAGGCTCTGCTCAGTTCATTAAAACCAAACCTATGAACTAGGAACATTGTGTGGTTGCTGCTATATTGGTAGTGCATGTAACTCTTTGTGTATTCCACAAATATACAATAATAATTTAATAAATAAAGCTGGTCTACTCATGTGACTCTGGTATGATTTCAAATCCTTCGCCAGCCTCTCTCGGTACTTCAAATAAAACATAAACGCCCGCCCTGGCCAGTTTGCTCAGTGGTTAGAGCATCGACCTGCAGTTCAGAGAGACCCAGGTTCGGTTCCCGCTAAGGGCATGTACCTCAGTTGCAGTTTGTCCCCGGCCCTGGTTGGTCATGTGGGTGGCAGTCACTCGATGTGTCCCTTGCACGTCAATGTTTCTCTTCCTCTTTCTCTTCCTCTCTCTCCCTCCCACTCTGTCTGAACAAAAAATGAAAAAATGTCCTCGGGTGAGGATAAAAAAACAACATAAATGCCCTATGGATGCTCCTGACCAACCCCTGGCAGGCCGAGTCAGCACCGTATATGGCCTGTAAGTCTGGCGTGATCAAGCCCCTGCCTAGCTCTCCAGCCTCATTTCTCCTATCCTCTGACTCACTTTGCTCCATTCATGCTGAAGTCCTTTTTATTCCTTTGGCCTCATAATCTCTTTCCCATCACAGGCTTTTACCTGCTTGCTGTTCCCCCTACCTTCCCTTTTTCTCATGTCTGGCTCTTCCGATCTCAGTTAAAACAACATTACTTCTTTTAGAAGATGCCCAGATCATTGTCTGTTACCGTACTTGCTCATTTCCTCCCCAGCACTCATCACTTTGGCTCCTGTTTATCATTCCTTAACCTGCAGCACGCAGCAGGCGCCGTGAAGGCAGCACCTTACCCATAGCTGCGTCCTTGCACTTAGCAAACTGCCTTGCTCTTCTTCTTAGGTTAATTTGCGAATTGATACTATTGGACCTTCCCCGTTCTCAAGTGATGGAACCATCCACAAATCCAAAAAGATGACATGGTAGAACTAGAACACCCTTGAGAAGTTCTCTGGTCCCTCCAATCAGAGAGAGCAGAATTTGGGCATCGAGAAGTGAGCTGCCTTACCCAGAGCACACAATGGTCAGGCCGGACCAGTCCAGGGCTGCGGTTACCTTTCAGTACATGATCATTTTCTTCGCTACATGTCACCACTGGTTTTCCAACAGGTGAAACTGGCCCCCTGAGAGTGTCCTGGTTTGCCACTGACATTCTCTGGGTTCAGCCCTGAAAGTCCCAAGTCCCATAAAACCCCTCAGTCCTGGGCAAATTGGATGGTTTGTCACCCTAAATGGGTCAGTGTTCATGTTGTGACCTTATCCCCACTGTGTGTGTTGATACATCCTCCCTCTCCACAGTATGTGTGTTACTACAGTTAACAAGGAGCATGGGCAGAACACGCTCAGATTGACTGAAATGGATATTTTCTCAGAAGATATAACTAGCGCCACTGATCATCGACAGATCAACAAATCTGATGGTTGCAGACACGCTTTGAATTCAGCAACATTCCCTTTCTTATCAGGAATCTAGAGTCCAAGGATCCAATCTCCTGGGACAGATGTGTCTTAAGTTGCCCAGGCTGCCATAACAAAATGCCACAGGCTGCGACCTTAACGACAGAAATGTATTTTCTTCCCGTACTGGAGGCTGACAGCCCAAGATCAGGGCAGCAGCATGGCTGGTTCTGCTGAGGACTCTTCCTGTCTTGAAGACAGACACCTTTCCACTGTGTTCACACGGCCTTTCCATGACGTATGTGCATGGAGGGAGCGATCTCTCTCTTTCTCTCTCTCTCTTTCTTAAATATGTTTTTATTGATTATTGATTTTTTTAGAGAGAGAGGAAGGGAGAGAGAGAGATAGATTTATCAATGTGAGAGAAAAACATTGATCGGCTGCCTCCAGCACGTCCCCTACTGGGGATCGAGCCGGCAACCTGTGCATGTGCCCTGACCGGAATTGAACTGGGACCTCAGTCCATGGGGCGATGCTCAATCCACTGAGCCACACTGGCCAGGCTCTTTTTCTCTTTTTAAAAGGCCACCAATCTTATCAAATTAATACCCTACCCTTATGACCTCTTTTAACCTTCCATACCTTTTAAAGACCCTATCTCCAAGTATAATCGCGTGAGGGTATGGCTTCAACATAAGAATTTGGGCGTCAGGAAGACACATTCAGCCCCTAGCAAAATGCTACCATATTTTTAAGTGGTGACCACATCAAGTGCCTTGAGGGAAATGAGGCCCTGGGTGCCCACCCAGCCACAGCAGAATGTTTCCACCCCTTCTACGTCCTCCTAAATGAACATACTTTAGAAAAGTGCATCTCAAAATTTCACAGGCTAGACAACCTCACCTGGGGATCTTGTTGAAATGCAGATTCTAATTAGGTGTGTGGGGCTGCATTTCAATGAGCTCCCCGTGGGTCTGAGACCACCCTTAGAGTATCAAGGCTTCAAAAACTACTAACAAAGGGCCTCAGAAACTACCCCCCCCCCCAGTGTGGTTACTATAGATCTCTCTTTGCTATAAGGGCAAGTCGCTGGTGTTACAGCTCACTCCCGTTTCTTCCTGAGATAAACTTCCCCAGCAAACTCGGCTTCCCCTCCCCAGAGAGTGCCCTGACTGTCCTCCCTCCCCACACCTTCCCGCCCCCATTCTCCAAGGAAGAGCAAGTTTCTGGACTTGGCTCGTGATTTGCAGGACTTGGACAGGTCTCCCAGGGAAAAGATGAAGCAGTTAATCCCAAGCAGATCTCGAACTGCCGCTCAGACCCCAGGAGGACCCGAGAGCAATGCCAATAGCAGAATGCCAGTTTGCTTCTTAAAGCTGTTTTGCCCAAAAGCAATCACACAGTAGCTCTCGGGATCCACGCTGCAATGGCTACCTGAGCACTTTGGGTTTATCTGGATACATTTTTAGCATCTTCAATACAACAATATACTCAAAATTATACTGACACAGGATTCTTGGGTCCTGACAGTTCAAGGATTTTAAGATAAAGGAGATGCTCCCAGATTAGACTACTTTAATAACTTTCTATGCAACATGGTTTGGAGAAAGAAACATATCCCAAAAAATAAATAACAAAGTAGTACGCTGACCTGCTTCCATATACGGTATTGAAACTTTTCTGAAAATCACAGCTCTAAAGAGGAAACAGAATGTTCAGCCATGACTCCAGCCTGCAAACACGGCAAATCTGAAAACCTGGGAAAGTTTCTCTTCGGTGTCATCATCAGGTCCTCTCCTACGACCCCGCAGTCCTCCTTTCTGCACACTCAGGACCTCACTGCCATCACCCCCACTCTCTCAAGAAAATCATTTATATGGGTTGAAGTCGTTGCTATTTTCCCTCCCAGTGAGGGGACGTGTTTAAGCTTCATCTCTGGCTGTGCGAAGGCCCTGGCCGCCTGGAAACGCACTGCAGAGACGAGGTGGCTCCGGGACGTGGCCCCTCGTGCCGCCTGGGAACGGGCGATAGGCTCGGACTCACGGGGCGCATGGCGCAGGGGCCCTGCGTTGTATTCCAGGGCTGCCAGGACAAACACCACTGACCAGGTGGCTCCAACCACAGAAATCTGTTGTCTCACAGCTCCGGAGGCTGCAAGTCCAAGATCCAGGTGTGGGCAGGTGTGATTTCTTCGCTGAGGCCTCCCTCCTTGGCCTGCAGGTGGCCGCCTTCTTGCTGTGTCTTCCCATAGACTTTCCGCTTGTGCACAGCCCCAGGGACTCTTGTCTTCTTCTAAGGGCACTTGTCATATTAGATTAAGGCCCCACCCCTAGGTCCTCATTTAACCTAATTACTTCCTTAAAGGCCCTATCTCCAAATACCATCCCACTGAGGTTAGGGCTCCAACGTGTGAATTTCTGGAAACACAACTCAGCCTGTAATAAGCCCTCATTGCTCAAATGCCTTGACAATGTTTCCTTTTGGGAAATCCATCAGCCTTATGCCTAACATGTCCCATACTTTTTAACTAATCCCCGAGTTGCCTCACTGTCTCCCTGTTCACTGTCCCCCTGTTCATTGTCCCCCGTTTTTGTTTTTGTTTTTTTTCCCTTCAGCTCTCACACTCTGGTTTAAACAATTTCTTCAATCAAATTTCTTGTGGCGGAAAATCCAAACGTGGTTCCTGTTTCCCAGCTGATGCGATCATCACCGCACCTACTTCACATTGTACGAATCAAACGAGAGAAAGAGCTCAGCACCTAAGTGCTCAAAACATAGCAAATGCTAAAAGAAATGGCAGAGATTCAGGAAATTTGCCATTTTGAAGAGTAATTTTAAAGATAGTGAACTTCAATTGTAATATATTACTCAAAAATAGAACCATTAAATATGCTTCTAAATATAATTCCACAATAATTCAAACCACCACTGAACCCAGCTATACAGTTCTGACCTTGGTCTCTTCTGGAAATAGAGGATGTTGTAGAAAGAGCCCTAGACTGGGAATCCAGAGGCGTTGCTTCCCGCCAGCCGGCTGTGTGGTCTTGAGTGTCTCTCTTTCCTCCAGGGGCTTCAGCTTTTGCAAATGTAAACTGAGGCGGTTAAACAAGGTCATTTCTGAATCCCTGAAACTGTAACTTTTTAATGTTTTGTAACTCGCTTAACATCATTCATCTTTTCAGGAGGGTGAGAAGTGGAATAGCCTTTTTTTTTTCTAAATATAAAATGGAAATGACTCTGGGGTTTCACATCTTTAGCCTGGTAAGAAATCCAGTTTCCCCCGGGGTTCCACTCTCCTAATATTTCTAAGGACAACACCCGTTCCTAGCAGGGTTGCATAAACTGGTTTTATGTAATCCAGAACAGAATGTGTGAACAATCGTTGACAGAGAAATGAGGGATGGGTTTGTAAAGATGTCAGCCCAGGGACTGTGGAACAGGTGCATGTGAGATCCGTATCCGGTGTCTCCCTCCGAGGGGAGGGCTCAGCCTGCTGGACCCAGTGACGTGAGTGGGGAAGAGCAGGAGGTATGTCTGAAAAGGCGATAGAGAATATTAATTCAGAGTTCTGAAGACAGGCGAAACGAAATTGAAATCTTGGCTTTGTCCCTTAATAAAAAACGAAACTTTGGGTTAGTAATCCTCCGAACCTCAGTTCCCTCATCAGTGAAAGGTGTCTAATGCTTTGCTGCCCAGCTGGGTGTGATGACGCCCACCCTCCGGACAGACACTTGGCAACATCTGAAGATGTTTTTATGGTCGGAACTGAAGGAGAGGGAGGCAGCTGGCATCTGTGGGTAGAGGCTGGGATGCTGCTAACATCCTACAATACACAAGAGAAAAACAGATCTCAAATGAACACCTCGCTTTATACCCGAAGGAACCAGGAAAATAAGAACAAACGAACCCCAAAATTAGCAGAAGGAAGGAAATAACAAAGATCAGAGCAGAAATAAATAAAATAGAGACCAGAGAAACAATCAATGAAACTAAGAGCTGGGCTTTTAAAAAGACAACATTGAGAAATCATTGGCTAGACTAAGAAAAAAACAGAGAAGACTCTGATTAATAAAATCACAAACTAAAGAGGAAACATTACACCAGAAGTACAATGGATCATAAGAGACTCCTACTATGAACAATTACACACCAAAAAACCAGATAACCTAGAAGAAAAAGATAAATCTTAAAAACACATAACCTACCAAGACTGACTCATGAAGAAATAGAAAATCTGAACAGAATAATGATGAGTAAGGAGATTGAATCAGTAATTATAAACCTCCGACCAAAGAAAATCCGAGGGCCAGGTGGTTTCATGGAATTTTACCAAACACTGAAAGAAGAATTAATGCCAATCCTTTATAAACAATGCCCAAAATAAATACCCCTAAACTCGTTTTATAAAGCCAGCCTGATGCTGACACCAAAACCAAACAAGAATACAAGAAAAGAAAATTACAGGTCAATACCCCTGATGAACATATATTCATACTTCATATGAAACCGACAAACTCTTTTCCAAAGCTATGTGGAAGAGATCCCGTTGCTACTCATCCTCTCCGACACTTGGTGTTGTCAATCCTTCTAATTTTAATTATTCTGAAGTGTGTGTGGCATGTCTCTTCCTGTCGAGGAGAAAACCTTTTCCAGATGGCTCCTAGTAAACAATGTATTGGCCATGGCTGGGTCTCATGCCCATGTCTTAGCTGCAAAGGCGGGTCTCATGCCCAGACCTTATTAAGGCCTGACACTTTTGGCCTATAGAGTGGGAGAATCTTCTGTAGCAAAAAAAAAAAAAAAAAGGAAGGGGAGCAAAGGGGATGAAGTGAGTGTTAATTGTACCACTGATAATGTTTCCCTGGTTCACTGGTTTACATCCTGCAAGCTGATGGAGGCACTGATAAGGACTAGATGACTCACTTCATCTGAAAGAGGAGGAGGAAAAGTCAAGACCCCAGTTTTGAGCTTGTTACTTGGAGACAGGTGAGAAAGGTGTGGAGCCGGGTTGGGTTTGCACTGTTTGCAGAACCTCACTCCTTTGACCCGGTACCCTTCCAGTGGTTCCGAGATTTTAAAGCATGATTCAGTCATCCGGGTCTTTCAAGGGCTTTGCAAGTTGTCGGGAGTGGACAAAATTACCCCTGCCCTGGGGCACCTGGAGAGAACGTGCGATCACAGTGTTGGTTTAAACGAGCTGTAGCAAGAATCCGTGTCCCTCCACACACCCTCTGTGTCCTCATGAACACTCACAGCCTCTTTCCTGCCCTTTGGATGAAAACCCAGGAAAAGGCAGGGAGAGACTCCTTCAAAATCTCTGGTGTGTTGCCGAGGTTTAGCACACAGATTTTTAGACAAAGACTGTGTCCACTTGGCTAATGCATTTCCAGTCTTTCCTCGCAGGGTGTTTCAAACAACAGTGACAATACAATGATAAAAAGCAGTTGTTACCGCCCGTGTCACAACAGTAAAATATGGGTGGAATAGAAAACGGTCTCTATTAACCAGAGTTTGATCTCCATTTTTATTTATGCAGATAAAAAGACTATTTGAATTAGTAATTATGTTTTTGGCATTTCTCAGGGCTTCAAATTACTTACTGGAAACAGCTTGCTGAATTCAAATACTGGATTCTAAATTCCTTATTCATGTACAAGCCATTGCTCAACACGGATAATGGACATGTTGCACCAGTAAGTAACAACTTGGAATGGAAAGTAGATCATTGGAATTCACAGAGGACTTTTAGGATTTTGGTAACAGCTTCTTAAGAAAACTTGAGTGAACTTCCTATGTATCGGAGATGAACTTGGACGTTTTTTGTTTATTTCTTTTTTCTTCTTCACTTCTGTTCTTGTGAAACTCTTTATTTCTGGGAAAAATCTAGCATTTTTTTTTTCTTAAGTCTTGCCAAGGTATACTTGCTTTATTTAATTTACCACAGTGTGCTTCAGTTCAGTTTTGAAGTTTTATTAGGCATACTACCAAGTATAGCTCTGTGTACCTGTGAGTCCTTGTGTATGTGTGTATGTGTGAGAGACAGAGAAGAGAGACAGAGGAGAGAGAGAAAGAGAGACAGAGAGAGACAGAGAGATTCAAAATTGCCTTAAGAAGATACTTAATATCCAGCCAGTAATAACGTATGCAAGCCACTTTCTTAATAGCAAAATAGATAATTTTGAGTATAAATACAGCACTTGGGCTTCCTTCTTGCAAATTCCCTAGAGGACGTGTGTTCTCAGGGCCCAGAGGGAGATTTTTGCCACACCACTCAAAATGTTCTCTACATTACAGGCTGACTCCAAGAAGGAAGAGAATCACTCCTCAAACAACCCTCTACCTACCTTTTACTTATGATCACGGCAGCTTGGACTCATGACTGTCCTACTGAGAAAATCTACTCTGAGGAGCGTGTGTGTGTGTGTGTGTGCACGCATGTCTGTGTGTGTCCGTCCATCCTCTGCCATTACAACTGTCTTCAAATTCCTGGAACAGGGTGGGAAGAGGCTTCTTAACCATACGATCAGCTCTAGGCAAACTATTAATGTTGTTGCATTTTTACTTTTGTCCCTTCCTTCTTCCCCTCCTTTCCCCAGTGTTCTGATCACACTCTTCCCTACATCATCACCGTGCCTCCGTTCCTTCATCACTAGTGGCTGGGCAGGGATCCCATCAAGCACCATGTGCTGCCTTAGGGCCGTCTGGTTGACTCAGAGCAACGATACTCCACCTTTTCCCCACACAACACGCATGATGGATGCCACTCACTTTATTAGACACATTCTCCTGAGAGTGTGAAGGATTATGGATCATTCTCAGCCCACTAGCTAGCTGTAACTTCACCCCTTTGTCTCACAGACATAAAAGAAAATCTAAATGCTATTGCGGGGAGAATGTTGAATCTGCTATAACTTACAAAATAAAATAATTTGCAAGTTTCATTTCTTTCAATGTGACTAGAGATGAATTGCTTCTGGCCCGCCTGACCACTGTAAGTCTTTGTGTTGGCCATTCTCCATTTGCCTTTGCAGATCCTTTCTCTATCTTTTCCCTGCCTGTTTGGTGCCCTGGGTGGGTACTCTTTTGACCTGCTTCACCTGGGTTGCTTTGCCCTCCAGCCCCTGGAGAGGCCATCAGGATACTGGAGGGCAGGAGGAAAGGGAGGTTAGTGTGTGTGTTACCTTCTCTGTCTCTGCTGTGCTGGACTCCTCTTCCCAAGACCACCCAGCCCTTTCTTCGTATCTGCAGATGGGGCTGCTGCTATGGTTGTTTCAGGGATCCCAAAATAGCTCCTGCCTGTCCCAGGGCGGCACGGAGGAGGGAGATGGAGATGTCCCTGTTGCTCACACAGGGCCACTTAACCAGCCCTTGCTGGTTCCCCTTAATTTTGTTCACACCTTTGTAATAGTTCGCGATTGACTGTGCCACCATGCCATCTCTTTTCTGCCAGAACCCTGACTAATTTCACAGTTGAGAACCAAATGCTTAGTGTGTTACCCCTCCCAAGAGTGGGGGTGCTTCCTAGGACACTCTTGTTGACAGCGGAAGACTGAAAACCCCTCCTGCCCCAAAGAACCAGCTCTCAGAGCGCGGGCGCGTACACTTCTGGTAACTGAGAGCGAGCGATGTGGGTGCAAGACATACATTCAGCAGTGGCCCTGCCTGTGTGGCCTTCTCCTTCATGAACTCTTAGGACATGTTTCTCTTTCTGTGCCTTCTCTTTTTACCAGGAGACTCTCCTTCAATCTATTTTCCAAATATCAAATTTACTGCCCAAAATTCAAAAGACCTTTCTTAACCCCTGTTTTCCCTCCTTAATCCACTCTCCAAGAGTTAACAGAATCCTCCAGAAAACACATACATACCCCATGACAATGAACACGTTTGCATTCTAACAATATAGCTATCACTGCTTGCCAAACATCAGACAATGATTATTTTGATGATCTGATTGTGTGTCTTGTCTAAACGGACATTATGACAAGTAGTTAAAAGTGTGCTGTTACTTTGGAGTCAAATGGCGTGGTTGGAGGCTTAGATCTACCAGTAGCCCACTGTATAAGTATACATACATAACTTTCAGGAAACTGAGGATAACAATATTCTCACAGGATAGTTTCAAAAATTCAATGGCTATTTGTCCTGCCTTTTAAGCACAGTGCCTGTCACATAGACTAATAAATAAATATTAGCTAAAATAAACATAAAGAACAGATTGTGTTGTTTGCATGATACTGCTTTTTTTTTTTTTTTTTTCTTTAAGTCCTCACCTGAGGACATGCTTATTGATTTGAGGGAGAGGGAGACAGAGAGAGAGAGAGAGAGAGAGAGAGAGAGAGAGAGAGAGAGAGAGAAACATCCATCAGTTGCCTTCCTATGGATTAAACCCATAACCTATGTATGTGCTGTGACTGGGAATTGAACCCACAACCTTTCAGTGCACAGGACGATGCTCCAACCAACTGAGCCACAGTGGCCAGGGTGAAGCTCCTTGGAGATAACAGTCTGTCTGTCTATCTTTGTGTTCTCCTCAGTAGAAGGTCACTGTATGTAATGGGTAAAGAGATGATGGGTCATGAGACGATGATGACAGGTAGATGATGGACGACTGATAGATGGGCGGGACGGCACTCAAATAAAATTTTCTTTAGGCTTTGTAGACCTTACCTGGCAAAGATCACATTTTAAAAATTTCCAGCCGGTACTTTGGGTCCCTAGACGTACTTTTTCTTTCTTCTTAATTCATTCGAATCAGGTTTGCGTGTTCTTGTGTTACAAGTTATCTTTTTCATTTGTTCTTAGTACAGCATTTCAGTCCCGTCCCCCCCCCCCCCCCCCGCCCCCATGTTACCCTGTCCTCATTCCAGCTTTTGGGAGCTTCACACAGGTATTCTTTTGACCTTGTGGATTTTTTTGGTGTTTCTTTAAAAACAAGGGATGCAGTTCCTGCCAAAGCTAACAGCAGGGGATGGAGGAGACCATAGTTGACTAAATATTTCCACAACAAAAGTTGGGAAATTTAACCTTGAGGGTATTGGTATTTCTAACCATTCTGTATGGAGCAAAAATTAGACCGAGTTCGTCCATCAATTATGAAACAGTCAAAAGAGAATTTGGACATTTATCTTTTTGCCAAACAGCAAAACAAATGGGAAAGTATGAGAAATACCACACAAAAGCCCAGATTAATTATTTCTACATCTGTTACTCTCTCCCTCTTAATCAGCCAGGAATTACTTAATCAACTCAATAGTTTTTTACTACCTACTATGTGGTAGACACTCTGTATGTCCATTAAGAGAATTCCTTCAAAATGAAATTTAGTTTGATAGTAATGACCCGTGTGATGCATTTGCATTATTTGGCAAAAGTAGATTCTATTTCTTACCATATGGTCTCCTCTGTGGTTGAATGCACCAGCCGCAATGGCTTCTGCTTTTCCAAAGCATGGATTTTTCCAGCCGCTTTTCATCCTGGCTGCAACGATAGCAGTTCTGTGGCCGAGCAAATTCCTTTGTCTGTGAATCTCTTCCCTCCCCTGAGAAATGGGTTTAACAGTGCTTCCCTCCCCGTGCAGAGTTGAGAAATGAATGCAATAATGCAAATGTCCAGTAAGTGTCAATTTCCCATCACTTTGTATTCTCCTGCATCTTCCAAGGCCTCTAAGACACACTGCAACAAAAGCAATTGCCACATAGCTTGGCTTTTGCTTATTTAATGACCACAAGGGCAGAAATTGGACCTGACTCTTTTTGTGAATCTTCCATCCTTTGGAAAGAAATAACTTGGGCTTGGACATAAGATTATTTAAACTTAGCTTTAGACAGCAGGAAGAAAATTCTGGACTCTGGTCTGTACAGCTATCTCAGATGAGGGGATAAGCAAAAATAGAGTGATGGCCAGCATCACCCCTAGTGCTACGGTTCTAACTATAGAAAGTTCTGAGGCTGTTTGTGTTTTTCTTCTGGCTGAGTAGAAAGGCCGACAGCCTCTCTTGGCGGAGTCTTCTCTGAACAGAGACGGCCGTGTGTGCAGGACGCCAGCCATGCTGGTGCACTCTGATGAGCACGTCACTCACAGTACTTTGGTGACAATGGTAGAAACCACATCGGGCTAATAAAACTAACAAGAATTTCCCAGGGAATTACTGGGTCAATCACGACATTGAGAGCCTGGAGATCCAAGCTCAGAAAATGGACAAAACCAAGGAAGGTTGGGCACCATTAAGATCCTATGACAGGAGCAGCCTTTCTGGACTACTGCCACCAACTTGACACTTCTGGATAGATTTTAGCTCCAGCACAGCTACCATAATTAATCTCTAACTACCCTTGTATAGATGTGTCACAATCTTGAGAGGCAAAGTCCTAGGGGAGCATCTGATTGGCCAATGTAGGTCACATGACCATGTTCTACTGTCTGGGGAGCTGTGGGATGGACCAAGATCTATAACAGAAAAGGAAAGAAGACGGGCTCTGATTTCACTACCATGAGTCTTTAAAAATAGGTGGGCAGGTAACAATGGCAACAATGGTAAAAATAGGTAACAGTTAACAATATTGGGTGGTGTAAGACAGAGACTCTTAAAAGTTCTCATCACAAGAAAAAAATGTATAATTATGTGAGGTGATGGGTGTTAACTAAAGTTACTATGGTAACCGTTTCACAATATGTATAGATATCAAGTTATTATGTTGTATACCTTAAATGAATGCAATGTTATATATTAAATATAGCTCAATAAAACTGGGGAGAAATAGGTGGGGCATTTCAATGCCCGGCAGCCAAAAATAACAAGTATTTTCTACAGAAAGATGACCTTAACTTTCCGGTCAGGTTGTTTCTCTGACTACGGTGGCTGGCCTGCCATTTGGGGGCATGAGAAGACATACAGATGTGGTTTTTGCAAAGGCCGTAGCTACATTTTGATGGACGTAAACTTTCTAGAATGGTCTGGCTACGCCTCCTGCTTTTATTTAACTCTGGCCTTGGAAATCTTGTCATGCTCAGAACAGAGTGTTCTCTGGAACCCGGTAAGGTTACTGGTGAGCACGATCCCAGAAATGATACATCCATATGAAAATATTGCCTATTGACTTGCTCAAAAGTGAAAAATGGGATATGAGTAGCTGAAATATTTGAGGATGTCATGTTAAAAGCTCCTTGTTTGATTTTAAGCACTGAACAAGGTTTGTTTGTGTCCTTCATTCTGGCCATAGAGGGTCAGGCTTAACAAAGGAGAAGAGGCAGCTAAGAGGCAAAAGAGTAGCCAAATAAAAAGCACTTTTCAAAAAAATGGGTTGTAATGGACAAAAGCATTCAGCATTCATTACATGTGGAGTCAGTCAAGTCTGGGTTGGAATCTCAGCCCCTAACACTTTCAGGACTCTAATCTTGGGTCAGTGGCTTAAACTCCCCAAGTCTCAGTTTCTTCATCTGTAAAATAGATAACAGCATCCCTAGAAATAGATGCTTATGAGGATTAAAGCTGATCTATTTATTTTTATCCACCAATAATGAACTATCAGAAAGGGAAACTAAGAAAACAATCCCATTTACAATTACAAGAAAAATAAGGTACTGAGGAATAAATTTCTTTTTTAAAAAATAACTTTTAATTTTTACTTACAGTTGATGTACAATATTACATTAGTTTCAGGTGTACAATGCATGATTAAACATATAACTTATGAAATGATCAGCCCAATAAATCTAGTACCCATCTGACACCATATATAGTTATTACAGTTATTGACTATATTCCCTATGCTATACTTCACATCCACATGACTAGTCTATAGCAACCAATTTGCACTTCTTAATCCCTTTATCTTTTCTCCCAATTCCCCCAACCTCCTCCCATCTGGCAACTGTCAAAATGTTCTACGTCTTTATGAGTCTGTTTCCGTTCTGCTTGTTTGTTTGTTTTTTAGATTCCACATATAAGTGAAATCATCTGGCATTTGTCTTTCTCTAAGTTTTATTTCTCTCAGTACTTTAACCTCTAGGTCCACCCATGTTGTTGCAGTTGGCAAGATTTCATTCTTTTTGTAGTTTTTAATTTTGTTTTTTATTGTTGACAGTATTATAGATGTCCCCCATTTGCCCCACCATCCAGCCCCTGAGAGCATGGGTGGCCCTGGGGATTATTGTGCTAAGTGAAATACACCAGTCAGAGAAAGACAAATATCACATGATCTCACTTATATGTGTAATCTAATTAACAAAATAAGCTGACAAACAAAATAGGCCCAGAGGTATGGATACAGGACACAGTCTGACAGATCTCACAAGGGAGGAGGTGGGAGGACAGGAAGAGATTAACCAAAGAACTTATATGCATATATGCATAGCCCATGGACACAGACAGTAGTGTGGTGAATTTAACCAAGAGGTAAAAGACCCTGGTAATTATGAGATACTGAAGAAAGAAACTGAGAAAGATACCAATAAGTGGGAGCATATACCGTGTTCATGGATAGGAAGAATTAACATCATTAAAATGTCCATACTACCCAAACAACCTATAGATTCAACACCAATGAGATATCTCACAGAACTAGAACAAATATTCAAAAAATTTATATAGAACCCCAAAACACCCCAAATAGCCTCAGCAATCTTGAGAAAGAAGAACAAAGTTGGAGGTATCACACTATCTGATATCAAACTATACTATATCAAACTATACTACAAGGCCATAGTAATCAAAACAGAATGGTACTGGTATAAAAACAGGCATATAGATCCATGGAACAAAATAGAGAGCCCAGAAATAAACCCACACCTTTATGGTCAATTAATATTTAACAAAGGAGGCAAGAACATACAATGGGTAAAGATAGCCTATTCAATAAATAGTGTTGGGAAAATTGGACAGATACATGAAAAAAAAAAATGAAACTAGACCACATAAAATGGATTAAAGACTTAACTGTAAGTTGCAAAACCATAAAAATTCCTAGAAGAAAACATAGGCAGTAAAATCTCAGACTTTTCTAATAGCAATAGTTTTTTTTGATATATCTCTTCAGGCAAGGAAAACAAAAGAAAAAAATAAACAAATGGGACTACATCAAACTGAAAAGCTTCTGCACAGCAAATGAGGCCATCAACAAAATGAAAAGACAGCCCACTGAATGAGAGAACATATTTGTCAATGATACATCAAATAAGGGCTTAATATCCAAAATCTATAAAGGACTTCTATAACTCTACATCAAGGAAGCAAACAATCCAATTAAAAAATGGGCTGCCCTGGGTGGTGTGGCTGAGTTGGTTGAGCATCGTCCCATGCACCCAAATGTCACTGGTTTAATTCCCATTCTGGGCACATGCTCTGGTTGCAGGCTGGATCCCCATTAGGGAGCATGTAGGAGGCAACCAATTAATGTTTCTCTCTCACATCAATGTTTCTCTCTCTCTCCCT
The DNA here is from genome assembly GCF_014108415.1 of Molossus molossus. Classification (NCBI taxonomy): domain Eukaryota; kingdom Metazoa; phylum Chordata; class Mammalia; order Chiroptera; family Molossidae; genus Molossus; species Molossus molossus. Next base: position 14,968,935 of record NW_023425352.1, read on the forward strand.
CTCCTTACCCCTCTCTCTAAAATCAATTAAAAAAAATTTTTTAAACCTATTTTTTTTAAAAAAATGAGCCAAGGACCTGAATAGACAATTCTCCAAAGATAGGGATGGGAGGACTGCTGCCCTTTACAATATTATACCCGATTTAATCCACACAACAGCTTTAAAGGTATGTTAACCTACCAAATGGAGAAATTAGATGCTAGCAATACCACCTTATACTGGCCAAAAAAAAGGATAATGCAAGTAAATCATTTAAGACAATACTTAGTGCAGAATGCTAGCTATGATTATTATGAACAGTTTTATCTTTTGTATTAGTTGTTTCTTCAGTTGAAAGTGGCAGACACTTGACTCCTACTAACTTTAGCAAGTACAATTTAAAAAATAAATTACTGAAGGAGGTGTCTTGAGCTCACAGAATCAAAGGAAGGGCTAAATATTTGAGCCCCAGAGCTCTCTCCGCGCACCCCCCTTGCCCCCCACGTGGGCTAAGACTCAGAGGTGTGAAAGACCTGTCCTGCCTACGGGGACAAGTGATTCCGTTTTGCAGGACTGTAAACCCCAGGTCAGGTAGGGAGTTGACCTCCTTTCCTCTACTTTGTAATTGAAGCAGAGACTCTAACTTCCTCACCTTTGTGTCCTGGGTTGCTCAGTACCTGCCACATCGTACCTGCTCGGTAAAAGTTCATTGAGCTAAATTACCAGCACGTTCACGAGGATGGTAAGTAAATAGGACTGGCAGAAAGAAGTCAAGGTCACCTACAGCCACAGTAATGTGTCCGATGTGGTGGTGCAGGTGCAGGCAGGTTGGGGCAGGGGCTTTGAGTGGTAGCCTATTCACAACTATAAGATAAGATAAAGCCACCATTCCCCACACAGCTTGGGGGTGCAAAAGTCACTCTTGTGTTCTCTTCCTTCTGTCACTGGGTTCTTCCTCTGCTTTGGGGGAGTATTGGGAGAGAAGACCTCTTCCCTTCAGCCCCTGGAGGCACAGAGTTGGCCAGTGTTATTGCATTACAGGAGCTGTCTACCCCAATTGCACTGACAAGACATGCGGGGCCTGTACACACATCCTGATCCTTTTAATCCCTTTAGTTCCATCACCTGGACGTTTTATTTAAAATTGATTGTTGAATGTCGGAGTAATTGAGGTTTATGTGTAGTTGTCTCTCTGCAACAGAGGTAAGCTGAGGCTGCTTATGTCCTCATTAAACACTGATTAAAAGGGATTGCATTACCGGAGGCTCGGATTGGTGCCTTTCCTCGGGGCTCCCATCAGAGAACAGCGTCTGCACTTGGCAGATCTGAGTGTCTGGAGAGCAAAACCAGCGCAGAGTGGGCTTTGCAGCGCCTCTGCTGAAGATGACCGCTCTAACAGGCTGTCCCAGGCTTCCCGTGGGTTCCATCTCTGGGACATGTAAAAGCCATCGCTCTGGCGAAGACAAAGTATCCACCTTTGCTCAGGGATATGAGACTCGCCCTGGAGACAATCCTATGACCAGAGTTTTGAAGTGAGATGTCTACTGTCTCTTGCTGCTGATCCTATGAACTTGGGCACATCCCGGAGCCTCTCTTCCCCTCTTTTTTTGTCCCCCAATGTCCCGCTCATTCCTTGCACGTGTGGTCCTGGGCTTTCTTTTCTTTTTTTTAACCAAACAAATTAGGCTTCTGATTTGGCACAGACCAGGGGGTGGGGGGATATCATTGGAAGGACTGGGATCTTAGAAACGTCCTCCGTCCTCTCTGCTCCTGGGAGTAGCTTTTCCACCGCCCCTTCCACGAGGAACAGAGTCTGAGAGTTGGGAACGGTGTGGGATACAAGCTCTGATGTTGACGTCGGAAAGACGTGGGTTTGAATCTTGGCTCAACCCGTTAAAAGCTGGGTGGTCATGGGTAAATTCAGACTCTCTTTGGTTCAGTTTCTTCACTTTTGCTACGAGGATATCAAAGCCTACTTCACAGGGGGAGTGTGGCATGATTAAATACTGTCTATACATGGCTGGGCAGGAAAGAAGAGTTCAGTCCATGTGAGCTGTGTGTGTGTGTGTTTCCCTGGAGGAACTGTAGAGCTCATATAAGAAAATCCCACCTGACCCGTGTAGGCTTTATTTTTTTGTCTTGGATCCTCCGTTATGGATCATGATTTCTGAGTATCGTGGATTTTCAGAAGAAAAAGGAAGGCCACAATGACAGAGCTCTGAGACCTCCAACCTTCCCTGAAATAATACACCACCTGGAGCCGCTCATGTTTGCCTATTTTATATGTTGGAGTTCTGTGTAATGTTTCCACTGAAAAACTTACATAACTTTGAAAAGAAAAATAGACTACTATTGCTGTGTTAGAAAATTCATGGAGTTCACAAGGTAAAGAACTCCCATTTCTCATACGTTGCAATGCCCTCTCAGCACACCAGGTGGCAGAAGCTCCTTGGCATGTATGAGAAAATGCTCACAACCTGTCTGGACTAGTGCATCACTAAAGCTTTTCAACAGATAAGGAAGGAAGACACACACAGGTTCAGTTATTTAAGGGTTAAGCCTCTAGGATTTAGGATCCCTCTCTTCTTTTAAAACTCAGAGCTGCAGATCTCTGCTTGGTCTTTCCAAAGTTATCCTAACACATTGTTAGTCTCTATTTCAGCGCCTTGCACTGAGCTGGGAATTCAGCAAATATTGGTCAATAGAGGCGTCTCTTTCCCAAGCAGATCAGAACTCTAGCTTCATGGCCTGTGCTGTTTGGCCCTGAAAAGCCCGGGCATATATGTTTGGTGCGGAAGGTGTGCCAGGAGAACAAACTAAGAGTCATAAGCAGCTGCTGGAGCGGGAGGTGGCAGGCAGTGACTGGCATGAACCCTGCCAGAGTGTTAGGACTTGGAAAGCCAGAGAGAAGGCAGGCGATCTTGGCAGGATCCAGAATGAGAGCAAAAGGAAAAGGTAGCACTGAACAAAAGGTCTGGGTAAGGAAAAGATGCCCAGGCTGTGAGTAAATGGAATTTAAAAATGGGGAAATGTGTCTCTCTGGATAATGCTAGAAACATCAGTTCCCTGTCTTCACTTTTGATCAGAGAATTCACAGCCACCATTAAGCAATGTAAACAGATATCTCCTCCCCCAGTTTTTAGAAATCCATGCCCCTTTCCAAAAATGACAATAGATAAATGGGGGAGGGGGGAGTGTTAGGCCACCATTTATTGGACATCAGTATGTGACAGGCACTTCACTAGACACTTTAAAGAAGGATCATCTAACCCAAAGAGCAAGCCTACTCATACATTCATGTATTCATCTCACATAAATGTAATCAGTGTTGCATTGTTCTGGGCTCTGAGGACACGGCCGTGGATAAAACACCCCAGGCCTCCATCCTTGTGGAGTTTATGTTTGCAAGGCAGAGAAGAAGAATAAAAAATACACTAACATTTAGTAAGCATTAAGAAATAGGTGCCCTGGCGCTGGCCCTCAGACCAAAGAGTCACGGGTTTGGTTCGGTCTCGGCCCTGGTCAGGTGGTGTAGGAGGCAACAAATCAATGTGTCTCTCTCACATGGATGTTTCTCTCTCTCTCTCTCTCTCTCTCTCTCTCTCTCTCTCTTTCTTTCTGTTTCTCTCTCTCTCCCTCCCACTCTTTCTGAAAATAAATGGAAAAATATTCTCAAGTGAGGATTTAAAAATCAATAAAATAAAAGAAATATGAGGTAGCCATGGCTTAGCAGTTAGAGCGTCGGCCCTCGGACCTAAGGTTCACGGGTTCAGTTCTGATCCAGGGCACATACCAGGGTTTCAGGTTCAATCCCTAGCCCTGGTCAGGGTCATGCTGGAGGCAACCAATGAATGTGTCTCTCTCACATGGATGTTTCTCTCTCTCTCTCTCCCCCCCTCCGTCCCTTCCACTCTCTCTAAAAATCAGTAGAAAAATATCCTCGAGTGAGGATTAACAAAAAGAAAGAAGTGTGAGGTGGGCACACTGATCATTCTCTTGGAGGGAAGACAACTGAAGAGCTTGAGCAAAGTGCCCAGGTCCCCCACCGTCAACGCAAACCCGCACATGGGTGTCTTCAAGTCCTGTGCGCTAACCGCCAGGCCTCTGCCCTTCTTGTTCTCTCGGCACGATTGCAAATTCTCTACCTGTTTTTCCTTGAAATACTCTCATCCTTAAGCCCAAAGAGCCAGCCAACATCGTCTGAGAACCTTGGAGAAACACCAGGCCCCTCGCCTGCCCAGAGGCTGAGTCTGAGCCCTGTAGAACCTGCCTCTTTCTGGAGCCCTGAGCACTACCTACATCCTCTCTTCAGATGAAATCACATCATTGCTTTTAACCCAGCTCAGCTCAGCTGCAGGCATTAGCTTACAGATCACTGCTTCTAGTCCCCTGTGGTGTCACTGTGACTTGATGACCGGGTTTCCGTTTTTCTGCTTCAGTCACTTATCTGAGCCCATCCCCTCACTTCTTAAAGAAACATGCCCATGGCCCAAAGCAGAAGTAAACACGTGGAGCTCAAATGTTTACAATTAGGGAAGAAGGGTTTCCCTCTGTGGGCTCCGACCTGGGACTCAGCTTTCAAGGGAAGCATCTTTAATGAAGGTTCAATTTGAGGCCAAGACAGAATTTCTTGTGACAAGGAAGAGCCTCCAACCCCAGACGAGAGCAAGTGGTCTATCATGGTTCTCAAAATGGCTTCAAATTCTTTATTTGTATTTTTTACGCATTTTTTATGTATGCATATATCTTTCCTCCCAATGGGAACAAATGTTGCTGAAATAAAACAATTTCCGGCATCCGTACAACAGGTGCAACGTGAGTACGTGTGCGTCTGCGTGTGCCATGGGAGCAGGAGGAAGCTTGCCTTTCCCCTCAGTTGGTACTTTTCTTTGTTCATTGAAATGGGGCACGTACATTAAAGCAGTCTTCTTCCAGTGAGACTCTTCAAAAAACAAGGGAGAAAATTCTCCCTCTTCTTTAGCTCTCCTTCTTTTAGGGGGAAAAATCATAAGAAGTGCTAAGACATGCAGTATTTTTATATATATATTTTTTTTTCTTTATTGATTTGAAAGAGAGAGAGATAGAAACATCAATGAGAGAATATCGATTGGCTGCCTCCTGCATGTGCACCACTGGGGACTGAGCCCGCAACCTGGGCATGTGCCCTGACCGGGAATTGAACTGGTGACCTCTTGCTGCATGGGTCGACGCTCAACCACTGAGCCACACTGGCCGGGTGACATGCAATATTTTTAGAAAAACAAAAAAAACACTGCATTAGACCAAACACAGAACATTCATAAATCATTGTCTCAGTCTCCAAAGACTGACCTGCTATCTGTAAAAAGCAGCCCCACAAATTCTGTAGAAAACATCAAGGGGAAACATTAAGCAAAGAAAGCAAAGAAAGCAAAGGCAGCCTGGCCAGTGTGGCTCAGTGGTTGAGCATCGACCCATGCACCAAGAGGTTGGCACTTCGATTCCTGGTCAGGGCACATGCCCAGGTTGTGGGCTTAGTCCCCAGTCGGGGGCACATAGGAGGCAGCCTATCATGTTCTCTCTCATCGATGTTTCTACCTCTCTCTCCCTCTCCCTCAAAAATAAATAAAGAAAAAAAATTTTTTTAAAGAAACCAAAGGCAAAGGGAATGAGTGCCCGCAGGATTGGTGGTATACACTCAGCATGCCCGTTAGTGCTCCCAAAGAAGACACAGATGCCAACACATGCCCTTACAGTCACCAAGGTGACAACACTATCCCCTTCAATGACTCCCAACTGCAGATGAAATAAAAGCTCAACTCCTCCTCCCAACTTTCAAAACTTTCAAGGTCAAGATTTTACCTCCCTTGCTCCTCTCTGAACTTCCCCTTCCTGAAATGCACCCCCTTATTGCCATGGAACTCAGCCACCCCAGGATATCACTGTCTTCCAGATTCTCTGTGTCTTTTCTTTACCTCTACACTCCTCACATCACTCCCACTCCTGAAAACAGTCTTCTCTCTTCAACTGTCCCCTTTACCACCTACCATATTCACGTGCGTGTGCCACGATCCAACGTTCACACCTCCAGGAACTTTAGATAAAATCTCTCTATCTCCCCTGTCTGACTCCACTGGGTGGTACCTTTGCAGCATTTAGCAACCCCCCCCTCTGTAGTTGTGGGTGTATCTGTCTCCATCTCCAGGGTGTGAACTCCCAGAGGACAGTCACGTGTCGTACACATCGTGGCATCTCCTGGAGCTCCTAGTGCAGTTCTCGCTCCACAAATACAAGACATTGGCTTAACTCGATTTCAGAGTCAAGGACATTTGCAAAATGATAGATGTATTATGGTAATATTATTAACCCCAACGTCCACCAAAGGGAGAGTGGATGGATAAGCAGTGCTATAATCACACAGTATAACTGAACTACAGTTGTACCCAGCAATAAGGATGATTCATAAAAATATAATATTAATGAAAAAGTAAGTTCCAAATGACTATATACAGCATGATACCCTTTATATAGGATGACAAAAGTAGGTTTACAGTTGTTCATATGAAGAATAATACAATAATTAATAAATAATAATATAAGAATAAACTGTTTTGCATACTCACAATAGTAAAGCTACTTTTGCCTCACCCCATATAAACTTAAAAACAATTTAACAGATAGGCTTTATTCATGCATAAAAATTTAATAGAACAATATAGAAAGGAAAGCAAAAGAATGATGAATACAAAAAGTTGGATTAGAGCAAACCAGACATGAACCAGTGATGACAATGTTTCATGAGCCACAGATTCTGATTAATTCAGTATGTCTGAGGTCTACTTAACCAGCAACAAAAGAAAAATGAATAACCTGATGGCACTTAGCTGTCCATAACCATGTGGATTAGAGACTCTCTTGTCTACCTGTGGAACATCTTACTTTGTTCTGAGGGAAAGAAGGTGGAGCAGGTGTGGTCTTTCTCAAAATTTTCTCCAAAACTATCTTCTTTGACCCTCATAATGCGTACACACACACACACACACACACACACACACACCATCCCTTTATTTCACATTCTTGCATATTTTTAAGTGGTCACAGGATTCCCAATAAGAGCAAAGATAAGTAATTGAGCCACCCAGGACTACATTCATGCATTTATTAACCAACAAACATTGATTTATGCATCGGACACAGTGCTATACATGGTATATACTCTTCAAAATCAACACAAACCCCCTCTATCTAAAGCATAAAGATCAATGTTCTTGATCCACATTCTGATTCCTGCTCAGTGTGGCTGGGGAGGCCAGAGGAGGAGAAGGGCAGGACACAAAGAAAAGTCAGAGTGGTGACGGAAGCAGCAGTGGGGGGCGGGGGGTAGGAGGATAACATGCTCATCACTATGGCTTTTGTAGGATAAATAGAATAAATAGGGGAAGAAGTAAACGCTGGAAGTCTGATTAGGAGTGCAAAAGCCTAGAGAGGGATGGGTCATCATTTTCACTGGGGTGGTATCTGTGGCCATGGGAGAAAAGAGAGCAGGCTTGTGTCGGTTTTTGGAGGCAAGGTCATAAGACTTGCTAAAGAATCAAAAGTGGGAGTTGAGGAGGAAAAAAGAAACCAAGGACAACTTCTACATTTTTTACTTAAAAATTGGATGTTGTGTAGTACCATTTACTAAAATTTGAGTTGGTAAAAGGAGGATTTTGTAAGCAGGGGATGTTGGAAAGTTGTGTCCTACTTTTGATAAGTTAAATTTGAGATACTCATTAAACATTTAAATGTAAATTCAGGTAGGAGGTTGGAAATGTAACTCAGGAATTTTGGGAGAAAGCAGGGCTAGAGATAGAGATTTTGGAGTTAACTGTGTATAGATAGTATTCACAGTCATGGGACGAAGTTAGATGAAGATGAGCCAAACAGAGAGGGAAAATAGAAAACAAGCAACCCATGAAAAAGTCCTTCGGTATTTGGAGATCAGTCATAGTACAAAAAGGCACAAAAGAGACTGAGAAAGAGCTATCCTTGAAATAGGAGGAAGTATTGGAGAGTATGGATCCCAGAAAACAAGAAAAGAGAGGGTTTCAAGAAGTAGAGAGTGGTCATTGTCAAATGATGCTGAGATATCAAGTAAACTGAGGAAAGAGACATGCCTATTGATTGCGGCAACATGGACATCATGGGGATGTCTTCATGGGATGTGGGAGTAGGGAACCTACTCTCGCCCACCACAGAGTCTGTGAATGAAAGAGTCCAAAAGATCAGGGATAGTGAATATTCTTAATAATTACATACTATCACATCAAGCTTCAATTTTTTATTTTTATTTATTTTTTAAATCCTCACCCGAGGATATTTTTTCATTTATCTTCAGATAGAGTGGGAGGGAGAGAGAGAGAAACACCAATGTGAGAGAGAGACCCATTGACAGGTTATATAAGAAAATGCACTTATTTTTAAGAGATGCACTGAAATATTCAGAAATAAAATGTCATGAGGTCTGATATTTGCTCTGAACTGTTAAAGCAAAACATTAACAAGTAATAAAAAATATATAACCAAAAGCTAATACATTTTATATTTATATGGTGAGTACATGGGATCTCATTATACAGTTCTACTTTATATTTGAAATTTTTCATAAAAAAAAGTTACAAAACAGTTCTGTGAAGGAGAATAGAGAAATAGGACAGAGCTGGAGGAGAATGTAGGTTGAGGGAAGGATTTTTGGTTTTGGTTACAGACTTTTTTCTTAAAGAGCAGCTTTCGGTTCACAGCCAAATGGAAAGGAAGGTACAGCTATTTCCCACATACTTTTTGCTCATATACATGCATAGTCTCCTTCATCATCAACACCCTTCATCATAGTGGTACATTGTTACAGCTAATGAACCTACATTGACACAGCATCATCACCCAAAGCCCATAGTTTACCTTGGGGTTCATTTTGGTGGTGTACATTCTATGGGTTTGGACATAGAATCACTGTGTTATTATACGTATATTTTCATTGCCCTAAAAATTTGCTGTGCTCTGCTTATTTATCCATCTCCTCATCCCACCCCTCTAACCCATAGCTTTGTATTTCCAGACTGTCATAAAGTTAAATTCATGCCATATGTAGCCTTTCATATTGGCTTCTTTCACTTAGTGATATGCATTTAAGGCTCTTCCATGTCCTTTAATGGTTTGCTCTTTTACTTTTAGTGCTCAATAATATTCCATTGTATGATTACACCACAATTTATCTATTCATCTACTGGAGGACATCTTGGTTGCTTACACATTTTGGCAATTAAAAATAAAGCTACTATAAACATTAGTGTGTAAGTTTTTATGTGGACATAAAATTTCAACTCCTTTGGGTAAATATCAAGAAGCTCAGTTGCTGGATTGTATGGTTAGAGTATGTTTAGTTTTGTAAGAAACTGTCAAACTGTTTCCCAAAGTGGCTACACCATTTTGCATTCCTACCAGCAATGAAAGAGAGTTCATGCTGTTCCACAGCTTTGTCAGCCTTTGGGATTGTCGGTGTTCCGGATTTTGACAATTATAATAGGTATGTAGTGGTATCTCACTGTTTTAATTTGCATTTCCCTGATAACATAATTTGGAGCATCTTTTCATATGCTTATTTTACATCTGTGTATCTTTTTTTGTGAGGTATATATTAAGATCTTTGTCACATTTTTTAATCGGGTTATTTGTTTCCTTTATTTTTGGTTTTGAAGACTTCTTTATATATTTCAGATAACAGTCCTTTATCATGTGTCTTTGGCAAATATCTTCTCTCAGTCTCTGGCTTGTCTTCTAATTCTCTTGATATTGTCTTGCAGAGCAGAAATTTTTAATTTTAATGAAGTCCAGCTTATGCATTATTTCTTTCATGGATCATGCCTTCGAAGTTGCATCTAAACAGTCATTGGCATACCTAATCCTACCTAGTCATCTAGATTTTCTCCCATATTATCTTTTAGGAGCTTTATATTTTTGCATTTAAGTCAGTGATCCATGTTGTTGAGTTAATTTTTGTGAAAGGTGTAAGGTCTATGTCCAGATTTATTTCTTCACCTGTGGATGTCCAGTAGTTCCAGTATCATTTGTTGAAAAGATTCTTTGTTCCTCCACTTTTTGCCTTTGCTCCTTTGTCAAAGATAAGTTGGCTATATTTATGTAGGTTTATTTTTGGGAAATATGTTCTGTTCTACTGAACTATTTGCCTACTCTTCTGTCAATGCCACACTGAAATTGAGGAGTATCAGTCCTCCAACTTTGTTCTTCAAAATTGTTGTGCTGGCTATTTTGGGTCTTTTGCCTCTCCATACAAACTTTAGAATCGGCTGGTCAATATCCACAAAATAGCTTGCAGGGATTTTGATTAGTACTGTGTTGAATATATATATATATCAAATTGGAAAGAACTGACATCTTGAAAGTATTGGGTTTTCCTATCCATGAGCATGGAATATCTCTCTATTTGTTTAGTTTTTCTTTGGTTTTGTTTATCAGAACATTGTAGTTTTCCTCATGTAGATTTGTATACATTTTGTTAGCTTTATACCTAAACTAACCATTTATTTGGGTGTTAATGTAAATGGTGTTTTGTTTTTAAATTTAAAATTTCATTTGTTCATTGCTGGTATATAGGAAAGCAATAGACTTTGAATATTTAACCTTATATCCTGCAATTTTTCTGTAATTGCATATTAGTTCCAGGTGGGGTTATTTTTGTCTATTATTTTAGATTTTCTACTAGATTATCATGTCATCCACAAACAAAAACAGTTTTGTTACTTCCTTACTCATCTGTATAAATTTGATTTTCTTTTCTTACCTAATTTGATTAACAAAGACTTAAGTATGATTTTGAAAAGGAATATTGAGAGGGGACATCTTTGCCTTGTACCAGATCTTAGTGGAAAGCTCTAAATTTCACCATTAAGTGTGATGTTAGCTGTAGGTGCTTTGTAGATATTCTTGATCAAATTGAGGAAGTTCTCTATTTGCAGTTTACTGCGAGGTTTTAAGTTGGGGGGTTGTTAAATTTTTGTCAAATGCTTTTTCTGCATTTATTAATATTATGTGATTCTACTTTAGCCTGTGGATGTGATGAATTACATTAACTGAATTTTTAAATGTTGAAGTAACATCGCATACCTGCCGTAAATCCCACTTGGTCATGATGCATAATTCTTGTTTTTCATTGTTAAATTTCATTTGCTATTTTTCAAACAATTTTTGCATCTATGTTAATGAGAAATATTTTCTTGTAATTTTCTTTCCTGTAACATCCTTTTCTGGTTTTGGTATTAGGGTAATTCTCACATCCTAGAATGAGCTAGAAAGTATTCCCTCTACTTTTAATTTCTGAAGGAGATTGTATAGAATTGATATAATTTCTTCTTTTAATGTTTGGTAGAATTCACCAGGATACCTATCTGGGCCTTTAAGAAACATTTTTTAATTGTCCTTTAAAGATAAAACATTAGATCATTTCCATGATGACAATTATCCAAGAGAGGGAGAAAATTATGGTACAAGAAAGACAGGGAACAGTTGTAGTTCCCAGTAACTAAGGAGACTAGAGGAGACTCGATCAAACCCAAGTGCCAAAGTTGGCCTCTTAATTTGGAGAACAAAAAAGAGAGGGTATAAGTACAGAGGCAGGTGAACCAGTAGATTTGGTATTTAAAAAGAAGCTGCATTCCCCTCAGTTGACTCTGCTTGCTCAGTGACCCATGAAGTGAGGTTATCAGCTAAGGACTAGTCCAGGGTGGCATAGAAGTTAAGAAGAAAAAGGATGAAATAGATAACTTGGTGAGAAAGTGTAGTTGCATTGCCAAGGGGTATTATTGATTCATGAGAGACATTGGATCATCCATTGTAATTGAGTCCGTGCCTCGGTGGTTTTCCCCAGTAACCACCAGTTGTTCAGGTAAGGGCATGAAATAAATCGGTTGTTGGTTCTAACCAGGTTGGAGCTTTGGTACATAAGTACATATATATTGGGTATAATAGAAGAAAGGAGTTAAGGGATTTGGAAGGGACCAATTATAAGGGTGGGTGATGAAATTTACACTAACTGAGGAAGAAAGCAAGGAAATCCATAAGGAAGACAGTGGAGGGTGAGACGTGTTAGCCCCATGGATTGGATACGACCTCAAAATTATGGAGAAGATATGATGTACTTGTTACTGTTTGAAGCATTTTTATGTGTCTTAGCTTATTCAATTGTTACAACAACCCTGAGAGGGAGTTACCATTACTTTTTACCTCTTCAAGGTGAGTAAACTGAAGGGCAGGGAGGATGAGAAACTTGAGTACACCCCCACAGCTGTTAAATACTAAGATTAGAGGCCTGACCATCCAGGTCCAAAACTGGCACTGAACCGTTAATGACACAGCCTCATTGACAGTTTTTGGAGTGGGTGTTATGAAGTACATGAGCTAGAAGGCTTGACATAGGGACTTCTTGAGTTTGAACACGAGGAAATGAGACAGGGTAGGGAGAAAAGATGATTGGAGGTGAGAAGGTTTAGGAACTAAAAAGCCTGAGACTCATATGGGAGATCATCACAGATATGAAGGCCTTCAGGTATAGAGATTAAGGTAAGGGGACAGATCTCTTTACTGCAGGACTTCTGAAAAAGTGCTATCTATGCCAACCTCTGTTATGGCACACCAAAAGGGAGATGTGTATGTTTCTTTTCTTGTATTTATTCACCATGATATCCTTTCTCTCAAAACACATAATAACATATTCATAAGGATCTAGTCCAAGAAACAATGCAGAGGAACAAGCTCCAGGGCAAAGCCCAGATCATACCCCCACCTCATTCCTAACGCCCACACACCTAGCCCTGCCCCCTAAAAATCAACAAGAAAGAGTTACAAACTTATAAATACCCCTCTGAGGGGCAAGCAAGGGCCTTTGAAGAATTATTTGTTACAAGGCTCTAAAAATTTCCACTCTCCTTCATCTGAGAGATTTCTCTGTCTGCACTGAGATTTAGTCCACATGGTCAAGTGAACTGCAGTTCTGTTTGCCAGAAAAGTCTCAGCTGTGAGCTAATCTTCCTGAGCAACGCAGGCCTGCGATTCTGGCTTCAGAGTCTGAGACGAGGCAAATAATCTGCAAGGTAAACATCCGACCTCTGCGTGAAGGCAACCTCGGTTTGGGAGATTCACTTACAATCAGTTATTGACTATTATGAAACTGTACTGCCTTGTACTTGGAAATCTGGGCAGAGTTCAAATAAACAAAAAGCAACTCACCTTTTCCTCCCATTTCCTGTGCTAGTGGAAGTGTCTTAACCTAAACTTTTTATTCATTGTTTGTTACTGTCATTTGCCATTGTCTGTTCCCACGATGATGGATCTGTCACTAAATCCGCTTCTTCCTAAGTCTTGGTGAGAATTGAATTGACATTCAAGTGGAAACAGCCCAGCCACTGACCACAGTACAATTCCAGCCACCCATATTCGATGTCCAGATTAATTTTAATCACTTGTAAGCAATATGTGAGTGGTAAAGTTAAAGTCAATAAAGAAAGAAGATCATATTGTCATTATCACGAATCAATAATTCCCTCAAGCCATTACTTCACCAACTGGAATACATTTTACCTCCACAGTTTCTCGTGACATCATGCTAACTTAGCAGGGTCATCTTTCATATTGCTGTGGGCTGTTATCACAGGGTAACTATATGTTATGATTACATTTTACTGGAATTCCTAAAACAAAATTCTCTCACTTTTCTGTTTCCACCAAAGAAGAGCCCTAGAAAACATTTAATAGAAAGTATTATTTGCATTTTATAGCTCTGAGTCACTGTAGCTGCTTATCAGTAATGTATAGCAAATAAACCCAATGCCACTTTTTTTTCCCCCTCAGGGTTTTACTTTTCTATTGGTAAACCACTGTAAAAGTAAATGTATTTATCTATCTTGTTAACAGTCTTTGACAGTGTGTTGGGAAACTATACCCAACACAAAATTAAGTACAATGATCTCAATGTATTCTGGTGTCAACGTGGAATGGACTTAGTCAAAAAGATTTGTGGAAGGAAAGTCCACACATTCCTCCACAGGGAGATTTTTAAATCTTATTTAAATCAACATTAAAATCAATACTATTGAGATGTAATTTACAAACAATTAAAAGCCCACATTTGAAATGGGTAATTCATTTAACTTTGACAAATATATAAACCATGCCACCACCAGCAAACTCGTCATAACAACATTCCCATTAGTTCAGAAAGGTCCCTAGTGTCCTTTTGCAGACAATGCCTACCCCCATAGGAAACTCCTATTCTGGATTCTATCTCCACTGAGTATTTTTGCCTGTTGTTTTGTCTGTCATTCCCTTTATATAAATGAAACCATATTAATATGTACTCTTGTATTTGATTTCATTAGCTTGTCATGATACTTCTGAACTATTTATCTTGTTGTTTAGCTTTTACATTCAAGTCCACATTCCATTTTGACTTAATTCTTTAATATGCTATGAGAGAGTGATTGTGGTTCTTTTTTTCCCTATTGGAATAAAAAAAAAATCTTCCTTCTGTGTAGAATTATGTTAGTGTCTTTGTTGAAAATCCGTTGACCATATGTGTGGGTCTATTTCTGGAGTGTCTGTTCTGTTCCACTGATCTAAACATGTATATTTAACCCTGTTTTGTAAGGACAACGTTGTGACTGACTGTAGCTAACATCTTAAACAACTGTCACACTACATTGTGTAATATGTTAAACCAACTATGAAACTCACTCTGAATTGAGCAAACTCAACAGAGTATTTGTTCAGTTTTCAGCACCCATTATAAAGCCTTGTACATTTTAACCTGGCCAATGTGGCTCAGTGGTTGAGCATCGACCCATGCACCAAGAGGTCGCTGGTTTGATTCCCAGTCAGGGCACATGCCCAGGTCGTAGAACCAATCCCCAGTGGGGGACATGCAGGAGGCGGCCAATCAATGTTCTCTCTCATGGATGTTTCTGTCTGTCTCTCCCTCTCCCTTCTTTCTCTAAAATCAATTTTTTAAAAAAAGAGTATACTCTTGTACATTTTTATTTTATAAATGACTATTATTTTCTAAAAATTTAAGAGGAAATTACATCCAAAAACCAATCAGTTCATGCTATTATTGTATCCACACTGGGTGATTTAAATTCAATAATTAGTTTATTGGCTTTTTTCTTTTAGAAATAAGACAAGACCAAAATAAAAAATAATAAATAATAATAAATGTGTATATTTACCCAATACCATCTTGTCTTAATTACATTATTTTAGATTTGTAATAAGTCTTAAAATCAGATAATGTAGACACTCCAACTGTTTTTTCTCAAAATCATTTTGGCTAGTCTAGATCTTTTGCATTGCCACATACATGTTAGAATCAGCTTGTCAATTAAAAAAAAAGTCTGATAGAATTACAATTGTGATTTTGTAGAATCTATACATCAATTTGTAGAGAATTGACAATAAGATTGTATCATCCAATCCACAAACATGACATATCTCCCCATTTATTTAAATCTTTAATTTCTTTCAGCAGTGTTTTGCAGTTTTTAATCTACAGTTTTTGTACATATTTGGATACTTTCATGTTATTATAAATACAATTTTTAATTTTTCATTGTTTATTAACATGTATAAATATAGTTTAGTTATGTTTATTTTTATTATGACTTGTGTCCTGTGACTTCATAAAATTCATTTATTCATTCACATGTCCATTTTTAAGATAATTTCATATTCTACATAGGAATTTAGTTTGTATGTGAATAAAAGCAGATATACTTCTCTAATCTGTATGGGTTTTTGTTTTGTTTTTTCCTTGCCTTTTGAACTGGCTTGGATCTCCAGTATAATGTTATATAGAAGTGATAAGAGTGAACAGACATACTTGTCTTATTGCCAAGCTCAGGAAGAGAACAGTCAATATATTATCAGTTTGGGATGGTATTAGCTGTTTTTGAGAGATGCCCTTAATCAGATTGATTTAGACCTTTTGATATGTGGTATTTTCAGTACTACTCAATTCAAAAGATTTTCTAATTTCTGTTGGGATTTATTCTTTAGCATATTGTTTATTTAGAAGTAGGTTATTTGATTTATAAATGTTTAGGGATTTTTGTAGATATTATATTGCAATAAATTACTAATTTAATTCTATTGTGGGTCAGAGACTATATTTTAAAAATTACTGAGGCTTGCTCAGTAATTATTAGAGTGTTGGCCTGCACACTAAAGGGTCGAGGTTCAATGCCCAGTAAAGGGCACATACCTGGGTTGCAGGTTTGATCCCCGCTGGGGCTGAGGCACATGTAGGAGGTAACCAATCAATGTGTCTCTCTCACATCAATATTTCTCTCTCTGCCTCTCCCTCCCTCCCTTCCACTCTCTCTAAAAATCAATGGAAAAAATATCCTCAGATGAGGATTAACAACAACAACAAAAATTACTGAGGCTTATTTGATGGCCCAGTACATGGTATTTGTGAATATTCTGTGTGCCTTTGTAAAGAATGTGTTTTCTACAATTGTTGGGTATACGGTTTTGCAAATCTCTCAACTGGGTCAAGTTTGTTGATAGTATTGTTTAGATTTTTTTATACACTTGACAATTTTTTTAACCTACTTATTGTATCAAGTATAGAAACACTGCTAAGAGAAATATGCTAAAATCTTCCACTATGATGACAGATTTATTTCTTCTTTGATTTTTGACTTCACTAATTACTCCATTCTATTATTAGGTACACAAATATTTTAAAATTATTATGTCTTCCTGGTGAATTATAAGTTTTATCACTATGAAATATCTATCTTCATTCATTGCCTTATAATACTTATCTTGACAACTACTTGGTTAAACAGTAATATAGACATAGTACCTAGTTTCTTATGTTTACTTTTGGCTGAATGGATTTTTCCATTTGTTATATATTTCAACTTATTGGTAGATTTATATTTAAAATATGTTTCTAGTGTATAGCATATAGTTGGGATTTGTCTTTTGATCCAGCCTACCAATTTCTTTATTATAATTAGAATTTTAGTTCATTTACATTTAATGTGATCATTCATATGGTTCTATTGAAGTCTACTATCTTGCTATTTGTTTTCTGTTTGTTGAATATGTTTGTTTCCTCTTTTGCCCCTTTCCTGTCTTTTTTCTCTTAATCAAATATCTCAGTGAGTCATTTAATAACCTCTACTAGCTTTTTAGCTATAACATATTATTTTTGTTGATTACTTTAGGGTTAAAATATGCAACCTTCATGTATCAATGTTTATTTAGAAATTGCAATTGCATCTCTTCACAATTCATACCTGACAGTTATCATTTTCTTCTTCCCAAGTCCCATTGCAAACTTCAAAATAATATAATTACATTTACCCAACCATACATTCTTTGTGCTAGTTTTGTCATATATTTTATTTCTTATATACATTGTGAACCTCAAAGTACAGTATTATTATTTTTTCTTAAAAGAGTCAGATGTCTTTTGAGGAAAATAATGTAATTTTTAGTGTTCTTTCCTTGTAGTATATTCAAGTTTCCATGTGGTATCAGATCCCCTCAGCCTGAGGAATATTTTCTTATAGTTTGGGTCTGGTGATGATGAATTTTCTCAGCATTTAATTTTATGAAAATATTTTTATTTCTCCCTTGTTTATGAAAGATATTTGCCCTGTATATAGAATATGGGATATCAGGTTTTCCTTCTTTCAACATTTAAAAAATTTCATTGTTTTTCTACTCTGATAGTTTCTTATGAAGCCAGCTATCACCCTTACAGTTTCCTTGTAGGCATTGTGCTTTGTCTGCTTTCAAGATACTTTGTTTCTCTGTTTTTTAATTTTCTGCTGTTTGCATCGGTATGCCTTAGTGTGGTTTTCTTTGTATTTATCTTATTGTGGTTGCAATGAGCATCTTGGATCTGTAAATTGATGTTTTTCATCAAATATAGGGAGTATTTGACAATTAATTTTTATTTTTTGCTGTTTTCTTGCTCTCTTTTCCTTCTGAGACTAATCGCATGCTTGATAAACTGTCCAAAATTGTTCCAAAAGTTCCTAATGCTCTGTTAATTTTGCTTCGGTCGTTTATTTTAGACTCTGTTAAGGCAGGTCTAGAGTGAGCCTTATTTTAAAGTATGGTGCTTATTTTTAAGGTAAGGCCTTTCTGATATTTTAACTGGATGCTAGAGTATTAATGAGGTCTCTCCATTCTAACTAGACTGGACCTCCAATGTTTCCCAGCACTAATTGATATCTAGAATCTCTGTTCCTTCTCGATGCCAGGAACAGCCATTTTCTCATATACCTCTGGATAATGTCACATTGAATATGCGCGGCCTAGCCCTCAACCAAGGATGCACAAAGAACTCGCATGCAAGCTTTCGCCACTACTTCCCAGTGTGCAACTTTCTCCTCTCTGATGCTCACATAGCCGTACTCTGCCTGCCCTCTAGCTCACTGTGTCGAGGTCAGAAAACTGTACCCAGACAGGAAGCTGGGTTATCTTGGGGCTCACCTTGCAAGTTTCCCCTACATCAAGAATTACAATTCGCCATGTCTATTATCCAATGCCTGAAAACAATTGCCTTTTTAATGTCATTTAATTTCTTGTTTGTGTGTGTGAGTGTGTGTGTGTGTTTTAAAGCAAACTATCTAGAAAAGAGGTTTCAAACAAAAATTGTTATTCATTTCCTATCTACTTCTTCAAATTGCCTTCCTCTATGCTCTATAAAAATATAAGAGTCAGTGTTCTTATGAGAAGAAAAAGGGAAAATTTAGAAACATTTTTGGCTTGAACCCTCAAAATGAATATGTTTCTACATTTATATACCCCAACTTCTGAGGTAAGACCGTCTATAAATATTTTATATAGTGACTCATTTTTTTTCAACTGTCACTCTTCTCTGGAAATTCTAAAATTCCATCAGTCTAAGCCAGCCAGCTTTACTCTTTTTATAGCTTCTTCTAGATTTTCAGTAGCATTTTCTTCCTTTGATAGTTCTTTTCCCTGAGACATCAGTGCTCCTTCCTAAATGTTAAATCCAGAATGTTGCAGGAGAATGAGTGGCTACTTCTTCTGAGCGTTTTGTTTGAGTAAGAAATGCCAGTATTCTTCACGTGTCTTTCCAAGCTATAAGAGCACGTGTCTTTCCAAGCTACTCTTGCCTGGCTGTAGTCTCTTCTGTCATAGTATATGGTTTTGTTTCGTTGCTACTCTTAAAGTATTACTGGATATGTAGCAGGACATTTCCTTTAAGCTGGCTTCAGGCAGGAGCTAATTATGCTGACAGCCAGCTATTCATCAGTAGACAGGGGAGGGAGAGCCAGCAAAAGATGAGAGATGTTGAGCATATTCATCAGACCAGATGGTCCAACCGGAAGGGAGAGCAACCTAAACACACTGTGTTATCTTATTGGCCATTAAGCAAAGCAAAATTTTGCAGTAATATTTAACAACATGTTTTTATTCTCCCTCATTTAAAACCGCCAGGCCTAAAATGTGTCAAATGAAACTTCAAGTCAGAGTGCTGTCTGTGTTCCAGGAAACATCATCAAGGGTTTTGAAGCAGCTGTCACAACCATTGCAGTTTTACAAGAGCAAGAATTGATCAGTGGTCCCCACCTGATCATTTGAGCTGGATATATGTGAAATCTCTAGTGTTTGGTTTTACTTTTACTTCAACGCCAAGAAGGAGACCATGGAAGTTCCTCCCCCACCAAAACTGTCCTTGCTAGAAAGTTATATGATCAGAAATCAGTCTAAATCTTCATATCACCTGGGTCTGAAACAGAACCCAAACCTCAGTCCCCTCTCTTTGATCTGTTACTGCTCTCTGTGCTTGGGATTTAGGGTATATATCCCAGATCTCCCTAAAGTCTTCTTCTTTCCCCAGCATAGAGAACATTTGTGTTGTCGTGTTCTTTTTATATTGATGTTTTTAAAAGAATTATTCCCAGAGGGTGCAATGAACGGGCTTCAGATCTGCTGTGAAATGTCAGAAGGGCTCCTAAGACCTGGATGTCATTAATGTTTCCTGCTGCTCTCCACACGGTATATTTTGATCTTTCTTCTAGTGCTGCTGCTTCTCAGCTGCCCCTTTTCCTCTTTCTGGGACCACTTGTGTCCTCACCAGCTCATCATCTTAGTCACTTTCATCTTCAGTATGAATCCTTAGTCATTGCTAAGTGGCTTCAGATGTTAACTTGATGCAAACTTCTAATGTGTCTGAAAGACTGGTAAGTTTTCCTTTTTTATACTCCCAGTTTATTGAGTTTGAAATACAAATGTCTACCCAAAGACCAAGAGGCTCCAAAGGTCAAACTGTAAAATAAAATTTAAAAAAACTTCTCTGAAGTTTCAGCCAAGTCTTCTGCCCAGAAAATGTAGTGGACTCAGTACGCTTGCGTTTGGAGTCTGGCTCGACTCCTACCGGGGCCCCCCATTCTCAGAGGCTGTTTCCTACGACCTCATCCTCATCAGTGAGACTCCAGGTTGAAGAGAGAATAAGAAAATGAATGCCTAACTATTCATTTTACATGCCACGTTAGAACACAGAACCTGATTATTCACACTGATGTCATCTTTACTGACTACATTCAAGTTTTTGAGGCAGAAGCAATAAGCATTCCTGTGCCAGCCAGACAACAAGAGACACTTACTAGGGACACCAAGGTGAGTGAGATGACACCCTTGCCTACAAGGAATCCACACAGAATTCTGGTGTCCAAACAATAAGAGTCTTAAAAACTTTTTAATGAGTCCTTTTGACTTCACAAGAGATAGGAATCTCCAGACAGGAAAGCCCTCTGCTGGACCATATTACTTGTATAATGACAGATGGTCCGTGCCTCCCCAGGAGCTCCAAGGCTCACACATGCTTGGCCACATCCTTCCCTCAGCTGTGACGCCTTCATTTATTCTAGCTCGACTTTCAGCAGTGAAATTGCACCCGACGCTGCCATCTGATATTGTGCTTACTGACCACGCTACTCCAGAGCTGGAAATTTCCTCTGCTCTCTTAGACGATAAAGAACAAGGATGCTCTTTATCTTAGGGTTTTACAGGCTGTTTGACTAAGGAAAGCGATGTCAGGTTAGCCAGACACTGGTGCTGGGCACTAGAGTAGATACAGACCTGAGGCTTAAGCTTCAGGGCCCCTCATTTGCATGGTCTTGGGCCCCTGCTATGTATTTTTTTTTTCTGCCAAAAAGGCTACCCAAATTGGGTATGCTTCTGTTCCCACGAAACCAGTGTCTGTGAGAAGGTAATCCTTTCATTTCCAGTGACAATTTTTTTGGTGGATTTTATTCTATAAGTGCCTAGAGATGTGGCTGAAATGATCAAAATTTTATTTCTTAATTTACTTACAACAGATATTTAAATTCATGTTACCTAATGTAATGATCTAGAAATATTACTTTTTCTACACTCAAATTTCATGGAACAAATTTCATTCAAACTTTTCACCTGCACCTTTGCCGCCATTGTCAGTCATCTTTGGAATCATCAAGGTTTTCCTTCGTATTGTATCCAGTGATGACCAAGTTGTTTCAACTACACATTTGCTACTACATGTATAATTCTGTTACTATGTCACTAGAATTCACTAACATAAGAATATGCTTCTCATTTATCCTGTAAATGTTTGAGATTCCTGCAACTTACAATGGTAATATATCTTTTCTGACTGACTTTTAAAACGGCTTTGATATTGACAGCCACCGTTCACAGTTGTGGATGCTTTCCCCCATGAACACTCACCATATCTAGGTTGAAACTCTGCTTCTGTCAGATGACCCTTATGTGCATTGAACACCGGCACAAGGATTGTTTAGGTTATCAGTGATTCTCAGACTTAGCTGTACATTGAAATCACCTTGAGAGTATTGAAAAACACAGATGCCTGGGTCTACTTCCAGAGATTCTTATGTAATAGTCTTGGATGCAGCCTGAACATTGGAATTATTTATTTATTTATTTATTTATTTAGTATCTTTATTGTTGAAAGTATTACAGACATCCCCCCTTTTGTCCCCCATGGACCCCCTCCATACCACTCCCCCACCAGGCCTTCACTGCACTATTGTCTGTGTCCATGGGTTATGCATATATGTATATAAGTTCTTTGGTTAATCTCCTCCTGCCCCCCTCCTCCTCCCTCTGAGATTCATCAGTCTGTTGCATGCTTCCATGTCTCTGGATCTATTTTGTTCATCAGTTTATTATTTTCATTAGATTCCGCATATAAATGAGATCATGTGATACTTGTCTTTCTTTGAATGGCTTATTTCGCTTAGCACAATACTCTCCCGGTCCCTCTGTGCTGTCTCAGCAGGTAAGAGATGTTTGTTTTTTTTTAAGTTTTCCAGGTGATTTGAATGTGCAGTCAAGAATAAGATCCACTGTCTTCCCAAAATAACTGGGGGAAGGATGAACATCTTAACATAAAAGACCTCATAAGAACTCAAATATGAAATACTGCTTCATTTCTAACTGATAATTTAAAGAAATAGGTTTTCTATACAGACAGAGGTAAAAAATATATATACACAGAGGCACAACTTTTTAATATGATAGATTTTTTTCCCTATTTTATAAGTTATACTTGCTCATTAGTTACAATTTAGAGAAGGTCAAACTATCTGTGACTTTTGAGGATTCAAAGACAGAAGAGACTGGTGTGTGGCTTCAGTCAGAAGAAATGGATATCAATGGATTTACTTGGATAAAGTGAGAATTCATGAAAGAAGAGATATGAAGGGGAAGCAGGTATACCAAGTAAAGGAAATGAAAATGTAATACTCAAAATTCCCAAAAGTGTGGTGTCTGAGGCGGCGGTAAGAATTCTTTTCTGAAAAATGAAGACAAATGTTTTCTTGATGAATAAAACTATGTGTCTGGCTTCTAGAGATGACCAGCACTTCAAGATTATTTATTTGGTAGCTTTTGGCATAGAAGGATAAACTAACATCTGGAAATGATCTTCCAATCATCAAGTGTGTTATTTACTGCTTCTTTACTCATGACATGAAGGCAATTTCCTGCCTGGACAGTTCTGAGCTCATGGGTAATGTCTTTTTTGGCCATTGAGCTATTTGACATTATTCCCCTTTCCTGCCCCTTTGTTTTGGTGTGTAAGACCAGTTGACAGCAAATGATACCCCCCCAAAAAAGCAAGATTTGATCATCCTGAATATCTAAATTGAAAAAGTAATATCAAGTTTAGTCACTCCTAATACAACAGCAGATGTTTCTGGTTGAAATTCACGCAGAAAGAAGAAAAAAGAGGAAAATGCTATGCAAGATCTGTATATTGATTTTCCTTGTAAAGAGTACAGTCAAGAAAAGAAATGAGAATGAAATTGGGGATGGTTCCGAATGAATTTGGTTTCTAAGTCAGTTGGCTTCATCAGCAAAACAAGAGGTAAGTGGGGCAGAGTTCAAACTCCGAAGAACATGAAAGCCAGAAAACAGGACGGTGATGGACGTTCGTGAAGCACTGTGCATTTTTCAAAGTCTTTATTCAGTCTTGCATAATATTCTTGTTAGTTAATGAGATGATATGTCAAGTACGGTTATTCCCATTTCCAGGAAGAAATAGAGGTCAGAGAATTTGAGTGACTTTTTCAAGATCACAGAGCAGGAGGACACCCAAAACTCATTTCTGTGCTTTTTCTCCTACCCATAATAGATTCCCAGTTTATGTTTTTCTTCTCCTTGGAGCACTAAATTAATGCATACGCAGAAAGGTCACTTGTCAAAAAAAAAAATTAGAAAATATAGGAATGGATTGATTATTTGCAAGAAGCTAATGGTTTTTTCTTTATTTAAAAAATTGTGTATACTTATTAAAGTTTAGAAAATACAGAAAACTTTTAAACACAAATCACTATATTTTTTATTAATATGTTTTTCACTCTTAATAGTTTTGTATCGCCTTCAGTCATACTTTTTCTATTTAAAATTACAATTTTTATTGTGAAATGCTACATTGTTTTACTTTTAAGATAGCATAGTATTTCTCCTTGCTTTTCCATAGATTTTGTGAATAATTAATGGCTCTATAATAGTAGCTTTCATTTATAAAATGCCCACCATATTCTAAGCATGGTGCTACAGTCTTAGTTACCACAATGACCTTATTAGGCAAGAATGTTTACAGATTAAAAAATTTTACAGATTAAAAAATATATAAACAGCAGAGTGACCTCCCTGCAGGCCATGTAAACTAGAAGGAGTAATTGTAGAATTCACCCCCAGGAGTCAGTCAAGCCACTGTGTTTCAATTTATAATCAAGTGGGACTCCTCTGCTTTGTTCAAATATTCCCATAGAGTTGAACACATAGATTGTTTCTTTCTTTTTTATCCTCATCCAAGGACTTTTTTTTGTTCAGATAGAGTGGGAGGCAGAGCAAGGAAGAGAGAGAGAGAGAGAGAAACATTGACATGAAAGGGATACACCAAATGGTTGCCACCCGCACGACCCAACCAGGGCCGGGGACAAACTACAACCGAGGTCCGTGCCCTTAGCAGGAACCGAACCCGGGTCTCTCTGCACCGTAGGCCGACGCTCAAACCGCCAGGTCTGTTTCTAATATTGCCTATTTTATAAGTAGTTTAAAACCAATAATAATTACTCAACACTATTATGAACAAATTATAGACATGGAATTTCCAGGTCAAAGAACATAAACAATTTAATGTTCATCATTGTCCGCGCCCCCCCCCCAAAGCATTTTTCTACAAAAGAAAATAATGCCCATTGATGCTCCCTGCTGGAATTCAGAATGTTTATTCCACAGTGCTTTTGCTGACATCAACATTTAGGTTATTATTTCCTTAATGTTTCCTCCTCTATTAAATTACAGGTGAAAAATATTAACTAATTTTTATAGTTTTATTGAGGCATAATTTGTACACAAGAAACTGCGCACAGTTAATGTATACAATTTGATGGGTTTGGACATATGCATATATCTTTGATAGCATCACCACACAATCAAAGTAGTAAACACATCCATCACCTCCAAAGGTTTTCTTATGTATCTTTGCTTTTCACAGTGTGTGGTAGAACACTTACCGCAAGACCTCTCTTAAAATTGGAAGTGCACAACACCATATCGTTAACTATCTACACCATGTTGTAAAGCAAATCTCTTAAATGTATTCATCTTGCATAACTATAACTTTACTCATGAACAACAATTCCCCATTTCCAACCCCCTCCAGCCCAGTGTAACCACCGTTCTATTTTCTGCTTCTCTTAGTTTGGCTATTTTATAAACTTGTAGAAGTGGAATCTTTCAGCATTGGTCCTTCTGTGACTGACTTCTTTCACTTAGCATAATGTTTTCTAAGTATATCCATGTGGCAAATGGTGGCATTTCCTTATTTTCTAAGACAAAAAATATATATTCTATTTTGTGTATATACCTCATTATCTTTACCCGCTCATTGACCAGTGGACATTTGAAATGTTTCCATGTCTTGGCTTTTATGAATAATGCTGCATAACCCTTAGAGTGCAGATACCTCTTTGAGATCTTGATTTTGATTTTGGGGGGATATGTACCCAGAAGAAGATAACCACAATCAAAATAATGAAATTAGATGCCCATCTTAATACCATACACAAAAAATAAACTCAAAATCAATTAAAGAAATAAAACCCCAAACTGTAAAATTCCTAAAAGAAGACAGGAGGGAAAGATTTTTCACGTTGCTTTTGGCAACGATTTCATGGATAACACCAAAAGCACAGAGAACAAAAGCAAAAATAAATGAGTGGGACTGTATCAAGCCAGAAGGCTCCTGGGCTGCAGAAGAAACAATCAACATAGTGAAACAACAAACTATGAAATGGGAGACAATATTCGCAAACCATATATCTGATAAGGAGTTAATGTCTAAACTGCATAAGAAACTCCTACACCTCAATAGCAAGAAATCAAATAACCCAATTTAAATAATGGAAAAGGCACTGGAATAGATATTTCTTGGAAGACAACATTCAAATGGCAAATAGATGTATAAAAGAGTTCTCAACATCACTAACTATCATGGAAATACAAATCAAAACCATAATGAGATATCACCTCATGCTTGTAGGATAGCTATTGTAGGAGAGGAAAAACGTCTTTTCCTTCTACCTTTCCATGTTCTCATTTGGGACCCCTGTAGCAAAATACAAATTAATAAGAAAAAAGCATACACATTTATGAAATATATGTTTTATGGGACACAGGAACCTTCATAAGGAAATGAAGACCCAAAGAAATGGTCAAAACTGAGTTTCTATGCTGGGTATGATGAAGGGTTTTGGAAAGATATAGTAGGACAAAAGTGAGCTAAGTAGAGGAAAATTAGCAATGCCTGTTCATTTAGATTCTTTTCTGTGTTCCCCTTTTCTCCAGGTTTAGGGGGTACCCCTCACATGAGGCTTTTATGACCTTCTTCAGGGGGAGGTTAGAGAGACCTTCCTCGATTTTATGACCTGGTGCAGGGGAAGGTCAGAAGTTCTTCCTACACATATCATTTCTCAAATTCTTCCAACTTGAAATGTCCAATATGCAAGGTGCCATATTTGGGGGTAGTGTGTCCTGAACCTCCTTACTATCATAGAAAAACACACACAAAAGCTGAGTATTGGAGAGGTTGTGGAGAAAAGGGAACCTTTGTAAACTATTGGTAGGAAGTTAAATTGGTACAGTCACTAAGGAAAAAAGAATAGGAATTTCTCAAAACACTAAAAGTAGAACTACCATCTGATCCAGCAATCCTACTTCTGGGTATTAGCTATTTATTTAAAAGAAACTATTCTGATACATTTTGGAAGACCTAAGCTGTCAGCATCAGCACTTGATTTTCCTCCCGCAGATGCTTCTCTTTCACTTAAGATTTTCTCTCTACTTTTCTGATCAACATGAAGAAAAATATTGTTCATCAATCCACTACTTGTGAGGCTTTACATTTGATGGTGTTTGGGAACAATTAAATACATAGTACAACCAACAGTCTGGAAGACTTTAGTGTTTAGTTGACACATTAGAAGATAATTGACAAAATTGTTGCCCAATCAATTCCTAGTATTCAGAGGAAGAAAGATCAGAGCCCCCCCCCCCCCCAACCCTTTCTCCCTTCATTTTCTCCCTCTGCCAAGGGAAAAAAATTTTCCTCAACTTCCTTCCAAACTGCTGAGTCATGTTGCTAAATAACTGTGAAGCAGGTGCCAAAATCCAGTGTGTGTGTGTGTGTGTGTGTGTGTGTGTATGTGTGTGCATGCGTGCGTGCGTGTGTGTGCGTGTGTGTGTGTTTTAATTGGGAGGGGTGAGTGTGAGAAGGAAGGGTGGTTGGGAGGTCTGCTCATCATATGAGTAAAGATTCTGGAAAACTCCTTATGTAATAGGCACTGTTCACTATAGGAGGCTATTAGAATAAGCTCAGGAGCTTTTCCTAGTCAAGTGTAGCCCTTAAAAAGTGCAGATTATGCCAAATTCAATTGCAAATTAGAAAGTGTCTATTAGATCTCAGGAGAAAAAAGGTTGCAGGGGGGAGGGTTTTCCTCGCTGATGTCATTACTGAAAGCAAAGGACAGTAAGTGGGGCTATTAGGATGATTTAGCATCCCAGAGCAGCCTGGGCTAGAGAAACACCTGTTCTTTTTCAAGGGCATGGTTCTGTACACAAGCAGCTGATAAGGGGATTCCCTAAAGGGGGACTGATGTCAGTTCCTTTGCTGTCCTTTGGATGGTGACAGGGAGAGGGGGTAGGAAGGAGCAAGACGTTAAGAATGAAATGGGGGACCCAGAAGAGAGGCCACGGTCTCTTGCTGTAGTGGGTAAGGTAAGGAGGCAGGGGTGGAGCAGGCATGGGAGGCAGGGATAATAACCAGAAGCGAAGGGGAAAGGACATTATGAAGAACTCTAGCCAGGGTGTGGAGGAGATAAAAACAGAAAGGCAAGCCTTTGTGATGGGGGGACCCCAGGTGTCCATCACGGTACCCCGCACAGGTCATGCCCACCATGATTAATCCCTTGGCTACAAACTTGTACTCATCCTTTGAGCACCTACCTGGTTGCATGTCTCTTAAATCTCTCTTCCTCACAGATCCTTTTCCTGATCCCCAGGAAACAGAATCTCCATTCCTCTGAAGGCTTTCTAGGGTGCGGCATTTCCAGTACCACTGCAGCACATTTCACACAATATTTTCATTGTCTTTCATCCTCTCCAGATTGTAGACGCATGAGGGAAAGAGGGTCTTGCATGTGGCTGTCTCCCAGGGCTTAGCACAGTGCCCGACACACAGGGCTTCAGAGACAGTTGTCGAATAAGTGGAGTGTTCGTGCATCGCAGTAATTCCCTCTCTAGCCATCTTTGTGATCACGAGACTCTGAGCAGCCCAATGGGAAGGCCTGTGGAACTTACGTACACACCCCGCTTCCTGGTACTCTGCCTGGGGTGTCCTAGGAGCTCAGCAACGTTGCTGAGCCAGAGAGAAGGTGCGGGAGCCAGCGTCTGGCACAGGGCCGTCACTGGAGCAAACCCGGGCAGCTGACTCAACCTTCTCTCCCTTTTGTTTTAAAATTCAAAACCCAGACTTTCAGAGACAGACTACAAAAGCAAAATCCTAAGGAGAGTTTGAACCTAGTCTGCTAGTTCTGATAAAGCCCACAAAAAGGGGAATTGGAAAATAACTCAGCAAGATGTTTCAGAACAGACATCCATATAAAAATACATTTTCCATCCGATAAGTTTTGCCATGATTGATTTTTCACAACTTTTCTGTTTGGCAGAGAAAATGTAAGGCTTAGCAAAAATAGTGTTTTGAGTGTGTCCACTCTGGCTTATTTGTTTGATTATATAAGTAAAAGTTCAATAATATTCCATCATTTATGGCTAAAGGCTAGATTCTAGTCAGCAATGTGATCAATATTACATAGAGAACTCAGGATAATGTAAAAATCTGGTGAAAAACTAGTGTAGGCCGATAAATTTACATCACGGAAGAGTTGAACTTTTTATCACTTTTAAAAAGATAAAAAGGGTTTTCCTATATCTTCATAAAATGTAATGTGGGTCAGACCTGAGTTAATAATCTACACATTAGCCAAGGTCTGGACGTAAGATGCAACATCTGTTATCCCTTGAAGTACCTGTATATTGAAATATGCGCCTAGTTAGCTAATGGATCAGCCCCTGGCATAGACATATCCAAGGGTAAATCCTAACAGGGAAATAAGAATTTTGCTGGAAAGAAGGAATGTGCAATTATGCAATGTAAGAAAAACACTTAAATCAAGCTCTTTATAGTTATAAGCCATAATCTTGTGCATGTATGTGCTTGGGTTTCTATTTGTTTTAGTTTTGTTTGTTTATTTTTTGTTTTTGTTAATCCTTTCCTGAGGATATTTTTCCACTGATTTTTAGAGAGAGTGGAAGGGAGGGACCAAGAGGGAGAGAGAGAGACAGAAACTTTGACATGAGAGAGACACATTGATTGGTTGCCTCCTCCAAGACCCTTTGGGGTCAGGATCGAACCTGCAACCCACGTACATGCCCTGGACTGGGAATCAAACCCGTGACCCTTCAGTCCACGGGCTGATGCTCTAACTGCTGAGCCAAATCAGCCAAGGCTATTTGTTTTAGTTTTTAATTACTTTATTATTGTTAATCAAACAATTAATTTAATATTCAAATGAATAAATAATTCTTTAAAAAAAGATCTCCTTTGTCACACCCATCTCACAGCCTTCTCCAGGCATAATTTTATGCAGTTTGGTATATATACATCCAGATCTTTACATGTATGTGTGTTTAAATTTTGAATTATATATTTTTGTTTTGTTTGCTTATTTTTGAATAAGATTGTATTATGTAGTTTTGTGAATTGTTATTGTTGTTGTTGTTGTTTTAATCAAATGACAGCAGATGTCTCAGAGATCTTCCTAGGGCTCTACCTACAAATCTACCCTCTTTTTCATTTCTGCATAATATTCCACAGAATGGATGTAAGATAATTAATTTAACTGTGCCCTACTGTGGACATTTAGTTGTGTTTAGTTAGTCACTATATTAAACAACATTAAAATGTGCACATGCAGCCCTGGCCGGTTTGGCTCAGCGGTTAGAGCGTCGGCCTGCGGTCCGGAGAGACCCGGGTTCGGTTCCCGCTAAGGGCGCGTACCTTGGTTGCAGTTTGTCCCCAGCCCTGGTTGGGTCATGTGGGTGGCAGCCACTCGATGTGTCGCTTTCACGTCAATGTTTCTCTCTCTCTCTCTCTCTCTCTCTCCCTCCCACTCTATCTGAACAAAATATCGAAAAATGTCCTCGGGTGAGGATAAAAAAAAAAAAAAAAAAAATGTGCACATTGCATTGTGTGCACATGAAAATATTTTTCTAGGATAATACTTAGATTTAGAATTTCCAAAAAATAAATAAATACACATACTACATTTCGATAAACATTGTGAAATTTTTCTCCAGAAAAGGCTGCATCAATCAATGTCAGCATCAATAACAGTATACAGAAGTCTTCAGTATCTTCTTCCTTCCCTTATCCTCCTTCTAGTCTTCATCTTTGTTTCTAAATTTGTGGGAAGAAAATGTATATTTCATTGTTGTTTCATTTGTATTGCTCTCATTATAAATGAAGTTTTGTGTGTGTTCATATATTTGCATTTCTTTTGCTGTGGATTACCTGCACATGTTTATTTGCCTCTTTATCTTTCTTCGTATTGATTAATAGAAATGTTTTCTATTAATAGAAATTTTAACTATTTATCTGCTAGACTGAAAGAAAATATTTGCAATATATACTTTATTGTATCTTAATGTAGTTTATGTCTTTTGTTAGATCATTGTGCAGTCAAATTAACCAACTTCTGTGTCTAACTTAAAATCATCTCTGCCCCAATATTTATTTTCAATTGTTTTGACACTCTAACTGCTTTTATAATGTTGCTTTTCACATTTTTATCTTTGATTTATCTGGAATTAATTTTGTATGCTGTTTTTTATATGGATCTAATTTTTTTAGATGGCTAGTCAATTGCCTCAAGTTATTTCTTAAGTTATGCAAAATGCTATCTCTAGAATATAGTTATCTCTGATTTATCTCTGTATTCTTTCAAGTTCCACTGATGCTTATTTCATCTATTTCTATCCTAATATCATACATTTATTCATGTGCATAGCTTTATAGAATATTTTGATGTCTAACAAGACAAATCCCCATCATTGTTATCCTTTTTTAAAAAAATTTGATGTACTCACCCTTGCTAGTTTGGCTACAGGGTTAGAGCATTGACCCACAGACCAGAGGGTCATAGGTTTGATACCAGGTCAAGGGCACATACCTGGGTTGCGAGTGGGATTCCCAGCCCCAGTCAGGTTGTGTGGGAGGCAACCAATAGATGTGTTTCTTTCACATCAAATTTGTCTCTCTCTCTCCTCACGTCCTTCCCTTCCAGTCTATCTAAAAATTAATGGAAAAATATTCTCGGGTGACGATTAAGAACAACAACAAAAAAGCGATGTACTCTTATACAGGTTCTATTTCACAAATATTAATTTGTTTAGTTCCACAGAAACTTGATTGGGAATACATTAAATTTATGATTCATTTATGAAGAATTTATGAGTCTTCCTAAACACAAACTGGCATATTTCTACTTTATCAAGTCTTTATTTCTGTTTCTCAGTAAGTTTTGTAGTTTTAAGTTTCAAACTTCATGTGCATATTAGAAAATTATATTTTATAACAATCACTAATGTACATAAATAGATAGATGGAGGATAGATGAATAGATAAATAACATTCATCACACTTGCTTAATTTTCTTGAGTTTTAACAGAATTCAAAGATTAAGTGACAAACTACTTAGATTTTCCTATAACTCCCCCCAAATTCAGCTGTGTATCTTTCTGTTTAGTAGTCATTACTCATTTTCCACATCTTATTGAACTGTCTAGAACCTCTATTATAACACTGAATAGTAGGAATCATAATAGTCATCGTTTTCTTCTAATTTTAATAAAAATGCTTCTAACATTTCCACATTAAGTGCTATGTGTACTAGAGTACATAAGTTTTTGTATACTTTGTACCCCACAAATAAAAGCAAACATGGGGGGGCAGCTTTAGTCTCACAGGCAGTAATGGAAAATAATTAATTTTGGAAAGTTTCCCAATCTTCAGTTACATCCTTTAAGGAGCCCCCAGGAACACTTTGTGAAGAGAGCCCTAATTAACATATTCTATCATTCCTTAAATTGTGTTCCCATTAGCCCACAGATAGATAAAAACCATTCCCATTTGATTAAAATCACTAGAATTGACCTCAGGTGTGTCCTTTCCATCACTGCTTCAACTCTTTGCAGCATTAGAGCACCCGGATGTCCTCAATGCACGACCCCCCCAGGGCACCATTCCCAACCCCCCACGAATCCATCTTACAGCATTGTCATGGCTCTTTTCTAGAACTCTCCTGGCTATGCCAGATGGTCCTGATGGTTATCTCCTGACCCTAGAGAATCTCTTCTCATGCCTCCCCATTCTAGGTAGCTAGCTGTGAGGTGCATAGGCTCTGTTGTTTTGTAGTTGGTCTATCAGGGTGATTCATTCTGCACCCACAGAGTACCACTTACTATATGCCTGGACCCTAATAGAATATTTAGTGATAAGAGCATAAAAGACATTGCCATTTTTCTATAATTATTTGTGTTCTAATTGCTTGTATTCTAAAAGCAAGACCTGTTTCTCTAGCTGGAAAATTCTTCTTGCAGGAGGGACATTCTTGAATTACGTACTAAAGGGCCTAACAAACAGATCAGTATAGAAGGTCTGGAGATGTGTTTATTTTTTAACTAATTCATCTTCATTAGTGTGTCTGCCTTAGCCGCAGTCTGGACTGGGACACACATTATTACAAGTCTCTCCATATTGAAACCCTCTCTGTAAATCACTTCCATATAATTAGACACTTAGTCATGTACCCGTATCTCTTTCTCACTCGTCTTCTGACAGTTGCCAAGCCTGCCTAGGGCATCTCCATAGAAAGTCCATTTCTATAATCACATTTGTCCCCACCTAGTGTATTATAATCCCCGTCTAAGCAGTCTCCCCCCTCCAATGTTTTATGTCTCCAATCCATCACAACACAGCTACCATCTGAATCTCAGAAGCTTCAAGCATGCCAGTTCACTCCTACAAACCTGGATGGCTCCCCACTATCTGCAGGTAAGCCCAGACTTTTCCCACTGACACTTAAAATCCTGGGTGACATTTCCTTTCTCTTTACCAAGAGCTGATTTCCTATAATCCAACCACATATAACAACTCCTCTGTCCTTACCTTTGCTCACATTGTTATATCTGCTGGAATACCCTCCTCTCTTCTTGTTATTCTAATGCCTAATTCTAATACCAAAAAAAGAAGTCTGCATTTTCCATCTCTCATTAATTCTGCCCTTCACTGGATCTTACAGCCCCTCTAAACATTGCATGGTAATTCAATTGTATTGCTGTTTTATTGATACATAGCCATGTTTCTGACCCTTCTCACCTAAATGATAAACTCCCGTAGGAAGGCATTGTTATCTGCATCAGTGCTACATCTCTTAAAATATAATACTTAGGATGATTACAGTGCCCAGAACACAGGAGGGTCTTTGTAAATTTCCTTTTCATTGAATTGATCATGATGAGGTCAGAAGTCAGAGGTCAGTCCTGAATTGGGTTAATTTCCATTGATAACATGTTGTGTTCATGGTCCAGAAGAATATGTATGAGCCAGTTTTTACTGAGTAAATCCAAGTCAGAATTGTCAGCTTTTCCTACAGATGTGCCTAAATTTAGCCTTGTTTCTTTTCCTTCTCTTTCTGGAATCTCAACATCATCTTTCCCTTATCTTTAGGGAATGCCATCGTTTCTTTCATTAGCACCCTCATTTCAACCTGTTTTGCATAAAACTTATTCATTTGGAGAATCAGTTGCACTTCTTTTGTTTTCAAATTTCAATAAGACTCAGAGTTTCCAGAATGAGATCAACATCTTAAACCTAAAAGGAATCAGAGAGAGTAGCCTGCACCTATTTCCATGTTATTTTGGGTGTTACTCGCTGCTGCTGCCCAGAGGATGGGCACTGCCAGTCCGTTACATGGCCTGCACCCTCTTTCTTCTAACTGTGCCTCAGTCCCAGAGAACATCACAGCCACAAGTCTGTGCTGTTACACACCAGCAAGAGGGAAATGGCTAAAGGGATTTCTGAGTTCATTGCTTTTCCTCAAGTATTTATGAACGATAAGTTGGAAAGAAATTCACAGCATAAGTGCATTTAGGGAAGCTAAGAGCAGCAGAATACCAGATGACACATTTGGAATGGGAGCAATCAAGGTTCTATTCAATCCTCCCCCCCACCCCCACCCCGTGCCTCAGAATACTTTCCCCTTTGAAAGTTCTTACACGTTTGCACAGGTATATTGAATTCACATTGATCCACCAAATAAAAAGCAAGAAAACTGTTCATGTATCAACAGCATCTAGAAGTTTCAGCTAATTCTTTAATATGCAAAGATTAAAAATAGTCCACTAAGAATTGTTTTCTACTATTAAGACAACAGTGATGCTTTTCAGCTCGTTCTTATCTATCTCTTGTTCTAACCATAGAGTATTTGTTGAGAAAAAGTTGGACCTCCCTCTGTGCCAGGTATTGGGAAGGTATATGGCTAGGCTAGGAGTCAACAGACTTTCTGTAAAAGTCTAGACAATAAATAGTACAGGCTTGGCAAGATCTGCAATCTCTGTTGCAACTATTCAACTTTGCCTTGTAGCTGGAAATCAGATATAGGCATGACAAACAAATGGGTACATCTTTTTCCAAAAAAAGTTTATTAACAAAGTGAACAACCAGCCTGCGGTAATAGTTTGTCCTGGGGTTAGACTCTATGTTCTTTGACTACAGTGATAATTTCTTTCTCAGTAATTATTACATGTCCAACATCCAGATCACTGACTGTCTGGCAGCCAAGTAAATACTTGTAAACTCAAAAATTAATTAATTTTTAAAAACATATTTCTTGTCCTCAAAGAGCTCACCATCTAGTTTCTATGGAAGACAGAAACAGAAAATGGAGAGTAAGAACAGAAAGTTCAAGGATTGTGGATTCAAAAGTAGCTTCTTGACTCACCAGCAGCTTTCTCTACCAACACCAACAAGGGTTTATATTTTAACTGATCATGTCTCCATATCTCGAGGACTCCATTTTTCTAACCAATGAGATTGGGTTTGGGGTTAGGGTTAGGTTATAAAGCCACTGTATTTAATGGGTTTTCAGGTTGCTTTTGTGAAGCTCAGACCATGTCAGAAAGCCACAAGAAATCCTTTGAAGTAAACAGATATAAGAGACTGAGGTTAGCCAGATGACCAAGTCCTCCAACCCCTTTTTTCACTTTACCTGTCACGTTGGACATCATGCACTTCTCTCATGGCGTGACAGATGAATCAGACCCTTTTCCTACTATCAGCTCTAGCTGGGTTCCTGAGAGGGGCTAACTACGGAGGATATAACAAGAATGAAGGTGCAAACAGAAAGACAAGTGTTATTTGATGTGTAAGTTTGTCCATAGCCAACACAGGTCATCTCCTGGGTAACTGCAGCTGGATCTTGGTTGGGACAAAGCTATGACCAGTATATTAGTTAGAGTCCCAAAATAAAGCAAATGAACACTCAGGATGCTTCAATGGTGGTTCATTTACAAAAGAACGGAGCATAGGAGAACCACAAAGGATGGTACAACACCCCAAGGTTAATAGGAAAAGACAGTCACCACCCCTAAGCTTAAAAAGAAAGGAGAGGGAGAGTTATGTAAATCCTGAAGGAGAGAGTCCTCTAGAATAGATCATCACGTGAGGAGCAGTGATCTTGTGTTGAGTAACGTGACTAGACGGAAGTGACCTCGCAGAGAGAAAAGAAGGGAAATAATTCACCATCCCCGTTTCCCTTCCTCCCTCTGATTTCCTGCTGGGCTCCTATTTGGCTGAACTAAACCATAGTCCGAAGACCAAGGAAGCCTGTTGGTGTGGTCCACGCAGGTCAGCCTCTGGGTATAGAGAGCAGGGAGGAGACAATGGAGAGCTGACCTGGAGGGACAAACAGAAAATGTCCAGCACAAATGGAGACCAAAGGAACAGAAAACTCATTGCACTAAGGCCACCCTCTGTGAGCGTTGTTAGATACGTCAGGTGGCATCAGATTGATCACCTACACACTTCCCATTTTTCTCCTGAATAAGCTTTTAACCACTGACTACAAGGAAATGAATTGAGCAATTTTCCATTCCCTGCCGTGTATGGAGAATTTCTTGTCAACCACTCTCATTTAGCAGGTGGTAGGTGATACCATGAGGCCTCTTTGGTTCCTTCTAAGGCAAATGTCCTGGAAGAGAGCACTGGAGTCAGGCGTCCCAGTTCTTAGCTGTGACTCTGCCCCAAGTGGCTGAATGACCACAAGGAAGTCACTTCCCTTAGGGCTTAGCTCCATCTCCATTTTTCTAATTTAAAAAAAAAAAAAAATGTCATTGGATCTAATCATCTATGGTCAGGATTCTTGGCATGGAGTCCTCTTAAAATTAGTTAAAACCTTTGAAAACTTTGTGTTTTCCCATGTGAGAATTTTCCATCAGAATAATTAGGAATTCATCTTATCAAACACTACCAACTAGGCACTGTTTTTCCCTTCCCTCCCCTCCCCTCCCCTCCCCTCCCCTCCCCTCCCCTCCCCTCCCCTTCCCTTCTCTCTCTCCATTTTATTCTCTCTCTAGAACACCTTATTGAATCCTCACAACTCTCTTTGAAGCCCATGAGTCTTTGTGTATTTTATCATTGAGTGACTTGCCCAAGACACATGGTTTAGGAGTGGTAGGACCAGGACTCTCACCGCTCTCTGTAACCTCAAAGCTCATTCCCCACATACCCCCAGTGTCGCCTCAACCCCTGAGTTAGACACACATGGCTAAGGATGCCAAACGTGGATTAGCTGCTCCTGCAGGGAAATGTGGGAGGACCATTTCCTGGAGGAAGAAGTTTTGGGGGTATGATTGTTGAGGTTCTCACTGGTAGCTCAAAGTGTGGGAGAGGTTAGGGAAGAAAAATTCTGGACTGAAGGAGTCAAGTCCTGCTGAGCTGAACCCTAGAGGTAAGGGAAACACCTCAGAGAGTAGACCCAAATGCCAAAGAAGCCTTGGAGCTGATCACAAATGCTTCCTCTCTCCTTGAAGATGGTTTTTCCTGTTAACCTTCTGTAAGTGTTGTTGGACCCTCTGATGAAGGAAGTATTACCCCATTCTCTCTAGAGTAACCCCAGGAGGCTCCACAGGAGAAGTTCCTCCATCCTAATGCGAGAACCCACCCAGACTTTCCAGAGAGCAGAGACAAGGAAAGTTTGGGGTTCTTAGTGCTTTGTCATGCGGCACATCCTAGTTGGTTGAGCCACCAGAGTGACATGCTGGATTGCTGCTGGCTGCCCTGCCCATCTGGAAGAGCCTCTCCAGCAGCCTTGGCGGCTCTTTGAAAGCCAAGCTGTTCTGCTACTCATTCCAAAGAGGCCAAATGCCTAATGAGCAACTGTGAGACCAAGATATTTCATCTGTGACGCTCCCAAGGTACTTGGAGACGAAGAACGGATTTTCCAACCCATCCTCGGAGTTTCAAAGTGGGAGAAAAACTTCTGAATCAATATGCAAACTTCTTGTGGATGTCACCTATGGTGAGGCACCAGGGACACAATTCCCCTGAGGAAATCCCGTTCCAGGGAGGAAAGAATTTGTTGGCCTGTCTGCAAGGACAATAGGGACTTTAGAGCTCATCAGTCCTCCACGTTGGGAAGGGGTGCTCTGCTGGGTTCAGGCAGCCAACAATCCAGGCTTATTTCCTCTGTGCTGGCACAGCCGTTGCAAGTGCAAACCTTGGCAGCCCTGTTTGACCCGGATCACTGACGTGAAATGCTCTGCATGGCCCGGCAAGGCCTCTAGATTCTGCTTTGTTCTGCCAGAAGCCTTCTCTGCACACCCCATCCATCTCTACAAGCCCTTCCTTACTGCCTGGCTGCATGGATGGCTCAGCTTGCCTCTGAGCTGCCTGAAGGCTGCTACACTGCTGATGCCAGGTCTAGTACCCAGGGCATGAGGCAGTCTGAAGCTCCCCGTTTGGGCACCAGGATGGAAAGGGATGATTGGCCTTGCTGTTCTTGACCTGGAGAAATAGGACTTTTCTGAGTAGTCCAGCAGTGAGAAATCAGCTGATGAAACATGCAGACCTGCTTCTGATTTGGCCTGAGAGCCTCTGCTGACATGTCAGCAAGGAGTATGTCTTCCTTCAGCTGCTTTGTTGATTCCCGGTTTCCTACCAGTGATAGTAACTTTGCGATACACGGAAACTTCATTTCCTTGTTAAATTTTAGCGCCTGGCTATTTGAATTGCTGTCACGGAAGAGATTTCGCAGATGAAGAAACTGAGATAGAAGGAGATGAAGTAACCCATTCAAGGTCATAGAGCTAGTCAGTGGCAGATCTAGGAAGCAGAGGAGACAAGATTGGACCTCGAACTGTCTGTCTGGTTATCAACATGGGTCTAACTACTCTGTGCACGTTCCCTTTAACTCCTTACTCACGTTTCAGATGAATATCGTTTCCCCTCATTGTTGCTGCTGGTTACAGTATGTGTGTGATTGAGAATACCATGGTCCTGGCCTTTAAAAAGTTTGCAGGTTGAAGTTCTTTTCTCATACCACATTGTTTGTGTTTCTTCCACGCTATTTGAATACCGGCTTCTTTTATATTGTCTTCTTCTGAAGGCTTCCTCATTTAGGAAGTGATGAAGATCCTTCTGGCAGTGCGTGGACAGGGACAGGCCGAGCAGGGAGAAGGGGCAGCAAGGGAGGGTGGGAGGAGGGAAGACAACTGAGTGATGCAGGAGCCGGAACCCTGCATCCTTACTCTCTCTCAGCTACTAATTAGCTGTGGGGCTGCAGCCAGCCTTTGTCTCCCCGGGATTCCGTTTGCTCTTCCAAAATGCAGAATCCCCAGGGGGAACGCTCAGCCTTTCCCTTTTCCTACACCTGACTTCTCGAAGCCATGCTTTTTGTAGCTTGAGTCCTCCCCTTCCACATCCTCCTCTTCGCCAGCTTTGCTCCCCATTTCCTGGAGCCTGCGGTTGAATAGTGAGTTCTTTTATAAAACAACTCTTTAAAAGTGTGGGCTCTCCCACAGATGGTCTCTTCAGTCTCTTCTTTATTGTTTGACCTCTTTACAAACACCAAGTGAAGTGATTGGTCAAACAGTGAGGCCCTGACTCCAGGCCTGGGCGCTGACACCAAGTCCGTGGTCCGGACCTTTCTTCCAAGGCGCCTTCTACCACATCTGTTCCTACCACCCAGCCTCTTCTCCACCTCTGGCCTCAGATATTCTTTTTTCTTTTCTTTTTTATCCTCACCTGAGAACATTTTTCAATATTTTGTTCAGACAGAGTGGGAGGGAGAGAGAGAAAGAGAGAGAAACATCGACGTGAACGGGACACATCATGTGACTGCCACCCACACGACCAACCAGGGCCAGGGACGCACTGCAACGGAGGTACGTGCCCTTAGTGGGAACCGAACCTGGGTCTCTCCAGACCGCAGGTCGACGCTCCAACCGCTGAGCCAAACCGGCCAGGGCTGGCCTCAGATATTTCACTTGCTCCCCGTCTCCTCTTCCAATGGCACCAAGGCTCTTGGGCGATCTTGTTGCATTTAGGCTTCAGCTTAAGTGCTTCTTCTTCAGAGTCTTTCCCTGACTCCCACATCTTACCCAACTCTCACTGCTCTAGATTCCCAACCCCCTTAATTCCCGTCAGTGCACTCGCACCAGTGACTCTCAAAGTCAATGGCAAATTAGGACCCCCTGGGGAGCTGACTGATCTTGTGGAGTCCCATGTTCCAGTCCCTGATTTCATTGGTCTGCAGTGGAGGATCTGGTTGGTTTTTGTTTGTTTGTTATTTTTTAAAGCTCCCCAGGTAATCTTCTGTAAAAACAGGGCTGAGAACTTCTCCTAAGCCTTGGTTATATATTTGCTGTTTGTCTCGACTATTTAAATATACAGTAGATTTTTTTTTATGGCCACAAATTCCTCCCCAAACTGTATCAATGCCATTTGCAATGTATCCTCGAAGCATCTCCTATCAAGAGATGGAGCATACCTTGTGTCTGGCCTGGTCATGTGACTGGTTTTGACCAATGGAATTTGTGGATATGACATTGTAGAACTTCTGAGGCTAGCCTACTAGAAGAAGAAAGGTCATGGCGAGCAGACATAAGCTGTCCCAGTGGACGCCTCCTAGACCAACTAGCTGATAGCCAGCACCACCTGCCAGATGGGAGTCAGGCATAGACCATGCTGCCCACTCGAGGCACCAAATGACTGCAATTACATGAGTGACCCCAGGTGAGACAAGCAGAAGAACAGCCCAGCTGAGCCCAGCCCAAATTGCTGACCTACAGAATTTAGAGCAGATGGTTATTTCTTTAAGCTATTAAATGTGGTGCCACTTGCTATGGAGCAATAGATAACTACTACAGAATGTCAAGTTCAGGAGGGCAGAGACTTGTGGGTGTTTTTGTTGTTCTTTTTTTATTTTTTGGTTTTTGTTTTTTCATTTATTTTCACTCCTCCATCCACATTACCTAGATCAGTGCCTATCAAAGCACATAATGGGTGCTCTATAAATATTTTTAAATGGATCAATGATATCTGATAGGCCTTTACAAAGACCTATTTTACACTTTGCTCAAATTTCAATTGGCAGCATGAGAGACTTCCTTAAGTACTTAGTTTAGAGTCCGCTAATGAGACAGACTGTGACTCTTCTTTCTTCCCCCAAGAAATCTCTTAAACTGCTACAGTAAAGCTCTCCTTTCTCAGTGGGTCATTTCATTAAAGGATTATTTAGTATAAATTTTTGATGAGTCAGGAAATCTTTTTTTGTTAAAGGCTCAGCTCACGCACACTTTAGTTTAGAGCTATTACCCTGAGAAGAGCATCTCGGTAACCCAGGGGGTGAGGACCCCATACTGAGCAGGTGGTCAGGGTGAAGGAGGAGCTGGGGACAGTTAGAATAAGGCATTTGTGAAAAACTGGCTGGTGACATGGATTTCGTTTCAGTCCCTGTCATAAGCAGATAGGATATTTGGTAATAAGCTCAATTCAGAAGCAAAAGCTGTCATTACAAGTCCCTGGAGGAAGAGGAACTGGGAGGGGGTAATCAGTGACCTAACCCAGAATTGTGGGCTGAGCTAGTGAGCCGGGCTCCCCGTGAAGTAGACCCCGAAACTAGGATTCAGGTGACCTCAGAAAACACAAGCAGGGAAGTGAGAAAGGAAAGGGAAGGAAACCAGCAGAGCATGTGTTAACGAGCAGTTTCTCTGTGGGACCTCTGACCAGGGTGGAGAACATGCTTCAGACGTGTCCTGCCCCAGGAAGGAAGGAAGCTGGGGGATGCAACCACCTATGTCAGGTCTTCTCTTTGTAGGAGCCCAGCCTGCCCCTGCAGCCAAAGTGAGCCCTTACACAGAGCACAACAGAGTTGGAAGACGGTGAATGCAGGGGGCACGTGAGTGGAACAATGACAGCCTATGAAGACCATTAGGTTCACCGGGAGGCCATCCTGAGCAATACAGCTCCTGAAGGAAACCAGGTAGGTGGCAGGTGGCATACGCGGACCCTGGGAAGCCTTAGTCCAGACATTTGCCCCAGTCTTTCCCACAATGGCTACTTCCTCTCCCTTCTCAAGGTACTTCTTCTACCTAAGGGTTCTAGTCCTCAGATCTTTAGAGTTGTCTTAATGCAGCAGCACTGAGGAGAGTGGATGGTAGGAAGAAATAGTGGCATCATCTTCTTTGATATCAAGCTAATGCTTATTGAGCTAAGCAAGGATCATGCCATTTAATTCTTAACAATGTTGTGAGACAGATATCGTCATGAAACATTTTATATCTCAGAGAACAGGCACAAGAAGATCAAATAAGTTGCCGAAATCATAGTTAGATGAATTCGCATTCCAACTCTATATCCAGAGCCCTCTATACTCTTAATTGTAACCCTCTGTTGCCTCTTTATAGTAGAGAAAAGAACAAAGAGTCTGAGGTCTGACATGAATTTGTATCCTGGGGTGTCTCTGAATGGCTGAATAACTTACTTTGAACAAGTAGTTCAACTTCTCTGAAACTTAGTTTTTTCATCCATAACATGGGTTTGAGAATCTACCCCAAGGGAGCATGAGCAAGGAATAAAAGAGAATGTGTTTTGGTGGCTGGCACATAGGAGCTGCACAAAGATGTGCTCTCTTCATCCTTTAATGACTCAGCCTTCTCTCAAGGAAACATTTGTCTTTTCCTCTGCAGTGCTTAGGGGGCACCCTGCAGCTTGCCCTTATCTTGTTCTGCTTCGGGATTATTAATGCAAGAGTTTATGTAGTTCTCACTTCCCAGCGAGGTGGCGAGCTCCTTGAGGCAGGAAGTGTGGCCTTTTGTTATGGTTTACCTTGCGTTCTCCAGAACCTTGGTTTAGTGCTGGTACCCAGTTAGTGCTTGATAACGATTACTGATGCTTCTTTTTGTTAGTAAAAAAAAATTAATTAATTAAACAAGAAAACTTTAAATATAGAGAACTGTACAGACAGCCTGGTTTTGGTCTCTCTGGAAGGCATTTTCCATCTGTGTTGCGCTCTGTACTAGCCCTCAATCTAAGTGTTTGGGGCTAGTGATCAACAGGAAGGACCACTGTCACCAAGCTGGATTCTTGTCCTACATGTTAGCCAGTCTTCACAGTCAACTTAATGAGTGGCATCGACTCTCCTTGAGCCAGCAGCTTCATCAGTAGAGACACTGTGATGATATTGATAGCAGCAACAGTTATTGGACTCACTATAGGAAACAATTGATAGATGTTGCCTTGTTTAATGCATACCCCAAATGCAATTTGT
Source organism: Molossus molossus (assembly GCF_014108415.1). NCBI lineage: Eukaryota > Metazoa > Chordata > Mammalia > Chiroptera > Molossidae > Molossus > Molossus molossus. The sequence goes on from NW_023425352.1 coordinate 15,011,948, forward strand.
AGGCAATATTATTGTAGTTGAGGAAACTACATAGGGGATACATAGAGAATAAGTAATGAGCTCAAAGTCTTAGAGCTAGGACAAGGTAGTGTTTTATGGGTTCACTGACATTGGGCTCTTGTAACTTCCTTTTTTCCATTCCTCTCTCTGCAGCTCCTCAACCTCCTCCCCTCCTGGTAGGTGATGCATTCCATCCTACAGGTGAAAGTGGAAGTTAGCAGAGCTGGTAGATCTCCAATCTTCTTAGGATGACTTTGCAAATCTTTGATCGGAACCCTGGGTGAGCTACCAACTGATATTATGGTAAATATTTACTCATTTATTTGCTTATTTTCCTATTCTCCTTACTAAAATGTAAGCCCTGCCCAGATGTTCATTGTGTTTACTGCTACATGTCATTGTGTAGAAAGTTCCTGCAATAGTAGCTGATCCATAAATATATGATGAATGAATAAACCCATTATGTGTTGATTTTGTAGTTATCAGAGGAGCCATCTCCTTTCCAAGCTATTTGGAGGATCCTCACTCCTCCCCGTTCTCTCTCTGAAAATCCACAACTTCACCACATTTTATCTTCATAAGATTATTGTGCTCAAGTGGGGAGATCACATGTGTGAAGCCATAAATCACTTTAGATGTGTAACCCTCATAAAAGCCGGGTCCTTTTATGTCCTTCTCTCTATGGAGCTGTGATCTGAGAACACAGTCCAACTCACATGTACTATAAAAGGGAGCTCAATGTTTACTTGTGTTTTTTGAAGAGCATTAAATTTTATCCAATTCATAATCTACAGCAATGTTCCTGAAAAGCATCTTTTCTCTCCTTAATTCTTTCCCACATGCTGTTGCTTTGGGAACCCCAAAGTATTTCAATGCCCAGCCCATTTGGCTTTCTCTCTTCACCACTCCCAGATCCATATTGTGGGGACTGACTGACCTCAGTCTTCTGCTTTTTCCTCCAACTTCCTCCTATGTCTCACTTATGAGCTGTGTAACCTTGGGCATGTAATAGAGACTGTTTATACCTCCACTTTCTTTTTATAGGTGGTAGGCATTTAGTCCTGTGAGAAAGTTACTAATGAGGATTAATGAGTTTATACTTACAAAATGCTTAGAACAGTGCCTGGTACACAGTAAGCACTCAATAATCTTAGCTACTATTGTTAGTAGTAGTATTAGTAGTATTAGTAGCATTAGAAGTATCATCTAGCCTGGCTGGTGTGGCTCAGTGGACTGAGTGTCATCCCATGGACTGAGAGGTCCTGGTTCGATTCCTGGTCAGGACACATGCCCAGGTTTCGGGCTCGATCCTCAGTAGGTGGGATGCAGGAGGCAGCCAATACTGCAGTGTTTCTATCTGTCTCTCCCTTTTTCTCTCTCTAAAAAAATCAATAAAAACATATCTTTTAAAAAGTACCATCAAACTCCTGATTGTACATTTCTGAGTATCTGAGAATCGACTGACTAAAATAGAAACTCTAGAGGCAGCAAAGGGAAGGGACAGAGATCAGTGGGCAAGGTCAAATCTTTCTCTTTTTGTTTCATATGTGTGGGACAGTGGTTTACAGGGTGGAAACTTTGTTACAAAACACTGCACTTGTCAAGCAGACCCCCAGCAGTACAAGCGCTGAGACAGAAGAATTCTCTTCTCTTTGTACTACAGCTCATGGTCCATATTTTCAGTTTTATCTATTCTTTAAAGTGATCTCTCCTTTTTGGACCACCCATCTTCAATTTTTTTAAATCTTCATGTACCACTGTCTTGAGGCTCTGTGCTTGTACTGTCTGACCTTCTCCTTTGATGCTCTCCTTCCATTTGTATAGCTTTCCTGCTGATCAGTGTTAGGTCTCTCAGAGGCTCTGCTGAAGGTCTCTTCCAGGCAATTTTCTTGCCATGTGATAATAAAAACATCTTTGTAAGTCCTCTGTGTTACTGGGGAGAGGCAGGATGAGGCCAATCCAATTTGGTTTTTATTCACCTGTGTTCCACATTCCATCAATGACAGGGCACAGGGCAAACCACATGGAGATCATTGTTGGAATCGGGACAGCCGCCTATGCCCAGGACCCTCCGGCCACATCTGAGAAGCCCACCAGGGAAATGGTGTGATTGCTGTGCGCACACAGGAGGCAGAGCTAAGAGACCCAATTTAATCTGAGCCCAGGGTGAGGACTAGATGAATCCGAATTTGGAAAGAACTATAATGGAGTCTGCCTGGGCTCTGTTTTCAATATATAAATTGGAAGCGATTTAGGGAATTGAACATTTCAGGTTTAAAAGTTGTAGTTAGGAGAGAAGCTAGTATTCTTAAATTATGAGCCTTGAATCTCCTTTCACTCTATTTATAGGATTTCTTTTCCAATCATATTTTTCTCATAACACTAATGCAGTCTGATTTAGAAAGGAGGAGTCCTGATTTCAAAAAACCCAAGCTTACAAATAAGATAAAATCAGGAAGTGTTGTTTTGCTTCTTCATTTTATTCTAAATTTTAAAAAGATCTTTTAAAGTTGTGAACTCTCCTGGGTGCTTTGCATATCTGCTTCGATGCATTAACTCCCTGCTGGAGTCTTATAGGAGTTAGGGTGATATGGGGGAAAGAAGAGAAAACTGAAATCTAAGGCACCGGAAACCACTGCCAATAGAAGCTCAAGGTGACGTGAAGATAAAAATGTGTCTGAGTTTTAGCTTAAAAGGGAAGTATACTGAGCTGGAGGGTGGGTGGGGGTGGTTTAACACGTGCACTTTGCGTACTTGTTAAACGTGCAAAGAGAGGCACAGCCTTAAGGCTGGTCCCTGCTGATCTGATGACCTTTCAGAGACACATTTTCTTGAGGTCTGGGAAGCATGTGAGAGTGGATGGAGGGAAGGAAGGCAGAGAGTTAGACCTTGGTGAAAGGGCCCAAAGACACCCAACTAGATCCATATGCAAATGTGATGGACAGTTCTATCCTGCTGTCTCTCAACACTTTCCCAGGTGTTCCCCAACCCTTTTACTGCACTATCGCGCCTGAGAGGCATGCGTGAGATGATTAAGAGTTTAGGTTCTGCAGCCCGGCAACCTGAATTTGGGTCCTGAATTACAGTTGCACCACCTGGGGCAAGTCACCTAAAATCTCTGGCTGGTGAGACCTCGGAGACGTGCCTAGGAGGAATGTTCTGCTCCCTTGTCTAGAGTCCCGGCTTCACAGTCTGGTCCCTCACTGAGGCTCGGTTTCTGTAAAGGGGTGAAGCAATAAATAAGTAGCTGAAGAGACCATCTGTGGGAGAGCCCACAACTTTTAAAGAGTTGTTTTATAAAAGAACTCACTATTCAACAGCAGGCTCCAGGAAATGGGGAGCAAAGCTGGCGAAGAGGAGGATGTGGAAGGGGAGGACTCAAGCCACAAAAAGCATGGCTTCGAGAAGTCAGGTGTAGGAAAAGGGAAAAGGCTGAGCGTTGCCCCTGGGGATTCTGCATTTTGGAAGAGCAAACGGAATCCCTGGGAGACAAAGGCTGGTTGCAGTCCCACAGCTAATTAGTAGCTGAGAGAGGATAAGGATGCAGGGTTCCGGCTCCTGCGTCACTCAGTTGTCTTCCTTCCTCCCACCCTCCCTTGCTGCCCCTTCTCCCTGCTCGGCCTGTCCTTGTCCACGCACACTGATAAACCACCAGAGCGCCCATCGGCATCTTTCCTCCCACCCCACCTTCTGCAATAAAGTGTCTAACTTACTCCCTTGGTTGTAGCTTCCCTGGAATAAGGCAGCTCAGTGCAGTGTTGTTACATCACACACCACCAGGGGCGCCGTCACGGGAAGTGGCAGCATCCATCCCCTTGCAGAGCCAGCTTAGACCGTAAGGAGACTGGTGTGGCCCATCTCCCAGTGATGGTACCTCAGACTAAAGGAATCACTCTGGAGAAGAGGAACCAAGGCCCAGACAGAGAACTCCAAACTCACCGAAGGCTGACCAGCAAACAAAACATGGGCAGTGTCCCCTGCACGGAAACGACACAGCTAAAGACTCTACCGGCCTCTTTCCTGCTCACGGTGGGACCCAAGTCAGCAACAGAGTTGTCCCTGCACTGAGAGCGGCCAGCCCACAGTCTCCAGGCCCCTCCCTAAGGGTTCTGAGACCCAGCATCAGAATTCTGGGTATTGGTCTGAAGAAATCCAAAACACTAATTCAAAAAGATGTATGTACCCCTATGTTTATTGCAGTGTTATTTAAAACAGCCAAGATATGGAAGTGATCTAAGTATCCACTGATAGACAAGTGGATAAAGAAGATGTGGCACATATACACAATAAAATATTTCTCAGCCATAAAAAATAATGAAATCTTACCATTTGTGACAACATGGTAAGAGGGTATTACAGTAAGTGAAATAAGTGAGGCAGAGAAAGACAAATAGCGTATGATTTCACTTACATGTGGAATCTAAAAAAAAAGAAAAAAAAACACAAAATAAATAAACAAACAAAATAGAAACAGACTTATAGATACAGTGATACCTCGGTTCTCGAACGCCTCGGTTTTCGACTAAATCGGGATTCGAGAAACTTTTGTCTCGGAATCCGAACAAATATTTGGAACTCGAACTTCCGAGATGAGCCGAGTTGAGCCGAATGGCGTTCATTCGGCCCAACGCGCCTTGCTTGCGTCACCAGTGTGAGTGCAGAGAGAGAGTCACGCTTTGTGGAGTCCGCTTTCCTATTGGGTTTCATTGCTTCGGTTCTCGAACAATTCGGTTCTCGACCGTCCTCCTGGAACGAATTATGTTCGAGAACCGAGGTATCACTGTACCAAGAATATACATATATATATAGAGAGAGAGAGAGAGTTGCCAGAGGTTAGGGGCTGGGTGAAAAAGGGGAAGGGATTAAGAAGTACAAATTAGTAGTTACAAAAACAGGGATGCAAAGTACAGCATAGGGAATATAGTAAATGATATTGTAATAAATAATGATGTTGCCAGGTGGGTACTCAACTTATGCTGGGGGGAATAACTTCATAAGGTATATAAATGTCTAACTATAATGCTGTACACCTGCAACTAATATAATATTAAATGTCAACTGTAATTGAAAATTTTTTAAGTTTTTATAAAAAGAATTAAGCAGAAGGAAGATGGGTAGCTATTAACTAGGCAGAATCCCAGGCCCTCTCAAACCCACAGAATCAGAATCTATGGGGTTGGGATCTCAGGCTGCTCATTTTAAACAAACCCCACAGGTAATGCTGTTGCAAGTTTAAAATCACAAGTTTAAATGAAAACTTCAATGCAGTTCTCAACCCCCCAGCCACCAAGTGAATTTTGCTCACATCAGCCTGCTAGGAAATCTCGGACCCCAAACACATTTCCAGAACACATCACTGAACAGGAAGCCCCAGAACAAGGCTGTGAGCCCCAACTCTGGGAGAAAGGGGACATTTCTCCGAGGAAGTGCTTTCAGTGGGCTTGGGAAACAATGTCCTCTGAAACCAGCACAGCCTGAGGCAGCATCCTGCCTCTGCATGGATTCGAAGGATCTCACTAAACTCGAAGAGACCACCATAACCTTGATATGGGCCTTGACACTGTTGATGGAAATCCCAACACAGATCTAGAACAGAGAGGAGCACGCTCCTGGCTTGCTGCATTTCTCATACGGGAAAAGCTTTTGCACGAGCTGGTTCTTTTAGAGAAACAGACTTTCATTAGTTGGGTGTGATGATGGTGGTAAGTGAGGACGGAGAAGAAAGTCACTGAGACAGGCAGGGCCTGGAGGGACAGCCGCTCCACCTCCTGGGTAACCCGATTCTTTTCTCTTTTTCTTTATTTTTTTCTTTCTCTCTGCCCGTTTTTCTCTCCTCTTTCTCTTCTTTCCTTTGCTCTCTTTTTCTGTCTGTCTTCCGCTCCCATATGTTCTTTCCTTTTCTCATCTTCTCACCTTTCTCTCCGTCTCCTCTTGTCTATCTTTTCATGTTCTCCTTTCCCTCCTACCCTTCCCATTCCCCCCATGTCACAGAAACATCGATCAGGTGTCCGCTCTGTGCACAGCCCTGTGGCTAGTACTGAAGAAAGAGCAACACCACCAGTGGCCCCTAGGAGCTCCCGACTCACAGGGAAGATCCAAAAAATAGGCAATTGCAAATCAGTTCCAAGTGGTAAGGTGAGGACACCTAAATAGGCATCTAGTCCAGGTGCAGATCAAGAACATGATGCCTAAGCTAATGCCTAAGAGGTGAGCATGCAGCAGACCAGCAAAGGGCAGGACGAGGAGTAGACAGTGCTCCAGGCTGGTATAAATTCCAAGTTCAAGAGAAAACATGGCACTTGGGAGGCACTGTGAGGGTCCAGGCTGCCGTGCACGACCGTATAGGTTGTGTCCTGCACAAGAGCATTGTGTCAAGGAGCAGGACCAAGAGCTACCCCGGGGCATGGGCCTTTTTTCCCGCAGTGAATCTCCTTAGTTTAGCCCCTGTAGTAACAGGAATGTCATGCACTTTCTTCTACTGTAACTCGTCTTGATGGTGCACTGACAAAATATTAAAACAGAAACAATAACTCAGGGGTTTAAATAGAGAAGCATCTCCCCCTCTTTCCTTGTTCAGGGATGTTGTATGATATTCTTAGGCTCTGCCTAGTCTGAGGCTTACAATACCTAAGCAAATCTGGAATTTCTTTGCCAACAGTCTATCCTCCGGGTGCATTGGACACCCCTGCTTTTAATAAGCCTCTCTTCCCTGAAGTCATCCATGCGCTTGGGTTGGACTGCATGGAAACATGTGGTTTCCCAGTATTTCCAGCCAACATGTACCTGGTGATGATTCATGACCAGTTAGAGAACCTGCACAATATATATCAGGAATCGTCACGTATTCTCGCCTGTGGAAAGAGGAGGTATTTTGATATATTAAATTCTCTTTCAGTTTTGGCTCCCAGTCTGATCCAAAGACACTTCAAACAGTTAGATGCACGTAAGAGACATTTACATACTTTCCTAGTAATTAAAACTCATTTAACTGCTCAGGGAGATGATTCTCAGCTGTGGCCATGAAGGCCTCAAGACTGGCAACACCTTCCTTCACCTGCAGAACTAAAACCACAAGGAAAGTGTTGCCGCCACGTCTTCTCTCTCTAGATGGGCTTCACTCTGATTGAAATAATACGGAATCAACCCATCAGAGTTATTCGAAGAAAGATTTACTTGGCAGTAAACATGGGATTCTGAAATATTTAGGACATTGAATATATATTGTTATCTTTGAGGACAATGTTTCCAAAGGAATGGACTTCCTCTTCTTTGCATAGAGGAACCTATTTGTTTGCAGATAGAGTAAATAAGGGAAAAGGATCCCACCCCCTTTAAAATTTGTACTCTCAGAAAAGGAAAAAAGAAAAGGTGTTTTTGCCCTTCAATGGGCATGACAGGTAAGAGAAATGAATACCAATGCAATAGCATGTCCCCAAGTATGGAGATGTAGCTAAAATACAGCATTGTCCCAAAGGCATCGCTAAACGCCATGGATGCAGAGACTAAGAGACCTGGAGGACTGTCCTGCTTAACCTCTTATTCTAGAAATGAGGAAACGGGCTCTACGAAAGCAAATGACTTTCCCAAGTCACAGAGCAAATCAGTGGCAGTGCTGAAATGAGTCCCTAAGACAACCTAAGGACTTTCTTCAGCACCATGGTGCTCTCGGTTCACTGTTCTTCATTCCATTAATTTATAAGGGCTCAGCTCCATGTGGATCCAAAGAAAGTAAAGGACAGGCCCCATCTACAAAGAGCTTGTGATTCTTCTGATTATCCTGAAATAACAGCATTACTATTTTTTAGCTAGTCCACTGACCAGAGGAGAACCCTTTAGGTTGTATTTGACATAATACCTTTCTTATTTTAGGAAAAAATAAGCTTCAATAACAACTGATTTTTCCTGGGCATTTATTGGGATCAGTGGGAGACAATGGATTTAAGCATGGAGGTCAGAAGCTGATAAAGAAGGGAGGTTCTTCCTTTTCTTTATAGAAGACCAGAAAGGAGGAGGAGGAGGAAGAGGAGGAGGAGGGGGAGGGGGAGGGAGAGGGGGAAGAGAGGAATGTGTGTCTGTGTGTTTGTGTGTGGTATGATTTCAGGCAGAAATGGCACATATCTAACACATGCTTGGATTTTGAAATCATGCAAATTGGGCTCAAAGTTGACTCTATCATCTATTGATTAGGTGATCTTGGCCAAAGGAGGTAACCTCTCTCAGTATCATCTTCTCCAGGTCCAAAGTAGGAAGAGCAGCCTACCTGGAGCCCTGGTGTGAAGACTGGGAGGCACAGGGTACAGGAGAGGTCAGTTTCTCTTTTAGGGGGCATTTTAGAGACAGTGGGGAAGGGAGCTCTATACCGCCTTTCTCTCATATTCTTTAAATTCTCTAAGATTAAGATGTTCTCTCATATTCGTTAAATTCTCTAAGATTAAGATGTTTTCCGTTGTGAAGCAGAAGGGAGGAGACAGGAAGGAGACTTGATTAAGGATGAAAAATGGCTACGATGGAAAGCAAGCTTGTTGACAGAATGTGAGCATGTTTTCAAAGTAATTAACAGGAAAGCCAGGACTGAGGACATTAATTGCTGTTAGCACAACTGCCTTCCAAATGGCAACCTGAAGGCTGCTGGACTGTGAGGCCTCAGTTTCTCAGTGGGGACCGGGGAGGCCTCCGTTGATAAACTGCTTGCTGCCCTGGGAGACTCAGAAGGTGATTCTGTTCATCATAACAGTATCTTCCCAAGACGGAAATGAATTTATTAAGCCCCTACCACATGCTCAGGCTGTGGTAGCTACGTTTGCATGTACAAATTTAAATATCTCATCAATCTTATAAATTAGGCATAATTAACTCTATTTTACAAATGAAGAAATTGAGAGCTCAGAACTTAACTTGCCCAAGGACACACATTTGGAAATTGATGGTCATTTATTTAAAACCCAAGCCTGCCTACATCCAAAGCATCTGCTCTTTCCTCTCCACGAGGCCACCTTCTATTAAGTGTGCAGCAGGTGTGAGGGGAGGTAAACTTAGGACATGAGGGACCAGGGTCTTACTTTACGGATGATTATTCCATTTGTCCTAGGTTTTAGAACCACCATTTAGTAGCTAAGCGACCTTGGCAAGTTACTTAACCTGAATTCTACCTCAATTTCTGCACCTCTCACCATTCTGTGATTTCCAACCTACAGGGATGCTGAGAATATTGGAGTCTATACACCACCTACCCTCGTACCCATTGCTGCCAGAGCCTCATTCCACTGGGTGAAAAGTAAATGATGGTGTACATAGAAGTGTGTGTGTGTGTTATAGTAGTAGCAGTAGTAGTAGTAGCAGTAATAGGTAAACTTAGGACACTAGTGACTCAAGATCCATATATTTCCCTTCCTCAGAGTCATCTGAGTCCTTATTCATTCACCTGGTGTACAGCCATCTTTTCATGTCTTTCAGCCTTATTTGTCCAAATTTTCTATTCTCCTCTAGAAAGGAGAGGAAAACACCCAAGCTTGGCTTTCCGGTGGGTCAGCCTGGGGTGTGGGTGCATGCCAGTGACGGGCAGTGACTGCATTACAGAAGTGGCCTGAAAGACAGTGGGGAATGACAGTCTTCTCACCGGGTAGATGTGTGGCAGTGTACCTAAACATCTACTTTGTGTGGAAATATAAGTGGCTCAAGGTGAGAGTATATTCCTGCTCAAATGGCTGCTCAGAAGCAGAGGAAAAAAGTCTGAAAGATTGATGATGAGGATAGAATGTCTATCATAGAGAAGTGTGAATGGATGTGTCAGTGTGGAATCCCCAAACCTGCATCTCACATTAAAGGTGACCAGAAGTGTATACCATGGAGGAGGCCCTGAACAGCCAAGCAGACAAGATGACTCTGCTGTGGGCCTTTGCCAGCCCTTCCACTTCAGCCATCCCAGAGCTGGGCTGATGGGCACACGAACAGAGTGCCCATGGGGACAGGGACAGCTTGCTGGCCTGACTCTAATGCACCCTTGGCTGTCACTCTCACAGAAGTTCCCATTTCTCCAGTGCTGTGTGTGCCATAAATGTCACTAACTTCATCCTTTTCCCCAAGTGGAGGCTGGGGGGGAAGACCTCTCTCTAGATTGGACGTGTCACAATTTTTCTTTGTGCGGTTGAGAGAACCTTTATGAAGGGGCGCATGGTTTCCTCCTTATTCCAGCAGGCTCCGAAGGTGTCAGTCTAAAAGGAGGAAATAATAATAATTGAATGTACAAACTTTGTGGAAAAGAGGGGGGCCCTGATGCTTACGGGTGCTGGAAGTTACTTTTTTTCCTTTTATGGCTTGAGGATATACTGTCCTTAAAAACTAATAATGCCCTCAGAGAGGTGAATATGTACATGGAGCAACAAGTATTAAGTTAATGAAAAATATCTATTTGTAAAGCATTTGTCAGGAAAACCTGCAGGAACTATACTGTGCCCCCAGCCAGGCCTGTGGGATCTGGAGCCCCAAATTCCCTTTCTCCACTGGCTCACTCCTTCTCTGAAAACCAGTCCTGCCCAGGACTCACACTTTGGCAACTGCGTGTTGAGACTAAGAGAGAGGGCATTGGGTTGCTGATCACCTCACACGAAGGGGTGGAGCTCCTCTCCGGGAACGGGGAAGAGAGTATGGGTCACGGGCGGAGAAACCAGGGCAGGACCGGAGCCCCTTTAGGGAGCGGATGCCCTGAAAGCCACTTTTCCATTGAGTCTGGAAAAGTTGTATTCAGCACATAGCTTCATGTTTTATTCCCCATGTTGTCCTTGCCCTTTCTTCAAAGGACATGTTTTACTGGGAATATAATATACATGCCAGAACACGTAAGTATACATCTCAATGAATTTTATTACCATGTAATACACACACACACACACACACACACACACACACACACACATACAAGCAGACAAATACAGAGGCTACTTACCTCAGAAAAAAATGGGAAAAGCAAGCAGATGTTTGGAATACCTAATTAATTAATGGGATGTGTAATTCTTTCTTGTTATTTGTCTTGTGTGGCAAGAGTATAATCTCCCTGAGGACCAGGACAAACTTGCCTTTGCAAGACTGTAATCTGGTTAATTAGCTTAGTGTTTAGCATAGTATGCATTCAGTAAATGTTGTTGTTGTTGTTGTTTAAATCCTCACCCAAAGACATTTTTTCATTTATCTACAGATAGAGTGGGAGGGAGAGAGAGAGAAACATCAATGTGAGAGAGACACATCAACTAGTTGCCTCCCACACGACCCTGACCAGGGCCAGGGATGAACCGCAACCGAGGTACGTGCTCTTGACCAGAATCAAACCCGTAATTCATTGGTTCGCGGGCTGATGCTCTAACCGCTGAGCCAAACCTGCCAGGACAGATTTCAGCTATATTTTGGGGGAAAAAAAACAAACAAACAAAGGAAAGAAGAGAAGAGGCAACTTTAACAGAAATTGCCTTTTACAGGAGCCGTAATATAAAAACAAAGCATGATTATCAAAGAGTCTTGAACCTGACAGAGTGCCCTGGAGTAAGAATGAAGCATTTCTGAAATGTAGCGGTGTGTTCATTTCTATTCTCCCCTTTCACACTCCTCCGTCCCAGTGGGGAAAGATATGTAAATCTTCTCGTCTTGGAGGCTCCTGGCCTCGTTGGATTCCATGTGGGATTGGGCAGATTGCTGAAAGAAAAATTCAAAGAGGGACCAAGGCAGAAGCTTATTTGAAGTAACGGTGATATTCAAATTAAAGCTATAAATCAACTATGCAAATGAGCCTGTGCCCAGGGCAGAATTACACTCAAGCAGCCTGCAGAAGAAAACTTAATATGCCCGGCTCTCCTTCTATTACCTTGTGAGTAACTGTCCCGAAAGTCTAGGTCTTTCGGGGACACTGAGAGTGTAGCCCCAGGCTTGCTGGTGGCTCTCACCACTGGCCTGGTTGGGCGGCAACCTAATGCCCCAGGAAGGTGGAGCAGTTCATTTCTGTGGCTCCATCAAAAGTCATTAAATATGTATCTGATTAAGATAGTTGTTAGGCATATGAAGGACCTATGGGGAAATTTGCTTGACATTCTAGCCATATGTACATGCTTCCCCTCTGAAATGGCTCTGAACTAAAATTCTCACAAGAGAATTGGTTAGAGACTGGGAGACCGTTCAAAGAAAAATGGCTGTCAAGAGTTGTGGGGATGGGGTGGACCAAGAGTCAGGGTTAGTTACCAAAGACAGGACCAAGTCCTGCCCACGGCATTGAATTTGTACTATTTGTTGGTAGCCATAGAATCATAGAGCCAAGGGATGATAAATCCTGGTTTGCCCAAGATAGTCCATTTTATACTTATTATTCCAGTATAATTGTTATTAGGACTCCCTTCCATTCTTAAAAGTATTCTGGTTGGGATGATAAGTGATGTGGTCATCCTGCAAAGTATAGATCTTCAAAACTTCCCAAGCTCCTTGAGTGAGTGCTAGACCTTTCAGGTAGGTCTAGCACTCACTCAAGGAGCTTGGGAAGTCTTGCAATCATAGCCCAGACTTTCGTCCATTAATGATGAGTCTGGTAAGTTTCCTGTCTCTACAATTATTCAAGCAAAGGCTGAATAAGGAGATGAAGTCAAGGAGAACCAGAGAGCAAACAGGGACCTAAGACAATGACTTTGTGGGGTTCCTTCTTTCTCTGAGATTCAGCAATATTCTGGGATTCAGCAAGAAACAGACCCAGAGAGGAAACAGCTTCTCAAGTTTCTGCAGGAAGGTGGCAGCTGAGAAAGGGTCCTGAGCCCATTTCTTCACATTCTGTAAAACATTTTTTTTCTCCTTTATTGATTTTTAGAGAGGAAGGGAGAGGCAGAGAGAGATGGAAACATCGATGAGAGAGAATATCGACTGGCCGCCTACTGCATGCCCCCAACTGGGGATTTGGCCCACAACCTGGGCATGTGCCCTGACCCGGAATCAAACTGGTGACCTCTTGGTGCATGGGTTGACGCTCAACCACTGAGCCACATCAGCCGGACTAAGCTCAGTTTCTTAATCATCTGTGACACTCATTACTTCTACTCACATTGCATAGGCCACAGAAAGTCACAGTCATGTGGATATGCCAAATTTTTTTTTTAATCCTCACCCGAGGATATTTTTCCATTTATCTTCAGATAAAGTGGGAGGAAGAAAGAGAGAGAAAAACATCAATATGAGAGAGACACACCAACTGGTTGCCTCCCACACGACCCCAACCAGGTCCGGGGACAAACTGCAAACGAGGTACGGGCCCTTGGCTGGAATTGAACCCAGGACTCTTTGGTCCTCGGGCCAACACTCTAACCCTGAGCCAAACTGGCTAGGGCTGTGCCAAATTTCTTATGGGAAGGGCAGTCCTACCATGTTCATGAAAGGCAGGAACAGGAAATACCGGGACAATAGCACCAACTACAGGCTAATGGGAGAGGATACAGATGGCATGTCCAAGTGCCTGGTACACAGCAGGAGCCAGCCACATGCCAGCTCCCTCCAGAGAAATGGCCCCATCCTTCGGAGCACTTCCCTCCCAGCTGCTCTTCCTTCCGTTCCAGGAGACTCCAGCATCAGAAAGTGCTGAGTCTGAGGACTCTGAAGGAGAAGGGACCTGGACAGCCCTCCTCAGACAGGTGGCGAGTTATCACATGGATCATAGGCAGACTTTCTTGTATTAGTCTGCCCTGAGCACAGCAAAACAGCAGCAGCAGCAGCGCCAGTATTTCTATGTCACTTGCTATGTGCCAGGCACTATTTTGAGTGTTTCATTAGGTATTTAATCCTCACAACAGCCATTTGAGATGGTTACTGCTAGGTATCCTCTTGTTATAGGTGAGAAAACTCGGGCAAAAGAGGTTAAGTAACTTCTCCGAGGTCAACGAATATTAAGTTTCTGGGCTGGGATACAAACCCAGGCAGTTTCTCCGGAGTCCGTGGTCCAACCTGTGTGCCAGACAGTAGACAGACTGGTGAAGGATTCAAACCTACCGGTCTTGATGCTAGGAAACACTCTTGGGTAAACAAAAAGATGCTACTGGGGAACAAAAGCATCTAATGGCCTAGCATGTACTAGAGTGTTGTTTCCCAGGGAATAGAATTCCTGGAGGTTTATGAGTTGATTTTACTGATTCTAAAGAGTATTAAATAGCATTGACTCACATGGTGATAAGTGCATTTTCTTTTCATTGCTTTTTTCTGTTTCCCAGTCCTTCTGATCAAGATTTCTTTTAAAAGCTTGGATGTCAAAGACATACTGGCACTAACCATCACTTGTTCCTCTCACTTTGGAGGAAGAGAAGGAAGACCTCAGGCATAGAGCCTTCTGCAGGTGACAGTGTCTGCCTAGAAATAAAGAACATCATTTTGTGTGCATTGAATTTATTTCTATTGTAGTTTCTGTTATTGGAAAATGATGTTAGGTTTTTATTTATGGCAGTGATGTAAGTCTCATTTTAAAACATGTTTGAGTGGGGAAAATTGAGCTGATATGGTGACTAGAAAAGAAGTAACATAGGTGGTATGAAATGGGCTCAAAATGGTGCAGTCAGTCAAAGACTGGAATTTGGGGCAGATGGGTTTGCAGGACACCACGCTGCACTTCGGGGAGATGGTAAGAACTGTTTATCCTCTCATTATCCGCTCAGTGGTTGGTGAACAAAGACAGCAATAAAAGTTCCTCTTTCCCACCCATGACACATTTAAAGTGCCCTGGAGCCCTGAGAGGCTACACATTTAAGATGAAATGAACCTGGGAGGAAGCAAAGTGACACCAAAGGACCTGGATCGAATGGAGAGAAGCGGACAAAGATGGGAACTAACTGTGTGACCCCGGGGGGATTTCCTTACCCACCCAGAACCTCTGGGCTATCATCCACAAACTACAAGAAATAAAACCTTGCCTAGCTCACCTTGCTGGCTATTGTGAAGATCAAGCATTCATTCTACACATTTTTAAGACACCTACCATGTTCTGGACAGTCAGAGGACACTCTCAACTTTTGTCCTGGCAGAGCGGGGGCTAGTGGGGATTCACAGTGAGAGCAGCAACAAGAGAAACAAAACAGTTACCAAATTCGAGGAGTTCACCACCTGGGGTGCTCTAAAAAACTGGACATGGTTGTCCAAGGTAGGGTCCTTCATTTGCAGGAAGTAAAGGAGATAGGGTCCTCACATCCACAGCTCTGCTTCCCCATAGGAAGGCTTAGCCATTGCTTATATACACTGTCTGGTGAATTACATGTTGATTTCTTCTTTGCAGTTGGCTACTTTCATCTGGTTGAGTTCCTGTTTACAGCTGCATCTACAAAATACTGTGGTACATTTCAACCTTTAGCAAGAAATAACAATTAGAACTGCGAAGACCTTGAGACCCTTGTCCTGTGTAACAAAACCATGGAACCGCCATGTACTGAGGATTCGCCAGAAGTCAGGTGTTGAGCTCTGGGTCATACATGCTATATCCCATTTCACCCTAACAAGTTCTGTGATGAAGGTAATTATCATCATGCCCGTTTTATACAGAGAATCTGGAGATTTAAGGGCTAAAGAGCTTATCTAAGCTTACTGGAATCAGGTGAATGGCGGAGCCAGCACTCAAACCCACAACTGTTTTCTTCTTAAAACAGATGTTATCCAGAAAAATAGAGGGATGCATTTTAGCGAGGAGGATGGAGCTGCAATAAAAGCATTTTACAAGGAGTGGGCCCTGTACCCACAAGAGCACTTTGTGGAATGCGAAGCATTAACAGTGGGAGACACTTGTTGGTATTCATTATTCCTACTGCATTATTTTTAGAGTCAAATCTTCCCCAAGAGGCATTTGAAGTTCTTCCAGAGCCTTGCAGGCGTGAAGGGGAATTCCATTATTAGAGCAATGCCCCCCAAGTGCTCCCCAAGCTTTCACGCATATAGGAATCACCCCGGGATCTTATTAAAACACCGATTCTCAGTTTAGAGTGAGACCTGATAGTCTGCATTTCTAATGTGCCTCCGGGGACTATGCTGCTGGTCCACAGTCCACCGTATGCATATCAAGGCGTTAAAGCCCTCAGAGCCCACGGGGGGAGGTCTCTTCCCCACCTTCCCATGCAAAGTCCCCTACTAAGCTCTCAATCACGGTGCAGCCTGTGCAGCAGGGTGGGCAACCTCCCTGCCTGGGTGCAGTGGGCGGGACCAAGTAGGGCTTGGAAGCACAGGGCAGCTCTGAGTGGAGGAGAGGTGGGTGGGGAGCCTGCTGGCTCATCAATTCCACTAGCAATTAGCCAGAGGGAAGCTGGTCTGAGAGCCATTAACATTTACAAGTCGCTCCAACGGCCCTCCCTACGCTCACTCCAGGGCGCCACAAAGTGCGCCTCGATGAGGCTAATGAAAACGCCGGTAAGATGTGCAGTGAAATTACACTTACCGCGGCGTGGTGGCTCATCTGAGGACGGGTCTCTCTCTCCCCGCGGTGGTGACCTTTTTGCTCGGCGATTCGGTTGTTTTCCTGCCCCCGCTGTCCAGGTGCTGGGCTGGTGCACACTGAGCAGGTAAGTCGGGCTCTTCCTTGGCTGCGTCTCATTTCACCCTCACTCCTACCCAGACCGATAGAGGAGGGTGCTGGACCTGGGCTTCCACCCCAGGGCTGTGGGCTCCGCTTTCCAGGCTGCAAAAGGACAGTGGGGTGGGGAGGGCTATCTGTCAACCACCTGCAAACTGTGTACAAAGTTGTTTATGGGTGCGCATGTAGCCTTTTTGTGTGTGGAGAGAATAATTACATGTCAGTAGGTTCTCAAAAGTACTGGTGAGCCTCCTGATAGGTAACAGGTCGCTGGATAGGTTGGTCAGCTATTGGCCTGGTGTCTTGGGTCAGATTCTTCAACCATCCCCTCAAGAGGTCATGGGGATTTCAGAATCCGTGACTTAAAAAAACATATAGCGACATAATAACTCTGAAGTGCGGCCTCCTTCCCGGTGAATTTGTATTTTAATCATCTTACCGCACTGAATAAATAGGGGGAAATGAATATGGCAAATATTATTTCTTTCTCTTGCCTCTCTTCCCAACCAATACGTGGCAGCGCTGAGTCTAAACGACAGCGACCCCCACCCCGGATCCAAAGCTTGTGCCACAACGTCCTGTGCCTACAGGAAGCAGCTGGCAGACAGTCCTGCCTTCTCAGGAAGCAGCTCATGACGCTGACTAAGAGCGGCAGCTGTGTGTGGAGCCAGGTGGACCTGGGTGTAACCTGCAGTGGTATGACCATCGGCCCATCACCTCAGTTTACCAATCTGTAAGATGGGACCAAGAAGAGTGCCTACCTCACAAGGGGTGCTGTAAGGATAGAGAGATGATGCACCTGAAACGTCATCCTATTAATTGAGCACTGTCAAGGTGCTGGCTACTTTACATTACCGCGTTTAATCTTGAGCTCTTACTTAGCTTATTCAAGGTCCCAGGAGGCGCTGTGATTGGAATCAGGTCTGTCCGGAATCTAAACCCACAGGTAATACTCGTTTTCCCCTCTGCGTCCCTCTGAGTGCCCTGGCTGCCACGCAGGCATTTAGGAGATATTGGTTCATTTAAATTGATCTCGGTTCTAACCCAATAGGCATGTTTGGAAATGAAACACCAAGACTCAGCTGAGGCCTCCTCTGAAAGTCCGGGACGCTGAGACACAAGGTGCCACTGTCAAAACATGACTTGTTGTTGAGGATGGCATCAGGTCACGCAGATCTTTGTCTTTTTAAAAAAATTTTTATCCTCACCCGAGGACATTTTTTCGTTTTTTGTTCAGATAGAGTGGGAGGGAGAGAGAGGCAGAGAGAGAGGGAGAGAGAGAAACATTGACATGAAAGGGACACATCGAGTGGCCGCCACCCGCACAACCCAACCAGGACCGGGGACAAACTGCAACCGAGGTACATACCCTTAGCGGGAACCGAACCTGGGTCTCTCTGGACCGCAGGCCGACACTCTAACTGCTGAGCCAAACCAGCCAGGGCCAGACCTTTGTTTTGACTGAACGACATGGCCATGATTTCACCTCTCTGAGCTCGGCTATAACGTGAGAGTGTCAGTAGCTGCCTTGTCTACCTTTCAGGGCAGCTGTAGGGAGAGGTGAAGTCACGTCTATGAAATTGTCTGACACTGTAGGTAAGGTTTTCTCTTCGTTGGTGATACAGTCACAGTGACAGGTAGAAAAGTCCCAAGAGAACTCCAAAACAGTTCTGCTTTGGAGGAAATGTTGCATTTAAAGAGACAGGACAAGACGGAGCTAGGGCTATGGAAAGATTTATTGTCTTTAACAGAAATCAAAAAGTAACTGATTCTTGGTCGTACGGCCCCTATGGTGGGGGAATGGCTAAAATGCATGGCCTTCCCAAGTTCATCTTGCAGAAAGTATTAAAAGTGATGTGAATAAGACATTTACCCACATTTAAACTTCACCGCCAAACTGATGATGTTTTCCTAACATTTGTAGCCTAGCAGCAGGGGAACAGAAGTCCCATTACATAAAGAAAGAAAACCTGTCTAAGGATCCGTAAAACCCAGGAAGGCTCCGTTCAAAAAGCTCTGAATCGCATGTGTACGGCTCAAGAGGTGGCAGAGATCAGTGAGTGATTTCCATCAGAAGACAGCACAATGGGGGAGGCTGCCTTTTCCAGCGGCAGGAGCAAGGCCCTCCAGAAATGCCCATTACAGCTGGACCGCTGTTCCTGGCGGGAAGGACCAGGAGGCTGAACCCAGCCAGCGTCAGCCTCCCTGCACACCCACACGTTTGCGGGGCATTGACTGCAAAGGTTGCGAGCAGCCCCTCCCTTGGGAAGCTCTCAGTGTCCTATCAGGAGCTCATGGAACAAGCCACCGGCTCTCCTGGTAATTCATTTACGAGCCAGGCTTAGGGATCAGAGCAAACAGATACTATCCACTCACCCCCTGTTTTCCAAGCAGAGTTCTCATGGGAATTAAGGAAGCTGTAATTAAAGTACCTTATTTAGGCATGCTGTAATTAGTCACCAATTTAGCATGCCCTCAAATGGAATCCGAATGTAAACACCAGGACTGCAGGTGCTGATGCCCTGGTGAGTTCTGGGAGCGAGTGAGCCCAGCGAGGGACTCACCGGGTGAGGCAGAGGTCGGCTGGGACCAGTGAGAGTCAGCCCTACGGCAGTGAGTCTTCCCAAATGTTTCTCAGCCTAGGAGTTAGACTTCCAGGGCACAGAATTTGTCTCATCACCTAGAGAAACCTGGGGTGAAGGCAGCTTCTTCAGTCTGCATTTCAAGGCAAATAGTGTGGCTTCATGATTAAACACGAGCTTTGGGGCTGTCTTTTTCTCCATGCAACAAATGTTTACTGAGCCCCTGGCCTCACCAGAACGGGGGCCTGGCCCTCAGCAGGTCTGCCTGGGGCCAGTCTGAGAGTGGGTCCCTGACTTCCTGCAGGCAATGTTTCACAGCTCGAGTCCAGGTGAATTTTAGAGGACGTGTGTTAAGCCAGGGACAGTGAGTCAAGGAAGGGCCGAGCTAGGACGGCCTGCTTGGTCTCACTGAGTCAGAGAAGCCCTGGCTGGTTTGGCTCAGTGGGTAGAATGATGGCCAGTGGACCATCGCGTTGTGGGTTCGATTACCGGTCAAGGGCATGCACCTGGGTTGTAGGCTCAATCCCAGGCCCTGGTTGGAGTCATTCGGGAGGTAACCAGTTCTCTCACTTTGATGTTTTCTCTCCCTCTCCACCTCCCTCCCTTCCACTCTAAAAATCAACGGAAAAATACCATCAGGTGAGGACTGACAAAAGAAGAAAGGGAAAAAAAAAGAAAAAAAAACAGAGAAAAAGGGGGCCCTGGGAGGAGAGTGAGTGCACCCCGGGTCCTTTGTCTTGAGGCTTTTATTTCTCTCGTGCAGGCAGCAACCTTAGGGAAGGTCTTGGGAGGGTTTCAACAGAATATTCATCAGTTTTCCGGATGTGGTCCTCACTGATGGCTCTGTGTCCGGGCAGGGGGTCGTCAGTCATGGTCCTGGTGTGGCCCACCTGGTTTTGCAGCTTTTCTGGGTCTGGAGCTGAAATACAGCCGAGGCCTCGATGTTATTTCTAGGGAGGTGACCTTCTGTATCCGCTGTCACTTGTTCTGTCGGTTTGTTCAGCTGTCTGTCTCAGTTTCCCTGTCCCTTGTCTTGGCTCCTGGCCTGCCCCACTGCTATGAGCAGACAGTGGGGATTCAGTAGGGAATAAGACAGGACGATCTGCTGGAAGCTCCATGAGGGTAAAGCCCTGCACTCAAGCTGTGTGACCTTGGGCACACGACTTGACCTCTCTGAGGCTGCTTGCTTATAATAAAACGGTGATGCTAGTATTTATCTCACAGTGTTATAGTGAAGATCGAAGGTGAGAAAAGATGCGAACACCTGGTACTTTGCCCAGCACAGAGCAGAGCCGCGACTGGAAAGGCAGTCTCTTTAGACGAGTCCAGCCCTCTCGTTCTAACGCCCCCACTGGCTACTCTGCTGCAGAGCTCCAAGAGGAGGACCTGGACCTGTGGGCCAGGGTCATGTGACTCTTCTGTCCCCATTTGGAGCTCAAGAGTTTTTCTGTAGCCACTGCAAGGGTGTGGAGTTGGCCGTATGTATGCAGAAAGTGTCTGCTGTGTCCTGGGAATACCTCTGCCTGACATTATTAATGTGCATGACTATTTCCCACTGGACCCTGAGCTCCAGAAGCCTCCTACCCCATCCTGCTTCTCATTCATCACCGCATTTCCTATTTCCCCATAGGGTTCTGCCCAGTGTCCTGCTGCAGTAATAAGCGGGCACAACTCAGCCAGGCTGAGGAGGAAACTCAACATGGATTCTCATGGTTCCTGGGCGTCCATTTCTTTCCAACTGTGTCTGGTCTCCTTCCTGCCCCTGATGTGCAGCTCACTCAGCAGTGCGCCCACAGGGGTGTTGACTAAGGCACCTACTGTGTTAGACACTCTCGGGACGGCTTTACCTACGTTGTTTCCTCCTTGACACCTGACACCATCAACTGTCTTATTTAAGCTAAAAACTCAATTCCATCCTTGATTTTTCTGCCTTCGACATGTTTTAGGAACTTGACCTTCAAAACGTGAGCCCCCTCATCAGTGCATTTCTTTCTGTCTTCACAACACATCCATCCAAGTCATCATGCAGTCACCTCCCTGTCAGGCTCCCTGCTCCTTATGATCTGTTCTACACACGGTGGCCAGAAGGATCTTTTTTTTTTTTATCCTCACCCGAGGACATTTTTTTCCATTTTTTGTTCAGATAGAGTGGGAGGGAGAGAGAGGAAGAGAGAGAGAGAAACATCGACATGAAGGGACACATCGAGTGGCTGCCACCCGCACGACCAACCAGGGCCAGGGACAAACTGCAACCGAGGTACGTGCCCTTAGCGGAAACCAAACCCGGGTCTCTCTGTACCGCAGGCCGACGCTCTAACCGCTGAGCCAAACCGGCCAGGGCCAGAAGGATCTTTTTAAAAACACAGGTCAGGTCAGGTTATGGCCCTGGTCAAAACTCCCCAGTGGTTTCCATTACACTTAGAATCAAGTCCAAACCCCTTGCTCCACCCTCATGCCCAGTGGCTGCTCCTTTCCCCCCTCCCCCACAGGACCTTTGCGTCACCTAAGAACCTCCTCCACAGCTCTGGGCAGGATGGAAGTCTCTGGAATGTCGACATCTCAGAGAAGCCTTCCCTGACCTCATAGCCCAGTCTGTTCATGGCCATTCTCTATCCTATCAAACTTTTAAATTTTATATTTCATAAATGTCTGATAATTTTCTACATATTTGTTTAATCTGTCTTTCCCCTGCCTAGAATGCAAGCACCCTAAAGAGGTTCTTTCTCCTGGCACTCCACATACTGGAGAAGAGCCTGGCACATTGTAGACTCTTAATATATTTGCTGAGTGAATGAATCTTCGTAGCAATTATCTGTCAACTGAGGATGAACCCGCTGGAGAGAGGTCAGGTGACTTGTGGGGCACAGCTGGAATGCCTCTGAGCCTCGGTCCAAACCTAAGTCGTGGTTAATCGAAAGCCTGTTATCTATTTGTGAGGAGCCCCCCAGACATTTCCCCAGCCAGAGCCCTTGTGGCTGGACCAGCCCCTGTGGTTCTTACTGTGATTGCAAGACCTCGGCGACAACCATCAGGGAACTGGGAAAAGACAAAATGTATTCCTCACAAGATCTGGAGCGCACGCAGCATGCCTAGGGCCGCTCGCTGAGGTCACAGTGAGGGGTGGATGGAGGGAAGGAAGGAGGGGGGGTGAGAAGCAGGAATTAAAGTGCTGGAAAGGAAAAGCTTGTCAGTCGAATGGTCAGTCGTCTCCCACCACCAGGGTTCTCTAAAAGGGGACCTTCCTGGGAGGGGCGGCCTGGCTCTTTCTCTCTGTAGCTGGTAGTGTGTGTACTCAGGATGGCCATCTTTTTTATTATCCTCACCCGAGGACATTTTTTCCATTTTTTTGTTCAGATAGAGTGGGAGAGAGAGAAAGAGAGAGAGAGAGAAACATCGACGTGAAAGGGACACATCGAGTGGCTGCCACCCACACGACCAACCAGGGCCGGGGACAAACTGCAACCAAGGTACATGCCCTTAGCGGGAACTGAACCCGGGTCTCTCTGGACCACAGGCCGACGCTCTAACTGCTGAGCCACACCGGCCAGGGCACGATGGCCATCTTTGAAGTGGATGCCTGGCAATCCAAAGCTTAATGCCAGGCACTTACACTTCAAACACACTGTGTTTGGTTCAATTCAACATATATGTATTGAGCCCCTGCTATATGTGGCTAGATGACAGGAGGGCGTTCGTACAGGATCTCAGTCCTGGTGCTGTTGCCGTTACCATGGAATCACAATCACCTATGTGATTTAGCTGCTCTAAGCCTCAATTCTTTTTTTTTTTTAATTTTTATTTATTAATTTGTTTTTGTTACATATGTTTCTCATTTTTCCCCCATTGACACCCTCCTCCCCTTCCCTCCCCCCCCATCCCCAGCTTTGTTGTGCATGTTCACGGGTCATGCATACATGCATGTAAGTTCTGTGGTTTATACCCCCCCTAACCCCCTCTCCTCTGAGGCTTGTCAGTCTGTACCCCACCTCTATGTCTCTGGGTTAATTTTGTTCAGCAGTTTTAGTTCATTATATTCCACAAATAAGTGAGATCCTTCTGATATTTGTCTTTCTCTGCTCGGCTTGTTTTGCTTAAGATAATACTCTCCAGGTCCTTCCATGTCGTCTCAAAGGATAAGAGATCATTCTTTCTTACTGCACAGTACCCCATTGTGTACATGTACCACAGCTTTTTTATCCATTCGTCTACTGATGGACACTTGGGCTGTTTCCAGATCTTAGCTATTGTAAATAGTGCTGCTGTGAACATAGGGGTACATATATTCTTCATCGGTAAAATGAGGAACGTGATAAAGTTTAATTCTTAGGGCTGAGCTGGTGTTCAAGCAGAAATGCATATGAAAGTGGTTATAAATAAAAGGCGCTGTCAGGTCGTGAAACAACCCCATAGGTGTCAGCAGTGGGAACAGGAAGTGCGTACTGAGAGGCCAGGAGACATTTCAAGGGCAGGCTCCCCCCACCTCGAAAAGGTCTCTGACCTTCCTATTTTATCTTGCTCTTACCCCCTACCTACTCCGTGGGTTGTCGGATAAAATGTAGGAATCTCTGTTCAATCTGAATTTCAGGTAAATAATGAGCTTTTAGTATAAATACGTCGTGTGTAATATGTGGGGCATACACCTGAAAAAACCGGGTTATCGCAAATGAATAACCCTCCCAACCTCTGTTATCCTGGTAAATAACTCCAGGCAGAGAGAAGTGTTGTGTTTTAAGTTGTTGACATAATGTCCCCTCGCTGGAATGGAGATGCCACATCTGTCTTCTCTCTGGCTGTATTCCCAGGGCTCAGCTGAGCACGTGGCCCTGGGCAGGAGCAACGCAAAGCACTTGTGTAATAGCTGAATAAGGGGTCCTTACAGAGCAAGGGAGGAGCCCCTGGAAGTGTCCGACTTCCTTCTCTTCTGGTCCTAAATGCTGCTTTAAAATATCTTTCCACCCCTGGCTGGTGTGATTCAGTTCGTTGGCTGTCATCCTTTGCACCTGGAGGTCGCTGGTTCAATTCTTGGTCAAGGGCAGCTGGATCCGTGGTGGGAGGCATGCAGGAGGCAGTGGATTGATGCTGTGCTCTCATATTGATGTTTCTATCTCTTCCTCTCTCTCTAAAAATTAACAAACGACTTTAATTTTTAAAAATCTTTCTAAGAGGTATTCTAGTCCACGTAGCTAGGTCCGAAGACCCCAGTCCTTCTCGGGGCTTGGACTCCAATCTGGGCTACTGCACGAGGTTAGGAAACACGTTATATTTCTCCTTTGAACTGGAAATAATTCTCCGCATTCCAGTTCTGTCACAGTCCTGGGCTCCACGGTGGACGAGCAATGGGCTTGCCTTATGCTAATGGCGTTTCATTTGTCATTATGGTGCCGAATGAGGGGAGACCATTAAGCCGAGCATGATGTTTTATTAGTGTGTTTTTCTGAGGTGTGTGACTCTGCATAACACAATGAATAAAAATGACCTAAATTTTGCTTCATGAGACATTTTCAGGCTACGCTTTCTTCACTGCCCAAGCCTGGCGATGCCTTTGGAAAGTCGCAGCAGCCTTCAAGTCTTCTCCTTTGAAGCGTCACGGCAGGTGTGGCTTTAGTTTCGTTTTATTTGAATTTTTGCATTTGGTAATAACTCTGGTTTCCTATAAAATGAAAAGTACTTGATTCCTTTTCATTTTGTTTTTTGTTTTGTTTAAAACAAGATAGACTTTAGGAACTTGGGCACCAGAATGGGATGTCTGTCCTATGCCTGAGATTGGCGGCCTTTGCCACCCCGTTAAAAATGATGTCTCTAAGTGTGCTTGAAATGGTTCTTGGCCCTTTCAGATTTGGAGTGTCGCATTCCCTGTGTCTGATGTACTGCATTTAAACAGAAATGACTCTCTTTGCTTTGGGATTGAGTATTAAATTGAATGGGTAGTTATTCAAGCGGCACTGATATCTATCAAAACGCTGGTTTGTAAGGGACTGATGTGGGGTGGGAGGGGGGGTCACGCTATCTTGCCTCCTGGATTTCACCTTTTGAGGACCTAATTATCTGCATAAAAGTGAGCCACTTTGCCCGCGAGCTCCTATAACATAGCCTTTAAAAGCAGAAAAGAAAAAAGAGGGACAATGAAATAAATGGACTTGCCCAAATGCCACCGAACAGTTTTTACAAGTCTCATCAAAAGGGACAGCTCCTAAAATCTGTGTCCCAAACCTTCCTCTCTTGCCAGCAACAAGGGGGATTCTGCAGCTTATACACAACCATATCTCAAGGATGTCAACATTGCTTCACAGATTCTAGCAGTTACTTTCGAAATACATGAGAGCTTTTTTCCCAGGAAGAGTCAATAATGCATAAGGGGGGATAAAAGCTGTGTGTATAAAGATGTTAATTGGCAACATTATCAATGCCGGCAAGAAGAAACTGGAAGCAGGCACTCTAGAAGTTAAGTGAATTATGGTGCATGGGCTATGATGAAAGATAATGCATTCATTGAAATGATCATTAGAAAGACTTGGATGCATGGAAAATGTTTAAGCTAAAGTATCAAGTGAGAGAAAAAGTACCAAATGTATGGACTTCGTGATTGCAGATCTATCAGTATAACTAGGTGGACGGATGCAAACAGAGGAAGCAAAAATGAAAATAATAGTTGTGCAGAATCAGTTGGATTAAAGGTAATTAATTACTGTTATTTAAAATCATTTGGAAAAGCTAAAAATTCTTTTTTATTTTTATTTATTGGTTTTTTGTTTTGTTTTTATCCTCACCCGAGGACACTTTTCCTTTTTTTGTTGTTGTTGTTCAGATAGAGTGGGACGGAGAGAGAGGAAGAGAGAGAGAAAAACATCCACATGAAAGGGACACATTGAGTGGCTGCCTCCCGCACGACCCCAACTGGGCCGGGGACACACTGCAACCGGGATATGCACCCTTAGTGGGAACTGAACCTGGGTCTCTCTGGACCATGGGCCGACGCTCTAACCATTGAGCAAAACCAGCCAGGGCTAAAAATTCTTTTTTAAAATAATGATTTATAAAAAACCAATGGCATAAGTGTACAGATTAAATCTTTGAATCTAGAGTCTACAAGTTGGTTCATCCTGGAGCTCATTAATAAGGTAACGTCAACTTGTAGGCTCATTTAAATTCTCCAAATGCTTACATGTAAGGACAAGGTTGAAACTGTTCAGAGAGAGACTTCCAAAAAGGTGGGGGAGCCTCCTGTTCTAGGATAAGCTCCTCATCTCAGTGAAGGAACTAAAGCTCAAAAAGATTGGAGACTCCGTCAGGGTCACACAGAGAGCAGCAGGGCTAGAACGGGACAGAGCAGTCCCTGGTGTGGGGCAGACCTAGCGTGTGAGTCACAGAAGCATCCCTTTGGTGAGGGGACTACGAGGTTCCTACAGCTCCCGGCCAAGTCCAGGCAAGGGCCCAAGTTCAGCCCCTGCTCCCCTCCCAGTCAGCATGTGCTCTAACTGCACAGCTGTGCTCCCGGCAGCCTGCCTGGGAAGGATGAGGTCAGACAGGGTCCCGTTGTCCTTTCTATGTGCATGAAGTTGTCCCTTGTCTTCCCTGCTTAAGGCCAGGTGGCCTCTCTGTCAGCCTTCCGTCTGCTCTGCCCTTGACTCACTGCTGACTCCCAGGAGTCAACACCGTCTGCTCAGTTCCTAGAAAGCATTACCTCTTGTTAGACCAAGTGCTGTCTGCAAGCTCTGGGCAGAAAGACAGGGCTTCACTCTGGGGCAGCCGCTCTTCATTGTCAGGACAGTCTAACGAGAGTCCTGCTGGCCACACTGGATCTCCAACGGGCAGAGCCCAGGGAACAGTGGTCCTGATTGGAGATGTTAGACTTTTCTTCATGATCCTAGATGTCACTGCTGGCATCTGGTTCCGAGTCAGGTCCGGAACATCAGAGTTCAGAAGACCTGCCTCAGGTCCCCGTTTGCCTTTCAGCCAAGCTCAGGGTTAAGATGTCCTTTCGGACATGCCCTGTGCTCTGCTTCCCCAGCCTCGGAGCACAGCGAAGATGCTCAGCTGGATCTGTAGAAAGTGGAGGTTCAGGTCAACTAAAAGCCTTTTCCTGCAGCTAAAACAGGAAGAGGCAGTACTCCTACCTACCGGATCTGTTACTTGAACAAGTTCCTTAACCTCTAAACCTGGGTTTCTTATCGTAGAAAATGGGAATAATAATGGTAGCCCCCTCACTGGGTTACTATGAGAATTTGGTGGAAGTGCATATAAAACATGTAGAGAGGCGCCTGGATTTAGATAGGCCTTCGCTGTTGAGTTACCTATTCTATATGTGTGAATCTTTTTGTCTGTAAAACAGGAATTCCTGTCTTCACCACCACCCTTAGTGGTTGTGACCATCAAATAAGTTCAAGAGCTGCATCTACTTAGTCAAGGGGCAGGCACTGTGCAGTGCTGGCCATGTGTCGCAGTGTGGCGAGCCCGCCACAATGACGTGAGCACCATGGAGTCTGGGCTGTGGGGACTCAGCATCACGCAGCTCACCTCAGCCTCGCCCACCTGTGCACGAGGACCAGTATCCTCCCATCAGAGCTAAGGAGATTGGGCTTAGTGGGCCAGTGTTAAAGGGACCTGCCCAAGACCACTAAACTAATTAGTGGGAGGACCTGGTTTAAAATCAGATTTGTCCAACTGTCAAGTCCATATTCTTAACCATTGTTTTTGTAACATCTTTTTGCTCTGTCAACTGATGGTTCAGCTCTCGTTCGATGCCAACAGGAGTCCCCAGTTTGGGGCGTCGTGAAGAAGGAAACTTCAGCTCAATTGGGATACAGCACAGCAGAGAGGCAGCCGTGGGAGGAGGCAGCATTGGGGTGGGCAGCCCTTGGGGAAGGCCCCTCTCCAGCTACACAGCTCTGCTCCAGAGCCCAGGAAATGCAGTCTTCAGTCTTTGGTGGAAAGGAGAAGTAGGCTCCCCATGCCAGAGGGGAGCTGACAAATAGAGAGAGAAGGCCCCACCTATGCTCCCTATTTGGTTGATCCTCATGTAAATGAGGACTCCAAATCCTTGCAGTTTGATTGGTCCCAAAGGCAAAGTCCTGATTGGTCAGATGGAGCTGATCTGATTGGTCAGTGAAGATGCTGATGGAGCTACAGCTGCATATCTCCACTGGACAGGGAAAGTCTCAGTCTGATCTCTTTGAATAGAATTTCAGGATCTCCCATGTAAGAGTTGGCTCAAATGGCAGGAACATAGTACAAGCGGGCAGCTCAGTGTGGGAGGCAGGCAGCTCAGTGCAGGCTCCTTCCTCCCTGAAGCTCAGTTTGCATGAAAGGCCACTGTTTTGAAACAGGCTGGCTCTGTTTTTACATTTGAGCCCAGTTAGCCAGCAGGAACCTTCTCGGTAGGTATTTCTTTCTCAGGTCAACAGCTGTAAGTAAAAAAAAAATAATAAGTTTGCCATACATTATGTGAAAAATGTGTCGATTATACTAAATGTGTGTTGAATTGAGGGTATATAACACAAATATTTTTAATATGTGGGGTTTTCTTGTTTGTTTGATTTGATTTGCTTCTGCTTTGCCTGTTTATCCTAAAACAGCACAGATGTGTGTGTGTGGCTGGCCAGGGAGGGGCATGGGATGGGGGCCATTCCAGATCACAGAAAACCCTGGTTATTTAGACCTTCTGTGGCTGTGCATGATTATTGCAGACTCTTTAATAAAGATTCCAGGGCCAGGGAGGCTATGCCTATGTATCTCCTTTGCGGAAGGGTTTGGTATTGAAGAATCCTCGCAGCCTGTTTGGCCCCATTGTCTTGGCCTCATTGGTCAGGGACCACTCTCGACCTTAAAGTCTTCTTCCTCCAGTCCTGTTGGAGTGAATTGCCATTCCTCTACATTGAGTTCAGAATGTGTCAGTCATTCTGGATTCAGATTTAAAGAACCGATTGATGACATTTTTATTTTAAGAACTGAAACAGAGGAAAATAACATGCTTGTATTAACAAGAGAAAACAATAGCAATCACATCCGCCTATTATGGTTGGGTCTCAGATTCAGTGAACTCTGGATGAGATGGAAAACATAAGCTTGATTCTGAAAACTGAATAATCAGCATCCCCTGTGGCTCCAGTTGTAATGGATGGAAAGACATAAGCCAATAGAAGGATGGTTTGCTCGTACACTTTTCTGGCTGTCACCATAAAAGTGGATTATCTCTTCAAACATTTGTCCACTAAACTGTGGAACAAGGAACACAACCTCCAAATTTGAAGTATCGCATTTTAAGGCCAGTTTTTTAAAAAAAAATCCACACACTTTGAAATTTATAGTATTAATTTTCTGTCTCTCCACCAATAACAAGAAAATTGAATCTGCAAAATGACATTCAGTATATAATTTTCAGCTGTGTAATTATTGTTTAAAGATACATGTCTTCAATTTCTTCTGCCGCCTTTTGAAACTCCAGTCCATTTCAAATCTTCCGTTAATAAGCAATTTAGTTCTCAGAGACTGGTTTCTTTGTGTTGATAATTAAGTGTTATATTTACACCAAGGAAATAGTGAAATACAATCTTTCCCAAAAAGAGCATTCTAAAACATTCCACTGAGCAGCACAAAAGCATGACCCTGCAATGTCAGAATTTCTTCTGGTGATGCCAACAAAAACTCTGACTCCTCTGAGTGATGGACCTGTTCCTTCAGGCATGATAGTTGAGGAAATACTGAAACAACTCAGTAGCCATCACGAAAGTGAATAGACAGCAGCGATAAGTGTATTGCCTGATCCTTTGGCATTAGATCTTGCCACCGGGCATGCGTTTGCCTCTTAGGTAGCAAATGTTTGCAGGACGAGTGTATTTTCTACACGCTTGATATAGTTACCAATGTGATTTTGTTTCCTAACGTGAAAAATGAACGTTAGTGATGTAACCAACAGACGTGCATAAGGCACCCCTGACCACGTGACAGTAACCCTGCTGAGAGCTGCCGAAAACAAGTCTGAGTGGATGGGGCCAGCCCTCACTAGGGTTCAGTCTGCTCAGGGAAATCAGATGAACTGGATTTTGATAAGCAAAAGAGAAAGGATAAGAGGTTCCAGTGGTGGGCAGTGGGGTGGTAGGGGACAAGAGCTTAGAGGGAAGAAATGCAAGGCATGTTTAAAAATGAGAAAGAATATATACATACACACACACACACACACACATATATGTATGTATGTGTGTATATATGTATATATATATGAAAGTATAAGTGTATGATTATTATCATATTTATTATATGCCAAGCACAGTGCTAAATGTTTCTTTTGCAATATGTCATGTAGACCAATTCATGCCAGTTTGTGTGGGATTTTCCTGCTTTGGCACTGAAAATCATGCGTACCAGGATGCCCCTCAGTCCTGGACGAACTGGAACGGTTGGGCACCCAACATGCATTCCTTACTGCCTTATGGGACCTATCCTACTGCCATTCTCAGTGTGCAGATGAGGGCAAGGAAGGTCAGGAGGCAGAGGAACGAGAGATTGCAGAGTTGCTAATACATAGGGGCTGAGGTATGAGACCGAGTGCTCTTAACTACTCGTGCAAGACTGAATCCTTAGGCTACAATGGAGCCTTTGCAAGAAAAGGACATTGGTACCTAACTGTGGTGGCATCCAGATTCACGGGCTCTTCCTGTGGGTACTGGAGAGCCATCGAAGGTTTCTGAGTAGCAGAATGAGGTGGCAGTGTTCCCGACTGACTTGATACTAGTGGTACTAAAGCCGCTGGTTCAGAGAGCGATTTGTCCCACCACGCTCCCTGTCTCTAGAAATCTGCAGCTCACCCCCAAGACTACTTCTCCCAAACCCTCAACAAACCGAAGAAAGCATAGCAAAGATCAAAGGAGCGTGTCCTATGTCTAATCCGTTTCAAGATATTTTTCCCCTTTACTTGTTAATATTTTCCCCATTTTTCTTTCTATAGCAGCAACTAGAAACACTTGAAAGTTGTCACCAACTTTGCTTAAACACATTTCTTTCAGAGTCTGTCATGTCTCAGATCTCATTTCCTTAAGAAAATAACAGGCAGAAGAGGTGCTGGGTCTTGGCTTCTGTCTGAGACATGAGAACAGAGCAGGGCAAATACCTGTGTGTGTGGCTAGATTTAGAGTCTGTGTGTGTGCACATCTTTTGTCATTTCACCAATTTCCTGTGAGTCTGCTTATTGCCTTTTATTGCCTTTTATTCTGAACTGTATGCGGTTTAATTGAGAGGGTGGTGTCCGGGATCTACACGTGCTGTCTGTTGAGATGTGTGCCGTCTGAGATCAGCATAATTCCATGGTCTAGTTAGTGCGAGACAGCAAAGTGGGGAACAGTCCATTAAGGGACAAGGCGGTAATTTTCATGCAGTGCCTTTCCCTATCTGATTCAAAGAGATATATTATGCAGAGACCTACAAACAGCAAGCCTTTGTGCTGGACACATCCACTTAGCTGCGTGCCACAATGTTTCCTGCCAAGTCACCAGGTCCTTACGTTCTGAAGCTCCTGCTTATTCAAAATTGAAAACCTTTGCAGAAATAACCCACCCTTCTCTGTGAGGGCTCATCCAGTTGGTCAGAACTCCTTTCTGGGAGTTTATTTAATGATAAATTATATCAAGAAATTAAACAGAAACACCATTAGTAATGTTGACAATATTCCCACACACGTGAAATATTTCATGAAAACCAGGAGCTCGGGAGTTGAATTTGTACACAAAGAACCTGCATAATGTGGATATTTTCTGAATGCAAATGCAAGTTGTTTTTTCTTTTGAAGAATAAACATATTTTTTCTTGGCAAATACCCAAGAGCTGTCCTTTGTTTTGCCTTTAGCGACAGAGAAACAATCCCTTTAATTCTCTGCCTCAGTCGATGCCACCCTGAATAGGATATCCAGAGACAGAGATATTCTGGGAGTCCAGGGACCATCTGAATATGGAAGCAGACGGGTGGAAACCACCACCTGCTAAGGAATTGGAGGGGTGAATGGCCAGAAGAACCCTTACTCACAATGGATGAACGGGCTCTGTCAACTTAAAGAGAAGGTGGTTTGTGCTAAACACAAGTCTATGTAGCCGAAAGAACTGGTTAAAATGGACAGTTCAGAGTCCTGCTGTGAGTACATCTTGTCCTCTGTGTTTGAAGTCAGCCGGACCCTTCCGTGGAGGTGAACAGGAACTGGGTTCTCTACCCTGTCTGTACCGGAAAAGCACCTGTGGGCAAATGCTCTGTGTCTAATCACAGCCGACCAATTAAGTCAGCATTAGGTTATGGGAGAATCCAGGCATCTGTATATTTTTTATATGCCTATAGTCAGGGTCCTGTCAGGACTTAGAAAGCAGAAACAATGAACTTAATTAAAATAATTTTTAACAAGTTAACCGGTTATTAAGGAATGCAGGGAGGCAGCTGCTACCCCCAAGGGTGGAGAAGACAAAGAAAGGAAGTCGGGCTGTTAACACTTGGAGCAGAGAGGAGGGGCCTGCAGGGCTGAGGGCCTGCCCTCTGGGCGGCGTGCTGCCAGCTGATGCTGGTGTCTGACCTCCGAGGAAGGACCTCCTGGAGCTGATGGGACAGACTGCAGAGGAACTGACTTGCTAGAGCTTGTATCTCAGACACAAATGGTTCTGGGATTGTGGCAAAACTGGAAACTAAAACCCCGCTGTTCCTACTAGAACTAACTGGTCGGGCCAGGGAGACACTGCTGGGAACAGGACGCGAACAGGGTGGAGAGAAACCCCTTCTCTGTGTTCCATCACTTTCGTTTTCTCCAGTGGCAGGGTTTGTGAAGGAGAATGCTGTTGGAACAGTGCCAACACTAGCATTTCAAAGCAGTGCATAGAGGAGTAGGTTTAACGTAAGAAATGCGAATTTCTTTCTGTTCCCCCAGGTGATTCTGTTGGGCAGGTGGGGTTGAGAACAATTCACTACTAAACGCTATGGTTTAGATCTCTCCTTGGGCACCCTGGTTTCCTTTTGTTTTCCCCAGTCCCCAGTCAGTTCCACCTGCCCGTCCTCAGCCTGCTCCTTTGGTCTTCATCTTCACCTTTGGACCCTTGAGCTTTGGGTTCTCACAGTCATGGCTTAGATTTGTCCCGCGGATTCTCCCAGCATTGAGCAACTGTGATCCTCCTTGGCCCTCTAGGACCCAAGGCTAGGCAATTAATAGAAAGGTATTGGACTATGATGTCCATGGACTTTGTTTTGGTGCATAACTTCAGGGACCATATTTTTCTGGAAGCAGCCAGCTCTGGTGGCTCATTACCACTTTGTTTTGATGGCCAGTCCCAGCACGGGTCTGCTGCGATTGGCCTTGGTGAGAATCTAAAAAGGAAATATCCGTTATCCTGTGAGGTGTGGTTGAATAAAAACAGTAGCTTTCGTGCCTCTACTTTTGTTCTCTAGAACGCCTGGTTGGGTTCCTTCTATTAGTTGTGGGGTTCATCACTTACAAAATGCCCAACCAGTTAAATCAGAAGATAAATAAAGCTAGTCCTTCTTATGAAGACTTCCCATGTACCTGGAAACACTATAAATCCTCATACAAAGTACTAGAATGAGTGTCAGCAGGCTTCAGTCACTGGTTTAAATGTGCACTCAGCACCTACCATGATCTAGGTAGTGCTCTGGGCACCAGAGGTACAGCAGTGAATAAGACAAGTCATTGTCTTCATGGAGGATGCATCCCACTTGGGAATAGAAACAATAAGTAAATAAATAAGTAAATGTATAATGTACCAAATGACATATTAGTTATGCATTTCTGTGTAACAGATTACCTCAAATTTAGCACCTTAAAACAACAAATGTTTATTATCTCACAGTTCCTGAGAGTCGGAGCCTGGGAGCAGAGTAGTTGGGTGGTTCAGACTTAGGGTCTTTCATGAAGTTGCCATCAAGTTGTCACGAAGGTCGCACTGTCATCTGAAGATATGAGGGCTTTGGGGGATCTGTTGCCAGGTTCACCCATGTGGCATTGTCCTGAGGTTTTGTTCCTCACCAGGTGGACCTCTCCGGGGAGCTGCTCACAGCCTGGCAGCTTCCCCAAGGGTGACCGATCTAATGGACAGAGAGAGGAATCAAGATGGAAGCCTTTATAATCTAATCTGGGAAGTGACATATCATTGCTTCTGTCATATTCTGTTTGTTCCTAACCCTGACAAAATGTGGGGGAGGACCACACAAGGGCATGACCACCAAGATCCAGGGTTTTCCTGGCTGTCTAGGAGGCTGGCTGTCATGGATGGTAATAAGCTCCACGGAGAAACAGCAGAGTGAATGATAGGGAGGGCGTGGCTTGGGGTTATCATTGCTCTTGATACAGATGGTCAGAGAGGACTTCACTGATACAGAGCAGACCTGAAGGGGTAGCTCTGTGGCTTGCTTTTAAGAATCTCTTTTCCAGGAAGACTTCTCTCAGCTCCCGTCCCACCCCTCACGTTCACGAAAATTCCTACTGTGCGTGCCCAGGGTACCCACGCTTCCTCTCTAGACCTCTTATCACCCTGCAGCATCTTCCTTCCTTTCTCTTCCACTGGGGGGTGAGTTCTTCAGTGCCGTGGACGATGTTTTCTCCTCTTTGTAATCCCAGTAAAAGATCAGTAGATGTCTGGTGAATGAATGAAATAAATAAATGAACTTACTTTCTCTGCAGTCTCTGTTAAGGAATTTAGCTTGAACTACTCTACCATTTCATGGTTTTTTGTTTTTGTTTTTGTTTTTAATTAAGCATCAATTTATCTTTTGTCTAAAGCAAAAAAATCCTCAACGCGTGCTCATATCACCACTCTACGCATATAAATGTATCTCTCCACTCAGCTGCCTTCAGACATTGTTAGCTTATGAAGCACCATATGGAACCAAAGTATGTGGCAACTTATTGAATGGGAACATTTTGTGAGAAAAATATTTTTGTTCCCATGCAGCAGCATTTCTATTAAATAGCTTCTAAATATGTAAAGAAAGGGGGGAAAAAAAAACTCAGAGTGGCAATAGAATACCCTAAGGAGTCTAGAAAGCATGCAAAACAGCAATATGATTTTATAATGAAAACCAGATATGAGTGACATTATTTCTTCATACCCTCCTTTCCTTTGGCAATCGTTTATTTCTAAATATATGTCTCTTGTCCGATAAATCACATGCTCTGATTCACCCACAGCCCGGGGCCAGAGGCAGCCACTTGTACAAAAGGACAATTGGTCACTCACAAAAATATGTGTCTCTTGTGTTTGGGAACTAACATCATTCCAACATCAGCAGTCTCTCTTCCTGTGACTCCAGAGGTCCAGTCTGGCATCTAGTTTAGGACTGTTTCCAAATTTCAGCCCTGAGAACTCAAAGTACCAAAGCCCTGGAAACCATAATGTGCCTACGTAGGAGTCATGTAGGTATTTTGTTAAACGCGAGTCCTGGTTCAGAAGCTCCGGGGTGGGGCTTACGATTCAGCATTTCTAGCCAACTCCTGGCTGGTTCTTTGGGGCTGGTCCTCACAGAATGCTTTAAATGGTAAGATACTAAAATAGGTTCAGAGAGTCCTAACTTTACCTGTCTGCCTACATCGGTAGATGGTTTGAGATTTCTTTTTCCTTTTTTGGAAATCATCCTAATGGAGAACTCCATGATACTCAAGAAACACATGTATTTTATTAATTTGCAAAGTTCTGAAGCCATTTTTTCTCCAAAAGATCATTTACATTGTGGGTCTCTGTTCCCTCAAAAGTTTATTTGGAAAAACAACGTGTTCTATCGTACATTTTTATTTAAACAAGTGCCCATGCCAAGAAATCTACAATTTAGATTTCAGACCAAACTAAATCCTTACCTCTTATGTCCATGTCAAATGTTCTCTGTTTCACGCATTTCCAAACTGGAAGTGAGCATATGTATTCATTAAAAATAAATTAAGAATTATATTGATCATCCCATATAAAATTCCAAGTCGGCACCTTCCTCCCGTGTTCCAGCTGAATAGGAGGAACAGAGTTTCATCTAGGATGTGTTTCATTTTTATTATTTTAAGAATTACTAGTTTCATATTTTAAAGTTTATCATTTTAAAATAACAAAAATATTTTTTGATGTGATACTGATCTATTATTGTGCAGGGATATTCACTGCTCTTTGGCCTTTGTATATTCAAGTTGTCTTATCAAGAGATACAAATATTACATCATACGGGCTGGAGGTTATTGGCTTTTGTTTATTTTTAAAGGCCTATCAAAGTGCAAAAATGTTTCAGAATGAATGGACGCTCCCCTGACTTGTATCTCTTAAGCAGCTTACCCCACAACCCTCCCTCCCCAGCCTCCCTCCCCCGCCCCCTCGAGCCCTCACCCTGGTGTGGTAGGCAGGTGGCACCAGGGTGCAGGAGGCCTTGGAGACCCACTGACTAGTCTGTAGCAGCCAAGCCCAGCCCAGCATTCTCCCATCAGCTACCAGCTATGAGTCATCTCGGTCCCGAACCCAACACGTCTCACAGCTCTCGAAGCACATATATCTCACAGACAACTCACTGGGTGAATTTGGGTATTTTTAAACGTCTGTAGTTAGTGAATGTGGAGTCATCACAGATTTTCCATCTCACTTTGGTTGTGAGCCTCGGTGCTACTCAAAGATATTGAGAGTACTTCTGACTTCTGAATACCCCAAAAGGCAGTAACGAAGAAACCTAGCAGATCGCTGTCCTGTTTCACAGGTTGGAACGCAGTTTTTAAAATATGCACACTCTTGCCCTGGCCGGTTTGGCTCAGCGGTTAGAGCGTTGACCTGCTGTCTGGAGAGACCGGGGTTCGGTTCCCGCTAAGGGCACGTACCTCGGTTGCAGTTTGTCCCCGGCCCTGGTTGGGTCGTGTGGGTGGTGACCACTCGATGTGTCCCTTTCACATCGATGTTTCTCTCTCTCTCTCTCTCCCTCCCTCCCACTCTATCTGAACAAAAATATCGAAAAATGTCCTCGGGTGAGGATAAAAAATAAAATAAAAAATAAATAAATAAAAATAAAATATGCACACTCTTACAGTGTGAAGAGGGCCAGAAGTCGGAAGACCCAGACCCTGTTTAGCACTCCCTGAATAACCATCCACATCGGGTTAGCTTGGGACCCCGCTCATTGCTCTGTGACTGTTTCCTCATTTGGAGACATGGACCAGCAGAGCTTTGTGAAGAGCGGAGGAAGCCGTGCAGTCTGACCTTGGGCCCGAATGCAGCGCCTTCTCCATGCACGCCGTGCGGGGCGGGCAGGGAGCCATGCAGGGTGACGCGTAGGACCAGGGGGAACAGGCAAGAATTCTCTAACGCCGAGGGCATGGCCGAACCTGCAGGGACATTCCCATAACTTTCCCAGGGATCATCCCGTCCTGGGAAAGGGCTTGAATGGTCCCGCAGAAAAATGTGACCCTTTCCTCGGCCCCCGTTAGGAAAGTTGCTGTCATCAAAAGAAGTGGGATCTTTGGGGAAAGGAAGGGTGTTCGCCGTGTCTCTGTTCGGTTCTTTCCCAGCAGGGTGGTGAGAAGACCATCTGGGAATACACCTCGTGGGAACGAAGCTGAGCCTCCCTGCACGGGTAGCCTGGCTACAGCGAGCAGGACATCGGAGGCCGGCCTAAGTGAACCCGTAACTCATCCTAACTAGAATCACATAATTTGACTATGAGACTTTTTCCTTTGTTCAGCATAATTTCAACCAGACGAGGCAGCGTGGAAGAACAGACATAGGGCAAGGGGTCTGGGTTTAAACTCTGGTTTAATCCCTGTTCTGTCATTGATAAACTGAGTGAATTCAGTGTCATCATAGGTAATGTGGACTTGGGATTTAACAGGTCAAAAACGAGTGCTTTTCTCCTCCTCCAAATAAGAATCTGAATAAAATTTAAATAGGCGTGAGTCCAATTGGGAGTGGGGATACCGTGAGCTTAATAACTGGTGCATCTTGATTTGAGAATGCAGTGTGGATCCAGAGCCATTAATTCCTAATATTTCTAATAGTTTACCCTTTCCAAAAACTGAACCAAATTCAGGCAAATAGCTAGAAAGTCATAACCATCTGTCTTCCCCAAAGGTCACTCTTGGCAACAAAGAAGAAGATATTGGAGATTAGACAGAGGATGATATCACTTCAAAAACAAGAAGAGGAGACAGGGACTCCATGACCTCAAGTCACCTGGGTAAAGGACAGTGGGCCAGCGGTGCGTGGGCCCTTGGCACCCCGCTGATCATAGAAAGGAAGCAGGTACTCCTGGAGGTGGAGAGTGACAGAGAGTCCGAAGGTGCTGGGACAGAGGACAGAGGAAGGGGTTCCCCAATCGATACCACCACCCCTCCTTGAAGTTGGTGAAATAATTAAATGAGATCAGTAAGCAGAGCACCAACCAGAGGCCAGTGACCATCTGTGGTTATTTTCTTTCTTTCTTCTCCCCCTGCCCCAACCTGCTTTGGAAGATGAGCGAGGCCAAGCTCCGCAGCTGCCCCGAGACCCTTTGCCCAGCCACGCCGTCTACCTCGGTCTGCTGCTGTGGGCCCGGGATAGCATTTGCCCAGTTTAGCATGTGCTGGACACAAGGGTCCTGGCTGGGTGATAGTTACCAGCCACACTCATGTTAGCAGGACATTTTTAGGCACAGAAATTGCAAATTCTCTTCCCCCCTCTTTTTTTTTCTCAAATCACTCATTTCCTTTGCCTCTCCTCCCATTTCTTGTCAGGCTCCTTTATTGGGTCCTTTTTAATGAGGGTCAGTGTCTCCCAGCTGTGGTTCCTTCTTCTCTTCTGATTTCCTTCTGCCTGTCCTCTCTGGATAGCACCACCCACAGCCCACCTTCAACTGCACAGACTGCGGTTGAGCTGACTTTCAAGTCCTTGTCTTCTGCCCTGATTTCCCGGCTCCTATCTCCAGCTGCTGCCATCCACTCGGATCCCCTAGAACCTCACCAAGGCCACTCACTTTCTTACCCTCTTCCCTCAGACGGCTTCTCTGGTGCTCCCCGACTCTAGTGTTCCACTCGCCTCCCCTGACAGAAATCTCAGCGTTATCCTCAGTTGCCAATTCTTTCACATTCCCCGCATTGAAGAGATGCTGAGTTCTAGCAGTGTCTTACGCTGGCCCCTTCTCTCCATCCTGGCTGCCCTGCCTTAGACTACCTCCTCACCTTTCACCAGCCTCCTGGCCTTGACCTCTTAAATATCTCGCAGCTACTAGGAGTGCCAGCCCTCCAGCATATCCTTGATCCTCATGATCCTCATTCACAGTTGTGGTCATTTGCAAAAATCTATTTGTCTCTCTCTCTCTCTCTCTCTCTGTCTCTCTCTCTCTCTCTCCCTCTCCCCCTCTCCCCCTCTCCCTCTCCCTCTCCCTCTCCCCCTCTCCCTTCCCCTCCCCCCCTCCTTCTCTCTCTCTCTTTCACACACACACACACACACGCATGCACGTGCGTGCGCACACACACACACACACCCCACATAACCTGCAAGATACTCTTGACTCCCTTCACCCGGTGCTCTGAGTCCAAATTTCTTAGAATGACCTGCAAGCTGCTAGGATCCAGTCCCCTTGGCCTTGTCTCCCATTCATCCGCGTTCCAAGCCTTAGGACCCGGGGGCACTGATTTATATCACATTCCCAGAAGAGTCCATGCCCTGTAACGCTTCTCGGGTTGCCTCCTGTGCTCCCCACGTTGAATGTCCTACCCCAGTACACACACCTATTCCCCGGCTTGTAAACATATTTTTCCTTTAAGGATAATCTCAGATGCCCCTACCTTGGCAAAGCCTCCCCTGCCTTCCCCGCTGGTGCCCTCAATATTTAACTGCTGTAACGGAGTTATGCACAATCCAATTGTAGGTAACCCATTGGCATTTACGTGTCTCCCATTATGATGGCAGCTTCTTAAGAAGAGAAAAATTCTCTTGTTCATCTATTTCCAGCATCTAGTTATCGGGCCCCTCTTAGAGTCGATCACTGCCACGTATTGCATGCAGAGAGAAATAAAAGAATGAAGACTGGTCCGTAGTCGTGTGATGAAGCATTCCCACTGACCACGGGCCTGGGAGTCAGGACAGCCCCAGACATCGGCATGGCCTCTACTTGGCCTTGCGAACTTGGACAACCCCTCCTCAAGCTGTGTTTGGTTCTTCAGTCAGAACAATGGCCAGATAATAACTAAACAACTCTCCTAATGCATAGTAATGTCCACATGAGAAATGATTTCTCTCAGAGTATTTTCATATCTAATGTGTAAGTTGAGTGTAATGAAAAATGTCACTGTTAACTACCATGGATTAGACTTTCTGGCTAAACAGGGTGGCTCTTTTATCTCAGATATTTTGTAATAAATGAGTGAAAAGATGATGCGTATGCAGAAGATTGAAAGAATTAAACGTACAGAACTCAATTAGTAGTTGGTTGCTACCTGCTTTTACATCTAGAGTTACTTAGCTTTTTAAATTTTCATAGATCTTTGAAGCCAGACCCTTCCCAGGACGTGACTTCAGACCAGCATGTCTTCAGACACTCTAACATTTTGAGGAAGTAAAGAAGACAGTTCACACTGCTGTGGGGTGACAACTCCCTCTGTATGAGAACCTCTCCTACAAATAATGTTAAATACGGAAAACTCTTTACGCACTTAGAGTTCGTTACTGTGTTATTCAACAAGAGGAAAATGTAGAAACGACCAAGATGTCCAACCACAGGGCCGTGGTGGAATGACCTGGAGTATTTTGGGGGATGGGGAACAATGCAGCCATCGTGTATCATGTTGCAAGGCTTTGTAGCTACTTGGGGAAACGCGTGTGTGAAGACGCTATGTGGGAAAGCAAGGTGGAAAGCATGTGTACAATGTGAGCACAAGAAAGTACGAAGCACAGCTGTATAACCTTTGCTTGCGTTTCCCTCCGCCAGTGTGAAATTGGTGACGGAGGTCGTCTTGGCTTCGGAGTGGGAACCTCCACCAAGCATTTCCGTCGTCAGAACTGTGTCTGCCAGTTGGCCCTGTGGGGAAAAGATTCCAATACTCTCATAGTCCCGGTCCTACTTCATTTCTCTGAACTTTCTTTTTTAATAACTTATGTTTGATGGCCAAAGTAATAAATGTTCACTTGAAAATCTCCCTAATTTTAAAGTTTATTAACCACCCCTGGTTTGAAGTGAAATTGGAAAATGATTGTTTTTTCAGCAGCCCCAACTTTTGGTGGCTTGCCTCCAAACAGAGCTTAGAATTATGTAATTCTCAATTTAGCAGGAGAACTTTTCTAAAAGGGACAACTTCTCTTTTTTTTTTTTTTTATCCTCACCCGAAGACATTTTTCCATTTTTTGTTCAGATAGAGCAGGAGGGAGAGAGAGGAAGAGAGAGAGAGAGAAACATCGATGTGAAGGGACACATCAAGTGGCTGCCACCTGCACGACCAACCAGGGCCGGGGACAAACTGCAACCGAGGTACATGCCCTTAGCGGGAACCGAACCCGGGTCTCTCCGGACCGCAGGCGGACGCTCTAACCGCTGAGCCAAACCGGCCAGGGCAGGGACAACTTCTCTTTTAGAACCATCATATCAAAGCAGCTTTTAAGCAGATTATAAATGGATTTTACTATCCTGGTATTTCCAGTATACACCCTAGAAAGTGTGATACACTTTATGCTTTTTAAAAATGCTTTGTAATAGGTAGTGAATTATAGATAAAGGGAGTTTCTCCTGTCCCCCACGAGGGCTGTTAGTGAATAGTTACCAGCTAGAGGTGAATAGAAAGAGAATAATCAAGAGGGTGAAGAAGATGGGCTGGGGGAGTCAGGCCGTGTGCTGGGTGTGTGGCCCTGGCACCACCTGGCTGACTCATCCGTTGTCCTCACTC
Organism: Molossus molossus; assembly: GCF_014108415.1. Taxonomy (NCBI): domain Eukaryota; kingdom Metazoa; phylum Chordata; class Mammalia; order Chiroptera; family Molossidae; genus Molossus; species Molossus molossus. The sequence continues at coordinate 15,053,929 of NW_023425352.1, forward strand.
ATCTAAACGAATCTCTCCCGGGCCCTAGTGTAGACAGGCTTCCACGCTACCCTGTCACCTGGCATGACAGTTTCAAATGCAGATCCCAGGACCTCACCCCAAACCTACTGAACTGCAACCTCGGGGGTAAGGCTCGAGATTCTGTACCTTAACAAAGCCCTGGTCAGTCTCATGCACCCTTTACAGGAGAGGAATCTGAGGATGACCGTGGGAAATTGACTTGCCCAAGGTCATACGGCAGGGAGGTGGCAGAGCCGCCTGGCCTCCAGGTCAGCCCTTCTCTATGGAGATATTGGACCTTAGAAGGACAGGCCTGAGTAAGAACAGGAATGGATGTGACAGTCACCCAGCCCAGAAACAAATCCGTGGTCTACCATCCCTCCGAAGTCTTCCTTGGTTCAGAGAGTGTGTCTCTGCGATTTTTGGAGGAAACTAAAGAGAAAAAATTGCAAAATAAAGCATAGTTTCTACAAGCATATTTCTTACAAAACTAGCCCCTTACAATGTAATCCATGAAGAAAGAAATTTATAATGGAAGAGATCACTGGCTCCTTTCTCCCTGGCCTGAATGGTCTCAACGGAATCACCTGTGTGAGCCTGGAAAGGCACTGAGAAGTCTTGCAGTCAAGAGGCCCATTTAACTCTCCTCATTCTAGCAGTTTCCCGACTCATTTGACAGAAATGCCTCTGTAGGGTGTGTGTGTGTGTGTGTGTGTGTGTGTGTGTGTGTAACACCTTTATTTATATATTTTAATTCTCACCGAGGATACTTTTTTTCATTTTCATCTTCAGATAGAGTGGGAGAGAGAGAGAAAAAAACATCCATACAAGAGAGACACATTAATTGGTTGCCTCCCACACGACCCCAACCAGGGCTGGGGACTGAACCGCAACCAAGGTACATGCCTTTGACCGGAATCAAACTCAGGACTCTGGTCCACAGGCTGATGTTCTTCTGCTGAGCCAAACCGACTGGGGCAACACCATTAACATTTCTGAGTAACTAGTGCATGAGAGAAGCCATCTACTCATCCAGAGATTCTTCACTGAAGTCCATGTCACAGGCAGTGAGCTGGCTGGCGTGATGGGAAAGGCACTAACCTTGGAGCCTAGACAGCTGAGTTTTAGATGCCTCTCTGACACTTGCTAGTTTTGAGACCTTGGGAAAGTCTCTTGCCCTGTTTTACAACTGAGGAAACTGAAACTAAGAGACACATGCCTTCCTGTCCACTCGACTAGGTTGTTGGGAGGGACACATGGCACAGCCTCCTCCTCCTCCCACACGTGCTCATCACTCGGGAGCATCTTCATCCCAGGGACCTCATCCTGTCTTTAAGCGCAGGGCCTTGACAAAGTGACACGAAGTGTCAGCTGTGATACAAATACGGCACCTGAGGGTAACCAGCTGACCCTCAAATCACTGCAACATTCTTGTCAATCATGACACACCCTCAGAACATCGGCTGTAGAAGGTATTGGCCCAGGGGTCAAACCTTTCTCACTGAATTGCAGGTCGGTTATTCATGTAATTGATTTTCCTCCCTGGAGACATTGCCGTTGTTCCCAGTCAGATGACAGAGGGCGGAACGGTTTTCCGGGGTCTGAGTTCCAGCAGGTGGTTCTCTGTCCAGACACACCTCCATCAGCAGCAGCTCCTCCCCTCCCCCTTAAGGAAGAGACCCCACTGCAGAGGAGGGAACGGCGGCTACGAAAGGGGAGCGTGAGCTGCTGCACAGTGACCTGAAGGAAATAGCCATGATGTGTGTCATTGCTCTGGTGCAGCGTGACTCATCACTCATCTCTGCTCCCTGCAGTGTTTGGCTTTCTCCCTGTACCTCCTAGGTGCTGGAGAAATATTTCTGAATGAATGGATGAATAAATGAGTGAACTCTGTCCTACCACACCCCAGCATATTTTCTCTGGTTTAATGGGGCCCCCATGAGCCACCCTTCTCATCCGTGATAGGCCACCCGCTGCCATGAAGTTGAAAAGTTCACACGAGAAACTCATTAACGTACTCAGAAAACCAGGCAGTAGAGGTCCAGCAATGAACGGAGCATGTTTTGGACTCTTGCTAGGGGAATGTGCAGTAGGGGACATTCACTGAGCTGCAAGTATCTCAGAGTAAGGCCATGACAACATGTGGCTTTATTTTATTTCCCCTAATAGGTTTTAAGATCCCAGAGGAAGGAACCATCCTCAGTATCACCATCCTCCTCCTCCTCATCATCATCATGTAAGCTCAAAGGAGGACAAGGATTTTTGTTTTGTTTCCTAATGCAGTCCAGACATTCAAAAACAGCTCCTGGCATGTAAGTGATGCTTTCGAACCCTCAGCGGGCATTGGACAATCATTATCAGTGCTAGAATGTATTGCCTACTTACGTCCTTTGAGGCACCGTGCCAAGACCTGCATAGCCATTATTTCAGCCATATAGACATAAATAGGCACCGAAACGTCCTAAGTCGGTGAAGGCACACTTCATGCCTCGGCAGTCTGCCTCCGGAGAACACACTCAACACACTCGTACCGCATCCCTCCCGTTAAGCCAGCCCTGCCACCGCTAATGCCTCCCTTTTTTCCTCACAGTTCCTTGTAGAACAAGTAATAATGTTTGTCGAAAGAGGAAGAGGACAAGATTCAAACCAAATTAACAGCCCTGGGCTATTGACTGTACCTGGGAGCTCTGGTCTTGAAGGAGCCAGCAATTCAGCTGTCTGACACCAAACCAGGGTTCATAAAGGAATAGAAACAGATTGACCAAATGGGCATGCCGATGTCAAGCCCTGCCCAGCCAGGTAGCTAACGAGGTTTTTATTGACAAGGAAATAAAGACTTCAGAGAGAAATATGATTCGCTCTGCCTTGTCTCCAAGAGAAAAATGAGTTAGACCAAAGAAATAACCGATCACTTCCTCTTTTGAAGACATTCTCTCTAGTTTCTCTGAAGCTAATGCAACCAAGCATAGAGCAGGGCCACTGGTTCAACTACCACCTGGACCAGGGGACAAGAAGCATGACGCCCGGGGGACAAGGGGGATGGAGCTGCACAGTTTCCCGGGCCATGGAGAATGGATGAGCCACCGGGAGGGACATCCTCCTATGTGCCAGAAAGTACGCTGAGCGCTTTTCACCTGAAATGCAAACAGGAATATTCACAGAGAGTCTGTCTGGAGCCAAGCAAATAGAAGCGCCTTCTGCTCTTAATGGTTACATTTCATTCATTTCAAGCAAGACCTACTGGCCACCTACTCTGCGCCCCAGCCTGCATCAGAGGTTTGTTTCTTGCATGGCTGAGTGGCAGGACTCGGCCTGTGTTACAGCTGCGGAAAACAGGGTTCAGAGAACAGTGAGAGCGAGTATTTATTCAGTGCCGGGCTGGGCAAAGAAGTCTGCCCAGTTTACAACAATCGTGTAAGGTAACTATTATCCCAACTTTACAGGTAAGAAAACTGAGGCTTTGAGAGATTTATGTTACGTCTCCTAAGTTGCACGTATAATGGCTGATAGAGTTGGTATTTGAGAAGTCCAGTACCCTTGCTCTGAAATTCAAGGCTATTCTGTCTTTGGAGGTTGAATAATTAGTCCAAAGATCCTGCAACTTGCCAGAGAGAAAGCTCCACTCAAACCCAGAGCACTTTCCTCTCTTCCTGCTGCGTGAGGAAGTTATTTATTAATATTGGAAAGGGTCCCTGCTTTAAAGGCATTTCTCATCTGATAAGAGGAACAAGATGAACATAATACAGAGCTAATATCAAGGCAACACCAGCGTCTGGCCTTCAGTCCATTAATAAGGCCTCCAGGCCTAAAGACTGTTCAGAATGGAGAGAAAACCAGTTGGCACGGCCTCCCACTGCGAGCAGCCCTTCGCTGAGAACGCCACGCATTCTCGTGGTACACGCCTGGGCAGGAGCATTTCCTGCTCAGGGACTGTCTGCGTGCTGCCCACATGCCCTTGCTCCTGTGCACTTAGGCAGAGACAGGTGACTCATTTGGGACGATAGTCTGTGAGGGGATGTGATGTGTATCACTTCTGATCCAAAACAAGAAGAGCACGCCCTGGCCAGTTTGGCTCAGCGGTTAGAGTGCCGGCCTGCGGTCCGGAGAGACCCAGGTTCGGTTCCCGCTAAGGGCACGTACTTCGGTTGCAGTTTGTCCCCGGCCCTGGTTGGTCGTGCGGGTGGCAGCCACTCGATGTGTCCCTTCACGTCGATGTTTCTCTCTCTCTCTCCCTTCCTCTCTCTCCCTCCCACTCTATCTGTACAAAAAATGGAAAAATATCCTCGGGTGAGGATAAAAAAAAAAAAAGAAGAAGAAGAGCACTAGAACTTCCTACGTTTCCCAGAAACATTCCGGGTGGTGGAGGCTTTGTCAGCCTGGGGGTGGGGGTGGGGGGCAGAGGTGGGTGTTGCTTCGAGGAGCAAAGCTTCCCGCTGGACCACGCTGGGCTTGTTTCGTGGTGGTGAAATACAGCGTTATTGTGTGTGAAGGCAATTTGAGGGGAATGTGTTACTGCAACGTAGCTTTGCCTATCCTAACCACGGAGGCCTGCTGTCATGTACAAGGAGAACTCAGAGGAAAGGTTGGAGGACCTGGAGAGCCTTAGACGACGTGAAATAAGCCCGTCAGAGAAAGACAAGCACCATATAATTTCACTTATGTGTGGAATCTAATAAACAAAATAAACTAGCAAAATAGAAACAGACTCATAGCTGTCAGAGGGGAGAGCCAAGGGGCCTGGGTGGAAAAGGTGAAGGGATTAAGGAAAAAAAACACTCATAGATCATGATGGTCACGAACAGAGGAAAGTGCGGGCGGGGAGGCAGGAGAGAGTAAAGGGGGATAAATGGTGGTGGTGGGGGGGGGCTTGGCGTGGGCTGCTGAACCCACAATACAATATGCAGCTGACATATTATAGAAATGTATACTTTAAACCTATGTAATTGTATTAACCAATGTAACCCCAATAAAGTCAATAAAAAAGACAAGATCATAATTCATTATAGTCTTTATTACTGATTCAGTTCTGCCAGGGAGAGATGACTTGGGGTGCTGAAGGGCTGAACGAGAGAATCGACGCCCAGAGTGGTAGGTGTGTGTTGAGAACCTGGTTTGGCTCCATTTGAATTGGGACAATGGCCTCAGTGCCCACCCTGGGTTACCATTACAGCATGATGAGGCCGGGAACTGTGCCTTAAAATCATCTTCTATTTGAGGGTCAGGATACTTTGAGCTGGGCGTTAAATAGTCCTCAGGGATCCCACTCGGGCTCCCTCCCGTGAACAGAGTGGTCGGATTTTGCGCCGGAGAATGACAGGCTGGAGGTCCTGCTTTAGGAGCATGCCGGTGCCGGTGGTGTCAGGGTGATTGGTATCTGGAGACACTGAGCCAGGGCGACAAGTCAGGAGGCCATTTCTAAAATCTAGAAAGCTCCTAATACTGAACGCTGGACCTAACTCCCTTGGATTTTACTCATATAAAAATGGGAAGAAATCCTGAGGTAAGAGGTTAGTCGGAGGCAGGCCACATGAAGCCCAGGTCCCAATATCCAGGGAGACATCTGTGCCCAGAGCCCCCACCCCCCAGATTGAAGCCAGTCCCCTGCCCAGCACTTGACATGTGTACATTCTGCTGGCCAGGAACAACCTAAAATAAGAAGAAAAACCAGAGACCAGCCAAACTGTCAGACTTACAGTTTTCTCCCAGGGACTAGCTGCCTTTGGTACTTACTTATAGCTGTGTGGTTCATCTGCTTATGAATTTATCAATCCATTCATCCACAGTAAGTGTGCATTGGACACTACCAGGGGACAGGAACCTCGGATACTAGGCGCTACCTTCCAGGAATACAGTGGTCTGAAACCAGCCATGGCACCTTCAACTCCTGACATCTGTCCATCTAGGAGAAATGATACATTTCTGCCATTGCTTCATGTCTAATGAGAGACTGTGATGAGAGTGCTGAGCGAGAAGCATGGGGTGCTTCAGAGCCCCTAAGACCCTGAGAACATGGTCTCGTTGGGTGAGTAAAGGAAGCCCTCCCTGAACAAATGATAGTTGAACTAAAAACGAAGAAGTCAGCTGAAATCCAAACCAGGAGGAGGCTCCTCTTAGGCAGAGAGAGAGGTCGTGACATTTGGAGCCCAGAGGGACAAAGAGTGAAGGAGGGTGTGACTGGAGGGTAAAACAGTGTCAAGCTCCTTGCCATGGCCCGTCGGCCTGAGACTGCACCCCACCTGGGAGCCACAGGAAGCCCTGGCTGACTTGGACCAGTGACTAAAAGAGTGAGCTGGAGATTCGATGTCAAACTGGCTGGCCTGAGGGAGGCCAAACAGTGTGAGGAGCCAGGGTAAAGATTTAGGACCTACTGTGATTATCCAGGGTCGGCATGATGGTGGCTCTGTTAGGGTGCTAGAGAAAACGGTGGAGAGAAGGGAGAGGGATTTGAGTGATGTACATAAAATTACAAGATTTGATGGGAGATTGGGAGTGGAGATGACAGGGAGGGGGCAAGGATGACTTCTAGTTTTCTGAATTGCATGACTGTGGATGGCATTGATTCTGACTGAAATGATGGAAGCATGGGAAGAAACCAGGTTTGGAGAGAGGAGAGGTGATGAGTTAGGTTTGAGAACGTGGAAAGAGCCCAGGCTAGGGCCGTAGGAGACCTGAGGACTTGGATTCTGGGCAGTGGTGCGTCTTCTTCTCAATGCCTCCCTGGAGGACCTGGGGCTTGAGGTCTGACTGGTCCCTTTGCAGACCCTGATCAGAGGAGCTGGGACAATGCTGTCATGCTCTCGACTGTTGGCCACATCGTCAACGAGCTGATCCAAAGTTCAGAGCTACTGCGTTGAACCTCGTAATCTTCTCTATTGGATACATTTTGTGCTTCTTAAGCCACAGTTTGGAAGTTGGCTTAAAAGACCAAGGAAATTTTACAGAAATAGACACACAGAAATCACACAAATGGGGAGCTGGGGCACAGCTCAACACTTGGGGTTTTCCACTGTTTATGGGAGAATCCCATTAACATCCCAGAGGACACTCAGGATTTCAAGGTCCCAGAGAAGGAGAAGTTGCTTCTTGTTGGGGACATTAGGGAAGAATTTCCTTGAGTTGCATCTGGAGGATGAGTATAATTTAGACAAGTGGTGATGGGAAAGGAAGAAGGATTCAGGCAAAGGAAATAACGTGGGCAATGGCATGGTAGAGACGTTTCCCCCCCGGGCATCCTCCAGGACCCTCCACTTCGGTGCCCTGCCCTGAGCACAGAGCCCTTGCGGACCCTTGTGACCCTCACCTGGTAAAAGCAGCTGTTATCTGGGCAGACGGTTTCAGACCAGCAGTCGGGGGCTGACCACACTGGCCTAAAGCAGAAGTGGTCAAAGACAGGACAGGGAGCACAGAAAAGGTATTTTATTTTTCACTCACTTGCCTCTCTTCTACATCCACACATGTGTTCCATGTCCCAGAACAGCCTGTTCAGTGTCCCCTAAACACACTCCTTTGCCCCTCTGTTCAGAGCAGGAGCAGAGTGGACCTTGTAGACACCTTTGACAATCCAATATGGAGTCACTGTCAGCCGGGCAATTATGTCAAGTGCCATGTCAGGATTGAGGGAATGGGGTGTAATGGGGATGCTCAAAACCCCAATTCTGGACCCTTGAAGCAGGACTCCACCTGAACACTGATCTGAGGGGACCTGTACCCCTCGTGGGCTATAAGAACTCACGGGTACGACCACCCACTGCTCAAGCTTGGCTGTACCATGGGTCACACTCGGAGCCCAGTGGACTTCAGCTGCACCAGACCTGCCAACACTGTAGCCGCCTGGCTGCAGACTGGCACCCACCTCCCCACCTGCAGATGCCACCAGTGACCAGGACTTCAAGCTAAACACTCACTCTGCTCGCTTCTGTCACATAAGCCCCCCTTCTCTGTGTGCAACCTGCGTGTGACACTATTGGCTTACTGGGGAGGTCACCCCTAATAAACCTGGCATTATAGAAAGACACAGACATGTGTGAGGGACTCCTTTGGGGGATGCTTCCTTGCTCATGACACCCTCTCGGTACCTTTAATTATGCTTTTGCCGCTTCCAGAAATAGCCCCATTCTCCACCGCCTCCCGGCCCAACCCTGCATCGGCCCCAGCACCAGGCGCCCTCCCTCCCCAGCCAGAGGTGACCCTCCCTGGCAGGCACTTTCCACTGTGCCTCTCCCTTGGCACTCCTTACTTTCTGAGCTTCTGTTCAGTCTAGTTGGGGTCATGCTTCGATGCTCCTCGAGGCAGGGCCTCGGTCCGAGTGCTCCTCGTAGGCCCAGGCCAGCCTGGCACAAAGGTCGGCCCCACAAAGCGTAAGCAGAGGACGAGCCCGAATCCAGGACCCCTGGGTCCTCTTTCCAGATCTGACGCTGAGCTGCGAAACACGCAGGAGTAATGCGAAGCCAGCTCCGTCCATAAAACACTTTGATTCCATAGCCGGAAACCACGACAGTGACACTCTGCACACCTCGGGGGTTTAGAGCCAAACGTCCTTTTACTTTGTCTGAATGTGATCGCTTCATCTTGTGGGACAAACCGCTTCCTGCCGGTCCCCCTGGGAACCAGTGTGCTCCACCTGGAGGCGGAGGAAAGGGGCCCGTGGCAGGACCCTGGGTGCTCCTCGGCCCACCCGGCTGCCCAGGCTGAGGTCCAAAGGCCACCGCGTGTTCACGTTCACATACGCATGCACCAGTGACCGTGAGCATGTACCACGAGGGGGGTGTGGACATGGGCATAGGTCATGACCTTACCGGCTCCGTCCTCTGCTTTAGAACATGACTAGTTTGGGCTCATTCACAAGCTGAGGGGATGAGATCTATTCCCCAGCAGTAATCACGTTACCGAAAACCACCAGCAGCCACTGTGTTTGTCTTTCCCATTTATGCAAACCCCAAACAGCCCTCTGAGCAAATCACATTTCAGCAGGGCAGCCTGTTCTGTCTGCAGCTTCAGCTTCTCGCTGCCTCTCTCAGGAGCAGCCTCTCTAGGTAAATATAAATCTCATCCTAATAGCAACGTTTGGAGAAGTAATGTTATTTGCTCTGATTTAGAGAAAACACAACATAGGCTCTGGCAAAGCTGATGTTTTTCTTTCTAAATTAATCAAAGGCACATAATCCAGAGGCAACCCGAATGCTTCTCCGGCAGAGTGGACCACTGAGGTGTGTGTGCGCGTGTGTGTGCATATGTGTGTGCGCGTGTGTGTGCATATGTGTGCGTGCGTGTGCGCGCGTGTGTGTCAGCAGGAGCTGGAGGGGGGCTTGATGAATTCTCCCATCCTTCCAACTCCTCCTCTACAGATGGACTGGGCTGCCTTTTATTTGTTTCCTGTCATTCGAGTGGTTTCTGGAGACCAGTTCATGAGATTTATACAGAGTTGAGAGAGATCAAATGGCTATTTTTCACTGCGTAACCGAGACTCTGTAAGCCTTACCCCGGGGGAATAGGAACACTCGATCCAGCACTGACCTCCTCTGCCTCCAGAGGGCGTCGAGCAGTGCGGTGCTGGAGCGGGCAGCGCCCCGCTGGGCTGGGGAGGGAGGGTGGACCGGCCACAGCGCTGGGCGAGGAGCCGGGAGCGGTCACTGCCTCTCTGAACCCATCCCACCTCTAGTCCCTGAGGACAGGGAGACGGAATTTGTAATCAAAGACTTTCTTTAAATGATGGTGCAGCCCTGTGGTGACCAGCCACTCAGAGCACCGGCCCCAGAGTCCACCTCACTCAGTTCAAATCCCAGCTCCACATTCCAAACGCAGTGGCCTTAGACGCATCACCTCCTGTGCCTCAGTTTCCTTGACTGCAAACTGATCTGATACGGTCGTGGTGAGGAATGAATGAGTTAATACATACAAAGAATTGAGAACAGAATGTGGTGGCGTGAGCACGCCTTGTTAACATTTTATTATTATTATTCGTGGTAGTAATTCAAACCTCATTCTGGCCCATTTTCTTGTGAAAACCACATGACAGGGGAGCATCCAATGCAAGGTTTGCAAACCTCATCGGTTACCAAAAATAAAAACCTCCAAATGCTCAGGAAAAGAAGGTAGTAAGAGTTAATCCATCCATTTCTATGTGGTCTAGGATCTCTCTGGATCCAGGCTGAAGCTATGCTAAAGCAATCTATTTTTCTTGGGTTGGTTGTATATAATCAGCTTTTATGGTCAGAAAATGGCTATGTTTTGTCTTCCAGAGCAGAAGGGATCTTCTAACTACTTTTAAGATTAGAAAAAGCAGACGGTGAAGAATTGGGTTCAAATTTAACCTCAGTGGGCCATGTGATTTGTACCAGCCGCTTCTCCTCTCCGAGCCTCAGTTTCCCCATCTATACAATGAGGAGGTGGCATCAATGACCTCTAAAGCATTACCCAGAGTCGTAGTCCACCTCTCTGGTAGTGACAGTAGGCTGGATATGGCATCGGGACTTCCTCATGGGCAATACCGGGGGTCAGGCCTCAGGCTGAGCAGACAGATGAGCAAGGCGTCGATGGCTCTTAGGGTTGTTGGCGTCTCAGTAGTTTCTTCTGTGTCTCGGGCGCTCTCATGGGGAGACAGACAATGAAGAACAAGCACAGAGAAGAAATCGGCTTCCGCGGCTCAGCCGTGCTCCTCCAGAGGGCTGGTGGTCCTCAGACTCATTCAGCACACGAGCCTCCGAGCGCGCCTGGATGGCCTGGCTCCAGTGCAGGCCCTGCCACCCCAGCAGTCTCCGGAAGCTTGGCACTGGGTCTCCTTGACCTGTGGCCCTTGTCCGTCCACGGCCGATGGCCACCTGAGAGAGCAGAGGCTGGCCCAGCTCCCCCTGGGCTTCCATCCCCAAAGGCACGGGCTTCTCCTTGTGCCCCACGGAGCAGGGCTTGAGGAGCGCGGGGCTGCAGGGACAGCTGTCCAGGTGAGGTGACAGAGGCGAGTCTGCACTCACTCAGAGGATGGATCGTCCACTGAATCCTCAAACAGATCGGCACCAATGCAGACCAATGACAAGGGAGCAACCTTTGAGTGCAAACGTGGGTGAGGTATTGCAGGAGACACGTTTCATCTCTTTCCTATTTACACCGTCCTTATAAAGGAGCACAGTACACATTTAGAACTGGAGAAACTGAGGCTCAAGGAGCCCTAAGAAAACACTGGTAAGTGGCATCACCAGGACGTGACCCAGAAATACATAGAGCAGGAGATCTGAAAGGCCAGAAGGCTGGGCCTCTGCCTCCACAGGTCACGTCTTCTGGGCTGTGCCTGGCTTTGTCCTGCGCTCCCACTTGCTGTTTTCACGCCTGCGAGAGATAAGAGAATATACTGTGCAGATTATGAGATGTGAGAGTCTGCTCGCCGCGGCCCAGGGAAGTGAGGACATGGACTGGGCTTCCCTCCAGGCTTTGCAGGACAGAGAGGGATGCTCTAAGCATGGGGAGACCAGAGAAGATGAGAAAACTAGCAGAAGCAAAGGCCACCCAACTGTGCCGTTTGAGATGCCATTTCCTTCTAGTGACCCTGGACTAATCAAGCTGATCTGACTCATGGAAAATGAACTAGGAGGCAAATGCAGGAGGGGTATTCCCTCTCCAGAGCTGCAGCTGGCCTGGGGAACTGGGGCTGTCTCTACAGGAATGTGTTCCCGGAAAGAAGATTAAGAAAATACTTTAAGGATATTCAGTAAGGCTCAAATTAAAGCCAAGCTGGATACTCGTAAGAGACAGCTCCTTAAACATTTTCAGCAAATGTCATTAGTGGTAGAAAATATAAAGACACGTTTACTTGTTTGGATTTTTAAAATGCACGCCGTGCTTGGATATTCCACTAAACATATCCATGTTTGTTTCGGTTCACTTGTTAACTTCACAGATGTTTTTGGAGCCCCAATTCTGTGTTGGGGGGAAGCAGTCACCGTGATTGAGGTCCCTATCCTCAGGAGGTTGCCTTCCAGAGTTTCCCCCCACATTTTGGTAGAAAGCGGTCACTCCTCGGAGTGTGTGACCCGCTCCTCTGCCCTGAACACCTTGCACACGGGGACTCCCTAGGGTGTGTGCACCTACATGTGAGGAGCAGTGTTCTCAGGAGAGACTGACAAGCCAGGGGACCAGGAAGGACCTCCCTAATTTACTTTAGGGATTGTTCTGCCTACTATGGGGATAGATGGTCCAAAGCTGCACGTCAATATCAGAATCTAACTTCCTCTCCTGTGATCAACAGCCCTTAGGAGGTGCCGGAACCCCGTTCCCATGACCTCTCATTGTTCCTAGCGGTGCCTCCGTCAGGCAGGCTGCTCGGCTGCCAGTAACAGAAACTCCAGCCCCAAACGGCCGAACAGCAAGTACCACCTGGAAGGAATGTGTGATGGGTGGTTCCAAGGTGACTACTTTAGTGTCCCAGCAAGCATCACCACCCACACCCGTTCCCCCTTCCTTCTCTGCCATGCTCAGCAGGTTGGATTGCCCTCCACCAGCTTCTTCACGGCCCCAGCCAAACGGCTGCACTTTCCACTGTCCCATGCACGGACCAGGAGGAGAGAGCGTGGCTTGTTTTCTCTAGCACCTTTGGTGTGGTTGGTTTTTACAGAGGGAGGAGCCTTACCTGCAAGTCCCCTCACATCTCAGCCAGAACTGGGTCACATAATTTCCTTAAACCAGACCCTGGCCAAATGAGCAGGGCTGGTATCATTGGCCGGGATAATTCTCTAGGCTGGAAGAGACGACCCTTGGACCACTCGGGGTCCGGAAGCAAGGGAGAAAGGAGAAAGGCCTGCTGGTGGTCAACAGAGGTCACCCGGCACCATGGCTTCTCCCACAGGTTGAATTCCAAGGTGATGCCACCTGACAGCCTACAGAATGAAAGCTCCTATGTACTCACTGCTGCCTACATGACAAGCACCGTCCTTGGCACTGTAACAGCCATTGGTCCCACTGGGCCCCAGCCCCGGGTTTTCATGCAAACCCTCTTGTCACCTGAAATTATTTTGTCCACTTATTTACTATTTGCCTCTGCAGCTAGAAGGCAAGCTCCAGGGGGCAGCACTCACGTGCCCCTTGTTTGTTGTTCCGACATCAGCACAGCACAGGGCAAACAACTGGTGCCTAATGGATGTTTTCGAAGACATGAATAAATGCATTCCTTACGAGGTGGAAGATTCCCCTGATTCTTCTACAGTCATTCTTCTCGTCTTACATTTGGGGAAACGGGCTCATCAAGGTTGGGTAACTGGCTCGAGGTCACTTGAGGAACCTGTGGTACAATTAGACTAAGCCTCGTCTGTCCCTTTCCGAGTCCTTGCTCTGTCCCCAGGGCTGTGACCCCTGTCCATGTGTGAAGATAGCCTTTGATTCAATGAGTCCTTTTCCTTGGGCAGCTGCAAATCCTTGAGCCCCTGATTGCCACCAGTCGGCTCTGCTCCTGCTCTTCTGGTCTAGAACCTTCTCTACCCTTCTGTGCAGAGCCCCTCCCCACCCCACATATACACACTGATGTCCAGAGTTCAGTTCCCTCCCACCCAGACGTCATCATTCTCTTTCCACTGTTCCGTCCTCTACCTCGAGCTAGACTGTTCACATACCCAGGCCAGATGCCCTCGGGAGAATATAAACCCTCAAGGGTGGGGAATACCCCATCACCGTGGGAGGCAACACAGAGTTATGCTTAAATCCTCAGGTTCGAGGGCCGGACTATCTGTGTGCACATTCTGGCCCCTCGATTTAGTAATTGTTTCTTTCCTTCTTTGGGCCTCAGTTTCCTGATCTGCACAATGGGGATGATAATGGTATGTATATCATAGGACTGTTGTGAGGACTGAGTTAATATGTGCGAAACACTTAATGAAACCATGCAGTAAGAGTCGTGTAAACATCAACTATCCCTCTTCATTTCTCCACTTTCTCCAACAGTGCCAGGCACGTAGAAGATATTTTCGAAATTACTGCTAATGTGAATCCCCTAATTCTCTGGCTGCTTCCACTGTGTATGGATTTCTCTCCCACTAGATGGCAAATTCCACGGACAGCTGCTGCTCATGTTTTCTCCTTCCCTTGGACCCTTGCTGGGTCTACCGCAGTAGGAAGGACTTGACAGGTACTTAATAAATCCTTTTAGAAATGAACACACCAAAGAAGGCTTTGGGCTTTGGGGAAAAGTCTCATTTGAATTTCTTTTCTGCCTTTTCTCTCTCTTTTAATTGCACATCTCTTCTCTCTACCTGAAATCAGATTGAGCCCAACTGAGCTTAAACCAACAGTGTTTCAAGCCATTTTCTGAATGCCCATAAATCGACTGTAATCCTTTTGTTTCCTGGCTACTGGCAGCTGGTCAGGCAGGTGACCGAGATAAAGATTTTAATCACTTCCAAAAGACGGTGTTGTTTGCAAAATGTCAGCCCTGCACTGCACTGGAGAGTCACTTACGAGGACACTGCAGCCCAGGGAAAGGCCCTGAGACACCTAATTGGCCTTCGGCTGATTTCAGGAACAAGACCTTCCTTGTAATTTACTGCAAACTGTGCAATTCTCTGAAGGAAGACGCGCAGTCGCAGGACCCTGCAGTGAGAGCTTAGACGGTGGCTCCAGGTCACATCTGTGCGCCACAGATCCCTTCCGGAAGGTGGCCAGATCCAGCCTCCCATGCACTTGTCTTTGGGAGGACTGGCTTCTTATCTGGACTTGACTTTAAAGGCCATGGGAATGCCCAGCTGGTGTGGCTCAGTGGTTGAGTGTTGACCCATGCACCAAGAGGTCACCGGTTCGATTCCTGGTCAGGAAACATTCCCAGCTTGTGGGCCAAATCCCCAGTGGGGGGCGTGCAGGAGGCGGCCAATCGATGTTCTCACTCATCAATGTTTCTCTCTCTCTCCCTCTCCTTTCCTCTCTCTCTCCCTCTCCTTTCCTCTTACTCTAAAATCAATAAAGAAAAAATTTTTTTAAAATAAATAAATAAATGGGAAGAGGTGCCTTCAATAGGTGCCCTTTGAGCCACACTCATGCGAACCCAGAAAGAAACCTTGGTGAGAGGGGAAAACAGGACTGGTTCACTTTGGGCAGGGAACTGTGTCCCCCAAAAGGTGAATCTGGACTCAAAACAGAAAACACGAGAGCACTGCCGTGGAGGCCACCCCAGGTGGCACCTGGACCCATTTACACAGTAGACCTCATTAACTTGGAGCAGGAATGGCAAACGGGTTTCGTTGTGCTTGACATTTCTGACGGGTTAGGTGGCTGCCGAGAACACTGTGTTCAGAAGGAGCCTCCGGCTGCATTTCAGCTTAACACGAAAGAAAGCTGTGATCATCCGGCAAAGTCTGCCAGGGCAGAGGGAGAGGAGGTGGCACCCATGCCCCAAGTGCTTGCCATCCTCGAGTTGGAATGATGGGGGCAGGGTGTATTTCTCTTTGACATGTGGAAATATCTCTAAAGCTCTGTTGCATTATTATTTTCAATTACTGTTTCCCACTGCAAACGGCAGTATGGGTCCTAACTATGAATACCCGCGTTAGAGCGCGTATTTCTGTTTCTTCTCGGTGGGCTCTCCTGTTCCGTGATTCCTCACTGTGAGAGCCCCTTCGGCAGGCTTGGCAGCGAGGGAAGCAGGTCTACACTGAGGTGCTCGCTGTCTGACGATAAAGGAGAGAAACCTAAACCCAATGCCACTCATGGTAAACTCCGCCCTCCGCAAGACTGCCTGGGAGCAAACCCAAGCACCCACCCCCTATTTCCAGGAGTGGGTGCAGGCAGGCCCTAAGAAAGAGAGGTCTGGCTTATTCTCACCATGTCCTGGAAGAATCCCCTGCTTCCTTGAGCTTGAGGTCTGCGTCATTGGTTCAGAACGGCAGGAGGGAGCCCAAGGACGTGTGCAGGAGGAAAGATTCACCACCAAAGGCAACTCAGGCTCCCGCTGATACTGTCCCCAACAGCCACTTGACAAACCCCCGCCTCCATTGCTGTTCACAGGGACAGCTCGAGAAGGGGCTGGAGAGCAGACAGCACATCCGGAGACAGCTTCTTTGCACGTGCTACGGGGCTCTGCAGCCTGAGGGAAAGGCACCATTGATTCATGAGAGCGGGAGGTCTCCCTGCACAGCTGAGCCTGGGGACGGACAGCCTCTGCAAAGCCTGCCCTGTAGGTCTCCAGTGGAGGTCTTGGACGGAAGGTCTGTGGACCAGCTGCCAGCACGTCCACGTTCTGGCTGATCAGCGCCCCTTCCAACTGAGGAAAGCAAGAAGCCCTCGTCAGCATCACCACCAAAGACATTTGGACAAAGCCAACAGAGTCAGAGCGAACACTGGCCCCGGAAAATCACCACCCTTCTCTCTCTTTCCCTGTTCTGACATCAGTCGCTGCAGCATCATCTCTGGTTTAACAAACTTCCTGATGAAAATCTGAACAATTTTTCTATTTCACCTTCTCATGAAGCAAAAATTCTCAACGGAAAAAAAAAGAAAAAGGCGGGGGGACTACAGTCTAATCGGAAATTAAGTTAAACTCAATTAATTTACATAAACACATCGGGTCGCTCTGGTATTGTAATTAATTCTCAGTTCGTAAATTGGAGTGTGTCCCTGCAGACTGTGTCCCAGGATGTGCCGCGTGAAACTGTTCTCCTCCTGCCGGCAGCCTGGCTTCGCTGCCGCCAGCAGATTGATTATAAGCTCGGTGAGGACAGAGGCAAGGCTCTGTTGTATACACATATTTTCGCTTGATAAATATTTATAGAGCATCCACGGTGGCTGCTCACTAGCACACCCATGGTGCCCAAAAGTAAATAAAACAGATGGATGCCTACCTTCATGGATTTTATATCTAGCTGGAAGAGACAGATTATAAACAAGTAACCCAATCAATAAGCAAGATCCTTTCGGGTCATGACAAATTCTGTAATGCACTATCAAGAAATAAAACAGCGATGAAATAAAAAAAAAAAAAAGCAATGAGAGGAGAAGACTTCCAAAAGCTGAGAAATAAAGGATGAGAAGTCAGCACCGCTCCTGGCCGGTGGGTGATCTCGGCATGTCCCCAGAGCAGAAGGCAGACCTGCCGACCTGCTGGAATCTGGTTAAACGAGCGAGAAACACTAAGGGGCTAGATCATGGTCTAGATTCTGGGTGTGATTCTAACTCCCGCGAGAAGCCTTTGGAATGTTTTAAGTGAGAGAATGGCATGAACTGATAAAATCTCACTCTGGCTTCTATTTGAAAATGGATTACAGAGGATAAGGACAGAGGCAATCTTATGTATACACTCTCATTCTAAATCTGGAGGGGGAGTAGGTGAGGGAGTGTTGAGCAACAGTGAAGAGGCTAGAAATGAGCAGGTTGGATTAAACTGGTGTAAGAAAAGCTGCAATAACAGAAAGATCCCACAAAGAAGATATACATTGATCTCTCTTTCCTGCAAGCCCATAGTTGAGCAGTCCAGAGTTTTCAGGATGGCTTTGCCCTACAAAGTTAGCAAGGACACACGCCACTGAGTTCGCCCATCCATGCCCAACCTATTGCTTTCATCTCTGGCTCCCAAGCAAATGCTTTGGTTCCCCCATTTCCCAGCCATAAAGAAAGAGAGAACTTCAGGGAAGGTTGTGATAACCGGCTCTCTTGGGGGGTGTAACCCGTGAAGACTTCTGCCATGGCTGATCTCAAACTGCCAGCTTCACCTCACTGAGTTCAAAGTTGGAAAGAGATACATACTACGGCATCTCACAGGTCACAGGCCTCAGCACATTTCTGGCTCCAGGGCAAAACCTCTCTAACCTAATCCATGGAGGCTGTGACAAGGGAGAGTGTACTGAAGAAGGCTAAACTAGAGGGTTTTAAGGAAGCCACGCACCAATTAGTGTGAAAGGACCAGAAATTTTAAAATGAGAGGGGTAGAGAGGATTTCTGCAGCAGTAAAAATTATGCTGGATGGTGCTATAATAGTGGATACAAGTCATTATACATTTGTAAAAAATTCATAGAATTTACGGCACAGAGAGTGAGCACCAATGCACATTATAGACTTTAGTTAATAATCATCTATCAATAGTGGCTTATCGTCTGTAAGAAATGCACCACACTAATGCTTATGTTAATAACGGAGGAAGTTAGGAGGAATATGAGGGAGTATATTGTATTTTCTGCTCAGTTTCTCTATAAACCTAAAACTGCCTTAAAAATGGTTTGTTAATTAAAAATTATAGAGAAGGAATTGCCATGGGTGTGAATGGTGTGTGTGTGCCTGTGTGTGCAGGGGGGGGGGGAGGGCATGGTAGAAGGGACCTCACAGATCTGGTGGGGGAGACCTAACCAGGTCACTCCCCATCCCTGGACCTCAGATGGAGCAGAGTGACAGCCAGAGGCAGTCCTTTGAGAAAATGCCCCTCTTTCTGCAGCCCGCGTGCAGCCCTCTTCTGCAAGGTCCCCGATCGGGATCTTATTGAAGTGGGCCTGCCTGACGCTGCCCTTGCATTGCTGGAGACATTTCCAGTGGGAAGAACTGTGAATCAGGGTCCTCCCTGTCTTCTATCCCTCTGCTTGCCGTCCTCCTTTCTGCAGTCTTACGGGAAACAACCACCCACCTGCGTTCTACCGGGACCGGGGCAGACGCCAAGACAGAGTGTGAGAGGAGGTACAGTCTGCTTCTCCCTGTCCTTTCCCCCAAAACAAGTAACTGAAAAATCATCTGTCATGTCTCAAAATGTCCAACTTCCTTCCTTTGTATAACAGTGCGCTGAATGATGGTCTCCAAAGATGACTGACTATGCCTTAATCCCAGAAGGTGTGACTATGTTCCGAATATGGCAAAAGGGACTTTGCAGATGTGATTAAATTAAGGGATCTGAGAGATTATCCTGGATTATATGGGCTCAATGTAATTGCAAGGGTCCTCACAAAACAGGAAATAATGTAACAAGGGAAGCAGAGGGACAAAGAGAGGCTGGAAGATATGCTGTTGGCTTTGAAGGTGGAGGATGGGCCACAAGCCAAAGGGTACAGGTGGCCGCTAAGAGCTAAAGAAGGAAGGAAGCGGATTCTTCCCTAAAGCATCTGGAGGGAATGCAGCCCTGTTGATTCATTTTAGGACTTTTGACTTCCAGAACTGTAAGAAAATAAATATGCGGTGTGTTTTTTGTAAGCCACTAAGTGGGTGGTCATTTGAGGCAGCAATTTGTGACACAATTGGAAACTGATACATATACCTTCTACATGGGAATCTGTTCATTCTCTGCCATGAAACTACCAAGGTGTCTCTTCCGCTGCCTATCCTTTTCTCTTAGTTCCTGTCTTAAATCTGTGGTTTCTGGGCTGAGCCCAAACAGAACACACACCACTATCTTGTCTCTCTGGCCTTAGATTGGCACAATTAGTGACTGGAGGATGAGGACACTCACTAAGCATTTGTTGAATGAATGAATACATTTTGTTTTCCAAATTCATATCATATTTAAAGGGATATCATGAGGTCTTTTTGTTTTTCAGCATTTTGGTTTAGTGGTGCTGTTTGCTTTAATCGACCCCCTCTCCCATAAGAAACCGCGTGCCTACACAGTGGCTTCTAGTTATGAGTACACATGACTTCATTTTCTTGTTTTTGACCTGGTCCTATGGTCTGAGCTCTTTATGGAGCTCCAGTCCCCAGACTTCCTGATGGCAAATGGACATCTCAATTTCTTGTCTTTTTTCTTTCTATTGATTTTAGAGAGAGAAGAAGTGAGAGGGAGAGAGAGACAGAAACATCAATGAGAGAGAACATCAGTTGGCTGCCTCCTGCATGCCCTCCACTGGGGATAAAGCCCACAACCTGGGCATGTGCCCTGACCGGGAATTGAACCAATGACCTCTTGGTGCATGGGTCGATGCTCAACCACTGAGCCACACCGGCCGGACTCAACTTCTTTTTATGTGGGACATCAATCTAAACTAGAATCAGATGGGCAGTTCCAGAAAACCTCTGAATATACAGCTCTGGGCTGGGGTCAAAGAGATACAGTGACTGTATCTAAGACAGCACAGCAGTTGGCATATGAAACTGAGGAAGGACTCCTGGGAGCTGTCCAGGCCTATTGGGTGCTTAAAGGAGAACACGGCTCCCACATCAAGGATTGTACCTCTAACCCAAGCATCCCTCTCAGCTATGCAATGTCCTAGGTCACAAGGAATCAGGCAACACATTACAAGCAGATGAGATCCTAAGATGCAAAACAACTCAAAGGATGTTTTTCTGAGGGTGGATCATGAAGTCTGAGAGTATACAAAAGTGCATAGGAAACGAACTTAGAGACCAATAGCTCAACTTCTCTGTAGAGCCACGCAAATGACTTCTGCTCCCAGGCCACATAGACAGCAAATGGCTGGGCCGAGTCTTGGCAGCATGAGTACAACAAGGAGGACACATTTGTTTTTCATTCCGAACGAGTCAGAATGCAATGAGATGATGAAAGATCACATCAACTTGCTAGATTTTCACATTAAATCATTTCACTTTTTTTTTTTTTGGTCCTTTACAAAATAGTTGAATTCACCGAGAACATGTGCACGTGCACACACACACACACACACACACACACACACATACACACTACTGGGAAGGGTGCTGCTCCAGCCATTGCCTAAGGTGGCAATGCATATGGTAAAAATCAGCATTTCTCACACTCATTTCTCTTTTGATTCCTTTCCATGAATCCGGGTACTGCCAAGTGTCAGATATTTCCAGTTGCTTAAGCCCTGGAAGATGGAGCTTTTATTTCTCGGTGATACACTGGGCAGGAGCCTTCAGAGAAGGCACCATTTAAATGTCCCAAGTGGATTTTCCTCTCGATGGGAGCAGAGAAGAAGGAAGACACCAGCCGAACCGAACCCTCAGGCGCAGAACCTCGTTCCTGGCACGGGTCACGTGGAAACCGCTCAGGACACGGGCACGGCGCTAGAGCTCGCCTGGAGTTGACTGCCCACCTCTCAGGACAGCCCTTGGGCTACTGACAGAACATTGTTTCAGTCATTCCGAACGAGATGCCACTGCGAGTGGCCAGCATTTGGCATTTCAGCAGGGGTTCGTTTAAGACTGCTTTCCCACAGTCCTGAGTGGAAAGGCTTGCGTTAGCTTAAATGCAAGGAAATGTCCCAAGCTCGGCATGGCTCAGGAGGTGGGCACAGGCCCTCGGAGAGGAAGAAACGCGCTGCGGCTTCGTACCTCCGTGTTCTTACAGACGAGCCTCCTGCAACGGCGCTGTCGTGGTGCTCGGCTCCCATCTTAACCTACAAGCCCCGAAACAACCGGAAGAGAGTTTATAGGAAAGAACTACAGCTGGCTAAAATCCATATGGAAACATGTTTGCTCTCACTTGTAATCTGAGATGGGTAAGTTTACATGACAATGAGATTCCACTCTTGTCTATAAGAGCTGGAGACGTGGGATGTGATAAACCTCCCCAGGGTGGGCTAGTGAGATTGTGAATTGGTTGGACTATTTTAGACTGAAAACCTGTCATTTGTATCAAACACCTTCAAAGGAACCCTTTGAACTAGTCATACCACTTCTGATAAAGTAGTTAAGATCAATTAACCAACACTTAATGCATAAAAATCTTCAAAGCAGTATAATCCAAAGTGGCAAAAATAATAAAATCAATAAAAGGAAACACTCTAAATAGCCCCTAGGTCACTATGATGTACTTTTGTGTTGGAATATTATGCAGCTCTTAAGAAATGATATAGAAACACCATCTTAAAATATTGTAAAGTGCAAATATTGTCATATTAAAATTTTTAAGAGGATAACATTGTATATACAGTATGCTGACAACTTTTGGGGGAAAAGCCTTGTCATAATGTAAGCACATCGAGATGCAATTGGGTGATAAGATTGTGGAAGATGTTTTTGTTCTTATTATTTTGAATTTTCCAATTTTGACAATAAGCATATACTGTTCTTATAATCAGGAAAAGAATAAACTATGCTTTAAAATGTAAGTAAAAATAAAAGTGTACAGCAAACGTAGCCCATTTACACCGGAACATAAACTGTAAGAAAACTGACATCACATTGCATCTTAATCTGTATGCAAATAAAACCCTAGTGTTTACATGCAGATATTCATGAATATGGAGAGTCTGGCAGCTGAAACTGTACTTTGATGTACTTCAATGTGTGCAGAGCTATTAGAGGATTTGTGATAATCCTGTTGACACAACCCAGAGAACCTCACCTATTTCAGACCTCAACTTGAGCACAAAAATATTGTAGAAAGACAAACAGCATGGAGTAATTTAGCAATTAAGGGAATTGCAGTAAACAGGAGGATGAGCTCATTTATCTTTGTTTCCAAAGTTTCAATAGCAGATTTCTTTGGAGGATGAGAGAATAAAAATGCTGCAAGTTGATATTTGCCTTGAGAAACACTGAGGTGCAGGAAATGTCTCTTTTGCCATTTTGGAAAGGTTAAGGCAATGAAACCGTACAATAAAATGCTTTGGGATCTCACAGAGTAGCACCTATCACGGGACACACACGTCCCTGGTGGTGGAATGATCCTCGGATCACTGCTGAGATAAGACCCCCCTGGCACAGGAACTTTGTTCAAATGCAACACCAAACAGTTTGGCCCATAGCAGACTCAGAAACGCGCATTTTAGATTTGTTTTCCAGAGGCAGTTTTGACTTCCCTCAGAGGAGGATACTGCCCCATGGAGTCCACTCTGACTTGGGACTTTTGATAATATGTTTTGCCAAAAATATATAGAGCAATAGAAAAGAATATGTTTTTGGCAGTTGCTAAAGAGAAAAAGTCTTTATAAAGATGGCATTTTGTTTTAAAGGCCCAGTAAGGCCCTGGCCGGTTTGGCTCAGCGGTTAGAGCATCGGCCCGTGGACCAGAGAGTCCCGGGTTTGGTTCCTGCTAAGGGCGTGCACCTTGGTTGCAGTTTGTCTCCAGCCCCGGTTGGAGTTGTGTGGGTGGCAACCAGTCGATGTGTCTCTCTCACATCGATGTTTTTCTCTCTTTCTCTTCCCCCTTCTCTTCCTCCCGCTCTATCTGAAGATAAATGCAAAAAAAAAAAAAAAAAAAGTGCTCTGGTGAGGATAAAACCAAAAAAAGGCTCAGTAAGCAAGGACTGGTTTGAATGGCCCTGGGATTGGAGCAGTAGACCTGAGTTCCAGCAGGTGTTCATCAGAGCCACCACCAGAGTCTCAAAGGGACCTGTAATCCAAAAGTCAATTAAAAGCCAGGTCTTTAAGCAGATGCAGCGCTTGTCCCCGGGAGGGGCTTGGTGGCAGCACGCTAGCTGGCCAGCGGCGGTTGTGCAGCGGCCTTTGCACAGCGAGCACATGCATCTCACCACAGCGTGCGGCACGGACCCATAGACGTGGGAACACTTCTAACGATGCTCGCATCAGACTAAGGAAATGCTATTTGTCCATGTTTCTGCTGTTTATTTTCTCACCGATATTATTATTACTGGAAAGGGAGGGGCCAGATCGCCTCTTGGCTTCATCACTGGCTCGTAGGTCTGAAAATGCTCCATGATTTTCATTTGTGATTTTAAGGTACAGAGAAGGTCTGGGGGAGGGGGTGCTTCTCCACAGAAGGCAAGCCCAGGAAACCAAGGAGCATGAGGGGATAGGCATGCTGCCCAAGGCCATTGAGCCAGGCTGATGGGCACCTCCACCGAATCTGGCCTATTTCAAGCTGTCTCCTTAAACAATTCCTTCTTGCCTCTTCACCCTGTCTCAATTGCATTTAAAAAAAAAAAAAAATGAACTGTAGTAACTTTACCGGCCAACTCTATCTGGGGCAGTGGTAAGAATAAGGCATGGATGAATTTAAAAGGATGGCAATAAACTTTGCAGGAGGGGAAAGCTTGACTAAATTTACATAATCTTCATGTTTTCAATAATGACAATCTCCACTGCAGGCGTGGATGTCAACTCTCCTGGAGGTGTTACCATCATTATTCCACAGAAATCATCCACAGGAAAGCACACAAAAGCAAGAGAAGATTATTTCCAAAGCTCTGCGGGGCGATGTGGAAACCAGCCCTGAGTGAGCTGACGGCAGGAACTGAAACTCCTTGACAGCCTCCGCTCCCCATTTCCCCCTCCACCTGCTCCAGGTCCCGAAACAGAATACAGCAGAGCATAGCAACCCGTGTCCTGTTGCTAGCCGGTGAATCCTGGCACAATTATGAGGACCCAGCATTCCCCAGCTCATGATCTTCTAATGGGCCCCGAGGTGGAGAGCCATCTGTTGCTGGCCCTTAGAAACCAGCCTGAAGCTTATGGATCTGAGAATCAAAACAGTTTCAAGAAGCAGGATTCCATGTCCACCATCAACGGCCACTGAGCCTTGGCTTTGGGTGCTCATCTGCCAGGAGCACATTCTCCAAGTCAGGTTCAGCAGAAAAGGCACAGGATGAATCCTGGCAGAGTCCTAGCTCTGTCCGTCACAAGTTGTGTGGCTTTGGGCAGGTGGTTCAGCCTCTCTGACCCTCAATGCCCTCGCCTGTAATGTAGTATCTGCTCCCGGAGAGCATGTCTGCAGGGATTAAAGGAGACCACACAGATAGAGGCTGCGGCCAGGGGGCATCAGTGCACTTTGGTAGCAGCCGCCCGTCACCTCTGAGGTGAGGGCTCAGCCTGGTGCCATTGCTGTGAAAATTTATTGATCCATAAGGCACAGCATGTATCCATAGTCAATAAAAAGCCCTGCTGCAGAGACATGAAAAAAAAATGACACTAATTCAAGACTGCTTTCAATTAAGTGTTCAAGTTAAAGTTACCAATTCCGTCGGGAACTCAGACTAGAAAAAGCAAAATAAAGGCAGGGGTCATCAGAATTGGCCATGAAGGAAGTGACATTTGAAGTGGGCTCTGGTGGCTAAGTAAGAAAAGTGTATTTCCCCTACCTCTCTAAGCTAACACACTGTTTTTTTGGTAAAATGCACCCGACATGACCACACCTTCAATCCTAAGTATAAAATCTAAATACAGAGAGCCAAATTTGTGTTAAATATCTGTGTTAAAAATTCCCTCCCACCCCCCTTCTCCTCCTTTCCATCCGTTTTCTATTTTTCATTTTAAGAAATTTGAGGTTAATATCTTTGGGGAGTTTGGTGAGAAAAAATGAGAACCATCACAGGTTACCCAAGTCTACAAGAGTTATGATGGTCTTCTCTTTTAGATGGCAGACAGGCTTGGCCATCAGAGGTTGGACGCTAGTCCAAGCGTCTTAGATTTTACCCTGAGACATCTGGTTTAATATAAAGTTAGCCCAGGTCTTTCCAGGTCCTGTGCAGAGCATCACAACCCTACCAAGATCCCCACGAGAAGGATGTAAGCTGCTTCTCCGCTGACCCCAGTGATTCCTGAGGTGTGTTCTTCACTGACTTTTTGGTCACCCAAGAATTATTTACCAGTTGGTAAATACTGGAGCACATGGCATGCATTGCTTCCATGCCTGTGGACACAGTGGCAAATAAGAGAGTAAATCTTTGCTTTTATGGAGCCACATCCCGGAGAGAAAAATGATGTGCACCCATGTAAATAATCAAATGCAAAAGATGATTTCAGCTGGTGCAATGTATCACAGAGAAACAGGATGGGGCAACAGGACCACTTCTAGACAAGAGGAAACCAAAGGCCTCTCAGAAGAGATGCCCTGTGAGCAAAATCCGAGTGATGAGAAGGAGACTTGGCTCCGTCCTGACTTCCTGCCATGTTCCTCACTTCTGGAGAAATAATAGACCCTAAGGAATAACACTCTATAGCCTGTTCTGTTTGTCTGTCATTCTGGTTTGCAACAAGCAATGATTAAGAACCTATCATAGACTATTTGTAGGGAGGGAATAGTACTGTGATGGCTAAAGCATGGAATGTGCAAAACCATCACTTACTACAGTGTAGGGTTGCCCTTTTAACAAATCTGTCTCCACCACTGGACTGAGGTCAACGTGACAACGGCTATGGCTGCACAGAAAAGCAACTGAAGAGCTCACTGAAGAAATCTGCAAAGGCTTCTCAGAGAGAGTGACACTTGCGTTGGATCTTAAAGAAAGAGCTGGAATTCTCTAGGCAGAGAACAAAAAGTAGAGCATTCTGACAAAACAGCTGAATATGTGTGACCAGAGCTAAAGAGGTGTTTCTGGGAGAATGGAGAGGCTGAGGCACAAAATGGGCCTGGAAGGACCATCTGAGTTTCAGCCACAGAGAGATGTGGATGATTTGCGAAGTCATTGAGACTTGAATGAGTTGGCAGTGAGGGACCATGGGAGGAGGCTAAGTTAGGGCATGATAGGGCCAGGTCATCTCTTTGCTAGAGGACATTGAACACATCCAAGTCAGAAAACCTTATCCAGTTGAGTTGCTTGATGAATTGTATAAAAGATAACAGGCAGGTGTTCAGGCAGGATGGTTAAATCATGGTCAGCACAATGTGTTTCCAGGGAAATCTTTTTGACACGGACAGGCACTCATTCATCTTATCATTCTTCTTTCATATGACAACATGAGCTGAACCCCTCCTGCGATCCAGGTGCAAGATTTGGCACTGGGGATATGGAGCATCAACCTTGACCCTGCCTGTACTCAAGGAACCTGCTGTCTTGAGAAAGAGGTTGACTTCTAAAGAGATGATCATCAGCCCTGGCCAGTGTAGATAAGCAGTTAGAGCACTGGTCCTTGCATCAAAGGATCACGGGTTTGATTCCTAGTCTAGGGCATGTAACTGGGTTGCAGGTTCGATCCCTGGCCCTGGTTGGGGTCATGCAGGAGGCAACCAATCTATGTCTCTCGCACACACACCTCTCTCCTCTCCTCTCCTCTCCTCTCCTCTCCTCTCCTCTCCTCTCCTCTCCTCTCCTCTCCTCTCCTCTCCTCTCCTCTCCTCTCCTCTCCCCTCCCCTCCCCTCCCCTCCCCTCCTCTCCCTTCCACTCTATCTAAAAAATCAATGGAAAAAGTATTCTCGGGTGAGGATTAACAAAAATATTAAAAGATGATTCTCTGCATTGTCACACTGTGAAAGAAGCTCAAAGGAAGGGCAGGCAATCCAGTCCTGGGAAAAATCTTCCCAGAGGGTGTGATGTCCGATCAGGGGCCTGAAGGACAAGGGAAAATTAGCGGGTACAGAGACTGTGGCAGAATCTGGGGGACTCTTCAAGGGGTCAGTGTGACTAGCGTACGGGCTTCAGGGCAAGAAGGGGCAGAAGCAAAGCCCAACCAAGTAGATAAAGGACATTTTCTGCGAAAGATGCAGAAAGGAGACAGAGGAGAGTCCAAGTTGATGGTGGACAGTTTGTTGTGCATTTTCCTAAACTGTGAATCCCCCACTGCCTATCCCTGGGCATGGTCACCATCGTCTGACAACGGAGAAAATGGGAACATTCTTCTTCTTTCTTTCCTTCCTTTTTAAAATACCAGACTGATGAATCACTGTTTGGTTCCGAGGGCAGGCTCTTTATTTTCTTTTCAGAGACTTTGTTTTACAGTTCAAAATGTGTGGATGGGGCATCTTATTCTTTTCTCAATTTTAAGTCCATCCTCTTCAAGGCTGGTTATTTTTCAACCAAGCAGGATTGCTTCTCCAGAGGAAATTAAATTGATAGGCTCTCTCGTGTCCTGCAATTTCTCCTGCCATAAATTCCACACAGCGAAAAGGAATCCATCCTTACCGAACAGAGGTTTGCTGTAAGCACTGTCCGGGTTTGGAGAGTACACCGAAAGCTGGAGAAGTCGGGAGACAACCCAGAGCCCCCAAGAATCTGTACCTAGTGGCAGATACAATGAGTATCGATTATCTGCCCCATCCAGATATTACACAATGTGTTAAACTGTCCATTGATCTCTTCCCATGAAAGCACTTATCCATGCACAGCTCAGACAGGAAGCCAGTGGCATCTGGATACTTTGAAACAGTCTTGCTTCTCCCCTTCCACCCCGGCTATCAGCATTAATTTTGCAGATCAGAGATGGAGGATGGAATCACCGACCTGCCCAAACGTTTTTATGTGCAATTTGGCAGTAATCTGAGCAGGGAGAAGAGAAAATCTGCAAGAATCACAATAAGACAAATTACCCTTCTCTGTGTCCCAGAGCCTGGTATGTGGGAGTGGACTGTTTTTTCACTGAGGGTCTTTTAGAATTAGGACAGTTTCATGGATGGGTAGGTGTATATATAAGGTTAAGAGATCAATTAAGCCAATGGATTTTAATTATGTTTAATTATGTTTAGCTATTAAATCCTTTCTTCAAAAAATGGGTAACTACCAGGATAAACACCTGATGGAGGAGGCTATTTCTAGACTCCTTGGTCCCAGAAACTAGGGCAGATATACTCCAAATAATAGATAAGAAGAGAATGTCCCCTGGACTTTTGATACAGGGAATTTCTTATTTCCTCTGTTCCTTGAGTTGGACTTCTGTCGTCGATGCAAGAGGGTCAGAGGGGTCACAGCACGGAAGACTCACCTGTCACATAACCCTGGTTGAAGGTTGGGACCTCAGCCTGGATCGAGATCACTCTGAGCACCTCCGGTTTGTCCCTGTGTCAGGAGGGGTCCTAACTTCCAGTGGACCTGCAGTGTGTGCAAGAGACCTGTTTCCTGGTGAGACTCCTTCCAGTCTAAGGTTCCCCTACACAGACCAAGACAAAAAAGACAAAATCAAGTGCCTTTCATACGGCACATCCCTGCAGGATAAACCCTATGGATTTAAAAAAAAAAAAAAAAAGCGATAAAACAAAACCCAGATTTTAACCTGTTTATAGTAATCATGTTGTTAGTGATCATGTTGAAGTTGTTATGTTTATATTTTTATGTGTATTGTGGGATAAAGCAAACAAGTACGTATGTGATATTCTCATTTTATTCTCTCAGGTGTCCTTGAGAACTGGGTTTCTCAAAGGGGGAAAAAGAGGTGCAATTTGAGAGAGAATATCTAAAGAAAAGCAGTGTAGGTTTAAAGAAGTATGAGCATGAACTCAAGTTGTATTTTATTTTAAGACAAACAAACCAACAAATAAAACGGAACAGATTTCCTAGTTCTATTCACTAAAAAGGCTCAGGCAGGCCCAGGAATACTGAGCTGTTCCTAAAAGCAGAGTCTGAGCGAAGGACCTGCCTCCACGCGGTTTTTGCACGGAGGGGATTCCAGGAAGCAAGCGTGGGGCACCGGGGACAGTAAGACAGAGCAACAGCCGAAGCCAATCACAGGGCGTGTCACGGGGTCACAGCAGTGGGCAGTGGAGGTTTGGTTCTCCACAGCCCTCTGAGAAGGTTCCACATGCCCTCAAGAAGTGTCCATCCGTGGACAGGAGGTGGGGACATTGTCTCCCTCCCAGTCCCCGTTGGATGAGCTGACAACTCCAGTGTTGACACCTCCCCACATTTCAGGGAGGATCGGAGACATCCACAGCACACACTTGAGGGGTGACCTTCCTGTCGGCGAGAGCTCGAGCTCCCCAGACACTTCTGCTACAGCCACACCTGAAACCAGAGGTGGACAAGCGGGTGTGACGCGGGCCCCAGAGCTCCTGCTACAGATCCGCCCAGTGACGCTGCGGATGAAAGCTGCGCGCCCGCCTAGCACCGCTGCCAGGGCCACGCGAGGGAGGAGCCAGGTGAGTGTGGCCAGAAGCTCAGTTGCTTGAGCTGAGTAAAAGGCACGTGGCGGTTTGTTATACGCTTCTGTCTACTTTCTGTCTACTGTGTAAATGTTTAACATCTGCCATAAGTTACAAAAGAAAGAAAAGGGGAGAGGGGAGTAGGGTGGTGTGAAAGGAAAAGAAACGAGCCGAGTCCCTGGAGTCAGAAATCCTCGCTTCGCTAAATTGGCAAGTCAGCTCACCCTGAGGTCACAGCTTTGCCACTGAAAACGGAACTGGTAAAGAGCACGATTTTATGCATGGTGAACGTGCACCCACTGCATCAGACAATATCATGCTCTGCGTGTTCGTTACAATGTTTTTATTGTGTGAGGTTTGAAGAGTAAGTGGGTTGCATATGGTTAACCAGGAAGAGAGTCAAGGGCAAAGTGGTTTCACGCGAGGCTGCGATTCTGCTCAACTACTAGCATCACGTGAAATGCTCACAAGAAAACAATCCCAGAAAACTCACGTCATATGTGTGCTCCTAAGGGGGAAATTTGTCATTGAAAGATGAAACACCAACTGCCCAGCACACTGGGGCGATCCCCATCTAAGAAGTTTAGGGTGAGACCTGTCAAAAGCAGACACTACCTGAGTTCCCTCATTTAGGGGCTGGAGGAGGAGAACAGAGCATGGTGCCTGGCACAGAGGAAGTGGTCCAAAAATAGTGGTTGTGCAAATATTACTACTGTGTTTGTTGTTGCTACAGCTGCTAGGAACCATGCCCTCCTACACCTCAACGTTGGGGCTACCATGAATCATTCACCTCAAATACTTAAATGAGATGATCCCCTCCTTATTGAATGCCTTCTATCCACAAAGGGCCACTGGTATCTGTCACCTCTGCCCTCACTCAGCTTCTCTCCCAGCCACCATGGGTGCTTCCTGGTGTCCTCTGCAGGGAATATGTTTCCTATCACAGTCACATTAAAACCTCAGGATAGAGAAGAAAACTGACTCCTGGATGAAGAAGCATCAGACATAAAAAATATCTACATTAAGGATCACAGCAGCTTCTGGGATGGGAGAACACCCTCCTGCAGCACTGAGTCCATTCCCTTGTGGCTATGCTTCTGCTGGTTTTTTTAAACATTCATATGTCTAGCTGAATCTTAGTAGTGAAGGTTCTTTAGTTCTAATTTTTTAAATGAATAAAAAGCACATTGCGTGAATTCTTTCAGATGGTCCCAAACATTCAAGATTTATAAAACAGATGGGGAGCTGTAAAGCCATGGCCCCTTGGCCGAAATGTTACACACAACCATTTTCCTCTTTGTTATCCTAGACACCTACGAAGGTTAAAATAGTGACCCTGTCTCAATCCCCTTCCCCCAAATTTAAATTTAGTTATATGTCAAAATAGTTGATTAATCCTGAGAAAACTACTTTTTAATTTCTTCATTGTTAAAGTGGAGACGGAAATACTTGCCTGACATAAAGTTTGTGGGAATCAATTAGGCCATATCAGTAAAGTACCTGTCACTTTATTAACATGAGATAGTAAAACAGCAGCTGAAGGCACACTGTGGTTTGTTAGAGTCTACTGGAAATCTAAAGAAATCTAAAACCACTGAAATGAAAACAACAAAACATTATAGCTAATCAATGTAAGAGATAAAAGAACCAGAAGTATTTAGTTAATCAAAAAGAAAGCAGGAAAAGAGAAAAGGGGGCATGAAGAACGTATGGATAAGTAGAAAACAAATGGGAAGATGATAGATTTAAACCCAGCCATAATACTAATCACATTAAATAGAAATACTCTAAACACCACACTTAAAAGGTAGAGATTAACAGATTCAAAATTTTTAAAAAGCTACAATCAACTATACTCTGCCTATAGAAAATGTACTTCAAATATAAATAGACAACAGTTTGTATAACATACTATAAAGATGGGAGATAATACATTATGCTAGCACAATCAAAAGAAAGCTGCTGTATTAGTATTAATACCAAACAAAGTAGATCTTAGAGTAAAGAGTATTACCAAGAATAAATAAGGTCATTTCATAATGATAAATAGATCAGCTAATCATGAATACATAACTAGTCTAAGCATTGATGCACCTAATAATAGAACTTTAAAACATATAAGCAAAACTGAAAGACTGGAACATAAATGGACAAATTCACAATTTTAGTCAATGTAGTTCAATATCCATTTCTCAATAATCAATAGAATAAGCAAATAAAATGAGTAAATACTGAAGATTTGAACACTATCAATTATCTTCACTAATTGACACAGTTTTTCATCCAACCACAGCAGAATACACATTTTTCTCCTTTTTTTTTTTTGTATTTTATAATTTTTTATTTATTTTTTTGTTACAGATGTTTCTCCTTTTTTACCCCATTGGCACCCCCTCCCCATCCGCCCCGCCCCCTCCCTGGATTTGTTGTCCATGTCCATTGGTCATGCATACAGGCATATAAGTTCTGTGGTTTATCTCTTCCCACCCCCCACCACCCCCTCTTCTGAGGGATGTCAGTCTGTGCCCTACTTCCATGTTTCTGGGTTTACCGTATTCCTCCGACTGTTATGTTCATTATATTCCACAAATAAGTGAGATCATGTGGTACTTGTTTTTTTCTGCTTGGCTTATTTCACTTAGGATAATACTTTCCAGGTCCCTCTATGTCGTCTCAAAGGATAAGAGGTCTTTCTTTCTTACAGCTGCATAGTACTCCATTGTGTATATGTACCACTGCTTTTTTATCCATTTGTGTACTGATGGACACTTGGGCTGTTTCCAGATCTTAGCTATTGTAAATAGTGCTGCTATGAACATGAGGGTACATATATTCTTCCTGATTGGTGTTTCAGGCTTCTTAGGGTATATTCCTAGAAGCAGGATCACTGGGTCAAATGGAAGTTCAATTTTTAATTTTTTGAGGTAACACCATATTGTTTTCCATAGTGGCTGCACCAGTCTGCATTCCCATCAGCAGTGTATTAGAGTCCCCTTTTCTCCACACCCTCGCCAATACTTGTTTGATGATTTGTTGATGGCGGCCATTCTGACAGGTGTGAAGTAATACCTCATTGTTGTTTTAATTTGCATCTCTCTGATGATTAGTGATGTTGAGCATTTCTTCATATGTCTCTTGGCCATTTGTATGTCCTGTTTGGAGAGGTGTCTATTCAGCAAATCTGCCCATTTTTTAATTGGGTTTTTTGTCTTCCTTTTGTTGAGTTGTATGAGTACTCTATATATATATTGGAAATTAACCCCTTATCTGATATATCATTGGCAATGATGTTCTCTCATACAGTGGGTTGCCTTTCCATTTTGATGATTGTTTCTTTTGCTGTGCAGAAGCTTTTTAGTTTGATGTAGTCCCATGTGTTCATTTCTCCTTTGTTTCTGTTGCCTTAGGTGATGTATCAGTGAAAATTCTG
Source organism: Molossus molossus (assembly GCF_014108415.1). NCBI lineage: Eukaryota > Metazoa > Chordata > Mammalia > Chiroptera > Molossidae > Molossus > Molossus molossus. Next base: position 15,086,966 of record NW_023425352.1, read on the forward strand.
CTGCGTATGATGTCCAAAATTTTGATGACTACATTTTCTTCTAGAATTTTTATGGATTCATGGGTCACATTTAAGTCTTTTATCCATTTTGAGTTTATTTTTGTGTATGGTGTAAGTTGATGGTCTAGTTTCATTTTTTTTGCATGTAGCTGTCCAATTTTTCCAACACCATTTATTAAAGAGGCTGTCTTTACTCTACTGTATGCTCTTGCCACCTTTGTCAAATGTTAGTTGAGCATATTGCCTTGGGTCCATTTCTGGGTTCTCAGTTCTGTTCCACTGGTCTATATGCCTGTTCTTGTGCCAGTACCAGGCTGTTTTGATTACAGTAGATTTGTAGTATAACCTGATATCTGGTATTGTGATCCCACCTACTTTGTCCTTCTTTTTCAAAATTGCTGTGGCTATTCGGGGACTTTTTTGGTTCCATATGAACTTTTGAAGTATTTGTTCTAGTTCTGTGAAATATGTCATTGGTATTTTGATGGGGATTGCATTGAATCTATAAATAGCTTTGGGTAGTATGGACATTTTAATGATGTTAATTCTTCCAATCCATGAACAAGGTATGTGCTTCCACTTTTTTTTATATCTTCCTCTATTTCTTTTTTCAATGTCCTGTAGTTTTCTGCAAATAGGTCCTTTACTTCTTTGGTTAAGTTTATTCCTAGGTATCTTAATTTTTTTGTCCCTGGTTAAGTGATCCTCCAAGGTGTCTTTCGGTTGCCCCTTCCTGACTATTTGCCTTTATTTTCGTTGTGAATCCAGTTTGGTCCTGGGAGATGGTCTGTGTAGCTCCATTCACTCCACCGCCATTTTTTCTTCCTTGGCCTTCATTTTGAAATCTATTTTATCAGATATGAGTACTGCTACCCCAACTTTTTTTTTGCTTTCCATTTGCTTGGAAATTTTTTTTTCATCCCTTCACTTTCAACCTATGTGAGTCTTTTGTTGTGAGGTGGGTCTCTTGTAAACAACATAGATGAATCATGCTTTCTTATCCAATCAGCTACTCTGTGTCTTTTTATGGGAGCATTCAGTCCATTTACATTTAAGGTGATTATTGATATGTACTTATTTATTGCCATTTTTGTTTAGTGTGGTTCTATTTTTCTTCCTATTTCTTCTACTAATTACAGCAGTCCTTTTAACATTTCTTGCAGTGCTGGTTTGGTGCTAATGTATTCCCTTAGCCTTTATTTTTGTCTGGGAAGCTCTTTATTTGACCTTCTATTTTGAATGATAACCTTGCTGGGTAGAGTAGTCTTGGATTCAGATCCTTGTTTTTCGTGACCTTGATTACTTCATGCCATTCCCTTCTGGCCTGTAGTGTTTCTTGTGAGAAGTCAGCTGAGAGCCTTATGGGGTTTCCTTTGTAGGTAACCTGTTGCTTATCTCTTGCTGCTTTTAGGATTCTCTCTTTGTCTTTAATTTTTGGCAGTTTGATTACTATGTGTCTTGGTGTGGGCCTGTTTGGATTCTTCTTACTTGGGGCTCTCTGTGCTTCTTGAACTTGAATGCCTTCTTCCTTCACCAAATTAGGGAAGTTTTCTGTCACTATTTCTTTGAATATATTCTCGAACCCTTGCTCATTTTCTTCTTGTTCTTCAGGGACTCCTATGATGCAAATATTATTACGTTTTCAGTTGTCCCACAGTTCTCTTAAGCTGTCTTCCTGTTTTTTAATAGTTTTTTCCTTTTGGTTTTCTGATTGGTTGATTTTTTCTACCCTGTCTTCTTATTTGTTGATCCAGTCCTCAGCTTCCTCTACTCTGCTTTTTAGACCTTCCAATGTGTTTTTCATTTCTGATATGTCGTTTTTTATCTCTTTTTGGTGGTTTTTAATTTTCAATTGGTTTATTTTCAGCATCTCTCTGTCCTTACTCATGCTGTTGAACTTCCTCAAGATCATGGCTCTGAATTCTAGCTCTGTTAACTTGCCTAACTGCTCCACATTGATCTCATCTTCAGTGGAGGTCTCTTGCTCTTTCATTTGGCTTCTGTTTCTGTGTTTCACCATTTTGGCTATCACAGTGGGCTTTGGAGCCTGTCAAGTTTTCCCTGTGGGTGTTGGTGTTCTGCTGTTTGTGGCTCCCTCTCCTGGGTTTAGATGAGCGAGGGAGGACCCACATTAAACACCACTGACAAGTCTTACTTTCCTAGTTAATGTTGCCAGCCCAGGAAAGGTAGTTATCCTCTAGCTTTTTGCCTGGAGGTTAGCAGTCTAGGTTATTTGAAGAGTTTTGGGTTGTCAGTTGATTGAAAAACTCCCTCAGGTGCTCAGCATAAGGGGATTTCCCGAGGGTGGGGCAGATGATGGTTAATGAGCCTCAATTAGCACTTCAATGGCCCACAGGGTGGGGTTGGATCTCCGAGGGAGGGGCTGCTGCCTCTCCCATGAGCGCTGGGAAGGAGCAACGTGGCCACCGTTCTGCGTGGCTGCCACTCAGCAAAACTCTGAGTGCCCTCCAAATCCCAAGTGTCCCCACGCAGTCTGCCCTCCCTCCGCCGGAGCCCAAGGTGAGTGGCTGTGGCTGTTTTAGCCTCTGTCCCGGCTCTGCGCTGTGGAGCTGCCTGGGAGTGACCCAAGGGTGCTGCTCCACCCAAGGGTGCTGCTCCCAGCTGAGGCTGCTGTTGTCTGTGGGCTCTCAGCCCCATCTCGCGCCTGAGCAATCCTACAGGGATCGAGTCAGTGTCCCTGGTTATGTGGTCCTCACAAGCTGCTTTTCTGTTGCTTTTTCCCGTTGATTTGTCTGTGTTATAGTTGTAATTCCAGTTTGGTTCTGGGAGACGGTCTGTGTAGCTTCCGTTCACTCCGCCACCATTCTGGAATTCCACATTTTTCTTAAATGTACATGAAACATTTACCAAGATAGATTTTATTCTGGGCCATCAAAAAAGACCCAATAGCCCTGACCAGTTTGGCTCAGTGGTTGGAGTATCAGCCCATGGACCAAAGAGTCAAGGGTTCAAGTCAGGTCAAGAGTATGTACTTCTGTTGCAGTTTCATCCCCTGCCCTGGTTGGGTTGTTCAGGAGGCAACCAGTCGATGTGTCTCTCTCACATCAATGTGTCTCTGTCTCTGTCCCCCCCCCCCTCTCTCTCTATATATATATATATCTCTGTTCCGCCCTTCCACTCTGTCTGAAAATGGATGGAAGAATTTCCTTGGGTGATGATTTTTTTTTTAAAACCCCAATAAATGTGAAGAATTTAAGTTATATTAAATATATATTCTGAACACAATGGAATTAAATAAGACAGACATCAATAACACAGTAGTCTCTGAAAAATCTCTAAATGTCACAAAACTAAATAACATACTTCTAAAAAACCACAGGCCAAAGAAGAAATAATCAAAAGGAAAAATAAAAAGTATTTTAAACAGAATGGCCACCATCATCAAATCTTCAAACAACAAGTGTTGGCGAGGGTGTGGAGAAAAGGGGACTCTAGTGCACTGCTGGTGGGAATGCAGACTGGTGCAGCCACTATGGAAAGCAATATGCTGTTTCCTCAAAAAATTAAAAATGGAATTGCCCTTTGACCCAGTGATTCCACTTCTAGGAATATATCCTAAGAAGCCTGAAACACCAATCAGAAAGAATATATATACCTCTATGTTCATAGCAGCGCTATTTACAATAATAGCTAAGAACTGGAAACAACCTAAGTGTCCATCAGTAGGTGAGTGGATAAAAAAGCTCTGGTACCTTTACATAATGGAATACTATGCAGCTGTAAGAAAGATAGGTCTCTTACCCTTTGAGACAACATTATGCTGAGCAAAATAAGCCAGTCAGAAAAAGACAAGTGCCACATGATCTCACTTACTTGTGGAATATCATGAACAAAATAGGCTGTCACTCAAAATAGATCCAGAGACATGGAAGTAGGGAAAAGACAGACAAACCTCCGAGAAAAGGGGGAAGGGGGGTTGGGAAGAGATAAACCAAATAACTTATATGCATATATACACAACCAATGGACACAGACGATAGTTTGGGGAAAGCGGTGGGGGGGGGGGAGGTGGTCAATGGGGGATAAAAGGGCGACATCTGTAATACTTTCAACAATAAATATAAAAAATTAAAATTGAAAAAGGAAAAGAAAACACAACATATAAAATGCACGAGATACTGCTAAATCAGTACTTACGGGAAAATTCATACCAGTAAACTAGTAGATTAGAAGAGAAGAAAGCTTCAGAATAATAATATCAGCTTTTTCTTTTATAAATTATTAAAAAGGAGAGAAAATTAAAATGGAAGTAAATAGAAAAAAAGAAAATACTCATGATCAGAAATACAATTAAAGTGGAAACAATAGACAAATTGATCTATAGATTCAATGCTATCCTAATCAGAATCCCAACAGGCTTTTCTTGTAAAAATTGATGAGCTGATTTCAAACTTCATATGTCAAGTCAGACAACCTAGAGCAGCCAATCAACTTTGCAGAAGAAGGACAAAATAAAACTAACATTATCTGATTTCAGAACTTAATATAAAGATATAGTAATCAAAGACAATGTGGCATTAGTGTAACGATGGACAAATACTGTCAATCTTCAGTTTTTAAAGATTCCACATTTGCAAAATCACCAACTTGCTAATATGAGGAAGCTTTGAAATAAAAGATATGTTTATAATTTTGATTGCGGTGATAGTTTCACAGATGTATACACATGTAAGAACTTGTCAAGTTTTATACTTCAAATATGTGCAGTCTATTGTATGTCAATAAAATTGTTTTTATAAAAAACTGGAGACTCATGCAGTATTTACACCTGCTTCTACCCTACTGGACCGAGATTTTTACATATCACCTGAGGGTTTACTAATTTGAAGAGAATTTGGAAACAGTAAAATATACTGAATATTGATTGCCCTGAACATAAACTTTTTCCATGATGTTTTAGAGGGCACATTGGACTCCATTAGTATCTCCAGTCCTCAATATGTATAGGGATTACCATATGTTTTTCACTTTTTAAAAAAATCCTCACCCAAGGATATTTTTCCATTTATTTTCAGACAGAGTGTGAGGAAGAGAGAGAGAGAGACAGAGAGAGAGAGAGAGAGAGAGAGAAACATCGATGTGAAAGAGGCACGTAGACTGATTGCCTTTCGCACAACCCTGACCCCAGGATAAACCACATCTGAGGTGCGTGCCCTTGAGCGGAATCAAACCAGCGACTCTTTAGTCCCTGGGCTGATACTCCAACTGCTGAGCCAAACTGGCCCAGGCTGGATCATCATGTTTTTATGGAGCCAGCAGTTTGGGATAAATCAGTGATGACTTTGTTTTGAATTTTCTTGTTAATACTCAATTACATGCAGGAGGATCAAAATTCTCCCATATACAAATAATTAAAAATAGTAGAACTATCAAAAATTGTTATCCTCTAAGCCAGGTGTCTCACTGTCAGAGAAAGACGTTACAAATAAGCAAGGGGACAGGGAGAGCATGAAGCTTGATTTACTCAGACGTCAGTATGCAGTCACACGTGGCTTACCATGTGCAGATAGACATACACAGAAATAATTATAGACATGGATACATGCACTGGTCAGCATACCTACATACATCTCCTAGTTCTGTCCTTGAGACTGCCTAGAAGCAGTGACACCCCAACAGCAACAAGCAGGCCTGAACCCAGATCTCGGGCTTTAATATCATTCTTCACTGAAGGAACAAGGCTCCTGGGAGAAATGACTGATTCTAGGGTTGGGACAGAGAAAATGCAACATGAGCCTGGAGCATCTTATAGTGTCAGAAAGCAAGTATTCCAAAAATTTTAAAAAAAAGATTGGAGTTTGTCAAAGGGACATAGGAACGAATCTTGAGGAGCTGCCAATGGCTAAAGCTGGAAAAATATAAACAAAATAAATAACAGAGTGTTTGATCATAACTCAAAGTCTAAAATAAATACACAAAAGTCCATGTTAATATAAATACATACTAAAATAACTAAATAAATGGGGAAGGTATATTTTCTTTACAGAATTTTAAATAATATATGTAAATACTCTCTTATCCAGAAAGTGAAGGTTGATTCCCTCCCAACCTTGACCATTGGCTGGACTCAGTGCCTCACTTCCGAAGAACAGACTATGAAAAGGGAAAAACAGCAACGTTTCGATGGAGAGTCTTGGAAACAGCTTCTTAACTAAGTGATCAAAGTGGCCATTATCTGTAATAAATCATGTTGTAAGCATGTACCCTTTGATATGCTGTGGTGAGAAGGGCACTTCACCTCTGTGGTATTCTTCTCCAAAACTCCTAATCCTAGTCTGTACATGAGGAAAACATCAGAGAAACCCAAATGGAGGGACCTCCTATAAAACACCTATTACTCTTCCAAAATGTCAACTTCATGAAAGAAGAAAAGGACGGGAGGAAGGGAGGAAGGGAGGAAGGATGTACTGAGGAACTGGTAAGGACCAGAGGAGATTATGAAGACATCTAACATAAACGCAATGTGGTATCCTGGGTAGAATCCTGAAACAATAAAAAGGGTTTAGTAGAAAAATAGGTGAAATCCAAATAAAGTCTGGCATTCAATTAACATACCAATCATCATCGCTTAGTTTTGACAAAGGAACCACAGTTAAGTAAGAGATCTGAGTGACGGATATACAGGAACTCTCTGCTCTCTTTACAACTTTTCTATGAATCTAAAATGATTCCAATATAAAAGTTTATTTTAAAAAAGTTTTATTCTCTCATTAAACTGGTTAAAAGCCTTCCAAGAGTGACAGAAGGTTGCCATCATGAAATTGCTCAACTGGACCAATGAATGCTGAGATTTGAATCTGGCCTGTGGCATAGAGAATATTATGATGAGTAGGAAATGCTCATTCAGGTGTTCCCCGTCCCCCTCACCCCAGGAACAACAGGAACTGCATCTTCCCTGTGATGGTCCTGGCTGTCTCTCATGTCAGCCCTTACAGAAGACAGAAGACTACAGTCTGTAATGGCCATGAGCTGCATGAGTCATGATCTCTCATTACAACTGCGCAGTTCAAAAGCTGGGCCCGCCTGGTAGGTCACAGCACAGGGTTCTGATAGCCTAGGTGGTGGGGGGAGGGGAGGCCAGCTGGTGCTCAGTGAGTCTTTTCTCTTGAAGCACTCTGAGCAGCCCAGTCAGCTTGATATTTTAAATGCAGCGAAATTTTTAAGAAACAAGACTTAGATGCGCTCAAATGTATGTCATCCTTCTCAAGAGGCAGAATCACATGCTTATCCAATTTGCCAGCTGACAATTTGGCCATCTCACTGTCTGCGTCTCAGAACCAACTCAAACAGACACATTGCTCATCCTGAGTGATGCTGAATGGCCATGTCAGCAGCCAGACTGTTCTGCTGCTCTCGCTGGGTAAGTTTCCCTGGGTTTTATTTTTTTAATATTTTAAAAGGAGAGCCTACCTTCAAAGGGGGTAAGATAGCCAATCAATTTCAAATTATATTTTCTGGAAATGTCACCAGTCTACTAGCACCAGCTCCAAGAATTAATTCATGACAAGCTTTGAAGAATGCCTGGCACTCACCCTTATCATTCATCGCCATACCCACCCGCTGATCTCTTCCTTAAACGAATTTTCTTCATCGCAGCAACCCATTCTCCATGTAAAAGACCTCAGTGATTCATAAAACATCATTTGATCCAATGAGCTCTGTTTTGGTTCTGCAGAAAGAAACCAGCCCCTCTGAGAGGAAATTTTGACTTCAAAAACCTACAGCTGAGCAGGCCTCAGGGACTGCATTTCCTAGCAGGGCAAGTTTGACAAAAGGCCCTCAGAGAAGGTCTGCCTTCTGCACCCCTGCTGATGCCACCTGCCTGCCTGAATGCCTGGGTGTGGTTTTCTCCAGACACCCCTCCCATGCCCCCCCCCCCCCACTGATCCCAGCTCACTTTCTCATGGATTCACTACTCTTTGGGTGATAGATGTCCCCACAGCCTGTGGTCACCGAGAAGACCAGCCTCTGCATCAAGGACTCTCACATAATACAGAAGAGAAAAAAGTAGGAGAGAAATCCTCATTCTTGGTTTGGGTTTGCTGGTCTACCTCAAGAAGAGAGTGTGTGTGTGTGTGTGTGTGTGTGTGTGTGTGTGTGTGTAGATGCTCAGTTCAGGCATTTTATTGGAGATTTACTTTTGTTTTAGGTAAGAGAAATGCTCCTTATTTACCATGTTGTTGTGTGGCAATAGATATATTTATATATATATATTTATTTATATATATATTTATTGAAGCCTTTACTTCAGCCCAATTTAAAAGAAGCTCATTTCTTGGTAGACAAGACAGTTGTCTCTCAAGACTGGAGGATGGGGGTTGACAGTAAAACCAGGCATACCACAGGAAGTAGAAGGAGAACAGCCTTACCCTAGACTCCCCACAAAATAAGGCAGGTGACATGCTTTTCCAGCGGCAGATGATGCTCATCCTGGGCACAAGCGCAGAGTAAAGACATCTCATATCCATCTTGTCAGTGAGTCACAGGAAAGAGCACTGAACCTAAGACAAAGTGTCGGGGGTATCAGGTGGAAAGTAAGGGACAGAGGTAGGATATTCAGGGTCAGCTGCACCCAGATGTCCAGTCAATTATTGTGGGAAGGGTAGAGTAGACAGACACTCATCAAAACACATAGTTGTTAAAAGCACTTGAAACAGAGATGGGCTGTAGAACGTCATCCATTCTCATGATTCTGTTTTGGTTGGTATCTGTCATTTCATTTGTTGTCTCTCTTTTATAATGATTGTTCTCTGAGAATGTCTTTATTCTAGCCTGAGAGATCATGTCTTCTGGGTAACAACTACTCTGTTTAATAATATGTAGAAATAAGAGCCAAAGTTCAAGCTCTAGTCTATGGAGTGAAGGAGAAAGAAAATAAAGAGAGCTCCAAGAATGGGAGAGTCATCGTGAGCCCCTCCTGTTTGGTGCCTTCCCATCAAGCAATTCCTCTGATCCTAGGTTCATTTTTAAACTCAGTGAAGAAAACCAATGTTGGGAGGAGGTTTATTCTTAGACATTAACTCACCCGTCCATGGTGCCAAGAGGAGGAGGAGGTGAGGGAGGGACTGTCCAGAAGAAGACAGCCCACAGCTTTCCTCCACCTACGCCCCCAGCAGGACTTGTGTATTTCCTTGTTATTACCCCACCGTTGACAACAGTGGCTGATGATGTCATCCAAGGTAGGGGCAGGCTGTGTCTGCCTCGAAATAAGCCTGGGGACCAGCAAGAGCAAGAGCAGAACTCAAAAGCTTTCTTCTCTTCTAACTTCTCTGATGCCTCTGGCTGATGTCTGCCCCATGATACAGCCACATCCCTAGACCCTCCAGCAACAGCAGCACACACACACACACACACTCACACACACGCACACACACACACACACATCTCCACAATGTTTGTATTACTTCCTCTTAGCATGCTTTCTTGTTGCTTCTATAATTTTGTCCATGTTGTGTTCCTTCAGGGTTTGTCTACCCTATCATTATGTAAATGTGTTTTATTTCAGGGAAGTTTTGTTGAATTTCATTTTCAACTATTTATTCTGTCAATTGTTTTCTTTTTGTTCCTGAGGGGCCTCGGGGAGGCAACAGTTGTACATATTTTGGATTTGTCTGCCCACTATCTATTATTTTCTCTCTAACTTGCTTTAATCCTATCTCTGTTTCAACTTAATGTTGTTTACTTTTCTTATTTCTACCATCTCCGCCCTTTGCCACATTTTCAGCCGAGTCTCGCCTCCCTTGTGTTTTTTCTAATTTCTTCTTCGTTTCTCTGATGATTTATGTCTCCTCTTTCCACATACGCATACAAACTTCTTTCCTGAGTTTTAACAACTCTCTCTCTCACTCACTCTCTCTCTTAAAAATCATGGATAAAGTTTTGGTCACAATTTTTTTTATCAGCTTATTGGATGATAATATTTTTCTGGTTTCTACCATAATTTGTTCCCGTTTTTTTCTTATTGTATCTTATACAGATTATGCCCTTGTTTCCTTTTTATTTGTCTCCAAAAAAAATAAATAAAGCTTTTCCTGAACCAGTCATTGGCTGGAGGTTTGTGTGAGGGCAGAGTTGGGGCCAGGCTCCTGGCTACAAATAATACTTTTGGTCTCCGAGCTCATATGTAAACTTTTGCAGGCATAATTTCTCCTCGACTAGCAGAGAAAGGTAGCTGTGAAATTTCTCAGAATGCAAAGTTTTTGATATCTTCTAACTTCACCAAAAATAAAGTTGCGTTTTCATTCTCCTTGTTGCTTCTGGATGCCTTCTGGGGGAAATACGGATTTTTTGCTGACATCTCTGAATCAGAATTTCACCTAACTTCTCTGAACTTCAGTCTTCTCCTCGATAAAATCTCAATAAAATGACTGGATTAATGCATGAAAAATGCTTGGCACGGTGCCTGGGTGGTACATCACCAACAGCTAGTGAGTGCTACTGTTACTACCATGACAAGATCACAGCCACAAGGCCTAGGCGAGGGGCCGACTGGGGTCTCAGAGGCAGGGACTGGCAAGAAGAAGTCAGAAGACTAGGTCTGACTGAGGAACACCTCCCACCATGGAACCTGAATACGTCCGATATTCACTTTTCTAGACTCCTTTGCATCTAGGGCATGAACATGTGCCCTCAACTTTGAACATTGCTGCCCTCGACGTAGAATTGGAGGCTCTGGCATGATGCAGCTGGGACTTCTCAGAATCTAATGTGGTGACAGGTGGTGGCAATGGAAGCCATTGCTTATGGTTTCTAGATGCAACATGGGCACCAGATCCAGGGCCACCATCCGGGACCCTATGCTGTGGTGACAAAGGCTGGCTGGCAGTGGTGGTGACAAAGCCATCGCAACCACCATTCTGAAGTGTGACCTGGGGCATTATTCATGGTAATGTGGTATAGGACCCTGATTCATCACCACTTCTGAAAATTCTGTGAGGAACCTATACGCTTTTAATATGCCTTTCTATGAATCAATCCAAACTCAGTGTCTAAGGCTTCCGAATAAGACATGTGACTGGCCCATTTGTAGGGGAAGTAAACTGGCTAACTGTGCATTTACTATGCACCAAACATTGTGATAAGCATGACCTTATTTGATTTTCCCAATGACTCGATGAGGTAGATGCTATAGTAATTTTTTTTTTTAAATAAGTAAATGATGGGTAAAATGAACCATTGTGCTCAAGGCTGTGCCTGAACTGGGACCAGGCCTGGGCTTCATAAGCATCTCGTGAGTCTCGGGCCTCTCCCAGAGACATGGAGACATGGCCAGTGGCACCTCAGCATCCTCCCTCACTTTTTCCTTCTCAGAATCCCAACTTTGTTTAGACTACTACTCAAAACATTTTCAAAATTCTATTAGAGGGTCTGCAAGCAAAAAAAAAAAAAAAATCACACATTTAAGTTGACTTCCAGAATTTGTCAATACATGTTTCAGCGTAACAAGGAATGAATTTTCCAGCATGTTACAAATATTGACATTTTCAAATAAGACCATTAGATCTCTCTTTAAAATCCACTTGAAGGAATTTAATGCCATAGTGATTTGGGTCTCATCATTAAAATACCTGAACTAAAATACCTGAATAATCTTTTCTTTAATAGACAGACATTTTTGGTCATTGATTTATTTCCTTGAAATCATATTTTCATTCCACTCCCACCACAGAAATGTATCCTAATATGTTGGCTTAGAGATCTTGTAAAATGCCCATAACATTACAATTTTCCTGCAATATGAGCTTAAAAATGACTCCAAGCCTCCTAGATCTTGGTTTCAGGCCGCCTCATCCTAAGTTCACAGTAGCTGCCACATAAAATATCTGTGAGTCATCTTTCCACGCATGATGGTGTTTACCGAAATGCAAACCCTTCCCCAGTGTGAGGGTGAGGGGCAGGACTTGGCAACCAGTCCCAAAGCCGGACGTTTAAGCATCTCGTCAGCAAGGAGAAAACAGCCCCTGAGTGATGAGCTGGAGACAGGACAACAGAGGTTTCTCTTACCACATGGAATCTCACCGGGTTTTGTTGTAATAAAAAATGTAAATCCAGCCCTGGCCAGTTTGACTCAGCGGTTAGAGCGTCGGCCCATGGACCAGAGTCTAGGGTTCGATTCTAGCCCAGGGCACGTACCTGGGTTGCAGTTTGTCCCCGGCCCTGGTTTGTCCCCAGCCCTGGTCAGGGTCTTGTGGGAGGCAACCAACTGATGTGTCTCTCTCACATCAATGTTCTCCCCCTCCCCACCTCCACCCCACCCCCTTCCACTCTATCTAAAGATAAATGGAAAAAATATCCTCGGGTGAAGATTAAAAAAAAAAAAAAAAAAAGATGTAAATCCAAAAACTTTTGAAGAACCATAATCATAAAATATAAACTTTTAAAAAAGGAGCGAGACTTCCCAACTTGCTTTCTGAGGCCAGGAAAACCCTGGTAACAGAATCTGACAAAGACATTACAAGAAATAAAAGTCACACGCAATATCTCTCCTAAACAGGCAGGGAAATTCTAAACAAAATATGAGCGAATTGAATCCAGCAATTTACAAAAATATAGCATGTCGGAGAGAAAATATTTTCTGAGGCAGCAAGATGGGGGCGAGGCTCCCAGAGAGAAGAGAAAACCCTCAAAGAAGCCGCTAGACTCTGAGACTTTTCTACCACTCTGACAAAGGACAATAAACTTGTACAGACGTGACAAGACAAAGGACAGGGGCTTCTGGACTTTCTAGGGTGGTCAATTGTGGGGAGGTAAATTGATGTAGATAAGGGTTATTAAGGTGTATTTGTGTCCATGCTCCTTGGTGCCATCTCCTCTCAAGTGACAAACTTGTTCTTTCCTTCATGGTACAAAGGTGAGGACGACCTCCATAGGGGAAGATATACCCCAGCCTTCTGGCAGATGGAGGAAGGCAGAGAGTTTATCCTCTGTCTGTTTTTCCCTGGTTGCCTTCAGTTCACAATGGTCCCCGGGCCAGAGTGGCACATTTTGGAGTGGCATGTTCTAATCCCCTACAAACGCATCCTGATCAAGTGGCTTTATCACAAGAATGCAAGGTTACTTTCATATTTGGAAATCAGTCCATGTAAATCACCGCATTAGCATAATAAAGGAGAAAAACCATATGATCTCAACAGAGGCAGAAAAGACATTTGATAAAATTCAAAGTTTCACCTGTTTCGGATTAAGGGCAAAAAGCTTATAGCAAATTAGGAATAGAAAAATAATTCTTTAATTTGTTAAAAGATATCTATAAAACATTTTAGAACTACCATTTTACTTAATGGTGAAATATAAAATTTTCTCTCCCTGAGATTAGAAACAAGAAAGGGGTGTTCACCATTACTGCAGCTTTTGACTTACACAAGAGGTTCCTAGCAACACTATGAAACAAGAAAAATAAAAAATATAAATAGAAAAATTAGAAGAAATATTGTCATTATTCACATATGATATGATTGTGCACATCAAAAATGCAAAATGAACCCTGGCCAGTTTGGTTTAGTGGTTAGAGCGTCGCCTGTGATCCAGAGAGACCTGGGTTCGGTTCCCGCTCAGGGCACGTACCTCGGTTGCAGTTTGTCCCCGGCCCTGGTTGGGTCATGCAAGTGGCAGCCACTCGATGTGTCCCTTTCACATCGATGTTTCTCTCTCTCTCTGTTCCTCTCTCTCCCTCCCACTCTATCTGAATAAAAAATGTCCTCAGGTGAGGATAAAAAAAAAAAGCAAAATGATATACAAACTATCATTAATAAGTAGATTTATTAAGGCTGCTGGATTCAAGCTCAATAACAAAATCAATTATATATATGTGTGTGTGTGTGTTTTGAATAATTAGAAAATAAAAAGTGTAAATATCCTTTACACTAGTATTTTAAAAGCATAGGAATAGATCTAATCATAGCAGAGAAAGTTGTGGTACCTCCCTGTGCCTGCTGGGGTAGGACTCCGCAAAAGAACAATGGCTTCTGCCAACACTCTGGGAGACAGCTGCCCCTCCGACACTCACCCTGAAGCCAGACAATTCAGTTCCTCTCACATGTCCCTGTCACCGTTCAAGGTGCTGCCCCAGCACTGGAGCTCAGAGCACGTGAGTCAAGTCCAACTAAGTCTGTGAGGGGCCCTTTAAGAGGAACTCCCGGGACACCAGCAGCCACTGTCTCGCTCAGCCACAATCCCTGTTGGTTTTCACAGCCAGAAGTTAGATGCACTTCTCTTCCCAACACCAGAAGCCTGGGATGGGAGCCTGGTGTGGTGCTGGGACCCCTGGATCCTCAGGGGGATCTCCACAGCCAGACACCCCTCCCAATTTTTAACTGCCACGCCACATGGGTGTGGGACCTGCCCATTCTGCATCTGCACCCCTCCCACCAGTCTGGATGTGGCTTCTTCTGCATATCCTTAGTGACAAGACTTCTGTTCAGCTAGACTCTAGGTCAGCGGTTCTCAACCTGTGGGTCGCCACCCCTTTGGGGGTCAAACAACCCTTTCACAGGGGTTGCCTAAGACATAACAGTAGCAAAATTACAGTTATGAAGTAGCAACAAAAATAATTTTATGGTTGGGGGTCACCACGACATGAGGAGCTGTATTAAAGGGTTGCGGCATTAGGAAGGTTGAGAACCACTGACCTAGGTGGTTCTCAGTGATGGTTGTTCTGTAGTTTAGTTGTAATTTTGAAGTGATCCCAGGAGGGTGCCAGCCCAGCGTTGACCTAGACAGCCATCTCGACCAGAAGCCTTGTTTCTCCTGTTCTGTTTTCTGGGGCATCCTCACCACCTACAGCCACGCCTTACACGTGATAGTTACTCAACACATAGGCGCTGAAAAAATGGAGAGCTATTTGGTAAGTGTAAGACTAGAAAATAAATAATGTGAATTGGTAGAAGGAGAAATGGAAGGATGCTGGTGGAAATCTCAATATATGTCTCTCCACCAAAAAAATAAAGACCCCAAATCAAGCGAGTGCCATAGGTGGAACTATGTAAATCTATTTAGAGTTTTTTTTAAAAAGGAGCCATCTGGTGAAGGAATAAAAATTGCACAAGTTCTGGGGTAAAGATGTCAGGAATTTCATGTCTCGTTATGTGGAACAGCAGGAAATAGGTCTCTATGGAAATATTCCACATTCCAGTGAGCACAGTGTGGTTCTTGCTTGAAAAAAGTATAAATAAATAAAAACACAAAGAAAACCCTGCTGCTCTGTAGCCATTCTCCTTGCCCTGTCCACAGGGTGTTTCACTCGGGGTCAGCTCACGGATGCTTCTTGAAACAGGACTAGAAGGACAACCAAGTCAGGGGGCAAGAACGTCTCTGATTGAAAATAACCCCTGTCAGAATCGGGGGCAGGGGCTCTTCTGGGCTCCCCACTGGAGCACCAGCAGTCTAGAGTCAAGCTTCCCTGGTGAAGATTCTTCTTTGGTGGGCTCCACAATTCAGCAACACAGCCTTCCCTGTGTTCTCCGGTGCTTCCTCACCTATGAATCAAGTCCCAATAAACCGTTTGTCTTGGAAGAGTTCAGCCTTTCCCTAGGTGTCAGGTGGCATCTCTGTTATTTCAAATGTATGTCTGTTGTGATCGTGCTGGGCATTAGAGACCCTCCAAAGTCCCTAGGGTCTGGCTGGCTGTCAACAGACAGGGAGGTCCAGGTCCTATTAACTGGCTTCATGTCTTAGTCTTTGTCTTACTACCTAAGAAGTGAAGTCTCTGCCTGTGGAATTAAAGTGCTCAAAGTCACTGGGAAGTGTTCTTGAACAGCCACTAAATAAAATTCATGGTGACAAGCTCACAAGTAGATTTATTTGGGTACGTAAGTATGCCCTCTTTTTTACAGGCAAGAAATTAGGATATGAATTTTTAGAACCATCAGAAGGAAGGAGTTCCACTCTGGTCCCCATCTTAAAGGGAAGAAAAAGGAGAAAGAATTATTATAGAACAATGGAGGACCGTCCAGGCAGAAGGTCACCCAGGCTCCCAAAATGCAAGTCATTCTCTTTGCAGTTTTAAATTTTTACCATTTTATGTTTCAGAGTGGGATGAAAGTACAGATGCCAGCCTTGGCTGTGACTGAGGTGCAGGATTTGGGGGTGGGAGGGCATATAAATAAGGTTATACCAAAAGTTTGCTTTCCAAAAATAAAAGCATTTCCAAGAATCCCATCAATGAATAGCCACTAATGCAATCTCGAAGTGCTGTGAGGGCTGCTTCTGCATCGGGGCTTCGGCCACGCGAGGCTGTCGGCCACGCCGAAGCACATTGAATGGGGTTGCAGATATCTGAGCTCATGTTTTCTTCATTAACTCTTAACGATCCCACCGCAAAACAGGTGTGGGCTATTAACTGGTAGCATTTTCTCACCACTTAGAGATATTTCAGTCATTGTCTTAAATATTTTATATAACTTCCCCTAACCCTAACCTCACAATCATCCTATGAGACAGAAACAGAGGCACAGAGAGGTTAAGTGACCAGGTAACAAGGTGTAGAGTTGGAATTTGAACACAGGATCACCCTCTTGACCACTACTCGTTCTGCCTCTGGTGGCATAATGCACATTGGAATGCAGTTGTAAAAGTGGAAAATTCAACCCATAATTATCCTGAGCATGACCAACTGCCTTCTGTGTCTCAGTTCATCTCATATAACCCTCCCTGATCCCATTATGGACGCCTACATGGTAGATCAGTATCGTTGTTGACCTTGGGAGAGAGGGGAGGTTGGTCTGAGGTCTCCCATGCTCCGCCTGAAAACATGCCTGACCAATTAGCAACATCTGTTAAGGGTACGGGTCCAGATGAACATGGCTTACTTGCCAGGAATGTGCCACCCCTGATCTAATCCAATCCCGTCATTCTACAAACAATAGAAATGAGTCCAAAAGAGAGAAAATAAACTGTGTAAGGCTGCTTAAGTTAGGAAGTAGCCAAACCCAATCAGAGCTCAGCTCTTCTCGGTTCTAACTTCGCCAATCTTCCTTTGAAGTCCTGCAGCCTTGTGCTTGCAAAGCGACATCCGGACCCCTCGCCAGTTCGAAGTGTTGCTGTGCGTCGCCAATGTGCTAATGCTCACGAAATGCCTTTGAAAGCCAAAAAGCCCGATTTTCTAGCAGGGGTTATAAAGGATCAGCAGCACCAGCCCGCCATTCCTGACCTCTAAGTTTTATCTTTGGAAAGGTTCATTTTCAAGAAAATTATAGAGTCAGAACATTTCTTCCAGTAAAACTTCCCAGGCCTTTATCACCCCCAATGAGCTTGCTAATTAGTCTTACTGTGGTACCACTTTATAGCCATGTGAGCGCTGAAGTGCCCATTTAGCAATGGCTGTCTGGTGGCTGAAAGAAGTTAACGCAGCTTCCCAAGGTGCTTCAAATTACCCCCAGGGAACAGTTTTAACACTAGGAAAATCACCCTCAGTCGTGTAACTGTCTAGCAATTTGAAGAAGGAAATCCATCAACTCTTCAGGGCACCATGAACAGTTTTTGTAATTTACCATTTGGGGCAGTAGGTAGCACTTGAATGCACTAAAAAATGAGCCTAATTTTGTTTTGTGCCCGATCCCTCACTCCACCATCTATTACAAGTCCAATTTTGCAAAAAGCATCATCTTAATGCAAGCATCACTAAGAAGAGAACAGACAGACACAAAAAAGAGAGAGAGTGATGTAGCTTTGGGTGGGAGTTATGTGTGGGACATCGAGCCCCTAGAAATAAAAAGTACTTTTGACACCCAATTAGTCTCTTAAAAAGGCATCCAAGGAGTAGCCAGTGAACTCAAAACTTTCGCAGATGTTACAGAGATTTCACACACACAAGTCTCTTCGTTCATGAATTTAGCTTGAATTTGTTATAAATATTAAAAGGCTTTTATCGGGTTTTCTGCTTCACTGGCTGAGCAGGTCAACAGTAGCATGGAAAGCTTTATTATTTCTTCAAGACAGTCTTTGACTCTAGAGAGTTTAGTTCTGTGCCTGACACAGGTCTTGTATACAATAGGCACTCACTACTGAGTTGTAATAATTGACATGATCTATGCTAAGCACACTGACTATGTACTTAGCACTCAGCGTTAAGTACACGAGTGCTAAGTACATAGCCCGGCCTTACTCAGCCCCAGCGTCTACCCCATGCACGATTGTGAAGGTTGTCTTTATCTCACAGCGAGCAAAGCGAGGTAACCCAGCCCAGATCATACAGCTGGCACGGAGTAAAGCCAAGACTTCAAGCCAGCCACTCTGGTTCCAGGACATCCCAAGCACCACATTGTATGTTATGAGTTTGATAAAAATCAAACTTTCCGGTCACTGAATATTTGGAGAAGCTTGTATGTGAATAGCGCTCAGTCCTGAGATTCGACGGCCCCGTGTAACGGGGCCAGTGTACAATGTGTTTTAGCTTTGACCTTTGAAACCCACTTTACAAAGGATTATACTGTTCTTGGAATGTCATTTCTGACTAGTTATTTGTGTGTCACACAAGGGCTTGACCTCTGATATCACTCTGCTACTTCGGATTGTTTGCTGCTCAGTTTACAAACTGGAAAACAGACCTGTGAGAGGAGATGAAATGGAAGGTAAGATTGATAGAAAGGCTGCACTAGCCCCACCCTGCCGCCACCAAACCACACCCTGCTATATATTTTGGAGGAGAAAAAAAAAAGCTCTAAATCAGCTTTCCCTGATTAGCTCCCTTGTCATTAAAAGGAAGACAGCAAGGAGAAATACTGAAGAAGTCTTCCTTTGGAAAATGCGTTCCCTGGGCAACATGAGCTCATCTCCCACCCTTTGATCTATCTATAAATCCTTGGTACGGTCTGTTTCCTGCATCAGAACTCAGCACCATCCTATCATCCTGTCCTAGACAGATGAAAGCCTCCTCAAAAATAACAGTAGAGATGAGAGGACGGTTCACTGGTTCTTGTTCTAGCTTTTGGGTCCCCCCTCGGAGAAGAGCACAGGTTCTGCCAAGATAGACAATAAAAGAGGCATCAGCCTTGTCCAGGAAACTTGGGTCTGGAAGGAGAGAAGGATTTCCCCTATACGTTGTCCTCCTTTCTGTTCCGGTGTCTGCTTACCTTCTGTGACCATGTGATCTGGTGAGCTCGGGATGGGGAGAATTCAGCACAGTACGGAGGTCTGAGTGACCAACCACAACTCAGACCTACTAATCCCTATCAAGGCAATGGGTTTTTCTCTATTGCATTAGAGATCGATAGAATAATTTAATATGAGGATAGTTCTCCTGATTGGAGACACTGAAGGAAAAGCCACCTGTTTCTCAGTCATGCTCAGATTGGGTTAACCAGTGAATATAGTTTCCAGGGACTAGAAAAGGTGGAATGGAAGCCGTCAATTACTCAGTAGCCAGTTCATGATCACAAGATATTTATATTCTCCAAATTAATAAATGTCAAGAATTTTGGTCCAGTTTTGGCAACAGAAATCAGGGACCCCATAAACTCAATACCAGAGCCACCATCGTCAGACTCAACATGATTTAAGAGGAGTCCATCAGAATTAACAATATCATATCCTTCAAATGCTGTCGCGTGGTATAAATCCTGAGGAACAGATTAACAACAGCATATTTTTTTCCATTGATTTTTTTTTTAAGAGAGTGGAAGGTAAGGAGGGAGGGAGAAAGAGAAAGACATCAGTAAGAGAGACTGCCTCCTGCCTGCACCCCAACCAGGGATGGGGATCAAACCTGCAGCCCAGGTACATGCCCTCAACAGAGATCAAACCCTCGACCCTTCGGTGTGTGGGCCAATGCTTTAACCACTGAGCCATGCTGGCCAGCGCCAGTTTGACAACTCTTGTCAGGAACAGTACAAGAGCTGGTTTGTCTTCAGAAGACTTCAACATGGCTCATGCCTAGTAGTAAAAGAACAAATACATACCTTATATACTTGGGTTCCAACACTCTAAGCCCCACCATTGGCAAAAATATCATTGCTTGGTCCAGCTAAAGCAGATAAGAGCAGAAATCTCAGGGGTTATCCTGAAATTCTTAGACTTCTATTACCAACCTGGGTGGTGCTGGCCAAGACAGACTTTAACGGCATAGCTAGAAATGAATACAACTTCAAGGTGATACTGAATATTTATCCAAGCAGGTGATGTTGAGCCTCACACTAGTAACATGTGCCCAAAATATTCTCAAGCTTCAAAGACACTCCTTAACACTGATTCCAGAATCATGTGGTAGCCCAGCTCCATTTAAGACCAGCCTTTAAGGTGGTATATTTGATCATCTCCACCACCTCTTCAGGAAACACTTCCCTTAACCTCTCTACATTGATCAAGCCTGAGGATTGGTCGCCAGGGCCCATGAGTACCTGGATGGGATGCTCTAATATATCACACAGATGATAGGAACCCCAGAGTTATAATACAACAAAGTTGCCATCACTGTTAGGTAATTCTGCAAGTTGCTACAAGTAAGCAGGAGAGTTTGAAAGAGAAACACTGTCAAATGAATCAAAGCATCTGTTCAGGGGCCCTCAGCAAGTATAACTAGACAAGAATAATGTGATGGTTCAGACAGAGGGATCTCCATTCTATAAAGCACCCTGAAATTCATTATCAGATTTACTCCATTGTCAGAGGGTCAAGGTTCCCTCCCAAGTTCCTCTAAACAGAATCTGACTTGGTTTGTGCCTTTGGTCTTAAAGCCTTTGGCTCACCTTCATGCTATCTCACCAGAATGGAAGGACATCAGCGCACAGGACTCAGAATGTTTCCGAGTTCTCCTTTCTATTTCTCTTTTTTGCCTGATATCTCTATGACTATGAAGAAAAGGACCAGAAGCTTCCCCTGGCCTCACAGCCTTTCTGTCTTCTCCATGCTCCACTCATATATTTCTGAGCAAAACTTCCTCCTTCCAAGCCTTGGCTGCAAATTGGCACCCTAATGTCATTGGGGGATATCAGATGCTGGAGTTTGGTAAAACCCTTCTCACATCTGGACAATTCGTTCTGTGTTGGAAGGACATTTAATCGATATCTGTCTGATTCGTGTACACATGTATCATCCGAAAGTCTTTTTGAAAAAAAGATTTTCTCCCAGGAAATGTTTATACATCTGTTTCTAGAAATATTTAAGAGATATTGTAAATCTTGCACCATGAGAATGACCATTCAAATCCCCCATACATCAAAGCTTCAAGAAACGCAAGATATAGAGCAATTCTAAAGATCACAAAGATTCTCCAATTGCTCCCAAGTGCATAAATGATGACTCCATCATGTTCTTTGCATACAGAACCACAGGCAGCTGTTAGAAGAAGAAAGTGAGGAAACTGACCATTTCTTAACCAACCAGCTGTCTAAATCACTTAATGGAAACTCTACATGTTCCCTCACATTTGTAAGAAAAGGCCAGTTCATATTATAAATAGACAGAAATAAACTCATTTCATTTCCCAAGGAAGCTATATTTTCACAATTCTACAATTCTGGCACAACCCTTGTGCCCCATATTAATCTACAAATATATCTCTGTCATGAAAAACCTATTTAAACATGTTTCAAATGAGAAGTATTAAAACTTAGAACAAGAAAGACCCTGAGAGAGCATTCAGTTTGCCTTTCTTTATAGTTTTTTAGTCCTTGGTGTCCAGCAAGGCATTAACATTTTTTTATAAAACTAACAATAATTAACATGTATTAACAGATTTCTACCAATCAAGCCCTGTGTGAGCATTTACCATCCATTATTGACTCTAATCTTCACATCTACCTTATGAAATACGTTCAGTTATCACCCCCATTCTACTGAGAAGGAAACTCAGGCAAACACACTGCTTGTGACAACGAAGGGATTCAAATCTAGTCTGTCTGACACCATGGCCTGGTTCTTAACACTATGCTGCCTCCAAGGAAAACAGTAACATAAACATGTTTCCAAAAATTAAGAAAATAAGAAATAAAAACAACCCATTAATCTGTCTACCACAACACTTTTGAGAATTTGATTTTTTTTCCTATAACACTCTCCTCATCTGTATGATAATCATGAATTGTTTTTAATTAGCAGTACATCAGATGTTTTCCATGTTACTGTAGATAACTCATGATAGTCATTTTCTGCACTAGCTACATAAACATTTCACTCTGTGTATGGAACGCAATGTATTTAACTATTATTCATTTGATCTGGCAGTTCGATTGTTTCTATGCTTTACCTAATATTAAAAATATCATTGAGCCCAGCCGGTGTGGCTCAGTGGTTGAGCGTTGACCCATGCACCAAGAGGTCGCCAGTTCGATTCCCGGTCAGGGCACATGCCCAGGTTGTGGGCCAAATCCCCCCCAAGGGGGGGGCATGCAGGAGGCAGCCAGTCGATGTTTTTTCTCATCGATGTTTCTATTTCTTTCTTCCTCTCCCTTCCTCTCTCTCTAAAATCAATAAAGAAAAAAAAATTTTTAAATATGTCATTGAACATCTTTGTGTACATAGATTCTTTCTTAAAATATACTTAGAATTGATTCCCAGAAATGGAATTACTGGGTCAAGTAGCATGGATCCTTTAATAGTTCTTTACTAACCCATTACATTTCTTCCCCAAAATTATACCAGTATCGCTTTAAGACTGCTTTATTCACCCTGGCTGGTTTGGTTCAGCAATTAGAGCACCGGCCTGCGGTCCAGAAAGACCCGGTTTCAGTTCCAGCTAAGGGCACGTACCTCGGTTGCAGTTTGTCCCTGGCCCTGGGTAGGTCGTGCGGGTGGCAACCACTTGATGTGTTCCTTTCACGTCGATGTTTCTCTCTCTCTCTCTTCCTCTCTCTCCCTCCCACTCTATCTGAACAAAAAATTAAAAAATGTCCTCAGGTGAGGATTAAAAAAAAAAAAAAAAGCCCTGGCCGGTTTGGCTCAGCGGTTAGAGCGTCGGCCTGCGGTCCCGAGAGACCCGGGTTCGGTTCCCGCTAAGGGCACGTGTCTCGGTTGCAGTTTGTCCCCGGCCCTGGTTGGTCTTGTGGGTGGCAACCACTCGATGTGTCCCTTCACATCGATATTTCTCTCTCTCTCTCTCTGTTCCTCTCTCTCCCTCCCGCTCCATCTGAACAAAAAATGGAAAAATGTCCTCGGGTGAGGAAAAATAAAAAAAAGACTGCTTTATTCATCCCATCCTTATTAGCATTAAGCATTGTCTTTTAATGTGCTTTTGTTGTTTTAACATGTAAAAACAAAATTAGCAACTCTGTACTGTGTGCAATTACATTTCTATGGTTGTTAATGAAATGAAAAGTTTTTCCACATTTAAATGATTAGATGTGTTTTTTTGTTGTTGTTGTTTTTAATCCTCACCCTAGGACATTTTTCCTTTTGTTGTTGTTGTTGTTGTTGTTGTTGTTGTTGTTGTTCAGATGGAGAGGGAGGGAGAGAGAGAGAGAAACATCGATGTGAAAGGGACACATCAAGTGGCTGCCACCCGTACAACCCAACCAGGGCCGGCAACAAACTGCAGCCAAGGTATGTGCCCTTACCAGGAAACGAACCCGGGTCTCTTCAGACCCCAGGCCAACACTCTAACCACTGAGCAAAACCGGTCAGGGTGATTAGATGTATTTTAATACTCTCATTTATCAGGTAAGTAAACAGAGGCTCCACATAAATGACACACCCAGCACCAGACTTGGTTTTAGAATCAGAATTCCCACTCAGTATTTGTTAGTTGAATAAATAAGTGAAAGAATGAATGAAAAAATGAGTAAGCATCTCATTCCAAGTTTCCTTCCACTAACATTTCCTTCCTTATATGTCTCTGGTTCTCCTGAATTCGAAGTTATTTTTCCAAACTCACAAACTCCTGTTGTGAGCTTCCCTCCCACTCCAGAGGAGCGGTGCGTCTGACATGTGAATAGGGTATCGGAATAATGCAAACTGGCTGGATCTGGGTCTAACTCCACCTGTATTGACCGGCATGATCCTACACAAGGCGTGAGCCACCTTTTCCTCCACCACGGAAATGAGTACTTGAGCAAGTGATTGCTCAGACCTCTGCCACCTCTGACTATTGTGGTTATAAAACAAAGAGCCACGTTGGGTGTCAAAGCATCATAACTGCCCCTATGTCTGAATGACATGAAAACAGTCAGATACAAAACATGTTTTGAAGCCCCAGAACCTTTCCCACCAGGTCAGTGTGACAAATGAGAATGTGTCCTATTTATCACTAATACGAAAGGAGAGGCTCTTAGCCCCATCAGAGCCCAGTGACACTGCCCCCCACCCCCACCCCCAACCCGCGGCTTTGCATGGTCCATGGGTGATCAACCCCCTTTTCTCTAAAAGGAAAGAGAGTGACTTCGCAGTTAAAAGCATGGACCGCCCTGGCCAGTGTGACTCAGCAGTTAGAGCCTCGGCCGGCGGACCAAGGAGTCCTGGGTTCAATTCCAGCCAAGGGCACGTGCTTTGGTTGCAGTTCATCCCCAGCCCATTTGGGGTCATGTGAGTGGCAACCGGTCGATGTGTCTCATGTCGATGTCTCTCTCTCTCTCTCTTTCTCCCTCCCTCCCTCCCGCTTTATCTGAAGATGAATAGAAAAAATATCTTCGGGTGCGGATTAAAAAAAAATTATTGACCTAGGTCAGTGAGTTTTCTACCTCTCCACCTTCCTAGTGGTAAGGTCCTGGGCATATTATCATCCTACCATCCGGGCTCAGGTAGGTCCGAGTCTCAAATCTATAGCATAGGGATAAAAATTGTATCTCCTTGTGAGTGTTTTTAAGGATTCAAGGTAATAATGCTTATGAAGGTCCTGCCTCATGCCCTTCACTCTGAAACATGTTCCACAGCAGTTAACAATAATCACCAACTCTATCATTAATTTTATTAATGAGCCAGAAGCATTTCTCAGACTCACACAAGGGAGAGGACAAACAGACTACTCAGAGGTGACTTGGTGCCCACTCGTCCAGAAGATTCCAGGCCAGTTAAGAATGAATGGCCCGCCCGTGCCTTAGGGCATGATGTGTGAGGAACTGCTCTGGGGCACGTTTTCTGGGGCTGAGGTGGCTGTTCTCTCGTACCACAAACCCTCCATGGTGCTAATGGAAATTTAATCTATGCCACCCTTGGTACTTCAACTGAGCCTGGAGTCCAGGGCTCAGTGTTGGCTCATGATACCAGGCTCTCGGAACTGTTATTGCCCTGACCCTTCTCCTTAGACACCATGAAGTAGTGAAAGGTGTTTCCGAGGAAACTGCTAGAGGCTGGTTCTGGAAAGTCTTGATGTAATGAACACCAAAGATTCACTGAGAACCAGAAGGACTCCGGGTCACTTTGCCACAGCGATTGTTTACATGATATTTCACAGCGTATTCATTCCTGCTCCGCAGGGGTAGAAGGGTCCCTTTGTCAGCAAGATGCCTGCCTTCATCGCTCGGCAGAATTATTTCTTTGGGTAACTGGGAAACAGAGAACTATAGAGAAGAAACGGGAAGGTGCATGCTGATTATGATCAGCTACCAGGTACGTAAGGTCTTCTGAGGACTGGCAGAGGGCAGAGGAGAATAGCAAGAAAAGTCCCCTTCAGTGTCAGTGGATAAGACAAGGCTGCAAAGGTACTCAGCCGCAAGGGTTTTTGCTGTTGTCGGTGTTTGGTTTAATTTTGTTTGGCTTGATAGAGCTTAGTTTCGACTTCTTGTTCATTTTTGCCTGCGGGTCAGTACAGAGCCTGCTTCAGTCGGTCCCCGCCCACCTGCCTTGCTCCGAATGCGGACCAGCACCGATGTTTGTGGCGGGCACTTGCTCACCTAACTCCCAATCTCTTCTTTTCCAAATGTGTCCAATGTAATCGTACCACCAAGTTCACAAGGTCACGCTAAGGTTAAAGCCACTTGCCAAAGGATATGAGATGGAAAGACAGAGCCAGGATCCATATCCTCCCCCTTCTTTCTTCAGCCTCTGGAAAGGGGAGGCCCACACAGCACAGGAAAGGAACAAGAAGAACCCTTTCCAAACGGCGTCTCTCCGCATCACAGATGTCACCCCCGTCTCCAGGAGGGACAGGAGCCCAAGGCACTTACAGAGGGACAGCAGGCTGAGCACTGTGGCTGAGGAGCCCCGTGGCCTTGTGCAGAGTTACTCAGAGAGGAGAATAAGGGTAGGCATTGTCTTCTACTGTTCAGCCAGCGTCTTAGATTGAAGAGTTTCTAAGAACCCTCCATTCTTCTAGATATATAAGCTTACAAACCAAGAGAGGAACTTGGGGGGAAAAAAAAACTATGACAGAATTTTGAAAGAGCTGACAGATTCGGTTGAGCCTTACCTGCTTCCTGTTTGTCCCGATTAGTCGCTGCGCTCATCAAGACCAGGCGAGGGATGCCAAATGCCCAAGCGTTGATCTTTCACCCACTCACCCGCTGAGCCAGCCGACAGTTACTGCGCGTCTCCCACGTGCCGCTCACTGTGCTAGACATTAGTGATACGTTGGTGAGCAAAGCAGACATACACCCTGCCTTCAAGGAACCCACAGGCTTGTTGGGGGTCTCAGACGTTCTCCTCTGTCTTTTTAATATATAAAATAACAAGTTGTAAAAAAAAAAAAAAATGATGTTATAGTATCTGGCTTTGTCTGCTTGGCATCCACTTTCCCTTCTGATAACTGCACCCCCATCAGCAGCCCTTGTCATCTGGGGACCTCCCACTGTCACATTCTAAGAGTAGGCAAGGAACCCAGGCTTAGCCAGTGAGGGCATAGCCTCACCTGGCCAACAGTGATCCTGCCACTTGGGTACATCACCCAGGCCATCTAGGATTCAGAGCCAAGAGCACCCAGGATTGCTGAGCCAGTGGGGTACAAACATGGAGCTATTGTGAGACCATTTAGTGGGCCAGCCTGCAGAGAATGAGTCAACAGGAAAGAAAGTGGGGCCAGAGGCAGAAAACTGGCGGATTCTAATAGCTGCAGTTAGTGTCATCCCTGAACCGTCTTTATCACACACACACACACACATACACACACACACACACACACACACACACACACACACACACGTCAGCCCCTCTGTTGAGTAAGTTTAGGCTGAGTTGGGGTCTATATTGTGACCAGCACTGTTGAAGGCGCAGGTGCAGGGAGCTAGGAAAGGACCACAGGTTGAACTACGTTCCTTCGAGAGCAAGGGGAGGTCTCTGTGCGTAGGTTCAAGCCGACCGTGCGAATTTGGAGGAAGGCAGAAGACCCCCCAATATTGATTACATGTCAGGCAAAAGCTCTGGGGTGTTTATAGCAATCACAGGTAAGACAGAATCCACTTTTCCACTTTTCCGTTTTGTCTTCTACGTCAGGCTCTCCTCCTGTACCTGCCAACCTACTGGGACTTCGGTCCTTCTCCACTGACACGTTGTTTCCATCCACCAGAAGAGAAGGGCCTGACTCAACACCCTCCCTGGGTCACCGCGTTCATCCCCGTGACCAGCAAAATGGACACGAAGCTGTCCTCGTGCCTGCTGCTTACTTCTGACTTAAATGCTCTCCAAGGAGCTGGCACTCAGCAGGTAGGTTTTTTTTTGTTTGTTTGTTTGTTTGTTGTTTTCAAAACCTTGGGGAAGAATGAATAAAAGTAAGACTGCCTGGCCTCATCCATATGTAGCCAGGCCAATAGAGCACAGCTAGTTACCACGTGGGCAGCCCTTAAAGCTGCTAACATCTGGATGGGAGCATGTGGATGTTTGATGTGTATCTATCCCAGATTTCTGTTGATCAAAGCTAGGTGGATGGTTCTCTCCTGCATGTGCACACCACCTTCACACACACACACACACACACACACACACACACACACCAATGACACTCGACTTCTCAAACTGCAGGTTGTGTGCTCCGAAGCAAGAAACCCTATTTTCAGATTCCTTCCCTAGACTCTTTGTCTCAGACTGAGAAAGCGACCAAAACCAACATAAAGTCAAAGAGCCAGCCATGGGCCAGGTCAGAGAGGGGACATCCCTGCGGATGGTTGACAGCTGCACCCTGAAAGCTGGGGTCTTTTCTCTTCTTGGTAACATGGAGGGCGGTGACCTGGGCAGTGATGGGGTCTCTCCAGCTCAAGGATACATTTTCTGCTCAGAGGCATGGCCTCCTTTTTCTTCTTGGAAAGAAGGCTCGGACGCTGAATTTGGTCACAGGCCCAAGTTCAACGTCAACTGGGAGTGATTATATTGTGCAGCCCCGGGAATGGCTCCAAAGGCGACACTGGGATCCCCACAAGGCTCTCCTCGCTGACAGGCACCGACGTCCGGAAGCACATCAGACACCTGACAGCGAACAGTGAAACTGGTCAGCTCGGGGAGAGCCAAGGTTGCGCTCAGCAGGAAATTCCCCTCCCGTAGCTGTTCGCTTCCTGGCCAGTCAAGCGTCGGCCGCAGTGCACAGTGGGCACATTTCCAGTGCAGGTCCCTCAGCGGGTGCAGACAGACAGGCCCATGGCACAGGCGGCCGAGGGAGGCTAGCCCCATTAGAGGCCTGCCACCCCCTGCCTGTGTCCCAACTGCTCTGTTTACAGCGACTCCAAAAGCACCTGCTTCCCCTTTCCCCACACGGGCTCCTGCTAAGACAGATCTGGCACCAGCTCTCACCTAGCACTTCTTACCAAGACCCTGGGCACACTACCTAGTAGATCTGGGCTCCCGAGTCTTCTCGTGTAGAAGGGGCACCTGCCTCGTGGGTGGGCATGTGGATGACATGGCACAGGCAGGACAGAGTCCCACAGTGTGCAGTAAGGGTTCAAGCAACGTTAGTCTCCACTATTGGTCCCTTGCCCTCCTCTCCTGCTATAGAAGCTGACAGCTTCACCCCAGCCTGAGAGAGCCCCGGCTCTGTAGCCTGTCCATGTGCCCCTTGAGGCCTAGCACTAGGATCCTAAGGGGTGGCCAGGGGTAGGTATCTTGTTTCTGCTCATCGGGGAAACAGCAAAAAAGTTAATGGAGATGGGCAGTGATGGTCAGACGTGCCCGCTGACCCAGCAGTCAGCTAGCTCCACAGGCAGCTGTGCCCTCCACCTCGTGATACACTTCCCCCTAATCCCTCTGCGGCAAGAGAGTCAGACCTTCTCCTGGCCTTGCCATGAACCAGAGCCGCTCAGTACTCTCTGCGAGGAGGGAGCTGGACTCCGGCCTGGCTCCAGGTTTCATCCCTCAGAAGAAACGGTGCCTTTTCCACTTCACACAAAGGCACCGTATGGACCAGCAGCAGCCCTGGTCCAGATCACAGCCCTGCCTTTCTCTTTATGAGTGTTCTCTCCTCGCCTTTACCTACCCCAGTCTATTGTCTAACTTCATGCGAGCCTATGCCAATTGCTCTCGGGAGTTCTGGGGTTCTTAGACTCACTCTGTTTTGGCTCGAAGCTGATATTTTTCAGTAAAAGATCTTGTCACTATTTCACACACACACATACACACAAATCCTTGTTGCTATTCCATCTCTTTGTGGTGGTGTATCTGCCCTACCTCAGGGCCTTTGCACACACTGTTCCCTCAGCCTAGAGCAACATCTTCCTGTGGTTGACTACATCTTGTGTTTCAAGTATTGGTTTAAACATCAACTCTTCAAATGGCCTTACCATGTACACCTATTCAAATGGGTCTCACCTTCAGCCACACTATTCTCTGTCACTTTATGATGATTTTGGTAATGGCTGTGCAATAAACAAAAAACTAATTTATAATCATATACTGATTATTTGTTCATTTTACGTCAATTGCTTTGAACTCTAAACTCTCTGAGAAAAGCAGCCATATCCGTTTTATTCACCAATTCACATTGTATTTCTGGCACAGTCCTCTCCTTTCTATTTATTGAAGAATAAATGAGTGACTGAATGAGCAAATGGATGGATGGATGGATGGATGGATGGATGCTAGTATCACTCTTCCTCCAGAAATCCTTTTGGGTCAGCATATGTAAAATGTTTTAAGGCATTTTATTCCCCTTGGAATACGTGAGGCTCGACTCTCGCAAACAGGAAACCAAACTTCCGAGGAGCCACACCACTGTGTCAGCCAGGCCCAGTGGGGAAGACAAAGCTCCCTAAGTACTATGGAGAGAAGAGTTTTATTAGACCACGTGCCAATGTGGGAGGAGCTGGGAAAGTGAAGTTCTGGAAGGAGGAGTCAGGAAATCAAAGAAATCGGTGCTAACCAATCCACCTGGTGCAGGTGGGCAAGCTGGAGCCAATAGGGAAATTCACGAGGCCGAGCTCACCCAGCCTCCGAGGAGGGCCAGGAAGGGAGAACTGTGCAGAGTCTATAGCATTGGTTAATGCCAAGGTCCTGGGGTCACTGTTGGTCTAAGAGCCCAGTCAGGAAGACTGGCTGGACCTAGAGCAGAGAATATGGCCAATCGGGACTCACTGGCACTTGGGTGCCCATCTGTCACCATGGATGACCATGACCACCTTCTGAGAGGAATGGCTGCTGCTTCCCTGCCACCTTCCAAATCCACACAAAGTCCTCCATGTCCCCGTCTGACCCAGAACCCCAGAGTGAAGGGGATTCTGGAGACACAGCTCCAGGTTTGGCCATGCTGACATGGCACTGCCCCCCTTACCCACCTTGCCCTATCAGTGCCACTGCTTCTCCGACACATCTCTCGCTAAGGGGCCTGCTGAACCTCATGGTTCCTTGGCCCAATCCTGACCACACACCGACCAAGAAACATCTTTTCCTGCCTCTTAGCCTCCGTGACCCTGACTTACTTCAATTCTGCTGGAGTCTGCACTTGATCCAGTCCATCTGAACCCCACTAAGTGCAAGGGGGGCTTAGCTCATCCCTGTGGTTTGGAGAAAGGAGGACTAGCTTCAGGGCAAAGTGCCCTGAGAAAGACGGAAGTGAAGGAACATACTAACTCAGGGGAGAGAACATGACCTCATCCTGTGTCCTTATCAGAACAGCCCCTTAGATCTACCAGGTGAGCAAGGAGTAAAGCCACACTCCTGCCCTGATCAAAGGTTTTCCTGGTCTGTATGAACCCCCTGTTCCTTTTGAAGTCTCTAAGTGCCCTTCCCAAACCCACCTGTACAAAGTTTGGCAAGTTCCCACTTGCAGGAAGGGCCAGATAAGCCAACCTCGGCACCTGTCTGGTGACCCGCCCCCATCCCTGTATATTTGCACATCACTCCTGAGCCCTTGGACTTTGCCACCTATTTATTATTCAGTTCTCCCCTTCAGTTACTGGCCACAGGTTTCTTGAGGGCACATGATGGCACCCCTGATGCTCTGGAACAAATGCGAGCTTCCAAAGCAGCTGTCACGTCCCGACTTGTCTTCTCTGGAGGTGACGAGCTGTCTGGCTCAGCCCATCATCCTGCCGTTCCAGAATGTAAATCACAGGAGGTCTCCTGCTTGAGAAGAACAATTAACATGAAATACCAGGATTACCGTCTGCCACATTTACAAATCTCTCCAGCTCATATATATAGATCTCTGCTGACACTTTATGCTTTTGCAGTGTCAAGCTGTTCAAATATCCTGTCTTTTCCCTAAATGGACTGACTTGTGTTTCTTGGCACTGTTTGGACCATTTGTTGTCAAAGCCAGAGCTATCAGCAGCAATACCCCACCAGAAGAGCTCATGCCACAGAGACAGTTGGCATATTTATCTTCCCTTGTCCCACCAAAGTGAAGGCATGTGTCCTCTTTCCAGTGAAAAGAAAACACAAGTTTCAAAACCTTTCTTTTTTTTACCATATGCTTTGCAGGTGTTACATCTCCCTTCTGAGCTGCTCATAATAACAGATTATCTGTGGTCCAAGTCATGAAGATAAGAAACCATCATGACAATGGGTATTGAACAATAACGTAGTGGTTCCCAACCTGGGGTGATTTTGTGTCCCTGGAGAATATTTGGCAATGTCTGAAGAAATCTTTGATTATCACAGCTATAAGGTTGAGAGAGAGTGTTCTATTAGCATCTATTGGGTAGAGGTCAGAGATGCTGCTAAACATCTTATAATGCACAGGACATCTCCTTCCACCTACAACAAACAAGCAGCTCACACAAAATCTCCGTAGTGTCAAGGTTGAGAAACATTGCAAATAATCCAGTGCAGGCTGGCTTCTCTCACATTCTGCTCCAAGTATTGCCTTGAAGCAAGATGGAATATGGAGCAGAATGAGAGAAAAGAGCCTAGTTGGATGATTTACCACTTCCTCATCTGTCCTATACCTCCAAGAAACAGCCATCTTAAGCAAGGCAAGGGGGAAAAAAACATTTTACCAAAAATAATGTACGTTTGAGCATTCATCACTTGAAGCTGTTTTCTTACCTGCAAAATGTGGCCATGAGACATGGCTGTCCTCAACAGAGGTGTTGTATTAGACAGTTCATCGGAGCACCAAGCATTTTAAGTGGTAGTGAACAGAATGCATTGTAATGACGAAGTGAAAAGAAGTATTGTCTTAGCAGCTGGCTCAAGAATTCTTGTTAAAGAGAGAATTCTGTTGAAGAGAGAATGCTGTTAAAGAGAGAATTACTGTCAAAGAGAGAATTCCCTTTTCCTCTTGGCCTTTGGGGGAAAATTGAGACAGAAGAATCGAAGTTTCAGAGAAGAACTGTGCAACTTCTCTGCAGAAGACCAAGAGTGAGTTGTGTTGTTCCTCATTGGATGGACTCAGCAGAACTCTGTCGGATGAAAAACTCCAGAAAGTGGTTGCCTGAAGGACATCTTAAAGCAGGATGCCAACTTTTCCACTTGAGCTTGTTTGGGGTGACATAATGTGAATCTATATACTATCTTGTTCTCAAATTCTCATGAATGCTTTGGGAAAGTGCGTGTATGTGTATAAAAATCAAAGGAAGTAGTGCGTTTCACACCTGAATAAACACAATGTGGGGAAGAGGCAAGATACATGGACATAGGAAAAGCCATGAGCATGTAAACCATCCTACACACAGACACACACACACACACACACACACAATACATACGTGCATGCATGCATCTTGAGAAATGTCTTAGAAGTTTAAGGAGGCAGATGTTTGAATTAATGCTGCCTTGATCATGGAACAGGTAGGCACCCTGCTCAACTCTAGGTGTATTGCTGACATTGGAATGGGATTTTTGTGCATTTTTAAGTTGCCCTGCATTCCCAGCCTAGTCCTTGGCATACATCTTTGGTTTGCCAGCTCCCCACCACTACCAAGTGCGATGGGTTGACTGGCTGCAGAGATGGTGGCTTGGCCAGTTACAAAATTTTTCAAAGCATATCCAACCAAAAGGGCCTTATGGCATTCTGCCAATACAGAGAGCCTTTCCCTCCCTAGAGAAGAAATGAGAGAATTCTTAAAACTGAAGTTTGCTTCCTCTCTCCCACCAACTTTGAATGGACTTGATGATATTCATGATTTTGTCTAAGGAGCCATTGTTGGTGTTAATTGGATGGCAGCCAAGATGACTTTTAGGGAAAAAAGAAAAATAAAGTTTTCAAAAGATCAATATTCATTAGTTTGGTTCTACATTAAGTGAAGCACATGTGGTGAAGGGAATAATTAGTGAAGTTAATTGTGGCTTCTTGGAGAACCAACGGGAATCCATTGAAATGTCTTGACATTCACCAAGAGCAATATGTTCAGTGCTCCCTGCAACTAATTGCAATTAGCAAGGGAGGAAACATACATATGGTCTCCATGTGTAATTAATCACATACCTTTATCACATTAGACACAGGCTGCTGAATGGCAGGCGACATCTGCCTTGTGCTGTGGCTCTGTGCTCCTGTGCCGATTCCTGCTGCATTTCATAACTTCTTGCCCTGTTTTGTGGCTCTTGCACATTCTAGTGCTATCTTTCTGAGGCAGAGTTTCTTATCTATGTCCCCACTAAAATACACATCTATCATCTTCCTAGCATACAGGGAAGGCTCAGAAACTATTTGATGAATGAATGAGTAAATGAATGGTAAATGGGAAGGGTCTCTTCCCATTGTGCAGAGTGCAGTGGACATTGACCCTTTTAGACCCATAGAAAGGCTGACTCAGGATACAGGTACAGACAAGGATTTTTCAGTTGAATGGGATTGGATGAGGCTGCTTGTCTAAAGATGGTAGCTCCTGGGGTGTTTGGGTTAAGTAAATAAGATGGCCTTAAAGAGAGTCCCCCTCCCTCTTTTTTGGCACTGTCTTCTCAAGCATGACTTTGAATAGTCAGACACTGGCTTTCCTCTTGCTACCATTGCAGCGCCCAGATTATATCTCCAACACATTCCACCACCACCAAGAGAAAATGGATCCATTCATGTGCAAAATATAGATACTTGCTCACTTGCTTCTTCACTGATTTTGCAAATCTGAGACTAAGGCCTTGGAAAAAGATTGGATCTTGACTCTTCGGTACCTGAAGACTTGAGAACTTATTTTGGTTTGGGAGTGTATAAATCTTAGATATGGAAGCATTCCAGTGCTGAGCTTCGGCCCAGAGTTTGTCTGAATCCTATGTCTCCAGGAATATCAAGTAGCCAATAAAAACTTCAAAAAAGACCCTCAAAAAAGTCATGACTACTTAATTTGTTGCAATAGAAGCTATTATAAAGGGACCCTCAAATTCAATGAGTCTCAAGTACTTGGAAGCTTATTGTTTTCTCATGTGTCAGTCCAGGGCAGGTGGCTGGCTCTGCTCCATGAAGTCATCTTAGGAAGCAGGAAAACATCAAGGTTCTGTTATCCTCAACAGTACCTTCTGAGGTTATGTGGCATTGACTTTTCAGACAGAAGGAAAGAAATAGTGGAGCTTCACAGCAAAGGACTTCCTTTTAAGCAAGGGACCCAGAAGTTGCACCCATAATTTTTTCTCAAATTCCAATTGGAGAAATACAGTGACACCATGATGCAAGCAAGACTGGGATATGCCATCTCTCTCCAGGGACAGTTCTTATGTCCAGGAAGAAGGGTAGATGGATTGGGAAGGGGGGGCAAACACTGAAAAGAGAGATCAGGT
Organism: Molossus molossus; assembly: GCF_014108415.1. Taxonomy (NCBI): domain Eukaryota; kingdom Metazoa; phylum Chordata; class Mammalia; order Chiroptera; family Molossidae; genus Molossus; species Molossus molossus. The sequence goes on from NW_023425352.1 coordinate 15,121,916, forward strand.
CTTCAGATATTTAATAAAAGTAGCTTAGCTCCATCATTTTAGTTAAATAAAAGCACACATTGCATGGTATGCAATTACCATTCCACCACTTTACCATGAACTCTTTGAGGCAAAGATTTGATATAGAGCTTAGCACAAACAAAGGGCTAAGTAAATGTTTGAGACATGAATTATTCAATAAATGAATGAATACATGAAATACCACCTGGGTCCCAATTTGGCTTGAGTCCAGCCTAGTTTGGAGGACATATGTCTAAGCATTTCCATGGAACTTTTTCCCCTGTCATTCTTCAGTTGAATCGGAATAAATGAGGTCCTATATCTAATAATCTGGCAATCCCTTAAAGATTCACTCAGTCTGGAAGCTTCCAGACTCCGTTTTCCTTTCTAGTCAACAGATCCCTGGGTCCTGGTGTCACTTAAGACCTCACTGTCTTCTCAGTTGTACTGGCACTTGATGTTTACCTAAAAAATCTCACAGTAACAGAAATTCCAGGGACACTTCTATTATCACAACCAAAAGAAAATCAAATCAAAACAAAACACAATAATTCCTTATGTCAAACATCAGGGAAGGAAAAGGGGAAAGGCCATTCACTGGGTACCTATTACATTAAAAATGGAGAAAAAAAAAAACATCGAGATAGATCCTCAGTACCCAGAATATTCACACCACCTCCAAAGAGGTAGTCATTATTGTCTCCAATTTGCAGATGAGAAAATAAAGGCTCAGAAAGGCCAATGACTTTCCCACGGTCACCAATTAGTAAGACACGAGGCAGAATTCAACACAGAATTATCTAAATGAACCAGTCCCATTCCCACTAAACAAAACCTCTCACCGAAGACCAGCAAATCAGAGATCATTTCTGAGTTGATCTGCATAACAGCTTGTCACTTTTTGTAAAGGCTAAAATAATAATAATAATAATAATAATAATAATAATAATGCCCCTGCAAAAATAGCCTGAGCTAAGTGTAATAAGAGACCTTGGCTTAGTCTTGTAAAGAGCACTTTATTGAAAAGATGGAAATACCACATAAACCTTTCCCTTTGGTCAGCAGAGCTTCCAGACCAGAAGACTTGGGGATCACATCACCATCCAGAGCATGAGAAAGACATGGTGTTCTTTAGTGATTTATTCAAGAATGACAGGTGACAGCTTCCTGGCTGGGAAACACCCTTCAGAAAGCAGACAGTCTACTTATTTACAAAAGAAGCCAGCCAAGATCAAGTGACAAGTCTTATTTCTCCCTCACTTTGCTAGGAAATAATTGCCTTTTAAGAAATGCCCATGGCCCTGGCCGGTTTGGCTCAGCGGTTAGAGCGTCGGCCTGCGGTACAGAGAGACCCGGGTTCGGTTCCCGCTAAGGGCACGTACCTCGGTTGCAGTTTGTCCCCGGCCCTGGTTGGTCATGCGGGTGGCAGCCACTCGATGTGTCCCTTCATGTCGATGTTTCTCTCTCTCTCTCCCTCCCGCTCTATCTGAACAAAAAATGGAAAAATGTCCTCGGGTGAGGATAAAAAAAAAAAGAAAAAAAAGAAATGCCCATGGTGTAGGATAGATGCTAAGAGTGAGAAGACATCAAACACAATCATATCTGACTGGGTAATTAAAAATAACTCCTGATGCCCAAACTTGCATATTATCCTCAGATGTAGGTGCAGTGGTGCTAAGAACGAGGAAAACAGCACGTAGACTCATTCTAAGGGTTATAGGGCTTAGAGCTAATGAACCAATGTCCCACTGGCCTATCACAGAGCCGTCTGCCTTCTAAAGCTGGGTTGTAAATGGCAAATATCTGACACACATGCTTCACTCCTAACCCCTTAGCAGACATAATTTATAAATCTTAACAAAACTTTGGAATCCTCAACATAATAATCCCTCGGCCACTAACAATCGATCTGAACTGGTGAAAGTGATACCTAAATGTCACCCCTTGCCTAAATCAACTTCCCATAAAGTATCTTTGATGAAGGGGAACAGGACAACCCTAAGACACAGAGGAGCCTGAGGAAGTGTAAGTGAATAGAAAGGCTGCCTTCCTGTAGATTGGTCAATGGTTGCAAAGCATGCTGGGGAATTCCCATAATTCCAAGCCTCTAAGCAAAATCCTAAAATACAGCCATAAGATACTGTCTAAAAGATATATGACACCAAGGGTATGTCCTACAGCTCTTGAAGCTTTGAAGAGAGAATTATCACAATGTTTATGTTCTCCTAAAGTTGTTTCTAACCCACTGAGGTAGACTGATGGTAAACTTAGTCTCTTTTTTGTTCAAAAGACTCTTCCTTGCCCCAACACTGTTCTCTTACACATTTATTTCATTCACAGAGTTCTGATTTTTACATGGCAGCTGAGTCACACTTTACATAGGTCCTCCTAAGATATTTGACTATCAGGAACCCAGCACTTTTCAGATGGGGACCATGCACCAGTAGCATTTGAAAAAAATATGGTAAATATTAACACTATGTCCCCTATAACTAATGACCAAATCTATGCTAATTCCCAACAGTCTAACTTTGTACTTAGCATGTGATCCTTAAATTGGCAGCATTAGCATCACTGAGAGTATGTTAGAAATGTGTCAGGTCTATCAGAAGCCAACTAAATCAGAATCTGCATTTTACATGATCCTCAGGAGGTCCTGATGCACACTGGATTTGAGAAGCACCCAACCAGAAGAGAAACCACGTGGTCTCAAACACCTTCTGTCTCCAAGTCTCATTGACTCTTTTGTAGCACAGTGTACTAAGTGGTTTGTTAACAAGTTGCCCAACCACAGAAGACTAAAAGGTGCAAATCTGAAAGCAAAGATGCAGCAGAAATTAAGATTAGGAGCAAGAGAAAACAAATAAGGGGAAGAGAAGAGAAAACGATGAACACACAGCAAGGAATACACATACACACACACACACACACACACACACTTCACTCTCAGACAGCGCTATAACAGAGGTCCTTATTAGCATCCTGATTTGAGTGAAGTACCCTGCACATCATCATCCGAATAAATATTTATGAGCTCTTGGTAATTCAATCAAAAGTTGGCCTGTGATCAGCCTCATTTTTAAAAAGCTAAGGAAGGCCCTGGCCGGTTTGGCTCAGCGGTTAGAGGGTCCGCCTGCGGTCCGGAGAGACCCGGGTTCGGTTCCCGCTAAGGGCATGTACCTCGGTTGCAGTTTGTCCCCGGCCCTGGTTGGTCGTGCGGGTGGCAGCCACTCGATGTGTTCCTTTCACATCGATGTTTCCCTCTCTCTCTCTTCCTCTCTCTCCCTCCTACTCTATCTGTACAAAAAATGGAAAAATGTCCTCGGATGAGGATTAAAAAATAAATAAAAAGCTAAGGAAGTTATTTTCCAAATCAAAAGGGATGATATTACTTAGAACTTAAATCATTTGAAACAACTTAAGTATATGCTAAATACATTTTCTAGAAATCTAAAGTTGACCACTTTATTCTGGGATAACTGGGTCCTTACTACACACACACACACACACACACACAAATGAGCAGTTAAAATGTTTATTTTAGTGACCTGAAAAGTTTTAAATGATTTAAGTGAAAATAAGGAGAAAAAAGCAATGTAGAAGATTAACATAATAATAATTAACATAAAAAAATAATAATAACAAGACTGCCATCAGTTTTTGTTATTACATGCCAATCTAAGTTCATGAAAGAATATGATAATCAGCCCTGGCCGGTTTGGCTCAGCGGTTAGAGCGCCAGCCTGCGGTCCTGAGAGACCCGGGTTCGGTTCCCGCTAAGGGCATGTACCTTGGTTGCAGTTTGTCCCCGGCCCTGGTTGGTCGTGCGGGTGGCAGCCACTCGATGTGTCCCTTCACATCGATGTTTCTCTCTCTGTCTCTCTCTGATCCTCTCTCTCCCTACCATTCTACCTGAACAAAAAATGGAAAAATGTCCTCGGGTGAGGATAAAAAAAAAAAAAAAAAGAATATGATAATCATATGTCTTATGATTCTGTGTTCTATGGTTTCCTAATTTGAAGATTGGAAAACCTTGTACGTTTAGCAGACACCAGTCATGTGAGTCCTCAGGTTCATGGAAGAGTTTCAAGGCCTCAGTTCTCTGTGACTTTGGTGCAAAGTCTGCAAGGCCTGTGCAAAAAGCTCAGAGATGGGACAGAGAGAGTGTGTGTCCCACATTCAAGCACAGTGTTTCCCATCTTAATCTCCTTAGGTTGTTGGATACCCTTTGAGAGAGGGCCTTTGTGGCTAGGGAAATGGCTCTATATCTCGTTTCTGTGCTATTCTCTGGGAACACACAACGGAGACATGACTTGCCTTCAAGACATATTAGAGCACTTACAATAGGCACGTTCAAGGTTATCTGGGAGCATTGAAGAGGCAATGATTATTCTGCCTGCAGTATGGGAAAGAAGGGTCTGGAGTTACATGACTCTTCCATCCTTAAACCCAATATTGACAATACACTTTGCACTCCAGTGTTGCAGAATAGCAGTTAGTATATGGTCTTAAAAGCTTCTCTCCAACTAAAGTATTTTCTGCCCCCCCCCCTTCTTTTTAAAGCAAACAAACAAAAAACACCTCCAAAAACACAGGCAATAAGAAACAGAAACTTAATTTTTGATGAAACCCCAAGCTACCTGTAATCCAAATAACAGGGAATGAAGACCGGAAGCTGGTGGAAGGGATCCCGGCGAGGATCCCAGCAGGCCTTGAACCACACAGACAGGGCTAAGAAGTTTTCTAAAGAAGTGATTTACAAAGGTGTCCACCTGGCTAGGGAAGACCACCAGATGTGGTAGCAGGCCTAACAGGAGCAGGGAACTGTTTTCTACCGCAAGCCTGAAGGGAGGAAGGGAGGGGACGGTTTCTGGAATCCAGAGACAGAGCTGTATGGAAAGGTCTGCTCACAGGCGCTGTGGTCCTAGGTAGAGAGATGCAGAGACTTGTCAGGAGGGAGGCAGATGAATAAATGCCAAACCTCATGTTCCTCTTACCCTCCCATCTCTGCCAAGACATCCTGTTGGCCCAAACGAACTGAAATCCAGAGTACACGAAACCTTACTGATACATACTTAAGAAGTTTGGCTTTACTAGAAAAAAAAAAATTAAGCAATTATCACAGAATTTTATCATTAGCGTTTATGATAACTCTCAAACAGAAACATTACAAGAGAATAAAATTATAAATCAACATTTTTTGTGAATAGGGTTGAAAAATCTTCACTATTAGTAAATCATATCTAACACTTTATAAAAATAATAAAACAGCATGGCCAAGTAAGCTTTATCCTGAGAATGTAAACTTGCTTCAACATTCATAAATCAAGCAATATATTTCAACATGCTAAGTGTGTAAAAAAGAAAATTTAATTTGATCATCTCAAAAGATACAGAGAAAAACATTTCACAAAAATGTAAATGTATTCATGATAATAACCCTTGGCAAACTAATAATAATAGGCAACTCCTTTAATAAAGGGTATCTATAAAAAACTATAGTTAATGTCATATGTATAGTAAAAAGAAGTATTGTCATTATTGTTATTATTTCCTCCTAAGATCACAAAAAGTCAAGGATATCTACTCTCACCACGCCTAGTCAATGTAATACTGAATGTCTTCGCCAGTACATTGAAGTAAGAAAAGGACATGAAAGGCATATAGGCTAAGAAGGAAGGAAGGAAGGAAGGAAGGAAGGAAGGAAGGAAGGAAGGAAGGAAGGAAGGAAGGAAGGAAGGAAGAAGGGAGGGAGGGAGGGAGGGAGGGAGGGAGGGAGGGAGGGAGGGAGGGAGGGAGGGAGGATGGAAAGAAGGAAGGGAGGGAAAAAACTTCCTTTATTCACAGATAACATGATTGTGGAGAATGAGCTATAGGAAGGCTACTAAATATAATACACGCCTTTAGAAAAGAAGGAAGGAAGAAGGACAAAAAAATTCCTTTATTCACAGATAATTTGAGTGTTCATTCCAAATGAGCTGCAGAAAGGCTACTAAATATATATGAGTTTATTAAGGTTACAAGATACAAGATCAATATGTAAATATCCCTCATATTTCTATTCCCTAGCAATAAAAAAAATTGGAGCCCTGGCCAGTTTGGCTCAGCGGTTAGAGCGTCGGCCTGCGGTCCGGAGAGACCGGGTTCGGTTCCCGCTAAGGGCACGTACTTCGGTTGCAGTTTGTCCCCAGCCCTGGTTGGTCGTGCAGGTGGCAGCCACTCGATGTGTCCCTTCACGTCGATGTTTCTCTCTCTCTCTCCCTCCCACTCTATCTGTACAAAAAAATGGAAAAATATCCTCGGGTGAGGATAAAAAAAAAAAAAATTGGAAATTGAAAATCCCAAGTAAACGACAGGAAAGCTACTATCTCATATTATTCTTTGTCCTCTTTTGTAAAATTTGAATTTTACACCCCACTCTCAGAAATTCTGATTTAATAGCTCTATGGTGAGGCCCAGATAGCTGTACATTTCTCAAAGGCCTCAGGTAGTCCTGACCCTGTGGGCCTCAACACGCCTTCCTTCCCCGGTCTCGTTTCTCAAGGATGGACAAGTCAAGCTCATCCCCGTCCCCGGATGAAAATCTCAGGCGCTTCCAGTCAGGGTGACTTTCAACACAGTGTACTCCACATTTCTCAACCTCAGTTCTCTCATCTTCATAATAAAAACAGTGAAGCCTAACTTAAAGAGTTTGGAAAGGATGAGAGCAAACAGAATATATAAGTGTTTGATGTAGCGTCTGGCACACACAGATGCTCAGGGTACCATTTCCAGCCCATCCTTTTGCCCTGATTGGCGAAGCACGCCTTATGCCATACCTTATGCCATACCTTATGCTTATATCGTGTTTTTAACCCTGTGTGACTACATGTTTAATCCATATGTGTACAGTCTATGTCCTTAACTGAGTTGTTATCTCCTGAAAGCACAGATGTGATTTGCATGTGTCCTCCATACGGTAGAATGCACACTGGGGTCCCTGATCTCATTGACTAGAAAAATACTAATAAAAACTGCCCACCCACCCATCCGCCCTAGCAGCCTGCCTGAAACTCCTCCATCACCATTCAGTTCCTCAGGTTAAGCCAGAGGTCAGTGCAAATGGGAAAACACAGATCGGTATCTGCAGCTGATGAAGAGACGGTGTCCTCACTCACGGAATTGTCCCTCACAAAGCCAGAGACCTGCATCAGGGAAACCTCAAGGAGGTGAGAGGAAGAGGAGGTGACTAGATTTATGGAGGGGAAGAGGCCGAAGCCTGGATCCAATGGACGAGAAGGTTAAGTTGTGAAGAAGAGTTGGGCATCTAAGAGCTGACAAGACAGGAGATTCATCTGCCCCGATAGTCAGCCCAGAACAGCTCAGAGTCCTAAGAAGAGATGGGGGACAGTAGGTAGGTGGTGAGTGTGGTGGGAAGGGGAGGGAGAAGCTCTAGGAACCCCCCCAGACTGCAAAGACACCCTTCCACTGCCCGTTCCCCCGACAGCCACTCATGTGGCACCGGCTCCTCGCAGGCTTCTGGGGGCAGCTCCACGTGGACACCTCGTGGCTGCAGTGGGCACGCTCAGGGCCTCCTCCCACCCCCGGCAGGAGAGGACGTGTGCATGGAGGTTCGGCAACGTCCTTCTAGCACCACATCAGAGGCTCCCTTTCTGAGGACAGCCAGTTCCACTGTGGTCAGTACTCATGTCAGCACGAGCCTTTCTGCACGTTCTCTGAGCTCAGAAACCAGCACGTGGGAACATGCAGAGGCTGCATTCTAGCTGGAAAAAAGTGAATTTGGGTATTTTCCAGGCAACTCAACTAGGGCCTTCCGGCCTGTGGGTACAGCTGGGTCTCCTAGGTGGCATTCACCCGTCCCACAGCCTCCCCACATGCTCACGGCACCGAGCAGAAGGCTGAGGTCTTTGCCCAGGCTTTGCGGGGACCAGAGTTCTGTGAAGCGGAAATGCATATCCTTCTACGTCTGAAAGTCACCTTCTCTAGAGGCTTCTACTCAATGCCTGGCCCCGCATCCACGGCCCTTTCAACCGCTGCAGTGACTGTTACCTCACCTACGACGGAGGCCGAGGCCAGCACGGCAGCTCGTCACAGACGAGGGCCACGGGATCAGGAGAGTTCACCGCTGGTCATGCAATGTGATTCGATTTTCTACTGTTTATTATTTTGGCATGTATAAAATATTCTTGCTTACTATTAGCACTCTGTGAAGGACACCTGCTGGCTGCTAGGGCATACCAAGCTAAATAAGCATAGTCCCTACTCATATCCACAAATGGAGGGTTTGCAGAGGTTAGTAAATACAACTTATTGACCATGTGCTAGGCATTCTGTTATGTTATAATTTAATTCTTTCGTACATGTGTATTTAACATACACATATATGAATATATACTTACATATATATTTATATACATTTCCTTTTCACCTATATAAGTGCACATATCACTTCTGCATGTAAATATATTTTATACCCATATATCTTACATATAAAGATGTATTTATGTAAATAAAACAAGTCTGTGTTTTGGATATTACAATGGCATTTCTTTTTAATAATAAAAGTAATAAAGAGTGGTTAGGAGCATAGAATTTAAAGTCAAACTGCCTTTTAGCTTTGGCAAGTTATTCATTTTTTTTTTTTTAAGTCAAGCAATTCCTAAAAGTCACAAAGAAGGGAATGAGATTGTCCTGTGAGTCCATCATCACCCAGAAGCAAAAGTTTCTCTTTTGCTAAATAAAATTCATGAGTTTTTCTATGCATTTCACCCACCTACACACACTCATGTACTCTACTTTTAAAATAATAATATCATGTTCTACTTATTGTTCATCTCCTAATTTCCCCCCAGTATGGTGGAGACATCTTTATGAGTCGGTGTATGGAGAACCCTGCTGCCTTTTCATGCCTTCGTTGTATTTCCCGGGCTGCAAATCGCATCATCTCCTCTACTCCCTTCATTTTTATTTGTAGTAGAATCGGCGCGTCTGGTAGAGAGCACGACCAGATAATGGTTATAACAATGAACATTCTTTTTATGATCCTGACTTTAATGGGAATTTTACCACTAAGCATGAGGCCAGCCATGGATTATAAACGCAGGTTTCATGCTACACGCTTATCTGTTTATTGATATTGTATTGAGAGTTTTTATATCAAGAATGGATGTTAATTTTTAGCAAATGCTTTTTCAGGATGTGTCAGGATGATCAGTCCTACTGGTTTTCCTCCTTTGCTGTTAATACATTAAATACAGTGATTCCCTAGTTTTAAATAATTAATAAAGTCCTAGAATGTACCTTACCTTGTCATGGCGATTTTTCTCTTAAGATACTGCTGGATTCTATTTGCTACAGCGATTACAAATCCCAAGTAAAACAGCCTCTCTGTATATGTGCGTGTGTGATCTTCCACGAGTGCTCTTTGTACTTGCATTAGAGTTATAAAAACAATTGGAAATACTAGCTTCATGTTTAAGGGGCTAGGTACATTTGTCCCCTAAAGGTTGAAAATAGCTGCAAGGAAAATAATTCTTTATTTCCAACTCTGGATTCTGTTGTGTTTTAGTTTCTACCTCTCTTAGGGTGTGACTTCCTAGTCATTTCCGTGTTTTCCCGTTTGAAGGTGAGATAGTGGCGAAGCCCGGACACTCCCCAGCTCCCTGGTGGAGTCAGGGCATTTTCCTCACACGCCACCTTTGTCTAATAATGTTTCCTGTTTTCTGTGACGATGGCTTTTTCCACCTCTCCTACTGTTTGCTGGAACCTCCGGGTTAAGGAATCATCCTTAGAGGCTACGACATCAGAGGAAAACCACTTGGCTGTTGAGCAGCTGTAACAAAAACGAAAACAAAAAAAGTGTATGTGAGGTGTGACCTTGAGTTGTGTTCTCCATCCCCAGTACTGCTGTTTTCACAATACGGAAAGAAGACTGTGGGCGACCTGTCTCCCCTGACCTTCCCAGGCCTCCAGTCCTTCATTCATTAATTCCAAAGTGCTATTTTATCTCATCGAATGTCCACCTTATGAAACATAACCATGACCTTCCCACTGCAGAGGGAAATGAATGTGGGAAATTTCTCAGCCAAGCTGAGCCCACACAGGTATTTAGCAGTGTAGATTCAGGATTCGAACCCGGGGCTATCTGACTCCGAAGCCCATGGCCCTTCCATTGCTTTCACCAGTACATTTGGGGACAAGCTCCAGTGATCCTTGAAGTGCTATTGCATGCTGTACCTCCTACAGAGTTGGGGACATAGGGCAATAGTGACAGAGCTAAGTTTCCATCACTTGCAACCAAAAAAGGATGAACTGATAAAGCTGCTAAGGTGTATTTGTTCAGCCCTACCTGATTGCAAATCCACTTAATGGTACACAGTCTAGCACGAGGGCTCCTAAAAAAAAAAGTAACCAAGAAAATCAAGTTTCAAGTAAATCCATAGTCATTAGATTGATTCTGAGTTCTAACTATAAATCATAGTTAAACTAATTTAAAATGTATGACAGAATTAAACATTAATAAATATGATGTGCAAATGGAGTGAAAAATAGCAAGCTCAAGGATCTGAATCTTGACATCCTACACAGATACTCTGTGGTCAGTCCTGGCTAATTTGGTTACCTCTTCAGACTTTAATTTCCATAGCTGTAATGTAAGTCACTGAGCTTGTATGGTATGAAATGTATGTGACTTTTTGAAGATTAAAGAATGCTAGATGCAACTAGAAATAAACAAACAAAAAAAAAAACTTTTCTAAAGACACACAGATCTCAAATCTCAAATTCCCTCAATGACAGCAAGAATATGATAAGAAACCTATTATCACCTTGTTCTTGGATGAGAAAGCCAATCGTGAGCAAGCATCTTTTCTAAGGTGGTCTATCTGAAAGACACGGATTCTTCTTAAACAGTTCCTGAGTTCCACGGTGTAACTCCAGAAAAGCCCCCTTCTCCTTTGTTTCCTTATCTGGTCTAGATATCATCTTATGAGGGTGAAAAATCAGTGCTCAGGGAACACGGCAATGTGTCTAGGGTTTTCCTTTCTGCCGTGAAGGTATTTTTATGTTTAGGGTTCATCTTCTCTCTTTAGAAAGAAGAAATTTGTCATCAGGAGGCATACTGCAAATTTTTTTTTTTCTTTTTTGCAGTTCTCATTTTGCTGATGTTGCTAAACACAGTCATTTCCTTTACTATTATTCGTAAGAACAGCGATTGCGTCGGAAATGACAAAATGCCCTGTGTTCCCTGCCACAGGAACAGCAGCACTAAGGAACGGTGCCCGCCTTCAGGCAGTGGGAGGACACCCCTCCCCCCTACCTGAGAATCACTCGGGGGTATTTAATACCATGGGCTCACCTTTGATTAGAAATGTCCAAATGAATCATCTAACAGTGCTGTTGATTGGATTTACTCATTAAAAACAAATAAGATCCACTCTCGAATTGAACAGCTCTTTCTACTTCTTCCCATGTTCAGGTTTGAAAAAAATATATCGTTTCCTTGCAACTGGATCTCAGCCCGTTATCACATGATGTGCTGGCAATTAATTATGCAGCCAAGAGTTGTTGCTGCATCAGGACTTTCCGCAGGCGAAGGAATGAGAGTTGTCTGCAGCTCCCCAAAAGGAAAAGATCAGCTGGTGAGCTCAGCTCTGTTTCCCCGATATCTGCCACAGAGAGAAAACAAACAAACAACACACCCTTTCTTGAAAAACAGTTGATCAGGGGCTAACAGTGTCTTATGAAGCTATCTTTGCCTTTTTCTGGAAAAAAAAAAAAATTGAACACAACTCCTAAAATCCAAAAGAAGTCGAAGTGTGAGTGGAGCCATTTCGCGGAATTTCAGGGGAAATGATATTTTCTCCATATTCCTGCGGCTGCTCCTACCCACCATCCAGAGCCCTTCCCTATCTTCCAAACATGAGAAATCCCTTCCATCCTCCGGCCATCTCTGGTCCCCTCCTCCAGGGATAGCTCAGCGATGGAGAGCCTTCTATGGGCTGAGTGCCAGCGCCTTCGTCCACGTGACATGGAATCCTCATGACAGGTCTACTGACAGACAAGCAGAGGAAGGCCCACTGGCCCAGTCCCTGGCCCAAACCACTCGAAGGACAGAACTCATAGCTGAGCCTCAATGGTACTACAAGTGGATCCGTTGCTTACAGGAAAACCACGCTGTTCACTCTTGGCCACAAACAGTCTCACAGACACACACAACAGCAAACACACACAAAACAGCCGACACCCAGCTGAACAAGTGACTGCTACTGCTTTACCAGATACGATTTTATCCTTTCTAGTCTCCCCTGCTTCTAGAATTGCTCAGTGACGGGAGAACTTTCGCTTTCTTTGACACTTGCCAAGTTTACCCACTTAAACCCTAATCCTACAATAGTTCTTTCTAACACGCTCTTACTGAGACAGCCCATGGTTGCCATGGTGTGTGTTTTCCCACTGTGGCAACAAATGAGAGACTCCTCTGCAGGTGTGTTCCTGTCCTCTAAAGCCTGTGGCATCTAGTGACTCTACCATGTTCCCACTTGGACCCTGACTGGCCTCAGCCTCTGTTTTCTCATCTCTAAAATGGGAATAATCAAAATACCTAACTCCCAGGGCAGTGGGGAGGATTAAATGAAATGTTATGCTTAATAAATGCAAATTCCTCTTCTCATTCCCACCATGGTCATAATTACTATTATTTTTATTACCATGACACATGACTGCCTCAATGAGACCTTTCCTGAGACCCCACTTTCAAAGGGGGCTCTCTTGCTAAGTCTCGCACACGCGCTGAGCCCCCGGCGCACACAGAATGCTTTCTCCCTCTCAGAATTCCTTTCATCTGAAAACTTCCACCGTTTTCACGAAGCCGAAAGCCTTCACTCACTATCAAAAATTATTTACATGCTGCCTTGTATATCATTTCTACGTTTATGTTCTTGGTCTCCAACAGGAGGGTTTCTGCCTGTAAGGAGCTTACCATCTCTGCAAGTCATAACCGCCATAGCTCTGGGCATACAGTAAATGATCAATAAAACAGGTGTTGATTGATGGGAGCAAGAAGCCGGGAGGGACAGAAATGTAGCACTGAAAAGTGTCAAGGAGCTGGCTTTCAAACTGCAGGCTCGCGGCCTGGGGCAGGCAGGCGTGTGCCCTTCAGGTGTCCTCTGGCTTCGGGCCCCTTCTAGCTGAATGTTTCCCTGCTCTCGGGGTTCTGGTTTCTGCACCCCCTGGTAACAAGACTGCAGCGTTTGAAGGGCTTGTCTCCTTCTTACAAAAAGAGAACATTTCCTAGCATTCCCTTTAGGAAATGATTTTTTTTTTTTACCTTTCTTTCCTATTCTACCAGCAGACATCTTTTTTTTTTTGTTAGCTCCAGATAATTTTTTTTTTTTTTTTTTTTTTTTATCCTCACCCGAGGATATTTTTCCATTTTTTGTACAGATAGAGTGGGAGGGAGAGAGAGGAAGGGAGAGAGAGAGAGAGAAACATCGACGTGAAGGGACACATCGAGTGGCTGCCACCCGCACGACCAACCAGGGCCGGGGACAAACTGCAACCGAAGTACGTGCCCTTAGCGGGAACCGAACCCGGGTCTCTCCAGACCGTAGGCCGACGCTCTAACCGCTGAGCCAAACCGGCCAGGGCATAACACACACAAAATTTTAAGCTCTTTAAAAAAATGTTTGGGAGAATGCTTTCAATAGCATATGACTGTTTAATTTGCTATATGTAGCAAACACTCCTTTGATGTCCTAAGACAGTGTGTTAGATTTTCGGTATTTCTTAGATGGTGGGGCAGGGAAACTCCTTTCCCCATTGGTAAATATATCACTCTCTTTCCAAATGACTTGGCTTTTGCTACTAAGGAAATAATTATTTTCTTTAAAACTAATGAGCAGTGCTCCCTACTCTTACCCTGACAGGTTGGGAAACACCACCATGACTGGATGCTGACGTGTCCCATGAAGACATGCACACTGTGCCATCATCATGGCTCAGGTCGGATGACAAGGCCTGTGCTCCTTCCCCACTCCCGGCCATGCTGAAGGACAGCCAAGACTATTCCTCTCCTATCCCACAACTGTTGACACTTCTTCCATTTTTTTTATTGATTTAAGAGAGAAAGAGAAACATCAATTTGCTGTTCCACTGATGCATGCATTCTAAGTGGTTGATTCTAGTATGTGCCCTGACCGGAGATCTAATGCACAACCTTGGTGCATCAAGATGATGCTGTAACAGCTGAGCTGCCCGGCCAGGGCAGTGCATTTTTCAATCCCTCAGGTCAGGGCGTCAGAGGCTGGAAGGGTGCAGCTCAGCCGTGGCATGTCCTGCCGCTCTTTATATGAATGCATTCAGTCCATGTCAGTGCATCTGACACAGCCTCAGCGCACCACTTCAAATGAGAAAAACAAGATGCCGTTATGTATACAGTATGTTCCCACTTATGTAAACTCTCGCACTCAAAGCCCCCATGTATGTATCTAAATGTTTGTGTATGTTGTTGAAACATGAGAAAAGTAGAGCTGGATAGATAATCAACTGTATGTTACCGGCCAGGGGCGGGGCAAGGGAGGGGAAGGGGACATAGGGCAGAAATTCTTATACTTTCTTTATATATTTTTACGTTGTTTTACTTCTTAGAATAAAGCATATGATTTTTTTTAAATGAAGTGAAAACAATGTAAAAGCAGGGAGATAGCTTTCAGTCCTTTCTCACGCTTGAAGCTATACCTGCATTGCTAAAAAGCTCCTTCTGGCAAGAATAGAGGTGGAAACAGCAGAAGAGGGTTGAAGTAAGGAAACTTGGAATAAGCAAAATAGATGATTGGATGTCTCCAAAGGGAAATTATGCAATGTTTTGCTCATACCCTTCAGGATGATCGGATTCTAGTCTTCCATTGCCTTTGGGCAGCTTTACAGCAACTGTAGATAAGTAATTGCAATGCAAAAGAATGTTTTTCTATAGACATGCAATTGGACTTTTTTCCAGTAGAGGAACAAGGACCACTTCTCCCCCTTCCTCCTTCGCTTTCCTGACCCATCACTCTGTCTGTTCTTCGGATTTTTCTTTGAACTAGTTATAAAATCTTACCAGTTCCCTTCTTCATTAAGAGTTCAGTAAACTTTATTTTATATCTGAATGCCAGTCATTATAATTTTACTTTTTATTTTAATTAGAACTTAACATGGGACTGAATCCCATGGTGACCAGGGCCAGAACCACCTGTCAACTAAGGCAAGTTCCTTTACATCTCTGTCCCCATCCACCCATCTCCTTACCCTTCTTTCTGTTATATTCTCTTGCTCGCATTCCTCTGACCAGATAGAATCAGAAGACTGTATCTGTAATGATGCTCACTGGATATTTCTGGGTGGTAGGATTTGAGATTTGTAGTCTTGTTTTCATTTGTCTATATTGCTTGGCTCCTTTACAATGGACATCCGCCAGTTTTATAAATCAATGATGTGTGTGCGAGTCATTTCTGACACTTGTCCAAATTTGTCAAGGGCCTCTTCTGCCCCTAATTTTTTCTATCTCTGATCTTCAAAGAACTGGGGCAGAGAGAAATCTGAGATATTGGCAGAGGCCGGTGAACTTTACCAAAGAAGAAATTAAAAGATGAGCAGAGTTCAAGGAGCAAAGTTCCTGAAAGACTGCCCTGTGTGCAGGGATGACTCTGGCACGTTATGGCCTTTTCATAGGGAGCCCCACCCTTGAGACACTCCTAAAGCCCAGCCCCCTGCCTCTGGGTTTCTGCTGCTCTATTGTTCCCAAGAGGCCTTTTCCAGGGGGCCAGCAGTCTGTTAGGGCAGGTCTGACTCCCTGATATATCCCTAACTGCACCATGGAAACCAGCATGCACCAAAGATGTTTGAGAGAAATACACAACTCTGACAGGTACATGCAGCACAGCCAGGTTCGCAAAGGACGTTGTGAGATGTTCAGCAGCAGCCCTGCCTCTCCCCACTAGATGCCAGTAGCACACTCCCCCTCCTCCACTCCCCAGAGGCGACAAGCAGAAGTGTCTCCAGATATTGCCCAATGTGCCCCAGGAAGCAAGATCATCCCTAGTTGAGAATCACTGGTCTGGTGCTTTGACTCTCACCAAGCCTTGTGCTAAGTTCTGGAATTAGAATGTTGTACACAACACAATTAGGGGGATGATCACCCAGGGGGTTATCCACTTGCAGACCTTGGTCACCATTTTAGCTGAAAAAAAGCAGGTAGGACTCGTGTTCCATAAATATCTTTGAAGGATACTGATGCAGTTCCAAGTGGAGGCACGTAGCCTAGACACCCTAGACACGGTCTGGAGCACATTGCAAATGCTACAAAGTAAATATCCTTATGACCACGCTGCACATCTGCCCTTCAAGACAGTGCCCATCTGCCTTTCAGGGCCCAGCTAAATGGATTAGAATTTGCCAGCGTTCACAGGAGTCAGACACCAGTGATGCTGAAACCCATCATCTGATTGGCTCATCGGGTTAGCCACCCTGCTGCAGTCCAGAAGGATGCTTCAGTTGATGGAGGAAGCTGAAGGAATTGCAACAAGGCAGGAAGAGTCTCATGGGTCCAGCTCATCCAATGAAAACTTCCAGTTCTCCTTCAACTCAGGTACAAGTGCCTAGGGCGAAAATAAGGGTGCGTGCCACCAGCCCTTCCAAGGATTGAAGCCTAAATTTACACAGTTGACCAAGGGCCACAAAAAATGTCCTTTTAAAAATACCAATGCCTACTTAAAAAGAAAAAACTCTCTTGGATAGCACATGCAAATACTTGTTTACTCATATGTCTATACACACTCATAAAAATCTTTTATTAATTTTTGCTTGGTTGCTTTTATAGTAGAAATTTTTATTAGGCTCACCTGGATCATAGCCCTATTTTATTAAATACGTTTTTATTGATTTTAGAGAGAGAGGAAGGGAGACAGAAAGAGAGAGAAAGACGTACATTGGCTGCCTCCTGCATGCCCCCTACTGAGAATCAAGCCCAAAACCCCCGGCATATGCCCTGACCAGGAATCGAACTAGCGACCTTTTGGTGCATGGGATAATGCTCTACCAACTGAGTCACACAGGCCAGGGCTCATCTTGCTATTTTCAGGTAAACTGGCCATCCCAGGAGTGCTCTCATCATTCACAGGTTCACAAGCAGGATGAAACGCCACAGCACAGCTAAAGCTGTCACTCACAGGTAGGATTTCCTCAATCGTTGGCTCTCCTGACATCACCGAGAAACTATTCTCTTAAGTGTCCTAGAAGTCTTCAGGTTTGATGTGGAAGATGTATACGTCTCTTGAAAGGGTCTTTTGTGTAGCTAAATACCCTGATTTTTTATCTTTCCAAAGTTTCAGCAGAAGCTTCTATAACTAGCCCCTCGGTCTGTTCTCTGTGCCATGTTTTCGGCAGCCCTTTCTGAATTGGGACATGTTTTGCCATCTGGATATGCTGGGTTTCCCAATTACCAAGTCCTCGTTCCTTTCTGTTGAACAGTTCTTCACTCTGTTTCTCGCCCCTGACATTTTACTAGAAGCAGCAAAGAGAAACGAGGCAGCGCCTTCAACACTTTGCTGGGAAAATCTCCTCAGCTAAATGTCCAAGTTGATCATTTGTAAGTTTCGCTTTCCCCCTAACCGTGGGAGACAATCTGCGAGGTTTTCAGCGCATGTGCCAGAGTGTCCCCTCAAGTTTTCAGTAACGTGTTTCTCACTTTGTCCTGAGCCCTGAGCGTTCCCAAAGTCTATCACGATGTCAGAGTTCTCCTCAAAGGCTTTTCAAGGTAACCTAGCTTCTATTATGCTCCTGAAAATATACTTTTCTCGTGAATTATAAAAATCCATATTGTTGAGAAGTCATGTCTTCTCAAATAGTTCTACAGATTTAATTTTAATCAAAACCTCAAGATTTTTTGTGGAAATTGACAAGCTTATTATAACATTTATGTGAAAAGTGCATCAAATCTAAAGTAATCTAAAAATAAATTTGGAGGATTTGCACTAGCTAATTGCAAGACTTCTTAAAATGCTATTATGTTAATGCGCTATTATTTCAAGAATAGACAAATGAACCAGTGAAATTAAATAGAGTTCAGAAATAGACATATTTAGTCACTTGATTTACAGTATAGACATAACTACAATTCAATGGGCGAATAGTTGGTCTTTTATAATAAATAGTGCTTGGGCAATGAGATATTTGTATGGCAAAAACTTTTAACCTTAATCCCTGTTCATGCCATACATAAATATTAATTCAAGAATAGGCCTAAATAGAACTTTTAGAAGAAAACATAGGAGAAAATTCTTATTATTTTGGAGTAGACAAAGATTTCTTAAGGCAAAAAAATTGGACTTCAACAAATTAAGAACTTTTGTTCCTCAAAAGTAACCCTCAAAAGAATTAAAAGCAAAACATAGATTGAAGAAAATATTCTCTATATATGTGTCTGAAAATCCAATAAGAAAGACATAACCAACCCATATAAAATAGATATTTAGCCTGGCCAGTGTGGCTCAGTGGATTGAGCATTTTCCCATGGACTGAGAGGTCCCAGTTCCATTCCCAGTCAGGGCACATGCCCAGGTTGTGGGCTCGATCCCCAGTAGGGAGCATGCAGGAGGCAGTCGATCTATGTTTCTCTCTCACATCGATGTTTCTATCTCTCTGTTTCTTCCACTCTCTCTAAAAAATCAACAAAAACACATTTTTAAAAAATAAAACAAGTATTTTTTTATTGATTTTAGAGAGAGTAAGAGAGAGAGAGGAACATCAGTGTGAAAGAGAAACATCGATCGATTGCCTCCCGTAGGTGCCCCGACCAGATTTTGAACCTGAAACCTGGGTAGGTACCCTGACCAGGAATTGAACCCATCACCTTCTGGTGCACAGGATGACACTCCAACCCACTGAGCAACACCAGCCAAGGTTAAATCAGGTATTTAAAAAATATATTTTTCACAGAAAGGTATATTCACATGGCCAATACACCTGAGGAATGGTACTCAACGCCAAGAAGAGGCTAATTTAAACCATGCTTGCCAGTACACACCCTCCAAAACGATTCAGATTTAAAAGACTGGAAACACTAAGTGTTGGGGGGATGTGGAACAATTAGCACTCTCCTATATACTGCTGCTGGAAATGCAAATTGGTACCACCACGGCGGGAAACTGTCAATATCTAATAAAGATTAACATATGCTTACTTTATGATCCAGCACCTTCACTTCCAGGCGTGTGTCCAAGACAAATGAAAACATATGTTCACCAAAATACATGAACAAAAATGTTTATAGCAGCTACATCCACAATGGCCCCAAACTGGAAGCAACTCAAATATCTACCAAGAGATAAACAGGGAACCAAATCGCAGCCTATCTGTGCAGTGGGATAACTCAGCAGGAGCAGAGGAGCAATTGATGCAACCATGTGGATGAAGTTCACGATAATAAGATGAACAAGAGGCCAGCCGTCAATGGGTCCACACGGCCGCCACATAGGATTACATTTAGGCAGTTCAAGCACAGGCAAAATAAATCGACAGCTGTAAAATCAGATTAGTACAGTGTTTCTTAGTCTTGTAATCCTTCATTGCCCCCCACTCCAACAAGAATCCTTTTTAGACATTTTTTCCCTAAAACATCTCCCCCATTGAATTTTATTATCTCCGGTATATTGTATATCTGTTTATATACGGCGGCACTTAGGCATGACCAAACCATTGTAATGACTAAAGGTTTTTTGCCCCTGTCCTCCAAGAATCAATTCTCATTCCTTCGATTGCCATCACTGCATTGAGAAGGCATGGATGAGCGGTCCTCTCTGGGAAGTGATCATCTGGGAAGGGGCCTAGAGGGCCATCTGGGTGCTTGCAATATTCCGTTTCGAACTGGGTGCTAGTAACACAAATGTCTACATATTTATAAATAGTACAGATATACTGAATTGGCCTCCTACAGTTAGTATACTCTATTGTTATATTTATGTTATACTTCAACCAAAAAAGTAAAATGATAATGGTAATGAGAAAGCGGAATTCCGATCCATTTTCTTACTGTCTCGCAGCTGTGTTTTTACCCACTCACTTTCAGACAGATTCTCCCGGCGTGGTGGCAGGATGGGATTGTGAGAATACATCTTGGAAGTCCTAGCAGCCAACCCAACAGAACACAGAGATCTTCTCTTCTTTTGTAGTTAAAGCCAAAGTTCTGCACTGATTCTCATTGGTCATGTGCCCATTTCCTAAACCACTAACTTTATCATGGAGGGGAGTGGGGAGCTCTGATTGGCCAGGCCTGAGGCACATCATCACTCCCAGCGCTGGAAGCCGAATCATCACCCCCCAGACCACATGGGCCCAGTGGAGTGTTCCCCTGAGGAAAACGAGAGGGCTGTTACCAGAAGGGTAAACGGACACAACAACAACAAAAGCCAGTAGGAAGATGAAAGACATCTACTGTCCTTGCCTCACAGTGTCAAAACTAACAGCAGTCTTCCTGAGGGGACTGAATGGCGATACACCGATGTCATCTCTTTCTAGGACCTCAGGCCAGGCGGGAAAGCTCAGTAGCAGACCAAGATTAATTCAAATGCACTGTGCTGATGTCCCTGCTCCCCTAAATGCCTAGGAACAGAAATAAAAATATCCCTTGGGATAATGATAAGCAATCTGCAGGAAAGAAGAAAGAATGTTGAACTGAAAAGTCAGGTGACATGGCTTTTAGTCGCTTTCACGGCACTAAACCACAGTTTTGTCTTCCCTAAAATCTGGAAAGTGCTCTGGGTCCCGTGTCACTCACAGGAAGGTGGTGAGGAGGAAGACGGTGTAGTTAGAATTAGGGGAGGATTCTGGGCTTTAAGAGCACAGCTGCTCCAAGACCAGGAATTCCCTGCTCCTCCCACCCCGCATCGGGCTGTCCTGTAACTGCAGCCTGCACGTTCCTCTTTTTGTTTATCCTCACCCGAGGGCATTTTCCCATGTTTGGTTCAGATAGAGCGGGAGGGAGAGAGAGGAAGAGAGAGAGAGAGAAACATTGACGTGAAAGGAACACGTCGAGTGGCTGCCTCCTGCACTACCCCAACCAGGGCCAGGGACAAACTGCAATCGAGGTACATGTCCTTAGTGGGAACCAAACCCAGGACTCTCTGGACCGCAGGCCGACACTCTAATCGCTGAGCCAAACCAGGCCTGGGCAATGCATGTCCCTCTTTGATGAACAGACCACTGGACTGTCACTAGTGTATTCTCTTCCTCCTCCCTAGTTGATAGACAGATGTTGGTAAAAAGATGTTGATATTTTCCTGCTGAAATATTAATTCTGGAAAGGAGAAGCCCACAGGCAAACATGTCTGGTAACCCTAAATTCTTTGATGTTTATGCTCAGACACTGGAGATGCCAGGACTTCACAGGAGAAGGTGAGCACAGAACACCCAGGTCAAAAGAAGGTGATTGCACAAACACAAGGATCCATCTATCCCAACAAAGTTCCCTCTGACCTTCCCCTCTCTCATCCTGCCCTATGGTGATACTCAGCAAGGAGGTGGAAATTTAGGAGGCAGTGGACATGTTCAGCTGGAAGAGTGAATTTTAATGCCTCATCTGGCAAGCTTGAACCAAGTATACACTCAGGTTCTCATAGTTAATACAAATATCACTTCTTAGATGATTTTCCAACTCTATCTTAAGTTATTCCAGAACGCAAAAAGGGTTGCCATTACTTGGGAGACAGGTCCTACATAGCAGATACCTCTCAAGTGAAAAGCCACAAGGTACCAGATATAGGTGAGATTTTTACAATCCTATTGCCTTTACCTGTAAATATGCTTTTTACGAGTTAAGGAAATTAAGCCCCTTAAATGCCGGGGTTTGCATGACGATGAGATCAATGACTGAAAAACAGCAGGTCAAAGGGGAGGAATGATCAGTCCTGGTCTTGTCAGCTACTGTTTCCCAGTGGTACACCGACACTCCTGGAGGAGATGCCCCGCCCTTACAGCCAGACAGACTGCTCTGGAAGCTCAGTTTACCGTTGCACAGGCCCCGAGAGCCTGGCCCTGGTGACATCCTGAGCAACAATCCACAACCTTCTAACCGAGACGGCTGTGGGAGGCGTTATGAAATGAATAAAATCCTATATCCAAGGATGTGTGTGGGGATGTTAATTGGAGGATGAAAGAGAGATAGTAAGTGAACTGCAATACTTGAGTTTAATACAGAGATGAGTTTTCTGCCTCCATAAGCCTATCACTTCATGTACACCAATCTGTCTTCATTTCCAGCAGAGAACCTGCCACAGACTTTTAAGTTGCCATCAGGGACAGGAACTAAAGTGGAACATGAACCAGAAACTAGAATGAATATACTCATTTGCTAAGTCCCACAGAGAATCCAAATATTAACTTTCTAATTGAATTGAAAGTTTTTTAAAAAACCAGTGAACCAGCTCAAATTGGAACTGAACCTATAAATTGTCTAAATGGGAAAAAAAAAGCCTACTAAAAGGAAATTTAAGAAGTCTCAGAAGTATCTACCTAAAAGAAATAAAAACAACTGTCCACACAAAGACTTACAGGCAGATGTTTGTATTATTCAGAGTAGCCCCACACTAGAAACAACTCAAATGTCCTTCAACTGATGAAGGAGTAAACAAAATGTAGTACAGTACTCCCCCCTTAGTCATGGGGATCTGTTCTAAGACCCCAGTGCCTGAAACCACAGGTAATCCCATAGGGTCCACACAGCCCCAAGTATTCAACGTTTGGCCCTTTACAGAAAACATTCACTGACCCGGACCCTGACCCAGACCCTTCAAACTGGGAAGCTGGGCAAGATGATCAACCTGAGGATCATGTGGTCCACACTCCCCAACTTCCTCTTCTTTCTCTCCATCATCTGCTCCCCTTGGGTGGACCCTCAGTTCCCTCAGGAGAGGATTTGCCGCCGGTCATTTGCATGTTGGTAGGAAACACCTTTGAGGCACAGTGTGACCTCTTTCAGGAACAACACCAGGCCAAGCCTTCAACAGCGTGGACCCACTGAAGAAGGCACCAGTGAACAAGTGGAAGGGTTGTTTTAGGGAGAAGGTGACTCCTCCCGAGTGCCCTGAAGTGACGTCACGCAGGTGACTGCCTTCTTTAACGCTTCATGAAAGAGCCGTCCTGAGAGTAACCTAATAACAGGTGTCTTTCAAAATCTCACCTGTCTACTTCCGAAACAGATGCTTTCAGTTCTATAACAGTTTCACCCACTAAAACATAGCTCAGAACCAGGAAGTAAAGCAAAAAGCCTTCAGGGCAGCCAACAAAAACTGGAAACTATGAATCTAATGTACCAGAGTATAAGAATTTTTATCTAAGCAATTTATTCTACATTTACACACAATTATAACCTGAGGATCTTATAAGCTCTCATTAGGGCTGCCTTACAAAAAAAAGTTCCCTCACTAACTCCACCCATTCGATCACCATCTATTTATTCATGCATACATTCATTCATTCAACAACAAATTTACCTGTTGCCTTCTATGTTTTCAAATGTCACTCAACACGTATAGAACAGTGTATAATGTCAGACTTCTGTATATCTGAGCTGGCTTCTATGGGAAACACAAAGATGAGTGAGACAGTGCCTGTCTGCAGGGAAATGGTTATCACTCAGTGCGGACTGTCAGCTACTGACCTTGACTCAAGACAAGATGGGGGGACATGCTCAATAAAAGTAGAGGAGAGTCTCTGTGGGAAAGTAGAACAGAAACAAAGTCTGACTTCAAGATCTGAGCAGAACCTGGCAAGGAAGGACACACAGAACAATCTGAAAGGCAGACAGGACAGATGCAAGGTGACAAGGGCATTCACGCATCCCCCCCAGCCTGGACCACTGCCCACCGGAGCCTCCTCTGCACCCCTCCACTCTGTTCTTCACCTGCAGTCTGAGTGACCTTTCAAAATATAAGTCTGACCCCCGCTTAAATCCCTTCGGTGACTTCCTATCGTTTCTGGATTTCAGACCAGGCTTGGAGCCCGGTAGGAGAGGCTCTGCCTGTCTGTGACTCAGCCCAGCCAGCATCTCCTGGCTCGCTGGCCCGGACGCAGTGCACCCTCTCCGGCCACTCCTGCGCAACCAACTTCCTCGAGATCTGGGTCTTGGGGCCACTTAGCATAAGAATAAAGCTCCATGCCCTTAATAAGTCCAGAAAGCATCACAAACAGTATGATACGGTGCAAGCGTCATGCTTAGGTATCAGCCTCGTCCCTTGCATTTAGAGAATCAGAAAACAACGCCGGGCAGCTAGCGGGCTCTCAGTACATCCCACACTCTCGAATTTGGGAGATAAGGAGGAGCGCCGCACTTGCGGAAGATTTCACTAAAAAGGCTAAACCATTTTAAGTCCCGGTATTTAAAAGAATAGGTGTCCATTTGAAGTACTGGGCTAAACGACACTCGCTTCTCAAGGTTTCTGCCCTCCTCCCATCTCCCTCTCAGGCAGATGCTCCGGGAAGCTTGTCTGTACTCCGAGGAGCCCCCTCCATGCCCCTCCCCGTCCTCTGCTGCCCGCACCCCGCATACTGCTGAGCAGAGCAGCTATTTCAGGCCAGGAAGAGCGTTGACTCAGGTGGGAAGTGAATCATGAGAACAGATGTTCATGAAATCAAATATCGGGTTTCATGCAAATATTGTCAGAAACAGACGATGAGAGAATCACAGAGGAAGTGCAATCGACACATTAACCTTGTTTCTAAAACAAATTTCTAAGCCACCCACAAGCCTGGAGTGAGCCTCCTGGAGCGTGATTCAGCCGCGGTGGCCCGAGATGCACGCAAAATACTCCACTGGCCGCTTTAAATTCTTTTAGAGATACCAAGAAGTTCTCCCTGCTCTCCAATCGCTAGACCGTCCTTGGGCCACAGCACTAGAAATTTCACAATGATAAATTCAATCCTTTGGATTTATTTTCTCTAGGCTATTTTTCAAAGATGGGGTGAGGAAGTTGTCATTCCTGAGCAATATGAAACACTGAGCCAAAATCATACAAAGTATTAGGTAATAGTTATAGTAATGTTTCATGTTGACACAGCATGTCATAGCTTCTAAATTCCCTGGGAAGTGGGGAGAATAAGCACTCTTTCCCCACATTTTCCAGAGTAGGAAACTGAGGTTCAGAGAGGCAGTATGACTTGTCAAAGACATGAAGGAAGCAGAGCAGAGAGAGAGCAAGGGCAGGTCTCCTGGTTCCCAGCACAGTGCTTGGCAGAAGCGGCACCCGTGGAGAACCAAAGGGCACGGGCATGGGTGTGGGGCTTCAGCACACCAAAGAACGTTCCTCAACATGGTCCAATGAAGATTCTCTTGATTGTAGATGAATGAAGGGCATTGCACACTGCCACATCAAGACACCAAGCCCACTCACCTCCAGCCCTTCCAAGCAGATTATATCAACAAATCTTCTTCTCTGTAGAGCCCCCGGCACTGAGGGACCACTGAGTACCACGTGTGCACGGCCCATTGGGGAAGACAGGCAGGGGGACTCGAACAGTCATCATGTTTACTCTGTGCCAGGTTCATTGTCCTCATATGGCACCACAAATATCCTGTGAGTAAATATAATTTAATTCCTATATTAAAAGAGAGAAACTAAGATTCAGAGAAAAGTGACATTATTTGAACCCAGGTCTTGGGCTTTCCAAACCAGGTCTTAGCTAGAAATCTCATTTTCATCCCAAGAAACCAAGAGGACACTGTATCCATACCTTCTAAGCACAAGTCAGGTCTGTTATAAAAATTGTAAAAGAAACGTGGAAGAAGAGAAAAGACTGTACGCACAGGTTGAGCGTGGCTCACACCGGATTCATTTCTTCAAAGACAACAGCCACGAAGCCACTGGTCTTCTCCCTGCAGTCAGGCTCTGTAGTTGGACACGCCCGGTGCCTCCCACTCACTGGGGCCATGGAGCCTGTGACTGGGCAGAGCAGCTGTGTGCACTCAGCATGTGCACCCTTCCCTGCTGTGGGCACATAGCCTCTCCGTGCCCCACGAGCACAGAATGTTGGTGAACCCAAGATGCCAGGAGTTTAGCAAGACTCGAAGAGAGTAAAAGGTAAGCACATTGCACCTAAGATGGAGTGAGCAAGGGGCAGTGACAGCCATAAGGGGCCCAGTTTCCATTCGAACCAGGACCTACTTTAAGCACAGAAAGAGGGTAGGCTTTTCTAAGAAACACTAAGCACCGAGGAACTTATCACACTTGCGTGCTAGCCAACCACTCGTGCCAACACCAGTCCGCTGCGCTGCCCTAACTGGAGAGACACAGGTCAAGCTTTCTGAGTGGTCAGGCTGAAGCCCCCACTCTTTTGACCTTGGTTAATGGAAGACATACTCAACACAGAACTCTCCAGAGAAATCATCCTCACAAGTGCCCCTCAAAACTCCTGCTCTCAAATGAAAACCAAGTTGACACAAAAAGTAATACATGAATATTTAACAACAAAACGGGAGACAATCTAAATGTCCTCAACTGCTAAGTGGAAAAGCAAACTATATTACATCCTTATCGTGGAATACTACTCAGCAGTGAAAAAGAATGAACTCCTGATACAGACAAATCTCAGGCATTATACCAAATGAAACAAGCCATACTTAAAATAAAAAATAAAAAAAAACAAAAAAAAAAACTCTATGGAAATTTCTAAGATGGGCTCCATCAGGAAAAACAGAGGCTCGGAAGAATTAAACACTTTTTAGAGACGTTGGAGCTCAACCTTCAGTGTCCCAGCTGCAGAACTTACAGCCGGCAAGAAAAGTCAATATGCAAAGTCAGTAGAAGGTTCAGGTCAAACAAGGCCACTTGCCCCTTCCACCCAAGGCAATCCCACAACAGAATTAGGTGACCCAGCCAGGCAGCAGTTCACGACAGCTGCACAAGACAGTTCTCTGCTACTGTCAGCTCAGCCCATGTTGGCCCAGCTGACAAGCCCAGAACTAGAACTTCGCCTTGACTACACAGTGTAACATATCATGGTCAATAACTAATACCAAGAAAATCTGCTGAGAAACGAATGTCATTCTCCATCTCGGGGTGGCTGACGCTACTTTTATCCGGGGTAATTTGAATTCAAAGGCATCCAGAGAAAACAGAGAAAGAAAAAGAGACCCTCCTTATAATTCATGTTTGAAAATGTATCAGAAGTTATGAGAAGTAATTCAACCATTTCAGCTCAAGTAAGACTAAGCTAGACCTTGGCGGCAGCCCCAGGTCCAATATACCTGCTGTCCTTAATCTGTTTTTTAAAAGAATCTTTGCTGTTGGCATCATTTGAGTGTGCCAGTCCCTGGACCTGGCCTCTGCCCAGCACTTGCCAAGCGCGAGGACGGGCACTGTGAACTGGACTAACAGTGTTCTTTTCCGGAGCTGCTGCTACAGTCAGCCCAGGACAGTACACCAAGCGCTTTGCATGACTTGGTGCTGAGTTGGGTGCAGTGGGGGATGCAAACCCTTGAGAACTTGATACTCTTGCCTGGTTCATGGAATAACTTTCCCCAAAGAGGAAATGATGGAAGACAATATAGCCCCAAGTGCTAAAATTCCACACCGAGGGAAGAATATTGAGTTTAAAACCAATAGTTCTCCAGCTTGACTGTCCTTCAGTATCACTTGGGGTACTGGTGAAAACTTCAGACTCTTGAGCCCCACTCATAGAAGTTCTGTACTGTAAATCTGGAGTAGAACTTAAAAAAAAAATCTTCATTTTTAACAAGCCTCTCATGGCGCCAGTAATTCTGATGCTAATGGTCCCAGACCACACATTTTGGCCCTCCACTAACTACTGTTTCTGCAAACAAGAGGACCATTGCCAAGAATGGTCCGGAAAGTTCACGAAAAGAAGTCAAGCATCACTAGGGTGCATTAGAAGTGTTCCTCTCATGAAATCAAATAAAACACAACAGAGGACCCGACGAAAAGGAAACACACAGACCCCTCCTTTCTCATTTCCACCAGTTTCAACCATTTGAAAGTCTGATCTCATCTCTTCGACGGAGATGTCTTGAGATATGGGAAAGGTCAGTCTCTGGGTTTGCAGCAAAGAAAATATTTGCACTAGGAGCATGCTGGCCAAGACAGAGGCCAAGGAGGATCCCCAGCGGGCAGGTCCGAGGTTAGCAGATGCCACTGTTGGTTTCCTGCGGGGTGGAGCACCCCCTCGACTTTGGCTTTGAATGAGGAAAGTCCCCAGGAGGCCCGTGTAATTGTGGGAACCACTGGGGAAGTTCTCCCAGGCTCTGGGAGAGGCAAGAAGGTTCGAGGGACGTGGATTTGGCTCCCAAGGACTCCAGCAGCTGTCTTCTAAGTCTTGATCAACTCTGAATCTCACAGGGCCCTCTCTCTCTCTCTCTCTCTCTCTCTCTCTCTCTCTCTCTCTCTCGTCTTGAGGTTTCCCTGGCAACTGACCCATGAGGACTGGCAGGAAAATGGTTTTCTATGAAAGTTTCCCTGACAGATCTCCCCACAAAGGGAAGAGAGAAGAAAGGCGACATCAAGGCAAAATATCCCTGTGCTTGTGGAAACCAGCAGACGACTGGCAGCCTGGAAGTTTCTGTCCAAGCAAAGGAAATGAGCACATGTGGTTTCACTTAGGGACATTTTCATGCTGTTTTGTTGTCAGGCGATGTGAACTGCCAGTCAAAAGTGAGTAGTAATAATAATATGTATAAAATGCTGAACACGGCGTCTGTCGGGAAGCAAACCCCACACGAATCAGACGCTGTCTACCTGAGCTGCCCAGGGAGTCACCTGGGAGGTTTAAACGCACAGATGCCTGGGTCTCACCTCCCGAGAATGTGATTTCATCATCCTGGGTGTAGCTTGGCATCACAAAAAAATGTCATTCTTGAATTCAATTCATACAACCCTGCAAGTTAAGTATTCTAAGTTGCATTTTTCGGGGGAGAAACTACTGTCTTAGTGGTTCGGTGACTCATCCTATTATGTGGGTAACCTAAAATGACTCGCACCTGTCTGTCAGACCTCCCAAATATTTATCCACAATGGAGATATGTAGATAATGGTTCACTATGGAGATACTTACAAAAGGAGGAACTTGGAGTTTGGGAGGAGCCAAATGCAGAGGATGTAGAGGTCTGAGCGATGAAGCCTTAGGGGGGAGAGAGGAGCCAGGCCCTAAGGCAGCCTCCCAGCAGCCGCTGAGCAGGAGAGCAGCCGAGTCTGCCCGTGAAGGTGTGACTTGTGTCCCCTCAAGAGCTCTCGGATCTCTGCTTCTCCCCATGCCCACTGCTGCCACCGTACTCTGAGCTACAATTGTCTCTCACCCGAGCCACTTTATCTAACGTTTGACTTACTTTAACCTACATTTGGTTGCTTGCCACAGGAGCCCAACTAAGTAGCTGAACCAAACGGAGTCTCTATTTCTCCATAAACAGAGTCCAGGGGTAGGCTGTGTGGGTGGGACAGCATCTACACGACTATCGATGTCCTATGCACTCCCTAAGCCTTGGGTTCCTGGTTCATGCAGAAAGGAGAGGGGCAGAAAGCAGGGTCAGGTGATGTCTACATCAGGAGAGCTGAAATTAGACCGGAGAGTTGTAGCAGATTTCAGCACATGTCTCCTTGGTCGGATCTGTGTCACATGGCCATCCTTCTCTACAAGGGAGTCTGAGCAGACGTATATTGTTGCAGATGCATTTTCTCTCTGAAAACAAAAGAAAAAAACTGAAGTTTGGTTGATAGCGTTGACTGCCTAAGGACTGGCTCCTGCCATGGCTGGTTTGGCTCAGCAGTCAGAGCGTCAGCCTGTGAACCATTAAAGTCCTAGCTCAGCATCTGACGCATGGTAGGCACTTGCTATTTGGGGACAGAATGACCACATGGATGAATAAATGAATGGGCTACATTAAGGTAAATAAGCTAAATATAGCCGAGAAAAACAACCAAAGATTTTTTTGTCTAGAATTCATGTCACTCTGACATCGTGGGACCTTCTTGAACTCTGGGAGGAAGCCCCTAAAAGGTAGGAACTAATGAGTACAAATCATAAAATCCAAAAGCACTGAGCTTCCACCTGGAGAACTAGACTTTTAAAAATCACGTTACATGGATGATCTCTGCAACAAAGCAAAATAAATTTTCAAATACCTTGTCAAAACTATGAGAGATCTTGAACTGTTCCTAATGAGCAAGTGATAATGAAGGGAAATAAATTATTCATTCAGGATATGTAAAATATAATTGATATGCCATTTGGCGTACAGTTGTTGCTATCGGATTTTAATAAATGTTTTTTAAAAAATATGAGAATACTCTTAAATTTATTCCTGGCTTTGTTCTCACAGTTTCCAACTCCCATCCCCCATCTCCAGGATCTTATGCTCCCAAATTCCTTGTAGAATTACAAACCAAGGAGGTCTCTGTGAACTTAAACCTAAGAGTTAGAATAAAACTGGAGCATTTTCCCCAAGGAACCGAGATGAAGAAGGGTCAAGAGAGGGAGGACCTACCAAGGGAGGATCCCAAGCCAGGTAGTACTTAGGCAGCTTTAGTGATTACTTCTAACCAGGCGTACTGAGGTACTTCACTTACAATAAAATTAACACTTTAAATGTATAGTTTGATGAGTTTGGACAATTGTCCAGAGTTGTGAAATCACCATCACAATCAAGATCTAGAACAAACTCATCACCATAAGAAGCTCCCTCATAACTATTGACAGTCCATTCTCTCTGCACAACCCAGGCCCTGGTAACCACTGATCTGCTTTTCATTGCAAACATTTTGCCTTTCATACATATTCATATAAATAAAATCAGGAAAATCAGGAGCCTTCTCAGAAGACATGAGCCTCAGTCCATTTCCGCAATGGTAAGGCAGTTGGAATGACTGGCCCAGAAGTGCCTTCAGCTCTCATCATCTCTCTCTTTCAGAAAGCGTCACCTGTGTGGAATGAGGCCAGGCCCAGGTTACAATTTTCATTCCAAAATGGATACCTTCCTAAATCCGACATTCGGGGCCTTTAATAGGGTATGGCACATTTCTGAGGTCTTGCTTCATCCATGAATCACCAAATGGGGGGAAACAAACCTCTTTAATTAAACAGTTCTTTGGCAGATTCATTTACATATGATTTGACATCGTTCATTACAAAATGGATTAAGCCCTGGCCAGTTTGGCTCAGCAGTTGGAGCGTCGGCCTGCGGACCAGAGAGTCCTGGGTTCGGTACTCGATAGGGGCACGTACCAAAAAAAAAAAAAATGGATTAAGTTCTCTCTCTTCTGGGGCTGCAACATTTCATTGCAACCAGAGCACCTGAGGACAGAACAAAATGAAATATGTTTCCAGCACTCTGCTGAGGTGACGTCAACTCCAAGAACAGAGGGAATGCTACGAAGACCAATGGACAAAGGCGGTTGGGCAGAAGTTCAAAGGTCAGGAATGGGACACCCACATCCACTTTGTCAGAAGCACAAAGTCAACCAGAAGTTGACTGTGACTAGCTAATTCCTTGATAATCATTCTATTCTTGTTCACACCAGTTGCCTTGATGTGAGGGTTACGGAAGGCAACTCTGGTTTTGTTCTAGAATTCCTCTTCAAATTGACTGAAATCACTGGGATAACCAGAGCCATTTGAACAGAAACTCAAGTTCAAACTTAGGCAATTGGTGATCCTCAAGGGGTTCGAATGGTCTAGACTTAACACCACCAGTGAACATTTACTGAGCTCATATCCTGCGCCAAACACCGCGGTATGTGCTTTACAGACACAACTCTTCATTACTCCTCTCAACAACCCAGTAACAACAACCCAAGGAGTATTATTATTATAGTGATCATCAAAGCTCTTCAGGGCCCATGGAGTCAGACCTCCTGGGCTCAGGTCCTGGCTCCAACACTTCCCAGCTCTGTGACATTAGGCAATGAGTGACCTTCCTTATGCCTTGGTTTTCTCATTGATAAAATGGGATGGACAGACTAACACCTATCTCAAGTGTTGCTGGGAGAATTATGAAGTCAATAAACATAAAGAGCTTAAGCCCGACGCTCGGTTAAGTGTCCCACCCGTAGAAGTCATTGTTAGTAGCTCCATGTTATAGGTCAGGCAGGGGAGAGGCTAAGGAATTTGCCCAAGGTCACTCAGCCAGTACACAGCACACAGGGGCTTCAGATTAACCCACACTACACGGCCTCTTGACATGTTATCATAAAACTGATAAGGCATAAAAGCTACACTGTTATTACTCTTGTTTTGATATCTAAGTACAAAGCTGGAAAGGATTTGATTTCATGGGTGCTCCAATATTGTATTTGCATGCCAGGTGTTTTCTTTTTCCTTCATTAATGATTATCATAGCTAGTGATTCCAAGTGGCCTGGAATTGATGTTCAAGTTCAAACTATGGAGAACTGTTCCTTTAAGAAACTAGATATTGGGCACAGCTCTCCACCGTTCTTAACAGATTACTAAAATGCAGCTTTTCCAATGTTCCCTTTATGTCTGAGTGGATCAATTCAGATGGGCTTTGAGGTGCCATTAGAAGAAAAGAAGAAAAAAAATTGCTCAACCCTGAGAAAAACTGAGGTCAAACAAATGTGCTGTCAACCAAGTGAATGATGTCAGCGCAAAGTATAAGACAGCAAAACAAAGTGAGGCTACTGCTTCCTCTGGCTCCCAAGGAAAATGAAGGGAAATGGATGCAGTCTAAGAGGAAAGCAAGTTTGCTGGAAGACAAGGAAGAGCTGGGTCAACCCTGGTTTTGCAGAATCTCAAATGAAGCAAATAAACAACGATCACCTCCCCTCCTGCCAAAATTATATTTTTCTCCCAGGGCATCTTGCCTCTGTATCTCTATTTCCTGGCAAGTGAAACATGAATCTGAAATGCCCTCTGGGGAATATCTATGTTTCTTTTTTTTTTAATCCACAGAAGGCATCTGTTTAAAATTGCCCTGTAACAGAACACTTCTGGCCTGAATTTTAGGTTGCAAGTCTGTATGGACGCCTTCAGTTCACCTTCCAAAGCCTTCTGTGGGACTTACTTGTCATTGTCCCCACTCTGCGTCACATTCTCACCTCTCATTAGGCAGCTCCCGCCGCCCCAGCTAGAGGAGCAAATCAGCGCAGCGGGCTGGGCTCCACACTTCGAGCCTCCTGGGGCGGGGTGTGCTCCTTCTGAGCTTAGCAGGACGGAACTCAGAATGCAGGGCTCAGCTCTTTCCAGAAGCACTTCCTCATTAACCCCAGCTCCTCTCCAGTTCATGTCATACACTGAGATGCACACTTTCTCCCTCATCCCTCCATCCCACACACAATGAGGGGGTCAGTAAAGCTGGGGCGAACTGTTCCACAAACAGGCAGGTGTGGTCCCACATCTCTCATTTTTACAATTAATACTTTGATTCCTTGCCCTGGCGAGTCTGACTCAGTGGTTACAGCATCAGCCTGCGGACCAAAGGGTCACAGGTTTGATTCCTGGTCAAGGGCACGTATCTGGATTGCAGGTTGGATCGCCAGCCTCAGTCAGGGCCATGCGGGAGGCAGCCAATCTATGTGTCTCTCTCACATCGATGTTTCTCTCTCTCTCTCTTTCTCTCCCTCCCTTCCACTCTATCTAAAAATCAATGAAAAAATATCCTTGTGTGAGGACTAACAAAAACAAACAAAAATAATAATAATTTGATTCCTTACCTGCATGATTATCAGGAAATTTGGTGTGTATGTCTTCCTCCCTTGATATGTATCCCCTTGGGGTTTGCCCTATCAGAAGATGATGTCTACACCGCGACAGCTCAAGTCTGTTTGAACCATCACTGTTATGGCTTCTTGTTGCCACAAGGGGTCACTGTTGGAAACCAGACCCATGCAGTCCTGTGCTTGCCCACTGCCAGGAAGGTTCCTTGCTGTGGTCGACATTCCCGCATGGGCTGCCATGGTTCTTTGAGGGGGAGGAATCCCTCCTTCTCTGCTGAACCTGGCCAAGGCACCCATGCTGGGACTCCAGGGTTGCAGCTCTTACTGGCCATTCTTTCAATAACCATACAGAAAATCAGTCAGTGCAAGATGGGGCCAGAAGTGAGTGAGATAATTACCCCGCACCCATTGGGGCGGCACTGCAAAGTGACCTGGGAAAGTCACCAGTCTAAGGAGGGGTAAGCATTAGGATACATAATGCCATCTTCCACGGCGTGAGAATAAACCATCCTACATCGTCACGCTTGACCATGCCGAAGAGGGAGCCCTAGACAGCCACATGGGATTCCTTGTGGTTTAGCCAGTCCAGCCTTGTGTACTCATATGAATTTGCATAAAACTTTAGATACTAAAATAAAACACTTGTGATTTCCAGTTTTACATTCTACTTCTTTCTTTCTTTCTTTTTTAAGTGACTTGAAGCTATAGGGGGGGATATAAAACCACAGGAGAAAAATCTCAAACACAATAAAAATTCAAACAAGAAAGGAGTAACAATGGCAAGGAAGGAAACAATTGCTTTAAGTATCCTGGGCTATGGCGAGTCCTGCAGGCGAGCTCCAACTTAGCTGTCAGCCTCCTGCAGCCAGAGCAACGTTCTCCTACTTCCAAGAGCTGAGAAGGCCAATGTGGTGATGAGCATGCAGTCCCTTAAAATAAACACTGAAAATATTTTCAAGGAAGGTGGGCCATGAGGGTTTAGACATGGTGATCATGTAATTTGTCATTTAAACCAGCACACCTCTGAGAGTGAAACGGGTGCTATTAGTAATGATTTGGGGACAATTATGTTAATGAGAACTGCTCTATGCAAAGTGGTGTTTATGGTCATCCTAGCTCTAGGACATGTATTGGTGCATTAACTTTGAGTTAATGCAATTGGGTTCAGCACAATATGCTATATT
Organism: Molossus molossus; assembly: GCF_014108415.1. Lineage (NCBI taxonomy): Eukaryota > Metazoa > Chordata > Mammalia > Chiroptera > Molossidae > Molossus > Molossus molossus. Next base: position 15,156,803 of record NW_023425352.1, read on the forward strand.
TTTCAAGAGACATTGTAAACAATTAAGTGTAAACCCCCAAAGCAAATGGTATACTATATTCCTATTAGGTACTTACTTCATGTCTAAGAACCTATTAGGTACTTACTTCAGAAGACAGGAAAGTTTTATTTGTTCTTAAATAGTCATCTCAACAATAGGGATGTTTATTCAGCATCATGACCAATTCAGATGACTCTGATATTTGTCTAAACACCTATAAATATCCCTCTGTACTTTTATTTAAAATAGGAGATAACTGGGTCTTTCTCAGCTGCCATTTCCTCGGGACAAAATGTCACCAAACTTTCCTCCATGTTTAAAGTTCAACATCAGGACAGTTGTCCTTGGTGTGTCGGTATAAATAACCTGCCACTAAAACATTAGAGAAAGTCACCTCGACGCACCCTCTGGAAAAGTAGAGCCTGCCGTAAGATCTATGACCCACATTAAAAATCCAAGCTGAGTCTTCTGTCCCGGGACAACCTGCAAAACTCCCTCGACAAATGAAATTGCATCTAATTGAATGATATAAATTACATACTTATATAAATTACAATTTACTTACAGATAACATTACTGAATACTTAGTATGTCCCAGGCACAGTGCCAAATACTTATATATTCTCATTTAATTGCACTATAATCCTAGGAGGTATTATTATCTCCATTTGACAAATAAGGGCACTGGACATCAGAGAAGGTACGCAGCTTGTCTATTGCGTAGATGCAATATGGCGAGGTTAGGACTCAAGCTCAAGTCTGTCTGAATCCAGAGCTTAAACCCTTAACTACACCCCAATCATCTTTCATCTGTTCTGATCCAGTAGGAAATGGCTTAAGGAAAGTGCTCAAGGGGAAAAGCTCATGAAGGGTAAAATGAAACATCCTAGTTGACTATTTCCTCTGCTTACTGAGAGGAAGCCTTCCCAAAGGCCAACCCAAGAGGAGACCTCAATCTCACCTCCAACACACAGAGCTCTAGAAACTCTGTTCCAAGAAACAAGGGCACTTTTCAAGTTGAGCCTAGACCTGATGCTGAGAAATATTTATTGCTTATGAGTGAGACCGAAGAAATGCTTTGGGAACATAATGTGGTTAGAGGATTCAATTACAGAGTATTGAAAAGGTCAAATTCTTGGGGAGAGGTTTGCTAAGATAATTGGATAATGACATTTTACATAAAACAAAGGAAGTCTGAAGATGAAAAGGTGTACGTGATAGACTGAGTGGCTAGCTGCAGAAAATAATCATCACCGCCTGTGTTGGTTATTAAAGATTGTGGTTTCCTTTTCATTTCTGATCACAGGAGTTCAAGGTTTTAAAGTCTACTGTCTAAAAAGGCCACCAGTCTCTCTTGCTCTCATGTATCCTAAAAGAACCCCTGAGGAAGGAGGGGCTGGAATAGATTTGTTAGGAGCCTTTTGCGATCAAGTCTGGTTTATTCCAAAGTGGTGAGAAGGCTGTAGATTCTGCCACACTGATGACACAGAGGCTGGCACAGCTTCTCCAGGTCCAAACCGTGTCGCTGTGGTAGAGAAGAGATGGGAACCTGCACAGCTATGTTCTCACATCCTTCCGATGCTGCAACTCACTAAGATGCTGCTTACGGGGAGCTCCGGTCAATGTAATCCTCCGAAGCAGAGTGCATCGTGGTGGCAAGGACAGTCCCAGCCTAGTTTTGACCTGGCGGAAGATAGGGTGTAGACGAGAGGTGCTGTGCTCAGGTACATAATTAACTTGAAACTTACAGATCTCGACTCCCAGTCCTTTCGTCCATTCTCTGGGGGAGGCGAACCAGGGGAAAGTAGTAAGCGTGCATTCAGCTGGTTTGCAGGAGAACACATGGCAGAAACCCCACTTGGTTAACTTGCTCAGGGTTAACTTGCTCAGGTAATCCAAGCTGCAAGGACACAGAGTGGCCCTGTGAGAGTCCTCAGCTCTCGATTCAACTTCTCTCCAGAAGCAGCTTCATTCTCGCTACTGAACACCAAGTCCTTCCACGGGCCTGGAACAGTGGCTGCTAATGGGTCTGGGCCCCCAATTTTTCCAGTTTCGGTGATATGGTAGATTATTTGTAACTATTACTGCAGTGATTCCTTCCATCACTGTATACAAGACTCCGCAAATGAGTTTGCTGTTCCCATCATTAAGGAGTGGAATGCATTTCCCTTTATCTTAAATCTCGACTAGCCCTGTGATTTATTTTGACCGAACACAGTAGAAGGAATGTTCTTTGATGTCCAACCCTTGGCATCAAGAGCTTCCATTTTTACCCTCAGAGAGTGCTCCCACTGCCCCGAAAAGAAGAAACTGGGGTGGACTTACATGGAGAGAGAGGCCCAGGCAATGGCCAACACCACGCCCTTGAGTACACAGTGAGGCCGTCACGGATGCTCCAGCCCTATTCGAGCCACCCGCTGACTTCAGCAACATCGGGGAATACCGCTGAGACCGACACAGAACTACCCAGGTAACCTACAGAATCGTGGAATGATGTCATTGCTGTCTCAGATCACTACGTTTAGGGGTGGTTTGTTGTGCAGCAATAGGTAACTGGTACAGGAGAAATGCTTATCTTTAGACCAATCACTGAGCCCAAAGAGGGAGGATTATCTCTCAAGAGATCAGGTCCTATTGGATCACATGTCAGGGTGAGGAAGAAGGGAAAAACAATTGCCCCCCAAAGAAGAGTGATGCTATTCCCCAAGCAGAGAGGTGGGCTGGGAGGAGAGGCGAGGCCTACTTACCACAATGCTGCCCTGTGCCCCGCCCAGCCCAGGACCCCTGCTCATGGACAGGCTCCGTCGGCCTAACGCGTAACAGAGCCATCGCCAGTGGTCACACTGAGGACCAAGCACACAACAGGAAGGCATGAGAACAAATCACAGAGATGGGGCGCTCCATTCGATTAAGAGACAAGAGTGCTGCTGTATTTGAAAGAAAAATTATTTCAATTTAGACGGAAAAGCAAAGCCCCTTCGGCGGGGTATACCATAAATGAGCATTTTTGTTCATTTTATTTCTGATTTCAGACGGCACACACGTTTATTATGGAGCCATGGAAAGTTTAAAGGATGGAGAAGGAGGGGAAGGAATTGGGACGCAGATGCCCTGGCTGTTGACTGCCTATCTTTGTCTTTTAGGTGCAGTTCCGTAGAGCTGGGATCACGGTGCATCAAAAATGTCACACCCTGCCGTGTGCACTAATTGTGCTAGAACTGTTTCCAAGTGTTATCAACTCTTTGTAAATAACGGCACTGCAATGCTCTGTACAGAGCTGATCACAAGTTATTCTGTCAAAGTCTTCAAGCCAAATCTCAGAAGGATCAAAATCAAAATGCTCAATGAGTCTTGACAACTGAAATTGCAAATATTCTGTTTGGCTTGCACAATAATTTTGTTTGAGGTTTTGGTGTGTTTTTTTAATTTTTGAATTGCCAATTTTTTATTTTTTTTTAATCCTCACCCGAGGGTATTTTTCCATTTTGTTTAGATAGAGTGGGAGGGAGAGAGAGGAAGGGACAGAGAGAGAGAAACATCGATGTGAAAGGGACACATCGAGTGGCTGCCACCCGCACAACCAACCAGGGCCAGGGACAAACTGCAACCGAAGTACGTGCCCTTAGCGGGAACCGAACCCGGGTCTCTCCAGACCACAGGCCGACGCTCTAACCGCTGAGCCAAACTGGCCAGGGCGAATTGCCAAAATTTTAAATGTGGGAGATTCCATTTAAAATCTTGACTTCCACCCTGACTGGTTTTGTTCAGTGGTTGGAGCATTGGCCAGTGGACCAAAGAGTTGTGGGTTCAATTCCAATCAGGGGCACGTACCTAGGTTGTGGTTCAGTCCCCGGCCCTGGTCAGGGTCGTGCGGGAGGCAGCCACTCAATGTGTCCGTCTCACATTGATGTTTCTTTCTCTCTCTCTCTATCCCTCCCACTCTGTCTGAAAATAAATGGAAAAATATATTCTCGGGTGAGGATTAAAAAAATAAAATAAAATAAATTCTTGACTTTCTAATTCCCTTATACAGTCAGAGGTCTGAGAATCCAGGGCCCACGTGTCCACTTGGTAGTCACAGGCCAGCGCTGAGGAGAAGTGGCCTTGATGATCTGAGTGACCTGGTCCTTCACCTGCCTGGGCCCCAGGGCATTTGGGTCTGTCTTCGGTGATGCATTTTTCTGGCTGGGAAGTATGGCAGGGTCCACCTGCACCCACAAAATGTTGTACCCACAGAAGGTTGCTCCCTGGGCCTGGAATGCAGATATTTTCAGTTAAGCGAATGTAGAAGACGGTTAAAACGAACCAGGGGGACCGATTCACCGCCTGGTTCTACTCTAGACCCCACCGGCCATTCTCTGGGTGCCCTTGATCCACTGAGCGTCTCTGAACTTGAGTTCTGTATGTCTGGAAGGCGATTAGACAGAATTAATGTTTCCCTACTCCCTTCCCGGATATAAACACACTGATTAGTCAATTAAGATAAAATAAAATTTAAATAATAAAATAAAATAAATCCTGTGGCCAGTGGCTTCTCAGTTCCATCTCTGCCGGTACCGTGCGAGGCCCGCGGGCCCGTGAGCAGGACGGTCCTCCACGCGCGGTCATTTCCACAGGCCCAGAGGCCTGGTCAGAGACCTTCGCCCTGCGAGGGGAGGACAGACTGAAGACCTGGGGCTGCTGCTCCAACTTCCTTCCGATCACCCAGAACATTACCAATCGAGTGAAAATACATGCACCACACAGAGTCCGTTAGCATTCCTCCCTGAAACTGAATTCAATCTCTCCTCAGATTTGAGGTTCGCTTCCCAGGGCAGATGGAAAGTACACGCCTGCATCAAGAAAACAAGTACATGTCACACAATATGAACAATGAATGAAATGTGGCGTTAATTATTTTCACATGCAGAAAAAATTCCACGTATTTTATGGCAATGTTTCTAAAAGCAGATGCATCCTCAGCTGCATTTACATTGATGGTGTGGCCCTGGCCGGCTTGGCTCAGCGGTTAGAGCGTCGGCCTGTGGTCCCGAGAGACCCGAGTTCGGTTCCCGCTAAGGGCACGTACCTCGGTTGCAATTTGTCCCCGGCCCTGGTTGGCTTGTGTGGGTGGCAACCACTCGATGTGTCCCTTCACATCGATGTTTCTCTCTCTCTCTCCCCCTCCCACTCTATCTGAACAAAATATCAAAAAATGTCCTCGGGTGAGGATAAAATAAATAAATAAATAAATACATAAATAAATAAATAAATTGATGGTGTGCCTTGTAACAGATAGTTCCTTAGACTGAAGCCATCCTGAACAGCATTTCTCTTTAAATGCCAACATAAAGTTGCCAACTCTCTTTCTTGAGAGAAACTATCCTTTTCCTGAATCTCCATCCTTTGTAAACGTTTCATGTTGAAGTGCCCTTCCATTTTTTAAAAAATGCTGGTGGCAGTACATGGTTGCTTTGTTAAAAAAAAAAATAATCCCTACCAACAAAATTAAAAGCTGTCAGCTCAACCAGCCCCCACTATTTTTTTAACTGGACTATGAAATCAAAACATCTGAGAGCCACTGACTTGGATGAGCTTCCTTATTTCAGACCCAGGGTTAGAGTAGGTTCTTTCTATGATTTGATGATTTCTCCGGTGAGTCTTCTCACACTTTCACTTCAATTCATCTGCTTCACTGAAACTTCTCCCTTTCTTAACCCAAGTGATTACTCCCAGAAGGCTCAGCGTGACTGATGCTTGACTTACTAAGTACAATGATTCAGTGAAGCCCCTTCAGACCTCAGAAGTCGGGACCACCGACCGTGTGACAAGCCTCTCTCTGTTCCACTCTCTCGCCGTCTTGGCTACATGGGAACGTCCTAATTGTCTTCAAAACCTAAAAGCTCTCTCCAGTTCAGCCTGAAGCTTTGAGACGCCATAAATGTATTGGTTCGCGTCTCAACGGAGCCATTTACAAAACCCGTCATGGGGGCCACATCTCTCAGCCTCGTCTGTAGAAAGGAAAGTAACAGTAGGCCCTCCTTCATGAGAACAGAGGATTAAATAAGTCTTTGTGACTAAAATGCTTCGAAGAGTGTGCCTGGCACACAGCAACCTCCCAAATGGTCTGTAGAAACAAATGAACTTCTGAGACTGTTTTGGGTCCATTTCAAATGCTCACGACTAATGAAGCCATTGGCTGTAGAGGTCAAAGGACTCACAAATGCCCATTGTTTGCCACTGTGTCCTGAGCAGACTGACTGACAGCATGGTCACAGCTCTGTATCTGCTCGACAAGCACCAAAACTTGATCAAGGGGCATCTGGCGAATGTTCAACTTAAATGACCCCTTTGGAGGAAGAAGCTGATAGTTCCTAGCGGCCATTCCTTCTTTCTTCGACCCTACGTGGTGTGCACGCATATCTTCCTTCCTTCCACTCCCTCACCCAGCCCACAAGCACGGAGGGAGTGCTCACCAACCTCCCGTCGCTGTGCCAGGCTCGGGGGGCCTCAGGAACGACCCAGCCACTGCCCCAATCAGGAGACACTGTCAGCGCCAACTCCAATGGGAGGGCTCGGGGGCCATACAGTCAATGAAGCCCTGGCGGACGCATTTCTGGAAGGAAAAGACAATGTCAGTAGAGACTTTCACATTCTCTCCTTTAAGGAAAAGCGGACATAGTTCCCTGTGCCAATTTTCCCTCCCGGTGTCACAAAGAGTGATACACTGCTGGTAGGAAGACTTTCTCTCCTGGGGGAGCATTGGTAATGGGGTAGCACAGGGCTGCTTCTGTCCAACAGGACTCATTGCAGCTGTGACTCTGTCCATGTGCAAACTGTTAGCGTTTTATTATTCTCTTTACAGTCACATTGAGAGGACCAGATCGCTCACTGTTTCGTTTCTTCCACCCAGCACTTTTTATGTGCCGATGTACAAGGCGAGTTGATGGTTATGTAACGGTGGGTCCGTGCAGCTTGAGAAACTTGGAGAGGGAACAAAGACACAAGGTTGCAGAGTGGCCATTTAAAGCAGAAATCACAGCAGCAAGAAGACCATTGGCCAAGGCAGCAAGCACACGACAGCCCGGGTGGAATGGCCATTAATGGGAAATGGTTTCTCAGTTCTCAAGCCAGACCCGAGCAGCACGAGCTGATCCCTGCACCCCCCTCCCCCGTGCAGTGTGCATCCCCAGCTGTCTCCCCCGGAACTGCCCTGGCGGAAGCCAAAACAAGACAGCAGTGTCCACCGCCTGCCATTTCAGCTTTCGTGACAACTCTACAATCCTCGCCATCCTCGTCTCACAGACCCTAGGTTGGCTTCTGCTGTGCAGACATAGACACGGCCACTGAGCAGAACTTAAAACAAATGCATGTCCCAAGGACGTCTTGGGTTTCCCTTAAGTTTCTGAGCACGGAGAGGGTGCCCCGTCAGGGACCGTCAGAAACAGGAGAGGTTAAGCCATGTCCATTTGATTTTTTGTTTTGTTTGCAGCTGCCAGAATGTTGAAAATGAAGAAATGCTATACCATTGTTACTAAATTATAACTTTTTTTTAAATCCTCATCCAAGGTTATTTTTCCATTTATCTCCAGATAGAGTGGGAGAGAGAGAGAGAAACATCGATGCGAGAGAGACACATCAACTGGTGCCTCCTTCACAAGCCCAATCAAGGCCAGGTACGTGCCCTTGACCGGAATCGAACCCGCCACTCTTTGGTCTGAGGGCCAACACTTTACACTGAGCCAAACCAGCCAGGGCAATTATAACATATTTTAAAAACTTACATTTCAAAAATTGCCATCAGATAAAGAGACACAATTTTCATGTGGGATGCTTATCCTCTTTCAGTCTTATCTGAGCAGTGTCTGGTAGGGGGTCTCTGAGGTCTGCACTATTGACTATTAAGACATGTGTCCATCTCCTCAGTCAGGTGTCTTGACTTCTCTCTGTGCCTGGAGCCAGGTCCAATAGGTTCTCAGAGAAACCACGAGGTGGGGTGTCTGCCTCCTGGAGGCAAACCACAGGCAGGTGCTGAAGGGCCGAGTCAGGAGTTGCTGCTTCAGCACGGAACTGCACTTGAATGACACCAGGTCTCCGACTTGACTCATCGCTCTTCCCAGTTAAGGAGGCCATTGCATTTCCCAGATTTCCGAGAGGAATTGGGGGAAGGCAAACTGTGGCGCTATTTCCTACAGGGAATGCATTTCGATTAGGGGTCTGACTCCCCCGTGCAGAGAGTGGTAAGCAGAGAGGAGGTTAATGGGCTAGAGTATGGGCTTTGGAAGGGAGCACCAAACAGAGAAGGAAGGTGACATAGCAAGAAGTCACAGGGTGTTGGTATAGGGCACCCTGTGATACTCCTCAGAGCACACCAAGCATGCCATGAGGCTGACGTCTCCAGTTGAGGCGTGGGACCATGTGAGGGACTAAAGTTTCCATTGGAAACAGCGCACTGGGTGGAGCCTGTATCCTTGGGCATGGATGCTGCACAGCAGCGGGAAGGGGGCCTGCACACCCGGGTGTGGGGTTCTCAGATACACGAGTCAGAGCAAGTCTATCCAGATTTCTGAGCGGCAGATGGCGTTAGGCAGCATCTAGATCAACTGAATCACTTATTTCCTGGAGAAAATCTCCCACCTTCCCTTTTCCTTTCCACATCTGTTTCCTTTCTCTCCATCTCCACTTTCTTTTCTTGGCCCCTCTCCCTACCCTTCCATTCAGTGAATCTGGGACTGGTAGGGAGTGGGTGGGTTCATCAGTTCAGTAAGGGAAACTTGTCAATCTCCGTTTCCCTGGAGGTCGGCACAGTCTTGGTATGTAACAAACAGAGGGCCAATAAGGCTGGCACAGCAGGGAAGGATGGAGGGAGGATCATCAGTTACCATCACCCCAGGGGCCCTTTCCTGTGTCCACTCACTGTCTCAGGGAAGCAGAACCTCCAATTGGATACCCTCTATCCGACTTCTGCACTCACCTTTCCTCGCTGTGGGGGGCATCTTATCCCAGAGGGAGCAATGGTCCCCAGTCATCCCACTCACCTCAGAGCTGGAACCATGGCAAGGGGTCTCACACTGGGCCCTGCTGCAACTGGACTGCTCCTTTAGGCTGAAGGTCACGGAGCCAAATCTTACAGGTAAAGAAGAACAGCGAATGCTCTTGTATGTACTCATTCATTCAGCACATGTTGCTTGAGCTGCTAGATGCTAAGTACAGGGCAGGCACACAGCAAAGTGTGTTGAATTATCGAATGGCTGAATGAGATACCATTCTTTCCTGGTAAGTTAAGGAATGCAAGGGTGTTTTGTAAATCTTGCTCCATTTATTCTCCTTTGATGCCAGTTGGCCCTTACAAGAAGTCTGTAAAAGGGAGATTATAACAAACAAACAAGAGAGCAGACCAAGTTTGGAGGATTAAAAACTTTTCCTATCATGTAACTGATAGTTTAACTAGGTTTCAGATCACTTTGTTCTTATTTAAGGCAGATCCTGGCACAATGTTTGTCATAGAGTACAATCCTCTTATTTAATATTGGCCAAGTCAGTTTAATAGAAGCAACTCCACCACATACCTTTGTCAAGTCAACTGCCTAATCTAAGACAAACCATCTCATCAACTAACTCAAGGGCCAATGCCTGTTCTGAAAGCTGGAAAAAATATTTCCTAAGAATTTTATAGAACTTGTGGCAACAGGGAAAAGCCTAGCATGCTCAGATTTTCTGTATAAACAGTTGCCTGCTCTCAACTCTAATATGTTAAAATGTCCTTATTTCATGTATTAAGAAATTCAAAAGAGGGAACCTTAGACTTTCAACAGTTGTGCTAAAAGTCATTACATTTAGAAGAATATTGAAGTCACGGCTTAAAAATTTTTTAAGATATACAATGTGAGCCCTGGCCGGTTTTGTTCAGTGGTTAGAGCATCAACCCGTGGACCAGAGAGTCCTAGGTTCGGTTCCCGTTTAGGGCACGTACCTTGAGTGCAGTTTATTCCTGGCCCCAGTTGGGGTCGTGTGGGTGGCAACCACTCGATGTCTCACATCAATGTTTCTTTCTCTCTTTCTTCCTCCTTCACTCCCTCCTGCTCTATCTGAAGATAAATGTAAAAATGTCCTTGGGTGAGGATAAAAAAAAAAAAAAGATATATGATGTGAAGGGTCATACAAACAAATGTTCCAAATTCCTGAAAAGGACAGTCTTGGCTTATTGTCCCCATAAACTTCCTTCTGCTCTAGATCAAAGCTTTAGTCCACACCACTTAGTACCCTCACAAAACCGTGGCATCATGCTTTCCTACCATAAACCGTTTCCCCTCACCCAGACAGCAAAGGATTGTCTGCTAAGTCTTCCATTCACTCAAAGATCCATACACCTCCTCCCCAGCAACTCACTAAACCTGAAGTGAGGGCAGCATTGGGCCTTTCCTGGTCTTTGCCCATCACAGGAAGACTCTACTCTCTTTTGGTAATTGGCAAATTACTCTAATAGCCATGTCTCTTTATTCATCCCTGAGCCGAACAAAGGGCTGTATTCTAACTTCCTCCAAGGAATCCCTTTGTCCAGACTTCTTATCCCTAAGTAAACCCTTGGGCTCTTTTATCATGTGACATGTTTTGGGAATGAGGAGCAAATAACTAAATAATACAGCATTTGTTCCAGTTCCCTGATGCTACATAATAAACCGCATCAGAATCTAGTGGCATGCAATCATAATTGTGTGATGTTCACAGAGTCTATGAGTCAGGAGTCTGCAAAAGACTCGGAGGGTAAAGCCCTTCTCCGCTCCGTGATGGTTGGCTCTTTGGTTCGGATGACTCTAACAGCCAGAGGAGTCTCAGACAGCTAGGGCGAGAACAGGTGAACCAGGAGGATCTTCCCTAATGGCTTTTGCAATCATATGTCTGGATCCTGGGCTGGAATGATAGAAAGGCCAGTTCAGCTGGGACTGTTGACCAGAGCACCTGCATGGGCCTTGCCAGCACGGCCAGACATCTCAAGGTAGTTAGCAGTTTTACATGAAAGCTGAGGGCTTTAAGAACAAATGCTTCCAGCAGTATAAGGAGGAAATTGCATGGATGCTTATAATCTGGTCCCTGAATCCATCACTTACACTGTACTCTATTTGTTAACATTGTCACAAGCCCATCTAGACTCAGAGGACAGGACAAAGATGTGACCTTTTGATGAGAGTAGAAACAAATCATTTATATTCTCCCCATGGGCAAAATATACCCACCCTCCTCCCAAGACCTCTAAGAGTTCCATCTCAATACAACATCAGGTCCAGTCTCGAGGTTCTAAATATCATCTTCTAAAGAAGGGACATGTGCAAATGAGACCCTTTAACATCAGTGCCTTAGCTACAGTTTCTCTTGATCTGAAAAGTTGTTCACCAAAAAAACTAATTATCTGCATCTCTGCCCCAAAACACACGACACACACACGTACACAATCGTGGAACAGGCTTGAGAAAATGTTCAAGGAAGAAGGAAGCCAGAGACACACACAGCAGTCAACGGTCCACAGTGATTCCGCAATCCTGCAGGGCACATGTTACCAGTTCCTTATCTAGGGCTCAGCTCTGCTCTTTGGGAGTGACTTTCCAGAGCTCTTGGCTCTGCCCGCTGAGTCATCCTTGTCCATTAAAGTTCCCCCTCTCTGTAGCTGAGTAGTTCCTCACCTGCCTCCTGCCCACAGAACCACGGGGGTCCAAAGACTTCTTTTCATTTTATACTTTCTCTTTCCTTTTTAGTCCAATCTAGTATAATTTCTTTAAAAACTCTGTGGGTCTCTCATAATCAATTTAAAATCTACTCCATTACACAGAGGCTACATCTATGCATCTCTTGAAGATAAAACTTTTTCTCTCTTGGGTTTCTTATGAAGCCACTGTGGGACAAAGATTAATATTCTTAGAGTCTATGAGACACATTCTTAATATTCTTGGAAAATGTTTATCTATTTGAACGTGTCCATGAGGCATTATCTTTAACCATTCTGAAGTCTTACCCAAAAAGTGAGGGTTTTATAGTCACGCTCTTGGCTTCATCAGACCACATTTTCCTGACAGTGCCTGGATTTAATTTTTCCCCTGGGATTCTTTGTTAGTTTGAAAACATTTTTTCTGGGTGGAAAATTGTCCTGTCCATAGGGCCTTTGTGTTTGCTTCAAATTCCATTTTAAAACTGAATAGTTTATTCTCTAACTCATCTATCTCCATCAACATTTGATCTGAAATGTAAGAAAAATTCAAGTGGCCCTTCCAACCCTATGCCTGGAATTATCCTTAGTCGTATCATTGAGTCCATTCAATGCATTCATGATTTTCACATTTAGCACAGGTCATGGTGTTGACCAACTTTCCACCATTACCAAACAAGGTTCCCCCTTGCTTCAGCTTCCCGTGACACTGTCTTCACTTCCCTTCCAGTCCTTACAACAGCCTCCTCAAGACTGTCAGTCTTCTGCCAACAGTCTCCTCAAGGTCAAGCTTCTGCAAACAGTCTTCTTGGGGCCCTTACAGTGTTTACCTGTCATCTAATACCAAAACCAATGTTACTTGTTTTAGGTTTCTGTTTTATTTTGTTTTCTAGATACTACATTACGTCCTAATTACCCATTGTTACGTAACAAACTGCCCAAAACTTAGTGGTATGAAACAAACACTGATGTTTTATGCTTAGGGATGCTGAGGGTCAGGAATTGGGAAATGGCACAGCAGGGTTGGACCTTGTCTGGTCCACAGTGTCTGAGTCCTCAGCTGCAATGACTCACCCACTATGGGAGATACATTTGGAGGTTAGAATACCTGGGTTTGGAGGACTCAATTTCAAGAGTGCGTCTTCATTCATTTGACTAGAACTTGGAGTGGTGGCCTCTCTAGCATGACACTTTCAAGGCTGGACTTTTTCTGTGGAAGCCCAAGACTCCAAGAACACTCGAGTGCTCCCCGAGGCCTAAACTTCCATGACATCAGCTTGGAGTCACACAACTGCACTTCCAAGGTACTCTATTGGAAAAATAGAGTATCAAAGCAGGCACGAGCATGTCCAGATGAGAGAAGAAGTGATACAGACCTCATCTTTCAATGAAAGAAGGCTCAAAGAATTTGAGGCCATGTTTTTGAAATTCCAACAGCATTTATTGCCAAATGTATAGTCAACAATAAAGATGAAGAGGTTGGAATGAAGTGGATACTTGAATAGTTTATAGCTGAAAAGTGTATTGTCATCCATCTGAAAAGATATGGGATCAAATCCAAGGAATCTAAAGGGCTGAAATAAATCTTCATCCCAAAGAGGCAAAAATCAAAAAGAAACCTTAAGAGGGAAAAAAAAATCATAAAGGGATGATCAACTTTCCCCCCAAAATTAAGAGTACCTCTTGTCAAAAGATGTGCCACCCAAAGAGAGAGGACAGGGAGGTAATGAAGAAAAGGAGGACAGCAAACCAAAATGTCATGCAAGTATTCATATGCCATAAATCTTCATCTTTAAAGAGAAAAAAAAATCACAAAGTAAGACTATGTCGGGGTTTTTGTTTGTTTTATGCTTTATTTTGAGGATCTGTGTAAGGAAGATGTCGCCTATAAGACTAGAGGGACAAGAAAGAAATTAATTTGCTGGGACTTAAGTGATTACTTGAGACCTTGGAAGAACCTTCTTACAAGGACAGGTGATAGAGAGCAGTTGGGACAGCTTCTCAGCTCAGACAGTGTGGCGCTGTGTGAAAAGTACTCCGCCGGAAGTGGGAGACCTGGGTCCTCATCCTGGCTGCATCCTGATATAAATGAGGACCCTGGAGCCCAGAAATGGAAAGCGATTAGCCTAAAGTGATTCCAGGAATCAGAGTTTCTCGAACTAAGTATGCACAAAACATCTGTTCTGTGAGCATTTAGAGGTATTCCCCCACCAAAATCAAACATGACAGTCTCTCTGGTCACATAAGATTAAGCTAATGTATAATATTTTCTCAATTTAAAAGCTGTATCCCACACATTTTTCTTTAGCCATGGGTATGTTTTACTACTTTTCTCTAAGATATTTGATTTGTTAAACTCAATATACCACAAAATGATATATTTCATGATATTCCCAAAAGCACCATGAATTCCAGGTACTTCACTACTGGGCGAAGGCTAAGATTAATCTCAGCACTGATATTGTATATTCGAGAGTAAGATATATTCTCATTCTTTTATTATTCCATAAGTGTGACCTGCAGCAACCCCTCACAAACAGGGACTAGCAAGAGAATAATAGATGAGAAGGTACTCTAGGTGAAGGAAGGAGACTGGTTTGAGTGACCTTTCGAGGAACACTGTAGATATCTGTTTTTTGGATAAAGGTATCTTTCAACTGTCAGCATCCATTATCCCATATCTTAGAACCATTAGAAAGAAAGAAAGAAAAAAAGAAAGAAAGAAAGAAAGAAAGAAAGAAAGAAAGAAAGAAAGAAAGAAAGAAAGAAAGAAAGAAAGAAAGATGATAGATAGATAGATGATAGATAGATAGATGATAGATAGATAGATAGATAATAGATGATAGATAGATATAGATAGATAGATAGATAGATAGATAGATAGATAGATAGATAGATAATAGATAGATAGATATAAAATCTCCATTCAGGCTACTATTACAAAAAATGTCATAGACGAGATGGCTTAAAAACAAATATTCACTTCTTACAGTTCTGGAGGCTGGGAAGTCCAAAACCAAGGCTCTGACAAATTCGGTCTGGCGAGGACCTACTTCACGGTTCTCAGATGGCTGTGTTCTCAGGGTGTTCTCCCACGGCAGAGGGGGACAGGGCTCTCTGGGGTCTTTATTATAAGAACACTGATCTCATTCATGAGGGCTTTGCCCTCATGACCCAAACACTTCCCAAAGGCCCCACCTCCTAATACCATCACATTTGGAGTTAGGATCTCAACATATGAATTTTGGAGGGACAGAAACATTCAGGCCATAATAGATATAATAACTTTATACTTCGAACAAAACGCTAATGAGTTTCCTACCAGCAAGCAGACAGAATACTGGGACACAATTCTCCATGGATCTGTGGGTCTCTCACATTTCTGAGTGTCTTGTGAATAGAGATGTTGACAACCTTAGTCCAGGATTATCTTTTCAAGTATTTTTCTAATGAACAGCCTAGAGAGAGTGTCTTCCCCTGCAGAGCAGAGAATAGGTTTGTTTACTGTCCAGTAAAATAAAGATTCAGGTTCCCTAAATTTGGGGTTCCTTTTCGGTAACACACTGCACTGTCAGTGCAGCTGTTATCTGGCCCTCTTCATGGGGCCCTCTGGAAATTGGGGGTTGGGAAACAGGTGAAAATGCAGATACTTGAGCTACCACTGTTGCTGTAAATAACGAACTGTCCTTTGCGTCTGACCCAGCGGTCTCATGTCTTCTGTCAGTCTCTGTGAAACTGTTTTATGGCTAACTTGTTATCTTGCAAATAGAGTGAAATTTCAGACCCTTCACAGTTCTTGACCACAGAATGCCCACATACCAGAGTTGGCTGCCAAGGAAAAGTGCTCTGTTGAACATTCAGGACAAAAGTGCCCATTTGCTTGTAATATTCTCTATGTTTCCATTTAGGGCTGAGGCGATACAAAGGCATTGAGCAAGTCTTTCACCCTAAAGAAGATATGAGGTCTATGCCAAGTCATGCTCACAGCAGCACTGTTTGTAAACGAAAACATTTAGAAACAGCTGAGCTACCCAATAGCAGGACGTTGGTAAAATTACAGAAGAGCCATACAGAAAGGCTGCGCATCAATCCTGATGTGTATCCATAGATGTGTGTCTGTTTACATTGTACAGAACTCACAGTACATCAGGTGGAAAAAGGCAGGTTATAAAAAGGAAATAGTCCTATTTTAGTACCAGGAGGCATGTCTTCAAATAGCATTAAGCCCTGGCTAGTGTGGTTCAGTTGGTTGGGCATCATTCCATGCACCGGGAGGTTGCCAGTTTGATTCCTGGTCAAGGGCACGTGCCCGGGTTGTGGGCTGGATACCTACCAGGGTAGGGAGCGTGCAGGAGGCAGCCAGTTGATTGATATTTTCCTCTCACATCAATGCTTCTCTCTCTCCCCCTCTCCTTTTCTCTCTCTACAAATCAATAAACTAGTCTTTAAAAAAGGGGGGGGAATAAAAATTCGGAACAATATATACTAAAATATTAATGGCAGATATTCCAGATGGGAAACTTCAGAGTTCTTTTCTCCCTCTGGCTTACCCATATTTTCTTACGATTCTTCAATGAACATGGATTTCTAGTTGTTCACAGAGGGAGAAAAATAACCCGATCAATAGCTCTGTTCCCCCGCCCCTTTTTAAAGTGTTTTAAGCCCCTAGGAGCTAGGAGGAAAACCACAAGCAGTCATTGTGGGGAGGCCACTGCGGGTGAACATTAGGAGCCCAGGCTCTCAGAATGGGGGACTCGGCGGTCTGGACAGAAGCGCAAAGCTCTCCAGACGCAGCCCACTGGGGCGTCTCTGGTTTTTGACAGTTTGTCCTCTAAGCAACCAGGTTGCTTTTGCAACCCATGTGCTGTCTTGCTCTGGCTTTATTGAAATAACCCTTCAAGATCGCCTTCAAGAGGCTTTGATGTACTCAAGAAGCAGATCTATAGATATGTCAAACAATAGCCCTGCTCCCCTTATCTTCAGCAAAAATAGCTGTACTGTCATGACCCCAGAGCCAGCCCTCTGCTCGCTGGCTTCTCCTACGTAGAGATTATTGTTAGTGTGTTGCTTTCCGACCCAAAATATGAAATTCATTTCTACTTTGGTCAAAAGTCTCCAAATTGCCCCTCTGATAGGATCAGTTCTCGGCTGATGCAGAGATCTGGTCCTCCCGAGATAGCAATATGTAGGGTCTCTGGTTGTATGGCTCCTGACACTAAAATTCAAGATATACTAAAATTCGAATCTTGACACATTTAAATTCTGAGCCTGTCATTTACTGACTATTGGTCCTGGAGTAAATCAGCAAAGGACTTGACTTCCTCCTCTGTAAAATGGGGGTTACAACCCTGTCTACTTCACAGGTAAATGGTGTACTATGAACTCTGTGGCCCAGAGACAAGAAAATCCTAAATGTACCATAGGGACATTTCAAACCCTTTATAAGACATGAGAACCTTCACTTCTGAAATACTCATCTGAACATGGCATCAAAACTACTAAGTCATAGCTACATCCTATAATAAACATCAATATACAGGTAGCATAAGTAATCATCATAAAAATATTTTGAGGGAGATTTTTATAATTTTGCCTTGGAAATCTGGTCACAGGTCATTTATCATGGACTATGGCTTCTTAATTATTATCATGCATATTTAAGAATTCTTGTCATGGCCCTGGCCAGTTTGGCTCAGCGGTTAGAGCGTCGGCCTGCGGTCCTGAGAGACCCGGGTTCGGTTCCCGCTAAGGGCACGTACCTCGGTTGCAGTTTGTCCCCGGCCCTGGTTGGTCGTGCGGGTGGCAGCCACTCGATGTGTCCCTTCACGTCGATGTTTCTCTCTCTCTCTCTCTCCCTCCCTCTCTCTCCCTCCCACTCTATCTGTACAAAAAATGGAAAAATATCCTCGGGTGAGGATAAAAAAAAAAAGAATTCTTGTCATGTAAACAAAAAAGTATAGCCTGCAGATTGTCCTCAAATATAATGGATTTTTATGATTTCTAAATGTATTAATGAATACAGTTGGCATGTTATGTCTGACAATTTCGATGCTGTAGTTGTCTCTCTATTTGGTAGCCAACGCAAGATTTTCTAGTCTCAACATTTCTGTCAGCTTAGAAAAGCTTTTAGACCCCAAACACTGTGCCTAGAAAGCCCAAGAAATAATAACTAGTGGCCCAAGAGTGTCCCCAGGGTGGGATAGAGCCATGGTCCACCAGGGATGCGATTAAAATGCAGAGTCTCAGGCTTGACCCCACACGAAAGAATTAGAATTTCTGGAATTCACATTTTTAATAAGCTCCCCGGGCATACGAACATTTGAGAAGCAGTGATCTGGGCCCAGGCCCAGGGGAGGTAAGAATGGCTGGAAGAAGCCGACGGGAAGCTTGGTGCCAACCTGGCCTCCCCTTGCGAGCCACCAGCGGGACAGCACAGCCTGCAAGTTCAGGGCCAACAGGCGGCAGCGTGCAGGCCTCGCTGGAAACTGAGTCCCTTTTTATAGAAATAGCGTAAGCGGTCTGCATGCCGCATTCAGCCCCCAGATGTTGAGTCAAGTTCCCTTTTCCAACTGGGAATGAATAATTTATAATCCCATTGTGCTAAATCCAAAATAATAAGCCTGTCTGTTGAAGCAGTGCCGAGTCCACAGTTTGAGGACATCCTCATAAATCCTCAAGCACTTTTCTAACTAGTTGAACAAAATTTATGAAGTGGCTTTGGGGGAAACACACACACACACACACACGCACACAGACGCACACGCACACAGACGCGCACACACACACACACACTGAACTGGGGTTCTTGTTAACATTCAGATTCCTGGCTCCCACCTTGGACCTTTCAAACCGAAACTGTTAGCAGGGAAAGCCCAGAAAACTGCCTTTTTAATAAGGGCCCGGGTGACTTTTCTGTTTCCATGCTGGCAGCACCAGCTTCCGGGCCCAGATTTGAGCTGACCCCGGAGCTGTCCCCACCCTGAGTGACCTCTGTCTTCCAGGTTGAGCTGTAGTCTCCAATCAGAGGTCAAACCTTTCCCCAGAAAACCCTAAAGATATAAAAACTGCCAGCTAATCTCCCAGAAACCAAAACAGTGCCCAAGCACCCTCAAGAAAATGTGTCCCTCTTCCTAGGACTCACGTCCCAGGTTTTTCCAAAGACAGAGGCAGCCCCATGGACGTCTGGGGGTCCAGATGCCACCCGGAAGGTGGGGAGGCCCCGCGTGGGGAGGGGAAGCTCTGTTCAGACTTCTCTGAAGCACCTCTCATGCCAGGCCCGTTGATCTGTCTTGGACAGCCAAGAACGTGGTCCCCAACTGGGTCTCCTCGCAACAAAGTGAAGCAATTTTCACCTCATCAGTCAGGACAGTGACTACTGACGTGTAACCAGACACAAAACTACCTCGAGGACTTACCTCCTCTCAAGAGGAAGCTTAATGGACCCAGGGAAGTGATTTATTTTGAAAAAGTAGTTGCCACGCTGATGGGTTTGGTACCATGGGAGCAAAAAGAAACTGGTTTTTGTAGAAAGAGGGTTTTACCACACCTTCTAGAAGACATTCCTGGGCCATTTGGCATTACCTGTACTCTTAAGGGCTGCACCTTTCAGCCTGGGGACGCAGCTGGGCGTGCGGAAGGTCTAGAGAGAGGAGGGAGAAGAGCCAGCCCGACACACTGTGTGATTAGCAACAGAAAAGGAGTCTCTGTCTCTCTGAGTCACTGGCTGGGGCTGAGTCCTGATTCAAGGAGAGATGAGCATTTCTTTCCCAAAGGTCTTCCTTAGGAGGGAGGAAATCAAAGAGCTCTTGGAAACGGGTGCTTCTCCCAAGCCCATCTGCAAAAGCAGAAACTGACCACCCACCCCGCAGCCAGGAAAGCGCCAGTGACCCGCCTTTCGATGGAGACAAGGGTGTAGAGAAATAGTTCTCTACTATTTTTTTTAAATTGCACAGGCAGCCCTGGCCAGTTTGGCTCAGCGGTTAGAGCGTTGGCCTGCGGTCCGGAGAGACCCGGGTTCGGTTCCCGCTAAGGGCGCGTACCTCGGTTGCAGTTTGTCCCCGGCCCTGGTTGGTCGTGCAGGTGGCAGCCACTCGATGTGTCCCTTTCACGTCGATGTTTCTCTCTCTCTCTCTTCCTCTCTCTCCCTCCCACTCTATCTGTACAAAAAATGGAAAAATGTCCTTGGGTGAGGATAAAAAATAAATAAATAAATAAAAATAAAATAAAATAAAATTGCACAGGCATAGTGGTAAGGAGCAGTGGCCCTTGGCTCAGAGTTGAGGGGTGGTGGGGTCCCTGGGGCACACAGGAGAGGGAAGGTCCTGCCTGGAAAGGGAGGGGCCTCCCCCCGGCCCCGGGGGCCAGTGGCATACCTGAACATGGCCTGGGCTTTGACACATCTTCCCAATTTGCAAAAGGTGCTAACTATCCAAACTTTCAAGTGACTTGTCCCAAGTCTTAACTATGGGCTTTATTTTATTTTTTTAAACACTGTAAATAAAATAAGCCTATTGGCTGCGACCCCTGCCCTAAAGACTAGGGGCTGAAATGGGGGACCCCATGTTCTCGGCAGGCCTCAGAGGCCAAAGGAACAAAGGGGCTGTCCCTGTCCAGCTCCCTCTGGATCCACCCGGTCCTGTCGGAGGTACAGAGGCCAGTGTTGGGCGTGAACCATCTGATGACACAGGAGGGACTAGTGATCAAGTGCCCGGCCTCCTGCAGAGCCTGTGAGTAGCACTTCCTCCGCCCCCTCACCTCTAGCCAGGTGAACTGTAATTACCCAGAACAACGCTCAGAGTGTCTGTGTCCCTTCTTCCTTGTCTTTAGCGAAACCCGAGTCACTCTTTAAGACCCAGCTCAAGTGTCACCTCCTCTGGGACACTCTACCCAGGGCTTTCCATGACTCTAATACCCTGCCCTCCTCCCTCGTGTCCCACAACAGTCCAGATACATCCACCACCGAGAGAGCAAGGTGGCAGAGGCTACAATGTCCCGGGAACCCCACGCGGGCGGTTGGGGTCAGCTCGGAGGTCACAGTTACTGGGCCTGTGTTCTGGGGCCATTGTCTCAGCTTTCTGTCCCGTGCTCTGTGGTAGGAGGCGTTTTACAAGAAGAGTTGAGGCGCAGGGAGCCCAAGTAATCTGCCCAAGGTCACGCAGCTGGGCTGAGACAGCTGAACTTGAACCCAGGCTGGCTCGCCCAGAGCCTATGTCCTTCACCCCCAGGGCCCAGCCATAAGTATTTGGAATTTAAGAAACAACAACAAGCAAGTCCTAGTCTGTAAGACTTGTCTAGAAATGAATGTAAAGTCCTTCCCAGGTGGACGCGCCTACGACGGGGTGCGAGATAAACAAGCAATCAGACCGACGTTTTATTAACGAGGAAAAGAAAGGCACGGAAGAGTGGGTACAGGCACTGCCCTCTGTGTGGGGATCTGTAGGGTTACGCTCAGGTTCCCCCAAAGCAGACCCTAGGACAAGGACTTGGGAGCGAGTCGTTTATCTGGAAGGAAATTCCAGGAAGCCCCGGAGAAGCAAAGAATAAAGCTGAATAACGGGTGTGTTCCTGCGCAGGCGACTGGGAGACTTTGTGAACACATGTCCGAGGCCAGAAGGAAGCTTTGAGCTTCTTTTCAGAGAGTAAGAGACAGAGGGGCAAGAAGGAGGAAAAGCGGGAAGGGGAAGAGATGGACAGAAGAGAAGGACAGGAAGGGGGTCCTCCCGTCCACCTGGGCACCTACACCCTAGCAACCGTTCCAAACCAAACATTAATTTTAGGAAATCCATGACTCAAGCTTCCCAAGGCAGTACTTCTCTGAAGGCGAACCTCACCCCCACCCCGCAGCTGACACCAAGGGTGTCTATCCCTTAAGGAAAGCTCGTGTCTATTTTTAATACCTTGCGTGGTTAGCTGCACAATCTTCCACGCCATCCCCACCCTGAGGTTTCTGGCCCCGAGACACCAGTGGCCAACCGTGGAGAAGGGTTCAAGTTCCCACAGCAAGCTGGTGCCAAAATCAAGGTCAAAAGGCACGAGAAACCAGCACCACTGACAACAGCTAAGTTTCGTCCAAGCAGCTTAGACACAAATGTCCTTCCTGGCCTCCTTTCTTAGTACTCAGAGGAGCCCTTAAGGAGCAGCCACATCAAGCCAGCATAATGCTGGAGATAACTTAGCCTAATTTGTGTTTGTGCTTGTTAACTTTTTGTTTGTTTGTTAATCCTCGCCCGATGATATTTTTTGATTGATTTTAGAGAGAGTAGAAAGGAGAGAGGGGAGAGAGAGCGAGAGCGAGCGAGAGAGAGAGAAACATCGATGTAACATAGACACATTGATTGGTTGCCTCCCACACAACCCCAACCAGGGCTGGGAATCAAACCTGCAACCCAGGTATGTGCCTTCATCAGGAATAGAACCTGCAACCCTTCAGTCAGTGGGCTGACTCTCCAACCACTGAGCCAAATGGGCCAGGGCTGTGCTCATTTACATTTTTTTTAATCCTCACCTGAGGATACTTTTTCCATTCATCTTCAGTTAGAGTGGGAGGGAGGGAGAGAGAGAAACATCGAAGTCAGAGGGACACATCGACTGCTTGCCACCCACCTGACCCTGACCAGGGCCAGAGACTGAACCATAACCGAGGTACGCGCTCTTGACCGGAATCAAACTCGAGACACTTTGGTCCGTGGGCCGACAGTCTGACCACTGAGCCAAAGCGGCCAGGGCTGTGATTTACTTTGAGGAAGCTCTGTAATGATGCAGCATGGTGGCCATTGCTCCTCTTGTCGCCGGCATCATCTCTTCCCTCTCGCGCGGCTAAGCGGCAGCACCCTTTGCAAACTGGTTATTTCCTTCCTTCCTTCCTTCACACTCTCTCAGTGCACATAGGAAAATGTGGA
Organism: Molossus molossus; assembly: GCF_014108415.1. Taxonomy (NCBI): domain Eukaryota; kingdom Metazoa; phylum Chordata; class Mammalia; order Chiroptera; family Molossidae; genus Molossus; species Molossus molossus. The sequence continues at coordinate 15,179,378 of NW_023425352.1, forward strand.
CTCCCTCTATCTGCTTGGTTACTTTGGTCACCCCTGGGGCATCCCAGGCAATATGGGTTAAGGTGTCGTGGGCAGGAATCATACTAGAGAGTAAAAAGTAGCTACCGCAGAGGGATGGTGGGGAGACTTTAACTCGCCCGTAAGTTATCTCCACGAGGCCTGGGGCCTTGCTCCGTTCACCGCTGTGCACCAGTACCTGGAGCAGTGCCTGGCACATAGCAGGCCTTCCCTCAGTGTTTGTTGTATGAATAACCTTTATCAGCAGTGTGCCCTGCCCTGAAATAAACCCGAAGTCCAAGTAAAAGAGTCAGCTTGCTCTGCAAACACACCGGGACCAAGGCCCCCAGCGCCCAACACTCTTCTCGCTCCAACCAGAGTCGCACGCAGGCCCGCACCCACCCAGACAGGCGCCTGTCTCCAGGGGCACGCTCCACCCCCTAGCGGGGCAGCAGTGTGAGCAAATGAAGGTTTGCGAAGCCTCCGCACTGCCGATTCCCATTGCTAGAATCTCCCCTGGGCCTGTTTGTCCTTCCTCCCATCCTGCAGACCAAAAGGTGTGCACTCGGAGCCAACCTGCCTGGCACAGAGCCAACCCAGAGCCCAGTGCCCAGCGGGCGGCAGGAGAGAACAAGCCACCTCTGGGAACCCACGGATGTTCCCAGGCTAACATCTAGAGAAAAGCTAGACCTGCACCTCTTCTCTAAAATACATCAGTTTAGACGACAGAGTGAGTACTTTAGGTGATTGGACACTTGTCATCTGTCATCCTTCGTGCCTCGCAAAGCTCTGAGACTTCTGCCCCTGAGACTCGAGAGGCCGTAGGGCCTTGTTCCAGTCCCCACGACTGGACAATGACAACGTCCGTGCCAAACGGCACCGACTGAGAAGGAAGCTAAATTTGCTTTAAATGTATTTTTATTTTTTAATTACAGTTGACATTCACTATTCTATGAGACACTCAATAAATAGGGTGTATTGAGAAGAATCCACCAATGTCAAGGAAGGAAACTAGCAGAGGGCCTGCGAGGGAGCAGGTACCAAGAGAGATGACTTCTACGTCATCTTGCCCAGGCTTTGTCTCGCCTCCAGGATAAACGTCAGCCACAGAACCGACAGGCAGCAACAGCAGGACCCAAACCCAGACCTGGGTGGTAGCGAAGACAATTCTTCCCAATATTCGCTCATGGAGCATCACACCCTACAAGGTGCTCCTAGTTCCAAAAGCATTTGGGGCTCTATATCATTGGGAACATTCAGGGATTTGAAGTCTTGGTGGTTCATCAAAATGTGAGGCCTCCCGGACCAAAGGGAAGTGTTGGAGACGGTGTTTTGCTGCCTGTGGGTGACGGACAGGTGACTCACCCAGCGGGACCGCATGGGAGAGGGCTTTCATGCCCACTTGCGCTTTGAATAAGGATCTGAGCGCAGAGCCGGACACCCCTTCATGTGAATTATGGCTCAGGCGAGAAACACAACAAAGCAATTTGCCTCCGTAACTAATACCTCTTGTCTATAGTGCTGAAGGAGCAATACGTTAGCAGCCAGTGAGTTGGATAATTGAAAATAAGGGCAACTCCCTGAGCAGGCCGAGGAAGGCCGAGAAAGGCTGATTTTTATCAACCTCCGAGCCATTTTTTATCATCAGTGTCCATATGCAAAAAATTAAATAAATAAATAGACAGAAATAAGCAAGCCTTCCTCATCCACCAACGCAGGCAAATCTTTTTCTTTTTTCAAACTCTGTCTTGAAACTTCATTAAATAATAGTGAAACTCAACGTCTTGGCAGAGGAATCTTAGAGGAAGGTTATTGAACTAACACTTGAGTGAAATTTTGCCAGAATCAATGTTCCTTTCATTATAGACAGAGGCGACAAGGCTAAGACTGTTCCATAAGAAGTTTTGTCTTCTGATTGCGAAGCAAGATCCAAGTTCCTCTTTGCTTTTGCAGGAACTTGCTGGCTGGACATGCTGGCAGGCCTGTACCCTGTGCACCCAGAGACCCAAAGGATTGTGCACACACACACACACACACATGCACACACACACACAACTGCCAAGCTCATCCCCTTTCTCCACATGCTCTCCGATATTTTATGTTATCAACAAATTCACAGCCAAAGCCAAGCCAGCATTCAACCCATGGTGTAGCAGGTATCATGGAGTCCCACAGCAAGAACCTGCATTTATACCCAAGGCACGTCTCACTCTCCACCTCATAGACTCGCTTCTGGTTGCTGCGGCCACAGATTTTGAGTTTGAAAGCTATAGGCAAAATTACAGGCTGGAGACTTCCCTTAGGCGAACGGTGAAGGAAAACCAGTCCTGGGAAAAGGGTCTTTTTACAATTCGAGATTTTACAAGTAGCACAACAATTCAGACGTAACCTTTGGTACTACATATAATAGCGCGTCGAAGGATGGAGACTATTCCGTTCACCAACGTCTTTTAGGAGCAAACACTGCATGTACTCTGAGACCTGCTGAGGGTGAAGGGGAAGCCTCCCAGAAATAGCTCAAGACTCCACGGTGATCTAAATTACTCTGCATCGTAAAGAAGCCGGAAACGGGAACTTCCCGGGAGAAGTAAGTCTTGGACAGGGAGGGAGGAGAGAGAAGTTGATGCCGCTTGGCAGCACGGAAGGAGGGAAACAGGAAACACCCCTGGTGATAAGGCGGCTGTGGAGTGGGTCTGAGGCAGAAAATGTCTAATGAGGAATTTTCAGCACTCATCTGCCAATTATTCCTGGTGCCGTATCGGTATTCTAGCAACGCTTCCTGCTCAGAAAGCTTCCTGTAGCTTCCAGGATACAATTCTAAAGTCTCAGCCTGCTCTCCAGTCCCTCCCAGTCCAGGCTGGCTCCAACTGTACCCCAGCTTGTGAGCCAGTACCCCACGGATGAGGACACTGCAGGCTGATGGATCAGGGCATGGGGGCTCCAGATTCCCCTGACCTTGTGCAACCTCTGGGTTCCTCACTCTGCTCCAAAGTCAAGTGAGAAGGTTATGCCAACTGAAGACCTTCCTTCTCCACAATCCAGGTCCTTGGGATTTCTCAGGGACCTTCTGCCCCCAGCAGCCTCTCCTACTGTCCACTCAAATGACCTCTTCCTGCTTGCCCTCCCCCTCTTTGAGAAGGACCCATACCTGAGTCCCAGCAGGTTCCCACCAACTCAAAGATCCCCAGTGCCACAGTGTGCAGGGATCACGCCCTCCTGAGGACTTTGTGTCATCTCTCAACCCTTGCACTTGGCAATGCCCTCCTGCTCCTCTGGATTCTAAACCTGAAAGCTAAAACATTTAACTCTACCGTTTCAACTATTCTGGTATCGTCAACATCTTTTGTAGTACTGAACGCCAAATAAGTATTAAATAAACAAGTGAACAAATGTATATTTAATTAATTGGCCTCTCTCTACCGAGCTCAGACCCACGGGCTCCCTTTAACTTGGAACTTTCCCTCTAACTTTCCCGAACTCCACCTGCTGGAGAAAAACTTGGTTGCTTTTTCACTGAGTCTGTTTATCCCGGGTCCAGGACAGAAAGGGGACCTGTACCAGCCCAGGACATGGATTTATATGCGCACCTACAGAGCAAAGGAGTGGATGATCACTTTCAAACCACTGAATAAATAACAGATTCCTACAACATCTAGAATCAGATGCCTGCCCTGTTTCAAGGTTCACAGTGAACAGTGAGGAGGTGTCTTTCTACCACCCCTTCCTTTGGGGAAGTTCTCCACTAGGATATGAGCTTCTGGGGAGGAGAATCCTGGTCTGTCTGTCTCGTTCACCAGTGTGTCCCCTGGCATAGATGGCCCCCGATATGTGGGGTGAAGGACTGAATTAATGAACAGATACAAACGCACTGAGAACCCTGGAGGACATCCACAGCCTTCTCACTGACAACTACATCGGATGGTGACTTTCATGGGGCTTCTCTTGGGCGCAGGGGGATACAAGAGATGCTGAGCACAAAGGAGGCTGATCCCGACCTCACTTCGCAGAAGCAGAAGCCTATGGCCCATGCCAGGCTGCAGCCAGTGAGGGCTCTAAGCTCCCCACATTCAAATATGTTAAAAGCGATGCCAGGCGACCTTGCAGCTTCCCTGCAGGCTCAGGTGGGGTCTCAGAAGACCTCCATGTGTGTGGATGAGACATGGCTTCCCTCAGATCTGGAAAGGAGTCCTCCAGCCACAACAGCAGGTGTCCCCTTCCCCTGGAGGAGCACACAGCCCTCCAGGTGTAAGCAGGTCACACCCTGCCAGGTGCTGTGTCTGAACGGCCTGTCCAGTGGTGAGCTTGTTCACGTGAGCCACTCACTCAGACCTGTTCCTCCTCTACCCTGGACACAGTGGGATGGCTGGCCGGAGTGAGCCAAGTGTGACCTTGGTCCAGGCCAAGACTAACCCACCCCACACAATCACCCAGGACAGTGGCAAAGCTCTCAGCGTGTGACTCAGGGCAGAAAAGGTGAAGTCACACCTACAGGAGCTGGGAGAATCTGGGCAGTTCAAGCGTGGACACAGGAGCCAGACTGCCTGCGTTTGCATCCACCTCCACCACCACTAAACGTGTGGTCCTCGACAAGTTACCTACCCTCCCCGCACGACTGTCCCCTTCTGTGAAGCCTTAGCTTTCTGGGTGTTAGGCCAGGTCATGCACACTCCAAGTAAAAAGACAAATGAACCATACTTATGCAATGGGGCTGGGTACTACAAAGGCTATTGTGAGAATAAAATGTGATAATACTTAGTACACATGTCTCAGTATCCATTGCTGCATAACAAACCATCCTAAAAGTTAGAGAGAAAAAACAATGGTCATTTATTTGTTTGTGATTTTGCAATTTGGACGGGGCTCAGTATGGATGGTTTGTCTTTGTTCTGCATGGAGTCAGGTGGGTGGTTCTTTTGTGCCACAGAGTCCAAGGTGGCTTCACCCATGTGATTGTCACCTAAGCTGGGGAAGGCTGGAATGGCAGGCAGCCGAGTCTCTCTGCCTTCGCCATCTCTCACCCTCCTGAGCGGTCGGACTCCTTTGCATGGCTTCCGAGGAAACCAAAGCAGAAGCTGCCCAGTGTCTTAGGGACTGGTCTGGAGACTGGCACAGAGTCAAGTGCATTGTATTATCTCGGTCCGAGCAAGTCGCAAGGCCAGTGCCAACGCAAGGAGAGGAGAGGTAGACCCCACCCCTCAGTGGGAGGAGTGGCTTGTGCATACCAAGGGGGCTGACGTTGCTGGCCCTTGCTTTTCCAGACAGTTCACCACAGCCCTCACTATCCAGTCATTAGCCCAAGAGGAACCTCAGGTCTGCACACTGGATGGGGCGGAGAAGAGATAATGCTCTTGACCTGGGCTCTCTCAAGTGACCTCTGGCTAAACCCGAGACACGGAGCTACAGCAAGGTGAAGTGCAAATCCCAGGACCATCCCTCACCAGTTATGTCATATTGAGCTAGTCACCTTATGCTTAAAATACCCCAGTGTCCCCTGCTCTCCGGTGGGAGAAATCTTATACCAGCAGGTAGCACACAGTGTTGCCATTTCTCCGTAACCCCAAGAACATTTCTGGAATCAATAAATTCTAACATGATTTGTTGAATGGATAAATGACTCAATCAGTAAATCAATGAACTGAATTAGTGAATGAGTCAGGGGAAAGCCCCAACAATTAGCCTCTCTCCAGGGCTGATGAACTCTATCCCCAAAGGAACACTTTATACCAAGGACCTTTTAATGGCTAAAGCTGACCAACTCTGAATCCCAAGACCCCTTTACGGGCTGTGTGACCTTAGGCAAAATTAGAGTCTTGCACATAATAGATGTTTATTTAATACCTGCGACATTCACAAATTCTAAAATGTTAAATAATTGAATCAATCAATGAATCACAAAAAATGATAGCAACACACACACACACACACACACACACCCATGCTGGTAAACGCTACCCCTAAAGATGGCTCCTTGTTGGGAACACCATTTGGTGTAAATGTTCCCTACTCCCCTCCTGCTTCTTGACCAATATAGCAGCTGACAGACAGACAGACAGACAGACAGACAGCTGCACCGGATGGGTGCTTTCCACTTCTTTGCAGCACAGCTTACGCCCTAAGCCATGCTTCATTTTTGAATGTGCACGTGCAGCCTCGGCGTCCAGGAGAGCCGAAGCCTGAGTTTTGCAAGGAGGCTCCTTGGCTGCAGTTAGACTAAGTATCTGCTCTGCTGCTACCCCGCAAGCATCCCCTTGAGCTGCCCCTCCAGCAGCAAGAGCAGCAGCAAGCACTCCAGCCAGCACGTGCTCTGACGTTCCACTACATTGTGAGCTCGGGGCAACACTTGTCTAGTGTTATTGCATTTACTACTGCAGGACCACTACTATGGCTTCCACTACTACTGCTAATAATAATAGTAACAATAACAATACTAGTAATAGTAAGTTTTAGCTACTATAGTCATAATGGTGTTTCAGTCAACAGACCCTGTACACAATGGTGGTCCCATTAAATAATAGAGCTAAAAACTTTCTATTGCCTAGTGACATCACAGCCATCCTAAAATCATGCTACAGCTCCTTACCCACATGTTGGTGGTGGTGCTGGTGTAAACAAACCTACCGAGCTGTCGGTCATATGAAAGTATAGCACAGACAATTACGTACAGTAAATAATACTTGATAATGATAAAAGATGAGTATGTTACTGGCTCATGCATTTACTATTCTATACTTTTTATTGTTATTTTACAGTGTACTCTTTCTATTTATACAAAGTTTGTTTAAAACAGCATGTTGTGTTTGCTGTATCTCTTGATTACATCATTCTTCTCTTGAGCTTCATTTAAGGTCGTTTCGTTCATTCGGGGGAGTCCCGCCGCCGCAGTTGCCTTGCAGCCGGGTGCGGAGCGGGCTGTGCCGGCCAGGTTCGTGCCAGCCTACTCTGTGATGCACAACGAAGTCGCCTAACGATGGATTTCTCAGAATGGATCCCTGTCGTTAAATGACACGGGACTGTATGGTTACAATGTGGCAAAAAAAAATTAAACTCTTTATTTTCTTGAGTCGTCTCGGAAACTTCATGAAATAGGCATAATTAGCACTCGAAGCTCGTAGATGAAGTCCTGAAGTTCAGAGAGGTCAGGTGACTTGCCCAAGTCCACAGTTTCGAAGTGGCCAAGCAGAAATCTGTAGCGCAAGCAGCAGGATCTCAGGGTGGCTTTGTCACATCACAGCCACGACCACATGGTTTTCCCCTGTTTGTCTGTGTCCCCCGTCAGAGCAGGTGCTCCCTGAGGGCGGGGGCTGCTTTCCCTCCCCCCGAGGCCTGTGTTTAGCGAGGCCCGGCGCAGAGGTGTCCAGTGGAGGATGTTAACTGGATGAACGAGGGTTCTGTGACCTGACGCACGGGGCCATTCATTCCAGGGCATTAACCACTGGAGAAAACATCCCAGCCATCTGTCAGACCTCATTTCTCTGGTGCAAAAGACCTTCTGAAACCTGATTCAGGGACATAATTATCTTCTGGCCCCAGGAGATATTCAGTGTATCACTCATGGCCATCACAGGAAGTAAATCGAGTTGAGCTGAGATGCAAAGACAGATTACATTCCTCAAAGTTGCCTTTATTTATTTTTTTACAGTTCTCGTTCTTCTTCTCCTTCCTCTTCCTCCTCCTCCCCCACCTCTACCTTCTCCTCCTCCTCCTCTTCCATCTTCTCCTCTCTCTCCTTCTCTCTCTCTCTCTCTCTCTCCCCCTCCCTCCCTCCCTCCCTCCCCCCCCCCCCTCTTGTCCTACAGTACACAAGTGCCAATACCTAAGCTCACTACATGTAGGTAAACAATGAGTATTTTCTACCTCTCCAGCGTTTCTGCTGGGAAGTTTCCTCCAAGGAGATGCCTCCCCAGCTTGCCTTGTCCCTCTCCTTCTTCCTTAATCTGCTACCTGTTCACGTGAACAACATAAACCCCGGGAGAACTCCCCAGAGGTAACCCAGGTGCCTTTTCCTCAGTGAACTTCAGCCACCGAGGATGGGCACAGCAGGTGGATGGATCCCACAGGGGATCATGTGGCTGGTGCGTTAACTCCTAGAACACATCAGGCGAGCCCGTCGATGTGCCAGCTTGTGTCCCGGAGACTTTCACACACACTGTTTCAAGTTCACAAAGGGTCAGGGTGTTTGTAAATGCTGAGGCCAGGGCCTCACAAACCCCGAGAGGCGAGCATTTAAACTCTGGTGAACTGGCTCACGTCCCAGCCTCTTTCCTCCTCGCCTTGGAGAGTGTGAGGTGACAAGGAGATCATTTCTCAGTGTGCAGAAGTCCAGGCAGGACAAGCCAAGGTAATGACAAATTCAAATAAGTTAGGCACCCTGGGAAGTTGATTTTATTTCTGCCACAACTAGTCCATATGGAGAAAGATGGAATTTTTCCAACGTGAGAAATCTCCCAGGAAAACTCAAAGTACAAGCAAGGAAACACCTCGGTGGCTGGATAAAATGCAGATCCCTGTGTCCCACTGCAGAGAGACTGAACCAAAACCTCTGCGGGCCTGCAAATCTGCATTGTCAAGAGGCCTTTTCTACCCCCAGGTAGTCTGATGTCCTCTCAAGTTTGAGAACCTCTGCCCTAGAGACAAAGGATGAGGTCCAGCGCCCTGGAAAGACAGTGGGCCTTGGGGGAGGAGGGAAGGAAGGGACCACCACACACCTGGCCCAAGGACGTTGTCTTAGTGCTGCAGGAGGTCCTTGAGAGACCAGCCCAGAGAACCTTCCTCCCAACCATTTCTGGCCTCCCTCTCCAGGGAGATACTAACTGACCTTTTCTCAATGCTGGGACCACTGAATGGGCACATGTACCTACCAGCTGAAGGTCAAAACCTCTAGAAAATTAACTTACTTTGTCTTTCATTACAAGGATCTTATGCACAGAATTAGGGCTAATGCTTCTTGACCCATTTTGCATGGGAGGGGAAAGCTAACTGGGAAAAGGAAAGGTGTCAATGCATGAACTATTGCTTCAAGTTTCAGGTGTCTACAGCCTTGTATCCTTTGCCAAAAAAGTTACTCAGCAAGTCTCAGCATCTGAGGACTGGCTCGGAGCGTGAACTTTCACTAGATCCTAAAGGTGCACCACTGAAAGTCTAGCGAACCATGGGAGAAGAGGCTAAGAAGTCATTTTTAACTCAAAATTTCAGTTCTGTACCTTATCCTTCAATCTTCTCATTGGTTAAATTCCTCCAGTCCCAAGCACTTTGGTCAAAAACACTTCTCCTTCTTCTTCCTTTGTCGGACAGATGTAAAGGCTCAGTCTTTAAATGGTCCCCAAGCCCTGGCCGGGTTGGTTCAGTGGTTAGAGCGTCATCCCACAGACCAATGAGTCATGGGTTCGATTCCGGTGAAGGACATGCACTTCAGTTGCAGTTTGTCCCGGGCCCTGGTCGGGTCATGCAGGAGGCAACCAGTCGATGTATCTCTATCACATCGATGTTTCTCTCTCTCTCTCTCTCTCTCTCTCTCTCTCTCTCTCCCTCCCTCCCTCCCACTCTATCTAATGATAAATAGAAAAATATCCTCAGGTAAGGAATAAAAAAATGAAAAAAATAAAATAGTCCCCAAGTGGGAAAATGTGATATACAAACGCAGTACCCAGGGAAATTGATGCCTTAGTGTAGATGCAACCATTTTTACCACTAGTAGGAAGAGATAGATAGAGAGATAGAGAGATAGAGAGAGAGAGAGAGAGAGAGAGAGAGAGAGAGAGAGAGAGATAATTTCATATAATTTTTATCATGCTGTAAAGTGAAAAGCCACTTTTCATTTATAAGTGGAACTCTCTTGGGCTTCCGAGTGCCCTGGAAGAAGGCAGAAGCAAAGAGCCGAGAACAGAGCTGGGCGTCCCCAGAGCTGCCTAGACAGCGCCTAGAAAAAGGAGACAGAGATGTTTCGGGGTGCACCACCGCATGGTGTAAAATCATGCGGGCTCTTTGCTTTCTTTGGAAAAGCATGTCTTGTAGGTTGTCAGTTGATCTGAGGTGGTGATATTTGAACTATTTTCAGTTATGTGTTGATCATTTGAGGAGATGGATGCCACTGGGGCAGGATTTTTTGGCCCAGTGTCTCCTCTGGGACAGGGCCCCGAGGACGCCACAAACTGAGCTGATTTAAGTCTTTGCCCGGTGCCAGGACCTCCCCCTCAGGGGTAAAGAGCAGCTCTCTCACCTTCAGAGCCGTGTTCTGTTGGCATGGGCTGGGAGCTTTGAGAAATGCACTTCAGCTGTGCACACCTGCTGGTTTCTATGGCAACGGTCATCAAGACTTGGGCCAAGGTTATCAGACTTAGTAAGCCCCTACAGAGACTAAAGACAACTCCCTGCCTGGTGCCTTCCCCAAAACAATTTTTCCTCTTCCCTGACTTGGCTTCTGACAATCATTGAAAACTCAGTATAACACTCATGTTTCAGCATTTCAAATACATCCCACAAATTCCAAATTCTATTAGCTGTTTGTCGGCCTCCAAACAAAACTGCATCACTAGATGCTTTACCAAAAAAACCCATCACAGCATGCTTCAACTCATGGCTTTCTTGCAATGGAAGGTCATCTATACCTGTTGTTATTATTAACTAGCATGTAGTGAGTACCTATAATCTGCCAAGCACTGTCCTAAGGCACTCAACCTACATAATCTTATTCTTCAAAAACCTTCTCATGAAATCAGGGTTATAATCTCCATTTTCATAGATGATGACATCGAGGGCCAAGGAAGCCAAGCACCATGATTGACGTTCCACAGTTCTATGGTGGACCCAGGATGGGAATCCAGGATGAGGACCCAGCTCCTCCCGATTTCACCCCTTCGATCTTTCTGTCGCTGCTGCCTACCTTGGACAATGGCTCACCTTTATCTTTCTTCATAGAAGACTTAATAACTTTCAAAGACTTAATAACTTTCCAAGCTTCTCTGTGCCTTCAATATCATATCTCCTTTAAACATTCCTAGTGAACTATGTTTTAGTTTCTTCTCATCTTCACTATTTCACTTTTCTCAGTAGAGTCCTAAATGGGAAATATTGTCTTACTAAGACTCACCACAGTTTTCAAATGTGTACCTTTCAAGGCCACAACATGCCAAAGCCATGGCCTTTAGGGTGTCTCATGCAACTTCTTTAGGTTATATTTATTCTGACAACCATCTCCTGATTTCAATCGTCTGAAGGAAGCAGTTATGGGGGAGAACTGAAGAAAGATGAGCAAAAGAAGAGAGATAAATTGTCTGGAATAATTTTAAAAATCTGATGTATCAACATGTAGTAGAAATAATAGGACTCCATCTTATAAAATTCTCTAAAGCAGGGGTGGGGGACCTCTTCTCTGCCAAGGGCCATCTGGATATTTATAACATCATTCATGGGCCATACAAAATCATCAACTTAAAAATTAGCCTGCTGTATTTGGTCAGGCTAATTTGGTGAGGCCTGTGATGTTAGCTGGTATCGATTTCGCAAGCCTTATACGCCCTTGCCCGGACGTTCCCCACCCTGCCTAAAGCAACGGGTGAAGAATGCTCATTGAATGTCATGATTCAAGGCTCGTCTATCATTTGGGATGAAGGCATCTTTATCCACTTGCAAAATTATCCCAAGTGCCAGCATCCCAAGCCAACGATCACAGCAAATAGGCTGCCTCCTAAGTAAATTTCACATCTACAAACTCGATTATTGCATTTTTCAGGCATTAACGTGCAAAAAGGCTGAGAATATTGCAGCCATCTCTCAGTGCAGTGGTTACAGTGACAGGGCTGGAGCTGGTTTCAGGGCTGGCTCACTTTTCAAATGCTTTTACAGAGTTTACCTTTCTCTAGGCTGCGGGGTGATTTATTGGTCCATCCTCTTTTATTGGGCTTTCTGGGTTTTACTTTGCTTACAGCTTGGCCTCCATTTACTGGGCCTCAGCAAAAAAGGTCATCCAACCTCTCTACCCCCCGCCCCCACCCCGAAAAACAGCACACTAGTGCCCACAAAATCAGGAACACAGAAATCATCTGGTGGCTTGGGACACTCCAGTTCTTTCTACAAGGGGCCAATTCACAATAAGCAAGGAATGACATCAAATCCGCAATGATTTAGTCCTTATGGGGGCCATTAAACTTTTTAAAACAGAAAGTCAAGTTAAGATTTCTTACTCCGTTTCCAGGCAGGGGCGTACTGACCCAATCCTGTTTTCCCAACTCTCCTCCCCGCTCCAAGTGGAAGAGTGCTGTGCTCTGATCTAATAACAACTAGTTCTTTACTGGACCATCGCTGCACGCCAGGCACAGTGTGAAAAGTCCTTACATGGATCATCTTGAACAACTCCCAGCACAGATGAGAGAACTAAGGCACACAGCCTCCCAGTGAGACACTCTGATTTCAAACCCTGGAAAATCTGACCCTGGAGGCTGAGCTCTCTACTATGACATCACTCTGCCTCTGAAGCCACCCAGGGTAGGCCAACGTTTCCCCTCCAGCCACCTGCTCACACTCCACTGTTTTATGACACCTTCTCTGCCCACTATAAGGCCACAGTGAACTCTCTCTCATTGGAGCTTCTCAGCCATTTGCTGTCACCACATTGATCCTGGCAAGGATACATGCTACCTTCTGTTCTGTGACAGTAGAGTGAAATCGAAAGAATTGCTCCTGAATCACACAGACTTGGAATCCAAACCCACTTTGAACACGTTCTAGCTGTGTGACTGCCCATTCATTCATCCATCAACTATTCATTAAGCATCTCATATGATAGACTCAGGAATCTCATTGATGAGTACATCACAGACCACATCCCTGTCCCCTTAGAATCTACATGGATCTTGGGCAAGTGACCTCACCTCCTTGAGCTTCAGAGTCTTCATCTATAGAACAGGAATAACATTACCCATATCATGTGCTCAGCTCATAATAGGATACTTTAATATATTCTGACTATTATGCATATTATTAGGTACAGAGTGCCTGGTACATAGTTAGTGCAACAAATGGGGGTAGCTATTATGATAAGTACCATTATAACTTACTAAACTTTCCTTAGCTTCAGTCTTATTTCCCCAACAAGGCTTAAATGTCCCTGTGTTCAGAAATCACTCTGATAGCACCTAGAATCAAGCCACATGCATGAAGGAGTCACTGTGGAAAGAGCACTTGACCAGTCAGGAGTCATGGCTGCACCAGGAACTTGTTGAGTGGCCTGAATGGATGAGTCATCTCACCCTCCACCCCACCCCATTCCTGACTCTCATTCTCTCTCTCCCTGTTACTTCCAACTGGCAGAGTGATGGTTAGGTGAGCAGAAAGAGACACTCGTGGGGACGGTCAAAGTGCTAGGACTTCTGTGGCTCCCAGTAACCAAGAGTTGGTTGCAGCCCATTGGGTGTTCTTGTAGCCAGACAGAAGCTGCTCCTCTTTATGGATAAAGCTGGGTCAGAACCCAAAGTTTTGGAGTTGACTCAACCTCATTAGCATTTTTTATTCGGCTTTAAGAATTCCCCAAGGCATCCCTTGGTCAGAGTTGTTCAGATTTTCTACTTTAAAGAAAATGGCAATCTAAGCCCCAAATAGTCATCATCTAATCCACCCATAAACCCCGGGCCCCTGGTTAAGACTCCAGGTTAACATCGCTGCCCTCAGGAACTGAAGATGCTCAGGTCCGCCACAAAGAGGTCAACTCACAACACATGTGACTGGTCCCTAAGGAAATGGAAAGGCAGGATAGGGATTCATTTCACACTAATTCCCACCATCAGCCAACATGCTCTGCTGGAGGTATCACATCTTCATTTGCAAAGTTGTAATGTAGAAAAGTAAACACGAATGCAGACCTACTCCAGTCCCTCACTTGCTTGAAGGCTCCCAACTGTCAGGGGGATAAGGTTCCAGTCTCTTGTCAGGTAGGCACTGCCTTTCCTCACCTGGTCCCTGTCCCCCTTTCCAGGCTTGTTTCTTGCCAGCTGCCGTCCCCTCACACTCTGCACTCCAATCATACCTTCAGTCAAACTCACATGTCCCTGTCATCTTCTCCCTCTGTCACCCTTCACCTTGCCCACCTGGTAAGTTCCCTCTTATTTCAAGCTAACCTGATAAGTGAAGCCCTTCCTCATTTACCCAGGGCGAATTGACCACTCCCTTCCTTGGTCCCAATCAGTCCTCATCCAGCTGTAATGGCTCCCACCATCCTGCAGAACATTCATGGAAGAAAGGAAGAGGGTACTCCAAAATATATGGGACGCCTACCATGTACCTAAGACAGCAGCAGGCATTTTGTGTAAACTTGCTCTTGTTGTTTGCATAATGCTTTCCTTATTTGATTATAATAAAATTGAAGGTAAGAATCACTTCTTTTTCATCACAGCATCCCGAGTGCCTGGCACTTTGTAGATGACCAAGGATGTTGATAAATTTAAATTCACTCACACAACAGTTGACAACTGAATGACCAATGACTACTATAAAAGTGTCCAAGTGGCTAAGGTTTCATGTAGTCAGACCAGAAACAGAGAGGTGTTTATATCTTTGTCTTAGACTGAGCCCAGGAGGCCCACTTTTAAGGTCAGCTTTCAGGGCAGGAATAACAGAAAGAAGAAAAGCTCTCATTTACCAAAGTAAACAAGCATCAACTGCAAAAAAAAAAAAAAAAGCAAGAGATAAGAAATGGATATAAAGATTATAGCGATATCCTGAAGAACTCCATCCAAGCAACCTTGATGCTGTGTTCTCCTAGCTGGATGAGCAGAGGTATAATTTATATGTCCAGACATCATCATCTTGAGTTTTGTTTAAAGGTGATAAGTTGTTTTAATCAACCTGGCTTATTCTTTTCTCCCCGTGTCTGCTAGAGTTGTAAGCTAGAAGGCAGTTTCGTGCAATTCCTCCTTCTGTTTGGTTGATATATTACGCTCTGTTCCAAGTTTTCCTCTTGAGAACATCCCTCTTTTATTACTTTTCTTTTCAGTTCTTATAATGAAAGTTTTGCAAAGCATGACTACTGTTTTCATTCCTGATCTAAAAGGGAGATGGTACAGAATAGAATATGAGTGCAGTTGGGATGATTTTTGAGCAAAACATTGTGTTCTTAACAGGTGAACATCATGCAAATTAGAGAAGCTGAGGTTTTTGCAATTAGGGCACAAGCCTGTCGATTCTAAAAAGGTCTTAAAGATAAACTAATTAAACCAGGGGACAACATGCCCTTCCTCACTTAGGTGATCTGTCTTCTCCTGCTGCTTTTTGGATTACTGCCTTTCCTTTTTCATGAAGACTTCATCCATATCTATGTTTGGTACTGTACTAGCTACATTGTCAGCACACAATGAAGTTTTATCTTGATTAAGGGTAATAATAATCATGCCAGGTGAGAAAGTTTGAATCAGTTTTCCTCCTTTGCACCTTTTCTGACATTACTGAAAGAAAAATCTTCATCTGCACACACATCTGCCCTGTGCCTCAACCATCCCACCTTCTTTACCTGGCGGGTGAACTCCCCAGGGATGAAAGGTGCCCGGAGTAAAGCGCTGGACTCCTGAAGCCCTATTCAAAAAACCTCCCCAGCTCTGCAGCATCACCATGACCAAGTCACCCAAGGTCTCCAAGATGGCTCTGCCTCCTTGCCCTGACCTTGGTTGTCTGCTTTATCAGATGGCACTGAATTGGGACTGATTTCACTGGCCAGTGAAATAATGATGCCCTTCATGGTCTTCCAAGGGGTTTCTTGTATTTGTTTTATATCTTATTGGGACGGGATTTGAAATAATGCTGGTCATATTTGCTAACTGACTGGCTGAACCAAACTGAATCGATCACCTATGGTTAATCTATTACTCATTCCTAAAGTCCCAGCTCAAATAGCCATTTCTTCCAGGAAGCCTTCCTCACAGGACTACCCTGTCTTACAGACACCCCTTCTGTGTCCCCACAGCCCAACATTTATACTTCAAGTTAACACGTGCTTCCTGTCTGTGTCCCCTTGAAGGCAGAAGCCATGTTTTGTTCATCTTTGGGTGCTGCATAGAGATTTCACCCATGGCAAATGCATAGCAACCATCAAGGAGGGGTAGCTGCAAGTGTTCAAATAGAGGTCAAGTGCAGAAGCCAAAAATGTTATGCACCTGGAGTGCCCAATTAGGCAGCGAGGTGATACCATTCAAAGAAGTTCACTGCAGCCCTGGCCAGTTTGGCTCAGTGGTTAGAGCGTCGGCCTGCGGTCTGGAGAGACCCGGGTTCGGTTCCCGCTAAGGGCATGTACTTCGGTTGCAGTTTGTCCCCGGCCCTGGTTGGTCGTGCGGGTGGCAACCACTCGATGTGTCCCTTTCACATCGATGTTTCTCACTCTCTCTCTCCCTTCCTCTCTCTCCCTCCCATTCGATCTGTACAAAAAATAGAAAAATATCCTCAGGTGAGGATAAAAAAAAAAAAAAAAAAAAGAAGTTCACTGCAGCCAAGCCAAAGCCACAGCATAAAACCAGATAGGACTAGAGGACAGAAAGAGGTGGGTTGGTGATACTATGGTTCTCTAATTCTTTGGCTCTTCAAGAAAAAATGCGCTGATGTTCAGGGTTCATGGGCAGTAACAGACATGAAGGCGGAACGGTGGTTCATGATTGCCCTCAGGGGAGAATGAGAAGATATCACAGTGGGACAGAAGCAAGAAGGTCAGAGGTGAGGTCACCAGAATCAAGAATATTGCTCAGAGCAGAGAAAGATCTGTGAACACTATGGAAATCCTAGTAAACTTTCCCAGGTCTGTAGTACTGGACACTTAAAAAGATCTCAAAGGCCCTGGCCAGTTTGGCTCAGCAGTTAGAGCGTCGGCCTGCGGTCCGGAGAGACCCGGGTTCGGTTCCCGCTAAGGGCACGTACTTCGGTTGCAGTTTGTCCCCGGCCCTGGTTGGTCGTGCGGGTGGCAGCCACTCGATGTGTCCCTTTCACGTCGATGTTTCTCTCTCTCTCTTCCTCTCTCTCCCTCCCACTCTATCTGTACAAAAAATGGAAAAATATCCTCGGGTGAGGATAAAAAAAAAAAAGATCTCAAAGGTTTCCACGGCCCATTAATTCTAGTACTAATAAATACAATTATTACTTAATTAATTAGGACTTGTTTAGTTGTAAAGAATGGGGAAACCAGCTGCTTTAAGTTAAAAAAAAAAAAATTTAAAAAGACTGTGTGAAGGGCTTTGGACCTAAAATTTCAGGCACAGCTAGATCCAGGTGCTCAAATAAAACCATCAGAAGTCTCCCTCAGGTGCTTCCCTGTATTAGCTTCCTCCGAGTGGAAGCGAGGGTAGCCGTGGAGAGCATCAGGCTTAGAATTAAATAGCCACAGAGACCCAAAGGAAAAAGAGATCTTCTTTCCATTAGCTTCAGCAAAACTTCTGCGATTGAGCCTCATTGGCTGGCTTAGATCACATGTCAATCCCTGAACCAATCACTGTAGTTTTATGGATGGGATGTCATCATTGGACAAGTCTTGTTCGTGAGCCAGAAGAAGGCAGAATGAAGTAACCATGCAGAGGAAGAGACTAGATGTAACCAGGTCAGAACAAGGTAAGTTGGATGGACAGACAAGCCTACACATCTGCTGCATTAGTATTTAGCATTTATTAGCCAAGAAATAGCAGTCTGTGCTGTTTTGACCTTTCTAAGCCCTTAGCAGGGAGGACAATGAAGAAAAGCTTTCTCCTTCTGTACAACCCCCTCCGCCCAAATTGCTCCCAGAAAGGAGAGGAATTTACTCCAAAAGCAGTGTGACTTAGATTGCCTAGTGATTGTGCTTGAAACATTTTAGGAATCAAGATCAAGAAATTGGCAGTAAAAATTGGAAAGGAAGAGGTAAAAAAAATCTCTACTTAAAAATCACATTAATCATAAAACCCCAAAAAGTCACAGGTAAATCTACTACAAACAATGAAATAATTTAGTAAAATAGTCAAATAGAAAGTTAACACACCCTGCCAGTTATTCATCCATTGTCCTTCAGCTCCAAACCCACCGCGTGTACTCAGCTTTGTGATGCAGAAAAGGGGCTCTCAACCCCAATTTCAGCTTTGTCGGCTGAATAAATGATGTAGTGATTATTACTACTACTCATGGGCCATGTAAACCTGTAAGATCTCCACACTAAGTGTCCAGTACTAGAGACCTAGCTAGACTTTTTTCTCCCTGTGTGGCTTTAAGGGAGACGAGGGTCTTGCTTCTTCCTGTTGGCTTCCTACTTAATTCCTGTCCCTGTGACTGTCTCCAGGCAGTAGCCCCTCACTCCAGTGGCAGCAGCAGGATCCGACGTTCAGTTTCTCCAGGAATTACAGAGCCAGCTTCATTATGTACCCTTCGGAGACACCAGCTCCAGCCAGCAGATATCCTCTTCTCAGAGGTCCGCTTCCCTGGGCCCTCCTCTGCTGCTGGGAAGGCCAGCACCAGCAGAACAGCCCCCCAAGGCCTGAGTGTTAGCCCCACCCCCAGCCTCTGGCATCCACAACAGCAGCCTTTCCCGTTAACCCAGCCCCAGGGATGATGCCACTCCCCCAGTTCCTTCCTCTCTGATACTTGGGTGCCCTCTTTTCACCTTTTTAGTTACCAACTTTACATCTCTGTACCAGCCCACAATTTCTGTGCTAAACAATCTGTGTTAAAAGAATTGGTACTATTTCTGTCTCCTGATTTGACCCTGACTGACACCTATGCAGATATATGCAAAATAGACATATAAAATAAGCAATTAGAAGATATACGGGAAGGGAAGAGTAATCCCTATTCATAACAGCAACAGGGAAAAGAAAGTAGATGAAACATCTAGACATTAAACTAGTAAGAAATGTGCATGACCTCTATGAGGAAACCCATAAAATACTCTGAAAACACAAATGTATTTGGAACCAATAAAAAGACACATGATCTTACATAGGAAAAGTTGGCCTCATTGAAGTTTATTGTGATCCCAATAAAGATTCAATCTGGTTTTATTTTTATCTGGAGTTAAACAAGTTGATAATAAATTTCTTATGGAAGAATAAAAAAGCAAGAATATCCAAGAAAGTTCTGAAAAACAAAACATAGTGGTGAGGCGGGGGCCAGACCCACTAGATATTAAAACATATTGTAAAGCCTCTATGAATAAAACAGTGTACTATTACATCATTATAGGCAGGCAGACTAGTAATTCAGAATAGGAAACCTAAAAATAGACCTAAGCATATATGGCAATTTAATACATGATGAAGGCAGTATCTCAAATAAATGAGACAAGAGAGAGTTTTAATAAATGATAAGATTACCGAATAATCATACGGGGGGGAGAAATGCAATAGATTTGCTTCTCATCTCTTTAGGATAAATTACAAATAAAGTAGAGATTTAAAAATGTTTTAAAGTGAGGAAAATCTGTCCTAGCTATGACTCAAAATCTAAAAGCAGTAAAAGAAAACATATATAAATTTGAGAACATTAAAAAGAACTTTTGCAAGAAGAAAAATATTTATAAATAAAATTAAGAAAATGGCAGTCAGAGAGATGCAAATTAAAATGACCATGAGGTATCACCTCACACCTGTCAGAATGGCCACCATCAACAAATCATCAAACAACAAGTGCTGGCGAGGGTGTGGAGAAAAGGGGACTCTAGTACACTGCTGGTGGGAATGCAGACTGGTGCAGCCACTATGGAAAACAATATGGTGTTTCCTCAAAAACTTAAAAATCGATCTGCTACTTGACCCAGTGATCCCACTTCTAGGAATATACCCTAAGAAGCCTGAAATACAAATCAGAAAGAACATATGTACCCCTGTGTTCATAGCAGCACTATTTACAGTCACTAAGATCTAGAAACAGCCCAAGTGTCCATCAATAGAGGAGTGGATAAAAAAGCTGTGGTACATGTATGTACACAATGGAATACTATGCAGCTGTAAGAAAGAAAGATCTCTTATCCTTTGAGATGACATGGAGGGACCTGGAGAGTATTATGCTAAGTGAAATAAGCCATTCAGAGAAAGACAAATACACATCATCTCACTTATTTGTGGACTATAATGAACAAACCAAGCTGATGAACAAAATAGACCCAGAGACATAGAAGGAGGGATCAGACTGACAGACCCGGGTCGGGGGGTGGGGGGGGAGCATAGGGATAAACCAAAGAACTTATATGCATGTATGCATAACAAATGAACATAGACAACAATCGGGGGGGGGGGGGGCAGGAGTGAGGAGGAGGAGGGTATCAATGGGGAGAATAGGAGAAACATCTGTAACAAAAATTTTAAATAAATTTTAAAAAAAGGACAACAAATGGTAACTCAAACACATACAAAGAAATAAAGATCTCTGGTAAAGATTACTACATAGGTAAATGCAAAAGCTACTATATTATATTTTTGTTTTGTTTTTTAACCTATGTGATTTAAAAGGTAAATGCATAAAATAATTTTAAATCTATGTTAATAGGCATACAATATAGAAGAATGTAATCTGGGACAGTAACAATATAAAGGAGGAGGAACTGGGAAAAAAAAGAAAATGGCAATGAGGGCAAACTAATAAATATCATAAACAAAAGACTAATACTCCAAATATATGAAAGTCTCCCAAAATTAAGAAAGAGACTAAGAACCAAATTTAAAATGAGCAAAATAAATAAACTGACCATTGAAAAAATATAATGACCCTTAATTAAACAAAAAAATACTCAACCTTGTTCAAAATCAAAGCAAAACATTTATGTGATAAGGGTCATATATATAATATAAAAAGAATTCCTAAGATCATGGAAGAGACAACCAATCTAATATAAAATGGGCTTTAAAAATTCAACAGACATTTTGCAAAAGAAAATATTCAAATGACCATCAAAAGAGACTTAACATTATTAGTCGTTAAGAAAATGCAAATACAAATCATAGTGAAAGATCACCGCACACCCACCAGAATGGCTAATATTCTTAAAGACTGAGAAAGAATTCAAGGATATGAGAGCTAGAAATCAGAAAACTAGTTTCTTCTGACAGTCATGTTGACTGAGAAGAAGCAGAAAGAGGTCTTCAGGATTCTGGAAATATTTTTTATTTTGATAATGATAGTTACACAGATGGGTATATAAATAAAAATACATCAAACTTTACACTTAAAATGTACACATGTTGCAGGTTAGACCTCAATCTTCAAGAATACAGAAAGAAGACATCCCATTTCTCACGTATTAAACGGGCAGGCAGTGAGTGTGACGTACCCCGTGCTGGCGAGGTTAGGGTGAAGCGGCGCTCAGACAGTGCTGGTACCGCTTGCTTGCAGGAGGACTTGGCAATGCCTATCAAAATCACATAGGCATCTGTCTCTCCATCCAGCAATTACACTTCTAAGAATCATCATTGTCAAAGAATACAAAATGATGTGCGTACAGAGATTGTGGCATTTTTCATAATGACAAGAGATTAGAAACAAGGCCAGTGTTTCTAATCACTGGGGACTTGTTGAATAGACAATGACACTTCCATATGATAGAGGATCGCACAGTGGGAAAATGATGTGGAAGACTCTCCGGTTATAACCGTCAGTGACAAAAGGTACAGAATGCTCTTCGGAGTATGTGACTTGAAAGGGCAGTGAGTCGTGGTGGTTTAAAGACAGCTAGGAATTCTTTGACTCTCCTTTTGTCCAGAACTGGGAACTTTTCCTTCCTTTTGAATCTGGGCTGATTTGTGACTACTTTGACCAATAAAATGTGACAGAAATGACACTAGATTAGTCCAAGGCTGGCCTTTGAAAGAACTGGCAGCTTCCACTTTACTCTCTTAGAACCCTAAGCCACCAAGTAAGAAGTCTTCCCCCTTGCTAGTGAGACCGCCCCACAGAACGGCCATGAAAGCACGTGGGGAAGGAGGAGCACCAAGCTGAGCGTGAGCTATCCGGCCGTCTGCCACAGCATCAGGCGTGAAAGTGAGCTGTCAGGTCCTCCTGGCAGCCCTGCCAAGCCCAGACACCAGTGAATCCCACTGACACCACCTGGAGCAGGAGAAGGGCATAGAGCAGTAACACACACATTGTTCTTTTTAACTGTTACATGTATCTTGTAGCAAAGAATCAATATGATGTCATTAGGAATCAAAATGTTGACTATCAAAGAGTATAAATCAAAGAAGTTAAAGAAAGACCCTGTGAAGTTACATTTGAATGGAAAATATCAGTATATACTCATATTTTTCCCATTTCTAAAAGATGTATATCCTCATTCCAACCACTGACAGACCTAAGAGCAATGACAACCTAGGAGCAATGAGCAACCTAGTGCCTAGATTGTGCTTTCTAAACATCACTACCCACAAAAGGGCACCAGGACTCCTCACAGAAATGACTCCAAGTCTGGGGCTGGAAACACAAAGATGAGCCCGAGGTATCCTGTTGAACCAGGAAGGCAGGAAGCTATTGGAGACAGGGAGGCATGTTAAGGTCACAATGAGCTAAATCAAATGTACCTACTGACCTCAGATAATATCATGTGAGAACACAATTAGCAAATGGAATGAATTGAAACATACCAAGTATATAAAAATTTATGTGTTCATCATGATTTTTAAAAAATCTCCTTCATTACCACTGGAGGTTGCTAAGGCACCAACTTATTACTCCAAAATTTGATAAAGTGAAAAGATCAAACATTCACCCTGTCTTTTCTGTATAAATTTTATTTCAGAGAAATGAAAAAATTGTTGGGGGCAAGTTTTATAGAAAGGTAGTAAAGGAAGAAGGCATGCTGGCATTAGACTCTCACCACTTAGCAACCTCATTGAATAAAAGAGTTAAGCAATAACTAAGAATGGATGCTGAGATTCATTAGCTGAAAGGTTGATGGAGAACATTATAATGGAGAGATCAGACGGACACCACTGTAACACACAAATCTATTTTTGCAGCACTGAAAATATATGCCTCATGCTATATTACAATACAGATATATAGCTCCACCTATGAATCTATAATATGTTCCTGTCTTAAAAAACTAACATGAGCCCTGGCTGGGTGGCTTAGTTGGTTGGAGCAGTCAGCCCCTACACCAAAATGTTACAAGTTTGATTCCTGGTCAGGGCACATACCTAGGTTTCAGGTTCAATCCCTGGTTGCAAATATAGAATATTCTGCAAGCCAATGTTCCGGTACCTTCAACAAATGAAATGCCATAAAACAAATTAAAAAAAAGAGTTTGATAGAGACATAAACACCACACACAATTATGTGGATCGTTTTTAGATCCTATACAACTAACCGCAAGACCATATGCAAGAAAAAAAAGCCTTTGAGTTCATCAGTGTCTTAGTTAACAAGGTAAGAGTTAAACATGTACTTCCCCCATGCCCCAGAAACTCCACCCCTAGTTATTTATTCAAGAAAAATTAAAACATATACCCACAAAAAGATGTGTACAAGAAAATTCAGAGACATTTTATTCATAATAATCAAAATGTGGAGAGAAAATGCCCATCAATGGAGAACGGATAAACAAATGCAATATATTCATATAATGGAATACTAGCTCTTAACCAAAAGGAATGAACTACTATATACACAACATGGATGGATCTCATAGACACCGTGCTAAATTAAAGAATTTAAACATAAAAGAATATAGTATGATTTCCCTTATATGAACTTCTACAACAGGGAAAACGAAGTGATTGCCTCCAGACGGGAACTTGCCTGAGAAAGGATATGAGAGATTTTCTAGGATGGCAATGTTCTGGTTCTTGATGGGTGTGTGAATTACAAGAGAGTACGCATTTGTCAAACTTATGGAAATACATACTTAAGATTTGCACATGTCACTCTCAGTAAAATTAACCTTAAAGAAAAGAACTACGTATAAACAAATTTTGAGCCCTGGCCGGTTTGGCTCAGCGGTTAGAGCGTCAGCCTGAGGTCCAGAGAGACCCGGGTTCGGTTCCCGCTAAGGGCACGTACCTCGGTTGTAGTTTGTCCCTGGCCCTGGATGGGTCGTGCAGGTAGCAGCCACTCAGTGTGTCCCTTTCATGTTGATGTCTCTCTCTCTCTCTCTCTTCCTCTCTCTCCCTCCCACTCTATCTGAACAAAAAATGGAAAAATGTTCTCGGGTGAGAATAAAAAAAAATATTGAAGTCTAGTCTGCAGGTTTTCTTTTCACAGGGTGTTAACAATTATGAAACCACTCTGTGCATTCTAGGCTTGAGCAAATAGGTAGATACATTGAGGATAACGGGGCCAGGTATCTTGGTCCTGGAGGATGAAGATACTAAAGTGGAAAAGGAAACAACTAGAATGTATTGATTGAGATTAGAAGCATTGGTATTAATTTATCACTTCTAATATATTTTAAATAACGCGTGCTTTTATTAGTAAAATTAAATGTGTATATACCTGTATTTCCTACCTCTGTGCACTGAAACAGCATGAAAGCAATGATATAACAGAAGTACTAAGCACACCTCACACCCAGAGCTTGGTTTCTAACTACTATTTATCCTCCACTAAAAGGAATAAGAACTCCTTTGAAAGAGCTGATTTTAGAGCTGGACAGAGAATCTGGAACACCTTGTTACACCAGAAATCAATGAAGTGTTCAAAGAACAAATTGTTCTCCACTTATTATTTATTAATTAACTATACAATGGAAAAACCTGGAGACACTACTTTAACCAAATGATCAAAGTCCACATCACCCTCCTGACATGACACCCAGAGACCAGATAACATCACAGATTTGGTATTGCTGTAAAAAAGCCATCACTTAAATCCAATCATGAGGAAGCTTTCAACAAAGCCAGCTGAGACATTCTATAATATAACTGGCCTGTACCCTTTTTAAAAACTGACAAGGTCATGAAAGACAAAGAAAGATTGAGGCATTTTTTTCAGATGAAAAAGACGACAAACACATAACTAAATTGGCAATCCTGGGTCAGATGTGTACTGGGTGAAAATATATAACTATAAAAGAATTACTGAGAAATTTTCCAAATTTTGAATATGAACTACAGTGGCAAATTTCTGACTCTTGATAATTATACTGCAGTTATATAAGAAAATGTCTTTGGCCTGGCTGGTGTGGCTCCATGGCTGAGCGTCAATCCCTGCACCAAGAGGTCGCTGGTTCGATTCCCAGTCAGGGCACATGCCTAGGTTGTGGGCTCGATCCCCAGTGGGAGGCATGCAGGAGGCGGCCAATCAATGTTCTCTCTCATCAATGTTTCTATCTCTCTCTCCCTCTCCCTTTCTCTCTCTCTCAAATCAATAAAGAAAAAATATATATTTTAAAAATGTCTTTGAGTAGCTGAGTTAGAGTGTCATTCCCATGCACCAAGGTTGTGATTTTGATTCCTGGTCAGGGCACATACAGAAGTCAACCAATAAATGCATAAATAAGTGGAACAACAAATCTCTCTCTCTCTCTCTCTCTCTCTCTCTCTCTCTCTCCCCATCTCCCTCCCCCTCTCCCTCTCTCTCTTTTCCTTCCTCTCTCTCTCAAATCAATAAATAAAAAATTTAAAAAAGAAAATGTCTTTGCCTTCAGGAAATCTACACTGAAGAGTTTACAAGTAAAGGGATATGATTGCCAATATACTCTCACATCATCCACAAAAATGTATTAATAGAAAATCAAATAGAGAAAAATGTAAGCATATGGCGAATTTAGGCAGAGTATATTAGAGTTCCTTGCACTATTCTTACAACTTCTTTGTCAGTTTTAAATGTCATATATATTTGAATGTGAACTGCAGTGGCAAACATACACACACACACATATGGTTTTATTAATTTTAGAGAGAGAGGAAGGGAGAGGGAGGGAGGGAGAGAAACATCAATCAGTTGCCTCTCATAGATGCCCTGACCCAGAATCAAACCCAAAACCCAGGTATGTGCCCTGACAGGGAACCAAACTGCTGACCTTTCTAGATGACGCTCAACCCACTGAGCCACACTGGCCAAGGCTTATATTACATTTTTTAAAGTAACAAACCAAAATATAAGGAACTAAATATAGACAGGGTTAGATGATACTAAGCAATTTCTGATCATTCTGAGTAGTGTGATAATGCCCTGGTGTTTGTTTAAGTCTTTGTTAGTTAGAAATACATACCGAATTGTTTGTGGGTGGTATGACATGCTGTCTGGAATTTGCTTTAAAATATCCCAGTAAAAACAGGAGGTGAAGGAACGGTTGGAAGAATGGTTGAGTGCTGATAACTGATAAATCTCGGTGATGGGCACAGGGAACTTCAATATACTATTTATTCTCTTATTGCATATAATTGAAATTTTCCATTTAAAAAATGTTGCCAGATATGCAAGAAGAGAATTATTCAAGTAATGGAAAAGAGACCTTATCACCTGGTCCCTGGTCCCACTCTGTGGTGGCCTCAGTGGGAACCTGAGCAAGGCGACATCCACCTGGTCATCCCTGCCTGGTCATCCGCCAAATGAGGCTAATGACGCTGCCGCTGTCTCACTGTCGGGGCTCTTCTGGGGTGCAGAGTGATTGTGATTTGTAGTCTCCCAGGCAGTAGCCACGTGTGAGAGGGCGGTGCTCCCGTCAGCTGAGCAACCAGGCACCCGGCTGCCCCCTCCCGGCCAGGTGGGCTCTGTCCAGGCAGGTGGACCCCGCCAGCCAGCCGCTGAGCGCCAGACTTCACTGTTGCCTACGCTGCACCCCGCATGCGCACCGTTTGCTTTTCCAAGTACTTTGGCAGCAGCAAACATGGGGGTGGAAGGCATGGGGGGAAGCTGCTAAGCCTGTCTTCATTACGGAGGAAATAAATATATCAAGAGTGATTTATCTCTCCCTGGAAGAGATTAATTTCTAAATGAAATAATGAGTTTCCTGATAGTCATTTGCAAGGCTCGGGACCTCAGAGCTGGCCCCTCTCCCTCTCTCTGCTCACCCTGCTCCACAGACTGATTAGCTTGCTCGGCTGTGTCTGCACATTAATGCCTCCCTCCCTGGCGGAGCGAGCCCTGGCCACACGCGAGCCCTTCCCCCCGTGGAACGGGTAATGAGATGTCCAGTTAAGGTGAAGTTTGGTGGCCGCCAGGTCTGGAAACATGCTAGAGCTGGCAGGAAAGGCCTTTCATCTGGTGTTGGACAAGGAACAGGTCCCTCTGGGAACCACCGTCCTTGCATGTGCCTGAATGGGCCATTCTCAGCACAGCTGGAGGCAAACAAAATGTGGCCCCGGGCCTCTGGCAGGAGAGGGTGAGGCTTCTTTGGAGAATTGGAGTCACTTGGGTGACTAAATTCTTGCTGCTGTGTATCTTGTCACTGCCTAGCTTTTGGACTGCTACTGGCCCAGCCACTGAGGTCACATGAAGTGGGGAGGGAGCAGGATAGGAGTACACACACACACACACACACACACACATACACACACACAAAATAGAGACCTGAGAGCAGTATCTTTTAAAAAAAACAAACATATTTTTATTGATTTTAGAGAGAGAGGAAAGGAGAGGGAGAGAGAGAGAAACATTGATGTGGGAGACAAACATTCATTGGCTATCTCCCGGATGCATCCTGACCAGGGATTGAACCAGCAGACGGGGTATGTGTCCTGACCTGGAATCGAACCCACAGCCTTTCTGTGCATGGAGGATGCTCAACCAACTGAGCCACACCGGCCAAGGTGAGAGCTGCATCTTCAATAAAAATGATGATGATCATCCATCATCATTCATTAAGGGATAAGAGTTTGAAATGCATTATTTAATACCCCTCCAAAAGGTAGACAGTTTTACTATCTCCACTTTTGTTGTATTATAGTAAATATTTATATATTTTTAAGTATTTAGATATGTTTATTAACTTCAGATGAGAAACCTGAAACTGAAGATCAAGTGACTTCCAGAGGCCACAAAATAAAAAGTAGAAAAGTGGGATTTGAACCTAGAACAAGTTCGAGACTTAAACCCCTGCTCATACCCTCTGCATTATGCTGCTATTAACTCTTAGGAACCAAAGCCCAGATCTGAATGGCAATTGCTCAGCTCCAGGGATGGACGACTCAGTCAAGGGGAGTCTGGAATTATAGAGGGGAAAAATCACACTATAAATAAATAAATCTCTGGGCCTGGGATACAAGACTGACATCCAGTCACATAGACGGCCACCAGGCAAAAATCCAGGAAGGCAGAGGCGAGGAAGTCTAACCTCCAGGGACAGACCCCCAGGGCAGCCACTGAACCAGAAAGCTGCTTATTCTGCAGCTGGGGAGGGAAGACTTGGTGGTAAGTACATTAATAATTAATTAGGAGCCATTCTGGGTAGGACTGGTTGAATTTTGCAAGGGGACAATCTGTGTGGACGGAAGCAGTGATGGAAGGCTTCCTGGAGGAGGGGTCGTTGAGTTCATCCCTGATGGCAGATCTGATTGGAACAAGAGGAGGAGAGGAGGCCATAACTTTATCTAGTCACCAGGATGGACAGAGCAAAGGTGTGCTTAGTATTTCCTTCTCTGGCACCAAGTGAGTTTCTGATTTCCTTATCTCTTACGATAAAACCTCTGCTAAGAAGGCCCTTTTTAGGGAATAGCACTCTACAAAGCACATGGGTTTTTGGAGGAGGGGTCTTAAGCTCACAGAGAGCAATTCTGTGAGTTTGAGCACTTTGCTTATGAAAAGACAAAGTTTTAAATCCAGGTTTCAGAGACTTTAACTTGTCTTTTCGGGCACAGGAAAGAGAAGGCCACTTGATGATTTGAAGTGGCTTGTTGTGGCTGCCACTGGGCAGAAGACTGAGATTCCAAATGCTACTTTTCCATCTTGTTTGCTCGTGTCACTAAGCTTATGGTCAGCTTTTCTGGCTAGTGGGTGGGAGCCAGGTGTCAGGGAAGGAGACAGTGACAGAAGAGAATGGGTCATTCATTAATGCTTATTCATCAAATATGTATTGGGCATCTGCTATGTGCCAGGCTTTGTGTTCGATTTACTCGGTACCCCCAGTTCCTAGTAGACACGGTCCCTGTGCTCATCATGAATTTGTAGTTCAGAGGTGGTTGAAAGATATCCATCAAATGATAGCACAAATATATATGATTACATTCTGGAGTAAATACTATGAGGCCCCAGTACAGGGAGGTTACCAGAGTTGGAACGGGGGCTCTGACCTAATCTGGGAAGGGCAGGTCTTCACTAGGAAGTGACCTGTATATGACCGGTGAAGAGGAATGAAGAGGAAAGGTGGCTTGAAGAGCATTGGAGGAAGACCAGGCTACCGGGTCAGGGCCATAATGCGGAGGGAGCTGAGGGGACAGTCAGCAGGCAGCGAATGGCCTTAAGGTGATCCTGGCAGGGCCAGAGTTGAGGGCCCAGAGGACGAGGGTCTTTATCCTAGAGGCATGGGAATCTACTGCAGGGCTGTAAGCTTGGGGATATTTGACTAGAACTGTCTTTCAAAATATCAAACTTGCCCTGGCCAGTTTGGCTCAGCAGTTAGAGCATCGGCCTGTGGTCCAGAGAGACCCAGGTTCGGTTCCCGTTAAGGGCATGTACCTGGGTTCAGTTTGTCCCCGGCCCTGGTTGGGTCGTGCAGGTGGCAGCCACTCGATGTGTCCCTTTCGCGTCGATGTTTCTCTCTCTCTTTCTCCCTCACACTCTATCTGAACAAAAAATGGGAAAACATCCTCGGGTGAGGATAAAAAAATAATAAAATAAATAAAATATCAACCCTGTTGCTATGTCCTAATGAATCCGGAGGGGACTAAAGTGGAACAGAAAATAATCAGAAAATGAGTGTGGTAGAAAAGGTGGGAAGTAAAAGTGACTTCTGCTCAGGTCATGGCCATAGACACAGACATTGATGGATTCAAGAGATACAAAGGAGACATTATCAAGAGAAGATTCTCCAGCGAGGAAGACAGGTACCACATAACACATCTCTTGGTCATCCAACCTCTAATGGGGTTGTTTTTTTTTTTTTGGTTTCGTGAAAGAGGGCGTGTCAGCCTAAGAGGTGATCTGAACTACCCAAGGTTGCCCAGCCAGGAACAGAACCCCAGGGCTGCAAACCCAAGTCCCTTACCTCCCCAGCAGACTCCTCCTGGGACGGCATCGAGGGATAGTACCACCACCAAGTGCCTCACGGGGTTTGTATTAGCCCTTTCATAAGGCAACACCCACAGTCTAGCGACCCAGTCACACTTTTCATTCAAAACTGGTCTTAAACACAACCCATTTGCCAGCAATCCTTGTGGACCCGGCTTCCCTGGATCCCCACAGTGGATATTCAGTAAGCCCCTGTATGAGTTTTCTGTTGCGGCAATAACAAATTAGCATAAACTTAGCGGCTTACAACAATAAAATGTATCCTCTTGATTTCTGGAGGTTAGAAGTCTGGGTTAGACAAAGTCAAGGTGCCTGCAGGGTGAGTTCCTTCTGGAGGCTCTAGGAAAGAGTCTGTATTCTTGCCTTTTCCCACTTCTAGAGGCATCCTATGTCCTTGTCCCAGAGACCCTTCCTCCATCTTCAAGGTCAACAGCATTGCATCTTGCTTCCGTTGTTACATTGCTGCCTTCTTCTTCTGTCAAATCTCCCTTTTCCTCCCTCTTATAAGTACACTTGAGATTACATTTAGGGTCAACCTGGATAATCCAGGCTAATCTCTCCATCTCAAGATCCCTAACGTAATCATATCTGCGATTACGTTAATCATATCCCTTTTGCCACACAAAGTAGCATCCACAGGTTCTAGGGATCAGGTCCTACCACAGCTTATCCACAGTGAGGCGAAGACGGGGTCTAAACCTTCCAGACAACGTTCTCTGGACAGCTGGGTTAATAGGAAAATGACTGAGCTTGTAAAGACAGGCAGGAGAGGCAATAGGAAACAGAAGTTGAGTGAGAATGAGCCTCGTGCTGAACCAAGGATGGATGCTTGCCCTTTTAGAGGCCACAGAAAGCACCCTCACACACCTGGAGCATAGAATGAAAATGTTTACCCTTTCCCTGCAAATTGCACAGATCCCCAACATACCATTTGTTATATTATTTTAGACGTTTCATAGACCCACCGCAGCTCATCAAAGCCAAACATTTGCTGTGTACAATCAAAGCAGACCTGCGGGATTTGACCAGGTGTTCTGGTCATGCAGCCTCTAATTCCTCTTGCTTAGCTCACTGGGTCTATGCAGATTCTGCCCTGGGTAGCAGGGGTTGGTACACCAATCAGTACCAGCGGTCAAGCAAGTGTTGTCTTAGGGCCTCTGCTGATAAAAGCTCAAGTTAGAGTGGACACAAAGAAAAAAAGAGAGAGAGGGAGAGAGATTCTAAAAAAAATCTAGCCTTAGACGTATAAGTTCAATGTTCATAAATGGCACAATTAAAATGTATACATTTGAGTGGTTGGGGCATTTTAATTTCAGAATTCATTACATTAGATATAATCAGACAATTAGCTAGGATAAATGAAAACAGTTATGTACACTCTAAGAAAAATACAGACAGCCCAATCAAAAAAAAATGGGCAAAAACTTGAACAGATTGTTCAAAAAAGAGAATAAATAGAGCTCAATCTCATTAGTCATCATGGAAAGCAAATGAAATCCATGAGATAACACTGCACACCACCCAAATGATCAAAGTAAAAAATTAAAAATTTGTAAACTGGATTAAATTAAAATAAAAAACATTTGCCCCTCAAAGGGCACTATCAACAGAGTGAAAGGGTAATACATGAAATGGGAGGAAATGTTTGTGAGTTACACATCCGATAAAGGGTTAATATTCAAATATCCAGAATATATGAAGAAGTCCTACAACTCAACAACAAAAACCAAAGAACTCAATTATTAAAATGGGTGAAGGACTTGAAAAGACATTTCTTTTTTTTTATTTTTTTTATTTTTTTAATCCTCGCCCGAGGACATTTTTCCATTTTTTGTACAGATAGAGTGGGAGGGAGAGAGAGGAAGAGAGAGAGAGGGAAACATCGATGTGAAAGGGACACATCGAGTGGCTGCCACCCGCACAACCAACCAGGGCCGGGGACAAACTGCAACCGAGGTACATGCCCTTAGCGGGAACCGAACCCGGGTCTCTCCGGACCGCAGGCGGACGCTCTAACCGCTGAGCCAAACTGGCCAGGGCGAAAAAAGACATTTCTTTACAGAAGATATACCAATGACCAGTAAGCATATGAAAGATGTTCAACATCACTAATCATTAGAGGAATACAAATCAGAACTGAAATGAGAGTCCTCTTCACACCCATCAGGATGACTATAATAATAAGTAAATAATAAAGATCTCCTACATGTAGGTCTTTAATCCCTTTTGAGTTCATTTCTTTTATATGGTGCACGGTAAGGGTCCAGCTTCGTTTTTTTCAATGTGGGTATCCAGTTTCCTCCACACCATTTGTTGAAAAGGCTCTCCTTTTTCCACTGAATGGTCTTGGCACCCTTGTTGAAAATCATTTGATCTTCATGATCTATATAAGAGAGTTTATTTCTGGTCTTTTTGCTCTACTTCATTGTTCTATGTGTCTGCCATCAGCACCATATTTAATAGCTCAAAAGTAGAAATTACCCAAATACCTATTAGTAGCAGGATAAACACATAAATTGTGAGCTAGTGATACTGTGGAATAATATACAGCAACGGAAGTAAAAGATTTACAACTAATAACAACAACAAGGATAAATCTCATAACCATATGTTGATCCCAAAAAGCCAGACACAAAAGAACACTTAGTTTATTATTTCATTTACATAAAATACAAAACCAGGCAAGTTTAATTTATGCTTCTACCAGTCAGGATGGTCATTACTCTTAGAGGAAGGAAGCAGTAATGACAGGAAGGGGGCATGGCAGGGGCGGGGGGGCTTCTGAGATGTTACATTTCTTGATCTGAGTGCTAGTTTCCTGAGCATGTTGAATTAGAAAAATTTATCAAACTATATAATTTGTGCATTTTTCTAAATGGCATGTTATGGTGCAATAAAGATTTTTTTTTTCCCCTCACCCGAGGACATTTTTCCATTTTTTTTTGTTGTTGTTGTTCAGGTAGAGTGGGAGGGAGAGAGAGGAAGAGAGAGAGAGAGAGAGAAACATCGATGCGAAAGGAACACATCGAGTGGCTGCCACCCGCACAACCGACCAGGGCCGGGGACAAACTGCAACCGAGGTACACGCCCTTAGCGGGAACCGAACCCGGGTCTCTCGGGACCGCAGGCCAACACTCTAACCGCTGAGCCAAACCGGCCAGGGCTGCAATAAAGATTTTTTTAAATAGGTATTCTATGGACATAAAGCCTAGGAACATTAATTCCCTACAAGAACCATTATCACAGCCTGCAGGTGTGTCACTGTCAGCTGACCTGTCAGAAAGCTCAGCCAATCAGAACTCAGCAATGCCCAGACTGTCCCAACACAGACATGGAGTGGTGGTCAGCTGAAAACAGCTTACAAAGTTCCCAGCAGTGTCTATTTTAGCTCATGTTCCGGGTTCACAAAGCTGATATAAACAAAGTACATTATCCATGATGAGTGTCTAATAATAAAACAATAAGATTATACCTGTTGCTAATATGTCTATGACTGGGAGACAGCATGACAAGGGCAGACAATTAAATCAGGATATGCAATAAGTTAATCCTGGGAGACTCTGGAAGAATGAAACGTGCCTCATCTATGACTGTCACCAGGAGCCTGTGAGTCACTCCAAAGCACCTCTGGCTGCAGGAGCCTCAGGAGAGATGCCTTTCAACCTGTTTTGCCCCTTTGTACTGTTTCATGCAAGGCTGTCTCTCCTTTGAGCCCTTCACACTGTCAGCCGATCCTGCCCAGCACTTGTGAGCACTAAATGCGTGTGAACGCTGGGCTGCACTCTCTCTGTATCATCTCCCATCTGCACAGTGACCCTGGAGGTAGGGACTGTACTACCTTCATTCAAAGAGAAGACCAGAGCTTACGTAAACACATCGGGGAGGCTATGCATATGTGGGTGTATATGGGGAATCTCTGTACCTTTTTGCTGTAAACATCGAACTACTCCAAATAAAATAATCTTAAAAAAAAAAAAACAAAAAAAAAACTTGCAAGCATCTTGTCAAGTGGCAAACTAGTAGCCATCATGGGATCCAAAGTAAGACTTTCAGACTCCACCACCTGTCTCTTAAGCACCATCCCATGAGTATCAGGATGTGTCCCCTGCCACAAAGAACTTGAAGCCTTGCTGAGGAAATGAGACCTAAATATCAGAATCCAGTGGCCTCCACGCCCACACACGCTGCTACCCTGCTGCTCGGTCATCAGCGGTGCACCTGTCTTCCCGGGAGCAGACAGACAGTCGCCTTAGCCCAGTGCTCAGAGCAGAGGGTCGGGCACAGAGTGAGCATCGCAGGGCAGGTGTTCCTCGGTGTTTTCTGACTGAGAAGGAAAGCCAGGGGCACCATTCCTTTGACAGGAGACCACGGAACAGTCTAGAAGCCATCACTATTGTCTGAGTAGCCAGGAGGCTGCAAAGTCAGTCTCCTCCCCCTTAATACTGGAATTCAAAGGTCAGGTATAGGGGGTGGCTTGGTGCTATCCTGTCTTTATCCAACATTTCTATACTTTGTTTATCATGAAATGTTCATTAATTTTGAGTTTTTAGAGAGATACATTGAAAGGCTATTGATCTCGCTCTCTGGGTCTTTTAGCGCCACCTATGTTTCGCTCCTGACGCGAGTCCCTCGCTCTCCTCCCGAAGTCCCAGCCCCACAGTATTTTCACACTTGAAGCAAAAGTCACACGGGGGATGCGGCGATCCGTGAGCAGCGTGCTCTTAGCTCCCAAGCACAGAGTTCGTGCCCAGAACATTCCAGCTCTGACCCCCGAGCGATACAAATGTATTAGTTGGCATCTCCTCACCAGATCGGAACAAGGTTTCGGTGTCTAATTAAATTCCAAGAACACCTGTTTCATCAGCTTGTAAGTTCCCACTAAATTGTGAGAGGCTGCTGTTTGGCACGCAGGGCTTTTATTTGCCAGGCTGTCGCCACAGCAACCTTTTTCCTTGAAGCTCGTCCGTCCCTGCAGCCGCAAACACCACGCCCGCGTCCGCCCCGTGGCCCGAGCTGGCCTGGCTTTGCCACTGCGCACCCGCTGCTCAGAGCCCACAGCGCGTTCCCTGCGGCTGGTTTCCCTTTTCTGGGCTGTTCGCCTGGAGTTTGGACAGGGTACGAGAGAGCACAGGGCTAGGAGCTGATCTGCCTTCACTGCCTGGAGCCTACAGCAAACAAAGCAGCTGCCCCTTCGGCAGCATCTCTAACCATCACCGAGCGAGGCCGGGTGCCTCCTGCGCCTGTGCTGTCCCTGAGCTTCAGCCCCCCTCTGCAGGGGGGAGGGGGGAGGACGCTCACCCCACAGCCTCCAGGATGGGCGCTCGTCCCTGAACTCACTGCTCATTCCAAACCTGCCCACCTCACCGGCTTCTGGGTCTAGGACCCCAAAGCAACTCTAGGGTCACCTGGGGAGGATAACAATGAATAAATGTCAAAAATGTCAGTGGCTAAGACTCTCTCAGCAAACAGCACCGCCTGCATGCAGGCTGGATGGGGAGGGCAGGAGAGGGGCCCTGAGAGAGTCCCCACCTGAACTGAGATTAAGCGCAGATGTGAGGAGTAGGGAGACTGGTCACGTGACAGTAATGACACTGGGCCTGCAGTCAAGCACACCCAACGCTGCCCCAACCTCTGTGCCTCGGTTTCCCCTTTTAGAAAATGGGGTAATTGTTTCTAACTCACAGGCTTGATGCATGTTAGGAGAGTTAGTTAATGTGCACTGTTCATCCCCTGGCCTGTGTGGCGCAGTTGGCTGTGTGGCGCAGTTGGTTGGGCATCGTCCCATGCACCGCAAGGTCGCAGGTTTGATTCCCAGTCTGGGCACGTGCCTGGGTTGTGGGCTCCTTCCCTGGTAGGGAGCGTGCAGGAAGGAGGCAGCCAATCGATATTTTGATCTTTTTTTTTTTTTTAATCCTCACCCGAGGACATTTTTCCATTTTTTGTACAGATAGAGTGAAAGGGAGAGAGAGGGAGAGAGAGAGAGGGAAACATCGATGTGAAAGGGACACATCGAGTGGCTGCCACCCACACGACCAACCAAGGCCTGGGACAAACCGCAACCGAGGTACATGCCCTTAGCGGGAACCGAACCCGGGTCTCTCCGAACCACAGGCCGACTCTCTAACCGCTGAGCCAAACCGGCCAGGGCGATATTTTGATCATGAATCAATGTTTCTTACTCTCTCTCTCCTTCTCCCTCTCCCTTCCTCCCTCTAAAAATCAATAATAATAATTTTTAAAAACCCTTTTAAAAAATGTTTAGAGGAGAACCTGACTTACAGTAAGAGTGAAATTACTGGCAGTGTTCTGGTCATGTATTATCTTACGTGCTGTTCTGGTGTCATCCCCAGTCACTTCCCGCCTCCAAGGTAAGTTTCAGACTCACACCCTCCCCAGGCTTTTCTTGCCCCGCCTCATGCTCTCGGGTCCCCCTGGGGTGCCCTCCCCTAACCCAGCTCCCCTAGGAGCTACTTGATTCTGTCCTAACCACCCCAGCCCTCCTTGAACCCCCTCTCTTCTGCACCAACTGACACGTGCTGCCTTGTTTTCCCATCCATGCGACACATCCAAGGCCCCTGCCTCGCCTAGCCCTCTGCGGATGGAGACAGACACGATGGACCCTCCTGCAGCCCGAGCTCAGTGCTACCCTGTTCCGATGCTCATTCATTCACACCCTCGAGAACTCTCTATTGTGTGCTTTGTGCTATTACCTGCGGGCAGAGCAACGAGCCAAGCAGATGCCGAACCTGCTCTGGTGGAAGAGGATAATAAACCGGTTATTAGAGAAATAGCACAGAATTCTAAGTTATGATAAAGGCAAGGAGGGAAAAGAAATGAAAGTAAAAAAACTCTCTGGGGATTGATATGTATCTTATCCCTCAACACTGATTTAAAACTGAGAACTTTTCACAACTTCACCCCTCTTTCTAATGATCCTTTTACTTGGCACGTCATAAGCTACTGTCTCCAAGCGCAAAAATCCTCAAATGATCTAGCAGGAAAAGACCGCAAAGCCTGCCTCGTTTTTTGCGTTGGCAAAGGGAAGGCTCGCCCCGTGGCACAGAACTCCCTGGTCCAGGCTCCCAGGCGCTCTGGGTTTGGCAGTGGCTTCTGCTTAGCAGCCCAGCCTGGGGGAGGGAGCTGCTCATTGGCACGCCAGTGAGGCCTCCAGGAGACAGCAGCACTCTATTCTCTCCCACTAATTGTTTGCCAAACAAAAACAGTGGTTGGGTTTTTTCAAACCACCAAACTAAGAGAACGTTGAAAAATAAGATGCCGCAAGCGGAGGGTAATAGCTAAGATCCACGCCTGGGGTCTGACCTGTGCAAGAACCAATGAACTGTTCGTTCTAAATCTGAACGGGGTTTTCCAGGTGCTCTCAGGGGATTGTGGGATTTGTTTTCTATTCCAACCAGATCGCTCTCTAGAGGGAGTTTTGGAAAAGCCTGGCAATTCTCCCCTTTCTTTCTTAGCTAGAAGGCAGCCTACTTTCGCTCACCTAATTCTGACTTGCGGTCTACTTACTCATTGTGGTTGCTTTCCTCAGGACTGTGATTACTGGGGTGTGGAGGCCACAGTCGACCCTCTAAAAGGCTGGCCCTGCTGATGCTGAGCTCATTTCCTACACTCTGTCTGATCCGCCTGCGGGCCAGGCCTCCTGCTCTCTGCCCCCCCCCCCCCCCCTGGGCAGCACAGGGCCTGAAGCACTAGCTTCCCCACAACCCGCCTCCCAGCCACTGCTGACTCTTCTGAGCCCTGGGCTCCAGAGATGTTTTCCTGCACCTGTGATCCTTGCTGCTTCCCCCGCCGTAGCTGACTGTCCTAGAGTTGACTTCCTCCTGTTTGTAGAGCATGATGTGCCTTCCAGGCAGCTCAACCTCCTGGTCATGACTGTGGGATGTATCTGGGAGAACCTGGCCTTTGGGTTCCAGTCCCAGAGACCCCATTAGCAGCTGAAGATGGCGTTAATGATACTCTATATAGTTACCTGGACTTCTAGACTTAATGGACATCCTGTCATGATCATCATACTAGCCCCATAGCATTATCTTGAGGGTGAAAGGGGTTAATATATCCAAAGTGCCTGAATTCCTGCCAGGACCTTAGAAAAGACTCAACAAATATTTCTTTTCCTTCCTCTCTAGCCCAAACTGGTCTTTCTCCCACCTACACCACTGTAACGTGTTGCATCGAAACTGCCGAATATATATGCCTTCTGGCCCCATGCTAGGTGGTCTTAATTACAGTACTCTCTGTCTTTCTTTGCAGCTGTCACTCAGAAACATCCACCTGCTTGGAGGGGAAGGAAACCAGGCTGGTTGTTGTCATTTTCAGCTTGTCCCATGGAGCTCAGGGTTTTTACAAAAGTATATCCTGTCAGTTGCAATCATCTCATACTAAAATCTAGAAGTCAAGATACTTATTTCATGGAAGCCCAAATTTCTGACAACAACCTGTACCTCATCTATCAGGAGACATGAGTGGGTCTACAGATGACTTGGAGCCTCCGCGGAGGTTTGGTTTAGATTGCCTCCAACTACACGAGAAGGCACATTTTCCAAGCCCAAGTATTGATCAGCAGCACCTACATCTGCAAACCTGTCATTGACGTATGCTGTACATTACTTTGAAAAAACTATAACTGCTTTGTAACTAGAATTTTCATTTTGCTTGATGGTGGCTGTAGGCTGAATTAATGTGACAAAAGGAGTGTTGGAGAGAGCCTATTATAAAGGTGTGGAAGTAATTGCTTTCCAGAGGAAGCCACTAAATACACTTCAGACTTGTTAAAGAGTACACAGCTGATGACACATACATGGGCCTGCAGTGG
Source organism: Molossus molossus (assembly GCF_014108415.1). Taxonomy (NCBI): domain Eukaryota; kingdom Metazoa; phylum Chordata; class Mammalia; order Chiroptera; family Molossidae; genus Molossus; species Molossus molossus. The sequence continues at coordinate 15,218,286 of NW_023425352.1, forward strand.
AAGAACAGTCCAAACTTGCTTAGGTTTATAAACAACAGATACAGTTTTGTTCGGCCTCCTCCCCACCCTCATAGTAAGAAGCTCCTGGACTATTTCAGTGTCTTGCCTCCCAAAGACAAGATGCATATACATCTGTGCACAAGTTTCTCTACATGTGCATGCCCACACTGTTCCATTTTAAATCTCTACTTTTCTCTGCTTGGGAACAAGTTAAAGCACCAGGTGATGGCTCCTAGGAAACAAGGTACTTATTTCATAAATACTTCTCCCACCACCCTATACATCTAAACTTCTCAGGCCCAGGGAAGACACAGCAAATGGCAAAGGCCACACAATTCTGCCCCCAGCACTTCCATCGAAGTTCTACAACTAGCTTCTGCAAGGAAGAATAGCATCCACCAGCCTCACTCAAATGTGTTCATCCCAGGACCTCTTTGGATGACTCATCATAGTATTACTATTTTGTGAATCAGTTGGGAATCATTGCTTCCCCAGTGATGCCACGGCTAAGAGCATGATTTAGAAGAGAAAGAGAGGCTATTCCAATCTATTCTTACCTCTCATCATCTGGCAACCTTACCTGGCTCCTGGTTTTCCACTGAGGGCAGAGGCATAGAGATTTTAAAGGGCTTACTCAAGCTCTCCTGGGGCATTCGAATTCTCTAGAAAATGCAATTGACCCTTGAACAATGTGGTTTGAACTGCACAGGTTCACTTACACCTGGATTTGTTTTTTCAATAAATACCTGTAGTGTTTTTAATCCACAGCTGGGAGTTCACAGGTGCGGAGAGCCAGCTGTATGCACTGATCTGTGCCATTTTACACAGGGGACTTGGGTTTCCGTGGCTTTTTATATTCGTGGGAGGTCTTGTAACAAATCCCTGCAGATACCAACAGCCAACTAAGTTTGGGAGGAATCAAAAGTTATGTGTGAATTTTCTCAACTGTGGGGCCGGGAGAGTGTTGGTAACCTGACCCCCACATTGTGCAAGGGTCAACTGTAACTCCAAGACCAATGGCCTCCCAGAGACAGAAGCTGGAACATTTCCTTATTTGTCCCCATACCTAGGACACACTGACACACAACAGTAGATGCTCAAATATGTGTTGGACTTCTTGATGTTACATAATCTGTGTATAAGAAAGCCAACCCATCAGCCACCTTTCCCCGCCCAGCAAGGCTCAATCGGGCACTCACCTCTGGGTCCGAAGCATAAGTACTAACTTCCTTTTTGTTACCCAGATGTGACCCGGGGCAGGCCAGGGGAACCACTAGACCTGTGCTCCTGGCCCTTCCTGGATGGACAGCCTTGGCACTGGGAGAAACCTTACCAGAAAGCCTGGACAGAAACCTAGGCTCTTTCTTACCCTGGACAATTAAATGGTGAAGTACGGGAGCTTGCCTTCTCTCCGCAGGGTTCACCTGGACTAACTACGATGTGCTCCAACCCCCTAGGCGTTAGCACCAATTCTCAAGCTAACTTAAATTCTAATTCTGCGCTTCCCTGAGCCCCAAATCCCAGGTACAATAACTGAAGGTTAGGACTTCCAAGGCAAACACCACTTATCCCTTTCTTGCCCCTTCAGGGACAGGATCAGTGTTAAATATAGAGACTGGGAAATTACCATTCAATCAGAAGCTATTGTAATTGATAAAACCAGCTGATCCACCCAGATAAAACTAACTGAGTTAACAAAGGCATTTAACAAAAGAAAAGTCCTCCAAATTTGAAGCCTAGAAAATGTTTCTGTTAAATTGATGGGGAGATTTGAATTAAAAGAAAAAAAAACAAAACATCAATTTGGTGGGGAGAAGTCCCTGGACAAGTACATTCAATTAACCAATTCAGCTATATCACATTTTCCCTCTTTCTGTGAAGCTAAGCTTACCCAGGACAAAACAGAGCCATTTAAGCAATAACTACAAAATAACAATATTAAAAAGTTAAATTGGAGGGCATTCTCTCTGGGCAAAGCATTGTGCCAAACCTTCTATATGGACTATTTTATTTAATTTTCACAATAACTCAGTGACCTCTGGGGTATTTTATCTTATGCTACAGATGAAAAACTGAGGCATAGGAAGGGCAAGAGACCTACCTCAGATCACCCAGCTGCTAAGTAACAGAGCTGGGATTTGAACCCAAATGTGTTTGAATCCAGAGTCAAAACTCCCAAACAGTTTATGTAACAAAACATGCTACAGCTTCCTGCTGGAGTTGTGACATTGAGGAGGGACCACACCAAAATGTCAGCCTCCTTTTCACAAGCTAGTGAGTATCATGTGCCATCTTCACAGCACTGTCTCGGGTGCCCTACGTCCATCATCACTGAATCTTTCCAGTGCACTTGGATGTGGGCCACGCCTCCATTTAATATACAGTTGACTGGGGCCCAGAGAGGCCGTGTCCCTGTCACCCTGCTAGGAAATGGCAAAGCCCTTACTCCACCCCAAGCCGCATCTCACTCCAAAGCCCTTAATGTTCACCTCCAGGCTCCCGATCTCCATATCCGGAGTTTCCACTGGGGAAAACTTGAGATGCGTGTCACTCTCAGAGTATACTGAGAATCGTGACCAACTTCCCTCCGCGAATTTCCAGAGTCATCTCTTGGTCTCCCCAAATTTTGAAAACCAAGCAGCTGGCCCAAGGCATTGACTCAAAATGCAGTCCATCGTGCTGAAATTGGTGGGAAATGTTCCTCCGGTTGTAAAATTCCCACCAGTCGTGTCATGGAACGTGGAGGTCTTTATATGAGTCTGGGCCTCCCTCCAGCTCGTCCCGGGGTTCCTGCTTGGATTCCTTCACTGGTGAATTGTTAGCTTTTACAGCAAGGTTAGGGAGCCCTGCAGAGAGCTGCGGTAGCAGGTGTCAGTCGGCTTAGCAACTAACAGATGTGGCCTCTCCCCACCACTTAATGCACAATGGGTTTGAAACCCTTCCGTCTGGTCCCCTCTGTTAACACCGCCTCGTAGCTCAGGATCTGAGTGTGGGTCCCAAGTGCATGCCTTGCAAAGACTTTGGCTAGTTTTCTAAGAGTTTTTTTTCTCTTCCAGACCAGCTTCATCTGCCTGCTGGAGAAGCATCAGCAACCCTCCCCACAGCATTGGGCTTTCGTCTCAGAGGACAGCTTCGTGCTAAGGTTGATGCAGCCCACTCTCTGTCTTGTGAACTTGCCATTATCGAATATTTGAGTGGAATTAACCAATGTCTTTTACGTCTTTTGAACATAAAGAGTCTTGAAGAAATTACACCACTAGAACCTGCCACCTTAAGGAAATTAGTCTTATCTTTGAAAAATGTGCCATTTCTACCCCCCACCCCCAAAAAGAAAACAGTTCTTTATTTCTCGTGCCCACCTAAAAGCCTAATAATATCTGCACCATTACTATGCCAGAAAGAAAACTGTTTCTTTCCCCAGGAGGCAGAAATGCATTTCTGACTGAGCCTAGGAGACAAAATGCTAAAATTTGAGTTCACTTTTCTTAGAATATATCTGTAAAATATCTGGGATCTGCCTCTGAAACTGTGCAGTCAGCAGTTTCCCCAATAAGCGCATTTATTGTTTCACAGTGACTAGATTTTTACTTTCCCCAGTTCCATTTTTATCCCCCGTGGAAACTTCCAGATGAAGGACCCTGGTCTCTATGAGAAGATCAGCTTGGAAGAGAAGTGTGGGAGGGCTGAGCCCACCGTGGTTTCCCGGGGACGGCGACGCTGGAGAGCACATCTCGGAATCTTCTTCTATTTCCTTTCCTGAAGTTCCCCAGATAGAGCAAGTCCCAGAGAGGGTGCTGGGAAGAGAGCTCCAAGCACCTGCTTGTAATGTTCCTCACACTATTTCACAACTGTCTGAGGAAGAAACCCAACGTGGTTCAGGTTGGAGCCAACACACGTTCTGAAGTCAGGAGCAGGGGAATCTACTGTTGAGGGGAACCAAAAGGGAGCCATACAAGGCTCTAGTCAAAACTATGAAAGCTCATTAGAGTCCTGAAACAAAAAGATTTCCACGAGATGAGCCCGAAGGACAAGAAGGAATAATTTCTCTTGCTCTCTTCCCTGAGCCCCAAACCACCCCCTCATGGGGTTGCCTTCTCTCAAACTTTGGAGGGTTCTGAAAGGACAAGGGTGTGACCTGTTGGAGGATCAGCTTTCAATCTGCCAGCCAGCCCCATCCTTCAGTCTGTCCTTCTAGCATGGAAGGGTCCAAACAAGTTAATGAAGTAGGAAACAATTAGATTGCAAAGGGCAGAAGTTGCTACAAATGGACCAAGCACTGGAGCTGTCCCTGGTGCTGCCTCAATGCCTACTGCCGCCTGGGCACACAGAGGGTCTTGCCTGTACAGCTGTCCATGGCTCCTGCCCTTGTCCAGCTTCTTACCATTGCTCTTCTGGTCTAGTCCCAATTTATGCCTTTAAAACCACACCCCTTCTTAATCTCTTAATTTTCTGCAACACTTCTAACCTTATTGGCCGAACTTTATCTATTAATTGAGATCCTCTGCCCACAACCCAGCCCACCACTGTCTCAGGTCACTGAACACAAACACCTTTGGACTTCATCTTCATCCTGAGAGAAATGTGGGGCCATTAACAGACTTTAAGTAGAGGACAAAGGCCCACACATTGGACCTTTAGGAAGGTCTCAGAGATGTCAATACAAGGAATAGAGGAGGAAACAGATAACTGGTTAGGGGCTGATGCATTAACTTAAGAAAAAATATAATAGACTACATAAGAGTAGTGACAGAGGGACTAGAGAGAAGAAGGTGATTTTTACATTTAGGCACTAGAATAAGCAAGATGTGGCTTCCATGGAGAAAGGGGAATGTCAAAAATAGCCCCAAAGTTCCTGGCTGAACGTAGGTAGAATGGTACTGCCAAATACTGAGTTGGGAACACCAGGGAAGAAGCAAATTCAAAGGAAAAAGTGTGAATTTCAATTTCATATGTATAGAGTTGGGCGATTTGTCGCTATCCATCTGGGAATGCTAAGTGGACAGTCGAATATGCTGAAGCTCAAGAGACTGTCTGAACTCGATGGAGAGATATTGGTGCTGGCAGACACAGGCGGTGACCAAAGACGCGTGCTGGGTATGCATGCTCCAAGTCCAAAGAGATTCAAGGAGAGGACACAGCGAACCCAATACTTGATACTTCAGAATGTGGTTTTGTCAAAGTGATTAATAAGTAGTGCAGAGATGGTTATGGGGTGCACACCAAGGACTATGTGTCAGGAAAACCTAATGTTTCTTTAAGGAGGGGGCCATGGTGCCACATAACACTGAGCTCACATAAGATTAGACTTGAAAAGCATCTCTAGGATCTAAAGACAAAGTGATCTTAGACGACTTCACCTGGACAGCCTTTCACTGCAGAGAGTAGGTGAGAGAGAAGCTAGTTTAAAGTGTGTTGGGGAGAGGCCGGAAGGTAAAGAATTGGAAGAGGGAACAGAAACAACTCTTTGAGAAGTTTGGCTGTGAAGGAAAAGGAAAAACCAGAGGAGTGGGTTGAGGACACGGTGGAGTGTTTTATTTTTGTTGTTAAGACAGGAAAACTTTGGTATATTTAAATGCTGGTTGCACTGAGACCATGGAGAGGAAGGGGTTAAAGATGAGCAAGGAGGTAACTGATGGACAGAGAACGCTGAGGAAGCAGTAAGAGGGGATCAGGGGTTCAAGGCACCACCTCTTCCCTGGAGAGAGAGGCACAGAAGTCAGAACCCACAATCGGTAAGTAAGTTGAATGAGTGGCTGGAAGTTAGGGAGTTCCTGCCAAACCCACATCAGACGCCAACAGTAACACTCTCTCGCTCCACCACTTTATCATCCAAAAGAAGTAATAAAATTTGTTCCATCAGAAAAACTGGAACATATTGGTGGGTGTTGGAAGGAGGCAGATTTTTGACTGAAGAGAGGAAAAATTTTCTAACAACTGAAGCTGTCCAGCGACAGAAGGGCAGTTGTAGTGAGCTGTCTGGCAGAGACAGTATTCAAGTCAAGAGCAGAATGCTGGAGCCTTCCGGGCCACTCTCAATGAATCTTACACTGGAAAGAAGCTTGGGCTACATCATGTGCAAAGGCCCTTTTCACTACAAACTACTCTGCTTTCAAGGTAGCGCCGACTCCTTCCCAGGAATCCTGGAGTCAGCGACTGTTTTGCCCATAAGGGACCCTGGGGGTTCTTGGCCCATCAGTGGCCGATCTTGAGTGGCCGATTGCAGAGGTGCCCTGAAGGGTGTGTGCAGGAGAAAAACTTGGCCACTAATAAACAACCCCATACCCTGTCATTTCACTGTTGGGACTTTAGACTGAGAGGCCTTGCTTACTCTTAAGATTCCATGTGAGAAGCACTTTTTCCAGTCTGTTGAGATTTTGTTTCCAGGTGTATGCTCCGTTTGGCTCCAATAAACTCTGATAAACTCATAAAATGTTTCTACAGGCTTGGACATTCTTATGTCAACACTGTAATAATAATAAAAATAGAGGAGTTCCCTGTGAAAATATGGACATGGTCAGGAAGGCTTCCATTTAACACCAGCGTTGGCCGACATCTGGAAGCAGACCTCCATGAAAATGGGTCGTCTGTTGTCATGGCGAAGAGCTAGATTCTAGGATCACGCTGCCAGGGTTTGCATCCAACTCCATCCGTGTTAGCCGGGGTGATGATTGGTGAGTTCCTCGACCTTTCTATGCCTACGATGGGAGATCAAAACTCTATTACTTAAAAAAAGTTCCCAGCATATAGTAATCACTCCATAAATATTCATTAGATGCAAAATGGGCCAACAATGCCAGGAACCTGGGACCGAGTACAGTCACGGTTGGGAGAGCCATGCTAAAGAAATGGCATTTACTTCGTTATCCTCCATTAACACTTATGATGTGAGATTTACCCAAATGCCAGCCTTTCACAGGATTTCAATGTTATGATTATTAGTTGACCAGGAAACACAATATATATTTGTATTTTCTAAAGAAAAAGTGCCCTGGACTGGAAAGATGGACTGAGAAAGTAGGTTCGTTATGCTTTAGAGGGGTCACCTCAGCTCAGCTAAGGACACTGTCCTAATCTCCACCCAAATCATACTGGTAACTGACATTGATTCCGTACTTACTGTGACCCAGGTAGCTAAATTGCAAATGTTATCCGTAATCCTCACAAAACACCTGCAGGGCAGGTGTGAGTCCCATTTTACAGATGAGGAAAATTGATTTAGGGAAATTTCAGCAGCTTGTCCAAGGTGTCACACAGCTAGTAAGTAGCAGGGTCAGGATTCAAAGCCAGGACTGTCCTACCACCAAGCCTATGTTTGCTGCCGTGGCCCATTTCTTCCCCACTGAGGACTCTACTCCATGGTAAGCTTCCTGCAGTCCGGTTAATGGCTTAGTAAATGGTTGTTAAATTAAACTCCCAAGTCCATAATAGGAGCCTGGTACTTTCCAGAGCGTCAGCCACTGTTGTTGTGTCCTGTACTTTATCTAACTTCCAACTTTATCTAACTTTAACTAGAGTCCACGAATGATCTTGAGTCCCAAAGCCTCTTCACTTCCACCTCTGAGAAACAAACCCTGGAATCCCAGAGCCCATAGGAAGTTCCTCTACTGGTCTTTAACCTCTTGGAGAAGCTCTACTTCCCATAGTCTGTAGTAACCAGCACTGGAAATTTGCCTAATATTTGGTATAAATGGTCTCAAGGAGAATCAAGATTGTAGGGATTCGGAACTAAGCCTCTAGCATGGATAATTCAGGAAGCTCATTTCTCACTTTGGGCTGAGGCCAGACCATTCGAGCATCTGCATCTCCCAGTCGTTCCTACTCCACACCTCTTCACCCCCCACCAGGACGCTTTCCAACCGGGCCCCTGCACGCATTCACTTCCTCCTCTGGGGCGTGATGGATAGCAGTTCCTTCATCTGGCATGCCTCTTCCCACTGCTTCATCAATTCCTGTTCACACTTCAAAGGCCACCTCCAGGAAGCCTCCCCTGATTCTTCTATCTCTGTTTAATCTTTGTCTCTTAATTTCTAACCAAAGCATAGCTTAGACATAACTATGTGTAGCCTCTCATTGGTCACTGATGCTTCATGTCTATATTCCAAGTCTCTACAAGCTGACGGAGCATCTTTTGCAAGTAAGAAGTATACCTTTCTGCCCTGGCCAGATTGGCTCAGTGGTTTGAGTGTCAGCCCGTAGACCAAAGAGTCACAAGTTTGATTCTGGTCAAGGGTACGTACCTCGGTTGTGGTTCGGTCCCCAGCCCTGGTTGGGGTCATGTGGGAGGCAACCAGTCAATATCTCTTTCACATCGATGTTTCTCTTCTCCCTCCCATCAGAAGATAAATAAAAAAATATCCTCAGGTGAGGATTATCCCCCCCCCCCCCGCCCAACTCTATCTGAAGATAAATGAAAAAATATCCTTGGGTGAAAATTTAAAAAATATATATATATATGCCTTCTATTCCCCCCTACACACACACACACATGCACACACACACACACACACACACCAGTGCTTGGGCCATTGCTCAGTGAGCCCAAAGACACAGGATATCCCCAAACCAAGCTTCTCTGGCTGAGACAGAGACACTCGGGGTGCTCCACCCTGCAGGCATGGGAAGTGCCCTTTCCATCAAACCCGAGAGCATCCTCATCCCATTGGCTTTCCTAAATTACCCCTAACCTTGTTATCCTTCTCCCACAGAACACAGAATCCTCCAAGGAGGCCTGGATGGATGCTGACCCCAGCTCTTCAGCTAATTGCTCTCATCCTCTTCCGATACAAGTAAGGAATTATCGCTGCCAAAGCAATATAGTCCTGCAAAGATGCTAGTGATGACTCATGCAGGGATGGGGGGCAGGAGAGGAATGGGAGAATGAAAAGAGAGAACATGCAGGCTGGTTATGGAGCCACAGAATGAGGCGCATTAACCAATTTAGCCAATTATGCAGCTGAAGCAATTAAATAACCTCATAATGGTAGGAAGAAGTGTAAACAGAGCCCACAACACTATCCTATAGGCAAACAGAAAAACCAACTTGGCTGCTATGGTGGAAAGTCATCACTTTCATCTTGCCAGCATCCCTTTCCCCCTTTTCATCTGGTACTAGAACCTCCCCCCAGGGGACCGACTCCATGCGTTGAGGGTAGGAGTCACATCTAGGTGAGGTAGGCATTGCACCAAGATTAGCTGAGTGTGCCTTTCCCTGGCCTTGGTGGTTAATTCCAGGGTGGGCATAGCATCCTAGGAGAGCTGATTAGAATCAAGCCTGAGATAAAAACATAAACACTGGAAGAAATCAGTCCTTCCTTCCTCCTTTTGGATTATGAGCTTCGCAGATGCTGGCTTGGGGCTGCTGGTAGTCATCTCTTCTTCCAACGGAGAAAGTGTGCCTGAGAATAAAGGCAATGTGCTAGGGGAGAAGAGCCAAGAAATGGGACGAACGTGGGGTTTGATGCTTCATCTGAGCCCTAGATCCAGCCATGCCTGAAGCCTATGGACGTAGCACTTTAAAAAGGCAAAAATCTCTTCTTTCCCTCAAACTAGTTCGATATGGGTTTCTGAGGTTTGGTTTAGTTTTTATGCAACAGATACCCAACTAATATAGCCACTGAAATTGGGAGCTGATACTTGGTGGGGAAAGGATACCAAACATCAGAGAATATCAATAAACCAGTATCACCCCCAAATTTGATTGAAGCTGCAATTCGGTAGGACTTTCAGCTTCCTGCACAGTGGAAGCCACCCACCAACCGAGCTTAAACCAACGAGAGAGAGCCCTGGGCATAGGTCAGAGAAGAACCTGAAGAGGGAAGGAGCTGTCTTCCCCTAAAATCTAACTTAATCCAGCCTTCGCGAGACTGGCAGCGCCGTCCTAATTTGACCCACCAGTGGCTTCTGTGCCAGCCCTGAGCTGATCATCTTCGGACAAACCCTCAGCTACGCCCTGAGTCAGCGTTTCCAAGGTCCTTCCTGGACGCTGAGCACCACGTGAGAATTCCCAGAGCCACCTTCCAGCAAGGAGGGGCGGTGCCAAGCACCCTCCCGACGGGCCACCCGGTGAGGTACTCTTCTCCCTTTTCCCAGGCAGGGCAACATGAGGCAACTCAGCTCCCTGGAGGGCGGAGAAGCCAGTTATTAGTTAGAGGAAAGAGCTATACCTTCAAGTTGGTGTTTGCAGGGACCTCCGCCTTCCTCTAGCACGGCTCCCCCGGGCGGAGCTGGCACCAATACAGACTGCTCTCGCCCACTAGCTCCCCTCGGGGTGAGGGGCGAGGCCAATTCCGAGGTGTGTTCCACACCATTTCTCAGAGTCTCCAGCAGGACTGAGCCCCGCAGCCCACAGTGGCTTCCACTCATTGGCTCGCTCACCCTTACTGGGTTCCTCTCCTCCCCGGCCCACCTGCGTAACTCCTCCGCGAGGGTTCCCGAGATCACCTGCCGAATGAACCGTTTGCACCAAATTCCCATCTCAGGCTCTACTTTTCGAGGAACCCAAACTGCGCCCAGGGGGCAGGGAGGAGTGGGTCACTCTGAGGAAACCACCCTCAGCTACTCTGGCCCCTGCCTCTCCTGGTGCAGTTGGGAACATTGTTCCCGCCTCTCTCCTGGGCGGTCTCCAGTCCTGCTTGTTCCTGTTCTCTGCTCATCAACACCATTTGGTGCTGCTCGATAGGTCTCCGCTCCTGCTCGATAGGTCTCCGCTCCTGCAAGTGAATTAGCAATATTTCCTGGATGTTTTTCTAATAAGCACTTTTATGGAGGTTTTATGGTGCTCGGCAGCTACACTTGAACCAAATGAGCTGTTAGATGTAGAGAAGGGAACTCAGCCGAATCCCTGCACAGGCCCTTGCTGGCCCCACTCGAGGACCCACTGGGGTGGAAGCAGAGCCCAAGTTAGACATTTATGTGGGTTGAATCTCCTTACAGATAAATAAACCAGCCAATTTCCCAGCTTGCCATGCAAACTGGGTGTTGGTGAGCAGGAGCAAGGCATTAACCTGGCTGCTGCAACAACCAGCTCCCAGATGGACCGCAGCCCCCGCAGCCCAGGCTACCAGGGCAGGAAAGGTGAGGATATCAGTTCAAGGGAGGGGAGGCCGGCAAGAGCATCATGACTCCCTCGGCAGGACTCTCCACAGATTGATTTCAGCCTTGTGTCCGCTATACTCCTTTGGAGCCTAGAGTGAGAGGGACTCAGAGGGAGCCACATGGAAATCAGAAATAAGACGTGCTCCCTGGACACACGGAGGGCTTGATCACTTAGCAGTGCTCAGTGGCAGGAACATTTGCTGGAAGTATTCTGGCTCCCAGGACAGGAAAAGAGGAGAACATAATCCATCTGGGGGTGGGGGGACCGTGTTCCCTGGTGACCCGAGACGCAGACCATGAGACTGGATCTGTTTCCTTCCTCCTGCTGCATCCAAGCATCCAGGCATGTGCAGAAGAAGGTTGAAACTAGGAAGGCTGGAGGTGGGGAGTAAGAACACTGCCGATATCACACAGGGCTCTCCACCTCTGCCATGCTTGAGGAGGAAGCCGAGAAGGGGGGAAAGAGGGAGAAGAAAGAACAGACAGCTGAGGAGACAGTAACACTAAGCCATCCAGAATCCATTCTGAGCAGATGCTAACCAGAATTGCCAACACTAACCCCTTCACTCAGCAAATACGTGCTGATACCTACTATGTGCCAGTCACTAAGCCGGGTCCTGGGAATATGAGGCAGATGTGGTACACCCCCTCAAGAGTTTCCCATCAGGTGGAAAAGAAGAATTTGAAAAAAAAAAAGGCATGTCAATGGGTGTCAAAGGAGAGTTACCTAAGTGAATCACAGGGACATTGAGCAAATGCAGCAGGGAGTAAGATCGTCTAGCTATGAGGTAAGTTCCCCCGAGGCTTAGAGTGAGGACCCAAAGGGGGACTTCGTGAACGAGCATCCAGCCTGTAAAGCTTACTCAGGCTGCCGCATAGAGAGATGCTCAACAGGGAATCTGAGAGAGAAGTTGGGGGTAGAAAAGAAAGAGCAAAAAGTGAGGAAGATAGATAATGGAGGAAAGAAAGAGCAAAAAGTAAGGAAAATAGAAAGGAGGGAATTTTCTAGGATTAAAGAGATTCCTCAGATAGAAAGAGCATTAGTCATGAGCAAGATAAATTTAAATTCGTTCAGAATTGCTAACCCACACCCTTGTGAAAAACAAATTTACCAGTGATACCGTGTTCGCATACGATTCCTTTTGCCTTTTTACTGATTCTGTAAGTACACACTGTTTCCCAAGGTTACTTCTGCCAGTTCCTTTCTTTTCTTCTCCATACTCCTCAGTGCGATTATGTGATTCATTCTGAGTACAGTGAAATTCACTTGTTCTAGTCTGCATTCCACCCCCACACACACACACACACACACACTCATACACATCCTGGTTGGGTTTTTAAAAATTTACATACAATAAAATATATATATATATTTTTTTTTTTAATCCTCACCCGAGGACATTTTTCCATTTTTTGTTCAGATAGGGTGGGAGGGAGAGAAAGGAAGAGAGAGAGAGAGAGAGAGAGAGAAACATCGACGTGAAAGGGACACATCGGAGTGGCTGCCACCCGCACGACCAAACAGGGCCGGGGACAAACTGCAACCGAGGTACGTACCCTCAGCAGGAACCGAACCTGGGTCTCTCTGGACCACAGGCCGACACTCTAACCACTGAGCCAAACTGGCCAGGGCTAAAATATATTCTTTGTAGTTTTGTGCATTTTGAAAAATGCACAGTCATGTACCTACCACCACAAGTCCATATAGAAGACATCTACCTATAATTTAAGAACTACAATGATGGTCCCCCTTTTACATGCAGAAATTGAGGCACAAAGGGGTAAGTAATTTTGCCTGAGGTCATCCAACTCATAAGCAAAAAGCTGGGCTTTTGTTGGAGTGGTCTTGGATTTCCACACCCAACCCAAGTTCACATGGACATTTGATTGTCAAAAAGTCTATCACAATGGGACCCCAAATGTGTATTTCCTCCCATACTCAGTCACTGACCCCTCTAGGGGAATGTAGAAAGCCTGGCCCAACTTTCTGGAGAGAGTCGTGAGGACACAAACAGCACCCCTTTCATACCATCCAGTAGGTTGGGATTAGAAGCACGAGATTAAGGATCAGTTTAAACCTCCAGCCTGTGATCCTTTGAAAGCACAGATCACATCTTATTCATCTCTACATCCCTAGTACTTAGCCCATGGCGGGGGTTTAGTCAACACTTATTGAATGAATGCACTCATCAATGAGGAAGATTATGCATTTAGATATTGAGAGGTACCAGACAAGAGTCATGAGCCACGGGACATGCTCTCTCTTCCAACGGACATTCTGCATCCTGTTCATCCTGAGATGCCTTACTCTTCAGTCCTCCCATTGACAAACAGGGCCTCAGCGTCCTGGTCCCCACACCTGCAGTGCAGCAGAGACCATAGACAGGCCTGACCTGTTCGCCGAAGTATGGATAATGCCATGGAACTTAGTGTTCCTCCATAGCCCTTTTAACCACATGGAACTAGGTGACGATGTAAGGTGATATGGACCAAACACATAGATGGATGAAGGGTGGAGGATGGACGGATAAGTGGATGAGCAGTGGATGGAACCAAAGGCTGCTCTAAATTGAAGTCAAAAGCTACACTCAGATACTCCTTGAGCACAAGATTTTTTGTCCTCCTTTATAACAATAACCCCAGCGCCTAACACATTGTCTTACACATAATGGTTTCTCAAGAAATATTGGTTGAACAAAAGAGGAATGAAAAGGATGTCACTGATAAGTGGTCTTTCTGTGCCAAATGCTAAAAGGTAGAGGTGTTCTTGGCTTGTCCATATACTCAGATGAGTTTGACTCCTCTGGCTCGTCTTCTCTAACATTCTTACTAATGCTGATGAGGAAAATTAGGAGGTCAGTTAGTTCCTTCTGAGCTGATGTTTGTACACAGAGCCCACATAAGCTGGGAATACCTAAAAGTTAAACAGGCTCTCAGAAGCCCTAGTAAAGAGCACGGAGTAGAAGGGACAGGACTTCCTAGGGGTCCCTGAGAATATCTGCTTGGATACCATCACCTGCCCTCAGTGCGTTCACAGAATCTAAAGGTGATGGTGTTCAAAGGTGTGGTACTTCTTACCCTATCAGAAAAAAATAAAGCATTGCTAGCAACATCTAGGGAGACCCCCACAGGAGGAAGTTAGCCTGGGTGAGTGTGGAAAGACAGGCAGCCAATAGTCTGTGATGCAGATGTTCTGGGCATGACCATATGACACAGAAAATCTTTTTAAATTTTTTTTTTATCCTCACCCAAGGACATCGTTTCATTTTTTTTTTGTTCAATAGAGTGGGAGGGAGAGAAAGGAAGAGAGAGAGAGAGAAACATCGACGTGAAAGGGACACATACAGTGGCTGCCACCCGCACGACCCAATCAAGGCCGGGGACAAACTGCAACCGAGATACATGACCTTAGCGGAAACCAAACCCAGGACTCTCTGGACCGCAGGCCGATGCTCTAACCACTGAGCAAACCCGGCCAGGGCGAAAATCTTATTTTTAATGTGCCTGACTTTCTTTCTGTCATGTTGGGTTCTGGGAAGGCGAGGGCATATGTTCCCTGCTCCACCTTGCAACACGCCTTCTACTCAGCGATGGCTTTGCTTGTGCAGGATCATGCTCATTGAGTCAGCGAGAGCATCACACTGAACTTGAAATCAGTGTGAAACGCTTGCCTTAAAAATAACTGGAGTGTTGCTTGGTCCCCCGGGCTTTCCCTGAAGAACTTCTGCCAACGAAAGGCTCCGCTCCTCGGGGGCAAGAGCTTACGAGACAAGACTGAGTTCATACATCGTAAAATTATTTCTGCAGAAGCAAGCGTTTCTCGTTAGGACATGCAACACCACTGTAAACAGTCCAGCTTTACATAAAGTTCTTCACAGAGACACATGCAAACACCATCCCTCAGAATCTGCAAATTAGGGGTCAGGGCACCTTGGCTGTTGTGCTGGAGCCCGGCGTGGTCAGCAAAACCCAGCTCCAAGGTTTGTGCAAACATCCCAGGCGTGCCCACGGATCACTCAGGCCCGCTCTGCAGACTGTCTGCTGTGACACCTGCTGCCTTCCTCACGGCGTGGTCCGGGGGTTCTCCGTCGTGTCTCTCGTCTTCCCACCAGAGGACTTTTCTTCCCCGGTGCCCCAGAAAGACAAGCCCGTCAGAAGACAAGCTCTGAGGCTGAGGGAACACGTGGCATGTCCCCAAGCACTAACTTCGCCACCAAGCACACTACAAGCCAGGGAGCCGGCCTCGCTCTGTCCCTGCCCAGCGCCCTGGGCGATGGAGTGACTGAGTAGTTGGGTAGTGTGGTCGCTCTGTCTCCTCAGCTCCATTTTCCAGCCTCAGGACCTGCATCACCAGAGCCGAGTTGCTGCCTGACTTTGCTGGGCTCGCCCGACACGGGCGCTGCCAGAGGATTGAAGGGCGGGAGAAGGGCCGGGGTCTCCTGCTCCCCGCTCGCTCCCCGCAGGCCGTGGGCAGGGGCTGCCTCCCTCCGCTTCTCCACGCCAGCTTCACTGGCTCCAATGCCATCCTCTCCTTTAGACTCCGCAAGCCCAGGGCTGGCGGAGGCTTCCTGAGCTTGCTTCTGCAGGGGTGGCCCAACATCCCTGTTGGTCCTCGTGACCCTGCCCAACCCTCCACGTCTTCCCCTTACCAAACCACCAGGAGCTGTGTTCCCAGCAGGGGAAGTGCCAGGGAGGATGCACCGTGACGGAGGGAAGCCGAGGTCTTAGCCCTGCTCTGCTTCTGACCAGCCCTGCAAGCTTGACCGACTCGCCTCGCCTGTTGTCCCCAGGAGGAGGAGGCAGGGTCTGTGCAGGGAAGCCCCCGCCACGCTCCAGCCCCCCTCTTTTTCACACCAGAACCATGGTACTCTGCAGGGCAGTGTTTGAAAGCTAGACATAGTCATCATTCTAGTTCTTTCAGTGACTTCGATATTTAATGTATGGAGATTAGGTGACCTTCTCTGGAGGGATAACAAAGTGATCAGCAGGGCAGCTCTCGTTAAAGGGGCCGTTTGGGGTACACAAGGCACTCTGGAGGGGGTGCCAGGCACCAGTTGCACAGAAGACTGGCCCTCCTGAAGCGAGGGGCCGGCCTTTCTTTCGCCCTCACTGGGCAGCCACACCTGGGGGCTGCAGGAGGCAGGGAGGGTGGTCAGCTCTCTGAGAGGCACCCCTTCCCCAGACAGCAAGTCTCAGGCCAGCACTCAGCCCCGGGCCTGGCAGGAGCCGGGTGCGGCCACTGCACAGCGCCCGTTTCTGCAGCTGCCTGAGTGCCCCGCAGAAGCACCACCCCCGCCACCACAGGGCAGGAACGCCCGGCAACCACATCTGACAAGTCGTAGACAAGAGCGCTCAAGGAAACCGAGTCAGGGGTGTTTTCCAAAGTCACACAGCTAACAAGGGG
The DNA here is from genome assembly GCF_014108415.1 of Molossus molossus. Lineage (NCBI taxonomy): Eukaryota > Metazoa > Chordata > Mammalia > Chiroptera > Molossidae > Molossus > Molossus molossus. The sequence goes on from NW_023425352.1 coordinate 15,234,784, forward strand.
GACACCACCACCCACATCCAGGCCTTACGTGTCTTTTTCAGAACCATACATTCGATTTATGTCGATGATTAAACTAAAAGACTGGCGTTCAGGACTTAGTAGTTGGAATGAGGCCAACTTCTGCGTGCTTGATGAAAAGCACATCCCCCGACTGTTCTCTATGATGTCACAGGCTCACCGGGAGATGAAGACAACTCTCTGGGGGCCTTGGCCTCTTATCTGTACTTTCCCACGTGCTTCTGTGAAAGTTGTCTCACGCAGGTAGTGCAGTCTGGGCCCCGGGCACACAGCTCCTGGGTCCCCTCAAGTCTGCTCTAACGCTCACATCTCTTGATTCTCAATCTGGTGCTATCTCTGTCCCCTCACAGTCCTTCAGTCATTCAACAGCGTGAGCGGAGCCCTAACATGGGCCAGGCCAAAGCTCGGAGCCGTGAAGGGACCGACCCCCAGCCCCTGCCTTTGGAGGAGTTTAGAGTCTGGTGGGGAAACGGCCACCTAACCACAGTGGAGACCCGAGGGGACTGTGATGAGGAAGGTGAGCGCCAGGTGCGGGGGGAGACTGGGCAGAGGAGCAAGGAGACAGCTGACTCGAAGGGTCTGAGCATGAGCAGGTGTGCACCGGGCTGGAGCGCCGTGGACAGAAGCAGCCTGCTGGGGGCTGGAAGGAGCTGCACCTGCAAAGGCATGTGAAGTGTGGCATGCCCAGGCAGCTGTGCGGCGGGAGCAGCCTGTGTGGGGCACGCCGCGATGAACCGGGATGCCCAGGCAGCTGTGCGGCGGGAGCAGCCTGTGTGGGGCACGCCGCGATGAACCGGGATGCCCAGGCAGCTGTGCGGCGGGAGCATCCTGTGTGGGGCACGCCGCGATGAACCGGATGCCCAGGCAGCTGTGCGGCGGGAGCAGCCTGTGTGGGGCACGCCGCGATGAACCGGGATGCCCAGGCAGCTGTGCGGCGGGAGCAGCCTGTGTGGGGCACGCCGCGATGAATCGGGATGCCCAGGCAGCTGTGCGGCGGGAGCAGCCTGTGTGGGCACGCCGCGATGAACCGGGATGCCAGGCAGCTGTGCGGCGGGAGCATCCTGTGTGGGGCACGCCGCGATGAACCGGGATGCCCAGGCAGCTGTGCGGCGGGAGCATCCTGTGTGGGGCACGCCGCGATGAACCGGGATGCCCAGGCAGCTGTGCGGCGGGAGCAGCCTGTGTGGGGCACGCCGCGATGAACCGGGATGCCCAGGCAGCTGTGCGGCAGGAGCAGCCTGTGTGGGGCACGCCGCGATGAACCGGGATGCCCAGGCAGCTGTGCGGCAGGAGCAGCCTGTGTGGGGCACGCCGCGATGAACCGGGATGCCCAGGCAGCTGTGCGGCGGGAGCAGCCTGTGTGGGGCACGCCGCGATGAACCGGGATGCCCAGGCAGCTGTGCGGCGGGAGCAGCCTGTGTGGGGCACGCCGCGATGAACCGGGATGCCCAGGCAGCTGTGCGGCGGGAGCAGCCTGTGTGGGGCACGCCGCGATGAACCGGGATGCCCAGGCAGCTGTGCGGCGGGAGCAGCCTGTGTGGGGCACGCCGCGATGATCCGGGATGCCCAGGCAGCTGTGCGGCGGGAGCAGCCTGTGTGGGGCACGCCGCGATGAATCAGGATGCCCAGGCAGCTGTGCGGCGGGAGCAGCCTGTGTGGGGCACGCCGCGATGAACCGGGATGCCCAGGCAGCTGTGCGGCGGGAGCAGCCTGTGTGGGGCACGCCGCGATGAACCGGGACAGGTCAGCAGGGACCTAGGAATGGAGCTCTCTCTAAGTCCATGTGTAGAGCGGTGATTTCCAGAGGAGGGGACCATAATGACATGTGGAAGTCATCAAATGATTTCCAAGTGAGCCACAGCAGTTTATTCTTGGCAACACCTGTGCCATGGCTAGCCCACCTGGAAGCATGGTATGTGATGATTTTCAAGAGGTTCTCACCAAAAAGGATGGAAAAACAACAGCAATAATAACGATATTACTCTAGCGGCTGCCAAGCATGCCCGGAGTCAGACTGAGCCCTCCCCAGTGTTAAGAATAGAGTCAGAGTTTTATTGCAACATCTGTTTGACTTACTTCACTCTGTGAGATGAAGGTGTGAAAATGCCTCAAGAAACAGTACCATCCCACCTCTCCTGATGGCCAGCCAGGTCCGGTGCCTGAAGGAAGCTACTCTGAGACTGGGAGGGTGAACTCAACCCTCTGGGTCCCCTGCACATGGAAGGGTACCCACCCCCACCCAAAATGGAGTGGTTGCGGGTTTCCTGACGTCTGTGCCTTGGCTCCTTGGTGAGCTCAGGGCTCCTGGGACCAGAGGCCACACCTGCACCCTTCACGACACCTAGAGCCACAGTGCACCTGTTGAGGATGTTGAGTAAACCAAGAGGCATGGAGACACTGCCCTCCTTCCCCCCCGAAACATAGTGCCATGGTACAAGGTGTGTGCCCTTCCTGACAGCTTGTCTGTCTGTGCATCTCCCCAGGGGGAGAGCAACTGATGCTCTGGCATCTTACCTTCCCCGTGATCAATTTCTCCTGACATTTGTCAGACTAACACCTCCTCTGCAGCCTTCCAAAGGCGGGTTCTGTTCTTGGAAACTGTGAGCACAGCCCATCTGAAGGAAGATGCCTTTTTCTTCTTTTTTCCTCCACTTTTCAAGGCAAAGAAGAGCAGAAAAAATGAGAGGCTAAGCTACCATGGAGACCCAAGAATGCAGGTGCAGGTCCAAATGACAGGTACTCTCAGAAGATCACGAGAGCTGGACCAGGGAGGGGGTCACAATTTGCAGCTTCCTCTGCAATGACCCTCATTTGGTAACAAGCTGTGACTTTCTCCCCTGCCCTTGACGTAGCCAGAATTCCGTATCAGGGAAACAGAATCATTGACGCTGAATGTTTTTCATCTCCAAGAGTCCCCTTTGCTCTGTCAATAGTGAAAGAAGGGGTGATTAAGCTATAAATTCTTAGTAGCCAAGATCTCAAAAATCCATTCATTTAGCCCTGGTATGGCCTCCAAGGAAGGCGAGACACCAGGTGAGTAGAAAGATCAGAGCAAGGGAGAGATGTTCAGCTCACCTCGACTGAGCTCCTATCCCATACCAAATGCGTAATATGCAAAATCTATTTTTACTGCAATCCAGGTGTGTTATCCTTGTTGACAGATGGGGTGTCTGAGGCTGAACAAGGTCAATTTCCTCGGCCGAGATCATACAGCTAGGACAGGGCAGGTCTGCAAATGATCTGTGCTAGTGAGCACACAGCCACAGGGGGGCTTGTTAAAAACAGATCTCCTGGCCCACCTTTAGAGATGCTGATGCGCTGGTGTGGGGCAAAGCCCAGGAATCTGCAGGTTTAGTCAGCACTCCAAAGTGACGCCAGCGCCCGTGAACCTCAGGGCTGGTTTATGCTCCGAGCTGTGGATGGACACTTGAGTTAGAAGTCCAGCTCCACAGCATTGAACGAGGCACCCGGGCATGCGGGGTCTCAGCTTCTCCATCTGCAGGATGACAGGATGCACGCCACAAGGGCTTGCTGGGAGAGTTAAAGGGGATAACGCAGCATAGCCTCCCCTCTAACATTTGGGGGGCCTGGACGAAACTGCAAGCAGAGGCCCCTGGTCTGCAGCCCACTCCCCTTCATTTCTTACCCGAGGTCCATTCTACTCCACCAGGACCTGACAAGGTGGACATCCCAGGCCACATTCCAAGCTTCCTCCACAGTCCCTGAAACAGTGCCCACCTCCCTTCCCACCACAGCCACCCACTGTGCAAACTGGCAGCTTGGTTTGACCTCAGGGATGTGGAGTCAGGGAGGAGGCTGCCAGAGGGCCCTTTGGCCGGGGAATTCTGGGGTTCCCAGTGCGAGAGGGGGTGCAGCCTTAGAGGAGCAAATCCTCTGGCGAGGGCACAGCCGGAGGCTAGAGCAGGGCTCTCCAGACTTCAGGGCCCAAGAAGAGGGTCCTGGAGCCTAGGTTCAAAGGGGACCGAGCCCATAGCAGTACAACTAGAGCTAAAGATAACGTATTCCGCATTTTAAAGGTGCTGAGAGAGTAGATCTTAAATGTTCTCACCACAACAAAGAAATGGTAATTAAGTGATGCGATGGAGGTGTTACTAAAGCAGTAATCATATTGCAAGACATCGGCGTATCAAATCACCACGTTGCACCCCTTAAACTTATACAGTGCGATCTGTCAGTTATATTTCAATGAAACTAGAGGAAGGGGCAGGCAGGGAGGCAGCCCTGCTTGGCAGCGTCATGTGCCCGAAAGACACCTTGCCATTGGGAGCCCTGGCATTGCTGGCAGCCTTGGTGTCGTGACTGTTGATCTCATGCCTTTCTACACCCCAAATCTGAAGCCACAGGCAGGCCCACGGCATCTGTCACAGTGACACAGCGTTGGTGCTGGCAATCCAGAGACGCCGAAACCTTTTCCCAAAGGCAACTGCGGAAGGAGGGGCTATGGGTGGCACACAGGTGAGCCTTGGGGGATGGGTCTGGCAGAGGGACTGCCACAGTGTCCCTGGGAGGGCTGGGCGAGGTCAGGGTCCCCCTCTCCACCCTCAGTCCAGCCCTGGGACCAGGAATCGTGTTAACTGAGCAGAGAGGGCTTCTCCTTGCTGCTCCCCCAGAGAATGGGAAGTAGGCCTCACTGAACAGTTACCTCCCGTGTCTCAGTGCCCAGGCTGCGGGCTCGGCGTCGTGCGGGAGGCAGGAGCTGCCCCTGGGCACGCAGGCTTCTCCCAGCAACGGGAGCAGGGTGCCATGTCTTCGGACAGCGAAGGCCAGACCGTCTTCCTGTTTCCTTTCTAGACTCTAATTACTACCCCGACAGAAAACAAATATAAGCCACCTGGCTCCCACAGGGTCCTCAACATATCAACACCTCTCGTGTGAGCTTTTATCCTCTCAGCCGCCCCGTGGGGAGGACATCAGGCCAGTGACCCTGTTTTGTGGACGAGAAACAAAGAAATGAGAGAATTGTTGCTATTACGGCATTTATCAACTTTTAAGATGTGAGCTCAAATCCTGACTCTGGCACTAGGACCCAGAGCTGGCTGTTCACTTTCACGCCCCCAGCTTCCTCATCTGTGAGATGGGGAAATGTTTACTCTCAGAATTATAAGATTGAAGGCAAGAACATGAAAGTCAATGAGCGGCAGCGAGCCCACGGGGGGCACTCAGTGGAATCCCCCTGGCATTGTTTACCTTGTATTAGTTCCCATGTCTGAGAACGCGGCTCAACCCTCTGACATGGCTGCGAGGTCCTGGGCGAGGCCAAGATCCAGATTCCAGTTCACTTCCCTCCTGCCTCTGGGGCCGAGCACAGTGTTCGAGACACTGCAAGCAACTTCTAAATGGTGGCAGAATAAATAACATCATTTAAGGATGAAAGAGAAGGGAAGAAGAAAGAGTGATCCGTGAAACCCACCGCACCCTGTCCCAAGCGATGCCCAGTCAGCCAAGAATCCGGGTGAAAGGGCAGCATCCGCAAACCCTGCACCCAGCGCCCGATTGCTTCCAAGCAGACCTGGTGTGTGTCGGGCCGGACTCGGGCTCCAGTGAGGCTGGAGAGGTGGTGGGAGAAGGCTCGAGGAGAATCTAGGAACGCGGTCGACATTGAATGACTCATTGTAAAAAGCCATCAAGCTAAATTCAAACCATATAGTGGATCACAAGGATAATTTAAAACTTTAATGGGCATATATATATTCATTTCATTTATTTGGACAGTTTGACAACCCCCCTGGGATCCACTTTATGGACAAGAAAGCTATTTTCAGAGACATGTTAAGAAACTGGTCTCTGCAGCGGACGCTGGCGTGCGCCCCTGAAGCTCAGTGGACTGGGGGGGCCTTCCCATTGGCTCCTCCAACGTGATCTGGGCACAGCCTCCTTTTCCTCCTTCAGAGCAGGGTGGACTCTAAGCCAGGAAAATGTTCCCAGAAAAGAGATGGGTCATGAAGGACGAGGGCTAGAGAACCAGAGGAAAGATCAAGTAATTGAAGGAATCTAGAGAATGACGTGACTGTTTTCATAACACATCAACGTAGGCAGCGTACACACTCATTCCCCTTTAAGCCTACTTCAGAGAGAGACCCTTATTCGCCCTGGAAAGGAAGGATCGGGGCAGGCTCAAATGAATCCAATGCCGTCCACATTTCCGGGGCATTTTCCGGATTTGAAGCAAGGCTGAGCCAAAGTGAGAAGTAAATAGAACCGGAGGCTTAGAAAAGGAGCAAGAAGAATCCCACCCAATCAGAATGAGCCTTTTCTCCATGTGAACTCTCCCGAGCACCCTGGGGGGGGGGGTCTCCTTACAAGTGAGCCTACTGGGTCTGCCTTGGGCTCCACACCTCCCCAGGGCAGTCCTGGAGCCCCGCCTCCCAGCACTCACAGCAACCTCTGACAGTGGTCACCTGGAGCATCTGACTGTGACCCAGGTCGCATATGTAACATCTTTCCGAAGGCCCTTGTTTGTCTGTTAGAAAGTGGGGTTCGCAGCCAGGCCTTCTGCCTTCAAAGGATGCTGAGCCTCAAATCCTTCTCTAACTCTTCCAACCCAGGACAGGCCATGCACAGAGCGCCCTCCCAGCCAGCCCCACCCATGGGCTCTGTCTGCTTCAACTCCAATCCAGCTTTCAGATTCTTCTCCAAAAATATGCCAAGATTCGCTGCGGGAAAGCAGAAAATCTGAGGAAAGGATGGAGAAAGCAAAAGGATGGAATTCAGATAGTGAGGAAGGAAGGAAGGAAGGAAGGAAGGAAGGAAGGAAGGAAGGAAGGAAGGAAGGAAGGAAGGAAGGGAGGTGGGAGGGAGGGGGGAAGAAACATTTTGTGAGCATCCTCTTAACAGCTCCATGAAGTGGTCCATTTTATGCCCTGTTTACAGACAAGGACCCTAAAACCCAGAGAGATTAAGAAACTTTTAAGACCACACAACTGATCAGTGCAAGAGTTTAACCCATGACTCCGCAGCTCTGAAGTTCATATCCTCTACATTTTCTTGAAGAGCCAAAAATGAATTCATTCCTGGACGTGATAAAAATTAGTAAATTGCCTGGAAATACCAAAGTCATCAAACCACACAGAGCGATTCCAGACTCACCGTGCTTACTGTCACACCCGCCACCAGCTGGACCCAAACGGAAAATGTCCCAGCAGGGACAGGCTACACATCTCCACACTGGGCGACAGGAGTCCCCAGCCACTGTCGTGCCGCCCTGAGCCTTCCAGTACCTCTGGAAACAACCAACCCTTCTCAGAAAGACTGGTTTCCCTTCTTTGTTCAGTAACGTCAGGGAGGGGGGCTGCAGGTGGTCTTGATATATCCCAGGGTTTGAGTTTTGTGATAGTCAAGGTCTCAACCCCTCATGTCCCCATCATCACCCCATATGTCCTTCTCTTGCATATATGTGTATGTAGATATAGATAGATTGATATTTACATGCATTTTGTTTCATTTTAAGATCTATGTATAGCACATATACATGCCTTTTGCTTTGTTTTAAAAATCTATCTGTAGCATATATGTGTCTGTATGTATAGATATAGACATAGATACAGACACAGAGATAGAGATATAAAACAAAACGTACCTTTCTTTTGAAATGCTCTGCCTTGCTGACTCCTTCAGTATGTATCAGTCTGCCTGTGGACTAAGTCAACACGGAAACTTTCTTCCCAGGAGAACAGCAGGAGGGTTTGGGAAGATGTGTGGAAGAAAGCTGCTTCCTCACCTAGAAGAATGTGGCCAGGAAACGCCCTTTGTCCCCCGTTCCTTTCCGGGTGCCCGGGAAGTTCAATCAAGGCAAGTACTCCTGGGTCCTCCCTCCGAAACCACTTTTCACTCTCACTGTCTGAGCACAAGCCGCCCAGAGCCTGGATGGAAAAGGCCAAACGGAGTTCCCCGGGTGGACAGGAAACACGAGGCCCCACGGTGCGGCCGCCCTCAGCGCAGTCGGGGGTTCAGGGACAGCCTCCCTGACTTGTGGCTCCAACTTGTGGTCGTAACTGAGAGCAGCTTTACTGGTGATGTTCTGGGCCCCTCGGAGGCAAACGCGGCCCCCAGTCAGACGCCCGCCTTACGGATCCGGCGTGAACGGAAGGGAATTGTTAAGGCACGTGGAACACGGTAACTTTACAGACTACTAATGAGCTTGGGATTCTCTTCATAGGATGTTCATCTTTAATTCTGAGTGTATTTCTTGAGGGCATCCCTTTCTCTGGATTAAGAACCTCCCTCGCCATCACTTATTTTTCTGGGTTGGACTCAAAGCCAATAAATTCACCTCCCTCGGGGCTCCCCTCTGCTCATGTCCACGTCCCCCCCCCCCCACCCAGTGCCTTCAGGAGATACGCACATGGAATGGGCCCTGGAAGGAGCCAATATGGAAACACAGGTACATGGCAGGTGTTCCTAATACAAAAGGGACAAGACACCTTCAACTATCCTGACAGAGGAATCTGCAAAGTGACAGAGGAGAGATGCTGACTCTCAACCCAGGCCGGTGGGGGCAAAAGATGAACAATCAGCAGGCGCTGAGATGAACTGAGGACGCGCTGAGTGACCCAAGTCCGCTAGATTTAAGAGGACGCAGATCCAAGTGTTTGCCCTAAGCCACGGTTACTCTTCGGGCAGGGAGCAGGGCAACCCAGAGCTGGCCTGGGACCAGAATTAATGGTTGTACATCAATAACATGGGACTGAACTCACAGTGTCTACAAATTAACATTGCCTGCCCTCAACATTCTCCATTTAGAATCAAGTTGAGTAGTATATCAAATGAATTGTCTCAGTATTCCAATGCCTGGGGACCCAAGACACCCTGTGAGGCAGCATAAAGCAATGCCCTAGGGCCCTAGCGGGTTTGGCTAAGCGGTTAAAGCATTGGCCTGCGGTCCAGAGAGACCTGGGTTCGGTTCCCGCTAAGGGCATGTGCCTCGGTTGTAGTTTGTTCCCGTCCCTGGTTAGTTGTGTGGGTGGCAGCCACTCGATGTGTCCCTTTCACGTCAATGTTTATCTCTCTCTTTCTCTCTCTCCCTCCCACTCTATCTGAACAAAAAAATGGAAAAATGACCTCAGTGTGGGGGAAAAAGGAGAAACAACTGTAACTAAAATTATTTAATAAAAAAAAAAGAAAGAAAACCCTGGCCGGTTTGGCTCAGCGGTTGGAGCGTCGGCCTGCGGTACAGAGAGACCCGGGTTCGGTTCCCGCTAAGGGCACGTACCTCGGTTGCAGTTTGTCCCTGGCCCTGGTTGGTCGTGCGGGTGGCAGCCACTCGATGTGTCCCTTCACATCAATGTTTCTCCCTCTCTCTCTGCCTCTCTCTCCCTCCCGCTTTGTCCGAACAAAAAATGGAAAAATGTCCTCGGGTGAGGATAAAAAAACGAAAGAAAGAAAGAAAGAAAGAAAGAAAGAAAGAGAGAGAAAGAGAGAGAGAGAGAGAGAGAGAGAGAGATGAGAGAGAGAGAGAGAGAGAGAGAGAGAGAAGAGAGAGAGAGAGAAAGAAAGAAAGAAAGAAAGGAAGGAAGAAAGAAAGAAAGAAAGAAAGAAAGAAAGAAAGACCTCAGGTGCGGATGAAAAAAAAGCAATGCCCTAGGGTCATCATGACCTCCTGCCAAACATCTGACTTCCTTAGACTTGACAACTTTCCTGTCCTACCGTGACAGAGCTGCAGAATTCTCCCTCAGCACTGGACTCCTTGGCCTGAAATGAAACCATGCTGGTGTGTGTGTGTGTGTGTGTGTTCTCTACTCCAGACTCCGTGAGACAAAGGGGGACTGATAGGAAACAGAGTTTCCTGAGAAGAGGAAGGGACAGATCTGTGATGGGTGCCACCATGGGGAGCTAACCCTGTGGGAAAGGAGAGCCGTGCTCCCCACTTCTACCCTCAGGCAATAATGTCTGCCCGAGAAATTAGACCTCTGAGGCAGGGGACCCCAGGGCCTGCTCCTCTCTCCAGCTAGAAATGTTCTGAGCAGCTCAGGAGCAGCCCCTCTCGGGAAATACGTACTTCCAGCTGCGCCAAGGAAGGTGTGTGCCCTCAGCCCAGTGATCCCCCGTCAAGAGCGGGCTGCTCATCTTGAAGAGCTCCAAGCATGAAGACAAGCCTGGGAAGTTTTCCAGAGCCACTGAAACGGGTGACAGGTGTGAGGAATGAGCTATTTGGATGCGTGGGAAAGGCCAGGACAGTTCCTCAGACAAAACAAAGGTGCCTCTTTCAAGGGGATAGACATGAGCAAGGAATGCCTTCTGGTTCCCCTGAGAAGCAGAGATGGAGGGTAGCATCTTTCTGGGGCCTCCACTGTGACTCCAAAAGCCATGCTTGGCTGTGTGACAAGAAGCACATCAAAGACCATAGCCTTTACCCCGAAATATCTTTCCAAGGACTTTTCTAAGGGAATCAATAAACTGAACAAAAGCAGATTCTAGGGAAAAATACATTAATTAGAGTAGTATCTGGAATGGTCCAAAACTGTAAACAACCTGTCAAACCAAATGGAAGTGAGTTAGTCATAGCGGTTTATATACGTGTTCTAGACTATTATCCTGCCAGAATAAAATGACGGTTATAAAGATTACATAGAAATATGAAATCATGTTTATGATGTAATTTAAAGTTGAAAAAAGTTTTCTGTGTGTTGAACACTTACTAAACTCAGCTCTGTTATGGGGTTTACATGAATCCTCTCTTTTTATCCTCATGGAAGCCTATGGGTGGGGAAGGTGCTATTAACATCATTGTACAGATGAAAAAATTGAAACAAAGTTGCTTGGTAATTTCCCCAAGTTTACTTTTAGTAGAGCCAGGATTCAAATAAAAGTTAACTGATAGTGGAGCCATTTCTCCTTATCTAACACCCCATAGAAACCTAGACCCCAGAAGACAAGAAGAAAAGGTTAACATATATATGAATATAAGAGAAACAAGATGTAACAATGAAAACAAATGACAGGGTGGTAGATTTAAACCTAATCATATTGACGATAACGTTAAATATAAACAGTCTAAACAGTTCAATTATAAGTCAAAGATTATCAAATTGGATAAAAATAAGTAAGATTTAGCTATACACTGAGAAACTCACTTTAAAAGCAAAGACATACAGCCTGGCCCGTGTGGCTCAGAGGTTGAATGTCGATCCATGCACCAAGAGGTTGCTGGTTCGATTCCTGGTCAGAGCACATCCCAGGATATGGACCAAATCCCCAGTGCGGGGCATGCAGGAGGCGGCCAATCGATGTTCTCTCTCATCCATGTTTCTGTCTCTCTCTCATCCATGTTTCTGTCTCTCTCTCCCTCTCCCTTCCTCTCTCTCTAAAATCAATAAAAGGAAAAAAAAAATTTTAAGCTAAGACATACATAAGCTAGAAGAGAAAAAATGGCCAAAACATGTCAAGTTTATTCCTATATATTAACAACAAACAATTGGAAGTTGAAACTTTTAAAAACCATAACAATAGCGTCAAAAAAGCATTTAGGAATAAATCTGACAAAATATTTGCAAGATCTAATCACTGAAAACTACAAACTTTACTGAGATAAAGTAAAGAAGACCTAAATATGTTAATTGAAAGATCAATATTATTTAGATGTCATTTCTCAACTAATTTACCTATAGAGTAAATGGTATGTCAATCAAAATCCCAAGAGGATTTTGTGTAGAAATTTGCAAGCTAATTCTAAAATTTATATGGAAATGCAAAGGAGTTAGAATAGCCAAAACCATTTTTTAAAAGAGTAACAAACCTGGAGGACACCCATTTTAAAACTTAGAGCCATTAAAATAACAAGTGTGTTAATGGCATAAGAATTAAAATACAGATGAATAAAACAAAGAAAGTTCAATTGATTTTCAACAGAGTCCCTGCTAATTCAATAAAGAAAATTCTTTCTTTTCAACAAGTGGCACTAGTGTGGTTGGATATCAATAGACAGGCAGACAGAAAGAAAGATTCCTAACCCTTATTTCACACAATATACATAGACAATAAAAGAGCTAAAACATAACATTTCTTTAAGAAAGTAAAACGAGCCCTGGCTGGTTTGGCTCAGCGTTTAGAGCAAAGGCCTGCGGTCTGGAGAGACCCGGGTTCAGTTCCCACTAAGGGCACGTACCTCGGTTGCAGTTTGTCCCTGGTCCTGGTTGGGTCGTGTAGGTGGCAACCATTCGATGTGTCCCTTTCACATCAATGTTTCTCTCTCTCTCTCTCCTCCCACTCTATCTGAACAAAATATTGAAAAAAAATGTCCTCGGGTGAGGAAAAAAAAAAAAAGAAAGACAGACATTTTATTATCTTCTGTTCCTAAAGATTCCCTAGATAGGACACAAAATGCATGAATCATAACAGAAAAAAAATATGATAAATTGGACTTCACCAAAATTAAAAATGTTCTTTTAAAGGCTGTTATGAAAATTAAAAGGGAAGCAACCTATTGGGTAAAAATATTTCAAAAACACCAATCTGACAAAAGACATGAATAAAGAGTATATAAAGAACTCTTACAATTCAATAAGAAAAAGAGTAATAAAAATGGGCAAACCATTTGAACAGACAGTTCTCAAAAAATGTATACAAATAGGTAATAAGCACATGAAAAAAATATTCACATCACTCACGTACAGCTAAAATGAAAAAGTCTGACAACACCAAGTGTTGATGAGGGTGTGGAGCAACTGGAATTCCCATATGCTGCTGGTGGAAATGAGCAATGATACAGCCACTTTAGAAAACAATTTAGCAATTTCTTATAAAGTTCAACATATACTTATCATACAACCCAGAAATTCTGCTATTTAGTTATTTACCCAGGAGAAATGAAAATCTATGTCTACACAAAAATCTGTGTGTGAATACTCATAGCCGTTTATTTACAATCGCTGGACACTGAAAACAACCCTCTTTCATCTAGCAACTGGATAAACAAATTTTATATATCACTGCAGGGAATATTTCTGACCAATTTAAAAAAGAACTGATACGTGCAACAACATGGATGAATCTCAAAAGTATTACATTAGATAACAGAAGCCAGATATAAAGCCTCTGTACTGTATGATTCCATGCATATTACATTCCACAAAATGTAAGATCATAGAAACAGAAAACATATCTGTGGTTACTGGGGCTTAGAATGTGGAGAGGGGACTGACTGCAGGGAACTTTGCAGGGTAATAAAAATGTTCCATATTTTTATTGTTGTAATGGCTAACCGGCTGTATACATTTATCAAACCTCATCACATTGTAAATTTTAAAAGAGTGAATTTTATTTTATGTAAATTATGCCTCAATAAACCTGACATTTTTAAAAAGTGATGGAGTTTGCCAGGCATATTAAATATAAATACCACTTTACTTAACAGGAAATGAAATAAAGATGAGAAATGCTCCCACACACACACACTTGGAACTCTCTTGAACCTCTGATTAATGAGCCTCTGGGTTAATACTCACCTTTGGGCAAAGTAGTTTACTGCCTACAGAAACCTCTCTGCTTTACTTAAAGAGGCTCAGATGATCCATATTTCTTTAAGTGGCACCTACTAACGTACTGAGCAATGTGTTAACTGTACATAAGTTACAAGCGTGTACACTGAAATGCTCCTTGAAACAGAGACTAACATTTAAATGAGAGAAACTGAACCATGAAATAGTGATACCAGAGAAGAATCAGACTGTTCCACAGAATTTCTGCCTCTCTCAACTCACCCTGGATAATGAGACCCCATCAGTAATTTCCAATTGATGAGGATGAGGAGGAGGATAGCAGCAGCAGTGGCACAGTGAAAAGCACACCATACGTGTTCAGTAAGTTTTCACTGTGAGTTTGATAATAGTCTCATTTAGAACACAAGACAACCCTACAAGGAAGCACTTGAATGATCCCACTTTACAGAGGAGGAAAAAGGAAACTCAAAGATGTCAGGCAACTGGCTCAAGTCCACACAGCTCCTGGGTAGCAGAGCTGGTGTGATCGTTAGTTTCATGTATGAACTTGACTGGGCCACACAGGGTGTCCTGATATTTGGCCAAACATTATTCTGAGTGTGTCTGTGAGAGTATTTCTGGATGAGACCAACATTCGGATCTGAGTAAAGCAGATTGCTCTGCCCCAGTGTGCAGGAGCCTTAGCCTACAACTGAAGAACTGAATAGTAAAAAAAAGGCTGAGTGAGAGAGAACTTGCTGTTGCTTGAGCTGGAACGTTTGGTCTTTTCCAGCCTCTGGACTCAGACTAAAACACTGGCTCTTCCTGGGTCTTGAGCCTGTCGGCTTTCAGACTGGAACTTACACCACCAGCTCTCCCGGGGCTCCAGCTTGCTGACTGTAGACCTTGAGACTTCTCAGCCTCCATTATCATGTGAGTCCACTCCTTCCAATATGGAGAGTTGACACACATGATTATGGAGGCCAACGTGTTCCAAGATTGATAGAAGATGACAGATGATGATAGATAGATAGATAGATAGATAGATAGATAGATAGATAGATAGATAGATAGATAGATGGCCTATTGGTTCTGTTTCTCTGGAGAACTCTGCCTAATAAAAACTGGATTTTAAATCCATGTATCTCTGACTCCAATGCAAGAACTCTCATTGCCCTGGCCGGTTTGGCTCAACGGTTGGAGCGTCGGCCTGAGGACCAGAGAGTCCCGGTTCGGTTCCCGCTAGGGGCACATACCAAAAAAAAAAAAGAAAGAAAGAAAGAACATACATGCATGTATGGGTAACCAATGGGCATAGATAACAATGCTGGGGTAGAGGTGGGATCAGGAGGAAGGTGTCTAGCAGGAGAAAAGGAGAAACATCTGTTACAAAAAAATTAATTTTTAAAAAAAGACATAATATGTCAATGAAAGATCAACTTTTCCTAAAAGTTAAATATCTTCAAATTCTAGGGTGTCCACAGTTTTGTTGTTGTTGTTGTTATCTCATCTCTCTTCTTTATTTTTCACAGCTGCCAAAGCTCAAACATAAAACATTTTAACCATACTTGGCTGTCTTAAAGCCCATGTTGGGACCCACAATTTCTCACCTATTCGTAATAACTTCAAAGTTATTCTTCATGAGTCCCGAGTTCCTGATAAAATGAGGGTCTCCCATTTCATTTGAACTGTTTGTCCAAAGGAAGCACAAATGGATGTAAGAAAAGATGAAACACTATCATTTGAGACAACATGGATAGAGTTTGGGAACATCATGCTAAGCAAAGCAAGCTGGACAGCAAAAGTTAAGAACCATATGGTTTCACTCATGTGAGATATAAAACTGAAAGCAACAAATGAACAAACAAGAAATACAAACTAAAAAACTTGTTATCAGAGGGAAGGGAGGTGGGGGTTAGTAAAGGGTAAAATGGGTTAAATATATGGTGATGGAAGATGATTTGACTTTGGGTGATGGGCACACAATGCAATATATAGATCATGTATTACAGAAATGTACACTTGAAATCTATATAATCTTTTGAACCAATGTCGCCCTAATGAATTTAATTCAAAACTTTAATTAAAAAGAAAAGAATAATTGATAACATGGGAATAATTGTTAAAAATAAGAAAATACATTATGGGAAATCAAATACTGAGACAAGGAGGCAAGGTGTTAAGGGGTAAGTGATTCAAGATCTCGGACAACATAAAATTATGGAAGAACAAGAAAAACAACTCCCATTCAGCCACTTCTAGGCTCTGAGACCTAACATCATACCCAACAATCTCCATGCTCACCATCAAGATTGATATGGAGGTAGAGGAGGAAAAACAGCGATTAGAACATGCTCAGGAAATAAAGCAGGAAGAAAGCCCAGTTGATCCCTGGGTCTCTGGTACAATGAGAGAGAACAACATGAAACATTTTCATCTCAGCAAGATCCTCCCAAAGAGGCTCCTCCAGCCGAGAAGCACCTCTCAGCCTTCAATGGTGGGAATCTATTATTCACGAACGTATCTGGTCCTTCTAAGAGGGCCTATTTCTGGACTCTCCCACTCCTTAGGTTGTCTGCAACTGGATAATGCTGTGCCTTGTTCAAAATACCTCAAAAGGGCAACTAAATGTACAGAGTGCTTCACAGTTCTCATGTTGGATCTCGCTGTCTCTTTCCCATGACCCATGTGACCAGTTCTAGCCAATGAGTTATAAGCATAAGGGATGTGCCCTTTTCAGGCCAGAACATGATAGTGCTATGCACAGTGCTCCAAAGTTATCTTTCCCTAAAAAGCCCGAGCCTCAGAAAGAGGAGACGCGGGGCCAGGTTCCCAGAAGATATGCAATGAACGTGAGATGTTAGTTGCTACAGCCACTAGGACATGAGGAGTTGTTTATTATTGCAGCGAAAGAATCTCTCTCAAATGGTACAACTGGTTAAAACTACCCCTTTTATGCCTCAAAAGGTATATTCATGAATTAGATGAGCTAATGCATACTGGCCTTTCTGAACCATTCGTGAGTTGCAGGCTTTGATCAAATGCCTTGTCAGGTTTGGTGTTTCTAGTCTGAAGTATCCTTGCATTTAGAGTTCACCCTGATGCACTTCCTGTATTATCACCGCTAATGAATACTCTCACACGTGTACAGATGAGCACACACCCACTCACACATACACACACACATACTTACACGGCTCCATTAAGGGTGCAGCTTAGGAAGGACCCGGCAACCCAGTCTCTTCCTTGCTGCATTGGTTGAAAGCCACTTCACTGAGCTAAAGAGACTGAACATGAAAGCAGTGTCCAGAGAGAGTGGCCTCTTCTCTCTTGTCCCTGTGTGGCTGAGGAGGGGGAAATACAACAGATGGGGCTTGGACAGCTGAATCGCATACAGCAAGGCAAATCACAGGAAGAGCGAGAGGAGCCCCGGAGTCAGGGACAGAGAGGAAAATAAAACAGTGTAGCTTTGAACACATTCCTAATCAGGAAAATCATCAGACGTTCCCAAATTAGGCTGTTCATCAGAATCCCTAGCTAAGGCTTGATCAAATGCAGGTGCCTGGGCCCTACCCCAGATGCCAGAACCCGAATCTCTCGGGGTAGGAACAGGGGGGATAACCTGTCGACACGCCTGCAGGAAGTTCTGATAATGAGCCAGACGGGTGATCCTCTGGATTAAGGGAACTATGGAGCCCTTTCCAATTTTGCAATTTCATGGTCTATAGGTAAGTCCAGGAATATAAGGAATTAGTGTCCCCAGCTATGAGAACAGGAGGGGGGAGGGGGGGTCTATGCTCAGGTGAACCAGTGCTCATTAGGCAAACTAATGAGAGGCTCTGATAAAAGTGAATAGCAAAACATTTTAAGAAAGAATTTTGTTTAAACGTCCTCCTTGTGGCCAGGGTGAGACATGAGGGTGAACTTTCTGGCAGTGAAGATTGGCGACCAGAAATGAAGCAAGTCTGCGTGGGACCAGGAACCACACTCCTTCAGTCAGCGTGTTCTGTCTGTAAGCCAGCAGCTTCGCCTGGTCACAAAGCGGCTCCCTCCCAAGCCCATCCTTGGCTTAGCGCTCTGTGGCTGCCACCATAAAATTCCTAGTAATTTCGTCTCTGAATGTGAGTTTTGTAAGTAAAGCTGATGAGACAGTGGGGCATGGATGTGAGCAGAAAGGGTACCCCAGGCAGCAATAACGCGTGCAGGCTCGGGCCCCCGGGATGGCAGGCAGGGCAGTCCAGGATGGCACCGGGCCCTGAGGGGCAGCAGTGGTCACAGCAGTGGGAGGTACATCTGCATAAATATGCAGTCTCTGTCCTTAGTGCCAGACAGGCACTGCCCGTGCCCAAGCAATAAGCTTTGTCAACAAATTATTACAAAATAAAAATGTACATGTGGACCCTGCAATAAAGCAAATGCAGGAGTTATTAGGATTCTTTGCTTTAGAATCTCCAATTTTAAAAAGCACTGCAATGTTGCCCGGCCGGTGTGGCTCCATGGTTGAACGTCAACCCATGTACCAAGAGGTCGCCAGTTTGATTCCTGGTCAGGGCACATGCCCGGGTTGTGAGACCAATCCCTGGAGGAGGGGGTGCAGGAGGCGGCCAGTCCATGTTCTCTCTCACTGATGTTTCTCTCTCTCTCTCCCTCTCCCTTCTTCTCTCTTTAAAAATCAATAAAGAAAAAATGTTTTTAATAAAATGCCATTATATAAACTTACATTTAAAAATTAAATTCAAACCTACACAAAATTGATCTGTACAAAATGTTTGATCCTTTTAGAAAAATTGTTAGGCAAGAATCATCAGTTTTAGATATACTGAAGTCTAGATTTCAAAATACTTTTCCAGAAATTTACCTTAATGCTATTATAGCCAATAAGATACACTTAGCTCCAGTAATCATTGCATTTGCAGAAACACCCTTCCCAGAATTAAACATTATCAAAAAGTATTTGCGGTCTTACTATAGAGAGCAACTGCTGCCACTTGCTTTTTTTTTTTTTTAACATGTTTTTATTGATTTTTTTAGAGAGAGAGGAAGGGAGAGAGAGAAAGAAACATCAACGTGAGAGAGAAACTTTGATCGACTGCCTCCTGCACGCTGATGACACTTTCAATTATAGTGACTGAGAATGAAATTGCTCAAAGTAAAATTTTTGATAACCTAATAAATGATTTTGCAGAAAAGAGAGCTAGAAAAAAAATGTATGGTCAATCAAGATATCACATTGATAAGATATTATTTTTTATTATAGTATATGAAATTATAACATGAAATTATGTGTATTTTACTATATATAATTGTTGTTACTCACGTATACAATCATACCATTCTGTTTTATGACAATAAAGTATCTTTAAAGGAAAAGGTTTCTATTGTAATACCTTTACCTGTAATTTTTTTAGCCAGTGCCCCACATTTTTATTTTGCACTGGGCCGTCTCTCTTATGTCACTGCTCTGCTTGGAGGGTCACTGCTCTGAGGCTTTGCTGGAAATTTCAGGATGGGTCCGAGGTCCCCATCTTGCCAAAGGTTTTCTCAGTGACTCATCAAGTGCAAGAGAGTCCAGTGCATCCTGTCACCTAGAGACCAGAAGCGTCATGGCAGGGATATTCTCATTGTCCACAGTCGGAGTTCTAGGGCATCCTTGACTTTGGGTGTATCCTGTGGACTAAGGCCTTCCTCTTCTGAAACAGGAGGAGCTGTATTTCAAGCCTTCACTCAGTGATTCATGAGCGTAACATCTTTAAATAAAAACAGGACAGGGAGGGGAGAGAGCATCAAACTTCTTTGAATCTGGGCCAGTGTTTCCAAATGCAAAATACTCAACAGCCAATTTCCCCTGGCT
Source organism: Molossus molossus (assembly GCF_014108415.1). Lineage (NCBI taxonomy): Eukaryota > Metazoa > Chordata > Mammalia > Chiroptera > Molossidae > Molossus > Molossus molossus. The sequence goes on from NW_023425352.1 coordinate 15,254,086, forward strand.
TTGCAGATAAACAACAAGATGACCTTTCGTGTCAGAAAGGAACAGTGAAATTTCCATTTCCTTGTAGAATGTTGGGTTTGGAACCAAACTTTTCTGTTTTTCTTCTCAAGATTACAACCCACAAAATGCCCCGATAAATGTAAAGTATGGGATTCCTATGGCCAATTCACATGTTCAAACAACTGATCTTGCCATTTTTCCAAACAAAATATCACAAGCACGTCCTTAGAAACTTTTCCACGCAGGAGTGGAAAGCCTCCCCTTCCCTGTAACGTGCATCTTTGGGCCCCTGGGAAATGATGTCCAGCAATCGGCAGAGTCAAGGCAGAACATGCCCGAACTTTGCCCATAACCATTTCAGAATGATCGGAGGCCATTTTCCTGAATCCCACTGGTGTGGGGGAGGGGAGGGGTGTCAATGTCCCCCAGTGGAGAAAAGTGAAGCCATTAACCATTCTCTACAGAATTTTGATCCACTTTCTCTTCTCTCACGATTCCCAAAGTTCCCGAAGAATAAAGTCGTGTTTCCCAGGCCCCACCCGTCGGGGGATTAAACCAGAATGGCTTACGGTAAGAGTCATGTTCCCACCCTCCTTAAAAAATCTTCTACCCTCGCCAACTCTAAATTCAGGGGGTTCTGATTATTCTTTTTACAGGGTTTCTTTAAATAACAACCGTTCAGGGTGAACTTAAAATAGAATTCGAGCTACAAGATGTTGGTTTGCATGCAGTCTTCCAAGACTAGGTCAAGTACACTCAATGAGATCCACTCGGATTTCTTGCTTTTAATCTCTCACAAAATATTTACTTCAACCATAAACTATTGAGAAGAAAATGTTTTTAAAGCCTGGATTGTGTTCTGTCTAATTAGCTTTTAAAATAACCCTGATATAAAATCTCTATGTCAGAATTGAGAGAGAGAGAGAGAGAGAGAGAGAGAGAGAGAGAAAGAGAGAGAGAGGGAGGGAAGGAGGGAGGGAAGGAGGGAGACCTGGACCTGGAAGAGATGAGAAGAAATGGACAAAAGTGGAGACATGACCCTTGACATTTATCTCCCCTCCATCATCAACAGTCATTGCAAGACCCCTGGACTGAAAGTTGCTGTGCTCCTGTCAGCACTAACACGTTAGCAATGATCCAAGTTCTGTTGGAGGTTTGATGTCCATCGACGACACTTCCAGAGGTACATGGACACTAGCTTGGGAACAGGCACTGCCATGACCACGTGAGCTCCACACAGTTGAGACGGGAACAGTGCTTGGCGCAGATTAGCCACAGAGTATCCATTCCTTGGGTGAATGAGTGAATGGCCTTTCTAAAGAACATACTATCCAGTTGCAGGTCTCACAAACATGGACAAATTCCACCCAGATTTTGGATTTGAAGAGTAACAGAGAAGTGGGTCAGATAAGAGCTATGTCGGCTCAAGGCGCCCAGAGAACTCAGAAGGTGTTCTAGAAGGAGGGTAAGGCTAGACCTTCACCCATAGGCAATTCCAGACGAACCTTCATTTGTCCCCTTATCAGACTGAGAGTGAGGAGGAAGGTGATACCTACAGGATCACAGTAAGGATAAGGTCATGGGTGACAGGACTTTATAGATGCCAAGCAAAAGGTTCTGCTGGTGGGAGCCACCCTCAGCGTTATAACTCCCTGTTCGCTTTTGGTGCCCAAGTGTGGAATTGCTTAAACTTGCCAAGGTTTAGAAGCCACGGCAAAAGGTCATGAAACTGCTCCCTTTGCAAAGAGCTGGGAAACCGCACAGCGTCGGAAACCAGCGTCGGAAGCAGCGTGCCTGCCGGCCGGCCATGGTGAAGAGGAGGCGGAAGGAAAGAGCCTCGGCTCCCACCCAGAGCCGAGCAAGGGCCGCCCAGGGCCGGGCTGCGGGTGAGCCGGCTGGGGCTGCGGCTGGGAAGACCCACCAGTGGCCGGAGGGCCCACCTTCCGAACAGGCTTTGCTTGAGGACTGGCTGCTTGTTGAAACCACAGAGTTACTCTGTTCTTGAAAACACATAGGTGTTCCCTGCTTTTCTTTATTTCCCCTTTTTGCTTTAGTATCTAATAAATCATTCGGAATCATTTAAAAGGTACATAATGGGAATGCAGATGGGTATGGCCACCGTGGGAAACAGTAGGGAGTTTCCTCAAAAAGTTAAAAATGGAACTGTCTTTGGACCCAGTGATCCCACTTCTGAGAATATATCTGAAGAAACCTGAAACGCTAATTTGAAAGAGTATATGCACCCTTATGTTCACTGCAGTGTTCTTTATAATAGCCAAGATCTGGAAACAGCCCCAGTGCCCATCAGGAGATGAGTGGATTAAAAGCTGTGGTACAGCCCTGGCTGGTTTAGCTCAGTGGTTAGAGCATTGGCCCACAGACCAAAGGGTTATGGGTTTGATTCCACTCGAGGGCTTGTACCTCGGTTGCAGTTCAAGCCCCGTCCCTAGTCGGGGTTGTGTGGAAAGCAACCAGCCGGTGTGTCTCTCTCACATCAATGTCTCTCTCTCTCTCCCTCCCTCCCATTCTGTCTGAAAAATCAATGGAAAAGTGTCCTTGGGTGAGGATCTAAAAAGAAAAAGAAAAAAAGCTGTGGTACATTTACACAATGAAATACTATTTAGCCATAAAAAAGAAGGGGGGAATCTTACCTTTTGCAACAGCATGGATGGACCTGGAGAGCATTATGCTAAGTGAAATAAGCCAGTCAGAGAAAGACAGATACCATATGATCTCACTTATATGTGGAATCTAATGAACAAAGCAAAATAAACTGATGAACAAAATAGAAACAGAGGCATGGAAACATAGAACAGACTGACAGCTGTCAGAGGGGAGGTGGTTTGGGGGACTGGATGAAAGAAGGTGAAGGGATTAAGCAAATACACACACACACACATATCTATATATATGTGTGTGTATATGTATATGTATATGTATATGTATATGTATATGTATATGTATATGACACATAAATACAGACAACAGTGTGGTGATAGCCAGAGGGAAAAGGGGTTGGGGGTAGGCGATGGGCGGGGGATGGCAGTATGGATGGGACCAAAGGGGACTTTGTTTTGGGTAGTGGCACATGATACGATGTGCAGAAGATGTTTTGTTGAGCTGTAGACTTGAAACCTGTGTGATATTGTGGACCAGTGTCAACCCAGTAAGTTCAAAGAAAAAAATGAATAAATAAAAGGTATATGAGGTTGTCAGGTTATATACTAGCTGGGCACCCAAGCCAACACTTTGTCATCAAAACTATCTCCAGTAGAAGCCACACTGCCCAACATCACCCCTGCACTCTTAAATGTACTCATCACGCCAAGGTCAGACCTTTACATGAGAACATGTGAAATATTCACATGTCAACCCCCCCCCACACACACACACACACACACACACTGCATGATTCATTTTCTACCTCATGTAATTTGCTCATGTGTTCATAGTCACCAAGATAATATCAGGAAACTGAAGGATTTGGAACTGGCCCATCCTTACCTGCTCCTATCACAATACAGCCTACACAAACCCCCATTCAAAAGGTGAAAAGGTACTTCCCTTAAGAGAGAAAAATGCTGGCTTGCTTATTTATTTATTTTTATCCTCACACGAGGACATGTTTATTGATTTGAGAGAGAGAGGAAGGGGGAGAGAGAGAGAGAAAAAAAAAAAAAAACATCAATTGGTTGCTTCTCATATGTGCCCTGACGGGGGATTGAACCTGCAACCTAGGTATGCGCCCTGACTGGGAATTGAACCCACCACCTTCTGGTGTATGGGACGATGCGCCAGCCAACTGAGCCACCCAGCCAGGGCAGTTTGCTCTTTTAACTAGAGATTTAGGAAACAGCTACTTTATACTCTTGTTTTTCCTAGATTTCTGGCTTCTAGTTTCTATTTTCTTTATGCAAAAAAAATTAAAAATGTCACTTTGCATAACAGGGCAAGTATTTCAAGGAAAAATACCAGTCTCTTCCAGCAAAATGTTCTGCCCGCCTAACTGCTCGCTGCATTTATATGTACTTAGGGCTATGTTATCTCCACCTTCCTGATAACATATTAACGTTCAGCCTCTATGGAGACATAAAACCGTAGTATTTTTAAATGAGAACAACCTGAGGGATCCTCTGCGGCTCTATTAAGGAGGACTAGTCATGTGAGCCCTTCAAATGGCAAGCTCACTGTGTGCCTTTAAAATAGAATTCAATTACGAAACTTAAATTCACAAAGATACACTCACATTTCCAGGACCGTGCCCACCATATACAATGAGGCGGACCTGTAACATTATTTGGTTTATCTCGTGAGGGCTGTAATGCGAACGGATGAGATACAGAACGAGAGTCCTGGGCCATCTTATCTCTAAGAAACATGCAGTGGTCACTGCTGTCGAGGCTGCCCCCCTCCGGGCTCCTCCCTCCACCTCGAACACTTTCTTCCCCCGCGTGGGGATGGGTGAGCCCTCACTTCATCCAGGGCTCCGTCCAGATGTTCTGACATGGCTCCCACCACCCGCCACCGTGCCAGCAGACTCCCTCGTTCCCTGGGTGCCCCCACGATAGGGCAAGCTCCGGGAAGACAGGCTTCTTTTATTTTTTCTGTTTTGTCCACGAGCGACGTTTCTAGCGTCTAGAACAGCGCCTGACACATAGCGGTCAGTATCGAATGAAGGAGTGGACGAGGAACAAGCCAGCAAGCGAGTCCTTGGTGGTGCCGCATGTGGATTCTGGACGCTTAGAATCTCGTGCCTGCGACTGTCGCGCGGGTGACGATGGTGCGACGTGAAGAGCCCTCTAGAAGGCAGTGGGGACTGAACAGGTTGTGAAGTCCCTCGGACCCCTATAACTTCATTTATTAGATTAAACGATTAACCACCTTCCCTCCCTAGTTCCCCAAAAGAAATAAATAAAACCTGCGACGTGCTGGACAAAGCGTATGACCCACCAGGGTTTCACAGTAAGAACTAGGGTCAGAGTGAGTGGCCAGAGGAAATGGGAGCCGACCAGGGGCCACATCGTCAAGGACGAACCACAGTGGCCAGACGAGGATGGAGGCTCGGGCAACCCAAGAAGAGGGAACAAAAGACAGAGGTGTCAGAGCAGCGGAAATGACGAAAGGGTCAGGAAAGAAACGGGCTAAAAGACAAAGAAGGGGAAGAACAATGAAATAAAATTTGATTCTTTTTTTTTTTTATCCTCACCCGAGGACATTTTTCCATTTTTTGTTCAGATAGAGTGGGAGGGAGAGAGAGGAAGAGAGAGAGAGAGAAACATCGACGTGAAAGGGACACATCGAGTGGCTGCCACCTCACAACCCAACCAGGGCCGGGGACAAACTGCAACCGAGGTACGTGCCCTTAGCGGGAACCGAACCCGGGTCTCTCTGGACTGCAGGCTGACGCTCTAACCACTGAGCCAAACCGGCCAGGGCTAAAATTTGACTCTTGTACAGGGTGAAAGAGAAGTCTTTTGTAAACGTCTAGCCTCTTTGCCTATAACCCAAACGCAGACTATTCGGTGATCACCCCTGGAGGTTCAGGGCACGTAACAGCCACCACAGCCCATCCTGCTTGGGGGTTCCGGCGGCCCTCACGGGGGGCTGGACAGCTGACCCACCAGGCTGTGTGCAGGGCACAGGATGCTGCCTGTGCGGCCAGACCTGAACACTGTCGGAGGGAGATAAGCCTCACCTGGCAGACTTGAGAGACTTCCACAGCCGTGAGTTTGACGATAACCTTAGTACAGATCATCTGCCTGGTTCAATTTTCTGGTCTGTGAGCAAAGAGAGGCAAGGAAATGACACAGAAAGTCATTTGGTCTTTCAGGTCCCCTGCAGATTTCCTCAGGCCTGGACCCCTCCAGCCCACAGTTTCATACCTGATTTCATAAAGAAATCCATAGTCCTCCTATCATTTGCCCATCTCTCTGTTCCTTGCCTTCTCTAGCTCTTTAGCCCCGGAACAGAGCTGGAGAGACTGCTCACATTGGACTCATTCCATCCTGACCTGTCCTCCCTAACCTCCTCACAAAGGCAGCAGGCCAGTCTAGTGAGAAGCCTTTCAGGGAGACGCAGCACCAAGGAGACCAACTCTAAGGACCAGAGGTCACCGGTGTGTCCCCTAGAGCCCTTCATGGATAAATGCATGGGAGGAGATTCAGAAAACATAAAGTTCTTTTTGTCAGCAAGAAACCTGAGGCCCTGTCCTTCACCCTGCTATCAATCAAAGTATCTTAGTGATGTCATCTCTAGATAAATTCACCCTGATGGCACGTATGTCTTGCCTCTGGACCATAAAGTCAAGATTTAAGAACAATGTGATTCAGGAAGCTTGGATTTAATTAGGACCGTCTGGAATTTGTCCTTAGATCACCAATAAAGTTCTGACTTAATGCCAAATTCTTTCAAATGAGGGAACAAGCAGAACCACGTTACTGGTCTGCGGGAAACTTGAGTTGACCCTCTGTGCTTCTCTGAGACCATCTGTCTTTAAAATGTGCCCTGTACTGTCTGGCCTCCAGTGGCATCTCATGACTCAGGATGTCCCAGGGACTGAGCTACTTCCTGAGTTACCATTATGCTGGTGACTACTGAACTCTTTCTTCACTTGGCACTTATAGCTGTCTGGTCACGGGCACTCTGTGTGTCCTTCCAGACCATGTTCTGGGTCACCTTCTCTACAACAGCCTTCCAACCGCCCCAGCCCCGGCCCTGACACCTACCCAGCACCCACACCTCCGTACCCAGCACTAAACACTGCAGGGCTCACGTGACCATTTAATTCCATCAGTGGCGTCCTCCCTACTGGACTTTGACCTTAACGAGGGTGGGGACAATAACTTATGCATCATGTTACCCACAGCTCCTGCACAATGCTTAGAATCTTTATTGCTTTTTCTGATAACACGTGTAATACAAAGCAATATAAAATTCAAATCTTGCCCTGGCCGGTTTGGCTCAGCAGTTGGAGCGTCGGCCTGCGGTACAGAGAGACCTGGGTTCGGTTCCCGCTAAGGGCATGTACCTCGGTTGCAGTTTGTCCCCGGCCCTGGTTGGTCGTGCGGGTGGCAGCTACTCGATGTGTCCCTTCACATCGATGTTTCTCTCTCTCTCTCCCTCTCTCTCCCTCCCGCTCTATCTGAACAAAAAATGGAAAAATGTCCTCGGGTGAGGATAAAAAAATAATAATAATAAAATAAAATTCAAATCTTATGGAGAGACAGAGTAGGCAGTAAAAATGGCCCCAGAGTCTGTTACAGAAAACCAGAGCCAGTTTGGTGCACATTCCATCAACAATTTGCATATAAAAAAATACATATATGTATGTATATATATATAAATTATTAATGTTATCATTTTCCTGAAAGATGCCTTGCCTACATGCTGTTTCGGAATTTGTTTTCACCACTAAGCCACAGGAGACAGAAGCACGTTTCTTGATGCGATGCTCTGCCTTGTTCATTTCAGCAGCTGCCCAGCATTCTGCGGTAGGGCGGTACTGGGGCCTACTCACCTGCTCCCCTATGGAATGAATTTTGCATTATGTTCATCTTCCTTGCTGTACAAACAATACCAATGTCAACTTTGTGTGTGCGTCTCTGTGTCTACGAGGGAGTATTTTTCTAGGATAAATTCTAGAAGTTGAAATGCCAGGTCCTCATACACTTCCTCTCCGTCTACAGAGAACTGACTGGCGCAGTAACAGTGCCCAGAAACTATCTCTGAAGGACCAGTGGAGGTCAGTGGAAGAAAGGGTCCTAAGAGGACGATCTGTTTCTTTCGTGAAGTGGCTTTTGGGAACGGGCCACCCGTGTTATACTGGCCCCTCATGTAAGGAGTCTCATAACAAACTCCTCACCACTGGGCTGAAGGCAAGAATCATGTCTTAGTTGTATTTGTTCAAGTCGCCAAGTATTTTCTGAGTTTGCCCTAGGCTAGCAGTAGGGAATAGAATGATCAGCAGTGCCTTCTGGTAAAAAGTTGGTGACTCCTGATGAAATTCTAAGCAGTCTTTATGAGTTAATTCCTCTTTATGTCTCCTCTGCCACGAAATTCAACACTCGGTGCTGATGCGGATTCTCCTTGGCCTGGGATTTCCCCCATATGTGGTTGCCCTTCTTGGAATATCATTGAGTGGATTTGTCACACGTTTTACCCATATGTCTATAGTCCTATTATGTATGCAATTGTTCTATTGCAAACCACCTCAAATTCATGTTACGTGTAAATAGCAATAACTAATTTATAAAGGATTTACATATGTTATTTTATTTAAGTTTTTCCAAAGTTATGATGAAGGTAGAACAGAGATTATTTTCAGTAAACTGGGGATCAGGAAGATTGAGTGATTTGCCTAAGATAACACAGCCAGGGAAACAAAGATTTGAGACTCTAACTGGGTATTCATGATTTTATAACTGAAAAAAAAAAGAACTACACACTGAGTCATATGAATACCTGTCCCCTCCCTTCCCCCTTTACAGTGAAGTACACTCACCTTCTCTCACTTGGGCACCTACATCCTCTAGGTAAACAGATAAGAATTGGGTGGGGGGGGCCTGGCTGGTTCGGCTCAGCTGTTGGAACATCGGCCTGTGGACCAGAGAGTCCCGGGTTTGGTTCCCACTAGGGGCACATACCAAAAAAAAGAATTGGGGGGGGGGATCGGGGAAGCAAAATCTTCCTCACTATCAGGCTTGTACAAGATTCGGGTTGACCCCACCCCCACCACACAGGTCACTGTCTTCAACCTTGATTTCCTACTTTGCTCTACAATGCAGCTATTGCTCTGTTGTCTCTTATAAGTCCCACTTAATTCTCCCAGAATCTTCCAAAAATATTAAATCTTATGATAGAAGGAATGAAGAATAATGGAGGTTAGTGGGTTAGTGGAGGGGAGAGATGAGAGAGAGAGAGAGAGAGAGAGAGAGAGAGAGAGAGAGAGCAGAAAATGTAACTGTTGGAAAGGTTCAGCCAAGGAGGATCCTTTCCAGTGTGCTAACAAAGCCCTTCCATTTCTTCCAGCATTTATTTGATTTTCTTTTCATTTTGAAAGGGAGTGGAGGACTGTGCTTTTTACACTGTTGCAAAACGAGTGGAACTATGAGCTACATTTCACAATTTATGTGGCAATTTGGTGTCATTTTGAAGTTCTATTAGAGCTCCCGCAGTTGCTGCATTTTCCTCCTGGGAGAGCTTGGGAGGCATGGACCTGCCGCCTTTCCCGGCAACACCTATTTATGAGCTGCATCCTGGCTCTTTCTCCAGCTGGTTTCTTAGGTTTCTTCTTTTTCTTTTTAATTATTTTAATTGATTGATTGATTTTTAAAGAGAGAGAGACTGATTTGTTGTTCCACTTATTTATGCATTCTTTGGTTGATTCTTATACATACCCTGACCTGGTATCAAACCCACAACCTTGGTACATTGCGATGACCCTCCCACCAACTGAGCTACCCAGCCAGGGCTTCCCAGGCTGGTTTCTAGTGATTCCCCATCCACCTCTGAATACTGGATCAGGGCTCGTCTCTGCTCATCCCTGGTGTTGTTCATCTCCTTCCTGGAGCTGGCTCACCTGACTCTCCCGTGGCATTTGGAACCCATGGAGCGTACTCTAGCCAAGACCTTCAGATGTGCATCCCCATCCATTCCCTAGCTGATGACAGAGCTGGTACCACAGTACCTTGTGGCCACTGCCTGCTGCCCCACCCAGCTTTATGAACACCAGTACATGATGGTGATGGTTAATTGTACGTGTTAGCTTGACAGTGCTAAAGGATGACCAGATGGCTGGTAAAACTTTATTTCTGGGTATGTCTGTGATGGTGTGTCCAGAGAGATTAGCATTTGAATTAGCAGACTAAGTAAAGAAGTTTGCCCTCCCCAATGTGATTGGGTACAGGCACAGGAAGGACAAATTTATCCTCTCTCTCTCTCTCTCTCTCTCTCCCTCTCTCTCTCCTTGAACTGAGACATTCATCTCTTCTCCTGCCTTCAGGTGGCTGCACTTCTGGACTGAAACCAGGACTCGTACGTGGCCCCTGAGTCTCAGGCCTCCGGACTTGGATTGAATTATACCACCTTGCCTGCATCTCCACCTTGCAGAGGGCAGACGGTGGGACTTCCTGGCCTTCATAACCACATGAGCCAATTCCTGAAGTGCATCTCCTATTGTGTGTCTACATCTCGATCTACAGCCATGGTCCCCGATCTGCAGTTTTGCTTTCTGTGGTTTCAGGAATTCACTGGGGTCTTGGAGCATGTCCCCCACGGATAAGGGAGGGCTGCTGGGTGTCTCTATCGGTATCTAGAGCCTGCGGGCTCCTCGTAGGACCCTGACCGGCACACACACCAACCACAGGGGCAGTGGGAAAAGAACGATGCTAAAGGGCCTCCACTTTGAAGGGTCTCGGACGCCCACTATTCAAAGTCAAGTTGGTGGAACAAGTGTTTGGCGCTTTCAGAATCCTGCAGCAGTTGGAGTGGTGATGTTCTTCAGGCAAGGGAGTCAAGCAAAATCTGTGCTGGCAAATGGTGGAATTGCAACAATGTATGTCTTTGGGGCAGATACGTGTTCTGAGTACCAGTCCCACATGTCTCCTACCTTCTTTTTTTTTTTTTTTTTTTTTATCCTCACCCAAGGACATTTTTCCATTTTTTGTACAGACAGAGTGGGAGGGAGGGAGGAAGAGAGAGAGAGAGAGAAACATCGACATGAAAGGGACACATCGAGTGGCTGCCACCCGCACGACCAACCAGGGCCGGGGACAAACTGCAACCGAGGCACATGCCCTTAGCGGGAACCGAACCCGGGTCTCTCCGGACCGCAGGCCGACGCTCTAACCGCTGAGCCAAACCGGCCAGGGCGTCTCCTACCTTCTTGACAGTTCCAGCTGCACAATTCATAGGCAGCTTTAACTTCCCACATGCAAAACCAAACCAGCCACCTTCTCCATCCTCAACCCTCTCCAGGTTCCTCATCTCAGAAAACAGCGCTTCTTTGTGTTCAGAGAGGAAATGCCAGAGTCGTCCTGGCACCTCCTTCTCTCTGCATCATCAACAGTTTTACCTCCTGGATATTTATCCAAGATACTTACTGCTTTCCAACTTCACTACCATCACCCCTTTGAAACCACCACGATCTTGTGACAAGGCTGTTACTGAAGCCTCCTGGCTGGTCTTCCTGCCTCTCACTCTTGTCACCCTTCAATCAGTTTCAACATCAGAGTGAGCTTTTAGGAACACAACCCATTGCATAAACGCTCCATGGGCTTCCTTGCGCTTAGAATTACAGGCATAGGTTCGGCTTTGGCCTACAGAGGCCCGCATGGGTCTGACCCCTTCAATCTCTCCGGTCCCCTCTCAGGCCTTTCCACACCAGAATGGCCTTGGGAGGGGTGGTTGCTTCAATGCACCGTGCCCTTCCCTGCCCACAGCTTTTGCACATGCTGCTTGTTGATATTTTCACGGGTACACATAAAACTTGTTAAAAATGAAACCATTTGAAGAAAAGGCATCAATTATAAATAAAGGCTGTGGACAGAAAACTCAATTTGCCATGGCAAACCCCCATTTTCCTGGATTTCCAACAACTGGGATGAGCAAAGAACAGGTCATCCCTATTGTTCGTTTCACTTTTTGTGTGACAGTCTTTTTAATATTTTTTTTTTCCTCTTTCCAGAAATTGCACAGGTCCCTTGGGGATATTAAGGATTTTCAAAATCTTTGGCAAAATCAGTGTAGTCCTCAAATCCATTGTTCTGGGGCCGCATCAGATCTGTCTGCTGGAAATGAGAAGTGCCCGAACGCGGCCACCGAGCAGGAAAGTCTGTGCCTCAGCCCCAGCACCCCGCACACGGTCCGTTGTCTGCTGGGGTCAGGGCAATGAGGCCACATGACAGGCGCATCCATTTCCCAAACAGCACCCCACCACGGACATCACCTGGCAGGCCAGACACTTACTCTGAACACGAAGCTGCTGCTCAAACTTGTTTTGCTGCTACCTTTACGTATCCATAGTGGTGACCACCTTCACCTGCTGAGGATCAAAGAATGAGGGTTTTTGGAAGCATCCAAAAGACATCGGTGTCTAATTGGAAGATCAAGCTGAGTAACCCAGTTTTTTGTTTGTTTTCATAGAAGGTCTCATCTCTCACGTGGCATTTCTTCCGGCCCCTCCCACAATGGGCTCTGCCCGCAGGCTCTTCCCAGAGACCCATCTGGAGCAGCATGAAAGAAAACCACACTTTCCACCCCCGTGCAGGCTGTGGATCCCCACGATGGGACCACGGGCCCCGGGAGCTTGCTGAAATGCAGATTCTGAGCCCACCCTGAATCTAGAAGGAAATTAAACTGAACCCACTGGTGCAGAACAACGAGGAGCCTGACAAAGCCTCTGGCAGGAACCGAAGGAGAAGAGGCACCTGCAGAGGCGGGAGGCAGCGTGCGGGAGGCAGGGGCTGGGACATGGGATCAGCCTCCGTGTGCAGGAGCCCTGTGTGCACCAGGCCAGATGGGGGAGGAAGCCTGGGGGTGGGGAGCTGCTAAAGACCCTGAAGTGGCTGAGTGCCCTGGGCGAGTGGTGACTTGTAAAGGTGGCTCTGGTGCTGTGTGAACACAGTGGGGGGGCAAGAGAAGAAAGCGGAAGACCATCGGCAGTTGGCCTGATCGCTGAAAGTGGAAACAGGGAGATGTGCAAGCTCATAGTACGAGGTAGAAATAACACACAAGCTCAGGGCAGAAGGCCAGGCAGAGGGTATCTGGGATAAAAGCCAGGTTTGCAGCATCTGTGGAGCAGAATGGGGGAGCTCAAGAGAGCCCCTTGGACATGCTCAGTGGGGTGCGACTTATCTGTGAAATAAAGATAATTCCACCAGCCTGAATGTTATGTGATGATTGGAGATAAATACGCAAAGTACTTCAAGAAACATAGTAGGAGCCAATGAATGGTAATTATTATTATTATTTATCAAATATCAGAATATTTGTCGGTGCACTGATCATATTTAGCCAGTATTTCTTCTTCTTCTTTTATCTCCTAAAAACAGCATTTCTTGATGCTGGCCTGGACAATGCCCACAGCACGAGCCCAGCCTCGAAGATCTCACACAGGGATGTCCCCTGCCTGTGCTGAACTCTGATGCCTAATGTCGGACACTGCACACTTGATCCACTTGATCCACTTTGTTCTGCTTTATTGACAGGAAACACCCAGAAGCATAAGAATTCTGTTCCCCAGGACTTGTGTGTGGATGCAGTTTGTAAATTCCAACCCCCAGCCAATGCTTTTCTTCCCTCTTCGTCTCACCTCCCCATTTCTCACGCCCGTGAGTCTCCTCCAGGTTTCCCTGTAAAGATCCGACCCCCACGATTTCACCACCCTTGAGATTCAAACAGGTTGCAAAGAAAATGAATCTCAGCCTTAAAAATCTGGGAGTCCAAGGAGACCCCCCTGGTGGTGAGAGGAAGCGGGTGTTGGCTGGGAAATCCACTCGCTGAAGTGCATTTCCAATGACATCATGTGATCCAGAACACAGCCCCGTTTGCACCGGGAGAATCCTGATGAGCTCTGAGGAATTGATTCCAAAAGTGTTCGCCGGGCGGATCTGCGGAGTCCCTGGGAAGCTAGCAAATGTCTCTTTGAGTAAACTAGTCCCTGACATCGGGGGACACCTCAGCCTCTGCAGCCACTCATCGCGGTCCGGGGAGGTGGGCTTACATCAAACATCTTTGCTGCCAGAAGAGCAGGAAAGTGATGGTTGTGGCTGCAGGGACACGGAAGGCCGGGAAAGGAAAACCATCCGATAGCTGCACAGCACCTAGGAAACAACGTGACGTGGGAGAAAGACTGGGAGTTCCTCACGTCAGCCTGGGCGAGGAAAAATCAAGCCCGTTTCTTTCCAGACCACAAGCAGAGGGGGCCAAGGGGCAGCGTAAAAGCCTTTGGGACATGCAGGAGTGGAGAGCTCCGCCCAGGGAGGCAGCATCCTAACCAAGGGACCAGCCACTGCCACCCAGCCTTAGCTGTGATGCAGCTGGGGGGGGGAAGGGTAGGGAGGGGCTGACAGGCAGTGCAGGGCGGTGCCAGCCTCTCCCATCTATTCTGAAGGGACCAGACTCCCCAGCTCACCAGGAAGGCTGGCTGCTGCCGGCCTCTCTCATCCGGGAGAAAGCAATCGTCGGGGTCAGAAACAGCATTACTAGAACTGGTACCAATGTCAGTGGACAGCTGCAGTCACGGGTCAAAGAAACGAGAGGCGACCCCATCGTCCTCCCCCCAAACCTTCCTCCATAGGGCACTGATGCAGACCTTGGTCACAGTGTTGTATCTCCAGCATCATGAGAGACAGAAGTGTGTCCATCCCACCTGTGAATTATCTCCAGCCGTAAGCCACTGAAACATTCGATGGCTTTGATTATGCTGTCGGGAGCGCAGCTGAGGAAGGAGGTCAGCCCTGGGGAGTGACAGGGGAAGCCAGCCTTTCTGCCGCCCGGCCTGTACCAAAGGAGCAGGACTCGTTTGTGTCTTCTAAAATGAAATTTGAAAGAGGCAAGGGCTGAGGAGTTTTTAATTTATTTTTCATTTTATTTTTGAGACACAGCAGGATGTAATCAGCTTGCGAGTTCAATAGAGACATCCGTCTGGTTCTACCTGAGGCCTCCCAGCTTGCTCTGCACAGTCCAGAGTGCTTTTTAATAAAGCGAGAGGACAAAGATACACAAGTACGCGCACACAGAAAGGCGAGCAGAGCCCGTGCCTGCCCGTGTGCCCCTCCCCCCAGCACCCCAGGCTAGAGGCGCTGCTTCTCCAGCAGGTAAGAACCCAGGGCCTGCCCACAGCCAAACTTCATCTGACTGTCATGGCAGCTGGAAAGGCAGCGTCTAGAAAGAGGAAAAAGTCCTCAAGATAGGGTCTCCCCTGCACTGCCCTGGTTACAGATTCTGACACTGCTGCCGCTGTCGGACACGAAGGACCTGGAAAAGCATTCAGTGGGTCATTCAGTGGGTATTCGGTGAGCACCGACGTGTGCCAAGCGCTTGGCTAAATGATGAAGAGGTAAAGCATGATCGACAAGGACGTGACCTGCGAGATGGGAGAGGAGATCAAGAGAAAACAAGCACACAGATGAGCAAGGGAAGTGGAGAAAAGGTGAAGGGCTACGAGGAACATGCGCAGGGTGATGTAAGAGCGGGTCTCTGGGGGGCGGGCACTTGCCACAATAGTCAGGGAGGGCCACTCTCCCATGACACTTGGCACTCGGGTCAGAACCTGGAGGCTATGAAGAATTCAGCTTTCGGCACAGCGTGCACAGCGGTGAGGCCGGGCCCAGCCGCGAGGGCAACGGGAAAACTCAGGTGTAAGGAGCTGCCGACAAGGCAGCCCTGCCTCACCTGCCTGCCTGACAGCATGCGCACATGTGCCTGCATTTGTGAACAGGGTGCCCCACATCCCCCGCGGCTGGAGCTGCTGTCCAGCGAGCCCAAGGCAGGCGCAGAGCATGGGAAGAAATGACCAGATTAGCATGTCAGCGCAGTTCCCTGGCCCTGGGAAACTGTTCGGTGCTGACATCAGAGCTTTCTGATCTTCACTCTGAGTGTAGCGGCACCTGCTCCCGCCGTGTTATCAGGGAAACCCACGGGGAGCAAGGCACCTCTCCCTCCAGTGGTCTGGACCAGACAGACATTTCGCAAGGAGCTCGAGCCTGGGTTTGTGCTGGGTCATTGCGCCCCATTAAGGTTGCCAAGGTTACGCCAGGCCTGGGTTACCTGGACTCTTTTTTTTATTTTACTCTTTTTTGATGTTGTTGTTTTGTTTGTTTGTTTTTCTTTTTTTGTGTTTTTTTTTTAAACATTTTTTTTTGCTTTTTTGTTTTTATCCTACCTGGACTTTTGATGTGCTGGATGCAGGGGCAACACCTGCTTTGCTTCTTCGCGATTTGCCGGGAAAGTGGCAGAGGGGCTCACACGGTAGAAATGCTGGACGAGGCCCGTGTTTACAAAGGCTGCGGCGGGGCAAACACACCAGCCACCACTGGAAACTGAGGCTCTTTCCTAGACCCCGGCCTGCGAGCTCCCGGGACAGCCACCCCGCCTGATCGAGCCTGGCCTCCCCCAGCTCCCAGGGCAGGGCCCGCCGCTCAACACACTCTCAGTAAATGTAACCAATTCGCTTTCGGAAAAGGAAAACATTCCCAGAAGACCAAGCTCCCTCTTGGGCCCCACCCTCTTCGGAAGTCAAGGGGTAAGGAGAGTACAAGGAAAACGCTGCCCCTCTCATTGCCCACTGGAGATTGTGGGGGGTGACATTTCTCTGATACAGGGAAGGGTCTCAACATGTGGGAGGGGAGGCATGTCAGGGTCGGGCCTCCAAGAAGCAGAGGCTGAGACAGATTAGATACGCGAGAGAGTCACTGCGGAAACGCCTGTAAAGGGTAAAAGGGAGGGAAGAGGGGACCACGGTGCAGGTCCAACATCCAGGAGAGGAGAAAGGGGGAAGGAAGACTGGGCAGGAAGGGCCTCAGACTCCAGGGCAGCTCTGCACATCTCACCAGGTGGATGGAGAGGCTCTGAGCTAAGGTTGTCTGTTAGGAGAGTCCCACATCGAGCAGAAGTAGCCAACTAAAGTGTCCCCGCTGGGCTCAGTCATGGGCTGGGTGGGGCCCAGGGGAAGCAGTCTTAGTATGAATCTCATGGGATATCCAAAGGCGGGCAGCTGTGCTCTCCAGACAAGAACTGAGGCGGGCACCTGCGTGACCAGCAGGGTGGGGAGAGTTCCGAGGGAAGGAGAGGAAGATCCCCAAAGTCTGGAAGTGGAGCCAGTGTGGCCACAAGTGTGCGGAATGTGTTCAGGCCACAGAGGCAAGACGAGGAAGGGGCTGGAGGCTGGACCCATCACAGCTGATTGGCTACCCAATACCTACTCTGCTCTTCCTGCTAAGCCCAAAATCACCCTAGATTCCCTTGCAGCTAGAAGCCGCCATGTGACCCAGTTCTGGCCAATGAAATGGCCACAAGGAAGCAGAAACCTGCCGCATGTCCCCAATGAAAAGAGATCAGCTCAACTGGCACCTCCCTCTTCTCCTCCTTCCTTCCTGGAAGGGGGACCTGGGACACCCAGAACAGGGGAAGAGTCCTCTTGCTATGGTGAGACGATGAGCCTGAGGATGAAAACCACACGCCAGAGGTGCTGGAGCACAAGGTAGATTAACCTGGAAGACTGACAGCAAGCAGAGCTGCCGCAGGTGGGAAGCCCCCTCCAGCATTCTTGTTACATGAGAAAAACAATCCCCTGTGGGGTTGTGGACCAAAAAACGGGGCCCCATAATAAATCTGACAATTCTAGTGATCAAAAATAATATCACAAATTGATCTGATCATAAATTCCTAATCTGGCAGGTCATGGTGGGTAGTCACTACCCAGGTATAGAACTTCTTTAGTAAAAAGGTTTGCCTTTGCCTTAAGCAAGCCCTTGTTTTGGGGCATCTCCATTAACAGACCTCTGAAATGCCCCCTTTCAGACCCCTCAGAAGCAGTAAGCACAGTCAAGGGAGCACATAATGTTGTTAACTGCCTGTAATCTAGTTCCCACCCCCCACCTCCTCTCTCCCCCTTCACACAGTCTTCCTCATGCTCCCTCCTTAACTCCAAATGCATACAAGAAACCACAAAACTGTCCTTCTCTGGAGCATCTGGGGTCTTGCTCCCCGACATATGTTATCAGTATGGCTCAAGTAAACTCTCATAAAAATTCTCTACACGTATGGACGTTTCTTACATTAACAGGGTTAAGTCACAGAAATCAAGCTAGAACCTCAAATGGCCATGACCAAATCCTAAATAATCCAGAGAAGATTCAGATGAAGGGCTACTCAAGCTGAGAAATGAGATGCCTTTCCCTGCCTTCCGACGGGACACTCAGTAAAATCGGCTCTTGGGTGGCCTTGGCAGGGTGGGGACGGGTCCTCGAGAGAGGTGCACATGACAAAGTCCCCTGTGCGATGCACACACAGGGCGAGAAAGGCCATCCAGAAGAGCCCAGTCACCTGTATTGTGAATGAGCGCACCCCAGATCCTGCCCTCGAGTAGTTTGAAATCCAAAAGATGAAACAAAGCAGAGAAATCTACCTTCACCTAAATATGAACCTTTACATTCTACAGTTTACTCACTAGAGATGGTATTGCCCCCCCTCCCCCCCCCGCCAAGCTTGCTCCCACGCCCACCAGCACGACAGAGGTCAGTAACGGTCTTGTCACCCCTTCCCCTCTTGGCCCAGGTAAGGCTTGGCACCCTCCCTGCCAGCAGGCAGCCCCTACCGTGCAGGTGAGGTCAGCCCTTGACATGAGACCTCTTTCCTCAGCTTGATGTCATCTGCAAACTTGAAGATTAGACCACACACACACACACACAAAACCAATTGAAATATACCTCTTCCCTCATCTCCACAGTCTTAAGACAGTTTTCCCCAGGGGTCCCCGGATATGATTTACTTCCCAGACACCACTGAAGGTAAAACAGGGGCCCAAACCCACCCACCTGACTCTGGCCAACATCAGACCGTGGTCCAGCCCTTCAACGGGTCCGCCCCAGGAACTCCAGCTTCCCAAGCTGCAGGCGGAGGGCTGGTCCAGAGCAGTTGCCCCGACAAACACTGTACATCTGCGGCGATGGGAGAGGGATCTCCAGGCCACACTGCGCCTGTCAAAATGTCCGTCTCAGAATGTCGGCCAGCAGGGACGTTCACTTACCTTGGCTGCTCCGAGGGGCAGGCATTGGAAATGTGATCAGCCCTCTGTTCTGCGAAGGCGCAGCTCACCGTCCAGAAAAGTAATTAAGGCCTCCAAAGGAAACAGAAAAGTCTGGTCTTTAAAAAGTGAAGCCAACTCCCCTCGCGTCCCTAGGAGACTCACACAAAGTCAATCTTCTCTAAGCACAGGTTCCGCAACCTTTTCTAATTCCCTTAATGGGAAAAAGTACCCCAAGGACCCTTCCAGTTCTTTCTTCAGTCTTGAGAGAAAACACATTTGATTAATGATCATGTAATTACATTTCCAATTCGATGACCATTATCATTGGATGGGGCGGCCTAGGAGCTTCCCAGATCGAAGTCCAGCGATAACTCTGACAGCTGGTAACGGGGTGTCATTGGCGATGGGGGGAGGCTTTGTGAGGATGGCATTCACCGTGGCACTGGACTATCGAAGTCCAAACCATTCTGCAGACCTTTCCTAAGCACAAACTCACCTCTGTTAAGTCGAATGGATGAAATTAGGGAGATAGAGGCAAACGAAGGCTGGTCCCTCGGAAAAGGGGCCTAGGAGGAGGCAGCAGAATAAGCGAGCCGCTGCGTTCTGCCCCCCCAGCCCCTTACTGCCCCTCCTGCCAACCTGATTGCTAACATACCCGTCCCCAGGCACAGAACACCTCCCTTCCAGACCTCACATGCCCAGTTCTTTGCTCAGGGCCTAACATGCCAGCTATTTGCCCCACCTGCTTGGCTCAGGTTTGCCAACTGCCCATCATTAGCTTATCTCCTTCACAGCAGTGAGGTTTCCCAGAAGCAGAAGAAATGCCACCTGTGGACAGCTGCTTCAGCTCCTGCAGGAGTCCCAGCCTGCCCACCTGCCCTGTGGGGGCCGCTCAGCCAGCAGACCACACAACCGTGTGAGCCGGTTCCTTCCAATAACCCTCTTGGTGCATATATCCTGCCGCCTCTGTTTACTCGGTTGGAGCCTCACTGATACATATAAGATGCATGTGATTTAGAATGTTTTCTTTCAATCCACTCACCTTCTTTTACTAAAATTACTTTATTTTGCACACCAAACTTATGTCCCTACCATAAGTAGAAAACGAGTATCGCCGGCCATCATGGAAGGAACCCACAGAGATAAATACAGTGAACACAAAAGCAAAGCGTGAAGTTCCAGCCGGATGCTGTTGCCTGCCAGAGGCCCCGAGCATGAGGCCGTCCTGATTCCTGCGGAACGATCGAGGGAGGGCTGAGAAGGAAAGCTTCTCTCCGTGTTATCGAGCGCTGCGTCCATGTACGTCCCATCTGACGTCCTCTCCTGAGCAACCTGAGGTTTCTGTCCAGAACTTGCAGGGACCACACTGCAGAGCTGTGGAAGAACAGCCTTCACGGTGATGACTCAGTGTCCAAACAACTGGCCTCGGTTTGTCTGCAGGGAGCTGCCAACCCCAGCCACAAGAACAGTACAATCAACCCACTGACCTCATCTTTCCTGGGATCCCAGGACAGGGCCCAGCAGAAGGTTCCCTACTGACATATTAGGGTGCTCCTCCCTTGGTAATGGAAGCAACAGAAGCCACAGTACATCCTTCCACAGCAGCAGGAGGAGCCGTCACCCACAAACTCTCAGGTGTGACTACTGGGCTCCCTGGACCAAAGGGGAAGGGCCGGGGCCCCGGGCAGCAGTGTTCCGAAGTAGAGGCCCCGGCTGACTCCCTGCTTCCGAAGGAGCTCTCTCTGCAGGCCGTGTGCACTGCGCGTGGCTCTTCGGGCCCCTCTGCACACACGGTGTCCAGAGTCACAGCACACAGCAGATTCACGGCACACAGTCTCCCGGTGCCCCGCCTGTGTCACTGGGTCTCATCTTCTTTGGCAACTGGCTTCAGTTGTTCACAAGTAACCTGTAGGAACCCAAGCCGGCGGAAAGGTACAATAGATGCAACTCAGACAGGAACTGTAATATATTAGGACACACCTAAGACACACCCAGTAATGGAAAGGAGATGGGTGAGAGTTCTGGCACTCCCCAGTGGTGAGATCTTGGAGCAAATTACATAACTTCTCTGATCCTTGGTCTCTTCATCTATGAAATGAACCCAATAATAGAACCATGGAAGATGCCTGCCGTTTTATCTTCTTTGAATTAAAGGACCCTGATTTTCTTTGGGAGTACCACCCCCTCTCACTTCCCATCCATGTGCTATGGGTGGGGTAGATCTTACCTCTGCCCCCCAAGAACCTGGGGTACACACATGACCCAGCAGGGCCAATCAATCTAGTCTACCTCCCTGCTTCAGGTATGAGCATGCAGCCAAAGATCACCCACTGACAGTGAATGCTGGACCCATCAGGCAAAAGCACTTTCTTTGGACTTTGCTCTCTAAGATGGTAGGATTTAAGCCAGACCTTTGCCACCTCATAGAGAGTTTCTGCTGAGAGCAAAGTCGGTGTAAAAGAAGGCAAAGTCGTATGAAAAAAAAAGAGAGTTCAATCGACCACATCATTTGAGCACCTGGATCCAGCCAGGCCTAAAGCTATCCAGATTTATCCCAAAGATGTCTTTTCTTTTTTCTCTTTTCAGTTTCATTACCCAGTAGAACTGGCTTGGACATCAAAGAGAGCTGCGTCGGGTGCTGTCACTTGCACCCTCACTAGGTAATCACACCTCAGGAGATGATATGATGATCAAATAAATGAGAGTGCTATAAAATCACAGAGCCCAACTTGGTACACTGCGAGCATGCAGCGAATACTGGCTGTCACTGTGGGAGGCTCAACTGAAATCACACCCCTTCAGGTCCTTCTCCAGCTGCTCACGTGGGGGAGTGCCTATTTCAATGCATGATAGTTGCTGTGTCTCCAGAGTAGCCACCTTGAGCTCTAACTCATTCATCCAGTGCCCAATCCGCCATCAGGCTCACATCGCTGAAGCCAACCTCATTTCAGGCTCCAGAGATGAGACACTAATAAACCAAAAATAAATTATTTATAAATGGCAAAGTTCATTGTAGCCACTACTCACTGTGTGTGGCTGAGTGGACCTCGGCAGAGCTATTCAAATGGGAAAATCACTGGTTTAATTTTTTTTCTTTATTGATTTTAGAAAGAGGGGAAGGGAGAGGGAGAGAGAGAGAGAGAAACATCGATTGGCCGCCTCCTGCACGCCCCCCACTGGAGATTCGGCCCACAACCTGGGCATGTGCCCTGGCCAGGAATCGAACCGGCAACCGCCTGGTGCATGGTTCAACACTCAACCACTGAGCCACACTGGCCGGGCAGGAAAATCATTTTGTTATTGGTTAAGTCAGAGCAAGCACTAAAAAGTAACCAATAAGCTGCTGCAGAAGCTGAACTTTTTCAAAAAAAAAGAGCCAAGGAAAAACTTCATCTTGTTTTGAAAATCCAGATTTAGATGCTGCCAAGAGTTATGCATGACACACAACCCCACTTGCATCTTGATGACAAGAAAGACTTAATAATTACTTCTCTTTAAAGACTGATGTACTTAACCATTCCTCCAAAAATACCAGTGAAGGGGAGCGTGGGGGGGAGAGCAGATGGAAAGTGACAACCTGCGTCAATGGCCCACATCCTTCCACGGCACCAGCCCTCAGAAGTCGATCCTCCAGCGACCGAACTGCCATCTTTGGATCCAGCTACCTCTGGAAGGTTTCACTTGTAGCTGCTGTGGACAAGCTCCATTCTCTAAAGACAAAAATAAATAAATTTGATGAAAGAAAACATTATAGAATGAATGTTGCTGGATAAACTCTTCAAAAATGATCTTTTGGCGGCTTCTACATTCTCCCAAGGTCTGTGTCACGAGCAGGCAACTGTGTCATTGGTTTCATCTTGTTGGGATAAGGGCAGAGGGAGGTAAGAAATGAACACTCATTGAGTAACTCCATATAAGTTCTCTCTCTTAATCTTCGCCCATCCCATGAGGTGGGTAATTAGTAAACCCACTGCACAGATTTTGACTTCAACATGGTTAAGCAATTTACTTAAGGTCACAGTGGAAATGACAAGGACAGGTCTGACAGATCTAAAACTTGTACAGGCAACTCTGCTACCCACCCTGTGACTCTTTCTTTTCTTTCCTCCTCATCTAATTCTTTGTCTCTCCCCTTATTCCCTATCTATAAAAACAGGCTTTTCCTGTTCAAAAACCATTTGAGGGAGGGCACAAGAAAGAAAGGAAGGTTGGTCCAGCCAAGCCCTTGGTCCTCAAAAGGAGCTGAAAACCTGGCAGACATTGTGATACCACAATTTCAATGGCTTTCCTCTGTTTTCCTCTTTCAGCCCTTTGGAGTCCATGAGGAGTCTATGCCCAGGAGAACTTTCCAATCAAGCACGATCTAACGAAACGAGAGTGAACTTGAAGTTACAATAATACTTGCTAACATTTTTTTTGCTCTATGTGCTTATGATCTGCCTGGCACTCTCTTAATCATTTCATGACATTAACTCAGAGAATCTCCATAGCAATGCTATGAGATAGGTACTATTATCATTTCCACTTTACAGATGAGTACTAAGGGTGAAGCCAGGTGGCCAGGATCACCCAGCTGATAAACAAAACAAAACAGCTGGCTCTGGAGCCCAGGAGGGAATCTACCACATTAGTCCTTGATGGGTAAGCACGTCCCATAAACTAGACTCGGGCACATCTGGACCAGAGAGCTTTGCCTGAAGACACAAGGAGTCCAGGAATGGAGAAGAGGTGCGGAGTAGCCCAAGTCCCTCCTAACACAGTAAGCCAGGATGGGGAAGGAGCTTTGCATACAGCCACCACCAAACCATCTCCCAGCCCGGTCCCCGAAGACTCGTGTGAGCCTTGGCAATGCAAGGTAAAGGAACAGAGTCATTAAAATTAAAACTGCTGGAACCCTAGGCAGGTGTAGTTGCTACCAGAGTCAACACCCTAATGCAGACATCGTCCTCTGCCTCCTGCATGCTGTTCAGCTTGGCACAGGTGGCAGCAGGGCGGACCCAGAACTGGAGGCAGAACTACCGCTGTTGGCATCCCCAAGAGGAAAACCAGAGCAGGGGGTGACCGATGCCCGGGGATTCCAAGAGGAGAGCAGGTGTGTCCAAGAGGCCTGTGAGAAGGGCTGGTGTTTCCGTAGAATGAATGAGGTAGGGAGGGAGAAATTCTTATTTGGCTCGATCATCAAGATCCTACTTTTACCCCAGGCTGGTGTAATCTAGAAAGTACAGTGCTATTTACAAAAACTAAAGTAAAAATCAAACATCAGACAGGTATGTATGGCCATGTACACACACACCTGGGTTTGGTACATTGGTATGTGTTTAGACAGGTGTGTACTCACGTTCCCTTAGTTTATCATTTTAATGTATGTGTACGTGTTCTTCTTCCCTGAGTCACTGAGTTGTTTGAAAAAGGTGGAGAAGAAACTCTTAACTCTTGTGGCAATGTCTTTAGTTTGCCTGAATGGAGAAGCTCTTGGAAGACCCTTCAGGAGAGATCCACTTGGGGCAAACCTCTGGGACTCAGCTCATAAATCCATCTTGCCTGATTTTAAGATCTTACAGCAGCGGCCCTGCCCTCCTGCAACCCTCTTCCTCACGCCACACAGGCTGAGCCTCTAGTCTTCAGGGTCCCTGCTTCACCTCCCAAGCTGCTTTTAAATCCTCTGGCTAATAACTGGCTCATCGACTTGTTTCCCTCCCAGCCCAGCGCCCAGCAAACAGCAATGACCCCTGCGAGCCTTTACTTACCATGGAGACGTTGAGACCTGAGACGCGACTCCCCTCCCGTCAGTTCTCTCCACGCCGTCCTGCCCTCTTGCCTGCTCCACCCGAGCGCCTCCGCCTCTGTTTCTAGAACGATCTGTGGAGATGGGATGAACTGGAAACCTGAGCCTAGGCAGAAGGGCAGAGTTGAAAAGCACCATGGAGGTCTCTTGCGCCACATCCCCTGAGAAATGTTCACTGAGCGCTTGCAGCGGGTCAAGCCGTCCTGAGACCCTGCTGGAAGGTCATGCCATGAGATCAGCTTATTTCCCCAGCTGTCAATCTCTTCTCCAAATCACTAGGAATTTCATTCGCATATGGAATCAAAATGTTCCTTTCTGTAACTTATCTCCTTTGACTTGGATATTAGTTTAAACTGCATTGTGATGAAACGATGGGGACTTAAATGTAAAAACAAAAACTACAAGGTATTGGAAGAATATACAGGTGAACATATACTCTTAGGTGAAGAGAAATTTGTCTAGATATGACACCAAAGAAACTATTCAATAAAATTTTGATAAATTAAAAGTTATATAAAATGTTGATGGATTTGGCAATACACAAATCTGAACGATCCCTACGCTAAGGCAAGAAGCAAAACTGAAAAAGGAATATTCGTAAACAAGAAGGCAAAGGGCTAACAGTCTTAACATTAAAATATTTATAGTCAACACGATAAAGATAATACCATCAGAAAATAAACAAGCAAAAGACACAAATAGGTAATTCAGAAGAGATTAAAAAGACCCAATAGGAAAGAAAAACATTTAACCTTACTAATGATCCAAAACATAAAAATCAAAATGACATGCCACATTTCACTTATCAATCTGGCAAAATATCTTAAAATCTTAATACCCAGGCCCAGCTGGTGTGGCTCAGTGGATTGAGCGTCATCCTATGCACCAAGAGGTCGCTGGTTCAATTCCTGGGCAGGGCACATGCCTGGGTTGCCGGCTCCATCCCCAGTGGGGGACATGCAGGAGGCAGCCAGTGGATGTTTCTCTCTTACATCAATGTTTCTATCTCTCTCTCCCTTCCTTTCTCTCTAAAAAATCAATAAAGCATATTAAAATGTTTTCTTTTCATTTTAGTACCCAGTACTAGGGAGAATGTAGGGAAACTCGTGAGCATACTATAGCACTCAGCCACACACATCAAAATCAAACCCTTTCAGCCATAGAACTTCCCCTTTTAGGACTTTATATTAAGAAAATATTCCAGAGTGTGAACAGTAATCTATTTCCAAGGTGGTTCATCCAGCATGCACTTAAGTAGAGAAAAATTAATTTGTGTACAAAATAGCACTTTGTACATAAAGTATGATAAATCCCTAAAATAGAATACTTTTGAAACACTTGACAAGCTTGGTGTTGAAGGAAAATATTTAATGACTTTGAAAGTTGTTTACAATGTTTAGTTATTTTTAAAAGCCAGTTTTCAAAATATATTCTTTCAAAAATGGATCATATTATATACACTATGTAGATTTGCCTAGGGGAAAATATAAGTTGTAACCCAATGGCTTAACAGACGATTGTGAGAGATGGAACTAAATGGAACCCCCCATCAAGCCAACTACCTCTTTCTCTTTCTCAAGCTCTCTCTCTCTTTCTGTCTCTCCTTTGTAATTTTCTAAAAATTTTTTACAGTGAATATGAATTTCTTTCCAAATAGTAAAATTTTGTATTGTGAAGTCAGTTGCATTCGATGTGTTAAGAAGCGCTCTACCACACAATTAGGCCGCATTAAGTCTTTCAGGGACTTTTTTCCCCTGGTCTTCCATAGTGGTGGTGTTTCATTTTGTTTTTAATATAAATACCAACTTATGCACTTGTATCCCTACAGAATCTCATCATTTTGCCTTTGATCTGACTTCCAGCTTACCGGGGTCCTTTTCCTGCTCTGTCGTGGGTCCCTTAGCTTCCTGGCCCTGTCCCTTTGGGAAATGTAATAAGCACATGTTCTCTTCCCGCTCCCACCCCCCATAGGCACTGAGGCTGGGCCGCGGTGGGGGTCATCTCCCCTGCCCAGCCCTGCGTGGGTGTGGACCTGGAGGGTAAGAGGCAGCAGTGTACCGTGTCAGCCCTCAGGACCGACAGGAACAGCAGAGGAGAGGAAATGCTATCAAAACAGAGAGAATACAAGGAGGAGCCACAGAAAAACATTCTGCCTCCAATCTGATTACAGAGCCTAAGAAATAAAACCTCTGGGGCCAGCTCTCCTGGCTGCCTGCCTCATCCGCAGACCTGGCACGTGGCCGACCCACTCTGCATCACTCACTTAAATGACAACGACATCTGACAGACAGAGCACCGGCCATGGCCCCGTGTGTCCCTAATGCAATTAGAGTTGGAGAAATTATTCATCAGAGGATATACTAAAGCGTTTAGTGTCCCCTGGATGGATGCATTAGGGGCAGGTTCTGTTGGCCTCCTTGATGCACCTCTGTGTGTTTGTCCTGCAAACCCCTGAGCTGGCTCCACGCTGATGCCCTCATTACTCAACTCCAGAACCACCGCCGGTCTCCATGACTCAGTCCTGTGGCCTCATCGCAGCCCCTTGTCTCTTTCATTCCCCTCCAGGACTCTTCGGGGCCACCTGCCTCCCTCATTCCAAGGAGCCACAATTCCTGGCAGGATGCAAAGGCTCACACTTGCTCCCTCTGCTCCGAACCTCCGATGCCTCTTGCCTAATCCCCCCAAACGTTCCTTGCTCCCCGGCATCTCTACCTGTCCTTCCTGTCTTTGGGGTCCTGACTAAGGCCACCTTCTCCTGAAGTCTTCTCAGCTGTCATTAGCCAGATTTATGACCGCTCTCCAGTGCTCACAGAGCACTCCCTTTTATTTCTTTCTAGCACTTTCCCAGCAAGGGGAAGGGTGGTAGAGGGCTGGGTGGATGAGAGCCCTTGAGGGAGACTGTCGGTTCCCACAGGAGGAAAGGCCTCCACCTCCTGCTCCCATCTTTGCACACAGCGTACAGCCAAGTGCATGGGTTTGCGTGCATGGGCTGAAGTCTCCTCTGCCCCGATTTCCTGTGAAAAAGAAGTTTTAGCATCATTCCCAACAACAATTATTACAGAAACACTTACCTAATATGCTGAAGTCTGAGGTCAGGAAAAGATCTCTACTTTATAAAAGAAACTCATTATAACTCATTGTCATTATAACTATTATGATTATTAATTAACCTCCTTTATGTACTATGTAGCTGCTAGGAACCAGGTTCTGTTCTATGCTCTGTGTACTTTTTCTAATAACACAACAATACCACATTAGAAATGGGGAAAATTAAGGCACAGAGAGGTACCGTGACTTGCCAAAAAGGTCTAATTACTCAAAATTTGTGAAGTCCAGATTTAAACTCTAGATTTAACTCAATATTCCTTTCTCCCCACTATCCAGTGTTTTCCGGTAAACTTTAAGAGTCTTCCTGCAGACTGTGAGTTACTGAGCTGTACTTGGGTGTTTGTGGAGGGGAGAACAGTGCACGGTTAAGAGTAGGGTCTGCAGCCGGGCACGCTGGGCTTAAACACGGCTCCACTGTCTGCTAGCTGAGACCTTGTTCAAGGCACCATCTCCTTCATGGCTGGGTTTCCTCATCTGTGAAATGGCAAGTTGGCTCAATGAAATCCCAGCTATCGCCATTTTATGTGCCAAGTACATCATGACAATGAGTTCATTAATCCCCCAGAACAGCCCAACGAGAAAGACATAATCCACTTGGCAGGGAGGCTTATGAGATGAAGGGCTGGAAAGAGTTTTGAAAACACCACTACTTAGAAGACCCCTCAGAAATTAAAAAATAAATCCAAAAGTATCTTACAGATGATTTGGAAGTAATTTTATGGTTTATAAAAAGTTTATGATGAGCACGTTTTCAGAGACATGGGGTTTACCAGTTCTCCTGGCAACGTAGGAAAGTTTTGTTAGGGCATGAGGACCAGAAATGTGCCCTATACTTTTGGTAGCTCATTTAAAACCCTTCCTTCAACAGATCCTAATGCCAATAGGTGAAAGTTCAAATGCCTGAGCCTGCCCTACATAGACCTTATCAAGCTAGTCTCAGGTCAAGTTGCCAGTCTTGTCACCTCACCAACTAAACTTCCATTTCTGCATATTGCAAGCTTCTACTCATCCTTCAATACCCAACTCTAAGGTCCCATGCTCAGTAGACCCTTCATTGATTTCTGTGGGGAGAGGCCCATGTTACTTTATCTTGTTGCCACTGTCCTTTTGCACACTCTACTGCAGCACTTCTTACATGGTGTTCTAGTTAAAGGTTTATGTGTCTGCCTCCACTGTTAGTCACAGAGAGTGAGCTGGTCAAAGGTTGGGATCATGTCCTGGTCATTTTTCATCTTTGTACCTGGCACATATCAAGTACCAAGTAAATATTTTTGAGTGCATGCATAAATTAATAAATAACTTTCAATGTTAGTGGAAAAATCACTCCAGCTAAACTAGAATTGTGTTTGAGCTTCATAAATACTAGCTCCCTCATCATTTCATCATCCTCATCATCAAGATCCTTAAGATCCCAGTAACTGAGAAAAGTCAAGACCCTCTGTAGAGGATTTTCTTGCATTATTCCCCTAAATAATCAATGTCAGTCAAAAGACTTTAGTGGTCTCAGATATAACTACCTTCCTCATACAGTCATTGTGCTAAGTATGAAATGGCAAAAGCATAGGGCCATTCAAAGGTTGATGCATTGCTCGTGCAGGAATACGGAAGCCTGTGCTCCTGGGAAGGCACACAGTCAGCACCCTGGTAAATATTTGCAGCATGAGGAGTGTGTATGGTGTGAGGCAGTTCTCCCATGGGGACAGCTTGGAAGTCAGCTGTTCACACTCCTCTGATTCAACGACCCCCGTTATGAAGGGACAGGTGGTGATGCAAGGAGGAAAAGCATTCAGTGAGGAGACCCAGGTTCGAGTCCTAGCTCTGCTACCAAGCAGCTGGGTGACTTCGGGCAGATCACTTGCCTCTCTGGGAAACAGTTTCCTCCTCGGTAAAATAGGCATGACTTTTCTTGCCTTATCATTGGGATTCCACAAAATCAATACGTGAGAAAGTATCAAACACAAGCCTGAAGTGGTGGTCAGTGGACATCTGGCTTTGCTAAACTTTTTTCTTGACCCTCAGCCTCAGGGCCCAGAATTTTATTTGTACATCCAGAACAAGAAGATAAAGGAAGAGTAGAAACAGAAATGAAGAAGGATTGGCTCCTTGGAAGAAAAGGTGCCTTTTCCCATTGGGCTAGAGGTGGGGTTAAAGGGCAGCATTGGGGAAAATCATACACACACACACATGCACACACGCACACACACACACGCACACACGCACACATGCACACACGCACGCACACACACACTGAGCATGATACTAGGGACAAATTAAGACAAAAGCTCGGTATATTTTGGTCATATAAAATCTGTGCCCAGTTTTATACCCATGAGCATTATGAAGTATCTGTCAGTACTGTGGCTTCATGATGCTTATTTGTTGGAGTCATACAGTTACTATTTGTTAAAATGATAGTCCATGTTCGCTGTTGCTTTTATTGATATTTGTGACCAAGGAAAAAGCAACTTAAAAAATATATGGATGCACCCATTAGGAATTGTCAACAAAAATGTGAAAAATAAGTGTTGCTGGAGATATGGAGAAATTGGAACCCTCCCTGCTCACAGGACTTCTAAATGGTACAACTATTGTGAAAACCAGTAGGCAGCTCCTCAAAGGATTCAACAGAAACACCATCTAACCCAGCAAGTCCACGTCTGCATATGCACCCAAAGGAATTAAAAGCAGAGACAAGTACTTATACACCAATGTTCACAGCTTTACTCACAACAGCCAAAAGGTGGAGACAACCAAAATGTCTATCAAAAAATGAATGGATAACCAGTATGTGGTACATACAGACAACAGAAGACTACCCAACCTTTAAAAAGGAAGCAAATTCTGATATAATGCTACAGCATGGATGAACCTTTAAAACATTGTACTAAGTGAAATAAGCCAGGCATTTAAGGTCAAATGTTGCATGATTCTCCTTACATGAGGTGCCTAAAGGAGGCAAATTGACTCAGACAGGAAGGAGAATGTTGGTTACCGGGGGCTGTGGGGAAGGGGAATGGGGGGTGATTGTTGAATGGATACAGAATTTCTGTCTGGAATGGTGAAAAATTGTGGAGCTGAATGGTGGTGATGGTTTCACCACAGTGAGAATGTACTTAATACCGCTGAATTCTACACTTAAAAGTGGTTAAAACAGTAAATTTTATGCTATGCATATTTTATCACCATTTTAGGCAACTTTAAACTATATATAGGGAACACATTTCTGGGATGCAGTGATTGAGATGGTTCTCAATTTCCCCTTAATTGTTTCAGTATAATAGCTGGCGGACTGGCAATGGGGGAGCCATCCCAAGCTGGCCAACTTCAGTTCCTCTCTGGGGACCTGCATTTGGAAAGATCCTGAAGGGACACAATTTTTAATTCCTCCTCTGGAGTGTCCAAAACCATGCCAACAGGGTTGGCAAAATGTCGAACTAGGCCACTCTCCTTCCGGAGCCTGGGACGCCCCGGCAGGTCCTGGACTGAAAACAACCCCACCCTGTGCCCTGTCCTGCCTTTCTGTGTCCCATCCCCAAAAGTGACCTGCCGGGCTCCTCCAGGTCCAGTTAGGTAACCAGAACTAATTCAATAAACAGGTGTTCTGGATTTAATAGCTTAACAAGCTGCCTCTCCCAGAAAACATATTTGCATTTTCACTGGGTTTTCTGAAGACAATAGTTTAAATCGAAGAAGCAAATACAAATCCATTCTCTCAACAAATATTTGTTTCTTACAGGACACACAGCTGCGGAATTCTTTTTCTTCCCAGGAGGCACAGGTCACACGTTGTAGGTAGCTGCCATTAGGCTTGATGTAACCTGCGCCCGTGGAAAGAACAGGTGTCAGTCGGCTGCAGAGAACCCGGGGCACCTCTATGTTTACCTGTCTCAGCCGAGAGATAGTGATGCTATGTCCGGGGCCACTCACCTGTGCCCAGGTCCCCCTTTCAGAACCAGTAGCAGGACCAGCTTGTGATGGCAAGACACCCTCAGCAACAACCATCATGAGCCGTTGAAAGACAAGATTTGTACTCACACATCCTGAAAGATACAGCATACCTGGGGCCACACAGTGAGGTCACAACTCGGGTGGGGGTGTGGGAAATGGGTTCTGCTTGTTCTCCCCCCCGCACCCCCCGATTTATCTTCAGATAGAGTGCGAAAGAGATAGAGAGAGGGAGAAACTTCGATGTGTGAGAGACATTGACTGGTTGCCTTCTGCACGACTCCAGACGGGGCTGGGGACCAAACTGCCACCGAGTTCCATGCCTTTGACTGGAATCGAGCAGGAGACTCTTTGGTCCACAGGCCGACACTCTAACCACTGAGCCAATCCAACCAGGGCCTGGGTTCTGCTATTACTGGGGTTAAGGGTGGGGCCCTGGGGTTTCACAGATCCACACTGAGCAGGTCATTTAAAATGTAAGAGCCTGAATTAAAGCCTGGGAAGAAGAGGGGGGCTGGGGAGTGCCCAACGGGTTAGTCATCTGAACCAGCTGAAGAGCTCCAAAACAGAGGAGCCCGGAGAGCCCAGCGTGAGGACGGCTCTTCACCCAGTCGTGTGGCTGGCGGTGTGTTTGCTGGAGATAACTGTCTCTGAGGGGATGCCTGGGCAAGCAAAGCTTAAATCAGGCACTTCCGTTACCAGGAGAAAAACCCACAGTCAGGGATTATGCTCTGCTCTCCACGTGAGGAGGCCCCTGGTTTATAAAGGAGACTCTTGGGCTGCGCTCTCTCTCTCTCTCTCTCTCTCTCTCTCTCTCTCTCTCTCTCTCTCGGTCTTTTCAATTCTAAATCGGCATGATCGCGCGAAGTAATATTTGCCAGCTCGGCTCCAGTCACAGCCGCTCAGGTTACTCCCGGGAGCCACGTTGCAGAGGGCTTGGTCAGGAAATAACACTGCCTTCCCACCCGGCTAATCCCAGAGGTCACCTGAACAAGGGCCAGGCCACCGCAGCGTTCGAGCTCTGTGCTTGTGGTTGTTAGATTACCCCCCCACGATGCCAGCTACATTCCTTCCCTGGAAGCTGGGCTTTTGAAACAGACTGAAACTCATTCCCAGATGAACTGGGACAGGGCCTGCCAGGCACCTTGTTTTTACTAACCAGAGCGGGCGAGATGTGCCCCCCAGAATGGCTCTTGGTCCAAGGGGCTAATGGGTTCATGGTTTAGCATCCCTGAAGGAGGCAGAAAAGAACAGGGTTTCCATGACAAGGAGGAGCCATGGCAACCAGCCCCTCTTCTCCCCAACTCCTGGGGTAGCTCTGCAATTCTTGCACGAAGGGGTAAGGTTCTCTAGAAGAAGCATGGAAGAAAGGACTGGAGTGGAACCGGGGGGCTCGGGGAGAGCAGCTGCCCACACTTAAGTCCTTACACTGGGTGAAGCATGCACCGCATGCCCTATGGGCATTATCTCACTTAATGTTCTTTGTAAGTGGGACTGAGACTCAAGAACATAAGCTGACCATGCACAAAAGCCGATCTGTAGCTCCTCTTGGTTCTCCTCGAAATTAACATTTTTATTTATTTTTTATTTATTTATTTTTTATCCTCACCTGAGGACATTTTTCCATTTTTTGTTCAGATAGAGCGGGAGGGAGAGAGAGAGAGAGAAACATCGATGTGAAGGGACACATCGAGTGGCTGCCACTCGCACGACCCAACCGGGGTTGGGGACAAACGGCAACCGAGGTACGTGCCCTTAGCGGGAACCGAACCCGGGTCTCTCTGTACCGCAGGCCGACGCTCCAACCGCTGAGCCAAACCGGCCAGGGCGAAATTAACATTTTTAAAAGGCTCCATTCAAGGAATGCCTTTTGGAGTCTGTCCAGGAAGCAGTCCTCATTTGCCCAGTTAGAACTAGATGCCTCTTCACAGTCCCCCACCGAGGACAGCACTCCCCCAGCCTCTGTCCTGAGAACCAGAGCGAACACCCTGGGGCCCGTCGGACTGCAAGCACGCTGGGTGTCAGGCTACCGCCTTGTCCATTCTGGATCCCGGCTGACCTGAGCCCAGTGCTGCAGCCAGACGGCCTCCATGCCGTGTGGGATGACACACATTCCACCCGAACACAGGATGTTTACACGTGACCCTTCCCAGCCATGCTGACATTGAAAAGACCATCAGACACCCCGTCCCCATGCTCCAGGACCAAGGGACAGCAGAGCTGACTCCTGCCTACTGCCTATAACTAACATCAAGGCCGGGCCTTGCAAGGGATAAGTCCATGTCTTTTCTTGATCTTAGGGAGACATTTGCCTTGAAAATATCCAACAGCTGTGCCTGCCACAGCCGACGATACGTTCATCACGCATCACAGGGGAAAGTGTCACTGTTGCTTCCAAATCCGCTAACGCACAGACGGGCACCCAGCTTCGGAGCTGCTAGGGAACAGACATGAGCCTCCAATCCCAGCTGGCCCTCTCTTAGAGCCTCAGACATCTGGCTGGAAAGACTGGCAGTGTGCATGCCTTGGCTTGGAGCACACAATTACATAAGGTCTGAGCACCCTATGGCAAAGGTCCACCCGCTGCAGCCCTGCCGCGGTGTCTCACCCCGGTTCCTTCTAGTCCCCACCCCACTCCTCGAGTCTCTCTCTCTCTCTCTCTCCCTCTCTCCTGCCAAAAGTTCAGGGTTGTGCATGTTAAAAAGAATTAGACTCTCAATCTTCATCTCTAAAAACCACAGCATCCCCCTTTGCTGAAGCCTAATGTGCCAGGGATCGATCGGGCGGGCACCGCTCTAAGCCTCGTATGCACCCTGCAAGCTGAGTGGCATTATCCCCATCTGCAGTTGAAGACACCAAAGCAAATGGAAATTAAGTGACTTTTCTAAGTCACATGGCTGGGAAGTGGCAGAGCCAGGATGCAGATCCGGATTTCATTACACTTTCTCTTCTGTCCTACACTCCTAGGGGGTCCTCCTGCCATTACTACTACCGGGGTTGGAACCCCAAAGCCAAAAAATGAAAAATGACTCTCCAGAGAGGCCGGCCAGCTCAGGGCAGAGCAGGGCAGGACAGGGGAGCGCAGGAGAAGGGCTGTCGGAGCGGCAGAAACCTCTGAGGAAGGTCATGCAGAAGGAAACGGTGTGTTGTAAAACGTTTAATTATTGCACTTGGGGGTGATTCATTATCGAGGAAATTAAGTGGTTCCATCAGCCTCCTGTCACTTTCCAAAACAAATCTGTCAGAATGGGGTGAGGGGTAAGAAGGGGATGAGAGCCTCTCTATTGTTTTGGGGGGGGGTTGTTTTGCCAAATGGGGGTCCAGGCTCCATTTACCTGTGGGCAGGGAGTCGGCGAAGGGCCTGCTTGAGCTTCTGGGCCACACTCAGCCCTTCTGCAGCCACATTTCTGTCTCAGAACAACGGCCGGACACCCGCCGAGCTCGGGAGAATGGGGCAAGTGCCCAGTCCACACAGAAAGAGACCAGAGGTCCGGGAGCTGGAGCGAGCTGCCACCCGCTGGCTCCGGGCCTGGGCAGCTCGCTCCCCGGCTCGTAAATGAGATTCCCAAGAGGTAGCGCCCCTCCCCATCGCATCCCTAAGCACCCTCTGATTCAAGTTTCCAATCACTGTGCCTGAGCACAGTTCGGCTTACAGGAAGAGCCCGGTGGCTGCAGTGCCCTCCCCCCCTGGCCAGCAGACCCTGTTGCCGTCTGGATCGAACAGACACCCTCTCGGGAAGCAAATGGTGGGGCCAGGACAGGAATCAGGTCTCTGCTCAGCCAGTGCTCTAAGCCAATGTCCTGTACTGTCGCGTCCTTCCGGGTGGGCCCGGGGAGCACGCTACCTGTCCCTCAGTCACCCACGTCACAGCAACATGAAATCCTGCCTCCCGGGACTGGGGACAGTTGAAGGCAAGACACTGTGGTTTTCTTCTCTCTAACTGAACTAGCCCAGAGCCTAACCACAGGCAAATGTGCTTCCCGACTCCTCCGGCCCCAGTGGTGGGCGCTCGCAGACACCAGTACGAATTAATTGATACCCTGTGATAGGAAATGTCTTGTTCAGTTGAATGAACAACCAGCTCTTAACCAGGGAGAGGGAGCTATGCCTTTTTCACGGAAGTCTAACTCTCTGGAGATAAAAGAGCTGAGGGCGGTCTGCTGATTCCAGTGGGGAGGAGCCAAAGTGTGTTCCTCTGAACACGAACCTGGATTTCCACAGCAACTCACTGGGGCTACACAGAGGCCACCGGTCAGGGTCCCAGAGGCCGGGGGTCACAGGCGCCTGCCTCCCCCTGATGCCCAGCCTGGCCATGTACCCAGGCAGCTGCAGTCCATCGCCTGGCACAGTCCTCTGGTCACTTCTTCACCTATAACCTGATAACTGAGCACCTTCGCTCAGCCCCTGTAGTGGACGCAAGAACAACAGGTACTGAGATCTGTGTCTCAGCCACTGGCAGGCTCAGACAGCATGTGGGATCTTCTGGGGGCTCAGCACCAGAATGTCGGGGCATTTTACAGTCCGAGCAGGCACCATGCTCAGAGCCAAGGATGCTCAACTCTGCCATCCACAGAGGCACCATTGTCAAGGATTATCCCAGATCCTCAGCCATGCCCTGTGTGCTGAGAGTCAGGCTCCCTGCATGGACAGGGTCTGACCCTCCCCAGCCCAACACCAGCCATGCCCTGTGTGCTGAGGGTCAGGCTCCCTGCTTAGACAGGGTCTGACCCTCCCCAGCCCACCACCAGCCATGCCCTGTGTGCTGAGGGTCAGGCTCCCTGCATGGACAGGGTCTGACCCTCCCAGCCCACCACCAGCCATGCCCTGTGTGCTGAGGGTCAGGTTCCCTGCATGGACAGGGTCTGACCCTCCCCAGCCCACCACCAGCCATGCCCTGTGTGCTGAGAGTCAGGCTCCCTGCTTGGACATGGTCTGACCCTCCCAGCCCACCACCAGCCATGCCCTGTGTGCTGAGGGTCAGGCTCCCTGCATGGACAGGGTCTGACCCTCCCCAGTCCACCACCAGTGTTCCCAATGTTCACTCAAGAATCCACAGCTGGAAGGAACATATGCCCTGGACACACAGTCTGGGTGCTTTCCTCTGTCAATAAATACCTTGGGTTACCATCACCCACTGAAACTGCTTGAAGATGTACCTGCCAGGGGAGTCTATGAACACAGATTGGGAGGGAGATCCGGGTGCCTGCATATCCGGGCCCCACTCCCCTGGCATGGGGTGAAGAGGCGGAGGTACAGCCATTCCTATCTCTTTTTCGGAGGCTGCCTGGGTCCCTTATCTATAACTGCTGTGCACTAGCTAGATAATGTCAAGCAAGTCCCCCAAATCAGAGTCTTTAATTCATTCACTTTAAGGTGCTCAAACTTGACTGCGCTCACAAACAGCCTGGGAAGCTTGTTCAAACACAGATTTTGATGTAGTAGGACTGGGGAAGGGCCCAAAACTCTGCATTGCTCTCGATCGATCAGGTGGTACTGATGCTGCTGGTCTGCAGGTCACACTTTGAGTAGCAGAGCCCTAAGCTCCCTAAGCCTCCATTGTGTGTGTGTCTGTGTGTGTGTCCGTGTGTGTGTGTGTGTGTGTGTCTGTGTGTGTGTGTGTGTCTATGATGTAGTGTTTTTTGTTTTGTTTGCTTAATCCCTTCATCTTTTTCACCCAGTCCCTCAAAGCCCTTCCTCTCTGTCAGTCTGTTCTGTCTCTGTGAGTCTGTTTCTATTTTGTTGGTTTACTTTGTGCATTAGATTCCACACAGGACTGAAACCATATGGTACTTGTCTTTCTCTGACTGACTTATTTTACTTAGCATAATACTCTCCGGGTCCATCCATGCTGTGGCAAAGGGTAAGATTTCCTTCTCTTTTTTTTACAGACAAGTAGTATTTCATTGTGTAATTGTACCACAGCTTTTAATCCACTCATCTACTGCTGGGCACTTGGGCTGCTTCCAAATCTTGGCCATTGTAAATGTTGTTGCAATGAGCACAGGAGTGCACATATTCTTTCAAATCAGTGGCTCGGGTTTCTTCGGATATATTCTCAGAAGTGGAATAAGGCAGTTTCATATTTCATTTTTTGAGTTAACTCTGAGCTTTCATTTCATCTGTAGAATGGAGCTCATACTAGCTACCTCACAAGGTTGTTGAAGATTAAATACTCAGCAAAGTGTCTGGCATATCATGGAGCGTGTATTCAACACAGGTTTGCCTCTCCTGCATGTCCGCTCATTCCTAGCTGACCCCAAGCCAGGGGTTCTTGACCTTGTGTGGCAGTCAGACCCGCTCTGAGAACCTAATGAAGGCTAAAGGCCCTTTACGAGTCAGGGTGGGCCAGGCGGTGCTGTGACAACAAACAAGCCCAGCATGTCCGTGGCTTACCACAGCCACAGTTTACTTTCTGCACCTGCTACAGGTCCAGCTTGGGCCAGGAGCTCTGCTCACCGCAGCCCTTCAGAGACCCATCTCAACACTCAAGTGTATGGTCGTCGTGGTGGAAGAAGCCCACATGATGAATCACACATTGGCTCTTACAGGTGCAGAGGGACCTATTTTAGATGAGGCCACTCTGACAGGACACACCAAAAATCAAAACTGAAGGATCACAGGAGCCAGATATGCCCAGCTGGAAGAGAAGCATTCCCAGTCGAGGGGAGAGCAAGTGCAAAGGCCATGAGGCTGGACAAGATCAGTGTGCAGAGGGACAGAGAGAAGGCCATGAGGCAGGTGAGATCGGTGTGCAGAAGGACAGAGAGAAGGCGATGAGGCAGTGAGATCGGTGTGCAGAAGGACAGAGAGAAGGCGATGAGGCAGGTGAGATCGGTGTGCTGAGGGACAGAGAGAAGGCCATGAGGCAGGTGAGATCGGTGTGCAGAAGGACAGAGAGAAGGCCATGAGGCAGGTGAGATCGGTGTGCAGAAGGACAGAGAGAAGGCCATGAGGCAGGTGAGATCGGTGTGCAGAAGGACAGAGAGAAGGCCATGAGGCAAGTGAGATCGGTGTGCAGAAGGACAGAGAGAAGGCCATGATGCAGGTGAGATCGGTGTGCAGAAGGACAGAGAGAAGGCCATGAGGCAGGTGAGATCGGTGTGCAGAAGGACAGAGAGAAGGCCATGAGGCAGGTGAGATCGGTGTGCAGAGGGACAGAGAGAAGGCCATGAGGCAGGTGAGATCGGTGTGCAGAGGGACAGAGAGAAGGCCATGAGGCAGGTGAGATCGGTGTGCAGAGGGACAGAGAGAAGGCCATGAGGCAGGTGAGATCGGTGTGCAGAGGGACAGAGAGAAGGCCATGAGGCAGGTGAGATCGGTGTGCAGAGGGACAGAGAGAAGGCCATGAGGCAGTGAGATCGGTGTGCAGAAGGACAGAGAGAAGGCCATGAGGCAGGTGAGATCGGTGTGCAGAAGGACAGAGAGAAGGCCATGAGGCAGGTGAGATCGGTGTGCAGAAGGACAGAGAGAAGGCCATGAGGCAGGTGAGATCGGTGTGCAGAAGGACAGAGAGAAGGCCATGAGGCAGGTGAGATCGGTGTGCAGAAGGACAGAGAGAAGGCCATGAGGCAAGTGAGATCGGTGTGCAGAAGGACAGAGAGAAGGCCATGAGGCAGGTGAGATCGGTGTGCTGAGGGACAGAGAGAAGGCCATGAGGCAGGTGAGATCGGTGTGCAGAAGGGACAGAGAGAAGGCCATGAGGCAGTGAGATCGGTGTGCAGAAGGGACAGAGAGAGGCCATGAGGCAGGTGAGATCGGTGTGCAGAGGGACAGAGAGAAGGCCATGAGGCAGGTGAGATCGGTGTGCAGAAGGACAGAGAGAAGGCCATGAGGCAGGTGAGATCGGTGTGCAGAAGGACAGAGAGAAGGCCATGAGGCAGGTGAGATCGGTGTGCAGAAGGACAGAGAGAAGGCCATGAGGCCGGTGAGATCGGTGTGCAGAGGGACAGAGAGAAGGCCATGAGGCAGGTGAGATCGGTGTGCAGAAGGACAGAGAGAAGGCCATGAGGCAGGTGAGATCGGTGTGCAGAGGGACAGAGAGAAGGCCATGAGGCAGGTGAGATCGGTGTGCAGAAGGACAGAGAGAAGGCCATGATGCAGGTGAGATCGGTGTGCAGAGGGACAGAGAGAAGGCCATGAGGCAGGTGAGATCGGTGTGCTGAGGGACAGAGAGAAGGCCATGATGCAGGTGAGATCGGTGTGCAGAAGGACAGAGAGAAGGCCATGATGCAGGTGAGATCGGTGTGCAGAGGGACAGAGAGAAGGCCATGAGGCAGGTGAGATCGGTGTGCTGAGGGACAGAGAGAAGGCCATGAGGCAGGTGAGATCGGTGTGCAGAGGGACAGAGAGAAGGCCATGATGCAGGTGAGATCGGTGTGCAGAGGGACAGAGAGAAGGCCATGAGGCAGGTGAGATCGGTGTGCTGAGGGACAGAGAGAAGGCCATGATGCAGGTGAGATCGGTGTGCAGAAGGACAGAGAGAAGGCCATGATGCAGGTGAGATCGGTGTGCAGAAGGACAGAGAGAAGGCCATGATGCAGGTGAGATCGGTGTGCAGAAGGACAGAGAGAAGGCCATGAGGCAGGTGAGATCGCTGTGCAGAAGGACAGAGAGAAGGCCATGATGCAGGTGAGATCGGTGTGCAGAAGGACAGAGAGAAGGCCATGATGCAGGTGAGATCGGTGTGCAGAAGGACAGAGAGAAGGCCATGAGGCAGGTGAGATCGGTGTGCAGAAGGACAGAGAGAAGGCCATGAGGCAGGTGAGATCGCTGTGCAGAAGGACAGAGAGAAGGCCATGATGCAGGTGAGATCGGTGTGCAGAAGGACAGAGAGAAGGCCATGATGCAGGTGAGATCGGTGTGCAGAAGGACAGAGAGAAGGCCATGATGCAGGTGAGATCGGTGTGCAGAAGGACAGAGAGAAGGCCATGAGGCAGGTGAGATCGCTGTGCAGAAGGACAGAGAGAAGGCCATGAGGCAGGTGAGATCGGTGTGCAGAAGGACAGAGAGAAGGCCATGATGCAGGTGAGATCGGTGTGCAGAAGGACAGAGAGAAGGCCATGATGCAGGTGAGATCGGTGTGCAGAGGGACAGAGAGAAGGCCATGATGCAGGTGAGATCGGTGTGCAGAGGGACAGAGAGAAGGCCATGAGGCAGGTGAGATCGGTGTGCAGAGGGACAGAGAGAAGGCCATGAGGCAGGTGAGATCGGTGTGCAGAAGGACAGAGAGAAGGCCATGAGGCAGGTGAGATCGGTGTGCAGAAGGACAGAGAGAAGGCCATGAGGCAGGTGAGATCGGTGTGCAGAAGGACAGAGAGAAGGCCATGAGGCAGGTGAGATCGGTGTGCAGAAGGACAGAGAGAAGGCCATGATGCAGGTGAGATCGGTGTGCAGAGGGACAGAGAGAAGGCCATGAGGCAGGTGAGATCGGTGTGCTGAGGGACAGAGAGAAGGCCATGATGCAGGTGAGATCGGTGTGCAGAGGGACAGAGAGAAGGCCATGAGGCAGGTGAGATCGGTGTGCAGAAGGACAGAGAGAAGGCCATGAGGCAGTGAGATCGGTGTGCAGAAGGACAGAGAGAAGGCCATGAGGCAGGTGAGATCGGTGTGCAGAGGGACAGAGAGAAGGCCATGAGGCAGTGAGATCGGTGTGCAGAAGGACAGAGAGAAGGCCATGAGGCAGGTGAGATCGGTGTGCAGAGGGACAGAGAGAAGGCCATGAGGCAGGTGAGATCGGTGTGCAGAGGGACAGAGAGAAGGCCATGAGGCAGGTGAGATCGGTGTGCAGAGGGACAGAGAGAAGGCCATGAGGCAGTGAGATCGGTGTGCAGAAGGACAGAGAGAAGGCCATGAGGCAGGTGAGATCGGTGTGCAGAAGGACAGAGAGAAGGCCATGAGGCAAGTGAGATCGGTGTGCAGAAGGACAGAGAGAAGGCCATGAGGCAGGTGAGATCGGTGTGCAGAAGGACAGAGAGAAGGCCATGAGGCAGGTGTGATCGGTGTGCAGAAGGACAGAGAGAAGGCCATGAGGCAGGTGTGATCGGTGTGCTGAGGGACAGAAGGCCATGAGGCAGGTGAGATCGGTGTGCAGAGGGACAGAGAGAAGGCCATGAGGCAGGTGAGATCGGTGTGCAGAGGGACAGAGAGAAGGCCATGAGGCAGGTGAGATCGGTGTGCAGAGGGACAGAGAGAAGGCCATGAGGCAGGTGAGATCGGTGTGCAGAAGGACAGAGAGAAGGCCATGAGGCAAGTGAGATCGGTGTTCCAAGGGACAGAGAGAAGGCCATGAGGCAGGTGTGATCGGTGTTCCAAGGGACAGAGAGAAGGCCATGAGGCAGGTGTGATCGGTGTGCCAAGGGACAGAGAGAAGGCCATGAAGCAGGGCTTCCTGGGTGAAGTGGGCAGTGGTAGGAGATGAGGTCGGAGGGGGGTCAGAGGGGTCAGCAGGGGCTGGACGTGCAGGCCCTGCGTATGTGTTCCTCTGCCTGCCCTAGATGCTGGGTGTCCTTCCGCCACTGCAAGGGGAGATGGGGGTATCCTGAGGACCGTGGCGGGAGTCAGCTGGAGTCTCAGAATAACACAGCCTGAGCTGGGGCCAAGGCCTTGAGGGCACAGGGCACTAGTGCCAACCCCAGAAGCCTAGAAAACAAGACCTTCCATACATGTCTGCTTTTCCAGCCTTCTTTCCCCCACTACACCAGCCAGCTTCAGAGCGTCCTTCTGTGACTCAACACATCTCCCTTTTCTCTTACACAAACGCACAGGCTGCCCCCCTGTCCTCCCCCGCTGCACCAGACTGACCTCCCTGTCTCCAGAACCCTTTCCTGCTCTCCCTCCTCCCAGCTGGTAGGATATTCCTCCTTAAAATACTGCTCCATGTCCTTCCTACCTGGGCATGGACCAGTCTCTCTGCAGAAAGCAGCTGAAATCTTATGTCTTTCGACACCTCTAAGGATCACCCATAGCTGGAGCCAGCTGATTTTCTCAGTTTGTCCCAGCAGCACTGACTTGGGCAATGACACTGGTCACGGCTGCACACCCCGTTCTCACCTCTCGGGGAAAACTAAGCTCTGTGAGGGCAGAAAGGATGGAGAGGAGCAGCTGCCCCCTGGGCTCCCACCAGGCTGCCTGGGACAGAGCTGGTGCTCAGGGAATGGTTTGCTTTGTTAAGACAGAGGCAACAGACTGGGAAATGCACCAACATTGTCACCTGTGCCTAGGGCCCCGGATACGGAACTGGGCCTGTGGCTTGCCCACCTTTGCAGCCCTGGTCCCCTTACACAGGGCCTAGAGCTGGCCAGGATGCAACGAATGCTTGTGAAATAAACTACCGGGCTGGACTCATCTTAGGTTAGTGACTCTGGATGGGTGACGTGAGCCTCGGTTTCCCTGTCTCTAAACCAGAATGACGAGTTCCTTCCCCACAGGGTGCTGTGAAGACCAAATAAAACATGAGAGGGTTCTGTGACCCGTGGAGTCCTCATGTGTGAGGAGTGGCTGAGTGCAGCCCTGGTCAACAGACCATTTTCCAGCGAACACCACACCCAGTGGAGAAGGGTGTGGACCGGAGAGTCGGCTGAAGCAATCCTCTTCCCATGTAAACGGCCAGACCGACAGCAAAGAGCAACGGGCTGTGTTTCAGAAAACAGTGTCTTCTCACCACATGTCTGGTCGACTCTGCTCCTTCCTCCTGCCCTTGTGGAGAGCGGCGAGGGGCTCGGGCAGCCAGGTCTCCTGCTGCTCTTGGTCACCAGCCTCCCTGCACCTTGGGCAGTTTTCAGGGGTCATGTCTGAGTCGGGCTGCCCTCCAGAGATCTGCCGTGGCTTCCCGCATGTTCTGCACATCAGAGCAGAGCTCAGGTAGCGCTGGGTAAGGTAGACAAGTGCATCCTATGTGCAGACAAGAGCCCACTGAGCAGTGAGTGATGAAGACCTGGGGCATCACCACTTTCCGCACCCACACACCCAGGCAACCTTCTCCAGGCGGACAAGGTGGAGTGGCCTCCAGCTCTGCCATCAACAAGCTGTGTGGTCGTGGGCAAGTCCCTGCATCCTTCAAGCTTCAGTTTCCTCCTAGTGCTTACCCCCAGGTGGTGGTGAGGATGCATCTGGATGCGGCTTACAGAGCACTCAGCATAGTGCCTGGCA
The DNA here is from genome assembly GCF_014108415.1 of Molossus molossus. Lineage (NCBI taxonomy): Eukaryota > Metazoa > Chordata > Mammalia > Chiroptera > Molossidae > Molossus > Molossus molossus. The sequence continues at coordinate 15,297,820 of NW_023425352.1, forward strand.
CGTGGAAAGGCTCAGTCGGTCTTAGCCGTTTGCATTGTTACACCATCAAGGCACAGATTTGGGTTTACGACGTATCCTTGTGGAGGGCTGGAAGCTAGGACCCCCATGCGCTCTCACACACCTCCAAAAGCCAAAGACCTACAGTCCTACAGCACATGCCTGAAGACACTTGGGGATCCCTCCATCACACATGCGGACCCCTCACACTCTCAGAGACAAGGTATCTGTTCCCTGCGAGCCTCTATCACATGACATATGCAGAACGAACTGGAACGTGTCTACGCTGGCACGTTCCCAGACCCTGATCGCTCTCATAATGGCTGCTCGTGGAGGTGAGGGGGTGGCAGGGGCCGAGGGCAGAGCTCTGAGAAGTCCCATCCCAAGGCCGAGCCGAGCCCAGGCACTCACTCAGCACCACCGCCAAGTGTCACCTGTCTGGCCTCAGTGAGAGAGCACACTGGGGGGAAGGGATCTTTCTTTCAGTCTTCAACTCACACTGCCTGACCCATCCGGATAAAAGCAGGTCTTGAGTGTTAGTTCAGCCTGGGGACCAGACAGTAAAATACTAAAATCATCTGACTAGTCCTTGGCTGTCTGTACTAGTCAGGGTTCTCCAAAGAAACAGAACCAATAAGATATATGGAGAGCGAGAGCAAGAGAGAGAGAGAGAGAATCAGATTGGCTGAGACATAGAGATTTTATGGAATTGACTCCAAATTGTCAAGTCTGGAAAGTCCAAAAATCTGCAAAGTTGGACAGCAGGCTGGAGACCTGGTGAAGAGCTGATGTTGCAGTTTGAGTCTGAAGGCAGAAATCTGTTGATTCCTATTGAGAAGGAGGTCAGCCATTTTATTAAGGCCTTCAACTGATAGGGTGAGGCCCACCCACATTATGAAGGGTAATCTGTTTTACTCAAGTTTGTTGATTTAAGTGCTTATCTCACCTTTAAAACACAAACCAAAAAAACCCTTCATAGAAACAGCTAAAATAATGTTGGACCAAACATCTGGGTCCCAACGCTTAGCCAAATTAACACATAAGATTAACCATCACACAGCCATTCTGACAAAACGTGCCTCCCTGAGGGAAGGGCCTGTGCAGGGCAAAGACGAGCCTGAGGACAGTGTCAATGAGGGCAGAGCGGCGCTGGGACAACCAGACTCTAATGTGACCCTGGACAGCATCGGGGGAGTCCAGGAGCACATTTCCCTTCGGGGCGGCTAGACCAGAGCTCCTCTGAGGTTCAGGTGCCTGTGGCTCTTCTGGGTTCCTGGGAGGGGGCCTGAGACTCAGCATTTCCCATGAAGCTTTAGCAACTGCTTGCTGCTGGTCTACAGGCCACACTTTGAGTAGCAGGTGGACGGGTTAGGAGCACAGCCCTGGGGTTAGGTTCCTGGGTCCAGTCCCAGCCCTACCCCTGTCACTGGCTGTGGAACTTTGAGTCAGGGAATCTCAGTGTCCCATCTAGAAAGGGGGGGAGGGTAATAACAGCATCGACTTCAGAAGGTCACTGAAGAGAACATGTACATGGGACACAGGCCCCCACTTCAATAAAAGCCCTTGGCTACTACCATTAATACGTGCACCAGATTCTAGAGTCCACGTCAAGTAAGAGATCAATAAATCTTATATCCACTGATCAACACAGTAAAAGGACCTAGACACAAAACCACAGGAAGAAGAGTTAATAAAATTGAGAGCATTTCCCCTGGAGAATAGATGTAGGAAGGAGGCCGAAGGGGCGTGGAGGCAGGAAAAGAAATGGTTGAAGGGCTCTCTGAACATACTTGAAATAGAGTGTTTATGGAAATGAAATGAGAATTACCCTGCAAGGCCCATCAATTAGCAGAGGCTGGCGTATGCAGTTTCCTGGGCAGTCAAATGGGATCGCTAACGGAGCTCGGGAGTAAGCGAAGCTGTCAGGGAACAGGCTGTGTGCACTGACTTATCCAGCCGCCCCCGATCCAGGCCAACAAATTGTGCCACCACCCTTTAGTCAGAGGCCAAGAGGCTGGTGCCACAGATTCGTGCGACAATTCCCCAGACCCTCCAAGTACTTCTAGAACTCAGAGCAGCTTCCGTGGGTGGCTGTCCGTGGGAATGGTCTCCATCGTGCCAGCCTGGCATGGCCGCCCTGCTGTCCCGGGGCCTCTCCTGGGGGACAGTTGGCACATTGCAAACTTATTCATGACGCATCAGACAATTTATTCAGATTTCTTCAATTCCATTACCAGGTCCTCTGGGAGCCAGATGGGAAAAAGAATCAGCGCATGTTGCTGGCCAGAGAAGCAGCCGTGTCCAAACAAGCTGCCCCTCGTGAGAACACTGGCCAGTCCTCCTGCCGCCTCCCAGGCTAGGGCTGCCACGTTGCCAGGACAATGAGACGCAAGCCTGGCTGGCCAGCAGATGGCAATGATATGGATGTGGCTCCTGGAGACACCGCATCCATGTAGTGACTCTGAGGGGCGCCCCCCGCAGGCAGAGCTGCGAGAACCTCAGAGCAGGTGGAGCTGGAGCTCAGGGGGCCTCCCTGCCTCCGGACTCGCCACGAGCAATAATGGGTTTCCTTACTGCCCGGGCCATCCACTCGAGGTTTTGTTCCTGTAGCTGGGAGCCTTCTACGAGATTTAGGGACCCCCACCCCCACATCGTGCTTGAGTAACATCTAGAGTCTTTCCAAACTAGAATTGCCAAATAAAACTAAGGTCAGCAAATAAAAACACGGGACACCCAGTTAAATGTAAACCACTTTTCTAGTATAAGTATGTCCTGTACTATATTTGGGACAGACTTAGAGTAAAGAGTATTCATCGCCTATCTGGAATGTAACCGAGTGTCCTAGCTACATCTGGCACCCTGCTCCAGACCCCTCATTCCTCTCACCCAGTAGTGGACTGTCCCCCAAGATGACTTCGCCGCCCTGAGGCTTCTGTATGACACCGGTACACCTCCTCTGGCAGTGGGGGCACCCATGGGCCCATGACTCCCCTGCGCACTCTCCGAGCAGTGGGGTTAGGGCTGGAGGGGGTCAAGTAAATGGCTCCTCTTCCCTGCCCAGTCCTGACCAGTGGTGAAGAGGGGAGTGAGGAGGAGGGGGACCAAATATCACCTTGATGGCAGAGAAAGCCGAGCAGGGGGAATGAGCTGAGAGCTGCAAACACAAGGGCTTCCTAATACTGAACCCCCAAATTAGACAAATCCCCCACCCAGCCCCAGGCAGCCCTGGACCATTCCAGTGCTACTCAGAGCACGACGGGCGTGGGAGATGGCTGCTGTCACCCATGATCAAGAACAACGGAGATTCCGGCTAGAAGAAATGGTCAAGGTTCCCCTGACCTGTTTCTGCTCCCAAATCCACCCACAGGCTGCATCTTTCAGCCCACTTCCCGCCCCACTTCCTACCACCTCCTTGGGAGAAAAGAGGGCTGGAGTCCTGGGCTAATGGATGGTTTCCACATGGACGGAGCAGCCATGTGGCGGGACCCTGCCCTCACTGACAGCGAGTAGGGGCCCCGCCACCCCCACCAGCAAGCAGGCCACTCACATGGCGTCATTTGATAACTAGGCCTGGGTCACGGAGTTACCACCCAAAGATGAGATCACTCCTAATCTCTCTGTGCCTCAGTTTCCTCGTCTGTGAAATGGGAGGAGAGCACTTACCTGAGGCGTATTTGTGGATATGCCTGCAGTACACAGGGCAGTCAGCACGGGTTGTGGCTGCTGCTGTCCCTGCCTCTGGCCAGGAGGGGAAGGGGGCTGGTCAGGCAAGTCGGAGGCTCTTGAGAGAGGAGAGAAAAGAGAAAGAAAGGGAGGGTTGAGCTGAGTTGGTGTGAGATCTGTAAGGGCAGCTGGGTATGCCGGTGAATAGAAGAGGAGACGTGAACAGATGACCGGAGCTGGACTGGTCCCCGGTCCCTGTGAGCTCAGAGTGGAAGCAGTGCCCTGCAGGGGGCATGGGGATGGCGCAGGGGAAGCCCTCTGTCCCCATCACTCCCTCAGAAGGGATGGTCTCGGAGTTCTGACAAGCTTGGGGTATAGCTAGGCCCTGCCAGAGTGGGCATGCTCAGGGGACCCAAACAGAAGCCACAGTAAACCCACAGCAGAGACAATGAGGGAAGACAAAGGACAGCTGGACCCACAGAAACCCAGAGTTCACCCTGGGTCCAGACCCGGGCACTCGCTCACCTGATCACTCACGCACACCTTCATTCATTCAGCGAAACTGACTGTCTCATCTGCCCGGCGCTCCATGCTAAGCCCCGGGGTATAAAGGCCAACACACAGCCGTGGCCCCTGCCTTCATGGAGCAGCTTTTTTATACTGGAAGAAATGGACCCAAAAAATACATAAAATAGTGGCATATTATGGAAAGTTTGGTGAAGGAAACATGAGAGCTGAGGAAAAGAATTATAGGGCATCCAACTTCAGAAAGGGGATAAAGTCCCTGCTGGAGTGGTGACTTGTTCTAGGATCGAATGGATGTGAAAGAGCCAGCTCTGGGGAGAGCTCCTCGGGCAGAAGTTGCAGTAAGTGCAAAGGCCCTGAGGTGGGAAAGGGCAGGAGGACTCGGGGCAGCAGGACCAATGCCCAGCCCTGCTCTCTGTGCTGCAGTACCCCCACCACACTGCTCGGGTAAGGAATGGCTCAGCCTGAGACTGGGACCCCAGCTGCTGGGTGAAGAACAGGGAGTGGGTCAAGGGGCAGAATCAGGGCGATGGCTCCTGAAGGTCCACTCACTAGTGAGGAGTCAGTTACCACAAGGCAATTAGAAAGCATGCAGGACAAAGCATTCCTGGGTACCCACTCGTGAAGCCAAAGTAGGGGTAGCTCCCTGAGCACTGGGGGCTTCTGGGAAGCTTCCTGGAGAAACCTCAGGGAAGGGTCCATTTGAACAGGCCAAGGGAGTCCACGGATGTGAAGAGCAGGGGACAGGAGTGACTCCTGCCGTCTGTAGGGCAGAGAAGAAACTGTCAATGCCCCAGGTCCACTGCAGGCAGCAATGAGGTCACTGGGCATTCTCCTCGTACTTGCTGGGGTGGAAGGGAAGAAAACCACAAAGGGAGTGTGTTGGCTTCCCACCACCTCCCATTCCACTTTTTCCTTCCTAACCAGACTCATGTTTACACTGAGACAGCCACCCTACACACACACACGTACATGCACATACACAAAAATGTGCAAACACACATGCACACGCGCGCACACACACACACACACACCATGTGTTTGGAAGGAACTGAAATCTTCGGCTCAAGGCGCTGGCCCCAATTTGCTTAAACCAATCTGCACATTCCATCCCTGGCCAGAGTCATGGGTCCCAGACAGCGCGTGTGCCTGAAGCCCATCCAATCGGAGGGATCCTCCAGAGTCTGACTTGGGACTAGGAGCCCAGCTATGACCCCGAGGCAGCTGGCAGTCCCTGTGCAACCAGAACAGAGAGATGGAAAACACCTGAGTCCCTGGCGATATCATCAAGGCCCTGGAGCAACCAATCCTGCAATTTACTCACCTCTAGGCGTTTTGGTTACATGAGCCAAACATCACCTTTTATAATCCAACTACTTGCAGACAGTACACGGAGCGGCAAATCGAGAACGTACTAGGCACTGAATCAAGCTCTGTACACACACTGTTTTGTGTAGGAACTAACACTCTCACTCCACAGAACGGAAACCTGAGGCTCAGAGAGGTGAAGTAACCTACCCGAGGCCACACAGCTGGAAGTGGCTGAGCTGGCTCCAGGGCCTGTCCCTTCAGTCTCCTAACACCAGCCTCAGGGACCGCAGAGCCGAGGGCCTGAAGCCCACAACCCAGAGCCCTCGCAGACACTGCCGGCAGTTCCAAGGGGATGATCCCAGGGGCTCTGAGCCTTGTTCAGGGCACAGGCCTATCCAGGCTTTGGGCTGGCAGAGACCTGGGTTCCGGCTCTGGCGCCCCAGTTAGTGGCTGTGACCTTGGATGAGTCGTTTCCCCTTCCTGGGGCTTAGTTTCCCAGGTGTGAAGTCAGGGTTGAAATCCGTCTGTTATTTCATCTATTCCTTACTTTAAAATTCTTCCACATAAATGATATGGAATGAACATATACATATGCATAGATTTACTTTTATCTTCATTCTAAAATAAGGCAAATAGTAGTAATTACAGTTTCCTATGGGGAATCCATACTCTAAAAGGTGCTACCAAGAGTTTCAAATATGCTTTGCTAAATTTACCACAGGGTCCGTACCCCAACCGGGCAGGGGGCAGACATACGTGCCACAGGAAACGGGGCAGAGGAAAGACTGCCCAGCCTTCTGGCCTTCGCACACACAGGGCTCGAGACTCCCCCCAGCCGTCTAGTCGAGCACTGGGACTAGAGTCCACCTCTGGTCCTCTGTGCCCCACCCCCTACTGACTGGAGGGGTCTGTCACCTGCTCTGCCCAGAAGGATGACGGGTCCTGCCATCACAACACCCTTTCCTCCACCTGGGGTGTCTGCACAGCGCTGTCCAAGCGCCACGGACAGAGCGGGGAGCATTCTGAGCTGGGAGGAGGGGGAGCGGGGCTCTAGCAGCCACTCACCTACGGGTCACATGGCAGAATCTGGCCTGAGACTTGCCTTCGTCACCACACGTCCCCCTGTAGCAAGACGATGCAGAACTCCAGCCTGGCAGTGGCTGGGGAACCTGCGAATTGACCCAAATCCCCTGACAGTTGCCGAACGGCCAAGGTGATGGCGACTCCTTCCCGGGTTCTCCTTCCAGGTTGAGGGAGGGCCCCTGATGGAGATGTGAGTACCGACAACTGTTATCATCATTCTTGTCATTATGCGGGCCTCTCTCTCTCATCGCAGCACCTCTCTGCCGGGGAGGAGGTGAGAAGGAGAGAGGAGGGCAGGGGGAGGCTGCTGGCTGAGACTCGGAAGTCACCGTGTGCTCAGGCAATGACACACCGGCCCCAGCAGCTTCAATGCATCAAATCTCAGGAGACACACGGGCCTGGAAGAGGCTCCACCCAGGGCCCTCCACTCCCAAGGTCACGAATCCCATCACCCCAGTCTCATGGCCACACAGGGGCTCATAGAGCCCTCTTCCCTCTGCCACCCCCCAGTGCCACATGACATGAAGATATGGCTATTTTGAGGTGGGTACACTTTGTCATGAAGACATTTTGATGATGAAGAAAATAATATCAGAACTAATCATTTTGTTGTATCTGGTACATAGTAAAGAACATGATGTTAGCTGAGTTTTATGCGGATATTCTCCTTGCAGAATATCTTATGAAATGCACAGTGGGGAAAGTGACGTTTCAAAACATTAAGGAATGTGCCCAAATTCGTGGAGTAAATGGCAATGGGAACGTGACTGCCGGCGGGCTCATTCCAGAGCCTGTTTTCCTAACCACTGCTTTATAAAATACCAGCACGATTCAGGGAGAAGATTCAGAAGAAGACAAACTCAAATAAAAAAAAGACAAACCAAAATATCCATAGAAATTCTGAAAAAGAAAAGCTATGAGAAAGGACATGCTATGTATCCCCAGTGATTAAATCAGCACGTCACAGCTTATGCCCAAGTATCCCAGTAGAACAGAGCACGATGTGAGGAATGACCCAGCTATGTATGAAATTAGGATGTGACACATGGACCCCTCAGATCACTGGGGAAAATAAGAATGAATCAATAACTGGTATAGGGACATCTGGGTGACCATCTGGAGAAAAATGAAGTTGGACCCATCCCATCCCCCACATCAGACACTAGGATAAACTCCAAATGGATCAAAGATTTAAAGCTAAAAATAGAAACCATAAAATTACTGGAAGAAAACCCAAATTTTCTATATAGCCATGGGTAGACATTCTCTCAACAAGAGTCAAATTTCAGAAATCATAACAGAAAAAGAAAATGAATCAGTTTGACTAATAAAAGTTAATACTATGCCTGGAAAAAAAATAAGCAATGAAAATTTGGAAGGAAATGTTTATAACCCATATCACAGATTAAGAACTCATCTCTCGAAAATATATAACAACACAAATGGATGTGAGTAGACAGTTTGTAGCCAAGGAAACTTAAATGACCCTCAAATATATAAGATGTTTGACCTTACTCATAATTTTTAAATGCAAATTAAAATTGTACTGAAATGCCTTGGCCGGGTAGCTCAGTTGATTCGAGTGTCGTCCTGATACACCGGTCAGGGCACATGCAAGAATCAACTGATGAATGCATAAATAAGTGGAACAACAAATTGATCTCTCTCTCTCTCTCTCTCCTCCTCCTCCTCCTCCTTCCTCTCTAAAATCAATAAATGTAATTTTTAAATTTTTATTAAATTAAGAAAAAAAAAACTGCACTGAAATAATGTCATTTACCTAGCAAGTTGGCTAAAAACCAAACATTGAGCTATCCACTCTGTTAGAGATTGTGAAGAGACAAGCTCCCTCATAGGTTACTTGTGGGAGAAGCCCATGGAGGGCGATTTGGCGATATTTACCCAAATTACAAATGCATATACTTCTCAGCCCAGCGATCTCATTCCTGGGAACTTATCCTACAGATAGACTTGCAAACATGGGACGTGACATATTTCCATGGTTGTCACTGCAGCATAGTTATTATAGCAGAAGAAGATGGGAAACAGCCCAGAGCTCCTCCAGCAGGACTGGCTAAGTAAGTTACGGCGTCATGTATGTCCACCCAACGAAGCACGCACTGGGCAGCAGTTTGAAAGAAAATACCAGAAGAAAAAGGAAGCTTTTATTTGCTAACACACACAAAGAGCTCCGAGGTACATAATGATTAGAAAAAATTATCAGTGTTTATAATATGTAATTTTTGGTATAAAAAATGGGGGAGGGTAAAAATGAGAGGGGACATTTCCACACTCAACCTTTTCTTTTTACCATGTCAGTGTATTAGCTACTCAAAAAAATTAAATTTTAATACATTTTTAAAATATGTTTTGATTGACTTTTAGAGAGAGAGGAAGGGAGAGAGAGACAGAAACAGCGACATGAGAGAGAAACATCGATCAGCTGCCTCCTGTACGCCTCTTACTGGGGATCGAGCCTGCAGCCCAGGCATGTACCCTGACCGGGCATCGAACCGGGACCTCTCAGTCCATGGGACCACACTCAATCCACTGAGCCACACTGGCTCGGCTTAATACATTTGTATGTAGTTTCCATTTTTATCATGATTTACCAAGCACAATATGAAAACAGACATCCTTTGCAGCAAATAAACCAGATCCCATGACCCGGGCCCACTAACAGGCAGTGCCTGGGAGTGGGAGTTGTGGCTCTGGCCTTCGGGAGGTACCCCCACACTTAGCATCCTCACTCCAATGCCTTATTGCGCAGGGAGTCCGAGAGAGCCAGAGGGCAGGGACGGAAGACAAAAAGTTGGTAGGAGCACTATCAAGGTGGACACAAGAGCCAAGTTTAAGGAAAGTCATTTGCAAAGCCAAACCCAAAGGGTGTGTGTGAGGTGATGGTCCAAACAGGCATTCAGAAGAGCAAAGGAACCAAGGTGAGGTGCTCTGAGCATGGGCCCCCTGGGAACCATGGAGTGATTTCTACCATGTGACTTCCCTCATTGCTGGCCAGGGTCTGGGGCCCGTTCAGACTCAGCGCCTCCAACATGCCTTGAGCACACCAACAACAATACAACGAGTGGACATGCAGTGAAATCGCTCTGATCCAGGGCTGCCCTAAGCCCTTTGCATGTGTCATCACTAGGTACTGTTGTCACCCCGTTTGTCAGATGAGGACACGGAGGCACAGAGAAGCTAACTACTTTGCTCTAGCCTCTAAGGCCCTGTATCCAGTACAACCACCAGTGACACGCACCTGTTGAGCTCTTGCAGGCAGCTCATTTGAGTTGAGAGGCACTGGGATTACAAAGCACACTGCAGCCCGGCTAGTCTGACTCGGGGGTTAGAGCAATGGCCCGTGGGCCAAAGAGTGTTGGGTTCGGTTCTGGTCAAGGGTATGTACCTTGGTTGTGGTTCATCCCCCGCCCTTGTTGGGTCATACAGGAGGTAACCAGTCGACGTGTCCCTCTCACATCGATGCCTCTCTGTCTCTCACTCTCTCTCTCTCTCTCACTCTATCTGAAGATGAATGGAAAAATATCCTCAGGTGAGGATTTTAAAAAAAACAAAAACAAAAAAACACTGCAGTTCAAAGTATGAAAAATAACCGTAAAATATCTCAATCATTATGTTGATTACATGTTGAAATAATATCTTAGAGATAGTGGATTTGATGAAATGCAGTATTGAAATCAATTTCATCTGTTTCCTCTTACTTTTCATGCGGCTACTAGAGAATTTCAGCTGCACATGTGGCTCACCTTGGACTTCTACCGGACGGCACTGCTTTGACGTCTGTTAGCGGCAACGTTTGACTCAGGCCAAACACTGTTTATGACTAAAACTCACTTCACACAACTCTGAGGATGTCTCTGTTTCCTGGACACCACGGGGTCGTATCTGAACCACGCATTAGTTGACTCTCGCTACTGGTCTTTTCCCTCCTGAGCCCTGAGAGGCAAGGTCCTTGGACTCGATGCCGGGTGCCCAGCATGGCCTCGCTCAGGCCAGTCCGGGACGATGATGGCAATGCCCTCAGGGAAATCCTGACTGCCCCCGAGGGGAGAAGCTGCGCAGGCTGGACTGAGTCCTAAGAGGCGCCTGAGGCCCCAGCCAGCGCAGTCCTGGGGCCGATGAAGGAAGCGCCCAGGACACTCATTAGCGCCTGAGCTGCTGCTCTCGACTCGTGCTCAGCTCCGAGGGGTCCGCGGAGCCTCTGCCTCCCTGGCTGCAGCCTCCCAATGGGATGGGTGAAGGGCCAGGAGGGTGGCCCTGAGGGGTCGCCCTCCCTCCCTGCCCTTCCACTCAGTCAGAGAAGCCGACTGTATGACACAGGGCCACGGCACACTCTCAGGAAACCGTACAGCGTCTGTCACCTCCAAAAGATGCCACGTGTCACACAGACGCACAAATTATGTCGACAGGTCGTCCAGGGAGAGAAAAATCAGTGGGCAGTGAGCACTGCACATGTTCCCCCACAGCGGCCAGCCCTGTGCTGGGCATAGGATGGGGCTGAGGGTCTGCTGAGGGTCTGCTGAGGGTCGGCTGAGGGTCTGCTGAGTGTCGGCTGAGGGTCGGCTGAGGGTCCGCTGAGGGTCGGCTGAGGGTCCCCTGAGGGTCGGCTGAGGGTCGGCTGAGGGTCCCCTGAGTGTCGGCTGAGTGTCGGCTGAGTGTCGGCTGAGGGTCGGCTGAGGGTCGGCTGAGGGTCGGCTGAGGGTCCCCTGAGGGTCGGCTGAGGGTCGGCTGAGGGTCCCCTGAGGGTCGGCTGAGGGTCGGCTGAGGGTCCCCTGAGGGTCGGCTGAGGGTCGGCTGAGGGTCTGCTGAGGGTCGGCTGAGGGTCTGCTGAGGGTCTGCTGAGGGGTCGGCTGAGGGTCGGCTGAGTGTCGGCCTTGAGGGCGGCTGAGGGTCCGGCTGAGGTCGGCTGAGGGTCCCTGAGGGTCGGCTGAGGGTCGGCTGAGGGTCCCCTGAGTGTCGGCTGTAGTGTCGGCTGAGGGTCGGCTGAGTGTCGGCTAGAGGGTCTGCTGAGTATCGGCTGATGTCGGCTGACGTCCGATGAGGTCGGCTTGAGGGTCGGCTGAGGGTCCCTGAGTAGTCGGGCTGAGGGTCGGCTGAGGGTCCGCTGAGGGTCGGCTGAGGGTCGGCTGAGTGTCCCCTGAGGGTCGGCTGAGTGTCGGCTGAGGGTCCCCTGAGTGTACGGCGGAGTGTCGGCTGAGTGTCGGCTGAGGGTCGGCTGAGGGTCGGGCTGAGGGTCCCCTGAGGGTCGGCTGAGGGTTCGCTGAGGGTCCCCTGAGTGTCGGCTGAGTGTCGGCTATGAGGGTCGCTGAGTGTCGGCTGAGGGTCGGCTGAGGGTCGGCTGAGGGTCGGCTGAGGTCGGCTGAGGGTCCGCTGAGGGTCGGCTGAGGGTCGCTGAGTGTCGGCTGAGGGTCGGCTGAGGGTCGGCTGAGTGTCGGCTGAGTGTCGGCTGAGTGTCGGCTGAGGGTCGGCTGAGTGTCGGCTGAGGGTCGGCTGAGTGTCGGCTGAGGGTCCGCTGAGGGTCGGCTGAGGGTCGGCTGAGGGTCCCCTGAGGGTCGGCTGAGGGTCGGCTGAGGGTCCCCTGAGTGTCGGCTGAGTTTCCGAGTGTCGGCTGAGGGTCGGCTGAGAGTGTCGGCTGAGGGTCGGTCTGACGTGTCGGCTGAGGGGTCCGGCTGAAGGGTCGGCTGAAGTGGTCCCCTGAGGGTCGGACTTGAGGGTCGGCTGAGGGTCCCCTGAGGGTGCGGCTGAGGGCTCGGCTGAGGGTCCCCTGAGGGCGGCTGAGGGTTCCGGCTTGAGGGTCTGCTGAAGGGTCGGGCTGAGGGTCCTGCTGAGGCTCCTGCTGAGGGTCGGCTGAGGGTCGGTCTGAGGATCGGCTTAGGGTCGGCTGAGGGTCCGCTGAGGGGACGGCTGAAGGGTCCCCTGAGTTGTCGGCTGAGTATCGGCTGAGGGTCCCCCTGAGTGTCGGCTGAGTGTCGGCGTAGTGTCGGCTGAGGTTCCGCCTGAGTGGTCGGCTGAGGGTCGGCTGAGTGTCGGGCTGAGGGTCCGCTGAGGGTCGGTCTGAGGGTCGGCTGAGGGTCCCCTGAGGGTCCGGCTGAGGGTCGGCTGAGGGTCCCCTGAGTGTCGGCTGAGTGTCGGCTGAGTGTCGGCTGAGTGTCGGCTGAGGGTCTGCTGAGGGTCGGCTGAGGGTCCCCTGAGTGTCGGCTGAGGGTCGGCTGAGTGTCGGCTGAGGGTCGGCTGAGGGTCGGCTGAGGGTCCCCTGAGTGTCGGCTGAGGGTCGGCTGAGGGTCGGCTGAGGGTCGGCTGAGGGTCCCCTGAGGGTCGGCTGAGGGTCCCCTGAGTGTCGGCTGAGTGTCGGCTGAGGGTCCCCTGAGTGTCGGCTGAGTATCGGCTGAGGGTCCCCTGAGGGTCGGCTGAGGGTCGGCTGAGGGTCCGCTGAGGGTCGGCTGAGGGTCGGCTGAGGGTCCCCTGAGGGTCGGCTGAGGGTCGGCTGAGGGTCGGCTGAGGGTCGGCTGAGGGTCCGCTGAGGGTCGGCTGAGGATCGGCTGAGGGTCCGCTGAGGGTCGGCTGAGGGTCGGCTGAGGGTCCGCTGAGGGTCGGCTGAGGGTCGGCTGAGGGTCCGCTGAGGGTCGGCTGAGGGTCGGCTGAGGGTCCGCTGAGGGTCGGCTGAGGGTCGGCTGAGTGTCGGCTGAGGGTCGGCTGAGGGTCTGCTGAGGGTCGGCTGAGGGTCAGCTGAGTGTCGGCTGAGGGTCGGCTGAGTGTCGGCTGAAGGTCGGCTGAGGTCAGCAGCCTGCTCCCGTCAGCACGGAGCTCCGGGTGCGGTGGCCCTCTGTCCCTGCACTTGCTGTTCCTTGACCAGCTGCCCTGACAAACTCCCACTCTCCCCTCAAGCCACAGCTCTTGCCTCTCCTCCTGTGACACCGTCCCCGCCCTCCCCCAGTGGCAACGTCCTTGTCACCACCGTCCCACTGCCAGGCCCGCTGCTGCCCCCGTTACAGCCCGGCTCCGAGCACCTTCCCCGCCGCTGGCTCCCCAGGGAGGTGGGACACACAGCCCTGCCTGGACAAGCCAGCTCAGCTGCGACAGAAACAACATGACATATGAACTGGCTTGTCTCAGCCTACCCTCCTCTACTCCAAACACGAGACAGAGAAGTGTTATCAAGCACGCGTGATCACCTTCTTCCTCCTCGTCTCGTTACGAGAGGGCCAGGCCACGTCCTGGGCAGGCTGGAACAACTGGAAATGGGAATTCAAGTCTGACAACACAGCCTGGAGCTCCTTCGTCCTCGCGTTGGTCACCCAGCCCCTCCGTCTGTGAGCCACTGCAGAACCGCGGTGCCCGCCCTGCGGGGGCTGATGGGCTGGTGGGGAAGCAGCCCGCTGCGTCCTGGGTGGGCTGTTAGACGTCCACTTGTGTAATGGGGACATGAATAGAGTGCTGGGGAACAGATAATAGAGGGGCTGATTCTGTCTGGAGGGATCAGGGGACTTTACAGAGGAAGTGACATGTTATCTGGGTCTTAAAAGATAAGAAGAAAGAGCCCTGGCTGGTTTGGCTTAGCAATTAGAGCGTTCACCCACAGACCAAAGAGTCACGGGTTCAATTCCGGTCAAGGTCACGTACCTCGGTTGCGGTTCAGCCCCCGGCCCTGATCATGTGGGAGGCAACCAATCGATGTGTCTCTCTCACATTGATGTTTCTCTCTCTCTCTCCCTCTCCCTCCCTCCCACTCGATCTGAAAAAAAAGATAAGAAAGAGAGAGGGATTCCAGATGTGTGCACATGCAAAGAGGTGTAAAGGGGCCCTGTGAATTCAGCCCCGAGCTGGCCGGGGGCCCTGCCCCAGCCTGGAAGGAGCCTCTCCCGGGTGTCCTGCAGCTCTAATGACGGTGAGGTTTCTGTCCTGTGCACGGCGCTGCCTGCGGGTCCTGGTGTGGCACGCGGCGGTTCATGCCTCTGTGGTTCAAGGGACTCAGAACTCACAGATGCCAGCTGGTGTTAGGTGTGAGGCCCCGGATTCCTAAACCCGGCCAGGGATGGGCTCCCAGCCTGTTAACAGCAGCTGGACTTGGTGCACTGAGGTGAAGGGGGGCAAACAGGTGTTTGTTTACAGTGAGGGAAGGGGGCGGGGCGTGCTCAGAGGGATGGGTGGGACCCTTCATAGCACCTTGCAGGCTGTGCTAAACCTGAGGAGTTACAGGGTGGGGACACGAGGGGCCAGTATCACTTTCCTTCTGCTTCTCGGGGTGGGGCTTGGGAAGCAGAAGACAGGGCAGGCTCTGGGCAAGGGTCAAGTTCAGAGAAGGGAGGATCAAAAGCCCAGTGTGATGTTTGCTTGCCCTGTTTGCTTGCCAAAGGCCACATGGAAGTTGACTGGCAGCCTTTGCACAAAGCCCAGATCTCCCATGAACCTGAGCCCTGCTGTCACCCTGGAATTCTCCCTGGGGACAGTGGGAGTGGTTGGACGGAGTCTCAGCTCCTTCCTCACCAGGAGCGGAGCCAGCCTTCCTGGGCTAGATAAGGCATATAGCTGCCCCGCCCCCCCCCCAACCCTTGGGAGCCCCAACTAGCTGATTTCTTGTTTACATGAGACTTTGGAACTTCCTTCTTTGTCTCCCTGTGAAAGCGGAAATTGGAAGGCAAACCTGTGGCGGCGAGGCCTTGAAAACTGCTTACACTTTCCAGGTGTGTGGTGGAGAGAGTGACAGGTTTATGATGATTACTGTGTGATTCTGCCACTTTGTAGGAAAATTAATCCCAAGGTATTTTCTTTTTTTAAATGGCATTTTCTCGAGGTTGTGAACTTGATTCTTTCCCACAAACACCCTGTATGTATGTATGTATGTATTTTTTTTGGTACGTGCCCCTAGCAGAAACTGAACCCAGGACTCTCTGGTCTGCAGGCCGACACTCCAACCGCTGAGCCAAACCGGCCAGGGTGCCTGTATTTGTTTTGAATGCTGCTTCTCAGGAACTTTTACACTAAACTTTCCTACCTGGTGCTTCTTGGTTGGGACTAATATTAATGTCAGCTTTTATTTTCCCAAGACAAGAATGGCAAATATGCCTCACTTCATGTACCACCTCAGCTAAATGACAGTGGCTGCCTGGAGCTCTGTCTTGGGGAAAGGTCCATGACCAAGACCAGACACAGCAGGAAATCGTGCTGTGATTGATTAGCAATGTCTGCAATGGGCACGAGAGGGAAGAGTGGTGACACCTGTGTGATCCCCTATTTAGGGGATCACGTTAAGTGTTCCCACCCCTGCCTGTCCAGTCTGCACTCATCAGACCTTCCACATAAAAGGTCAGTCCTCTTATATTCGGGGTCCAGCACCCTACACACTCCAGAACATTGTAGCCTCCACCCAGCTTCCAGAGTGACCTTCCTACAGAATAGACACCCACAGATCCCTGTTGCCTATAACAGCACACAGGGCCCTTCAAAGTCTGCACCCAACTTTCCCTGTTCTCGTCAATGACACTCCTCCACACGCACCTTCCAGTGCAGGTGGGTCGAACCTCCTCTCCCTGTGTCCTGAATTCACTGGGCCCCTTTATACCTCTCTGCATTCGTACATCCTGTTCCCTTTGCCTGGAATCTCTCCCTTCTTATCCTGTAAGACCCAGCTAGCATGTCACTTCCTCTGTGAAGTCTTCCCTGATCCCTGCAGACAGAGTTGGCCCCTCCACTATCTGTTTCCCCAGCACCCCGTTCATTTCCCTATTACACTAATGGACACAGAAAAAGAGCGCGCAGGAAAGGCATTTTGTAAACTGCAAAGGACTATGAGCCCCGAGTGTTTCCTGGTGCTCCCACTGAGTTAGAGTGAAGTGCTCCAATGGAGAACGTCACCCTTCTCGGCTTCTCGCCGCCTGGGGGGCACTGTTTCTCCTCTTCTCCTTGGAAACACTCTGACATAAACAAGGTCAGTGTCTAGTGCCAGTCATGCCAACCTCAGGCGCCTTGAACCTTAGGTCCCGATGTTCCTTCGTCCCGGCTCCCCTGTACTTCAGAGCAACCACACGCCTGCAATGCCACGTAGGTCACGCAGGGGCCCAGCGGGGGGGAGTTGGATTTTTCCCATATGAACAAGTGACATGAGATATGAAAATAGAAATGGACGGAGGAACTCCACCCCACTGCTGATTGGCCTCACTGGGCTAAAAACGAGAACAGGGTTTTAGGACCCTGGCAAGATCAACAATAAATTGGCTTATGGGGAGGAAAAGAGATGTCATTTTCTTGAGCGAAAGGGACTAAAAATAGCGTGAGGTTTTCCAAGAGGCTACAGTGGTACTTCAGGACGTGGTTAAAAGGCGTTTATTTCCACAGCTATCGGGCGCTCAAAGCTGAAGCCGTTGACAGTGACTGCCGCTCGCCCAGCTCCAGGAGTCCGCAGAGAGCTGCGACATGGCCCCACCTCCATGCATTTGCTGGTGCAGTGCCCCTTGTCCCCACACTGAGTCAGTCACCCATGCACGGAGTGCCAGCCGCTCCTCTGAGCAGCATTTCTCAAACTTTTCCCCAAAGCACCCCCAACACCACAGGAGGAATTACAGTGTGGGCGAAGGGGTTAATGAGATCTGAGACTTGCCTATAGAGGCTACTCTAAGCGTGAAATTTCCTCTGAATCTCAGTTTTAGCCTAAAAATTAATTTAAAAAGTATTTTACTCCCCAAAAAAGTCCAAGTTTGTGTTAGTGTTCAAAAATCACTTTGTTCCCCAATCTCACAGTGATAGCATTATTCCAGGAAGAGTCGTGTTTATCCGGTGACACCAGGAGCCCCTGGCTCAACACTGCCAGTGTGTGGTACTCACAGCAACACGACCAAACCTCCCCTGAGGACCTCAGCCTCAGGGCAGCTTCAGCCATTGAGGAAAATCCTTCATCCATCCATCAACTTATTCATTTACTCATTCAACAATTGTTGACTAAGCCTTTTTAACTGTTTTAATTATTTTTATGTTGTTGTTCATCAGCACCCGAGGATATTTTCCCTTTGATTTTTACACAGGGTGGAAGGGAGGGAAAGAGAAAGAGAAAAACATTGATGTGAGAGAGACACATCGACCGTTGCCTCCCACACCATCCCGACTGGGGTCAGGGATTGAACCTGCACCCAGGTACGTGCCCTTGACTAGAAATCAAACCTGCGACCCTTTGGTCCAGAGGCTGGTGCTCTAACCACTGAGAACCCGGCCAGGGCTGAGCCGTTTATATAAATGCCCAGACCTAGGGATGAAGCACAGGCACATCCCTGCCTCCACGGACTGTTTCCATGGAGGAAGAACAAGAAGGATGGGTGCTGCCCGGCCAGGGAGCTCAGTTGGTTAGAGTATTGTCCCAGTATGCCAGGGTTGTGGGTTCAGTCCCCAGCCGGGGAAAATACAAGAATCAACCAGTGACTGCATAAATAAGTAGAACAACAAATTGATGTTCCTCTTTCTCTCCCCTCCTTCCTCTCTCTTTAAAATCAATCAATTAAAAAAGGGGGTGGGTGTTACACTCTGTGACAACTGTTCCAGCTGGGACAGAGGCTTTGGGCAGCAGGGACGTGGGCATCGGGAAAGCCTTCCTTCCAGGGCAGGCACAGGCCCGGCTGCACTCCAGCCTAACGGTCAAGTTCACGTCCGTGCACAAGCCGATTAACCTCTCAGTTTCCTGATCTGTGAAACGGGCTGAATAGCCCCGCATGGTTTTCACGGGGAGGGAGCGAGCTTCACAGTGCTAAGTGTTCAGTAGATAGTCCGTATTAAGCTGAGAGCTGAGGAATGGAGGGAATTGGGATGCAGAGGTGAGGCAGAGATGAGGAGGGGAGGAGGGAAGAGGGGATGAGTGTGTCCCAGAGGGAACAACATGTTTACGAACAAATATGCAGTAAATATTCACTGAAGAAGAAACTCTGTAAGGGAAGTGAGAGTAAGGAGATCTCTCTGGGCCACGCCCTTCACCTAGTTTCCCTGCTGACTGGCACCTAGCTGGGCACCCACAGGCAAGCCTGCAGCCTATTCCTAAATAGAGTGTCCCCTCCTGGGGTCCCATAGCCCTGAGCCTTAGTCCTCCAAGGGTGACCGAGTCCCTGCTGCTCCCTCTTTCTGCTCTCTCACCTCACTTCACCCGGGGAGCGGCCTGGGCCAAGACCCCTGGGAGAGCCAGGTGTCCCGCCTTGTGGAACAACCTGAGAAATGTAGGCGAAGGGCAAAGAACCCTGAACTTGGACCAGGAGACCTGGGTTCAAGTCCTCGTTCTGCCAGCTGGCAGCCCTGTGACCTTGGTCTCCTGGGACGCCAGTCCAGAGCATGCTGGGCCCCTGTGATGAGCAGGTTTGGGGCTGGTGATGCAGTAGGTGACCAGCCATCCTGTTGTTGCAGGACTGAGAGATTTCCTGGGACCTATGACTGTCGGTGCCCGAGCCAGGAAAGTCTCAGGCAAACAGGGGTGAGTGGTCCAGGCAGACCTGCTTCTCCCCTCCAGGTCCCGCCCCCTCCTCCTGCCCAGACCCGAGCCACAAGTCACCACAGAGCCGCTTCTGAGTCCTTCAGCTCTGTGGCTGACCCACAGGACCACGTCTATGCAGAAGGCGGGAGGACGAGGAGGAACAATCCACTGGCGTTGCCACCGTGACATTTCCACGCTGAAGGTTGGCATCAATCCACTATTTGAGGCTGGGTCAGACTCTCAGAGATTCCACACAGAACCCAAACCAGGCTAGTGGGGATGTCCGCAGGGCTGGGGGCAGGGGAGAAGGGTCTGTGCTGCTCTCCAAAAAGTTGAGGTGATGGAATTTACCACCCTGATGGCAGTGAGCTCATAAAAGCAAATGAAGCTGGTCAACTTGATGCCAGCCCTCTAGCCAGAGGGTGGGCAAGAGGCTGCAGGGGTGCTCTCAGCTTGGCCCCACCCCCACCCCACCGGTAAATCCAGGAGAGGCCCGGGACCCCCACTCAGATCCCCATGGCGCCCCCACAGGGAGCACAGCAGGCTGCCTGCCATCCCATCAGAGACCTCTCGTGTTTGCAAGTCCCCATGTACGTCCTGCTTCAGTTTGAATGCCAGGCTATATTAGGTCATGCCAAGCCAGGCCTGTTGTGCTTTCTCATTAGCCGCATCACATCGTATTTTTAGGGACGGCCAAGACTGAGACAGTGCCAGAGGGCTGGCTTTCTTCCTGCGTCCCCAAACACCACCTCCATAAAAATACCAAGCTTGAAGGTCCAAGGGCCCTGCGGCTCCTGCCGCAGTTGAGAAGGGACCCAGCTCTGAGACCAGGGTTAAGTGACTAGATAAATCAGAGGCAGCGAGGGACCCGGTCTCTCTGTCGGTTTTTCCATCCACTCCAGCCACCTACACGCACTTCCCCAAAGCCCTGCTGAGCTCCGGTTTCTTGTGCCCAGTACAAAAGGACCAAGATCCAAGACTCTTGTGGGGACTAGACGGTCTTCCTTGGAGCAGCCTTTCCTGGCCCTCTTGTCCCTCAGCAGACCCTCGGCACAGCAGTGGGGGGCTCCTGCGCTCTGACTCTGCCACGTCCATCATCAGTCACTACAGCAGGAGCGGTCCAGTGTACAAAGTGCTGCTCACGGGAGTTTCATTTGACTCACCTGTGGGAGCGGTGCTAGGATACCCATTTTACAGATGAGGAAGTGGAGGCATGGAAAGGGAGAAGGTGTGTCTAAGTCACAGAGACAGTAGGTGGGAGGATCAGGGCCAGCCCCAGCTGCCTAATTATGTCCACTCGCACGGTCACCAAGGAGGGGCTCTGGTCCTGAGTTTCCTCTGCCCCAAGTACACTGCTCGTTGCTGGAAGTCCCTGCAAGTGTCTCGGCCTCTGTGCTTCACTCCCACCACAGCCTTCCGGGCCAGGACAGCCACCATCCCCAGGGTTGGGGACGGGACAACAGAGGAAGAGGAAGTGCCTTGTCCCTGCCCTGTCTGCTATGCCTCCCCCTCCCCGCCCCTCCCCCTTCCCTCCCCCTACCCCCCTCTGCCAGGCACATGGCTGAGTCTGGACCCAGCACCCAGGCCATCTAGGTGGGAGGGGGAAGGGCAGGGCTATTCTTCTGGAAATCTGTCCATTTCTTCCCTGGTCACCGCGGAGCACAGTGCCAAGGTGCAGGGCCTGTGGGGGAGGGTGCCTCCCAGGGAGGGGCAGCAGCCATCTGGGGTGGAGGTAGTAGGTAGGGATCAAGGCTTATTTCAGTGCAGCTGCACTGGTAGCGGGGCTGGGATCTTCAAAAGCCCTGTGTCCGAGCCCCTTAGGGTAAGGCTGCACACAGCGGGGGGTCCGGCACCAACTCCAGATCCCTCTGCGCCCTCTGCCCGAGAGGGGTGAGGGTAAGTCCTTTGCCATAGCTCTTTAGCCCTTAGCCCTTCCTTATCATCTGCACCTCATGGGGCAGAACACAGACCACCTGACAGGGCCGGCCCAAAGGCAGGGCGCCAGACCAGCAGGCCAGTCCCCCTCACCGATGTGGCTGTGGTCGCTCTTTCTTCCATGTTTCGTCTTCAAGCCGTGAATCCAGGCTCGCTCGCTCGTATTGAGGGCCCGGTGCAGCCACCGGGGCACATGAACACAGTGTGGACAACGGAGCAGAGGTTTAGCCTCCTCCTTTCACTGGTCACTTCCTCGCTCTTCTGGCCACCCCACCGCACCTTCCTTCACAAACCTAACTTCTGCCCTCAGACTTTTCTCACCCCCACTGGCTGCCCCCACCCCCATGACAGCAAAGGCTCCAGGATCAACAAGACCATACCAAACACCTTCCATATTCAGGGACCAGGCTAGATGCCTGGGGGTGAGTGGGAGAGGTTGGTCTGTGGAGAGGTAACACACAGTCTTGGCCCAGCAGCTTCCAGCTAGTTAGAGAGAAAGGGAAGTCTTTTTTTTTTATCCTCACCCAAGGACATTTTTGCATTCATCTTCAGATAGAGTGGGAGAGAGGGAGGGAGAGAGAGAGAAACACTGATGTGAGAGAGACGCATCGAGTGGCTGCCACCCACATGTCCCCAACCAGGGCCGGGGACAAACTGCAACCAAGGTATGTGCCCTTAGCAGAAACCGAACCCAGGACTCTCTGGTCTGCAGGCTGACGTTCTAACCACTAAGCCAAACCAGCCAGGGCGAGAGAGGAAAGTCTTACACAGAGTTCCTCTGCCCCCTGCCCAAATCAAATAAAATGGCAAGTCAAAAATCTGCCTACATAATGGAATTAAGCAGCCTAGAAAGATCGTAAGTGGGAAAAGAACATGGAGGAATTTGGGAAGTTGGTAACACCCTGACTGGTCTTGGAAAAACAAGAGAAATGTGGTCCCCAGACATTCCTCTCTTCCTGGACTCTCACAGCTTAAAAGGAGCAGAGGTAGGCCACCCCAGGGTGCAAACTCTTGACCCCAATTCTCCTTCCTTCTTCGCGGGACGCACCCTCACACACAGCTGACTTACAGGCATTATGGGCACTTACAGGACTCATGCGCAGGCGCTATGGCGCCAGTTCGAAGGCTGGCTGTCTACAGGAGTGTGCAAAGGCTGGACGCAAGTGCAGAAAGCTGGAAGACCACATGGCCCCCGCTCTCAGCTCATATGGCTCCATTTTGCCAACTAGATCAAAGAAGAATATCCCCCAAACTCAGCACACAAAAAGACATGCACATTCCAACAACCTCTAAACCCCTTACGTGGAAGGTTTAGCCATGAAATAAATCACTGGGTAGTAAGCTCCTATTCAGGGACACTCAGAATTTAGGTCATAAACTCAGTTGCCATCGGTGATGATGACTGTGTTGTACTATTAACTCAGCCAGGAAACCGTTGTGAAAACTGTTCTGTCCTCTTTAGAAACACTTGAAGGGTGAGCTGGACCCTGGGACTGGAAGCCCAGATGACCAGTAGTCTTTCACTCTTACCACAGTGTAAAATAATTCCAAAAATCAATGGATGACTGAAAGTTCCTCCCAACTCATCCAAGGAGTTATGACATCTAACCCTATACACTAGATCTGTTGACTCCCACGGGACAGCAAGTGGGTTATGGGTTTCCGACTTTGGAGTGATTGGTTTCCAGACAAGGTCAAAGAACTATGTAAGGCTACTGAAAGCCAAGAGCTGTGTCAACACAGTTGGCATACGGAGTTGATCATAACAGAGGACCAAGTGGCACCCAAATAAAGAAGCAAAACAAACTAAACTCAAACTAATTTCAAAGTCTTGGCACCTTTGAGAATATTGATGATGTGACTTTGACCCAAAGGTCACAGACCTACAGCCATTAGAACTTTTTTGGTTGCAGGTGACAGAAAACCCAACTGAAATTGGCTTAAATAAAAGGAAAGATTATTAACTGATGATATTTTTTTTAAACTGTCTAGAGGTAGGTCTTACTTCACACACATCTGGATTAAAGTCTTAAGCTGGCATGACCAAGACCCTCTTTCAGAGTTCTGCCATCTACGATGGTGACCCCAGGTGAGAAATGGAATGTCTCTCTCCCGACAGTCCCAGGAAAGGTCACCGGCTCTGACTGACTCAGGGGTGGGACCATCACCGCTCTGACCTGAATGCTTTTGTCCCCCCAAAATGTGTGTGTTGAAAACCCAACCCTTAATGTGATGGGGCCTTTAGGGGGCGCTGAGGTTATATGGGTGAAGCCCTCATAAATGGGCTTAGCCCTTGTAAAAGACCCAAGAGAATTCCCTTGCCCCATCTTCTATGTGAATATACAATGAAAACTCTGCAACTTGGAAGAAGACCTTCACCCAACCGTGCTGGCCCCCTAATCTTCGATTTTCCAGCCTCCAGAACTGTGAACCTCTTGTTTGTAACTCACCCAGTCTGTGGTATCACAGTCTGTGTCATAGCAACCTGAAGGGACTAAGACAATGGCCCACTTACTGTGGTCAAGGAGGGGATGCACTGGCAGGTTATGGGCCTGGGCTTAGTTCATAAGGACACCTTGGGGCCCACCCCAACCACAGGGACAGACAATGGTGAGAGACAAGTGTCCAAACAGACTGGGGGGTAGTTATAGCCAAATAGAATGGAGGTTGGGGAGACAACCCACAAATGTTCACCACAGGACTCGTAACAAATGGATCAATTTTTCACTAGTGAACTCCACCATACACGTGACCTTGATGAGCTACGGCTGGAAACCATCACTTCTGTTCCCTTTGCTCCAGGACAGGGGAGCTTCTGGAGCTGTGGGAAAGCTGGGGACATGCAGAAAGCCCAACAGACTGCCCCGCCCATGAGAAGCAGGAAGGGGGAACCTGGCACAGAGCACCCTGTATCTACTGTCTCCCTCCATGGTCCTCCCACGTGGGAAGTGTGCAGGCCTCGTGTGCAAATCTGAGGTCAGCAGAGTGGGGTCATCCAGCCACCCTCACGGCAG
The DNA here is from genome assembly GCF_014108415.1 of Molossus molossus. Taxonomy (NCBI): domain Eukaryota; kingdom Metazoa; phylum Chordata; class Mammalia; order Chiroptera; family Molossidae; genus Molossus; species Molossus molossus. The sequence goes on from NW_023425352.1 coordinate 15,321,805, forward strand.
GGTGCAGCACGGGGTCGGAGAGACGTGCCTAAGACATTCCCTTTGTTCCAGAGACAGACAGCAGCACCACTGTTCCAGCATGTGCCAAATCCAAGGCAAAATAAATGTAAAAGCTGCCCTCTTAGCACAGTAGGCAGCGCGTCAGTCTCATAAATTTAAAAATGAGAGAACAAGTAACCGTGTCGGTCACCAGGACAGCCAAGAGTAAGATATGACACAGGCAAGTGAGTTGTGGTCAGTGGTCAGGACTGATACTATAAATAGTGAGCATATCCCAGAGCTGCTTGAAGATGAGGGGAAATGATGATGAAGTGGCCCCGACCCTGCCAGGCACAGGCACAGGACAGAGAACCCAGAAGAAGGGCTGCTAATGCGGACCCAGGTGCCCGACTGCACGAAGCGCGGCAGGCAGGACCGAGTCACCCAGAGAGCAGAGTGAAGCTGGTGTCTGGGCCGCGCGCAGAAAGGATCACCAGGGGGGTGTCTGAAGCTCTAAACCACACAAGCTGACTGGTTCTGACCCCTCTGGTCCTTCCCTGCTGAGTCAGGGACAGTTTCAGTGATCTGAGGCCACATTTTATGTATGGCCTAAACGCTGGGACAGAAACACCTGCCCCCTGTCCTGAATACAAACTCCTAGATCAGGGTTGTTTTAAACCCATTTGTGATGGTTAATTTTCTGTGTCAACTTGACTCGGCCATACTACCCAGATTCTTGGTCAAACATTATTCAAGATATTTCTGTGAAGGTGTTTTTTACATGAGATTAACATGTAAATCCACAGACTTCACATAAAGCAGATTGTCCTCTATAGTGTAGGTGAACTGCATCCAGGCAGTTGAGGGCCTTCATAGTAAGAAGACCGACCTTCCCCGACCAAGAGAGAATTCTGCCAGCAGATCCCCTTTGGACTCAAACTTCAGCTCTTCCCTGGACCTCCGCCTGCTGGGCTACCCTGCAGACTTTGGAACTGCCAGCCTCCACACTTCTGAGCCAATCCTCTACAATCAGTTTGGAAGATGGAATAGGTAGGTAGGTAGGTAGGGAGGTAAGTAGGTGGGTGGGTGGATGGATGGATGGATGGATACATGATAGATAGATAGATAGATAGATAGATAGATAGATAGATAGATAGACAGACAATAGACGCATAGATACAGATACACACATCCTGTTGGTTCTGTTTCTCTGGAGAACTCTGACTAATGCACCATCTCTCTGGGTTTAAAAGCTGAAACTCTTTCCCATATCATATCCCCAACACTCATTTTACTGCCTTATGAGATTAGACATAAACATAGAAACATGGAGATAGAGATCTCATATGTATATCTTACATATGTGACATATCATATATATGGTGGGTGGATACGTATGTGTATCACACACACACGCACACACACGCAGTTCCATACCCTCAAGGCCCTGCACAAAGGTGTCCTCTTGGGATCCCGCCACGACCCTCCAGCCGGAGCTCATCTCGGGCCCTGGAACCTCTGTAGCCTTGGGCCTGCCCACTTACCCCACACACCCGCCTGGGTTCTCCAGCGCACTCGGGCACCAACGCTCAGCAGAGCAGCAGCTCTTGGCGGTGAAAGACCTACAGGTCTCTATTGTTTCTACCTTGGCCCAGAGAAGGAACCATTTTACCAAATCGACCTCTGCGTACACACCTTTAGGAGAGGGGACTTCATCCGCCTGGAGACAAGCTCTCCATGATGGATAGCATGCCCCCTATTCTTTAAGAATGTAATCCCCTCTGCCCTGCAGCGGCCATGCAGGTACGGGGAGTGCCACACAGTGTGTACCTGTTTTAGGCTTTCCTTTCATACCTGACACTGTGCATTCACCTTTGCAGTCACCATCCCAGTTTTAACATGGTTCTCAATGGTGGGTCCTGTCTGCTGCCTTGGGTGTATTCCATCACATTAAGCGTTGTTCTCACATTCATTAGACGAATGTGTATTGGGTACCTACTGCGGGTTGCCTGGGACTCGGCAGGAAACAAAGCCCCTCCCCTTGTGGAACTTACACTCTCAGGAGTAAAACATGATAAACATGTGGATATGACAAGAAAGCCATGCAGCCATGACACCGTGGAGAAAGGTAACATTTCACCCATTTTTCAGATAAGGACATTGAGGCTCTGGAAAATGACACAATGTGCTCAAGGTCAGAGATGGAGCCACAGTGCGAGACCACACCTGTCTGACAGCAAAATCCAAGCTCGTCTGACCTGGGTGCTGAAGAGCTTGCAAGAATGTGTGGGCTAGGGGTCTGCAGGGGAGAAAGCTGTCCAGAAGCAGAACGTCTGCACTCCTTACGTTTTCCCCCTGGCTTACATCTGAAACTCTTCTGACCGAAAGCCGCCACCCCCCCAAAGAAGGCACGGCAGATGGGTAAAGACACCAGTCCCTGGCCCCAAACCATTTCAGCAAGAAGACAGTGTGGTGAAAAGACCCTCCCTGAGAATCTGGGAGGATGGGCTAGTCAGGGGCAAGCCCATAGGCAGTGTCCCTCACTGTGCACATACATTGGGCATTGGCCACCTTCGGGGACAGGGAAGGACATGGACGGGAAGTCAGATGCAAGGTTTAAGGCCTGGAATAACTGACGCCAAACCTCAGGCTCCCTCCACTATTAAAATTGAAGTGTTGTGATGTGGTTTGGTGGGATTTTGCGAGGCAGCCGGGGAAGAGTGTGTGGCTTTTCACACGCGGGACAGCACAGCTCGAGCGGAGTTACGGAGGCAGAAACAACAGTGTCATCCTCAGGGGATGGAAACCAGCCTGGGGCGCAACAAGGCCACGAAGGGCACTAACCTGGGCCTCAGGCGACCTCGCCATCAGGGCTGCTTCGCTGGAAACCATCGCAGTCTTCATGGGTCCTGTGTGGGGCTTGGCGTTTGTCCAATCCCACCCGCTTGCTCTGTTGAAAAACACAAGGTCTTTCTTTCTTTTCTTTCTTTATTGATTTTAGAGAGACAGGAAGGAAGAGGGAGAGAGAGATAAAAATATTGATGAGATAGGACATCGACTGGCTGCCACATGCATGCCCCCCACTGGGGATTTGGCCCACGACCTGGACATGTGTCCTGACCAGGACTCCAACCGGTGACCTCTTGGTACATGGGTCAATGCTCAGCCACTGAGCCACAACGACCGGGCACAAGGTCTTTTGTTCATCAGGCTGGAAAGAGAGAAAGCTAAGAGCCTAAGGGGTCAAATCCCTATCACAAATCACCCTAACCCCCTGTTCTAAGGGCATATGCTGCCGTGTCCAAACGGGCTGGCCAGCCCGGCTCATCTCGCAGCAGCCTCATGAGCAAAAGCAAGCCTCCAGCCCCTAACCTGGAGCAGAAACGGTTGGCACTACTGGGCCTCCAACTCACCGAAACACTGGGAACCATAATCTCCAAGTAACAGGTGGGGAAACTGAGGCTTGGTCAGCTGTTCGAGGTTAAAATCAAAGCTATGTGATGGATCCAGGATTGTAACTGGATCTTCTGATGCCGTTTCAGCGTTATTGTGTCCATCTCAGCAACACCAGCCATTCCCTCCAAGACCTGGACAGCCTGGCTGGGAACTCCAGGAGAGCGAGCTCCCTTGCAAACCAGCAAGTGCTGACAGTGTAGGGGCGGGGTTTCGAGCCCTCGAGCACCTGTGGAGCGTCAGCGGCACAGGCCCTGCCCAGAGCAGTGGATTTGCTGCCCAGAGCGCATGGCAGCAGGCAGAGCAGACAGGTGTATCAAGTCGGTTTCCCTGAACTCCTTGCAAGCAGAGGGTTCTTCTCAGGAGGCCTGGGCCAGCCTGGTACAGGATTAAGCAGAATGAGTCCCTCTTATCAGATCCCAAGCAAAAGCCACAGGGTGCTGCGCCTTCGAGCTCTCGGCTGTCCCTGCACTGTCAGCCAGTCAGGAGGCTCAGGGGTGCACACAGCCATTCACAGGCTTGCTGCTGCTGTCTCTCATCCTCCACCTGCTGAGTAGATAAGGGAGCTGAGTTTGCAAACAGGAAGCAAGTCAGACAGGTCCCAGGGCCAGCTCCCTTTCCACACCACCAAGGCTGGCTGAGTTTGCAGGTAACCATGAGCTCTGAGCCCAGGAACCCCTCTCCCAAGGTGGAAATTCAGAGGGTAGGGGAGGTGGTATACCGTATTTTGCAAGCAAGGGTAGCTCTGAAATTGCAATATCTGGGTCTGCACACTGACTGGCACTGCCTTTGGGTAACTTTGGGGGAGGCAGGGGTCCTGAACTTCCCTGAGTGACATGTCAGCACCCCAATCAGGCTACTATCATCTGTTCCCAACACACACCTCCCATCAGTCTCCACCCAGCAGCCAGAATGATTTTCCAAACAAAAGTCTGATTTTGTTCATCATCTGCCTAATCCCCCCCGCCAGGTCCCCACCACCAACGTGGCTCCCATCGTCCTCAAGATAAACCTTTCCAGGTGGAAAGGAGCTAAGAGCCAGCCACATGGGGCCCTGGGGCTCTCTCTCACCTGACCCACCAGCTGGCCAGGAAATGGTGTCTGTCTCAGTCTATATGTCTGTGTGCACCCATGTGTCCGTGTGTGTGCAGTCTGGTCATACTCATAACAGACCCAACACAACCCCAAGTCTCAATAAGGCTAAAGACTCTTAGAGTCAGCTGTGCCCAAGAAGAACGTACAGCGTGGCCCTGCCCAGTGTGCTTCACCTAAGGCGGGAGAAACAGAGCAGAAATGGCATTTCATAGCATCGCAAAACGATCAAGAGGAAAGCCAGGGAGACCCCTCAGCCCAGGATGCGCCAAGTGTTCCAGCAACATGATTCACTGAGACGGAAAATAATGAAAGTCTGCAGTCCCGGGAGCTTGAGGAACTCAGCTCTCCACGTCCACCCCTCTCAGAATCACAGTCACACTGGCACATTCGAGGCTCTGCGACGTCCTGGAGAAAAGGTAGCTGTCAGAGTCGCTTACCCAGCAATTCTGCAGATAGACAGACATGGGTGACAGATGATAACTGTGAGAGAGAGTGTGAGGTTGATTTTGTAGTTAACAACCTCTTCAGAACACACTTTCAGATAGCACTGAGCTAGACCAGCCATTTTCATTTCATAAATAACGGGGGCTCTGACAGGGCTTCGCCCAAGTTCACCCCTCTGGGAGAAGGCACAAAGTCAGGACTAGAACCCAGGCCTCGTCATTCCGAAGTCCAGGCTCTTTCCAACAGGCCCTGCTCCTTTTTCTGTGTTTAACTCGAAAGCCCAGGATTTCTAGTAATCAAAGAGATCGGTGCTACTTCCCAAACAGATCCTGGTGTTGGTCATTGTGCTCGGTGGCTCCGCGTGGCTTCCCTCACAGGCACACGCTCTGCTGAGGGAGGCGCCCTTTCCTGCACCCCAGCCTCTCAGGCCCACCGTGGGGATGCAGGGCCCAGGTTGGGCCCAGGCTCTGACAAGGGCAGGAGCCTGGGTACTTGGATCCTACTCTATTTGAGTCAGGGAGGTAGGTTTCCCAGTCGGATGGGTGTCCTCAAGTGGGGATCAGGTTGGAGAAATGGAAGCTGAGCCCTAACCGAGGCCTTGCAATGCTTCCACAGGGCTCAGCTGCTGGAACCGGAGCTGCCTTCCCCGCCCCACCCCAGGCTACAGTCTAGCTCCCTGAGCTCCCAGCCACAGCGACCTCTGCCCGGCTGCACACACCCAGTACAGATAGATGCCCATGACCTTCAGCGGGCACTCAGCATCCACGAACCCCGCCACACCATCACTGTTGTGTGTCGACTTAATGCTTCACACCCCGTCCCTCCATGCAGTTTTAATGCTTCCGGGGCACAGACAAGTGCTGGGCTCTGTCGGGCACCGGCACGAAAGGGAGAGAATCGCCTCACAGTGCCTGGCATGGTGTTGGTACAGAGCCACTGCAGGGCTCCTCTGGGGCTGATCAGCAACTCACCAAACCCAACAACAAAACAGAATTCCTGTTGACTATCAGTGGCATCAGACAGGGTCAGGGAGCAGTGGGTCAGTGTCCCCGGAATGTCCCATTACCAGTTGCCTTTTCAGGGTCTCCAGTCCCTCAACAGCACAGTGTAGGAGTGGAGGGTGTGTGGCAACTTCTGGCCCTAAGACTCCGATTTGATTATAGAGTCATAAAGAGGGGGACCCAAGGTGTGTCGTTCGCTCCGCCAGCCCCGTAGCGCAGAAGAAATGGAACAAAGTCTGGCTGCCAGGCCCAAGTGAAGGCACTACCTCCTCCTCCAACTCAGAGCAACTTGCAGGAGCAAATCTGGTAAAACATACTTTAGACCCAAAAGCCAATGGCTTTTAATATGCTCACCAAAGGCACATAAAATAGGAGATTCCATCACAAAGACAGATCCTCTTGGCACAGATAATCTGGATCCGATGTGGACAGGAAGCTATGAGGTGACAGTCCCACCTCCTGCTTTCTAGGTTAGGATCCCCACGAGGGCCATTTCTCCTCCATTCTCCTCCCCACCCCAGCCTTTGCAGCCTGTTGCTGAAGCCCTCTGCAGTGAACAGAGATGCCCGTTTTCTCCAGCCCTCTGTCCCCACATTGCCCAGGACCCCTCCCTCTCTGAGGCTTCTCTGCTGCAGAAATGAGGGGTGAGGTCTGCCCTATGGGGCACCATTGCCTACACTTCCCCGTTTCTCAGAGAGCAGGGCCTCTGGGGGTGAAGGCAAAACAAACACAGACCCGCACACATAGTAGAAAAAAGTCAACAGCAAGCATTATTTGTATCTTCCCCTGCGGTCTGAGACACACAGCCCAGTTCCTGGGAGCCTGCCAGGCTGGCCTATTGTCTGGCACTGTTTGCCTTTGGGGCTGTGGGTGCCTTGAGTGGGAGGGAGAGAGAGGCTGGAGTGGAGGCAGGGAGCAGGGCTCAGCACCAGACCAGGCAGCCAGACTTGGCAGCAAACGCCATGGTGTATAAAGAAAGCCCCCAGCCAAGGGTCATTAGAGCCAGCAGCCTGACCCCTCATGTCTGTAGGCTCAGATAGCCCCACCTCTAGAAAATCTCTCAGAACCAATGCCTTCCCTCCCCCAGGTCCCTCAGGGCCCAGATGACTTCTCAGGACTCTCTACCCTCCCACCCTGCACACACACCCTGCCCCCATTAAAGACATTTAAGAAGACAAGTATTGCCCGGAGGGTGCTTGAGGACCTGCTTCTAAGTTGGCATCCAGAGTTGGTCTGCAGGTGTATCTGCTTTACAAAGTCCACCTGTCCCCAAACCCTGACCAGCTGCTGGATGAATAGCTCTCCATCAGCAGTGTGTGTGGTTATAACCACGCACAGGCTTGCTCCAGCTACTTCCCAGCGGAACGAGGCAGCGCGGATCCAGAGCCCTGTCACCCAGAGCTGTGGGACCCTGTGCAAGTCACTCCTGTTGGAAATGAGGGGTTGGATTCTTGGATTTCTAAAGGCCCTTCCCACTTCAGAGTTTCATAACCATAACCCTAGGGTGTGGATCTTAAGTTCTCCTAGACAGCAGGGCAGAACTTGATACTATGGAAATGCAACAGGAAGGATCCATGCTTTTGGCCAGAGACAATTCAAGCCACTAACTAATACATGGTTCTGTTTAAGTGTCTACACAGCATTCTGTGCATACACCACACTGTGGGCTACACCTCCCATTTTGTATATTATCATACTTTGAGGTGTGATACACATTTTGGAGTGTATGTCACACTTTGTGCATATACCATATTTCAGGGGATACAAATACTCTTTGAAGTATGTACACACGTTAGGGCATATAGACACCCTGCAGTATGCACAGTTTGTGTATATCTACACACTTGGGATATATCCCATACTTTTTGTACACTTTGTGTAGAGACCTCCCTGCTGGCAGCATTCTGCAAAGTCGTAATGATGTGACTGGCAAAGCTCTGGAGTTAAGAGCACAGACCCTGGAACCAGATAAAGCTGGATGCAAAGCAGTTCTACCTCTTGTTAACTTTGGGCAAATCACTTGCCCTCTGAGACTCGTTTCCTCACCTGTAAAATGGGGATGATAATAGTTCCTTTTCCATAGGATTTGGGGGAAGGTTAAATGAAGCAAAATGGGTTCATCATAGTGTCCAGCACATAAAAACACTTGGTAAATGGTAGCTTTGTTATTGCTTGCTCTTGTAAAGGTGAGTGATTTATAATGTACATGTATTTTTCAATTTAAAGAATATATATATATACCAAGATATTCTCAGAGTCTTAAAGCTTTTGGAAACTCAGATAACAGGCAGTACCTTTTAATTCATATTTATTTCACATTTGATCTGTAAACTTTTTATTTAAAAAAATCCACTGTCATTGGCAACATGTGCTGACATTAATTTTTCTTTAGTAAAATAAGAGTGCAGGCCTTAAAGAGTCTCTGTCTGAAACGTGTAGAAACTCGATGTAAACACGAGGTCTCCGCCCTCCTCTGTTGACTTTGGGAATTCATCAGTGACATGATCTCAACCAGAAAAACAGAGGGTGGGGGGAACAACACTTTGATACCTAAGAGCTCTTGGGGCAGGAACTGTACAGTTTGGCAGGCCCATTTGTCTTTTCAAACTGTTTACCTTGGGCAAATTGCATCAGGTTTGCCTCTTCCACATAATTTACACTTCTCTGTGTCTAAAAACAGCAGCTAAAAGATTTCCCCACAGTCAGCACTTTGAGAGAAAGAGGGGCCCACAGACACACAAAATAGAAACATACATATTCTTCGAGCAGTGGCCCCAGAGAAAGGAGGGAGGGGACATCAGAAAGAGGTTTTAAAGTGAGTTACTAGGGAGAGGGTGCATCAGGGGATAATGGCTTTATACACCGGGCTAATGCAAGGCAGAAAGATTCATTACTTCTGTCTTGGTCCATCACTGCAATATTTACATAGGAAAAGGCAATTATGCTGTGAGGCACAGGCAAAAAAATGGACAAATCTTTTCCCCCTCAGGAAATCTCAAAGCAGGTCCAGGCCCAAAGAGACAGTCACCAATTGCTGGTGAAAAGGACACAGAGGGAAGTAATGACACGAGAAAAGGGCTTGCATTGCAGAGGGGCCTGCCCTGAACCAGACACAATGTGTCTGCCTCCAGGGTATCTCCAACTGCCAGGATTCCGACATCAAAAGCCAAGCGACATTAGGGACCCTCCCAACCCCACCCCACCCCACCCGCACCCCGCATGTACTATAAAAAATAGTGTATATTTACAGTGGAGGATGGGAAGGCGGGCTGGCCTGCCCTGAGCTTCGTTTAAAAATAGAGTTGAGGGGAGGGGAGAGCAATTAGCCAGGGCGGGGTAACCCCTTTGATTAACCCTTGTGAGCCATACCCTCTGGGTCCAGCAATTACTCTGAACTGCTCTGGACTCAGGGGAGGCGACAATAAATACCTTTAGGAAACAATACTGATTAGGGGCGGCCCAAGAACCCTGGAAGATCGCTCGGAGCCCCGAGCAGCCCTAACTATAAACAATACAGGGGTGGGGGCGGGGCGTGTGGCCCTCCCAGCCCGTGTTTTCCCCTAGTAGGGAGGAGCAGGTGTTGGAAGGAGGACTCGCAGCCACCCTCGGGCCGGGAAAGGCGCAGTCGGCAGGCCGGGTTTTCGGCGTGCAGGGACTGCGAAGCGCGCCCTCGGACCCCCGCTGCCAGCGGTCAGCGCGAGTCTGTTCGCGGAGCGGGGCGGGCTCCGTGCTCACACGATCCGCTTCCTGTCCCCGCGGCAGAGGATCTTCTTGAAGGCGCGGCGGAAGTCGTGGTTGAAGATGGTGTAGATGACCGGGTTCAGCGAGCTGTTGCAGTAGCCGAACCAGAAGAAGAACTTGAAGAGCGTGCGCGGCACGGAGCAGCCCACGGCGGTGAGCGTGTAGGTGAAGAAGAAGGGGAACCAGCACACCACGAACACGCCGATGACCACGGCAAGCACGAAAGTGAAGCGCTTCTCGCGGTTCTGCCGCCCGCGCCAGCGCGACGCCTTGGTGCCCCCGCCTCTCTCCTCCTCGGACCCGGTGGCCGGCGCCCCGAGCGCTGTAGCCCCCGGCCCGCGCCGCGACAGGCTGTCCCCGGGTTTCACTTGGCTCTCCCGGGCCCTGCCCTGGGCCCGGGGACCGCGCTCGGACCTGCGGGACCCTCGGGGCTTCTCCGCGTGCTCGGACGACGAGCTCTCCTCCAGGTCCAACGCGTCGGTGTCGCAAGGCCCGGCCGGGGCGGGCTCCCCGGGGGCACCGTTGAGCTGGACGGGCAGCGGCTCGGCCTCCGTGCCCACGGGGCCCACGCCGCGCTCGGGGCCCAGGCCGTTGGGCCTGCGCTCGGCGCCCCCCGGCGGCGCAGTGTCCGGGCCCCGGCGGCTGGGCGGCACGCGGGTGCGGCGCTTGGCGATCTGGTAGATGCGCACGTAGACCAGGATCATGATGAGGCAGGGCGCGAAGAAGGAGCCGATGCACGACGAGATGACGTACCATTTCTGGTCGTTGATCTCGCAGCGTGGCTCGGCCTGCTGCTGGCCTCCGCCGCCCTTCTTCTCGATGGAGATGAGCGGCGGGAAGGAGATGACGGCCGAGATGACCCACACGGTGACGATGATGGCCTTGATGCGGCGTGGCGTGCGCTTCAGGTTGTACTCGATGGCCTGCGTGATGGACCAGTATCGATCCAGGCTGATGGCGCACAGGTGCACGATGGACGAGGTGCAGAAGAGCACGTCGAGCGCCAGGTAGATTTCGCACCACGCCTTGCCGAAGTACCAGTAGCCCATGACCTCGTTGGCCAGCGAGAAAGGGATGACGAGCGTGGCCACCAGGATGTCGGCTGAGGCCAGAGACACCAGGAAGAGGTTCTGGGGCGCCTTGAGTGCGCGGCTTGTGAACACGGCGATGATGACCAGCACGTTGCCGAACACGGTGAGCAGCATGAGCAGGCCGGCCAGGCACACGAGCGTCAGCGTCACCTGCAAAGAGTAGGGGATGGCCCGGGCGCCGCCCCCAGGCGCCTCGGTCCCATTCCAGCTCCCGTTACCCGCGTCCGGCTGCAGGGAGCCCATGGGCGCAAAGCTGCCCTCAGCCAGCGGCTGCTCCTGGCGGAACATGAACGCGGGTGCCCACTCGCCTTGGCCTGCTGCCAGCTGCCTTTCGGCCTGGAGCCCGTGGGTCCTCCTCCTACTCCCGCGCCCCGCTCGCCCCGCGGCGCCTCACATGGGGAGGGGGCCGCAGGGAGGTCGGGCCGGAGCTGGGGGGCCGCTAGCGGCCCATGGGCCCGGCTCCAGCGAACGGCGCCCTGTCCGCGCTTCCGGAGCCCGGGGTGGGCGCCTTCTGGCTCCCAGCTCCTAAACGCAGCCAAGTTTTATTTCTAAGCGGCGGGAGAGAGTAGGTCGATCCGATGAGAAAAGAGATTTATTCTTCAAGAAGAGAGTACAAAAAATCACCGCTGGCCTGATAACCTGGAAGGATAACAGGAAATTAAAAATATATGTATATATCTATATCTTGACTCTTGAGCGTGAGCGAAAGCAAGAGGTCTTACCGTGTGTGGGGCCCGCCCCCACCCCGGGAGGCAGCCGAGGGGTGCTGATGCGGGCTTGGGGTCCTCCGTCTGTCTCCTTACATCCCCGAAGCGATTACCGGCTCTCCTGCTTTCTCCGGACGCGGCGGAGTCGGCGGGGCCAGGGCTGGGGCCGGGATGCGGACTCTGCCGCCTCTCGGAGCGCCGCGGGTCTTCCAAAGTTGCGTGCCCGGCTCGGGCTGGGGCGCAGCGCGCGGAGCTCGGGGGCGGCGGCGACGGGGTGACAGGTGTGGGGGCCGCATGAAGGCGCCCCCGTCCTCAGGCGGGCCTGGGCGGGTGGGCGATCAGCCCTTCCGGAGCCGCGGTCTAGGTGAGGGTCTCTTGGGCGTCGGCCTGGCGCTGCGGGCGCTGAGCCCCACCGGGCCCGCTGGGGTCGGAAGGCTGCGTGAGTTGAGGCAGGAGCGCTAGGCTAGGGGAAGAAGGTGCTGGGGGTGGCCGGGCAGCGGCGCGCCGGCTGCTGGGCGTCTGCACCGAAGCCGGAGCTGCTGCTGCTGCTCCGCCGCGCTCACGGCGGACTGGTTTTATAGCCCCGGGATCCAGCCGGCGTTGCTGAGCAGCCGGCGTCAGCCCCCACGTGGGAAGCCGACCCTCCCCCGCCCCTTGCGCCTCCCCTCCGCGGGTCCAGCGCCGGTGCCCCGTGCCTGACCCAGGGGAGCTGCCTCCCCAGCGAGACCTGACCTTTGGAGAGGCAGGTACTGTGAACGCGAGGTTTGAAGAGCGTTCCTGGGGAGTGGGGAGCGGCCCCTACTGGGAATTGGCAGAGCAGCTACGGGCCGGCCCAGGAGAAAGCAGCGGACACCTGGGAGTGTCCCCGTCGAGCTGGGTCCTGGGAGGAAAGAGGTTGAGGACCCCTGACCCGAACCTGGAAAAGCAGCCACTGGCATCCGTAGCAGCCCGGTTCTGCGCCGGGGCGCCCTCAACCGTAAGTGCTCCTGGCAGCCGGGGCGAGTGGAGTCCTAGTGCGTAAGGAAGGCACAGGTTGGTTGGGATCGACCCCCTGGGGCGGAATGGGAAGCGCCTCCCGTGGAGCAGCCCTGGCCAGAGTTCAGAGCTGCGCTTGGAGAAGGGTGACCACGTGTCGTCCCAGCCGCAGAACTGTCTGCCGGACAGAAGCGACCCAGGCTCTGGACCGCGCCCCTGAAGACCGCAGGTGGGGAAGGGTCCTGGAGGCGGAGGCCTAGCGCCGCGACAGAACGAGAGCGTACTGACACCTGCTGGCCACTCATCATCACCGCTGGGAAGCTACCGCCAGCACCAGGCGCCTTCTCCTTCCCCTGCAGCCCTTTGTAAAGCGCCTTCTATCTCGGGACAAGTTTGGGTCCAAGCTCAGGAAAGTAGGACCCAGATTTTAAATTGCAACGTCATGTTGCAGACATCTTTCTAAAGCATACACTTTTATGTGCCTACCCTAGTGGGAGCGGGGTTTCTCTGATCAAGTCACATCAGGAAGGGCTCGTTGTGATGCATCAGAGCCCAGGACTGGCACCCACCCTAGACTGGCATACCCCACCCTTCCCGCAGATCCAACAGGCCTGGCCCCCGTCTCATTGGACGCCCAGCTCTGGCCTACTGTGAGCCATTGTATCTTTGTTGCTGCAGGAAAGCTAGACCCCACCCCCAACCCCACCTCCAGTTTAGAAGCACACAGCATCTTTTAGTAAGGGGAGGGAGCTGGCCAAGAGAAGGGAGATTTTCCGTGTTCTCTGTGATAGGACTAGCATAGAGTAGAGTGAATGGCTTGTTTTTCTCTGCGTGCTACATGTCCTATGATAGATTTTAACAGTCACTAGAGTACCAGCTGGTATTGGGCTATCTGCACTTTTCAAATAAAGAGTAGGCAGTTTATGGGTAAGGCCCAGGAGGATAGGAACTAGCAGCAGAAAAGAGATTAGACCAAAAGAAAAGTTGTCTTATTTAAGGACCCATTATATCAAGTACCTTATTTAGTCACCTCAGCGGGAAGCTCCAAGGATCAACAGATCACCTCTGCCCTGCAGGCTCAGGTCTGCCTAGGGGCTGAGGACAAATTCAAGACCTTGAGCAGCACCTTCAACCCCAGCTGCTGATACAGTTATTGATGCTGCTGCTTTTGATGTAGATAGTCTAGCTCAAGTACTTTCAAAGTACTTCATAGATGTCTCATTTGACTTCAGGACCTTTATCTTTTAGCCTTTGTTCCAGGGGTGTGAACTGTCCTTCCTGTCTTAATTCTGAGGAGTTTCTCTAATCCCCTTTTCTGGATAATCTAAAGAAGGCTGACAGGGCAGAATTTCCTCCCTCTGTTGAATCCATCATTTCCCATCTTTTACTCAGATCTAAGCTCTGAGTCTCTCTTCAGGGGCAGAAGCTTTGCAATAGGCTCCGTTGGAAATGTGTCTACTCTCATTTTTGCCCAGTAACCAGGAGCCCCAAACTGAATGTTAAGAGAAACAAAAAGCAAAGCCTGTGGCAATCTAGGGTTCGCGATGTCATTCACAGAACTGTAGGGCTGAGTATTGGGAGGCTTTCGCTGCCCCTCTCCACGCCGGCTGAGAAACAACAGGGAAATGAAAACAGCCCGTGGTGCTTTTCCTCCTTGAAATCTCTGCTGCTAGCCTGTGCATGACACCTCTCGTCACGTGTCCTAAATGCTTCCCAAACAGCCAGTTGGTTTCTTAACTTCTGGGTTTGGAGTCTCTTCTCCCAAAATGGAAACAGGCCTTTCAAGGAGCCAGGCCAATACACAACTATTGATAATAATAATCGCTGCCTTTTATTAAGTACTGAGTATGCATTGTGTCCAGGGCTATATGCAGAGTCCCTTTACATGCAGAATTCTTCCTCTTGTCACGTGTACCCCATCACCAAAGGCTCAGCCTCTTTAGTTTGACACACAGGGTCAGTATCTCTGAGCTTTGAAAAGCTACTGGCCACCATTATTTTTTGCCGGAAGATTTAGTGCTATGCTAGCCGAGTGAGACAGCGTTGAGCAGAGACATCCACGAAGACAATAATTCTTAACCAGGCCTGTATATCAGCATTGCCTGGAAAGGGAAGATACACTTACCAATGCTGCACCGGGGTAATTATGATGCAAGGCCAATGAATCATAGTGGGATGCAGTTTGCGCCTTTGAACAGAGCTCTGTGGGAGATGCTAACATGCAGGCTGCTGAAGACTCACTGCCCTAAGCAATAGACCTCAGTGGGGCCAGGGAGGGGTCCAAGCGACCTGAGGACTTTTATCAAGCCAACCGGAGCTACAGAGAATGGGCCCCAGAATGAGAATCACTGCCCTGGTGGGATAGCAGGACAGCTAGGAGGGTGTCATAGCCCCCAAGGGATCTGGGCAAAACAGTTGAGAGCCATTGTAAATGTGGAGGTTGGCTTTCATGGCCTGAGGAAGTCAGCTCTGGGCATACAAATAGCGGTCCATTATTATTTCCACTATTAATAAAAATTAATACTAGCCCTGGCCGGTTGCTCAGTGGTTAGAGTGTCGGCCCACGGACCAGAGAGTCATGGGAGTCATGGGTTCGGTTGCAGTTCGGTCCCTGGCCCTGGTAGGGGTCGTGCGGGAGGCAACCAATCAATGTCTCTCTCTCACATAGATATTTCTCCCCACCCCCCGCCCCCGCCCACTCCATCTGAAGATAAATGGAAAAATTATCCTCGGGTGAGGATTAAAAATAAAAAGAATACATGTTTTAGCACTGACCCCTGTCAGGCACAATGCTGAGCAGTTTATGCACCAGGTATATTATTCCCCCGAACACCCTAATATGTAGCTATTACCACCTGCCTTTGCAGATGGGAAAACAAGACTCTGAGAGACTAAGTGGATTGCCCAGCTAATAAGCAGCAGGGTCAGACCTGGACCCCATGTTTCCTGATTACAAGCCAAAGAAGATTTCTAAGTCCCTTTCTGTGGGTCTCTGCCCTCTGCCACACTAACAAAGGGGGCCCTTTGAGAGGTCATCAGGAAAGAGAGTGGTGGTGGGCTGGCAGACCCTCCCTGTATCCTGTATCCTGTGCTCCTTGTCCACTTGTGGCTACTAGAGCAGAACGGTGTAGGACAAGATGTGCTCTTTCATTTCCATATGCGAGGCCTGCTGCATTGGAGTTAGCATCGGACACAACATTTCCCAGTGGCCAACCTGCTGCACAGCAAGCACCGCACTAGTTGGTTGTGCAGCCCCGGGTTTGCTGGCCTCCCTTTGGTGGGAGCAGCCACCAATAGCTTGAGCGAACTCTTACTGCACTAGCTGTTTATTTGTACCATGGTCTAGCGAGGGGAAAGGACTGTCCCGCCCACCTATGTGTTCCCAGAGCACACCTAAAACAGGTGTATTAAAACTCAGATTTCTGGAACCTTACTCCTTGGAGATTCAGTAGGACTAGGGAAGGACTTAGGCATTTACTTGTATTTTTCACAAATACCTAGAAGTTCAGTCAATACTAAAATGTAAGATGTACTGGCAGAAATGCTTGACAAACGTTTGTGTGACGAATGAATGAAAGACTTAGTGAATGAATGGATACTTACAATTAAGTTACCCAAGAGGTAAGACATCTAGGAGAAGGTGGCTAAGGCGGTTTGCACTTCACTCCAAAATTGGGATTTAGTTGAGGAATCTTAACTAGATCAGGGATATAGTATAGGATTCCCTCATTCTCTATCTCTGTCGAGCTATCTACCTACCTACCTATCTATGTTTTTTTTCTGAAAGGAACATGTAAGAAGTGAGAGATACTCTCTCTATATAACTGTCAGCTAGACAATTTACCCATAAGTAAAAACTAAACTGTTTGTTCTGGAATTACATCTGCAATTAAAGTGTCAGGCAAAATAACACCAAACAACCTGAGTTCATCTAAAGGGAGTGAGAAACTGGGGAGAGGTGGTATTAATAGCTTACTTTTGTTTTGTTCTGGGGGGTTTGGGTTTTTTTTTTGAAGACTTGACTAAGAAAAACCTACATGTCCATTAGGTTAGCCTCCTAGGCTGTGATATAACAACGCTCACAAACAGTAGTTTGGATACATATACAAACACAGGCTACACACCCACACACTCAGACCTTAAACACACACCCTCAGCCTCCTGAACATGATGAGCAGGTGGGGAACACAATGTTCCCACTGCCGTCCATGCCGTGTGCACAGCTGGAACCAAACATCTGTCAAGTCGCTGTGTTGCTGACACAGAGGCAGGGGGCAGTCACTAGGAAAAAATCTATTGCTTCCTTTGAGCTATTAGTCAATTCCTCCACTTTCTTGTACCTGTGCCGGAGCCTCTGGAATCACGTCATTGCTGAAGGAAAGGTACGCCAAAAGAAAAGCATGGCCTCCAAGAGTGTCGTCATGGGAACGGCCTTGCCTACCACCATCCATGCTCCTCATCCCTGCCTGCCCGATCAGTCCCGCTATCCTCACCAACAATTCAAGTCCTGCCACCGCCTTCATCAGCGAGACTCCAAAGTGCTAGCCTGGCCTGTCTCTGCAAGGGCCTCTGGTCGAGACCAGGAAGACAGCAGTCTGTGCCAGGATCATCTCCGCCTTCAGGATGCCAAGAAAGGTTGGGCTTCCATCTGACTCTTCGCTGCTGCCCAGCCCCACAGGACATGTTGTGTTTCCACTAAAATGTGACTGTTGAGGGCTGAGCACACCCACAAACCTTACCATCATCTTCTGAAGTCCTTCAGGTTGGTCCTCACAAATAAGTGCCCCCCCCCCCGGCTCCCAGAAGCATAAGGAAAAGCAAAGCTGGGAAAGTCATGGCGAGTGACGGCTATTCGATTCGTTCTCAGGTGTAACGTGAGCCGGTCCACTGGCCCTTGGGAGTAAAGGAGATAGTTGTCCCCAACATCAGTAAATCTTAAACTAACATTCCATTAATGCAGTTAGGTGAGGCGAATCACCCTTCACATTTACTCAAGGAAACCAAGGAGACATGCCTGAATCACAACCGCGCGCACACTGTGTAAGAGGTGGTCTGGCTATCATTGCTCCCTAGAAATGACTTCTTCCATCCTCCTTAGTTAATGGCAAAGCCTGATCTCATCCTGAAGGGACTCTTGCCCGGGAGGCATTAGAGTCAAGTCATTTGGAGTAAAATAAACCTCGGTTCTGGTCCTGTTTCTATCACTGAAAACTGTATTAACTAACTTTCTGGACCTCAGTTTCCTCCTATGGAAATGGGAGAAACACTTGTATGCACCTCACCCACACTCTTAAATGCAGATTAAATGAGCAGATACATGGCAAACATATAACAGTGTTTGGTATTTAATAGGTGCTCATTATGCATTAAGAACATTTGTTTATTTGGCAACACTTTCTCCTTTATTAATTTGAATTTTCCTCAGACATGAAAATAGATCCTAAGGTTGTCCATCTTAAAGTTTGACAGCTAAGTCCAGCAAGTGTGGCTCAGTGGTTGAGCGTTGACCCATGCACCAAGAGGTCGCCGGTTTGATTCCCAGTCAGGACACATGCCCAGGTTGTGGGCCAGATCCCCAGTGGGGGGCATGCAGGAGGCAGCCAATCGATGTTCTCTCTCATCAATGTTTCTATCTCTCTCTCCCTCTCACTTCCTCTCTCTCAAAAATCAATAAAGGAAAAAAAAATTTTTTTAAGTTTGACAGCTAATTAATAAATTTGCATGAGAAATAAGAATTAAAACAAAATGAGTCCTGCCTGGTTTGGCTCAGTGGTTAGAGCGCCAGCCCATGGACCAGAGAGTCCTGGGTTCGGTTCCCGCTAAGGGCACGTACCTCGGTTGCAGTGTGTCCCTGGCCCTGGTTAGGGCCGTGTGGGTGGCAACCAGTCGATGTGTTTCTCTCACCTCGGTGTTTCTCTCTCTTCCCCCCTCTCTCCCTCCTACTCTATCTGAAGATAAATGCAAAAATGTCCTCGGGTGTGGATAAAAAAAAAAATGAAAGTGGGAAAATATGATTTGATGGTATTTATTTATTTATTTATTTATTGGTATGTGCTCCTAGCAGGAACCAAACCCGTGACTCTGGTCCGCGGGCCAGTGCTCCATCCGCTGAGCCAAACCAGCCAGGGCTGGTTTTAATGAATGGCAAAGGAGGGGGTGGAGGTCAAAGGTGTTTGAACCATTCATAATATGTAAGGATACACAGCCACTACTTACATTATTAGCTACCAAAGAAGAGGCACAAACATCACTGAAGTTCAGAGAACCAAGAATATTAGACTTAATAAGAGAAGTCTCCCAAGAGTGTCATTAAGTACTAAAATCTGTGAGAGATGAGAACTGGGAATTGCCTTCTTTGGGTACTTTAAAAGCAGAATTTATCTGTTGATTTTGAATCAGATGTGGACCAGATTGGAGGTGTAGAAAGAGCAGAGAGTCAAGTCACAGAATCTTAAAGCCAATGGAACTTTAGATAAATAGGGTAAATAGGGGGGTGTTGTTTGGGGGAACTTTAGCTAAATAGGGTAAATAGGGGGGGTGTTGTTTGGGGGAACTTTAGATAAATAGAGTAAATAGGGGGGTGCAATAGAAAGCCCAACTAAAATTGGCTAAAATAGAACAGAAAGTGAATGAATTTACAAAAGTAAAATTCAGTTCAAGCCAGGTGAAGAGTTGGCTTTGGGCAATGTTGATGCAGTGGCTTAACATCAACAACTTGACAAGCAGATGCACAGCGGGTAGTAGCTGTGCGGAACCACCAAGTCCTCCGAAACTTGATGAGGAAACGCAGATGGTTTTCCCAGAGTTGATTGCTGCGAAGCTGAGAAGGGCCTCTTGTTTTTATTCTCAGATTCCGTAAGATTCCAGAACCCAGAGAACTATTTCCCTTTTCACTTCGGTTTATTTGAGTGGGTTTCTATTCTGTGCAAACAGAATGCTTGACCAGAATGAGTTGTTAGAGTTCTAATTTCACAAAAAGTATTGATTATCTACAGTGAACCAGACTTAGTACTGGACACTGATGCTAATAATCACCAACAGGACTTCCCACTGACCTTACATATATTCAAAAGTTTTAAGTAACAGCTTTTTAAAAAAGCACCGGACATTCCCAGCGGTGTTGGCACTCCAAGTTCAAGCATTAAAGCATCCTTTTGTCCAATCATGTAGAAATACAAGAGGAAATTTAAAAGACATGTCCATTCCCAGCATCAGGCAAGGAATACTGTAAGCCTATTACAGCACCTTCCTCCCTCCCCCCCCCCCCCCCCCCCCCCCCGCTGATTACAACTAAAACATCTGGAAAAAATACAAAGAGTAACTACTTAAATAGTAAAATAAACAGTAGCAGATTTCCAGTTTAATTCCATTATGGTCTGAGAATATATTCATATGATTTCTGTTCTTTTAAATTTGTGTAGGTGTTTTATGATCCAGAATGTGATCTATTTTGGTGATTGTCCCATGTGAGCTTGAGAAGGAAATGTATTCTGCTGCTGAAGTAGTCTATAGATGTCCATTAGATCCAGTGGATTGATGGTGCTATTGAGTTTAATTATGTTCTTACTGATTTTCCGACTGCTGGATCTGTCCATCACAGATAGAGGGGTACTGAAGTTTCCAACTATAATAATGGGTAGATCTCCCCATACGCAGTTCTGTCAGTTTTTGCCTCACATATTTTGATGCTGTCAGTAGGCATCTACACATGAAGAATTATTATGTCTTCTTAGAGATAACCTCTTTAAAATTTTGTGATAGTGCTTTATTCCTTGCTACTCTGACTTGTATTAGTGTTAGCACAGTCTATCTTTCTCCATCCTTTTGTTTTCAATCTGTGTCTTTAAAGTGAGTTTCTTCTAGGCCACATATGGCCTTGTTTATCTACTATGATAATCTTTTAATTGGTGTATTTGGACCATTGATACTTAAGTTGATCGTTAATATAGTTGGATTAACATCTAGCTTCTATACATTTTTGTCTTCCACACTTTTGCCTTCTGTTTTGAATTGACGATTTTATATAATTCCATTTTCTCTCTTCTCTTAGCATATTAAGTATACTCTTTAACTTTTGTTAGTGGTTGACCTAATATACTTTTACAACCAATCCAAGGCCACTTACAAATAACCCTATATCACTTCATGGGTAGGGCAAGCACTTTATAATAGTGTTTCCAATTCCTCTCCCATCCCTTAAAACATTGCTGTTATTTCACTTACCCATAATCTGTAATCACCAAATACATTGTTGCTATTATGTTTAACAATATGTGATCTGTTAGATAAGTAAAAGAAAAATTTTATTTTATTTTCATTTATTCCTTAACACCCTTACTTCCTTTATGTAGATTGTTTCTGACCTATATCATTTTCCTTCTCTAAGAACCTCTTTTAGCAATTCTTGCAAGGCAGGTCAGGTCTACTGGTGATAAATTCCCTACATTTTAGTTTGTGTGTGAAGGTATTTCTCCTTTCACTGGGTACAGAATTCTAGGTTTGTGGGTTTCTTTCTCTCAACACTTAAAATATTTCACTCCACTCTCTTGCATGGTTTCAAAAATAAGTCTGATATAATCCTTCTCTTTGCTTCTCCATGGGTAAGGGGTTTTTCCCTCTTGCTTCCTTCAAGATTTTTTGTTGTTGTTGTTAAATTTTTTATTTATTTTTTTGTTACAGATATTTCTCCTTTTTTTACCCCATTGGCACCCCCCCTCCCCACCCCACCCCCGCGCCGTCCCCAGCTTAGTTGTCCATGTCCATTGGTCATGCATACATGCATATAAGTTCTGTGGTTTATCTCTTCCCACCCCCACCCCCTCTTCTGAGGGATGTCAGTCTGTGCCCTACTTCCACGTTTCTGGATCTACCGTATTCCTCAGACTGTTATGTTCATTATATTCCATATATAAGTGAGATCATGTGGTATTTGTCCTTCTCTGCTTGGCTTCTTTCACTTAGGATAATACTTTCCAGGTCCCTCCATGTCATCTCAAAGGATAAGAGATCTTTCTTTCTTACCGCTACATAGTACTCCATTGTGTATATGTACCACAGCTTTGTTATCCATTCGTCTACTGATGGACACTTGGGCTGTTTCCAGATCTTAGCTATTGTAAATAGTGCTGCTGTGAACATGGGGGTACATATATTTTTAAAAATCTTTTTTTCTTTTTCCACATCTTTCTTTCCTGCCATTTGGATATGATATGCCTAGGTACAGATTTAAGAGTATCCTGGTTGGTGTTCTCTGAGCTCCCTGGATCTGTAGTTAGGTATCTGGCATTAAATTTTGGACATTCTGAGTCATTACTGCTCAAAGATTGTTTTGAAATATTAAAAGAACTCTCTTCTCCTTCTGGTGTTCCCATTGCACATACACCTTTTGTCGTTGTCCCATAGTTCTTCGGTATTATTCCCCCCTTTTGTTTTACATTTGGAAAGTTTCTACTGACATATCTTCAAGCTCACTGACCCTTTCCTCAACCACGTCACCCACTAAGGAGCTCATCAAAGGCATTCATTTCCGTTACTGTTTATTCTAGCATTCTTTCTTTCTCAGAATTTCCATCTCTGCTACATTACCTCTGTATTTAGAGCCCATAGCATATCGTTAGTTTAACTTCCTGGTCTGATCATTCCAGCAACCCTGCAATTTTGGGTTTGTTCTGATGGTGCTGTCTTTTCAATCTGAGTGCCCCCTGCCCCCCTTTTAGTATGCCTTGTAACTTCTTGTTGAAAGCCAGTCATGCTGTGTTGGGTAAAAAGAACTGACATAAATAGGCCTTCAGTGATGTGCTGATAAGGCAGATGTGAGCAGGTGTGTCTTTTCGTGAGCTGGTACTCCTGGGCTATGACCACAAAATAAATACTGCTTAGTTTTTCCCCTCTTGAGCAGGACAGGAAGACTAGAGTTGGGTATTTCTCTTCCCCCAAGGCAGTAAGGCTCTGATAAAACCCCAACAGGTTAGGCCCTAGTAAAATAGTTTCTCTTGAGGGCAGGACTTGTTAAGAACAGAAATGTTTTCAGTAAATTTCAAAATGACCATTTTACTTCTCTCCATGACGGAAGAGCATAAAGATTGTCCTACAGGCTTCACTGCGAGAACCTGCTAGGCTTCCTGGAGATCAGAACTAAAAAATAAAAATTAAAATTAAAAAATGTAGGGCCCCTTCAGACTGGGCCACCCGTTTTTGTTTGTAAATCCTCACCTTAGGATATTTTTCCATTTATCTTTAGGTAGAGTGGGAGGGAGGGGGAGAAAGAGAGCATCATCGATGTGAGAGACATCGACTGGCTGCCTCCCGCACAACCCCGACCAGGGTCAGGGCCCGAACCACAACCGAGGTGCATGTCCTTGACCGGAATCGAACCCAAGACTCTTTGGTCTGCAGGCCAACACTCTAACTGCTGAACCAAACCAGCCAGAGCTGGGCCGCCCATTTTTACTTCTCAGACTGGTTCACGCTGAGCCATCAGCAATTTGTCAGTCGTGGTTTCGGCTGAACTACTCCAGCACTGGCTTCCGTGGCGGTTTCTGCTGTGGTGGCTGTGATTCTCTGTACCTGCCCCTCTCGCCAACCTTGGAGGCAGCAATTTGCCGTGACCTCAAACCTCTGACAAATGGTCCATGTGATTTCTGTGAGCCCCTAATTTCAAAGTCATCAATCCTTCACTTTGTCCAAAAGAAAAATTCTATTAAAAATTTCACCTATAATCAACACAAGATTACTCACACAAAAATAGTAGCAGTTAAGTATATAAATTATACATTATAAAGTTTAGCACTTAGTTTGTGGCTTGTATCTTGCATTTGGTTTAAAAGAACAAGAAGGAAAGAATTGTGGAATTCAATCTTAAATTGTTCAGATTTGCGGTTGGGTGGTACATGGTTTTTCCAACCTGTGGATTAGAGGAGGAAGTTGTTTGATATGGCTTTCACCTAGCTCCACTTACCAGCTCTCACCCGGTTAGCGTATCGCAGTCAGAGCAGTGGAAATGATGTGGTTTAGATGGGGAGGCAATACAGAGAAGCAGCAAGAATACTGAGTCAGAAGACCCAGGCACTAATTCTATGTTCACATAATATTGCATCAATGTATATAACTCATTCAATTATCCTGGATATTCCCTCATCTTGAAAACAGAGATAATGAAGTCAGAATTAAATAAAAACCAAAGGAACAGCAAGGGAAAATGAAGTTAGCTTAGTTAAAATAATACACAACTGATCCTTTAAAAAACAAAACAAAAACTAAATATATGCAAAACCAAAGAAGTGAAAAATATGATTGCCAAGGTTGTCAAGTTTTTAAAGGTTCGGAAGTAACCCAATCCTTAACAATCCTCAATAAAATGCACAGCCCATGCCAATTCCAATAATCCAAAATGTTTTAAAATAATATATAAGTTATAAAATAACTGCCAAGGCTCCTAGGTATAAACAAACTCTTAGAAGAATTGTTTGTGTATTTTAGAATTGTGTATTTTAGAAAGCTGGTATTTACTCCATGACAGTCAAATATGTTAGAAAAGCTGAAGTGTAATCTCCATGAAAAGTGTATATAAGTATATATGTGTGTGTAATGTATATAAAATGAAGAAAATAAACTTTATCACTCAGATATCTCCTCTATAACACCACCTAATGAATGCAGAGACTACTTATGCCCCGGGGAAAGTAATAGGATATGTTAGTACTATACAGAAGCAGAAAACTAGAACAATTTTGCTTTTAGTTTTCATCTGCAATGCAAATAAAGTAGGGGTTGCTTAGGAGAATTCTTAACTACAGTGTTCTTTTGAAGTTGACATCAAAGACCAGAATGTGTAGATTTTATTATTTGCAACTAAGCTGATGTTTACAGAAGTAAAAAAGAAGTCACCATTTTTTTTTCTTTTCCTTTATTGATTTTTTTAGAGAGAGAGGGAGAGAGAGATAGAAACATCAATGAGAGAAAACATTGATTGGCCGCCTCCTGCATGCCCCCAACTGGGAATTTGGCCCACAACCTGGGCATGTGTCCTGGCCGGGAATTGAACCAGCAACCTTTTGGTGCATGGGTCAGTGCTCAACCACTGAGCCACACCGGCTGAACAGAAGTCACCAAACATTTTAACAGAAAATTGTAATCATTCTAAACTCAGGCTCATCTATAACTCATGTTAATATTTTATTTTCTATAAACCAAATTCTATGAGTATTTTTTTTTAAGGCAACCAATATTCTTACCTGCCTCAGAATGGTCATTATTAAATAGTAAAAGCAGCTTTGGAAGTTAGAAAAATTGAACTGTCAATGAAATCAGCTATTCTTAATGTTTTAGAAGTAGATTACTCAAATAGGTGTGAAATCCATTAGATCGTGACCTCCTCAATGGCAAAAATGTGTCTATAGCGAGTGTTTGACAAGATATATGATAAACATTGTTTGGCACTAAGAAGTAGTGCTAGTTAAAAGACATACCATCTGTAATCAATAAAATTCAGCAAAACATGACCCTCCAAAATCAACAAAAACCAGGAACTTCTTTACAAATCAATCACCTGCCCAACTTAAAACACAAGTTCACTTCATTTATGTTTTCACCATTATGCTTTGACTGTCTCTTTCCCATATTCATATGTTCATAAGTATGTACTCACATACACATATGGTATGTCTTTGCACTTCAGAAACTAAAGGGCTAATTCCAAGCATTTCGAGTGCTACTTCTGTCACAGCAAATTTGGACATTTGCTGCATAAACACTGTGCACTAAAACTCACTAAGATATAAAAAACATTGAAATTAGGTTTTCTAACTAGTTTTCAAAGTTATCGATAAAATCTAAAAAAAAAATGTTAAGCATTCACAGCATTCAGATTCTATCTCTAATCTCAACAGGGAAATTTAAAGTAGCCATATATTCAATCAGGTGATGTCTTTAAAAAGATTTGGACACTCACATTGCCTAATTTGAAGGTAATATTTATAATATAGTCTAACTCTCTCATTAGATATTATTGTACTTGCAATTTAAAGAATAAATTATTAACCAGGTTTTTAAAATCTCAGTAAAAAAACAATAGTATGAGCTGAAAGTCTACCAGAATTAACAGAATTCAGAGCCAATAATCTAATCACTTAAAATTAATATGAATATTTTGTAATGATATTAAGTCAGAACTTTTGTGTGTGCATTTTAGGAACATGCCCCTCCCAAACACAAACATTCTCTTCCTAGGCCTGGTTTTGCTAGCATGGCTAAACCCGTGGAAACCTACTTCATCTAGACCAGCTAAGCCGCCCTGTTCAAAGATGAGTTCAAAATAAATGTGTAGACTTGGCCAGTTATCTCAAACCGAATCTATTCCAAAAGATTAATGATAAAGTTAAATAGCAGAAAGGGAGAAAGACCACCATAAATCAGTTGATAAAATAATTAGAATATGGCAAGGAGCAAACATAATTTCTTTTAATGAAGAAAAATAGGTTAAATTTTTAGGTGACATTTCTAGAGGTAAGATTTAAGGGACTCAAATTTAAATAAGAATATAATCAATCATGTAAGATTATTAGAAAGACCTTGAGGCGCTGCCTCTAACAATCCTCATCTGCACCCTTCACCCAATTCTTTGGGGAAATAAAACTGCATACAGGCCTCACCTGAACAAACAGTGTCACCTCTATCCCAGCTTCAGGGCTGAAAACTAATTATGGAGAAAAGAGTGACTAGCGACATGCTTTTCGGTGATGACAGACATGTTCTGTATCTACACTAATGTAATGGTCACCAGCCACATATGGTTACTGAGAACTTGATGTAATTAGTGGCAACCATCTTGTATAGTGCAGATCCTAGAAAAACAGATGTGGGAAGTAAAATGGTACTGCAGCAGAATATACTGAGGGGTTAGAAAAACTGAACTAAATATTTCTTGTTTCCTCCCCACTTCTATTATAGCAACTTCTGGAGTTTTCGGGTTCCTCCCGAACTATGCAAAAGTTAAATGTTGGAGGTGATTCCATCTTGGAGATTCCATCCTTTTCCCATTCTACTCATTTCCCTAGAAAATTCTTGCTTTGATTATAATTTAGCCTGGCCGGTGTGGCTCAGTGGATTGAGCGACGTCCCATGGACTGAAAGAAAGGTCCCAGTTTGATTCCTAGTCAAGGCATGTACCTGGGTTGTGGGCTCAATCACCAGTAGTGGCGTGCAGGAGGTAGCCAATCGATGTCTCTCTCACACTGTTTCTCTCTCCCTTTCTCTCTCTCTAAAAAAAGTCAATAAAAACATTTTTAAAAATTGTAATTTATATGCTGGATCACCTGTTTTTCCCAACCTAACCTTCTAAGCACTGGATTTAAGTAACCAGTTGTGTACTTGACATCTCCAAATGATATCCTGCAGGTATTAGAACATATCCTCTTCTTAGACCCCCCAAAAACTAAAAGAACCTGGTCCTGCTGCAAAGTTCCAGTTTCGTAAATACATCCAGATGCTTAAGCCATAATTTGGGGAGTAACCTTTATTCTCTAATTCACCTTTTCCAATCAGTCATAAACTCTTACTAATACCTCCTCCTCAAATGTGCATTTCTGTCCTTCCCCACCACTACTATCCCAACCAAGGCCATTCTCTCACCTAGATCATTCCAACAGGCTCCCCTCTGGCTGCTTGAGCTCTGGTTCTGATTCCCTTCAACCCATTCTTCTCACGGTTGCCAGAGTGACTTTTAAAAAATACATATCAAAAAACATTAAAAGATTAAAATTAATCAAGTTATGCACAGGACTAATATTTGTTACCTTTTCTAGTAAGTTTTCTATAGCCAATTAAATAGTTCTCACTGGGTAAGGTCTCCTTTACCCTTATAGCTTTTGTTCTAATGGATCTTTTAAAATACAAATGTTATGAGTCAGTATCACAATGTTCTCTTTCTAGGAATCCTGCACTCGGTTTCCACTTTCAGTTACTAAGGCATCTTAGACAGCAGAGAGGACTTTATGAAAGGTTACAAAACACAGAAAGCATTTTCTTCATGAAGGCTAAGAGAATGAGGAATCACCTCTAAAGCTAAATGTCTCCATTATAGGACAATCATGATTCTAGAATATATTTGTTATACAGTCTAATAGTTTTAAAAAACCCAGCCCTGGCTGGTGTGGCTCAGTTGGTTGGAGTGTCACCCCATACACCACAAGGTGGCAGGTTCCATTCTGGTCAGGGCATATACCCAGGTTTCGGGTTGGATCCCTGGTAGGGGCATGTGCAGGAGGTAACCGACCAATGTTTCTCTCTCCCCCTCCCTTCCTCTCTCTACCATCAATTAAAAAAAAAAAAAAATGTAGTTTTGGACTTTATAAATAGTAAATATAAACAATGTAAATAATTATATTGAAGGTCACTACTGACCATATAAAATATTTTGTTGCATCTTTTGTGCGCCTATTTTTCTGCACCTTACACATGACAACTGTTATTTTCAGGTTTCTCAGATTAAATGGTAGTAAAGAATCGTTGCTTAATTCCACATTTTTGTGGTTCAATGACATAGCAAAGAATCATGTGTAACTTCAGTTACATGAAGCACTGGCAAATTTTTAATGGCAAAAGCCTTTCAAATACATTATCCATATTAAGTACCTTACCAAAGAATGACTAAAAAGGTAAGATAATTTTTATATAGCCAACATAATGAACAATTCAATTCAGGTCAAAAGTACATTTTCTCAAGGCTGTTTATATCTTTTAGCCTTGAATCACATAATTCAAAATAGCGCAGGATGTACCACAGCACAAAACCTGTCCATTAGTGGAAGTTTGCTCCTTACTAGCAGAAAAGTCAGAACTGTTAAATATTGTTTTTAGATATTATCATTTTTATAGAGTTCTATCTGTATCTTATAAACTGTGTACTGTACTGTGTAAATTGAGTAGCTAATTAAAAAACAAGTTCTTCCCTGGCTGGTTTGGCTCAGTGGTTAGGGTGTCAGCCCACGGACCAATGAGTCACGGGTTCAATTCTGATCAGCAACACGTTCCTCGGCTGCTGTTCATCCCTGGCCCTGGTTGGGGTTGTGTGGGAGACAACCAATTGATGTGGCTCTCTTGCATTGATGTTTCTCTTTCTTTCAAACGCCCCCCCCCCCCCCAAAGATAAATGGAAGAATATCCTCGGGTGAGGATTTAAAAAATAAATAAATTAAAAAAAAAAAAAACTAGTTCTAACACCCAAATTAAAATATAATCAAAGGACACTATTCATCATACAAAATATTTTGTTACATTCTTATTTAGCAATTACAAGACAACATTTTGAACTCTGATTGAGTTTTGAGGTAAGAAAAACACTAAATGAGGAAACATTATATATTAGTATTCTATTCTATTAAAAACAAACAAATAAATTATTTGAGCCATACATATTCCCTTTAATGGTGGACACCAGGTTTTAAGTACTAGCTAGATGAATAGACTTACTGAAGAGTTATTTCTACAAAACCATGAAAAGAAAAATATATTGACAACTAATGTAAATGTTATTTGTATATTAAGCCTGATCAGACCAGAAGGTTAAATTGTTCACATGAATAATACCAGTAACGATAAAAGATAAATTAGATAACATATGAAATATAAATAATGGTCACTGCTAAAGCACCCATAGACTCTCATTAGGTTTTCCAAGTAATTTTTAATAGTACCTATAACATATAAAATGCTTACAATGTCATTTAAATATTATTCAATTGTCAAAAGGATTATTAGGCTGGAGCTCTAATAACCTGCATGAAGATCAAATACTCCCATTAGCCCACTAGGACCACTGTGCATGAGGAGGTGGGGAATGGTCCTTTCTCAAGACTCTTTACTTCCATCTCTCAGAAATTTGACGTATATTTATTTTGTTAGAACAAGGCACTTTATTGCCATCTGCTGAGGAACTTTGATAATAAATACAGAAATCTGTGATATGAGTAAGTTCCCCCTAAGCATGTGGTGGTGTACTCCACACAACCTGCCAAACCTGTACCTGGCAGCCTTGTCTGCACTCCTCTCAATAGCAGGCACTGTTCCCGCCACCAAACTTAAAAAAGTCCCCAATCTGGCCCTGGCTGGTTTGGCTCAGCGGTTGGAGCATCGGCCTGCAGACCAGAGAGTCCCGGATTCAGTTCCCACTAAGGGCACGTACCTCGGTTGCAGTTTGTCCCTGCTCTGGTTGGGGTCGGTGGGTAGCGACCAACTGATGTGTCTCTCTCACATCGATGTTTCTCTCTCTCTCTCTCTTCCCCCCTTTCTCCCTCCCGCTCTGTCTGAATATAAATGCAGAAGTGTCCTCGAGTGAGGATAAAAATAAAAATAAAATTTTAAAAAGTTAAAAAGTCCCCAATCTGAAACACAGTAAACTACTATCCAGTTAAAGTCTTGACACTAACAAGCATTTACATTAAAAAGTTTATATTTAGAATGTATAATGTCAGCAGAATAACAAGTATGTAAAGAGAAAAGTTCTCAAGGGTAGTAACAACCAACTTCAGATTTAAAAGTTAAAAACCCACCCCCCCCCCAAAAAAACCACTTATTTATATTTTAACATATTTCAAAGTTTAAAATAAACCCACAAATTTTTCCTTAGAGTTAGTATTATCAGAGTTAGAAGACATTCTATTCTATAACAAAGTACTGTTATTTTATAAAACATTCTCATAATACTTTATTTTTTTTTATCCTCACCCGAGGACATTTTTCCATCTTTTGTACAGACAGAGTGGGAGGGAGAGAGAGGAAGAGAGAGGGAAACATCGATGTGAAAGGGACACATCGAGTGGCTGCCACCCGCACGACCAACCAGGGCCGGGGACAAACTGCAACCAAGGTACATGCCCTTAGCGGGAACCGAACCCGGGTCTCTCCAGACCGCAGGCGGACACTCTAACCGCTGAGCCAAACTGGCCAGGGCTCATAATACTTTATTAATCTAACATTCAAGATACTCCCTTAAATACCAAATCAATGTCCCAACTCTGCATATTCAAATTCTCAGAGATTTGATAACCAAATATTGTCACATGTTTTCCAATTGTCCAAACTGGCTTTTAAGGGCTAAACTAACCAAAAGAATACAGCAAGAAAAAAGTTTTAGATATTTGGTATACTACTTTGTCCTCTAGTACAGACAGAAGGAAACCTTTCTTTACAAGTTATTCATTTAAAAATTTCAGGAATTTAATTTTCTGCTTATTTTAGGACTGTGCCATTTACTTTTGTCTAATTTTAATCATGCAAGAGTAACCATATATCCTGGTTTTCCAGAGACAGTTCTGATGTATGGTTGTTGGTTCAATATAACAATTGGTAGCAAGCCTCGTCCATTTCAAAGTGTCTCATTTAACCCTTGCTGGTTTGGCTCAGCGGTTAGAGCATTAGCCTGCAGTCCAGAGAGACCCGGGTTCGGTTCCCACTAGGGGCCCATGCCTCAGTTGCAGTTTGTCCCCGGCCCTGGTTGGGTTATGCGTGCGGGAGGCAGCCACTTGATGTGTCCCTTTCGCGTCAATGTTTCTCTGCCTCCAACTCTATCTGAACAAAAAATGAAAAAATGTCCTTGGGTGAGGATAAAAAAAAAAAAAGTGTCCCATTTAATATACTTTAACCACAACCCATTCTTACTATTATAAATTCTGCAAGCTTAAATTTGGATTCAATGTACATGGCTTAGCAATAACTGAGATGAAAAGTAAAAGTTGTAACAAATGTATCAGAGAAAGACTAGATAAATTGTGGTGTATAACAGTTTGTCCATTTTAAATGATTCAGACAAG
Source organism: Molossus molossus (assembly GCF_014108415.1). Lineage (NCBI taxonomy): Eukaryota > Metazoa > Chordata > Mammalia > Chiroptera > Molossidae > Molossus > Molossus molossus. The sequence continues at coordinate 15,353,097 of NW_023425352.1, forward strand.
AAAATAAATTAGAAATATGCAATTACATTTTCAGAACTCATTCCAATTGCATCACCCACTTTTTAATATAAGTATGAATAAATGTTTTGTGTGTATTTTCTCCTTCAAGAATTTCTATTTTCTACTGCTTCATTTGTATCCATCAAGTTTATAAATTAGTTAGCATCTCCCCCTTCTTTCTGTATGAAATAATCATTTGGGCTTTAAAAAGTATTAAACTACCACAAAAGGACTATTTGACAGTCATTGCTGTTTTGCTACTATACAGGGTGTGGCAAAAGTATGTTTACAGTGGTGAGTACACAAAAGTTTATTCTTGTATTATTATTTTCCATAAGAACTGTAAACCTACTTTTGCCACACCCTGTATATTAACAAAAGGCAAAGTTCAGAGCAAGGTGACATTCAAAGACATTTTTAAAAAACTTACTGAGTCTCATGAAGAGACTAAATCTAATTACTTTAAAAGGAAGTTTGGAATATGCCAATTCGTCCTACTGCAGTTCAGGAAAAGTATTACCTCACATGTAGTCAACAATATCCCTTATATTCTAATTAAATATTAAATATCTTGATTTCACAAGGATATCCCAATTACAGTCCACTTTAGTTTCTTGTTACAAGAAGTAAAGAAATTCATGGGCTCCTCCTACAAGGTGGCAGCCATACCCAGGACATATGTTTTATGCTTCTTAAAAAAGTTTTATAATTCTTCAGCTATATATGGTTTCCCTTATAACATCACTTTCTACGTCTAAGATTTTGATCATTTTGCATTTGTTACAGGCCAATATGAATGAAGGTAGGGTAACCAAAATGTTTTAACAACTGTATCTATTTCCATTTTTAAGAACCCCCCCCCCCCAAGACATTAAGTTACTCCCTGTAAAGTTCAAGCATCCTGGATATGCGATTTTTAAAAACGACACATACACACAAGCTCTAGGTTGAGCTATAATAAACAAATTCCTTTTATAAACAAAATTTTAACTGAAAAGCCACAGTAGATGGGGGGGGGGGGGGGAGAAGAAAGGATATTACTCGGTAAAATCCAGTGACATCTACAATAGTTTTACAGCACATTTAAGCATTCTAGGGTTTTATATCTTCACCTGCCTTCCATTTCTTAGTTGTTCCTTAAAATTTTGCCAATTAAGAATATAGGTTCTACCTCAAACTTAATCCTGATTTTGAACACCAGGAAAAGCAAAACAACACTCCAAATTTCTATCATAGTATCATGGCCTTAATTCAGAAATGGTTTTCTTTACAACACAATGCCCATCTAAATGTAAATTTTAAAAAAAAATTAAAAAAAGGAAATCCAAGCAGCAATATGTAATTACACATAATAGTTATTCATTTTATGGGATGTGTTTTTTAGGATGATATCTAGAATGCACTTGCTATGTGAGTCTCTTCAAAAATTAAATCGGCTTAGACTGACACTACAAAAAGTAAGAGTACTGTATAAGGGGCACGCATTTACAATACTGCCAGCCTTAAAAGCAGTAAGGCAAAAGAAAATACATCAAAGAGCACATGCACATCTTACAGAACTCCCAGTGAACAACCAGTGGCTTCTATGCAATGTGCCTCTTTTCCATAACTGTATAAACAACTACCAAGAAAGGAAAGATGAGATTAAAATCAATGGTACTGAACTGAATTGTTTGAAGCCAGTGCCCCACATGTGGGGAAAAGTGCATTTAGTTCAGCAGCAATACAGCACAGTGTGAAGATTTTGTGCTTAGACGCAGATATTCCAGAACTGAAAGATATACAAGGCAAGTCAAGATATAAAACCATAGTACACTGTTAAATAACCTTGAAACATACATATATTGCAGTGTTCAAAGAAAAACATTCATTTTCATTGTACAAGACTAGGAAGAAATCCTTAAAGTCACCTACTGTAGTTTATGATATAATAAATACATATCTATATAGCATTGTATATACATATATAGAATGTGTGTGTTTATGCATATATTTTTTTTTTTGCCAAATTATTCTGTTATTTTTTGTGGACCTGCAACTTTTAGGAATGAAAACTCCTTTGCACTACAAGTTCTCTTCCCCAAACTTAAGAAAAGATATTTATATTAGAAAAGGTCTCAATACCCTCCCCCCAACCCAAAGACTCAATTCAAATATCTTGCTTTACAATTGATCTGAGAATCATAAAGAAATTCTAGAATTTTGACTGTATCTTTTCACTTTGCCAGTTGTTTCAAAAAGCAAATATCTTTTAATATTTAAACCAACTGACACAAATTCTTTAACAGAGGATATAAACTCTAGATTTGACTGATTAAAACAGAGCAAATCAAAACAACAACAACAAAAATCCAGTGATTTACTCTGACTGTAAACAATATATAAAATTTAAATCTCAAATTTCAAAATAAGTTAAAGAAAAATTCTACCTTCAGGGCCTACAATACTATAAAGATCTGATCATTGGTAAGGGGAAAAATGTATACGAAAGTTGCAACAAAATTATTTGCCCATTATTTTTGCTAAGAGAAAGTACATCTAACTATACTACCTCTGCCCCTTAAGTTTAATAAATTCATAATTTGTTTACAAAATGTTTTAAGCAAACTGGCATATCATATTACACAACAGAAAAACATCCATCAAGTTCAGCAAAGAAAACTTATATAAGCCTTTTGTACAGAATAAAAAAAAAATCTAAATGGCTATGATTCCTCTATTAGCAGAAACACATAATGCAGTCTTTATAAATCTGCCAAATATATCAATATCTACATAAATAGATACATGTATAGATATGAAACATAATGGCAGTCTATATTTGAACAGTGTGTGGGACCAGCAGATTTGTATCAGACCATGGCACGATATGGACCCTGCATTTTTAGGAACTGAATGATGAAAGAAGGACCCCCAGCAACAATCTGAGGTGGAAGGTGACTGAGTGGACAGTTCTCAATACTCATGATTGAAAGCTTGCTGCAAAGAGCCAGCTCAAAGGGAAGGCTATGCAGGTTGGGGTTGTCGTTCAAATACAGTTCTTCTAGGTTCTCCAGTGTACCTGTTTAAAAAAATCAAATCAATTATTTTTTAAAATTTGTTACTACTAAAACAATTCAGTGGCATGATGCTATCCTGGACATTATATATACCGAAATACCCATTTCCTCGTATTTTCTTGTCCTAATTTTAAAACTCTACAACTGCGGATCTCAAACTTTGTTGCATGTTCAAATCAGCTGGGGATATGTAGAAAACCCTAATAACACTCCATATCAGTTAAATCAGAATCTCTTCCTTTAGGGATGCTTCTTAAGCTTGGAGCGTTTTTGTTTGAAACTTCAGAGGTATGTTTGTTTATTGTACAGTTGGTGCCTGTAATCATTTTTCTGTTGTAGACAATGTGACAATCTCTCATTAATAAATTTCTCGCCCTGGCCGGTTTGGCTCAGCGGTTAGAGCATCGGTCTGCGGTCTGGAGAGACCCGGGTTCGGTTCCCGCTAAGGGCACGTACTTCGGTTGCAGTTTGTCCCCGGCCCTAGTTGGTTGTGCGGGTGGCAGCCACTCGATGTGTCCCTTTCACGTCGATGTTTCTCTCTCTCTCTCTCTCTCTCTCTCTCTCTCTCTCTCTCTCTCTCTCTCTGTTCCTCTCTCTCAATCCCACTCTACCTGAACAAAAAGTGGAAAAATGTCCTCGGGTGAGGATGATAAAAAAAATAAAATAAAAATAAATTTCTCATGTGGAAAGGTTTTTGTTATTTGGTGTAAATCTTTCACTAAGAGAGTTATCACATATTTTTAAATGAGCCAAAAATCAATTTATATACTCTTTTAAAATTTTTTCTTAGAGAATCTTAGGATACTCATACTTTCTAGGCAAATGTCCTAAGCAACTGCATGAGGCCGGCTGAATAAATACACTAGAAATAAAAGTGTAAAGTTGCCTCATGTGTTGTCAATTTTTCAATTTCAAAATTTGTGTTGATAGTGGTATGTAGAATAAAAATAATGGCAACCAAGTAATGGATTTGCTTACATTTAATATTTAATATTCAGAGAACGCTATAAGAAGTTACTAGCATATCATCCTTATTTTATAGGCAGGAAACTTGAAACTTAGGGTTCCCCTACCTTATCCAGAGTCACAAAGCCAGATTTTGAATTGTCTGATTCACTTCAAAACCATTCTTAACCACACTAATCTATAGTGCCTATAGAACAGCATGGTATAGATGGGAGAACATAATACATAAAATTACTAATTTAAAAACTGTGTGACCTCAATCAATTAACTATTTATAAAATTAATTACAACGTGCATTGCCTCAAATTCAAGGTGTTTAGGTGTTTATGTCAATTATATAAAGTAACAGATATAAAAATACTTAGAAAATTCTAAAGTATTCTCAAATATTAATATTGATCAAATATTATTATTAATCCTCAAACCTCATAAGGAAATGTTCTTTTGGCATAAGACATTACTAATTTAAAACAAGGCTGTGTAATTTTTAAATTTGGAAGAAATATAAAATAACTCTTTGAAATTAAGATTATACTTATTAGAAATATAAGTATGCTAAAACATTCTCAAATACAACATTAACCCTATGAAGAAACCTAACCAAAACCAACCAACCAACCAACCAAACAACCCACTAACCACTGGTGCTCTACTGAAAAAATAAACAAAAAACACCTCGAGCTTGCTGAAACCTGTTGACAAAAACAGATTTGTCATAATTATCTGAAGCACTACTAGAACACACAAAGAGAAATTAATACAAAGTGAAGCATCCAAAGAGTTCATACCAATTTCCTCAGGAAGATGAGTAAGTAGGTTCTCTCCAAGGCCTAGATGTGTGAGATTCGTAAGGTGACCAATGCCTCTGGGAAGAGTGCTCAACTGGTTGTTTGTCAAGACTAGTTTCTAAAAGATCAACATAATAAAAGATGGTTGTATATATATTTCCAACAACTGATGTAAATTTAAAATAATACATCTACTAAATCAATAACATAAACAAACAGGGAAATTAGATTGGATAAGACAAGAATCACTCAATAAGTTTTTCTTTCAAAAAAATATCATTTGGGCCCTGGCCGGTTTGGCTCAGCGGTTGGAGCATCAGCCTGTGGTACAGAGAGACCCAGGTTCGGTTCCCGCTAAGGGCACGTACCTCGGTTGCAGTTGGTCCCCGGTCCTGGTTGGTCGTGTGGGTGGCAGCCACTCGATGTGTCCCTTCACGTCGATGTTTCTCTCTCTCTCTCTTCCTCTCTCTCCCTCCCACTCTATCTGAACAAAAAAATGGAAAAATGTCCTCGGGTGAGGATAAAAAAAAATATGTATCATTTGGGTGCTGGCTGGTGTGGCTCAGTTGTTTAAGCGTCATCCCATGCACTGAGAGATTGTCAGTTCAATTCCCAGTCAGGGCACATGCCTGGGATGCAGACTCAATCCCTGTTAGGGGGCATGCAGGAGGCAGCCAATCCATGTTTCTCTTTCATCCATGTTTCTCTCTCTCAAACAAATAAAATAAAATATAATAATCATTTGTTAGGAAGAAAAAAGCAAACAGGTTAAATAAACATAAAGACTCAGCCCTCGCCCAGCTGGTGTAGCTCAGTGGTTGAGTGTCAACCCATGCATCAGGAGATTGCTGGTTTGATTCCCAGTCAGGGCACATGCCCAGGTTGTGGGCCCAATCCCCAGTGGGGGCATGCAGGAGGCGGTCAAGCGATGTTCTCTCTCATCCATGTTTCTCTCTCTTCCTCTCTCTCTAAAATCAATAAAGAAAAAAAATTGTTTTTTTAAAAACAAAAACAAAAAACTCAGCCCTAATGCTATAAGAGTAAAATCAGTCCAAGAATTAAATCAAATTCTAAAGAAAAATGTGTAATTTAGAATGCATCCCAAAAACCTGAAAGATATAACTATAAAATCATCAGGATGTTTTACCTGTAAATCCTTAAGATAAGCAATTTCATTTGGTAAGGATTCCAATTTGTTCTCTTCTAGATCCAGCTCTCTTAACTTCCTAAGGTTTCCAAGACCATGGGGAAGCTTCTTTAAAAGATTGTTTGATAATATCAGAACCTAAGGAGAAATCATCGATAGTGTTTGGCAACTCATAAAATAGAATTATATATTACCCTGTGTGACTTAAAATTTATTAAGCAATGCTAATTTTCTAAAAATTGAATATTAAAGGTAAATTTCAATTATATCACATAAAACAACTTACTATTCTAAAATGATCACCAGTTATTGGAAATAAAATAAATTTTATTTGATTAAGTCAAAACTAAGCAAAAATAAAGAATTTAACTTTAAATTAAATATATATGTAATTATTAACTTACAAAAAATATATATACAATTACTAACTACTTACACTAAGATTCATATAGTTAATGGTACTTTGATACTGAATTAAGTTTCTAATAGGAAAAAATTTATTCAAACCCCTTACAAACCATCATTTAAGAAAGTTAACAGTTGACTTCTAAACTGCCTACATCAATCTACCACAGTTATTACTTGTGGTATATTTATTTATATTGTAGGACATCCTATAATATATGAAAGAGGGAAAAAAAGGTTGAAGAGGAGAGTCCCTGTTCTCAGAGAAGTTACAATGGGAATGTAGAGGAATAATACTGGGTATGGGGATAGTGAGAAGAATACTAAATGGAAAGATCTACATAACGTTCTGGCTAATTGTTCACACAAAATTATTTTCTCCAGCCCTGGCCGGTTTGGCTCAGCGGTTGGAGCATCGGCCTGCGGTACAGAGAGGCCCAGGTTCGGTTTCCGCTAAGGGCACGTACCTTGGTTGCAGTTTGTCCCCAGCCCTGGTTGGTCATGCGGGTGGCAGCCACTCGATGTGTCCCTTCACATCGATGTTTCTCTCTCTCTCTTCCTCTCTCTGCCTCCCGCTCTATCTGAACAAAAAATGGAAAAATGTCCTCGGTTGAGGATTTAAAAAAAAATAATAATAATAATTTATTTTCTCCAAAGTTATACTACCTCCAATAAAATAAACATAAACACTAGTGCTCTACTAAATATAATAAGACCAAGAAAATAATAATAGCAATTATCATTTGAGTTTACTATTTGCAGGGCACTATACTGAATGCATCAACTACAACCTTATAAGAAAAATACTGCATATTATCCCCATTTCACAGCTGAGGCAACTGATGCTTGGGAAGGTTAAATCCATAAGTAAAGAGAGACAAAAGTGAAATTGTACTCAGATCTACTTGGCTTCAAAGCTCACGCTTTTAACCATTATACCATACTACTTCACCTTACTCAACTAAAAAAAATAAAGCATGGATACAGAGAAAAAATTTTTACATATGTATTTACTATTAGTAAGCTTTCTCATCAAAACAATGAAAATTCTAGGGACTCAGAGGAAGGCAAAATCATACTTAACTAAGGAGATGACAATAAAATGGACTTTTAATTATGGAAAAAAATTTTAAAAGAAAAAAAGGGAATAAGAAGAGGGCATTCTAGATATTGAAAACAGTAAGACTAAATGTACAGAGCTACAAATATACACGTGTTTCCAACAAACAAAATAGTCTATTTAACTAGAAAATAAAACAGCAGGTAATTAGGATGGAAAAGTAGGCCAGAATTGTATGAAGGGTTCTGAATGCCAGTCTGAGGAATCCATAATTACTTTGATGGACAACGGTGCAGAGTTCTTAAACAACTAAGGGGGAAAATATGTTCTAAAAAAGTGCTGGTTGTCTTTTTTTTTTAATGCTGTTTTAGAAACCTTTTATTTAAAAAACACTTTATAGCACTCAAACTTACCAACTTTTAGTGGGCAAGAGTAATTCAGAAGCATTGAGCCCAGATTAAGTCAACACCTCATCATCCTAACAAAAGTGAAATTGAAGAGGAGAGTCCCTGTTCTCAGAGAAGTTACAATGGGAATGTAGAGGAATAATACTGGGTATGGGGATAGTGAGAAGAATCAGGACTGTATGTTTAAGACAGCTATAATATTTCTAATTATGATCTTCACCCAAACAGAAATTGCTTTTATTTAAATTGGAAACTTTATATGTCAGCGGTTCTCAACCTGTGGGTCATTCGACCTTTCACAGGGGTCACCTAAGACATAACAGTAGCAAAATTACAGTTATGCAGTATCAATGACAATAATTTTATGGTTGGGGGTCACCACAACATGAGGAAATGTATTAAAGGGTCGCGGCATCAGGAAGGTTGAGAACCACTGTTATACGTGAGATAACTGTGGAAGGATCTAAGGAGTTCTAAATGCTCTTTTATACACACCTCAAGAGAAACAAGACCAGACACATCCTCAGGGATCTTTGTGAGCTGATTAGTGGCTAAATTCAATTCTACCATACTGGTCCAAGTTCCAAAATCCAAGGGAAGTGATGTCAACTGATTGTCCTGGTAAAGACAAAAAGAAGCATCTGAAGTATAACCACAATTAAAAAAAATTTTTTTAAGTTGCAAATATACACCTGATGAAAAGAGAATTCTTAATTAAGTAGAAAACTTTATTCCCCTTTTTTAAAATAATAAATATAGAAAGAACAAAAAGCAGTAAGAACTCTAAGCCTCCAAAGTTTTTCATACAGTAATTATGTTTTTATTTTGAGGTAAAATTGGAAGTTTGTTCCCTATGTAATTATCTGTATTAGATATAGAAAAAATATACCATATAAACCAACACTTGAGATTGCAAAGTGTTGTTCTCCCCATTTTGCAAAAATGTACAGAAATCCCTGAATAAAATAAGGATGCTCATGAGCACAATGAAAGAATAAACATCTAATTTGGGCCCCCAAGGAAACCAGATAACCTCAGCAATTTTAGAGATGCGGAGCAATAAAGTACGAGAGGGAAAAAGTCTTAATAAGACAACAAATTAAATCATTAAAACATTAATTAAGTATTCACAATTTTACTTTAAAAGTCCATAAAAAAGATGATAAAAAATATTTATCATTGAATAAAAGCAGATGATGAAATAGTATGGTTCTAATTTTGTTTAAAAATTAGATATAGTATATACAGGGGGAAAAAGTGAAATATAGGTCAATGATGCACTATTTCTTTTTTCTGCTTCCTCACATTCATTTACAAAACACATTTTCATCAATAATAACTCTTACCACATTGTTGGGGGTACTGGTATTGAGAGGAGACCATCGGTACCCCTTATACCAGTTAGGTATCAATGAATATGCCAATATATTAACAGTGATGCTACCTCTCATGGGTGGGATTATTTTATGTCCTTTTTATAAATCTGCATTTTTAAATTTTATTTTTGGCATATATAATGATTACTTGTCTTATTTTATACAAAATCATCCAGAAGAGAAATCCCAAGTAGTAAACATCCATTTGAAAACCAAGTTTTTCTCTTATTATAGTATTTTAACTTATCTGTTTAACATTAAGAAACTTATTATCTATCGATGCCCAAACTACTGATAGTTAATACAATGATAAAACGTTTTCACTACAAAAACTTACTACTGGTGCTAATATGAGGAAGAAAATGTTAGGCTTTATTTCACGTATTTCAAAAAAAACTTTTGGTAAACGTTATAATTTTGAAGAAAAATTAAGACAAAGCTCTATGCAAAGCTTTATTATTTCATTGAAAACAACAAGCCTTACCAAGCTAACATATTACATTAACATCATATCCATAAAAAATGTATAACCAAATGCAAAAACAAATGAATACCTACCTGGACTGCTGTGTTTTAAAACTCATAAGTTAACCATCAAATTAATGTCATTACCACTGTTAAATCTCATATAACCAGACTGATTAACAGTAAGTTTTATACTTGTTTAAGATTATAAGATTATTTTGAATTTCCACTAGTTCATTTATTATATACTTTCAAAGAATTATCATAAAAGATACATCTATTTATGAACAAGTATAGATAGAATCAAGAATCATTGTACATTTAGACTGTAGTTTAAAGAACCACAATTATGTTGAAATGGTTCATCAAAGACAAAAGGATGTATTATGTACAACAGAAAGAACACTATAACTGGAAGCAGGAAATACAGGTTTCCTGAATTCCTACCTCAGCCACGAATTACCTAAGTAGCCAATTTACTTATCACTTCTGGCCCTAAAGTTTGTTTTCTGAAAATTAAATCACTGAACAAATCATTTTTCACCTCTTTCCTCCTTTTGTAATAAACTTCTTTTTCCTTATTAGAAATGTAAAACTCATTCACTGTACAGAATATATATAAGCAAAAAGAAACTAAAGATACCCATAAGTAATTCTGATATTCAAAGATAAACATTGTATTTGTTATCAACACTGGCTATATATATGCATATAAATCTATAGACATTTAATATATAATTAAGCACATTAAAAACAGCTTTTAAAAGCTATGTGTGGAAAGTGTTACATGACTGAACTTTTCTCCACTAAATAAATTGAGAATGCTTCAACAGGTATTTAATGTTCTTCTAAACTAGAGTTTTATTATTATTTTTAATTTTTTTTAAATCCTCACCGGAGAATATTTTTCCATTTATCTTCAGTCAGAGTGGGAGGGGGAGAGAGAGAAACATCGATGTGAGAGAGACACATCGATTGGTTGCCTCCCGCATGACCCTGACCAGGGCCAGGGACCAAACTGCAACGGAGGTACATGCCCCTTGAACGGAATTGAACTCGCGACTCTTTGGTCCACAGGCCAACACTCTAACCGCTGAGCCAAACCGGCTAGGGCTAGAGTATTATTTTTAATGGCTTCACAATATTCCATTGAAATTATACAGGCATACCTAAGAAATATTATGGGTTTGGTTCCAGACCACCACAATAAAGCAAATTATGCAATAAAGCGACTCACACATATTTTTTGGTTTCCCAGTGCACTTAAAAGTTACGTTTATATAAAAAGCATATTATTTGGGAGAGAAAGGAAAATATTATCCATCATTAGAATTTTGTAAAAATTATAGAAAAAGCTTAATATACCATGGGAATAGGATTCAAAAATTCAGTTCTATGTGGCCAGTTCCTAAGTTCTGGCTCACAAATACATTCATAAAGTTAACGATAGCTTTGTTTATAAATCAGAATACCAATTTTATTTATTCAGCTCTGTTCAGGTCTTATGATAGCAACTGAGGTCATACAAGGAGGGTTAAGAATAAATCCTTGCTCACAAACGAGATTAAATTATTGGTTTTGTGGTGCATGTCAGAAGAAGCTGAGGGAATGGTTAGCAGACAGGTAAGCAATTAATTATATTTCTTTGATGAATAAAATAAGGGCTAAAAGTGTAGGTAGGTATAAACATGCAATGTAGCTCATTGTAGCACACACACAAAAGTTACATTTATACTATACTGTAGTCTATTAAGTGTGTAATAGCACTTTGTCTGAAAACAGCAATATACATACCTTAATTTAAAAATACTTCATTGCTAAAAAATGCTACACATAATTTGAGCCTTCAGCAAATCATATAGTCTTTTTGCTGGTAAAGGTGATAGTAACTGAAGCATGGGGTGGCTGTGGCAATATCTTAAAATAAGACAACAATGAAGTTTGCCATATCAATTAACTCTTCCTTTCAGCCTCCCTAACCTCTCTCAGCTTTCAAAGAATTGAAGAGTTAGGGTCTTGCTCTAGATTAGGCCTTGGCTTAAGGAAATGTTGTGGGTGGTTTATCTTCTATTCAGACCACTGAAACTTTCTGCCTATGAGCAATAAGACTTTTGTCTTATCATTCATGTAATTCACTAGAGTAGCACTTTTAATTTCCTTCATGAACTTTTCCTTTGTAGTCACAACTCAACTGGCACAAGAGGCCTACCTTTCAGCTTATATTGGCTTTCTACATGCCTTCCTCAGTAAATGTATTCATTTCTAGTTTTTCATTTTAAAGTGAGAGACATGCAACTCTTCCTTTCACTTGAACATTTAGAGGCCACTGTGAAGTTATTATCTGGCCTAATTTCAATATTGCTGTGTCTTAGGGAATAGGGAGTGGGAAAGAGATGGGGGAATGACAGGTCAGTGGAGCAGTCAGAACACACACAGCATTTATCAATTAAGTTGGCTGTTTTATATTAGTGGGATTCGTGGCACCTCAAAACAATTACAATAGTAACAACAAAGATTATTGATCACAGATTTTCATAACATATATAATAATTTTAAAATCTGTAATATTGCGAAAATTACCAAAATGTGACACATTTTGAGGAAATATGCACCTAAATATGCACCTAAAGAGGTTAACATGAAATGAGCAAATGCTGTTGGAAAAATGGCATGGACAGATTTGCTTGATACAGGGTTGCCACAAACTTTCAATTTGTTAAAAAACACAATATTGCCCTGGCTGGTTTGGCTGAGTGGTTAAAGCATTGGACTGCGGACCAGAGAGTACCGGGTTTGGTTCCCACTAAGGGCACATACCTCGGTTGCTATTTGTACCCAGCCCCGGTTGGGGCCGTGTGGGTGGCAACCACTTGATGCGTCTCTCTCACATAGATGTTTCTCTCTCTCTCTCTTTCCCCTCTCTCCCTCCCATTCTATCTAAAGATAAATGCAAATATGTCCTCACGTGAAGATAAAAAAACAACACAGTATCCTCCTGGCAGGTTTGGCTCAGCGGTAGTGTCAGCCCACAGACCAATGAGTCGCAGGTTCGATTATCTCAGTTGCGGTTCGTCCCAAGCCCCGGTCGGGTCATGTGGAAGGCAGTCAGTCCATGAGGCTCTCATATTGATGTTTCTCTCTGTCTCTCTCCTTCCCTCCCTCTCATTCTATCTGATGATAGGTAGAAAAATATCCTCAGGTGAGGAATAAAAATATATATATATATATATATTTTTTTTATATATGTAATTTTTTTTTCTTTACTGATTTTAGAGAGACAGGAAGGGAGAGGGGGAGAGAGACAGAAACATCAATTGGCCACCTCCTGCATGCCCCCAACTAAGGATTGCGTCCACAATCTGGGCATGTGCCCTGACCGGGAATCGAACCAGCAACCTCTTGGTGCATGGGTTGACACTCAACCATTGAGCCACACAGGCTGGGCATGTCTGTAGTACTTTTAAAAAATGAAATCTCTATTAATATTATAAGTTGGTACCAATTAAATAGAAAGCTCTGCAATAAATATGCCTATAATTATGCTTTTATGGACAGTTATAGTTATTTCTTTAGGATATGCACAGTTGCTAAGGATATGCACAGTTCTAAGATATTTGTTATCTAATACAAATTGCCCTGAAGTATCCCATCAGCAAGAAGCAAATACCCATTCTCCACATGACAGAGAAAATGTAAATATTAGTAGACATGCCAGTCATAGTAGCTCTCCCCCACCCCACCCCCAATATAAACAGAAGCTTACCTTCATATTCAGTTTACTTAATACTTTCGCTCTGGAGAAAATTCCAAATGGAATTTTATTGATTCGATTGTGTTCCATGTTGAGGGAATAGATGGTGGAAAACTGAGATGGACCACCTACTGGATATAACTGGAAGCAATTTCTAGCTAAGGTCAAACTATTCAGTTTCACAAGACTTGATAAAAGGCTCTGTAAAAAAGTGAAATAAACAGAAGAATTAGAACTGTAAAAAGACTTATTCTGTAGTGTATAGAGCAGAAATCCCAAACACAAATGCCTTAAAGGGCCTTGCAGGTAAAAAAGTGACAGAGGCTGGTTGGGCTATTCTATGTTCTGTGATGCCTCATGGAGAGTGACAGTCACTACTCAACTCTAGCTAACTGTTCCTTGCAGGAATATGGAGCCAATATAGTCAGGTTTTCATATTTTACAAGAAACAGAAAATTCACTTACTTATAGGAACTTTTCTGATTTTTATTCTTTGGCTCACTTTATTTAAGAGATGCCTCATGAGTGGCCAGTTTGAGACCTCTATAGAACAGAAACACTGGACAGTTCCTGGTTCTGCCACTTGCTGTTGACTAATCCTTTCCAGGTTTTGGTTCAGTACTTATCTCTAAACTATAAACTATAAACTATTAACATCATGCCTGGCACAGAGTAAGCAGTTATTTAGTATGATTTCTTTTAGGAATATTAAATTCAGAAGATGATTATACTTCCTGATACTGTATAATACATTGCTTTTCCATATAGTAAAATTTCTAAGGAAATATGCACCTAAATATGCACCTAAAGAGGTTAAGGGGTACATAACCCCTTATCGCCTTACCTGAGCCTCCCACCATGTAACCACAGTGTTAGGTGTTTAGGTATTACAAAAGAATCTCTGCTATTAAGAAGACTAAATCCTACTTAGAGAAATAAATCACACAGATAAGAAAAAGAAAATAATACATAAATCTACATTATATAGACTAAGCTGTTACTATTCAAAGTCTGAGTCAAAGAAGAGCAAATCAGCATCCATTGGAAGCTTGTTAGAAGCTTCCTTGTTAGAAGCAGAGTCTTAGGCCCCACTCCTGCAGAATCATAGTATGAATACTACAATTCCCAGGTGATTTGTATACTCATTAATGTTTGAGAAACACTGATATAGCTTATAAAACAATTTTGAATCTAGGCTCTTTTTTTTAAATGAGAATAAACATGCTTTTATTTATTTTTATATGTTTTTATTGATTTTTTAGAGAGAGAGGGAAAGAAACATCGATGTGAGAAACATCGACTAGCTGCCTCCTGCACGCCCCTACTGGGGATGGAACCCACAACCCAGGCATGTGCCCTGACCAGGAATCGAACCAGGACTTCTCATTCCATGGGACGATGCTCAATCACTGAGCCTTACCAGCTGGGCCTGGTTCTATCTTTTAGTAGCTTGTAACTTGGGTCAAGTTATTTCTCTGAACTTTGGTTTTACTCATTTGTAAACGATGATGTCTTATTTTATAAGTCATAGTAGACTTTTTTTTTTTTTTTTTATCCTAACTCGAGGATATTTTTCCATTTTTTGTTCAGAGAGAGTGGGAGGGAGAGAAAGAGAGAGAAACATCAATGTGAAAGGGACACATCGAGTGGTTGCCACCCACACGACCCAACCAGGGCCGAGGACAAACTGCAACTGAGGTACGTGCCCTTAGCTGGAACCAAACCTGGGTCTCTCTGGACCACAGGCCGATGCTCTAACTGCTGAGCCAAACAGGCCAGGGCCAGAGTACACTTTTTATTATTTGTTTGTTTGTTTATTTATTTATTTATTTATTTGGTGGTACGTGCCCCTAGCGGGAACCGAACCTGGGACTCTCTGGTCTGCAGGCCGACGCTCAACCACTGGGCCAAACTGGCCAGGGCCAGAGTACACTTTTTAAATAAATAAAATACATATATAGTTTTATAATATCTAGCATATTTAAGTCCCTTCTCTATTTTTTTTTTTTAATCCTCATCCAAGGTTATTTTTTCATTTATCTGCAGATAGAGTGGGAGGGAGGGAGGAAGAGAGGAGGAGAGAAAGAAACATCCATATGAGAGAGACACACTCATTGGTTGCCTCCTGCATTACCCCGACCAGGGCCAGGGACTACAACCAAGGTATGTGTCCTTGACAGGAATCGAACCCAGTGACTCTTTAGTCCCCAGGCCAATGCTCTAAGTGCTGAGCCAAACCAGCCAGAGCGAGTCCCTTCTCTATTTAAATTGAAAGAAAAGATGAGAAATGCTAGAAAAACTGGAAAAGCAGTAAAGGAGACTGAGAGTGAGCTAAATTTTAAAGGATTGTTTAAAAAGTTAAATATTTAGAGAAGTAGAAGAAAACACTCTGAAATAAAAGCCCAAGCAGGGATAAAAGCAAGCAGTGTGAAATTATGCAAGTGTATGTGTGTTTTAAATAATGTTCAAATTTTAGTTGTCCACCATGAGGAAGCTAAAATTTCAGTACCTGACATGTGAGGTGATTTGCATGGCCAGCTGAAGGAATGTAATAACTGCATAATTAAAGGTGTAATTATATGGTGAACTGAAACTTGTTCTTTATACAGAACGTTAAGAAGCTACTCAACATTTGTCTCCTGGTGTACACAGATAAAAGGAAGAGCACAGATAAGAGTGCTGAGAGCCCTGGCCAGTTTGGCTCAGCGGTTAGAGTGTTGGCCTGCGGTCCAGAGACCCAGGTTCGGTTCCCACTAAGGGCGCGTACCTTGGTTGCAGTTTGTCCCCGGCCCTGGTTGGTCGTGCGGGTGGCAGCCACTCGATGTGTCCCTTTCACGTCGATGTTTCTCTCTCTCTCTCTCTCTCTCCCACTCTACCTGAACAAAAAAAAAAAAAAAGGAAAAATGTCCTCGGGTGAGGATAAAAAAAAACAAAGAGTACTGAGAAAGTTTTGTTATGGCAGCCCATGCAGGAAAAATGTCTGTATCATACTTGACTGAAAACAAAGGAGTTTTTATTGAGTCTCATGGCAAAAATGTTATTCTTACAGCTTACTTTACTGAATTGATATCTTCTACTTAAAAATGTTAATACCTGAGGATATTGGAAAAGGGGTAATAGGAAGTTAGCTCTCCAACCTTTCATTCTTATATTGTGAATCTTTGGGGTTATCACTGCTTTAGAGTTTGACACATCTAGGTTCCCATCTTAGGATCTTCACTTACTAGTTTGATGAATTAATTCGATAATCAATATATCTCTCACCATATTCCCAGAAAAATATGTGAAGTAACAAATTTGGCCAGAAACATAACTTCTCTTATGTCTTATTTCCCCATCTATTTGATAAGAATACCCCAATAATTAGTAGGATTATAATGAAGATTTGAATGGGTTATAATACATACAGAGCTCCAAGCCTTTTGCCTTGAGCATTAAGTTCCTTTTCCCATGCATATATGTCTATATTAAAACTCGTCCATTTTCAGATAGTCTCCAAATTGAAAAGTATATAGTCATTCTGTCAGTTCTGATTGCAGCAGTATAATGAACCCCAACTAGAAACACTCTCCTGATTTTTCTTGCCTAACCCAGCTTGAATGTCTACACTAAGTGCTATCTAGTGAATTTTGTCTTCCTTACTGTATTTATTATAAATGCCGATAATTAGATATTTGTATTAGAAATATGCTCTTCCAAAGCACATATACTATGTTACTACTACATATACTATATTTGAATAAACCGCAATCAAGTGAAGTGGTGAGGGACGACTGTATATAAATAAAGAATCCTACTTCGCAGAAATTCATTTATTGCGGTAGAGCCTGGTACTGATTAACCACGATAAATGAGGCCCACTGTAATACTTCCCCATATTTGGACAAGGCCAAGCAAGGGTTCCCCTATAGTTTCTCCATCTGAAAAGGGCCAGGTTAGCCCTGGCCGGTTTGGCTCAGCGGTTAGAGCGTCGGCCTACGGTCCACAGAGACCCGGGTTTGGTTCCCGCTAAGGGCATGTACCTTGACTGCAGTTTGTCCCCGGCCCTGGTTGGGTTGTGTGGGTGGCAGCCACTCGATGTGTCCCTTTCACATCGATGTTTCTCTCTCTTCCTCTCTCTCCTTCCCGCTCTATCTGAGTAAAAAATGGGAAAATGTCCTCGGTTGAGGAAAAAAAAGAAAAGGCCAGGTTAAACACACACACACACACTCCTTTTTCCACAGCCAGACTGAGGAGAGCTGTCCTCTTTATAATTCTATCGAAAATAAATCCCTTTTTAAAATTAATTAATTTATTTTTATTACAGATGCTTCTCCTTTTTCCCATTGACACCCTTCTCCTCACCCCGGCCCCCTCTCCCCACCTTCACAGTATTGTTGTCTGTGCCTACTGGTTATGCATATATGCATAGCATATCAGTTCTTTGGTTAAAAATAATAAATAAATAAATCCTTATTTCACTCACAAAATATTATATATGAAAGTTTGGATCACAATCTCTGTATCCTAAGAGGTCCCAATAATTATTAGTTTCCCTTCACTTACAGTAAGACTAAACATATATAAATATTTTTTTTAATTTCTCACTGTGTAATTTGATATATACCCAATCTTTATATTCAGGCACAGTGAAGTTGTAAAAGCAGTCAATCTTACCTAAGCTCACAAATCACACCCTGAAAGCATCCCAACAAGATCTAATTACTGTGCTAATTGTTTGTCTTATTATAGATATACATCACTTTTAGAAAAGGGGTGATGACATTAAACAGCAGAACCTCACCCATTTTGACCATTCTAAATTACCACTATCACAGAAAAACAAAAATCCATACAGACTAGTTGTCAGGGCTCTATCTACACTCTGTGGATTCTATTCCTTATTCCACTTAAACTGCTGCTAACAATAGTACTCTTTTGCCACAAGTGAAATTCTGTCATAATAGTTTTAGTGAACTGGACCAGCGTAGAAACTACAATCCTGAAAAACTCATTTCTGTACTCTGACAAAGCTGCTTTCTGACATGCCAAATACCCAGATTAATCAGAACCCAATTAATAAGTGTACTTTATTTCTGTATCCCTAAGAAACAAGTTGAATATATTTGTTATATAAACTAATTGTTACAAACCTATAGATTCATCTACTCAAAATGTTCTTTCTAAATCAAAGTATAAATCTGAAAAACATTCATCCAAAGCACTTTTTATTCTTCAAATATACATACACAAACACCATGGGAAAACTAGCAAAAATCTAAAGATAATAGGCCATTTATATTAGACAACTTTAACTGTTAGAACAAAAATATTTTGCAAGAGCTTACTTAATCCATAAGTCCACAATTCCATTCTTTTCTGTGTTAGAATACTCTAATAAGATATTATACTGAATAACCATAAGCAAACATACAAGTTGTTGGGTATGAAAAAACAGTAGGTAGCAAAAGAAGGCAAGGCAAGAGTGAAAAAATAGTAAAGTTGAAAAGGAATTTTTAAAAAAGTATCTTGCCCAATTAATCTATGAACAAAATAAGTGAAACTATTTTTGTAATAGAACCAACAAAACCCATATTAAAACTAATGTGTTATGCCCTGGCCAGTTTGGCTCAGCGGTTAGAGCGTCAGCCCTCAGACCAGAGAGACCCAGGTTCAGTTCCCGCTAAGGGCACGTACCTCAGTTGTGGTTTGTCCCCAGCCCCACTTGGGGTTGTGTGGAAGGCAGCCACTCGATGTGTCCCTTTCACGTTGATATTTCTCTCTCTCACTTCCTCTCTCTCCCTCCCACTCTATCTGAACAAGAAATGGAGAAATGTCCTCGGGTTAGGATTAAAAAAAAAAAAAAAAAAAAAACTGTGTTAAAAAAAAAAAAACATTTTGGTGACCGATAGATGCAAAATAGGCTTTGATATTATTGTATAAGCAGGGTAATAACGGGTCAAAGAAGTGTTACAGCTAATATTAATCTTGATAATAAATAGTATATTCTATGTAGTTCATTCTTTCATTTATCATCTTTCTCCAGTACCTTTTTTTTATAATAACTGAACTGGGTGGGGTACTAAGTTTTGTTTTGTTTTTTTTTAATCCGCACCCGAGGACACTTTTCTATATTTTGTTCAGACAGAGTGGGAGGGAGAAAGAGAGAGAGAGAAATATCGACATAAAAGGGACACGTCCAGTCGTTGCCACCTGCACAACCCAACCGGGGCCGGGGACAAACTGCAACCAAGGTACGTGCCTTTAACGGGAACTGAACCTGGGTCTCTCTGGACCGCAGGCTGACACTAACCACTGAGCCAAACCGGCCAGGGCTTGTTAATTTTTTTTTCTTTATTGATGTTAGAGGAAGAGAGGAGAGAGAGAGAGAGAGAGAGAGAGAGAAACATCGATGAGGGAGGGAGAACATCGACTGGCTGCCTCCCTGCATGCCCCCCACTGGGGATAAGGCCCACAACTTGGGCATGTGCCCTGACCAGAAATCGAACCGCCGACATCTAGGTGCATGGTCAACACTCAACCACTGAGCAACACCAGCCGGGCGGGGTAGTGAGTTTTAAAACCAGCCATATAACTTTTCCTTTACTATAGCTTTTATTGCTAGTTTCAAATGACAAGAGAAAGATTTATGTGGTGCTAAAGGGGAATGTAACATATCAGTTTTCCACCTTAGTTTCTCCCTTCTACACATCAAAAACAAAATTGAATATGTTCCTTTAATTATATCTATTCTTTCTTCTTCAGAATTTTTATCTTAGTGATATATATATATACAGCACACTCATTTTTAGGCAATCTTGATCATCAAATTATTTACCCAGCTGTAAAGACTTACTAGTTTTCCCTTCATTATTTGGCAGGCTTGTTTCTACTTCTTACCTCTGGTAAAGTAGAAATGTTATTGTTCTCTAAATTTAATTCTTCAAGTGCACTGCATTGTGCTAGTGATCTGGGTATTGCTGACAGTCTGTTGTATCTTAGACCAAGACGACTTAAACTGGACAGGTTTCCTGTGAACACACACACAAAAAAAGAATTTTATTTTTTAAATATGATGAGCTTCTCACTGTCCTAAGCTATCAACCAGATATTTACAAATTACTGCGAAACCCTATTTCAGCAAAATCCTTAACTTCAGGTACCAAGGAACAACACACTCCACCAATTAGGATGATATTGAAACACTTGTGTCCACTTGTCTTAGAGAAATAATGAAATACACCATAAGTCAATTATAAAAAAATAAGTAACTAGAAAGTACTGGCATATTTTATTAGTCTTTAGATAAGACCTAATTGAGTAATATCAATCAGTGTATATTTTAAATTTATAAGTATCCCATTTGTATCTGTGATGATGATCCAACATAACAAGTAGTTATATATTAAAATCTACATTTAATTTTTAAGAAAAAATTTCCAAATATTTAATGGTATTATTTAAAATATACAATGCACAATTATTCTGTGAGATAAAGGTACAATATTTTCCAGGAGTTTAAATACAAACATACCAAAATTTCTCTGAAAAGTTGACCTGATGGTAAAATATTTCTCCAAATTATTTCTTTAATTACAAACAAAAGTCAAAGTTCTAGTATCTCTTATTATCTAAGTATGCCAGGCTTGAGCGCAAATTAGCTACTATTGAATACATAAAAAAAGCAGAGCAGAAAAATAGGCATTTTCTAGTTTTATTGCCAAGACTACATATATGGTAAGCTACATGAATCAATAGGATATCTGCTATCATAAAGATTTAAATCAAATTTAATTTCTAAAACAATATACAGTAGAAAATATTATTGATCTCCTTGTAAGTTAGAATTCTGGCAGCATACTGTTTTCACCACAAGTTGGCATTTAATTACATTTGGTCATATTCTGTTAGTTGTTGCATAGATTAGTTACCTCCCCCAATAAACTGAAAACTCTTTTGCTATATATTTCTGTCTCCCCATAGAATATGTTTTCAGTGCTAAGTACACAAGCAGACATTCATTCATACCTTCTTTATAATTATGGAAGCCAAAATATTCCACTATTTGTCCTACTTTCCATTAGGAACAAGATACAAAAACTTAAAATTATATGAAAGGTTCATAAAATTCTCTTTGACCCATTCTCATTTTTTAAAATGGCTTGTCTAAAAAAATATACTTTACTAAACATAATTTTAAAATATATATCAGATTTGTCTGATCTATCTGAATACAAATAAACTCTTCTACAAACATTTGCAGTAATTTTTTTTGGGATATCCAACCTCTACACAGCCCTTTCCAGAAACAAAGGATTAACAATTCCAACTCTCTGCCTTCTTTCACCCCACCAAATCATTTTTAAATTATAAAATATAAGAATACACCTTATTCTCTTTCCACAGACAACCATGGTTTGTAATCTAATATGTACTTATTGAGACCTTTTCTTTAAGCATTTACTTACACACAAATGTAGGGATTTTGTTTTGTTTGTATATAAATGGGATCATTCTTTATGCTCCCCCAATATAACAGGCCATAGTAAATATAGATAAACCTCATTTCATTTAACCTTTGTAAAGTATCCTAGTTTTGTACCATTAACTCTTTAACCATTTCCTAATTGGATGGCATTTGTTTCTAATTTTTAAAAAGGAATTCTGTAATCAACAACCTTATATATATATCTTTGTATACATGTGAAAGTATTTCTGATATATCAGAAGATACAGATATTTTAAATCTTAATAGATAGCATCACAGGCTATATCAGTTTCATTCCCACCAAAAGTGAAGGACAGTGCCCATTTACTCATATACTTTTAAAATAAGTAAGGAGGAAAGATATCAATATTTATCCCTTGCTTATTCAATGCCCATGACCACTATAGCTACAGCAAGGCTGGTAAAAGTGGAACTGTTCCTACTAGCTGTGATAATATCTGACCGTAAAGAACTTCAAAATCTTTTGAATGAATTTTAATTTGTATGAAGTTGAAGATAAAAGAGGCAGTCAATCTTAAAAACAAAACAAAACCTAGAATAAATAAGACCAATCCTTTCTTTCCTTTGTACCACTGCGTCCCCTATGGAAGAAAGCTGTTCCACTGTAATAAAATGGTTGACCCATTCATTAAGGGGTCTTTGAAATCTGCCAGAAGAATAAAGGGCTTGTTAACAGTAAAAAGTCCCCACAATTTTGCTCCATCAATTCGCATGCCTCATTCAATCACTGTTTACAGTAAAATAGTAAACAAATACAATATTTTAACCATTTTTAAAAAATTTTCACTGAAACCTAAAAGCTTTTTTTAGTAACAAAGAGAGTATAGTAACCAAATGCTTATCAACTCAAAAGCCCAGTAAATAGAACCAGATTCCTAAAACTTCTAGAATTTAAAAATTACAAAATGAAAATAAATGATGGTGAAATTGCCATATAACATCTAGTACCAAAATTCATGGTTATTTAAATAAAAAATGGTACCTCCAACTTTTCTAAACCTCTTCCTTTTTCCCTGTGTGTTTGTGGTAGAAGAGGCTGAACTTTTTAAAATGTAACGTATGAGAGAATATGCTATTCTGATGAAGAAATCCACATTTGCAAAAGCTTTATCACTTTCTTGAGAGCATGGCATGTTCAAAGACTCATCCACATTTTGCCAAAATCTACTACTCTCAGAAAAATTAAAAAGGTGGGAAAAATTAAGGATGAAATATCAAAACTCTCTTATGCCAGAAAAAACCTGACATCAGAAGTCTGGC
Organism: Molossus molossus; assembly: GCF_014108415.1. Lineage (NCBI taxonomy): Eukaryota > Metazoa > Chordata > Mammalia > Chiroptera > Molossidae > Molossus > Molossus molossus. The sequence goes on from NW_023425352.1 coordinate 15,376,269, forward strand.
ATTTACTGTGATTCACCCCCTGCAGTGTGGTTTCAACCTCTAACCTCTTTCAATGAGTGGTTTTAACCACAAACTAAACTGCAGCTTAGAAATCAAGCCATAGCTTGCTTTAATATTGAGCCATTGCAACTAAATAAAATCAATGTTGCTGAGGTTCTGTGTATAAGTGTAGGCTGATCACTGCCAATCACTGGCATTTAGCTTTTAAGTACTTAACTTTGTTAAGCTGTTCTGTGCTCCACTTTGACAGCTTGCTTTCTTATGCTGTCAGATTTTTAAAATATGTCAACATCAAATGGCGATGAATTAAAATTAAATGCTTTCATTTTCAGCAAATATAATCAGCATCTTTAGGTTAATTCAACATAACTTTTGAGTAAGACTCTAACTTATATAGCCTTAATCTTATTTAATAAAGTAGCAGAAATGCAATAGAAAATAGAATTCAAACAATGAAATAATATCAAAGGTAAAAATTTTTTCAACATTAAACTGAAAAACCAAAAGCACACTGAAAAATAAGCAATACAAAAATTCTTAAGTGCCAAAACCCCAAAAGAATGCCACTATTAAAAAGAAAACCAGTAAAGTTGTTATATGCAAGCTGCACTATAATTACCTAAAACCTAACTACTAAAACTCTACTTGTTGATAAAACCATGATTACTGTAACATTTCTTCAGAACCCAGTGCAACAAAAAGACCTCTGTGAATTGTTCTGGGCCCTAGCCTGAAAGGCAAGGTCTTATTGCATAGTTCCCTCTTTATCTCATTTTGAGAAGAAATAGAAAGTAAAATATTTTTTCCTATTTCAGACAAAATCCCCTCCACCCCCCGCCAACACACACACACACACCACCCCCAACCTCATAAAACCACCAGAGATCTCAAAAGGCTTTAAGATGATCAGGTTCATAGTTTGCAACCAAATGACTGTTAAAATGAAGTTTAATATTTTCTTTAGTTTATAACTGATTCTTGAGTTAGAAAACATTTACATGAAAGAGAACACACTTTTTATTCGCCAACAAGGCACACTAATGGTTAAATCAGAGAAACTATGTTTTTAAGTACGCTGTCACTTAACTGCAACCAGCTGCCCCCTCCCCATTTCCTTTGGCCTCTTCTCTACATTATATGAGCTGTCAGTGATCCTGCCACTGCTTAGCATGGAAGTAAAGGGCAGTGATTACTGCCAAGGAGTGATAACTACTCTAAGAGTGTTCATGTTAAATAAAGAAGCAAAACATCTCAGTCTACATTTTTTTTATCCTCACCCAAGGACACTTTTCCATTTTTTGTTCAGATAGAGTGGGAGGGGGAGAGAGAGAGAGAAAGAGAAATATCGACGTGAAAGAGACACATTGAGTGGCTGCCACCCACACAACCCAACCAGGGTTGGGGACAAACTGCAACCAAGATACATGCCCTTAGTGGGAACCGAACCCGGGTCTCTCTGGACCACAGGCCAACGCTCTAACCGCTGAGCCAAACCGGCCAGGGCTCAGTCTACATTTTTAAAAAAAGAAAAGGCACCCTCCCAGTGGTCAGAGCGTCGGCCCGCACACTGGAGGTTGTAGGTTTGATTCCTAGTCACGGGCATGTACTTGGATTGCAGGCTCGGGCATGTACTTGAATTGCAGGCTCGATCCGTGGCCCTGGTCAGGGCACATGTGGGAGGCGGCAACCAATCAATGTGTCTCTCTCACAACGTTTCTCTCTCTCTCTCTCTCTCTCTCTCTCTCCGCTCCCTCCCTTCCACTCTATCTAAAAAAAAAATCAATGGAAAAATATTCTTGGGTGAAAATTAACAAAAAAGAAAAAAAAAATCCTTAACTGCTTGTTTCAAGTAATGGTAGACTAGGTGGGAATTCAAGCAAACCCTGCCACTGGGGGGGGGGGGGGGGCCAACTTAAAACACTTCTAAAACAAAAATCAGACAGCTAACAAAATATTACCAATTTCCAAGCCAAACAGCTAGGAACCCAGAAACAAGCAGAAACACTGGAGAGGATTATATCCTCTAGCACTTCCCTAGCTAGAAGATACAGCTGGAAAGGCTAAGGCATGTTTCTGCCAAGAGTCAAAATCTAGTAATCAGCCCTGGCCAGTGTGGCTCAGTTGGTTGGGTGTTGTCCCATGCACTGAAAGGTTGCCTGTTCAATTCCTGGTCAGAAAACATGCTTGGGTTTTGAGCTCGATCCCCATTAGGTGGTGCACAGGAGACAGCCGATAGATGTTTCACTCTCACATCAATGTTTAACAATAAAATCTTGTGGTTTTTCTAGTGGAAAAATAAATATGGTAATCAATATCAACTAGGACCCTATAGGGTGGGGCCCTACAGGGCTGTACCCTAGTACTAAAGGTGAACTGAAAGTAAAAACAGCCCTACAATTAATTAGTTTGCAGCCTGCCTTTGAATCACTCAGAGGATCAGAAAAACTCAAGCCTTAGAACATAAATGAATTAACATGGTCCCTTAGGTACTGATAGAAGGAAACAAAAATCCTTCTGGAGAAAGATATATTCATAGGCCTCATTCATATGATTTAGTAACAGAACTTCATGAATATTCATTACTGAAATTATATAAATTGAGTACAGATATCATTTTTCTGAAAAAAAAAAAAAAAAAATTATAGTAACCTTATACCACATCAATAACTAAAAAGGTGTCCAAATTTTTCAAAATTCCCTTTATTGTTTGTATAAATTATTTATAGGAACTTAGAAAAAGAAACAAAACTGTAAATATAGAATATACCACAGTAAGCACAATTCAACTTTTTTGCAGATTGGCTAAGTCTTTGAACACATTTTGCACTTCAAAACATTATGCACATCTCTTCTCTTAGTCCTTAGATATTACAGATGAACACACTTTAAACTATATTGGCCACGTTTTAAAAACTAAACAGCAATTTTATTTTTCAGTGTGGTCTACTTTAGCAAAGCAGGGACCACACCCTATATAATAGCATGCAACATTCTGAAATCAGCAGAAACAGAAAACCCACCCATTCTGCAATTTAACCACAGAGCCACAGCAGAATATATACATACAACTTAATTTTCTATCTTCTTTATAATCCAGTTAAACTCACTTCCCAAAATCAAATTATTTTCTTTGCCAGGAAATGGAAATAGTGATTTTTAAAATACTACCTTCTAGAAGTTTTACTACTTTGACAATGTTGAATTCTAATCTTTAAATATTATCAAAATGGATCAAATGTGGTATTTTAATGTCAAAGTAGCTATAAATGATTATCATTATCTTCTTTCTCTTCTCATACCATACCTATTGTATCTGGGAGGTCTAGCAGTTCATTGTGCTGCAAGTCAAGGTTGGTTATCTGTGTGCAGTTTCCAATCTCCTTTGGAAGATGTTCAAGTTGATTGTGAGCTACATCCAGCGTAATGAGGTTACATAATTCACCTGTAAATTGACCAACATAAAAATTTAGTAAGAATATATTAAGTAATACAAAAAAACCCTTCATTTTCTATATCATAAGTGTAGTTTCTTTTGGAAAAAGTTAAAGTCAAACAGAAAATCTAAAACTGTTATTTGAAAATGGCATTTTACAAATACTGAGTCATTATGTTGTACACTTGAAACTAACATGTTGTATCTCAATTATATCTAAAAAAAGAAAATGATATCAGATAAAATTAAAATGTTGACTGTAATCACTTTACCATTTATAACATATATTTGTTCATTCATGGTTTTTCTTTTAAGGCAACGGCTGGAGACAATGAAAAAAGTAAGATGAGCAAATCAAGTGCATAAAACTCTGAAAACTGGGTGTGGTGTACATTAAGCCACAAATAAAGACAAAAAAGAGAAGAGAGAGAAGTTAGATTTTATCAAAATTAAAAACTATGTGCATTAAATGACACTAATACGAGAGTGAAAAGCAACCCACAGAAGGGGAGAAAACATATGCAAATCATATACCTGCTAAGGGATTAATATATAATAAACTTCTACAAGTCAACCAAAAAACTACAACCATTTTAAAAGTGAGCAAAAAACTTGCATAGCTATTTGTCCAAAGATACACAAATGGTCAATAAACACATAAAAAGATGCTCAGCATCACTAATCATTTGGGAAATGTAAATCAAAAGCATAATGAGATACCACTTCACACTCATTAAGATGGTTTTATAATTAAAAAACAGAAAATAAATGTTGGCTTGGAACCTTTGTGCTTTAACTCCAAGAGTCCCAACCCCATATTCTCAGGGTGAAGAGAGAAAAATCCCTTTATGTTTCGCCTAGGCATATCACATTCAAAGGGCAGAAAAATCAAAGACAAAACATTTTGAAAGAAGCTAGAGGAAAAAAACATCTTCCGTACAGAGAAATACATTAAATCCCTTTAGATTTGTGTAAATCACCACATGATAATATTTATTTATTTTAAGCATCTATTCTCTCCAGAAAGTATCCTCCAGTAATACGACTCTTTGCAAAGTCAAAAAATCATGTTAATACCGACACATTAAGAAGAATGTCATCTAATAATACGAATACTTCTGTCTCACAATCTAGTCATTCTTTGAAAATGCTTTAAACTCAGAAATTGTGATTTAATTTTTTTAACAGCATCAGCACACAAAAATAACATGTAAAATTTGGTCTGTTAATGCATCGACTACAATAAACTCACAACTAAGTTCTATATATTACTGTGAGTTATATTTGATAATTAATTTAGATTTCCGCAGAAATCCATGTATAAATTTTAAGAGACTCATGGAAAACATATTCTCTTAAGATAAACTTCAGGGAGTTTATCTTTATAAAACATATGAAAATCTAAAATATTTTCAAAACTAATCCAAAATTTCCTATTTAATGCAATTAACAAAACATTTTTAGTGTGATTTTGAGGAAAACAAAGGCATTTAAAATCTCTCTCTTTATGCCCAACCGGTGTGGCTCAGTTAGTTGAGCTTTGTCCCATGCACCAGGAGGTCACTAGTTTGATTCCAGTCAGGGCACATGCTGGGTTTTGGGCTCAATCCCCAGTAGAGAGCCTTCAGGAGACAGCTGACCCATGTTTCTCTCTCTATCTACCTTTTCCTTCGTCTTTCTGAAATCGATAAAAATCTCTCTCTCTAGAGTAATACTCAGCTTTCCTCCCTCTATCCCTTTCTCTCTCAAAATCTATTCAAAATCTTAAAAAATAAATAAATAAAGGCTTTCAGACAAACAAAAGCCTACAGGATTCATTATGAGAAGACCTGCACTACAATATATATTAAAGGAAGTTCTTTAGGCAAAAGGAAAATATTAAATAGAAATTCAGATCTACACAAAGAACAAAAAGTACTCCAAGTGATAAACAGATGGGTAATTATTAAGTTCTTTTCTCATTTTTTTAATTAAAAAGATAACTGAAAAGTATACTGACATGTCAAAAGGCACAGGAACCAACCTAAAAGACTTCATAATTACCAAGCCTGGAACAATTTGAGCACCAAAATGATAAAAATAATACTGAAATAAAACCCATAGAATAGAATGAGTTCAGACTTATATAATTATCTGAATGAATAAAGAAATAAATAGAAGGAAAAGCTCTTTCTTGTACAAGAATTTCAATTAATAAATGCAAAAAGTGCCCAGGCCAGTTTGGCTCAGCGGTTAGAGCGTCGGCCTGCGGTCCAGAGAGACCCAGGTTCGGTTCCCACTAAGGGCATGTATCTTGGTTGCAGTTTGTCCCTGGCCCTCCTTTCATGTCGATGTTCTCTTGCTCTCTCTCTCTCTCTCTCCCTCACGCTCTATCTGAACAAAAAATGGAAAAATGTCCTCGGGTGAGGATTAAAATAAATAAACAAATAAATAAAATTAAAAAAATAAATAAATGCAAAAAGCTAAGGGAAGTAAAAAGATCACCATCAAATACCATAATAATTGTTTCAGGGACGATCTACCAATGAATGCTAAAATTAGTGCGCAAAAGATTAATGTACAACATCAAACTAGTCATGAGAAAACACCATACAATTAGTACACTTCAAAAGTATCAATGTCATGAAAGAAAGGGAAGAACATTTAGTACTTCTAACTGTCAGAGGTTGGAGGAGACTACACACATGACTCTTAAAACGCAATGTGGGATTCTGAAATAGAAACACATTAGTTGAAAAACTGGTGAAATCAGAATAAAATTTGTAGTTTAGTTAATAGTATCATACCAATGTTAATTTCTTAGTTTTGATCACTGTATAATGATTATATAGGATGTTACTATTAGGGGAAGCTGGGTAAAGGGTATGTGGGGAATCCTCTGTACTAGTTTTGTAACTTTTCTGTTAAGTCTAAAATTTGTTCAAAGTGGAAAGCTTAAAAAAGATACAGTTTAGCCCAGGTGGTATGGCTCGGTGGTTGAGCATCACCCCATGCACCAAGAGGTCACCAGTTCAATTCCCGTCAGGGCACATGCCCAGGTTGTGGGCCAGATCCCAGTGGGGGGCATGCAGGAGGCAGCCAATCAATGTTCTCTCATGAATGCTTCTCTCTCTCTAAAATCAATAAAGAAAAAAAAATTTTTTTAAAGATACAGTTTAAAGCAAAAACAATAGCCATGTATTATTATGGGATTTATAATATATGAAGAAGTAAAAATGAATGATAACAACTGCACAAAGAATGGGAGAAAAAGAGTGTTTTATTTTAAAGTTCTTAGGATATATGTGAAGTTGTATATTATTATTTAAATATAGGCTGTTAAATTATGATATATACTATAAATACTAGAGCAGACACTTAAAAAAGTATCAAAGATGCATAACATGCCAACAGTTGAGATAAATGGAATTTACAACAAAAATCCAGAAGAAGGTAAAAATGAAGGGGGAAAAGGACTAAGTAACAAATGGCACAAATGGAAAATAGCTCGATTTTAATTCAATCATATTAACAGAGTAACTGTATTAAATGTAAATGGTATAAACCCTTCAATTAAGCCAAAAACTGTCAAGACAGGATAAAAACACACCACAGCTAATTATATGCTGTCTATAAGAACCCATTACTTAAATATAAAAACACAAAAAGGTAAAAATAAAAGGATGGAAAAATGATATACAATGGAAGCACCAATCAACAAAGAAGTTGGAATAGCATTCATTAATATCAAATAAAATAAAATTTTGAAAAAGAAAAATTCCCAGGAATATTACCAGAAGTAAAGATAGATATTTCATAATAAAATGTCACCTCGTTAAAAAGAAAATAAGCCCTGGCCGGTTTTGCTCGGCTATTAGAGCATTGGCCCACGGATCACAGAGTCTCGGGTTCGATTCCAGTCAAGGGCACGTACCTTGGTTGCTCTGTGGTCCCTGGCCCTGGTCAGGGTTGTGTGGGAAGCAACCAATCGATTTCTTTCTCTCTCTCTCTCTCTCTCTCTCTCTCTCTCTCTCTCTCTCCCTCCCTCCCTTCTTCCTTCCCTCCCTCCCACACTATCTGAAAATAAATGGAAAAATATCCTCAGGTGAAGATGTTTTTAAAAAGGTAATAAAATCTTAAGTATATATACATCTAATAACAAAGTTTCAAAATACATAAGCAGCAAAAAAAAAAAAAAAAATTAATAGCACTAATGGGAAAAAGACAAATCTATTATAGTTGAATATTTCACCACTCATTTCTCAATAATTGACAGAAAACTGACAGGGGTATAGAATAAATGATTAACATTATCCTCTACTAGACCTTGTTCCAAAAAATAACAGCATAATGCACATTTACCAAAACAGACCGTATTTTATAAATCAGTAACAACAATATCTGAAAACATCTCTCAAATACTTGGAAATTGAACAATTAACTTCTAAATAATCTACAGGTAAGAGAAGAAATAAAAGATATTTAGAAAAATATTTTCAACTGAACAATAATGATAATAGAACATATCAAAATGTGTGTGAAAATAGTGCTTGGAGGGTGATTTATAGCTATAAATGCTTATTCAACTGACCCTAGAACAGGGGGGGACGAGGGGGTATATGGGATACCAACCCCTGTACAGTCAAAAACCCACATATAACTTTTGACTCTCCAAAACTTAACTACGGTTGTCCCTCAGTATCCATTGAGGAATGGTTCCAGGACCTTCACAAATGCCCAAGTCCCTTATACAAAATGGCATAGAACAATGCACAGCTGGCCCCTCACATCCAAATATGAATGGAAAATATGGTTTTCCATCTGCAGTTGGTTGAATCCCTGAATGTGAAATCCATGGATACAAACAGCCAATTGTGCATTTATTGAAAATAACCCCGTATAAATGGACTCAAGCAGTTCATCAAACCCATTTTGTTTAATGATCAACTGTATAACAAATAGGTTTGAAATCAACCTAACAATTTAAGTAGACAAAGAAAATCATATTAAAACTTAAGGATCAAAATATTAAAAACAGAAAACAAAACACAGAAAGACTTACAGATCAATATCCATGCCGTATACAGATGTGAAAATCCTTAACTGAATTTTAATAAATTAAATCTAACAATATATGAAAAGTCCCTATTAAAATGTACTTAGTAGACACTCAAATATGCTAAGTATTTAGGTTTGTTTGTTTATTTCAAAAGTTGTGACCTTACCTATACTATCATTTGACTCTTCATTAAGGATGCTTATATTTTAAAAATAACTCTTGCTCCTGAATTTATAGGAATATTTTTCAAATACTGAATTTAGTTCTATAAAAATCACATCAAGTCTTACTAACATTTATTTGTAAAACTACATAATTAAAAAGGGCTGGAAATACCTATCACATAAGCTTGAATAGATTTAGGGACTTAGGTCAAAATTTATACATTATTTAAATTTGTCTTATAGGTTTAATTCTTTTTACTGCAAAGAAGACTTCAGTAGCTCCTCTAAGCTACTGCTTCTGCAACTTAGCAACATGGACAACAGTGTCAACATTGCTTTGAATGAGTAACATGCTGTCATCAAAGTACAATGACTGCCCTCTTCCCCCACACCTCAGCAGTACAGTAGTCAATAGTATCCTATCAAATCATTCCTCAGATAGCTCAGAGGCTATTTTCTCTGTTCTCCTCCTGCCTCCATTAGCAATAATAAGATCTTTTCCAGGTTTTTATTGTTTAATGAAAGACCTGACAATTTGATAACAATAAGTTAACAGTTCATTTCTAGGTCTCTAAGGTCTCCTATTAATCCCGGTCAAAAGGAATTATTTATTAACAATCTGAATTCCCTTTCTTGGTTTATTTTTCTTGCTAAACAAAGTTACTCATTAACACTTGTACAAAATACTCAAATGAGGTAATTAAATAATGTCACCTGGACCATGAAGGCAATTTTATAACCCCTGGCAGTCCTGGGAGAATTTCAAAAATTTTAGGGAGTAAGGGTTATAGTTTGAGTTAATATTGGAAAATGGGTAATAGTACTAGGCTTCATTAAATTCACTTTACTGAAAACTTATTTATTATCTCTAATAGTTCATAGAAAATTATATATTTGGGAGTTAAAATCTCTAAAATACTTCAACCTCTTTAAAAAATTATTGTGTTTTTTTTTTGTATTTTTGTATAGATATTGATTATATATTATATATTGATTGTATATCTAGCTTGACTTACAAAATGTAACACTGTAGTACAATAGTTACTATACTGCAATGTGTTACTGATTCAAATGTGTAAACAAAATTGCTGATTCTACTTTCTCATCTGAATCCTATGAAAGTTGTTTATGAGTGAAAATGGTATGGGTTCTCAAAAGGCATATGCTTCAGCATATCAGATCATTCTACACAAAAAGGGTTATTTTGACAAATTCACATGAAACTTTACGTTATATAAATGATACAGCATTTTACTGAATATAAAATGTAGAAAGAATAGCTTTTAAAAAAAATCCTTCTTAGCTATCTTACAAAGAATAATATATTAGGGGGAAACTTTAAAGAAAGAGGAGAAATACTAAACTAGGCCATAATTCAATGAAGGAAAGAAAGAAAATAAATTGTAGGAATATTAATATGAGACAAAGATGGAGTTTATTTCTGGTTTCAAAGAGTAACCATTTCCTTCCTAGAATAAGAAAATTCTTTAAAACTTCCTTATCCAAAATTTCCTGAACCAAATTGATCAGTTATTCATACTCACTACCTGATGGCCCTCTAATCCATCCAGGCAAAAAAAAAAAAAATTATTTTTATTATTATTATTATTACTTTTTACAAAATCACATCTCTAACATGAAACCTAAAGGAACCAGTTTCGGGGGACAGGGAATGATTATATACTGTTTTTCCTCTGAAAACATAATTTCTTGACTCTCTTGGTATACATGAAGAGTCTCTTTCAAGGTAACAAATGGTGAAAGGAGGTATGGACACAAAGAATGCAACATTGATCTACAAAAGAAAGCAGTAACTAAGGTTTCCATCTCTCTACTTAATACAAAGACATACTTTATACAAAAGAAGAAAAGTAAATGAACATTATCAAATGTAGAGTTTTCTTGGCTACTTTATATATTATCTCTGGCTCTTCATATGCTTACATGTACTATCTGTTCAGTATTCTTTTATTGTTTTCTGCCAATGTTCACCCATGTGAATATTTATCCCTGGTATCAAATCACATGGCATTAATAAAGATGTCATCAATGCTTAAACAGATAAATGTTCTGATTTTAATATAATTTCCCTATAGGCAGCAGCACAATACAACCTTGTGCAATGGTTAAATTCCAAATATATTATTTAAACTAAATAGTCACTGTATTTCAAAAACTTCTAATTTCTCACATTCCTTAAATATACTGTTGAACACAAACTGGATGGCATAACTGAAAGTGGTATATTTATAAAACAAAATAATAAAAACCATTTAATATGCATACTATAAATCTAATATATATCAATAATAATGTGAATCTAATACTTATAAATGAAAGTTTAACAGAATAATAATTTACATAAATTCTGAATTCTAAATTCTCTTATAGGTTTTCACAAATTATATTAAAGGTGTGTAATATTTTTTAAAATGTCAAATTTCCATCTTACTTGATCTTTGTGCCTGGGTCTTATTTTGTAAACATTCTCAAAAGTTGATTTTATGTATTTTATTTAGCAAGCAGTAAAGACAGATCTGCATCACAGAAAATAACTATTTTTGTCTTTCTTTTATAATAATAAAAGATAGCTTTCAAGATTTAAGAACAAATCTGTAGTCATCAGGAAACTGCAAATCAAAACCAAAATGAGATGCCACTTCATACTCATGGAATGGCTATAATAAAAAAGAAAGAAAATAACAAAGATGCTGAGGATGTAGAGAAATTGGAACCCTCATATACTGCTCCTGGGAATGTAAAATGGTTCAACCACTTAGGAAAAGAGTCTAGTAGTTCCTCAAAATATTAAATACAAAATAACCATATGACTCAGTAATTCCACTTCTAGGTATACATACCCAAGAGAAATTAAAACAAATGTCCAAACAAAAACTTGTACAAAAATGTTCATAGTAATTTTATCTATAATAGCTAGAAAGTAGAAACAACCCAAAAGTTCAACATAACCGATGAATGGATAAATAAAATGTGGTATACTCATGCTATGGAGTATATTCAGCAATAAAAGGAAATGAAATATTAATATATTACAACATGGATAAATTTTGAAAACATTATGCTAAGTGAAAGAAGCCAGTCACCAATACCTTATTTTGTATGATTCCATTTATATGGAATGTCCAGAATAGGAAAATCTACAGAAACAGAAAGTAAAGTAGTGTTTGCCTAGGGCTAAGGGGTTGGGAGAAAATAGGAATGAAGTGACTGCCAAAGGGTACAGAGTTTCTTTTTGGTATGATGAAAATGTTCTAAAAATTGTTTGTAATGGTTGCACAGTTCTGTGAACATGCTAAAAACCACTGAATTGTACACTTTAAATGTGTGAATTGTATGGCATACGAATTATATCTCAATTAAGCTGTTAACATCTTCCCTGACTCAAAAAAAAAAAAAAAAAAATCTAATGCAATAGCTTTCAACTGTAGCTACACTTAGAATAGCCTAGCTTATTCTTTAAAAGGACAGATCTCCTAGACCTCCCACACCACTAAATCATAATCTATGGGAGTGGGACCCACTTTTCCAGACTAGTGGGGGCAGTACAACGAGATCTAGGTTCACATACTGACTCTGCCAACTAACTTCCATGATATTCAGTGAATTATCTAATCTCTCTATATTTTCAGTTCCTTCTTCAGTACAATGGGGGGTAGAAGTACCTATTTCCTTGGGTTACTGTAACGATTTAATGCGATAATTTATGTAAAGTACACATGTACAGAACAGTGTACAGTATATGACATATTGTGCTCAAACAATAGCTATTTTTCTTATTACAATTATGTTACTTTTACTGAGTTTTTTCTTGTTCCCTGTAAGGAAAAGACAATGCAACCTTTTGCAGTGTTCATCCCAAATCTATGCATCTAAGTTAAACCTTATAAATCTTAACTCCATATAAGAAGTATTAAGTCTTACATTTAAAAGCAGTTTACATTCTACCTGAGGCCCTTCTGGAATACAATAACATTTATGAAATTAGTAGTTTTACAGAAATACAGAAATTACAGCATAAACTTTAATAATGTTACTAATGGTGGGAGCCTGCTCATTAAAAAGCATATTCTATGGTTATTTTTTAAATTACAAATTTAGGAATAAAAGTAAAAAAATTAGGCACACAAATATCAGTTATTTAATTAAATAAAATTGCCACTTTAGAAAACTACATTCATTTCTTAGTAAAAATGCTTAAAGACCTATAGGCTCAAGGACAAATGAAGTAAATTTAAAATCCCATGAAATAATTCCTTGCTTAAGAATTCCTTGCCCTGGCCGGTTTAGCTCAGCGGTTAGAGCGTTGGCCTGCGGTCCTGAGAGACCCGGGTTCGGTTCCCGCTAAGGGCATGTACCTCGGTTGCAGTTTGTCCCTGGCTCTGGTCGGTTGTGTGGGTGGCAGCCACTCAATGTGTTCCTTTCACATCGATGTTTCTCTCTCTCTCTCTGTTCCTCTCTCTCCCTCCCACTCTACCTGAACAAAAAATGGAAAAATGTCTTCGGATGAGGATAAAAAAAAAAAGAAATGTGTTCTTGCCCTGGCTGGTTTGGCTTAGCGGTTAGAGCGTCGGCCTGCAGACCTGTTCCTGCTAAGGGCATGTACCTTGGTTGCAGTTTGTCCCCGGCCCCAGTTGGGGTTGTGTGGGTGGCAACCAGTTGATATGTCTCTCTCACTTAGATGTTTCTCTCCCTCTCTTCCCCCCTCTCTCCCTCCCATTCTATCTGAAGATAAATGCAAAAAATGGCCTCGGGCCCTGGCCAGTTTGGCTCAGTGGTTAGATCGTCAGCCTGCGGTCCAGAGAGGCCCGGATTAGGTTCCTGCTAGGGGCACATACCTCGGTTGCAGTTTGTCCGCGGCCCTGGCTGGTCGTGCGGGTAGCAGCCACTCGATGTCTGTCTCTGTCTCTCTCTCTCTCTCTCTCCCCCTCCCACTCTATGTGAACAAAAAATGGGCAAATGTCCTCGGGTGAGGATAAAAGAAACAAAAAAGAAATGTGTTCTTAATTCCCAGGTAATCTGATAACATCTCGGGGTGGGGGTGGGGGGACTTCATATGAATTAAAGCCAAAGTTTTAGAGTAGAGCACAATATATACGTAAAACAACAACAGAGACAGGAAATAACATTTTTTATTTCCATATAAAAAGTTAGCATTTCTTTCTCCAAAAGCCTATAATTCTTTTCCACAATGAGCCATACATACAGGTCAAATTTTGACTGAATCTGGTATAAAATCAAGTCTTTCAACAACCATATTCCTATCTGAACACATGGAAAGGAATGTTTTCATTCAAATTTCTGTGAACACTTTAATCTCATGAGTGAGTGACTATGCTTTGTTAAGTACAGTGCATTGCTTCAGAAAATCTATCTTGGATTTTTCTAAGTACATTTTTTTTTTTTTAATTTTTTCTAATCCTCACCCGAGGATATTTTTCTATTTATCTTCAGCTAAAGTGGGAGGGAGAGAAAGAGAGAGAGAGAAACACTGACTTGAGTGGGACACATCAACTGGTTGCCTCCCGCACAACCCCAACCAGTGCCGGGGACCAACTGCAACTGAGGTAGAACCCACGATTCTTTGGTCTGAAGGCCGATGCTCTACCAGTAAGCCAAACCAGCCACGACTAAATACATTTAATTGAACCAAAATTAAATTAAGATTTTAAGTGTTTGGTTGGAGTCTAATGTAGTAACACCATAACTAAAACTTAAACTGGATCTTTTTCAAAACTAGATTAAATCTTTTAAAATACCCACAGAATAGCATATCTCTACAAAGCTGCAGAGCCTAAAGACAGAAAGTTTCATTTATCACCCCACCATAAGACCAATGCTCAAACCAACAAATATTTAATTCAACTGTTTTATACAGAATAAACTGGCCTTTCATACAAAAAGAAAACTTTCCTTAAAGAGTTGCATAATCAGTCCTGGCCGGTTTGGCTCAGCGGTTAGAGTCAGCCTGCAGTCCAGAGAGACCGAGGTTCGGTTCCCACTTAGGGCACATACAACAGTTGCAGTTTGTCCCCGGCCCTGGTTGGGTAGTATGGGTGGCAGCCACTCAATGTGTCCCTTTCATGTCGATGTTTCTCTCTCTCTCTTTCCCTCCCACTCTATCTGAACAAAAAATGGAAAAATGTCCTCAGGTGAGGATAAAAAAAAAAAAAAAAAGTTGCAAAATCAATTTTATGTCATTTTATTAAAATTTATAAAAAAGGGCCCACAAAGACAATACCTTTATCTGTTTCCAAAAATTGATAAGCCAATGGTTTACTATATTCCAAATGTTTCTAAAGTTTTCCATAAGTAAAAATATCAAGACAATAAACAATAAATTTCTTTTTAGTGATTTGTTTACACATGTGTATATCCTATTTTTATCCTACTACCATTCTTTTAAAAACATTCCTTTAGCCCAGCCAGTGTGGCACAGTGGTTGAGCATCGACCCATGCACCAAGAGGTCACTGGTTCGATTCCCAGTCAGGGCACATGCCCAGGTTGTAAGCCAGATCCCCAGTGGGGTGTGTGCAGGAGGCAGCAATCCATGTTTCTCTCTCTCTCTCTCTCTCTAAAAAAAAAATCAATAGAAACATTTTTTTTGAAAAACATTCCTTTGTTTTAGTACAATTTAGCATTATATAAAAAAACGGGAATGAAATTTATAAGATGCTAACAGTGTCGCATTTAGTATATGAGACTTCTCTTCTACTTTTCTGTATGCTTGGACTGTTTTTAATGAACATGTGGGTACTTTGAAAATGAAAAAAGTTCTCCAATTTTTATATGACATTGTTTTTTCACAGGCTCTTTTATGCCAATCTTTTGCACTAACTTAGGTAGAAAAGTGAGGTAAATTTAAACAGACGTTTTTCAGGTAAAGAAGGAAAAGTCAGAAAATGGGAAAATGTAGCCTTAATGAATCTAGTAAGATTACACGTGTACTTTAAAAACAGGTGGTAACAACTTAAAAATTTGGCAAACATCTTTTCTCTGCTTCAAATTCACTTTTTCTTCAATGAAAATGAAAGCAGATTAGGTTTGTGGAGAAAAGGCCTAATTGCATCTATATTCTAACTCACTTTATTAAGTCTAGAAAATATCTCAAACCAAGTACTATTATTATTGCTGAAATATTAAAAATAAGATGGAATTTAGAAAATAGATGTTTTAAGGCAAGTACCAGATGTTTAGTGATATGAAAAAGCACCCAATTAAATTATTTAGCATAATAAATATACTACAAATATAATAGTAAACCAAAGACTCTTACCAATTTCAGCAGGTAGTTGTTTGATTTTGTTCTCTCGAATGCTAAGCATGCTGAGTTTTGACAGGTTTTTGATGTCCTTTTCCACAGTAGTTATACGATTAAAGCGAAGGTAAAGAGTGGTGAGAGAATCTAGCCTATACACCACTGAAGGAATTTCTCTCAGTTTATTATGCCGTAAATCAAGCATCCGCAGCTTTTTCAAGTTATCAAGAGAGTCAGGCAAACTGGTAAGTGAATTTTCACTTAGAGCCAGTGTCATGAGATTTACTAGACAGCCCACTTCTGCTGGAAGGGACTGCAATTTGTTGCTATATAAATAAAGTTCTGTTAATTGAGTCAACTCTTTGATTGATGACGGCAATATGTGTATAGACCTCTTGGATAAGTCCAAACGCATTGAGTTCTCTTCCCGACATTTGTTGAGCTCTTTAATTACCTCTGCATTGCTAGATTTTTTTCTAGTCCCAGGTGCTGGATTTGGCCGTTTGATAGTATTGTCAACTGAAAAAGCCACCCCTGGTTGGGCAGCACTGGAGTCCTTCTTTCCATCTTTGGCATCTTTCCCTTTGGTCTTAGGTTCTTTTTCTTTGCTCTCTTTCCCAAAACCTCCAGAGGCTTTTGCCTCCTTTTCTCTTTCCTTTGCTGATGGTACTTTGGGATCTTTCTCTTTAGAGTCTTTTTCTTTTCCTAAACTACTACTCATGGTGACTCAAGCTTGGGCAAAACTACATGAACTCCTTTTATTTTATTTGCCAACAACAGTAATTGGAATTTAAAGTTGAAGAGACAAAGATCCTATGGAATCAAAAAGGTTCTGGCTTGAAGAAGTAATCACCATAGAGTAACAGCCATCTGTTGTTACATGTTGGATCTATTCCCATTTCTGATAACTCATTCCATCTGGTAAAATGGTGCTGGTCAAGCAATGATTCATTAGAATTCCTGAAACACACACAAAGAATATTAATATATTAGATTATAACTTATATTAGGCAAATGAGCTCTGAAAAATAATCATACAATTTTGCCATTTTCCTATGATATTATACAGTAAATATTTATCAAACACTTATTATGCAAAATCCTTTGAAAAACTATAAAAAATTAATAAGGTAGGTCCTATCCTTAAAGAATTTACAGTCTGAACAGGAAGAGGTAAGATAAGTACACAAGTTACTACAGTACAAAACTTTGTTCGGAGTTGAAAAGGGGGACAAGTCACAACAGCAGCTAATGTTTGAGTGCTTTCTATGTACAAGCACTATTGTAAGGAATTTACAAATATTAATTCATTTAATGCATTTAACAGCTCTTTGAGATAAACTGTTATCCCTATTTTATTTTATTTTTATTTTTTTATCCTCACCCGAGGACGTTTTTCCATTTTTTGTTCAGATAGAGCGGGAGGGAGAGAGAGGAAGAGAGGGAGAGAGAGAAACATCGATGTGAAGGGACACATCGAGTGGCTGCCACCCGCACGACCAACCAGGGCCGGGGACAAACTGCAACCAAGGTACGTGCCCTCAGCGGGAACCGAACCCGGGTCTCTCTGTACCGCAGGCCGACGCTCCAACCGCTGAGCCAAACCAGCCAGGGCTGTTATCCCTATTTTAGTCATAGGGACACTGAGGCACAGAAATATTTTTAACTAGCTTGGTAACCTTGGAGAAATGAAAGAGCTGAGATTCCAACATAGGTAGTATGCATCTACAGCCTATATTCCTAACCACTACACTAAAACTGCTCTATCTGCAACTAATTACAGAAAGGATTTCAAAGGTGGTGATGATAGAATATAGAGTAGTCTGGTTAAAGAACAAAATGAACAAAGTGAAATATGTATAGAGAACAGCAAATAGTGCAGGAAAAAGGGCATTAAGAATGTGCACTTAAACAAGCACTCTAGATGACTCCGATGCAGGTAGATCTGGGGGCCATCTTTCAGAAACAGTAACAAAAAAGCAATCTCCAATGATATCTATATCCTAGAAACCGGAAAAGTTAGGATTCTTAAAAGTAGAAAAAGTTCACTGGTGAAATGACTGACCAAAGGGATCCACAAAGGCTGGAGAGATGAATAAAATCTTTGTAAAGGAATTAGTCCTCCCTAAACATTTCTAAATTTAAAATACAATTTTTGTTTTGTAGTTCTATTATTAACTTTATAACTAATTGATCTTTATTTGATACTAGGGCTTAAAGATCAAAGACACAATTATAACATTTTACCTGATTAGCTTCAAAAACTAAAAGATGTTAATACAATTTTATCAAACCACAAAATGTATTTGATAGTCCACGTCAGCAATCTTCAAACTTTTTTTTTTTAATCCTCACCTGAAGATGTGGTTTTTTAAAAACTGATTTTAGAGAGAATGGGGGGGAGGGGAGAGCAAAACATCAATCAGTTGCCTCCCATACCGTACCAATCAGGGATCAAACCTGCAACCTTTTGGTGTATGGGAGATGCTCCAACCAACTAAGCCACCTGGCCCAGGCGGTTTTCAACCTTTCCCACCGCATGGCACAATAAACTAATTACTAACATTCTGCAGCACACCAGAAAATATACTTTTCTGCTATCTGACCAAAAAAAAAGTATAATTTTGATTCATTCACACTGGACAGCTACTGTGTTGGCTGTTATTTTTTTATTTGACAATCCAAGGGAAAAGAGGTCAATGCCCCTGACCAAATAATCAGGTACCGCATGTTTTGAAAATTCTTGCAGCACACCAGTGTACTATGGCACATCTGTTGAAAATCACTGGCCTAAGTGCACAGGATTGTGCTAAAAACTTCTATACAGAGGATGTAAGATCTCTCCTATACAAGGTTACAGTTTAGACAGCCAAAACATTCACATATAACAACTAAATAACTGATAATATTGATATTATTAACTCCTCAGATGAGTAAAATATACTATAGCACTTTTGAGAAATCATTGGTTTGAAATCACTCCCATACTGAAAATACATATACATACTTACATGTGTGTGTGTACATAGTTTCTCCACCATCAGGCTTCGATCTAGATTTTCCAGGTTTACAATTTGTACCAAAACACTCTCCATTCCAGTCTTACATACTACTGACACAGTTTGCTCAAAATGATTTTTTTGCATTACCATTATCTTTATTCAACTTGCTCTGTCTGCTTGGTGATCCTTTCCTCCTCTATGCCTCTACTCCCTAGTCTCCCTGGCTATTGCATTTACACACTACCCTCATCAGTTTTCTCAGTTTCCTGAACATATGGTACTGTTTCCTCCCTCCATGCCTATATTCTTGTCTCCTCCTTTGCCAGTATGCCTTCCCCTATATATGTCACACCTCTTCCTTTTCCAGGCAATACCTTTCCAGATGAATCCATAAACATCTTTTAAGACTTCTAGGAGTCACTTCTTCCAGAAAGTCTTTCCTACATTGCTCTCATGAGGCTAGGTACCTCCCAGGAGCTTTCATGAACGTCTATCACTATATAACATAGTGTGTGTGTGTGTGTGTGTGTGTGTGTGTGTGTGTGTTTTAATTATTGGTTTTATTTTTAGTTCCTAGGTAAATCTTTACACACTTCAAATTCTTGTTAACTTTCACAACAGCAATATATATTTGTCTTTCATATATATTCATTTGTTTCTGTTAGATCTGTATTTTTCTTATTTCCTTAATAAAACTGCAATAACATTTTTGAGTGTCAAAAATTACAAACGCCCATTCTCCATCCTGGTCAAATCAGAACTAAAGCAACTGAGCTTTGTAGAGCAAGGTGAACATCTACCCCAGTGATGGTGGAAGGTGAAAAATCACAATGTCCCATAGCAGAAAGTCAGAGCCCAGGCAGACTAAAGAGGGTAGAATACAGAAAACCTACCCCCATGTTGGATTTCAGAGCCTGAGTGAGATGAGGAAGACAATTCCACAGGGGCAGCTCAGTAGGGAATATCAGAAACCAAACAGAACAAAGTGGACATCATCATATGTTGGCAATCCACAAGAAGTGTCAGAGGCCAAGTGAGGTGGGTGTACTCACAGGGAGTTGGCTCAGCATGGAGAATCAGAATCTGAATGGAGTCAAAAGAGTGTACACAGGTGGTGATGGACCAGTGTATGGTACTGGAGTGTAAGGGGAGTAAATAATGAAAATGTCTACATGGAAGGCTGGGGTGGTTAAGGGGTAGGCTATGCCACAGAGAGTTAAGAATACAAGCAAGGTGAAGAGGGCATCCATGATACAAATACAGCACTAAAAAGTGAGCAGACAATTCACAGAAAATACTTAAGTGGCCAATGCATACTGTTTCAAAACTACTCAATATCACTAAAAATTTGGGAAATATTAAGAGATATTACTGCCATCAGGTTAGCAAGTAAGAAGTCTGATAAAACCAACTGTTGTTGGAGAATACGGAGCCCCGCCCCCCAAAAAAACACTCTGCTGGTAAAAGTATCAATTGTTTAAACTATTTTGGTGAACAATTTGGCAAAAACTTTATGAATTCAAAAATGCCACATCCACCCATTTAGATCCATCAATTCTACTGCTAGGTATTTACAGCATGAAACTCCTGCATGCTTGCATGAGGAGCCTCAGTGGCAAAGTCACTTTCCACCGTGGTAAAAATCACTATACCTAGAGAAAGAAACTCGGACAAATCTCAAAAACAATAGTGAACAACAGCCCTGGCCGGTTTGGCTCAGCGGTTAGAGCGTCGGCCTGCGGTCCCGAGAGACCCGGGTTCGGTTCCCGCTAAGGGCGCGTACCTCGGTTGCAGTTTGTCCCCGGCCCTGGTCGGTTGTGCGGGTGGCAGCCACTCGATGTGTCCCTTTCACATTGATGTTTCTCTCTCTCTCTGTTCCTCTCTCTCCCTCCCACTCTATCTGAACAAAAAATGGAAAAATGTCCTCGGGTGAGGATTAAAAAAAAAAAAAAAAATAGTGAACAACAACAACAGAAACAGAAAAATGTTAAGTTGCAGAATAATGCATAAAGAAGGGTTCCATGGCCCTGGCCGGTTTGGCTCAGCGGTTAGAGCGTCGGCCTGCGGCCCAGAGAGACCAGGGTTCGATTCCCGCTAAGGGCACGTACCTCGGTTGCAGTTTTTCCCCAACCCTGGTTGGGACGTGAGGGTAGCAGCCACTCGATGTGTCCCTTTCACGACGGTGGATCTCTCTCTCTCTTCCCCCCTCCCCGCCCCCCCTTCCTCCCTCCCACCCTCCCCTCCCCCACTCCCTCCCTGCCACTCTGTCTGAACAAAAAATGGGAAAATGTCCTCCGGTGAGGATAAAAAAAAAAAAATGGCCCAGAGATCCCACTTCTGGGAATCTATCTGAAGAAACCCAAAATATTGATTCAAAAGAATATATATTCATTGCAGTATTATTTTTTAAGAGCCAAGATTTGGATAGAAAAGCTGCCTGGACACTTGAGGAAGATGGCGGCAGGCAGGACTGGAGCAGGGCTGAGTGTGAGCGTGAGCCAGTGCGACAGAGCGCGTGAACGGCGTGTGAGTGACCAACCTTGAGCAGCGCAGAAACGCGGGGCAGAAGGCTCCTTGCGGTGGACGGAGAGCAGCCGGCTACCACAGTGAGCAGCTCGTCAGCGAGCTTCTCCCCGCGTGGCCAGGGGCCCCGCCATTTTGGAAGATCCCCGGAAGATCCCCGGTCTTCTCTGGGAGGAGAAAGCCGGAGCCGCTAGGGCGGAGCAACCTAAGTCCACCAGAGTGACTTGCACCGTCAGTCCAGTGGAGCCCGCTGTGTCAACATGGACCAGCCCACAGCAGTGGCGCCTTCAAGGTGCCTGCTGCGGTAGCCGGAACTAGCCAGGACCCAAGCACCTTCCCCCACAGCAGCAGTGACTGGGCAGGAGTGAAGCCCCACCCCCAACGGGAGCTGAGACACACCCTCAGCAGCAGTAGCGCCAGCTTGGGAGCCCAGCACCTTTCCCTACAGCAGCAGTGACTGGGCCGGAGTGGAGCCCCTCCCCCAACAGCAGCAGAGGCTTGGGAGACGACACCCATGCCCAGGTAGCAGCAGCACAGATGAGCAGCTGAGACCCATCCCCAGCAGCATCATCAGAGGCTGATAAGGAGCGTGCCCTACCCCAAGCAGCAGCAAGGCTCGGGCAGCAGAGACCTGCCCCTGAAAACTGTGGCAGCGGATTTGGAGTGGAGCCCCTCCCCCTGGCAGCAGCAAAGTCCCAGGAGTGGAGCATCCTCAGGCCCCAACAGCAGCAGAGGATTAAGACCTGAGAGCACCCCCTGGCAGCAGCAGTAGCAGTGCAAACCAGGAGCTGACACTTGCCCCCAGCAGCTACTGATCAGGAACTGAGCTCCACGAGGCAGCAGCGTACCCCAGCAGAGTACCAGAGAGACCCATGAACCCCCAGTAGCGTACCAGTGGAACCCACACCCCCCAACAGTGTGCCAGCAGCACCCCACGCACCCCAGCAGATTACCAGCAGGACTCACAACACACCCCAGAAGTACACCGGCTGGACCCATGCACCCCAGGCGGCAGCAGCACAGATCGGCAGCTGAGACCCATCCCCAGCAACATCAACAGAGGCTGATCAGGAGCGGTGCCCCAGTACAAGCAGCAGCAAGACTCGGGTGCCAAGACCTGCATGTCAGACCAATATCAGCCACCAGTTGTCAATCCTCCAGGTCCCACAGCAGTCAAGAAGCACCATACACCAAAACAGTCTGGGAGGCACAGCACACGCTGACCTGCCTACACATTCCTACATCCCCCACTGGGCCTAGAAGTACCAGACTGTTAAAATGGTGAGACAAAGAAACAACTCCCAAATGAAAGAAAAAGAGGAATTACCAGAAAAGGAACTATAGGAAATGGAAGAAAGCAACTTGTCAGATAAAGAATTCAAAGCACTGATTTTAAGGGTGCTCAAACAATTTAGTAAGAAGTACAAGCAACTTAATAAGAATTATGAGGAGCTCAGTGGGAACTACATCAGCTGAAAAAAAGAGGTAGAAGCTTTGCATAAAAATCAAGAGGAAATAAAGAATGACATAGCTGTTATGAAAAATACCTTAGCCTTGGCCGGTTTGGCTCAGCAGTTAAGAGCGTCAGCCTATGGACCAGAGAGTCCCGGGTTCGGTTCCCACTAAGGGCACGTACCTCAGTTGCAGTTTGTCCCCGGCCCTGGTTGGGGTCATGTGGGTGGCAACCACTAGGTGTGTCCCTTTCATGTCAATGTTTCTCTCTCTCACTCTCTCTCTCCCTCCCACTCTATCTGAAGATAATTGCAAAAATGTCCTCGGATGAGGATTAAAAAAAAAAAAAGAAAGAAAAAGAAAATGCCTTACAAGGGTTCAATAGCAGATTAAAGCTGAAGACCAAATCAGCGACTTGGAAGACAAGGTAGAAAAAAACACCCAAACAGAGCAGCAAATGGGAAAAAAAAAATTAAAAAGAGGAGAGTTTAAGGGAGCTTTGGGACAATACAAAATATAACAACATTCACATTATAGGGGTACCAGAAGGAGAAGAATCAGAGAAAGGAATAGAGAACCTGTTTGAAGAAATAATGACAGAAAACGTCCCTAAACTGGTGAAGGAAAAAGTCACATAAGTCCAGGACACACAGAGAGTCCCAAGCAAGATGAACCCCCAAAGACCCACAGCTAGACACATCATAATAAAAATGGCAAACATTAAAGACAAAGAAAGAATCTTTTTTTTTTAATCCTCACCCGAGGACATTTTTCCATTTTTTGTTCAAATAGAGTGGGAGGGAGAGAGAGGAAGAGAGAAAGAAAAACATTGACGTGAAAGGGACACATCAAGTGGCTGCCACCTGCACAACCAACCAGGGCCGGGGACAAACTGCAACCAAGGTACACGCCCTTAGCAGGAACCAAACCCGTGTCTCTCTGGACCGTAGGCTGATGCTCTAACCACTGAGCTAAACTGGCCAGGACAAGACAAAGAAAGAATCTTAAAGGAAGCAAGAGACACAAAGTTACCTACAAAGGAGCTCCCATTATACTGTCAGCTGATTTCTCAATAGAAATACTGCAGGCTAGAAGGGAGTGGCATGAAGTGTACGAAGTAATGCAAGGCAAGGGTCTGAATCCAAGACTACTCTATCTAGCAAGGCTATCATTCAAAATTGAAGGAGAAATAAAGAGCTTCACAGACCAAAAAAAAAAAAAGCTAAAGCATTTACCACCACCAAACCAGCATGGCAAAAAATGCTGAAGGGACTGTTGTAAGAAGAAACAGAGAGCGAGAGAGAGAGGAACACAGGCATAAAATAAAAATGGCAACTAATAACTATCTAACAATAATAACCTTAAATGTAAATGGCTTAAATGTTCCAATCAAAAGACATAGGGTTGCCCTGGCCGGTTTGGCTCAGTGGTTAGAGTGTCGGCCTGCGGTCCTGAGAGACCCGGGTTCGGTTCCCGCTAAGGGCGCGTACCTCGGCTGCAGATTGTCCTCGGCCCTGGTCGGCTGTGCGGGTGGCAGCCACTCGATGTGTTCCTTTCACATCGATGTTTCTCTCTCTCTCTCTCTGTTTCTCTCTCTCCCTCCCACTCTACCTGAACAAAAAACGGAAAAATGTCCTTGGGTGAGGATAAAAAAAAAAAAAGACATAGGGTAGTTGATTGGATAAGAAAACATGACCCGTCCAGCCAGTGTGACTCAGTGGTTGAGCATTGACCCATGCACCAAGAGGTCACTGGTCAGGACACATGCCCAGGTTGTGGGACAAATCCCCAGTGGGGGGCTTGCAGGAGGCGGCCAATCAGTGTCCTCTCTCATTGATGTTTCTATTTTTCTCTCCCTCTCACTTCCTCTCTCTCCAAAAATCAATAAAAAGGGAAAATAATAATAATAAAAAAAAAAACACAAAACACGACCCATGCATATGCTGTTTACAAGAGACCCACTTCACAACAAAATATTCACACAGGATGAAAATGAAGGGATGGAAAAATGTTTTCCAAGCAAATGGAAATGAAAAAAGCTGGTGTAGCAATACTCATATCTGACAAGATAGACTTCAAAACGAGGGCCATAATAAGAGACAAAGAAGGTCACTCCATAATATTAAAAGGATCAATCCAACAAGAAGATATAACCCTGGTAAACGTATACGCACAAAATACAGGAGCACCAAAATATATTTAAAAACTTCTAGAGGGTTTCAAGGGAGAGATCAATAGCAATACATTCATAGTGGGTTGATTTAACACCCCACTGACACCACTGGATAGATTTTCTAGACAAAAAATTAACAAGGAGTCCTTAAATGACGAACTAGATCAGTTGGGCTTAACTGATATTTACAGAACATTTCACCCCAAAGCTGTAGAATATACATTCTTCTCAAGTGCACACAGGACGTTCTCAAAGACAGAACACATGTTAGGACTCCAAGTAAGCCTCTACAAATTCAAGAAGATTGAAATCATATCAAGCATCTTCTCAGATCACAATGGCATGAAACTAGAACTCAATTACAACAGAAACACACAAAACATTCGAACACTTGGAGGCTAAATAGCATGTTATTAAACAACAAATGTGTTACCAAGAAAATCAAGGAAGAAATGAAAAATTTCCTGAAAACCAATAAAAACGAACCCACAACACAAAATCTATGGGACGCAGCAAAAGCAGTCCTGAGAGGGAAGTTCATAGCACTACAGGCCTACCTCAAGAAAGAAGAAAAATTCGTAATTAACTTTCTAACCCTACAACTTAAAGAACTAGAAATTAAACAAAAAGAAAAAGCCAGAGCAAGTAGAACGAAAGAAATAGTAAAGGTCACAGCAGAAATAAATGACATAGATACCAAAAAAAACAAAACAATTCAAAAGATCAATGAAACAAAAAGCTGGTTCTTTGAAAAGATAAACAAGATTGATGGACCTTTAGCCAGACTCACCAAAAAGCAAAAAGAAGACCCAAAGAAACAAAATCAGAAATGAAAGAGAAGTTAACAGCTGACACCACAGAAATACAAAGGATCATCAAAACATACTATGAACAATTATACACCAACAAATTGGACAATCTAGGCAAAATGGACAAATTTCTAGAAACGCACAATCTCCCAAAACTGAACAGTGAAGAGATAGAAAACTTGAACAGACCAATAATAACAAAGGCAATTGAAGATGTAATTAAGAAACTCCCTGTCCGGCTGGTGTGGCTCAGTGGTTGAGCGTCGACCCATGCACCAAGAGGTCGCCGGTTCGATTCCTGGTCAGGACACATGCCCAGGTTGTGGACCCGATCCCCAGTGGGGGGCATGCAGGAGGCAGCCAATCAATGTTCTCTCTCATTGATGTTTCTATCTCTCTCTCTCAAAAAAGGAAAAAAAAATTAAAAAAGAAATGCAAAACCTCAAATCTTCAACAAAAAAAGAAACTCCCAGCAAACAAAATCCCTGGCCCGGAAGGCTTCACAGGGGAGTTTTGTTTTTTTTTTTTTTATCCTCACCCAAGGATATTTTTCTATTTTTGGTTCAGATAGAGTGGGAGGGGGAGAGAGGAAGAGAGAGAGAGAGAAACATCAATGTGAAAGGGACACATCGAGTGGCTGCCACCCACACAACCAACCAGGGCCGGGGACAAACTGCAACCGAGGCACATGCCCTTCGCGGGAACCGAACCCGGGTCTCTCAGGATCGCAGGCCGACGAGCCAAACCAGCCTGGGCTTCACGGGGGAGTTTAACCAAACATTCAAAGAAGATCTAATATTCATTCTCCTCAAACTATTCCAAAAAACCCAAGAAGACGGAAGACAGAAGACTTACAAACTCATTTTATAAGGCCAGCATAATCCTAATTCCAAAACCAGATAAAGACACTATAAAGAAAGAAAACTACAGGCCAGTATCCCTGATGAACACATGCCAAAATCCTTAACAAAATATTAGCAAATCAGATCCAACAATATATCAAAAAATTATTCATCACGACCAAATGGGATTCATCCCAGGGATGCAAAGATGGTACAATATTCGCAAATCAATAAATGTGATACACCACATAAACAAAATGAAAGATAAAAACCATATGATCATATCAATAGACGCTGAAAAAACATTCAACAAATCCAGCACCCATTTCTGATAAAAATGCTCAGCAATGTGGGAGTAGAGGGATCATATCTCAACATAATAAAGGCATATACAAAAAAACCTACAGCCAACATCATACTCAATGGGCAAAAACTAAAAGCATTCCCCTTAAGAATGGAAACAAGACAGGGATGCCCACTTTTGCCACTCTTATTTAACATAGTACTGGAAGTCTTAGCCACAGCTGTAAGAAAGAAAGATCTCTTATCCTTTGAGATGACATGGAGGGACCTGGAGAGTATCATCCTAAGCGAAACAAGTCAAGCAGAGAAAGACAAATATCACATGATCTCACTTATTTGTGGAATATAATGAACAAAACAAACTGATGAACAAAACAGACCCAGAGACAGAGAAGCAGGGCACTGACTGATAAACCTCTGAAGTGGGGGGAGAATAAACCACAGAACTTATATGCATGCATGTATGCGTAACCAATGGACATAGACAACAAAGCTGGGGATGGGGCGGGGGGGGAGGGGAGGAGAAACATCTGTAACAAAAATAAATTAATAAAAATAATTTAAAAAAAAAACACTGCGTGGCCAGAGTGGCTCTGTTGATTGAGCATTGCCCCATGCCCCAGGAGGTCACCAGGTCAATTCCCAGTCAGTGCACATGCTCAGGTTGCAAGCTTGATCCCCAGTGGGGTGTGCGGGAGGTAGCCAGTTGATGCTTCTCGCTCACTGATGTTTCTCTCTCTCTCTCTCCCTTTCTTTCTGAAATCAATAAAAACACATAAAAAAAAAAAAAAAAGCTGTGGTATATTTACACAATGGACTACTATTTGGCCATAAAACAAAAAAAAAGAAGGAAATATTACCTTTTGCAACAGTTCATGGATGGACCTGGAGAACATTAAGCTAAGTGAAATATGTGAGTCAGAGAAAGACAAGTACTATATGATTTCACTTATTTGTGTAACCTAGTGAACGAAATAAGCTAACAAACAAAATAGAAACAGCCTCATAGATACAGAGAACAGACTGACAGCTGTCAGAGGGGAGGGGGATTGAGGGGCTGAGTGAAAAAGATGAAGGGATTAAGCAAAAAAACCCATAAAAACAGCCCTGGCCAGTTTGGCTCAGCTGTTAGAGCATTGGTCTGCGGTCCAGAGAGACCCGGGTTTGGTTCCCACTAAGGGCATGTACCTTGGTTGCAGTTTGTCCCCGGCCCTGGTTGGGTCGTGTGGGTGGCAGCCACTCAATGTGTCCCTTTCACGTCAATGTTTCTCTCTCTCTCTCTTCCTCTCCCCTCCTCCCTCTCTGTCTGAATAAAAAAATAGAAAAATGTCCTCAGGTGAGGATAAAAAAAAACCCACAATAACAAAACTCATAGACACAGACATCAGTATGGTGATTACCAGAGGGAAATGAGGTGGGGGGATGGGAGAGGGTAAAGGAGGGGATAAATGATGATGGAAGGAGGCTTGACTTGGAATGGTGAACAATAATACAATATACAGATGATGTATTATTATAGAATTGTACACCTGAAACCTATATAATTGTATTAACCAATGTTACCTCAATAAATTCAATAAAAAAATTTTTAAAACAATGGTTCTATTTGTACAAAGTTTTAAAACATACAAAAATATATATTGTTTGTGGATTCTTACATATATATTGTTTGTGGACTCTTTATTCTTACAAATAAAGGATTGAGAAACATCAAATTCAGGATCATGATTTCTAAGCTATAGTTGAGGGTAAAAACCAAGGTAAGGTAGTATGTTAACCCAATATTTGGTAAGTTGAATCACCGAGTCCAAAGTTATGTTTCCATTTTGAAGTAAATGTTCGAATGAACTCTGAGTCCTTCCCCTGGCTGTTTGAAAGATCTAGAAAGGTATCTTCACTAGTCATTAGAATATTAATTTATAAATACAATGAGAAATAGTATTATATCTATCAATGAAAACATAAAGAATGGTGCTGGTGAGGATACAGAGAAATAGACAATCATAGTTTGCTGCTGGGCATATGATCAAGGAAAGCCTTTCTGAAAATGTGACTGCTTCATAATATGATTAGGGCATTTTTTTTTTTTTTTTTTTTTTTGTACAGATAGAGTGGGAGGGAGAGAGAGGAAGGGAGAGAGAGAGAGAAACATCGATGTGAAGGGACATCGAGCGGCTGCCACCCGCACGACCAACCAGGGCCGCGGACAAACTGCAACCGAAGTACGTGCCCTTAGCGGAAACCGAACCCGGGTCTCTCCGGACCGCAGGCCGATGCTCTAACCGCTGAGCAAAACCGGCCAGGGTGATTAGGGTATTTTTGTTTATTTGTTTGTTTGAAGAAAAACATGAATGTATGTGAGAGTCACAAATTTGTGTAGAAAAAATAAAAGAATATATCCCAAACTTTAATTGCTTACCCTCTCTGGAAAGACATGGGAGTTAGCGGTGATGAGAGAGACAGACAGAGGAAATGGCAGGGAATAAGGAAAAGAAATGGAGGTTGAGAGCAAGAGCTAAAAGAGTTTGGACTCTGCCATCTAGGACCTTATGAACAGTACATGGAGGACACTAATGACATAGATATGCATTCTGAGCCTGACTGACCTGGAAAGGAAGTTATATGTTTGCATGTGCCTCAGTGTGCCAGTACTGAACAAAGACAGATGGGTCATGAAGCCCTCAGCTAAACTTTTTCTCAAAGGCAAATCTGCACTCTCTTTCACCTGCCCAGTCCTAATGGTATTAAGACTTGTTACCTCAGTTCAGGTTGAGAATTTATAAACCACTATCAATGTGATTACATTTGATTTCCAAATTAATCCTGTGAAGTAAGCACCCCAAGTAGTGTTACTCCCATTAACAGATAAGTTAACCAAGATTTATGGAAGTTAAATTATTTGATCAATAGGATGGTGTGAATCTTACACTAACTCCACTAATAACAACAAATAATACTTATCGAGTACTTACTGCATGCCAGGTGCTGTGCTAAGTGCTTTCAACTGTTATCTCATTAAATTCTTGCAATAATTCTGAGGAAGATGACTCCTCATTTAAAGATTATGAAACTGAGTCTCCAAAGCAATCAAATAACTTGTCAAAGATCCCACAGACCACAAGCCTGACATACTTCTGACTCCAAACCCATGTCTTAACCACTATACTATTTCAGAATACATTCAGTAGATATAAATAATCATGTACACAATCAGGATTAGATACATAAACCAAGGAAAATTATTCACAGAACAAGATTTGAAAAGGTAGAATTGCTTTCTAAAGCCTGAGGAAACATTGACTAAACAGAGCCAACAACAAAATATTATAGAAAATTTAATTATCTATCTTTAAAAAATTATTTTCCCCACCTCATTTAAGACCTAATCCTATAGAGTACACTATTAATTTACTGGTGGTTTTGGCATTTAAATATGTCTATATGTGGAATTCATATAACCTTGAGTTCAATTATTTTTACTGAGCAGTATCTTTCTGAAAAGTATGATTAAAAGAATATATTTTATAAATTAGTTTAAATTCAGTACCATAGAGTTTAACTCTGGAGTCATTTAGGTCCACTTATCCATTAATAGTAGAATATATACATAAATGTTTCCCTAACTGACCACTATGGAAGTAATAGATGATGCAGCTCAATTCAGAAAAGAACCTGACTCAAGCATCCTTGGTCCATGTACCAATTCTTAAAAACTAGCACTGATTATTCCTTAGTAGTAATATTGTTAAGAGTGCAGGTATATTTTAAAGCTATTTTTCTCTTGCCTAGGAGAAAGAGAGTAATTCAGATAAGCGAGGGGGAACTGCATGTTCAGACTTACTTGGTGTGTTCTATCTATATTTAAATCTAACTTTACATTCAATTCTCATGGTAAATAAAGCTATTGTCTAGCTATTTCTATCTCAAAAGAAATATGATTAAAAGTAATATTGGGGGGGGGGATGCAGTAAAAAAAGAAGATGACGACCAGCCCTGGCCAGTTTGGCTCAGTGGTTGGAGCATCAACCTGAGGACCAGAGAGACCCGGGTTCAGTTCCCGCTGAGGGCACATGCCTCAGTTGCAGTTTGTCCCCAGCCCTGGCTGGGGTCGTGCAGGTGGCAGCCAGGCGATGTGTCTCTCTCACATTGATGTTTCTCTCTCTCTTCCTTCCTCTCTTCCTCCAGCTCTATCTGAAGATAAATGCAAAAAGTGCCCTCTGGTGAGGATTTAAAAAAGAAAAGGACCAAAAGATCTGGAGCTAGTAGATCTGAGTTCTAAATCCATTGATAAGTTACAATGTGACCTTAGGCAAATGCTACATTTCTAAGCCTGCTTTTCTATCTGGGAAAAAAAAAAAAAAAAAGAGCTTGGGGGCTACATAATCTCGTAGGTACCTAAAGCTCTAAAACTCTGATTGCTAAGTCTTAACAGAAAGCAGTTTCAAAGATCAATTTGGGGTGTTAAAAAATTACTTTCTGAGTATAGTTATATACCATTTATCCATATTAAAAAGTTTATTAGGCCCTGGCCGGTTTTCCTCGGTGGTTAGAGCATTGACACATGGACCAATAAGTTGCAGGTTTGACTCATTTTGATTTGTCGCTGGCCCTGGTTAGGGTCATGCAGGAGGCAGCCACTCGATATGTCCCTTTCAGGTTGATGTTTCTCTCTGTCTCTCTCTTTCTCTCCCTCCTACTTAAACAAAAAAACAAAAACAAAAAATAGGAAAAATGTTCTCGAGTAAGGATAAAAAAAGTTAAAAAAATAAAAAGCTTATTAGGTCCTTATGACTGCAGGTAATCATAACTGTCAGGCAAACACACGTTTTAGAATACCTAACAATATGCTAATCTGAAAATGTTCAGTAATACATTCTCTGAATTTCCCAAAATCTATTTCTACAATATTTAGGTTTAGGATAAGGTGTGTTACAAATATTATTATTATACTGTGTTTTTACAGCAGAAATTACCAGTGCTTCTTATATAATATATAAAATTTCCCAATTTATAGGTTATAGACTAGTTATCAGTATTCTTCATATGAAAGATATTTTCTGTTATTTATTAATGGAAATATTAATATAGATGCCATAAATATTTCCTTTCTGTTGATTTTTCTTTTAACTTAATCATGGCATTCATAAACACATATAAAATCTTAAAAGTCTAGAAAACACCCAATGTATTAGGATGGTTTTCACTTTACCTCTGCATCATTTTTTAAACGTATACAATAAGCATTCACTCCTTTCATAATCAATGAAAAAAAAGCTATTTTCATTTTGAAACAGAAAATATCCTAACAGTGCTAGTTTGGTTATGTTGACTTTTAAACTGAGAAAGGATACAGGTCATTAAAAATTCATTTATAAAGAAAATCTGAATATGTAATACCAGAGGAGG
This sequence comes from Molossus molossus, assembly GCF_014108415.1. Lineage (NCBI taxonomy): Eukaryota > Metazoa > Chordata > Mammalia > Chiroptera > Molossidae > Molossus > Molossus molossus. Next base: position 15,408,692 of record NW_023425352.1, read on the forward strand.
TCAACATAATATCAAAGCCTATTTAAATTAGTCTACGAGCCCTGGTCGGTTAGGCTCGGCGGCAGAGCATCAGCCCATGGACCAATGAGTCATGGGTTCAATTCCAGTCAGGGGCACATACCTCAAGTTGCAGTTTGTCCCCAGCACTGGCCAGGGTCATGCGGGAGGCAACCAGTTGATGTGTCCCTCTCACGTTGATGTTTCTCTTTCTCTCTCTCTCTCTCTCTCCCCGCTGCCTCTCTCCTTCCCTCCTTCCCTCCCTCCCTCCCCCTCACTCTATCTGAAGATAAATATAAAAATATCCTTCGGTAAGAATTAAAAACAAAATAAATTAGTCCATGATAGCCCATGAAGAACTAAATATATCCAGCACTTCAGATCTGAATTATAATGTACATTCTTTCTACAAGAGATATTCAAAAGTCCATGGAGTGATCTGATTCACTGAAGTTATAAACCAAGTTTTTGGTTACTGACAGTTCAGAAAACCATTTTCTCTAATTATAAATATTTAAATTTTTAGAAGTATAAAAAACTATTTTCATTTAGTCAAGATGCTGAAGCACAAAGAGAAGGCCCTTACACCAGTCTTGAACATTGGGAGAATCAGTAAAGGTTCCTTTAACAAGATAACAACTAAGCCCTGACCAGGTAGCTCAGTTGGTTAGAGTATTGTCCAGATATGCAAAGGTTTCAGGTTTGATCCCCAGTCAGGGCACATACAAGAATCAACCAATGGCCCTGGCTGGTTTAGCTCAGCGGTTAGAGCATCGGCCTGCGGTCAGGAGAGACCCAGGTTCGGTTCCCGTACCTCAGTTGCAGTTTGTCCCTGGCCCTGGTTGGTCATGTGGGTGGCAACCACTCGATGTCCCTTTCACGTCAATGTTTCTCTCTCTCTCTCTCTCTCTCTCTCTCTCTCTCTCTCTCTCTCTCTCCCCCCCTCCCTCCCACTCTATCTGAACAAAATATCGGGGAAAAAAAGTGTCCTCAGGTGAGGATAACAACAACAACAACAAAAAAGAATCAACCAATGAATGCATAAGTAAGTGGAACAACAAGTCAATGTTTTCTCTTTCTCTCTCTCTCTCCCTCCTCCCATTCCTCTCTCTCTAAAATCAAAACTCAATCAATAAATTAATTTTTTAAAAAAGATAACAGCTGCCTTGGCCAGTTTTTCTCAGTGGTTAGAGCGTCAGCCCGCGGACCAGAGAGTCCCGGGTTCGGTTCCTGCTGGGGGCGCGTGCCTTGGTTGCGGTTAATCCCCGGCCCCACTTGGGGTCATGTGGGTGGGAGTATGTCTCTCTCACGTCTATGTTTCTCTGTCTCTTTCCCTCTCTCCCCTTCCCCACTCTGTCTAAAGATAAATGCAGGGGTGTCCTCAGGTGAGGATAAAAAAAGATAACAGCTAAGGAGAAATCAGTAAGGACAAGAGGGGCAGTCAAGAATCCTGGAGTCATCCTGACTCCTATCCCTCCTTCAACTCTGACATTCTAACAATCACCAAATCCTATCCATTCTTTCCCCCACATTTCTCCTGACTCTTCAACTTGTCTTCATTCTCACTGCCACTACTCTGCTCCAGGGTTTACCAAATTTTTTCTAATAGCTTTGTAACTGGTCTTACCACATCCACTCCCCCCACCCTGTTCCTAATATAATCACTAAACTGTAATTAAGAGTAATCCTTCAAATACTCACATCTAATTGGGTTAATGTTCAATTTAAAACACTTGGGGGAAGAGTGGGTGGCCCCAACAAACAAAGTCCTCAGGATAAAATCCAAAATTCTTAGCAGTAATTACCAATCCTTTCCAGATCTGGCCCCACCTTACTTTTCCTGCCACAACTCTTGATATTTCCCATTTTGCACTCTAGTCACATGAACTTCTTTCAGATCCCACAGCAGGTCCTGCTATCTCTGTCCCCAGGACTTTACACAAGCTATTTCCTTCGGCCAAAAACACAGGTTTACAATTCTTCACTGAGAGAATTCTTGTATTCTTCAGATCTTAGCTCAGAGGTCTGGGAAGCCTTTCCTGATTACTCAAAAGCCTTTCTGAATACCCCTTCCTCCATGCTTCCACTTAAAACTACCCCTTATAACACTTGTCAACTTAGTTGTCTGATTCCCTCATTTAAAGTAATGGGAAAAGAGGGATCCTTCTTTTTCACAGTTGTATCCTAGTACAGTACTGAGAAATTGCCCTGGCTGGTTTGGCTCAGCGGTTATAGAGTCGGTCTGAGGACCAAAGGGTGGTGGGTTCGACTCTGATCAAGGGCATATACCTGGGTTGTAGGTTCAATTCCCAGCCTCATTTGGAGCCATGCAGGAGGTAACCAATCGCTATGTCTCTCTCACATTGATGTTTCTGTCTCTCTCCTCCCCCTTTCCCCATCTACTCAATCTAAAATTAATGGGAAAAACGTATATATCTTCAGGTGTGGATTAACAAAAAGAAAGAAAAAAAAAGAAAGAATGCATAACACATAATAGCAGTTACATTCATTAAGAGAATTATAAATATTAGTTAACTTGGTTTTACCTGCCCTACTAGATAGCAGGCTCCTTACATATAGAAGCAATTTTTACTCTATAAAGTGCTCTACAAATTAAAAGATATTGTGAACTTTTTATTAAGTACACAGTGACCACTCAATAAACACTTGTTGGATAAAGACAGGTGAACAATAAACAGATAAAAGTCTTGTCTCATGCATACTTTCCCTATATTCCACTTAAAGCTAACTAAAAAACACTTAGATTTTTATATGCATACCTAAAAACTGCAAGATTTGGATTCTCCTTTGTTTAGAAAGATATGAAACACTTCTCATTCTATTAAGTATCTTAAAGGACAAACATAAACTGTCTCCCCTCCAAAACACATAAAGTTATATATTTTTGTTATTCAATACTAAAAAAGGAATCCTCAAAACTGGAAGAACTAAGATCAGGAAAGCACCCCAAATTAACATGCTTGAGGAACATTATTGTTCAGAAATAAAAAAAAAAGTAAATAACCCCACATTCTTAAGCAGCATGAGCGAACCTGATGTAAGAGTAGTCTTCATGAAGGCTAAAGAAATGGCTGGCTATGAACAGCTCACAGCACCTTCAAACTCATTCATTCAACTTTTTTTCTCCTTTGGTGAGGAGAAAAGATGAAATAATTTGGATTGACATGGAGAGTGACAGGGTTAATTTACTTTATACAGTAGCAAATACATGAATTTTTCTTATGAGAAAGCATAAGACTTAAGTAATTTTGATTCCGGGCAACAAAAGTTATGAGCAAAGAACTGAAAATTCTTGTTTACCCAACCCACAATATAAGCCATAAATGGGATTACAGCTCTGTACAATACTTCAACTTACCATATATATAAATTGCAAGATTCTCCAGCAAAGTATCAAAATAAAAGCAGTGGTGGTGCAGGGGGAATTTTAAATGTCTCAATATAACTTAAGATATAATAGCAAATAGCAAATATTCTTGACCAAACATTGTCTGAAAAATTCTATGCCACACAAACACTCCCCCCAAAAGATTTACCTCTGAATATTACTTAAATTGCCTTTCCTGCCAGGGAATTCAAAACACATCACACACAACCCAAGTATTCCCAAAATATACTTTACTTTTCATTTACCAGGGACAATAAATCAATAACTGGCTACTTAATTGTTAGGATAAAGTAAGAGAGATTAAACGTCATTGCTATCCTAGTTATGCGCACTAAGGTAACTGTAATGTTCAATAACGTATTTTCAACTTAAAAAATCTTATTTTCAGTACTTTTAAGCTAAGTTAATTACATTTAACTGCTTCATTTTTGTTTGTATAAATCTACACATTCCTTCACTAGGTCTTATCTGATTATAAAGCCTTTCCATTACTCACTCTATAAACTATTTATCAGAAACTGTCAGAAAAATATAAACAAAAATAAATGTACTATATGTAACAAGATTAGGAGTGTGTGGTCTCAAGGTAGGTATTTTACATTTAAGAATCAGTTTTTAATAAGTTCCCATTACTGTAAAACAAATAGCCTTTTTCATGTCTTGAAACTTTTTAGATAAAAACCATATGCTCAACTAATTATTTTATTTATCTGCTTATCCTGATAGTTGTTAAAATTGGATCTACATAATACATTTGGGGCTTTAAAAATATATCTCTTTTATCTCTGTATTAAATTTTTTTAATATCTCAAAGCAAAAACTCTTTCTCATGTAAGATCCAAAGAAATATATTGAGCAGCCAGGCCCAGTTTAAACTAAGGCTAATAAGAAATTTCTCCCATCAGAAGCTAGTCAAAATAAAAAAAGGCAGCCCTTGCTTATATTTTTAAATATACATAAAATGACATTTTATTACTTTTGTAATTTAACACATTAAACCCAACCAGTTCCGAAATGGTTAAGTACTATTTACTATCTTATGACTATAATCCCCAAATATGATTCCCACATAGTTTATAGAGGCTTTAATGTAAAAAAATTCTTACATCACAAAGATGTAAATCATGAAGTAATTTGCAGATAGCAAGTGATATGTTACTTAAACAATGACAGAAAGAAAAAACATTATTTGGCAATACTTAATTTTAATTACTTTCAGAAGCAACTCAAATATTATCTAATTGTTAGTTATAAAAACCGGTTAGTAGTATAATCAGAAAAGAGATGGGCTAATGAACAAGTTGGTTTTATTTTTAGGAAATGAATCTAAAATTTGTGAATTATCAATTTTCATAGAATTTGAGTATAATACAGAAAAACTTCAGTAATATTAAATTTAATTTCCATTTTCTTTGATGAAACAACAATCTTCAAGCTCTTGCCATAGGAACCTTACTATTATGTCAATTATTACCATATATATACCCACATAAATATGAAAATGTCAGATATAATTGAGTTCCAATTAAAAAAAGGCCATACTTTTTTTATATTTTTGTATGCGAATAACTAGTCATGTATTAAGGCAATACTTTCAGAGCTAACTCTACAAGAATTACATAGCTGACTTTAAAGCAAATGTATTAAGTCCTTCCTTTTTCATATCATGAAAATCCTTAAACTGAAACATTTAACTCTAATATCCATTCACAGATATTATCATTAGTGTGGATCAACTCAGTCCCTTTTTTATTAACAAAATAACCTGGCAGAATTGTTTTATCAAAATCCTTTACATAGTTTCCTGAACAATGCATATAAACTAGTAAATTTCATTCTTTTTTTTTTTTTTTTTAATCCTCATCTGAGGACTTGCTTAGAGAGAGGAAGGTGGGAAATGGGAGGAGAGAGAGGGAGAGATGGGGAGAGAAGGGAAGAGAAAGAGGGGTAGATGGAGGAGTGGGAGAGAGAAAGAAATATAGACTGGTTGCTCTCTGTACACTCCCTGTCCATTCCCTGACCAGGGATCAACCCAGCAACCTTTTGGTGCACTGGGGGGCCATCAACCAACTGAGTCACTCCAGAGGGGCAGTAGATTTCACTTTTTATAGTTAGTTTCCAGTTTTAGTAGCTGGTTCTCATAGACTGGCATAATGTTGCACAACATTCTGGGGGAGATGTTTATAATTATTTCCACTGAAAATTTTAAGTTATGTACATAATCATCATGGAAATGTTTAATAGCATTGAAAAATGTTTTTGTTTCAAAAATAGTGATTTCATTTTTTTTTTAATCCTCACAGGAGAATATTTTTCTATCTTCAGATACAGTGTGGGGTGGGGAAAGAGAGAGAAACATCGACGTGAGAGGGACACATCGATGTGAGAGGGACGCATCGACGTGAGAGGGACGCATGGACAGGATGCCTCCCGCACGACCCTGACCAGGACCAGGGACGAACCACAACTGAGGTGCTTGTCCTTGGCCAGAATCGAACCCGCAACTCACTGGTCCGTGGGCTGACACTCTAATCACTGACCAAACCAGCCAGGGCTATAGTGATTCCATTTTTAAAGTCATTTCTCTCAAGGCCCAAATCGATTCTTGCTTTTCATGCCTTATTTGTAACCTAAAATAATTACCGCCTAATTTATGTCATTCACTCACCGGCCATCAGTATATATGATCATCCTTAGGTCCTCAGAGCCCAACACAAAGCCTGATACAGTCTCACATATTTTCAGGCTTCAATAAATTTTGTTCTTGTCCCAAATACTCATGTTCAGTGTGTACTACTATACACTATTATATAATAGGAGGTGGGAAAAATTAAAAAATACTGCAGCACTACAAATCATTTAGCATGCTGAGTTCCCACAGTTGCTCAGTGGGTGTTCTGAAACTAGGCCACATTTCTAGTATTAAGAATTTCAAATCACTACTTCCAAAGTACAGAAATAAATGTCTTCAAGATTAAATCATAAAACCTTACTATTTTAAGCTGCCTAGTATATAAGCATCTTATTTCTGTAAGCTTAAAATTGTAATTAACATGATAAACTAATATTAGTTTAGCAACAAAATAAGAAACAATCAGCTCTTCTATCTATCCTTATATAGTTATAGAATAGATTGCAATATTAAGATAAAATGCAATTTATCTGAACCAGAACTTAAGTGAAATTTTATCCCAGAAGATATACAAAACTGAATTGAATATAATCTATTTCAGGTCACCCAATCTGCTGCACTGCACATACTTGCAGCAAAAAAGTAATTATGACTCCAATCTAATTTTTCCAGTCCAGGTTACCAGGAAATGCCAAGAGATTAAGCTTACTCTCTTTATCAGAATAGAAGTTGCAGAAATGCGTCATTTTGTCATACCATTGCAACAGGTATGTTTTCATTCAAAACTGATGAAGAAAAACATGTTGTTACTCAATTTTACATATTTCACAGCTAACAAAGAACACATCTTAGATAATAAAATATACTACTGCTAATTGTAAAGCTATAACATTATACTGCACTGATTCTGTACTGTCAGGTAATTATTTGCTTCTATTTAATTTTACTCAAATACTTAAGGTGCGTACTGTATTTCACCTCATTAAGCACATCTGTCCAATGACAAAAGCATGACACATTAAAAATTTTAAATTGTAGCCCTGGCCTGTGTGGTTCAGTTGGTTGGAGTGTCATCTGTGCACAGAAGGGTCATGGGTTTGATCCTCAGGAAGACAGATGTTTCTCTTTCACATCAATGGTCTTCTCTCTCTCCCTCCCTCCCTCTCTAAAATCAATTAAATACACACACACACACATATCTCCTCAGGTGAGGATTAAAACATATTTTTTAATTTTTCAATTGTATCATTTTAGATGGAAACCTTTCTGAAATACAATACATAGTCCTGTGTCATCTTTAACAAAATTTACTAACAGCAATTAATCTCTTCTTCATAATCTTCCATCATCATTATTGCCATACTGTTCTGTTTTACATATAAAACAAATGGTGTCTTGAAATATTCTAAATAGGTTTATCACAGCATTAAGTTGCCTTAAACTGATATTTTTTTAAATCTTGCTTTTTAACTGCTTTCCCTCTGCTCTTATTTTCAATTCTCTTATGGACTCTAGGAGTATCCCAGGCCTTTTTACATTTGGTTATCAAACTTTTTAAAATCGTACATTGAGAGAGAGTAAAACAGCCTTGGATTAAGTCCTGAGGGGTCTATGAGCAGGAAATGTGTTTAAGAGCAATGACACTTCTTTATCCCTTTTAGTGGCCTGTTTTAGGGCTCAAGATTATTAATTTAAACTAATTTTCCATTAGGAGCCTCCAAGGGCTAGACATTGCATACCAGAGAAACAGTAAAGATAGATATACTCAATGTTCATCATGAAGCTTACAGTCTAGCAAAAAGACAGACACATCACTAAACACATCACTACAAAAATAATGAGGGTAGAAAGTGCAGGTGCTAAGGGATCTTTACCAGAAGAATCTAACTAGGCATCAAAGAAAGCTTCCCCAAGGATGAGATACTGAAGGCTGAAGAGTGATTAGGTTAGCCAGGTGAACAGTGCATTTGGTTTTATCCAAAGAGATGATACCAGTAAGTTTTAGTTTTCTAATAAATAACCTTGAGATAAATGAGGTGTTATAACATTTATAAGGTAATTTAAAAAGAAACTTCTATAATGAAAATAACTAAAGGTATCAAAACCGAAAGAAAAGCAATATGAGGCTGTTTTAAATGGGAAACTATGGCACTATTGCACTTTGTGGGGCATGGCGTTTGGGATGGCAACGGAGGCCTCATTGTGCCCTTGAAAAAGTATGAAATCATACCATATGAAATATTACTTAATATTCCAGTTCAGAAAACTTCTAAATAATAAGACCATAAAAAGACTTCTACCAGAATATAATTACTGATCATACAGCATGATCTAACTAGTGAAAAAAGTGGCACTTTTAAATAAGTTTGGAAAGAGGTTGTTTTTAATTCTCAGAACAGTGAATTTTAAATGTCTGTATAATAAAAACCTACCATGACTGCTAAAGAAATTCATAAATGTTACTCTTAACATTATGGATAAATGCTGAGAAAGAGGTATTTGAAACATCCAAGTTTTAAGGCTGGGAATTATTTTACATCAGATTAATATGTTCTCCTTGGTATTTAATTAAAATATTAAATATATACTTTTAAGTAATAACTGGAAGCAGCTCCCCTACATTAATGCAGATCAAAGCCCAAATTAAATTAGGCACATAAGAAATAACAGTCTCTAAAAATATGAGCTTTCATGAAAGCCTACTGCATCACCTAAAATATTAGGTCATATATGGAATCCAAATTGCTATTCACTTGCAATTCTCCAAATGAACTTTAATGTCATTAACTTCTATGCTCTTTCTAACCTCTATCTATCCTCCTTATTCCTCGAGAGTTAGTTCAGGCCCAATTCTCCAGTAAGCAATGCTAAGTATACATGTAGTCTGAGTCTTACTGAAGTTGCTGAGAGCAGGAAACACAGTATATTTATCTCTCCATCCTCAGAGTGTAAGCTATACATGGCACTCAGTAGAAGGTCTATGACATTAGTGAATATGGAACTGTAGTAAGAAATATTTATAGAACAAAATTAAAAAATTAACATAAAGGCTATTTGCAAAACTGTGCAAGTCTTAAAAGCAGGAAGGAGTGCTGTATAACACAAAACTGAGAAAGTCCAAATTTGATGAAATTCACTCTAAATTCTAAGCCATTATCAGTGTCTGAACAAGTCATTTCCACTTTACCTCCAAGACATTAGAAAAACTAAAAGAAAAAGTGATCTTTGTTAACTGTAAAATTACTAAATTAAAATTGTAGGATTTACAAATAGTATTTGAAGACAAATAAAAGTGCTTAAATTGTGAGTGTTCACAGTGCTATAAACATTAGAAGATAGACATGCCAAATAATTCATAAAAGCTTTTCAGGTTCATTTCACATAGGGACCAATTATACCCTTTAAAGGTCTCCTGTAATGTTTTAGCTTCAAGCAATATGTTCATTCTTTCCACAGAAGAACCTTTGCCTTTTACAGCATGCACTACTTTTTGCAACTAGTGCTGATCTTTAGAGAAGTTGCAAGAAGATATAGAGTGTGAAATCTAATTAGTTCTTTTAAATATTGATAATGGGAACTTCATATTTTCTCAAAAAGCACACTATGTTACCAACATCTGAAAAACTGAAGAGCCCTTTGTAATTAAAATAAGTTTTTCACGTGTTAGAACTTTGATTTGCTAAAAAGTTGCAAACCAGGGAAAAATACCCAACAAAGACATAGTAAACATTAGTTTACTTTAAAATAATGCAGCTATATATCTTAGAACATAAATCAGTTTCTTAGACATACGTGTGTTCTTCTCAACCTACAATGATTGACAATCATATTTCAAAACACTCTACAATATATCAAGTTCAAGCACATCATAGGTCACCTTGTAACTTACATATTCTTCACATGTTAAAAGTGTAGACAAAGAGGTAGAAAAATACAAAAACTTAACTACTGTATTAACAGAGAAAATATTTCCAGAAAGATCCATAGGGCATAATTTTGATACAGTGTAACATGTAGACAAAACAAAATTCAGAAGACAGGGATTAACAGAATAACAAATCATATATAATGTATATATATGAAAGATTTAACCTTAAATTATAATATGCCTAATGCATAATATGCATAAAACGTAAGTCTAACAATAAAAATAGCAATCAATTTCATGCTTGCAGTACTAACTTCTCAAGGACCACATAAAAATACGTAACGTATCTCTCGGCTGCTAAATTATAGCCAATTTCTATCTAATTCATCTATTAACAAAATATTTACCAATTTCCTACTAGTCTTTTTAGAAAATACCAAAGTGTTTATTTGATATCTAAATTTCCTCTCCTAATTGATATTTTATAAACTATTTAAAGAACACTTCCACCAAGGCCAAGCTATAAACATCAGAACTCACTGAAGGACTTGTGAGTCAACTTGTTTGGTTTTTTATTTATTTATTTGGGGGAGGGAGGGTCTTGGTTTTGTTTTGTTGTTCTAAGCACTGATTTTTATGCTTTTACATACATGAATGATATAATAAACCGAATTCTAAAGATATATTCTTTTATTTAATCTTCAACCTCCAAAATATATTAATCTTTATATCTGCACATACAGGTTACAGTTTTTAGTAAAAAACATAACAGATTATTTTTATATTTAAATATCTTCTTACTAAAAAAAAATATCTAAAAAGTATTTAAATTGTTTAAAGAACATAAATCCTAGAGGAATATTAAATTATACAACATATATTGATAATCTAGCATATCTTCAAAACAAATATAATAGCAATTAACTGCCTGTTAAAAGAATTCCAATGTTATTCACCCTTCCCCTACAATCTACACTGGTAAACCAAGGCAAAAAATATATATACCAGCAGCTATTCAGAAATCACGTTTGGGAATATTTTACAGAGAATTCCAGTTTATGTCTCTCTGAATGTGGAACAAGCTCCAACCTAAGACACTGAAGAAATAATACTGTTTAAAAAGCATAATCCCAGCAAGTCTAACAAAAGAATGTATAATTTTGCTATTCCTTTTGAAAAGGGAAATATTTCAAATTTCTGACTGGTTTGGAGTTCACAAGTTTTTATATGACTCTTACTTGCTACAATTATAAAAACATAGCTCTGATAAAATTTCTGAACATGGTAGTCTAAAAACTAAAAAATTATCTAGCTGCAAGCTATTAACATAGCTCTTATTATCTCTCTTTAATCCAAAACAATTTATAAGAAATAAGAGAAAATTTTAAACACTTGAAAACTATATTAACAGAGATCAGAAGACAAATGTCAACACGACATAAATGTAATTGTTTCTTCAAAAAACTGAACCAACATCTTGGGGCAGGGGTGGTAGGAACCTTAGAGATAGGTGAGGTACATAGCTCAAAACTGGCATTTCAAGAATATAGTTTTACAAGGAATTCCTATCATTTGGAAAACATGAACTGACCTTGAAGCATTATGTTCACTGAAATAAGTCAGACAGAGAAAGACAAATACTGTAATCTAAAAAACAAAAACACCTCAAAAAAAGAGATCAGACTTGTGGTTACCAGAGGTGGAGAAGGATTGGGGGAGGGGGAACTGGAAGAAGGTGGTCAAAAGGTACATTACACAATAAATAAGTACTAGGGATGTAATGTATAACATGATGGCTATAGTTAACACTGTTGTATGATATACAGGAAAGTTGTTAATAGAGTAAATCCCAAGAGTTCTCATCACAAGGAGAAAAAATTTTCCTTGTTTTCTTGTTATTGTAATGTATCTATATGAGAAGATGGATGTTACCTAAACCTGTTGTGGTAATCACTTCACAATACATACAAATCAAACCAGCATGCTATATGCTTTAAACCTATTCAGTGCTGCATGTCAATTATTTCTCAGTGAAATTGGAAAAAAGATTACTATAGTTTTACATGTTAGCTTTATATTACATGTAAGCCATTTGAAAGTTACAAACCTTAGACAAAGCCTTTATTTGTGGTCTGTTTTTCAAATGTATATTCATAATGAAATATAAGCGTTACAGTGCACCTTATGTCCAAACAATTATTTAAAAGGCTTATCATACTCAGTCTAAGTTCCATATACAGGGAATGGTCATTTACATACTTTATGTCTCAAAATTCTTGTCACTGTCACATAGAAAAACCTCAATACGATAAATTCAAACTATAAACATAAGCTTACTGAATGTTACAAATTGTACCCAATAGCTATATCTCTTTAAATACAAAGTAACAGTTACAAGGGCTATGGCAAGGAAAAGTTAAGTCTAGAGATTAGTACAGTAATAAACTGAGGTATTTAAAATCAAGACAATTTTTCAGTGATGATGTTACATTTAGATACAAAAATACTTGGTTACACAAGTGTGCCCTAGGATCCTGAAAAACATAACAATGAGTTTAGAGACAATAATCCCTCTGAGAAGATATCAGAAGCTGCTGACAGTTAAGAAATGTACAGAATTGTAGAAGTATAAGCTTATAGACTGCTGGTAGTTATGATGGAGGCAAATACTATACAGTCCACATCTGCAACCCACTTTTGTTTCAGCATCCCCAGAGACTTAGAAAACATTTCTTTGGGTAGGTTGCAAAACATTGCTTCCTCTTTTATTTTCATCACCCCCATTATGATACAAAGTAACAGATAGACAAGAAAATCAAATCAGCAACTAAGGGCTGAAAGCTTAAACACACACACAAAACCATCCTTTCAGCTCCCGAATCGGTCTTCATTCCACCTGTTTGTAAATCCACACTAACACAATAACAAAAACCTGCTGCCGGGAGGGGGGGGGGGGCAATTAATGGTTTGGAGTTCTTCTTCTTCTACATAGACGGGGGAGGAGGATGGTACAAAACAATGGATACTGAGGGGCGGGGGGGGGGGGGATCGTTTTGTCCTGAAATCTCTAGCATTGGCGGGGGCAGGAGTGCGGGGGGGGGGGCGGGGGAGTACTTTTCCTCTATCCCTGAAAGCTACCGCGAAAGAGGTTGCCATCAGGCATGCCTAACAGAGCAGTCTTGAATGCCTACAACTCGCTTCACCAGCCAACACACCCCACACCTACTCACCACTCTTGACCGAAGGGAGAGGAGACCAGGAGAGGTGGTGGGCTTTGGGGAGGGGGCGAGGAAAGACCCCGCCCCGCACCACTACCGCTGCGCCAGGGACCCCGCCAACCATTTACACGCCCTCCGGACGCCCACGGGTCTCCCTGCAGCCTGGACCCGGTGGCTCCGGGAGCCGAGTGCAACAGCACCGTCCTCCAGACGCCCCCGGCCCGCGCCCTCGCCCTCGCCCGCGCCCTCGCCCTCGCCCTCGCCCAGGCGCTGTCCCGGCCGCCCGCCGCCACCGCAGGCCTGGCCCCGGTCGCTGTCAGAGCCGGCCGGCTTGCTCTTGGCGCCCGGCTGCGGAACCTACACGGAGAGCTGGGTCCAAGGGCCCAGCCCTCCGGGCGACAGCACCCAGGAAAGCCGGGGCGGCGGCGCCTCCCAGGGCCCCGGCCCCTGGGGCCTCACCCCGGCCCCGCCGGCTCGCGCCTGTCAGGGAGCGCGGGGCCTCCCCCTACCGACAGCCAGCCGACCGCCCGACGGGCAGGAAGGAAAGCAGGAAGAACCGGCCCACCGACACCCTCCCGCCTCGGCGGCCCCAGGTTACCGTCAGGAACCCCGACACCGCCATCCTCCTCGCTCGTTCTCCTTCCTCCTCCTCCTTAGAAGCGACGCTGCCCAACCGCCGCCCCCCACCCGCCCCTCCCCCACTCGCCCCGCCCCGCCCCTCCCCCACTCGCCCCGCCCCACCCCTCCCGCCCCTCCACACTTTCGCTCCTACCATTCCGCCCCACCCCTCCGGCGCAAGCAGATCACTTGCTGGGGAAGACTATCAGGCGGAGCAAGGGAACCGACGCTGCCCAATCAGAATAAGGCACTAGCGCCAGCGACGCTACCCAACCAGAGTGAGGCATTGGCTTCAGCTTGCCTCTCCCCGCCCTTTTCCTTTCCTCCGCTCGTCTACGCCCTCTCCCGCCCACTGGGCGCCGCTGGCTAGCCGGGTCACAGAGTAAGCCTCCAGCAGGGTAGAGTGACGACACTCAACCGGAAGTTACCGTTGAAGCTAAAACAGCCATAACTGATCATGGCAGCGGGAGTTTTCTGGCCTCCCGTCTCCAGTGTGACGTAGTTTTCCCTTCGCCCAATCTCTTCGTTGCCCTGGCAACAGTTGAGCCGTCTGGGAAGAAAAGCATCTGTAAGTAGACCCAAAATGGGACCAAAGGTGACCAGACATCCCATGTTAGACAAATTAATTCACATTCCGTACTACCTGCCTGGGATGGAGGAGAGGAGAGAGCAGGTTTCCAGGACCTTAGTTTGCCGGGACGTCTGGTCACTTACCTATGTGGACAAGAGTTTAGGGCTCCGATAATCCCTGTCCTGCCCGGAAGTTGCGTTTGGCACTTCTGAATGGGGTCATGGCGGAAGGGTGGGAACAGCGTGCGACCCCCGCGCCCCAGGGAGTGTCCATTCCGACTAGAGTCACGAAGTGATGTGAGTGTCCCTCGGCCTCCACAGTGGTGCAGGCCAGGGCCGGACGGTACCTGGGAGACTGAGCGCCGCGGAGCTCAGGGTTGCTTCCGCTGGAAGAAGCTTTTCTTTCCGGGCAGGCCGGGCGCCGGCCCGCCCTCCCTCCGCCCTCCCTCCGCCCCTGTGAGGCTCCCTGTGGGGCGAGGCCGCTCTACCGGCCTCCCTGGCCCAGCTGCGGCCAGCCAGGACCGGAGGGGCCTGGGCGCGGCCTCCGGGCGGAGCCCCTATCTCCCGCACGGAGCTCCGGATTACGCCCCCTCAAGTTCCTATTAAGTACTTTCACCCCCTGACCTTTGGAGGACGAAGAATTAGGGAGCTTGAGGAAATCATTTTCCATTCCCAGCTATAAAGGAAAAGGGTGGTCCCCCACCACTGCAGCACCACCTCTAAGTCTTATTTCCCCGCCTCCTTCACATTGTGAATTTTCTCCCTTTCCTTTGTTTCTCCTCTCTTAAGGGTCTGTAAGCACTGATTGCAGTTCTGGATGAAGGTATATTGTCCAAATTCTGCATGTTTACGGTTTCTTAAAGAATTTCATGCTTGTGAATACATATAAAAATACAGTATGCGTTTATATGGCTCTTTACAAGAGTTGTCACACACTGTCTCGTTTAGTCCCTTCTCTAGGCTTGAATCAAAAATTGTCAGTCATTTTGGCGATACCGGGTTGGATGCCCAAAGCTGCCTAAAGCTGTGGAGGAAAAGACCAGGAGAACTTTCAGGTAAATTGAAAATTGTTGATACTCAGCCAGTCAACAACAAGAGTACAAACCTACCTTCTTAATTTCTACTTCCTTAGTACTCATATTCCAGCCAAAATGAACTACTCTTGTTTCTTCTAAGGTTAATCACTGAAGCACCTAACTTTTGTGATTTTGTGTCATGGTTTTCCTTGGAGATATGTTTCCAGATTCTTCCCATTAGGAAGTAGTTTTCTCTGAGCTTACCTAGCACTTTTTGTGCCTCTTATATGATAAAACCTCTATTTTATATATAAGAGCTGCTTATGTTCTTAGCTTCATTACTGTGTTTATGCCTAAATAGAATGGTTTATATCAGGTTCATCTGCCTATCATTTTATACTGCACATGATATTTTGTTAAATGCTTACTGAAAGATTGAATTTTGAGATGTCTCCTGGATGCCCAGGACATTGCCAGCAAAGTTTTATGGAACTTCAGTTTATCAGAAATTCAGCATAGTCCCTACAACTCAACCTTTTCTTAGGCTTCCCCTCTGGAGACTTTCCCACATGATCTATTCCCCAATTTTTTATTAAGAGAAATATTCAAACAATTAAAAAATTGAAAGAATATTTCAATTTTTATTGAAATATTCATATACCCTTCACCTAGATCCAACAGTTGTTAACATTTTGCCATATTTACTTCATCCCTTCCCACTTTGTCATTGAACCACTTGGAAATAGGTTGCAGATACCTATTGTTAAGTAGACACCCCTAAAATTTCCAACATGTATTTCCCAAGAATTATAAAGTTATCCTGTGAAACAGTATCATTATCACAACTAAGGATATTAATAATTCTGAAATATTTAAAATCCACTATGTAAATTTTCCTATTTGACCGAAGAACATCTTTATACCTTCTCTTCCACTCCACCTGGCAAAAAAAAAAAAAAAAAAAAAAAATCAGGATCCAGTCAAAGTTTCTATATTGTATATGGATATTGTAACTCTTTAACTTTAATGTAGAATAGTTCCCCAATTCTTCCCCCACCCCTTGTTACACTGGCATTTTGAAGAGTTCATGCCAGTGTCTTTGTCTCCTTTTTCTTAGTTCTTGTAAATCAAAAGTTGGTCTAGAGACTTGACTAGATTCTATTTAAAATTGTTTTTGCAAGCATACTTCACAGTATTCATACTTTTCCAATCATGGTTAAGCCTTTTCAAATGCAGCTACATCTACCCATGTTATAATTTGAATCTCAGCACGCACATCTTTCTGTATGGTGTCTTACAGTTTAGCATTTAAGCCTCCTGTCTGTGTAAAGTATGCATTAGTGCTCTGAACTGGCAACAAAGACTGCCTACCTTTAGTAAAGTGTTGTTGTTACTTTGCCTACACTTGGAGCTGATGCAATGTCATCTGCAGCAAAGTGTACTGATGTCAGCATAGTTTCATGAGTTTCAACTCATGGCACTCCAAGGACTGTTGATGAAAGGTGTGTGGGCCCTGCAATTCATATACAGATGAATCTTGATGTTATCAAAGCAGATACCTAGGCAACTGCTGGCCATCTGGCCACATTCCAATTTAGGCTATGTTATTTTTCCCCCTGAAATTCTCTTGCATGTCCTAATTGGTCTTAGTGTTCTTGTGATAGCTTTTTGGTAATATTCCTTAAAGCCTATTAAAAACTGCTAAATCGAGATTATACTTAATGCTTTGTATGTTAGGAAAATTCTTTGCCCAATGGAGAGAGAAGTACATGCAGAATTTGCTTCATAATCATGAGAAAAACTCCCAAAACTGCCAAGCTCAGTACTCCTCATGTCCTAAACTTATTTTTGATCATGAAAGATAAGTGAAAGGAAGAAAATGCACTTAAGGGAGCAGAAGGAAATGCTCTGAGAAGGCAGAAATTGAAAGTTAAGTAATGTACTCAATAAGTCACTTGTTTTGTGTAGAAGGAAATTTGCTCATGTGGGACTATAAAACAGTTTTAAGCTGACTCCAAATTCAAGTAAGGCAAAATAATATACCAATTAAGACCACAGATTTTAGAATCAGACCTGGGTTTCAGGAACAGGGCCATTCACTAGCTGATGACTTTGGACAGTTTAATCATTTTATTTATCATCTATTAAATGGAGCCATAAAACCCCCAGGATTGTTGAACAGAATGACTCAACTATATGTAAAGTGCTTTACTTAGTGTATAGCACATGGTATATAGTCAGTGTGTGGCAGTTATTAATAACTTCTAAAGCAGTCCAATTTGGGCACATGGGCATGAAATATTTATAGAGTAAGAATGAATCTAAGACAGTGGTTCTCCAAGTTTAATGTGGGGAATGTAATAAAATAATCAGAGATTCTGATTCAGAGAATCTTGGGAAGCCTCCAGAAAAATCTATATTTAACAGTTGTCCAGGTGATTTTGATGCAGGTGATCTGAGGATCAGGCTTTGAGAAACACTGATAATTAAACAATTATTTCCCATTTCTTGCATACTGTTGAAATAGCTGTATATCTAAGATGCAGAGAATGTAAAACATTCTTCAAATACCTTTTTAAAAGATTAATAGCTAACATTTTAAGGGCCATTTTCCAGTATTGAATTTTTTTAAATAGCACAAATTATTAGAAAAAGACATTTTGCATGAATAGGATGTTGTGTCATTTTCTACTAACTTAATAGTAGTGTCTGCTACTGGAATATACCAAAACCAGTTCTGTCATCCAGGTTCACCCAAGATGAACAGTTCCTGTTCTTAGGCCTAGGCACATTCCAGAAACTAGACACCACACATTTTATTCACATGAGTCTGGAATAATTAGCCAAATTGAAACACGTTGCAACATTTTTCTACCATCAGATGCCAGGTAGCAAAACAGAATAGAATCTACTATGGTTTCCAACTACATGACATATGACGTTATTTGGCATCTCCAGATGAGCATTATCAATCCAAATTAGGCACTCTGCTAGCATGTGGGCAGCCACTTGAGTGAGAGTGAGCATTACTTCATTGTGTCTGCTAAAAAACACTTTCTTTTGGGGCTCTCTCTTACCTTTTTTCATGCTAGTTTACATTCAGAAATCTGCATTTTAAAATGCATCTACTAGTCAATCACAAGTCTTGGGTAAGACAAGAAAGAGAAAAGTTTTGCTCTTTTTCCTAACATTTCTGCTACCCGACCAGCCTGCACTAGCCAGGAACTGGCTTATTAAATACTCACAAAAGAAAAATGTCCTGTCCTTTACATAAACCGGATTGCTTCTGGTGTCTCCGTCAGTTCCCAGATTCTATTTTTGTTTCTTAATACCTATTAATTATAAAATAGGATGGTTTGGCATATAATGTGTTGCAGTGGCTTGGTGTTTTACTGAAGTTGCAAAGTTAAGTGCCTGTAGTGGCTGGGCAGGTAAGGTAAAAAACAATATGCTGTAGTGGAAACTGGAGAACTCCTCATGCTCATCTAAATGGGGCATCACTTCCCAGACCTACCCATTTTTTGCCATGTGGGAATATGGGCCTGGTGTTGCCACATTTATCAAGAGGAGTTGAAATTTTTACTTTATGTGAAGTCTCCTGATTTTTAAACATTAGTTCAAATAATTTTTAAACATTTTGCAAGCCAGCAAAGCATTTAACAAGATAGAACCAAGGGCTACCAGTTTATGACCCCTGTGTCTCTTACATGAAAACATGACTGATGCTTTGGTTGAAAATCTCAGAATGCTTTAGCATGTACTTCTCTAGTTAAGCAATAAGTGACTTATCTATCACCTCCATCAGAAATTCAAGATAGATTCTTATGTACACCAAGCTTCTATTCCCTTGATTCCAGTTTTGAAGGTTTTTACTATTGCTGCCAACTTAAAAGCGTTCATATTTTTTTCAGCCTTGCACTATATTATGAAATAAGTTTGCTTTACTATATTTTTAAAAATATATTTAAGAACATAATTTGGCAACACAAGCTCTTAAAAAGTAAACAAGTAAAACAGATTTTAAAAGGAAAACACTGTCATGCTTTCTTATAGGTACCATGGTGTTGATGAGGATTCAAAGAATGTTTAGAGTTGGAAAGTACTTAACTGGAAATCTAGAACAAATCCTTTATTATAGCAAAATTAGACCTAGGACAATAAATGTCAAACTGTATTTCTAAGCACTTTTCACTTGAACTTTGAAACCCAGGACAGATAAATACTAAACATGTTTTTTTATGAGAAAATCAACCCCCAATTGGTTAAGAAATATATTCAAGGTCACACAGTAATAGAGCCAGAATACAGCTCTGTATGCCACTTCAAGTATAAATATGATTAGAAAAAAAAAAAAGAAACCTAGGAAACAAACTCCAGTACAAGCTTTTTAAAAATCATACATTGGATTTTACTGTCACAGTTTATTTAAAATACTTGGAATCCTAGAATACTCTGAAGCAATTAAGTTTAAACTTTAAAAATGGGATTTTGTACAATTAGGATAAGCTGATAAGTTTTATATAAATTAATGGATGGAGAAAAAGAATTATGATGAAGAGCTAATGACTGGTTAGGGGCAGTAGGCACATATAGAGGATAACTACATTGATCCACAGAATGCCTTCTTGGGGCACCGAGCAAAGGTTAAAAATGAATTCGAGGAGACCAGTGTGACCTAGGAGGACAATTATAAAAATATCCAAATACTGTCCTGAGCATTTTTAGAAACTAAGTCTGGGCTTAATTTTTATATTTCTAATCTATAGTATATGATGCTTTGAATTACCAGGAATTGAATTTGGATTTTGGTAATCTGTTCCCCTTCTCTGCCCTATATGACTATAGCCTATATTTACCAGGTGCCTAGATGAAACTAGGGTACAATATAAAGCTAATAATCTTGTCTAGCTCTTTAACCCATGATTTTGGTCTCATCATATTCTCATATATCTGTGAAAAAAATAGAAAACTTATAAGTGTTACATGTTTCTAATTAAGGTTGAGACTTGAAAATTCCAGTGTCATCTTTTAAATATACTGCTAATGCTATAAACAAAATCCACAGACAAAAAGCAGTCTTTTATCCTGCCAAATTTCTTTTGGGTTGGTATCAAACATGACAATTGGAATGCTGAATCCTCAAATTAAGGAAAGAGTGTGTGAGAAGAAAAAAAAACCACCTGTCAATTAGAGTCATACATTAGTCTGATTTTGACACAATTCTCAAACTAAAGAGAAAAGAAATACAGTACTTTAGTTAGTTTGCTGCACTTATATTTTTATCATGAAAGTTACTGTTTGACTCATTTTACATTCATTCTCCTCTGCTAAGGTCATTAGTGGCTTCAAAACTTTCCATTTCAGCAGAAATTGAAGATCATGTTACTTTAACCTTCATTGGCTTCTACACTCCATAGTCTACTCTAATCTTATCTAACATCATCTTAAATGTTGTTGATCCTGAATTGGGGCACCATACTAAATCCATTTGTGGGTCTTCAGGCCATTCCTACAGATACAGCATAGAAAATACTAAACAGACCAGGCTTTGGAGTCAGGAGTTCAAATCCTGTTTCTCCAGCTATGTAATGTTGGACAGGATAACTTTTCCTAGACCTGGTTTGGGTCTGTTAAATTTAATAATGTATGTATGAGGGGTGCAATGGGAGGTGGATAAATGGATTATTCAATTCCAAAGTTACCTCTTAGGGTAAAAGTTATTTTCAAAATTACGATAGAAACCCCTTAAAAATGTCTGTGTAGTTCAAATACATGATTTTTACTAAAAAACTGCTGTTAGTTATTGCTAAGCAAACTAAAAATTAAGAGCCACTATGATGAACTAATGGAAAGAAGCTAAAGTAGATTTGTGGACATTGAGAGTATTCTTCCTTTAAGATAATTTTTAAGACAAGTATAAAAGGGATGAGTGGCAATTATAAAATGTTCCTGCTTGCCTGTGGGTTTTTATTCATTGTTTTATTAATAAGCCTCTATAACTCTAATACATGTCAATAGACTTATTCCTAAGACTCTGATTCAAAGACAACACTAACAGTGTAACAGTAAGTCACTGACATTCACTGAGCTTTTACCATGTGCTAAGGACTGGTCTAATGGCTTTATATGAATTACGTTATTTAACATACTAAGTCAATGCTATTATAAGCTTTATCTTACAAATGAAACTGAGGCTTAGAAAATTAATTTGTTTAAATGACTTATCTAACTCCAGATCCTTCTCTTAGCCACCACAGTATACTCGTCTCTATTTACCACCAGCCCTACCATCATCTACCATCTTTCCACATCCTTCCTAGTGAGATTATATCCATTTCTGTAGCTTAAACTACTGTACCATTGACTGTCAGAGCCTCCAGTCCTTTTTACTTTCCTATTGGACTTCCACACTCAGTGAGGCTGAACTTAAATTCATAGTTTTTACCATTCCTTCCTAACCTGTTCCTCCTGTGTTCCCAACTTGAATTAATACCTGCAACTATCCAAACATGTTAGCTTGAAATTTCAGTCATCCTTGATCATTTCCTTATCACCCAAAAGATGGGGGCAGAGGGAGTGGTGGTAGTGGTTTAAATCTCAACTTCAAACTCCAAGGCATAGCCCTCAAGGCTGAGAATGAACTGGCCTCCACCTAGCCAGACCCACCACAGTAAATACACTGTGTGTACACAGTTTTGTTTTTGTTTTTTAATCCTCACCCAAGGATATTTTTCCATTTTACCTTCAGGTAGAGTGGGGAGGGAGAAAGGGAGAGAGAGAGAAACATTGACATGAGAGGGACAGACACATCAACTGGTTGCCTCCCACACCACCCCAACCAAGGCTGGGACGAACTGCAGCTGAGGTATAATACCCTTGACCAGAATCCAACCTGCCACTCATTGGTCTGCGGGCTGACATTCTAACTGCTGAGCCAAACCGACCAGGGCTTGTTTTTAAATCCTCACCTAAGGATATGTTTTTATTGATTTTTCAGAGAGAGAGAAAATACCAATATGAGAAACATCTATGTGAGAGAGAAACATTAATCACTTGCCTCCCGCCCAAACCCTGCCTGGGGATCAAACTTGCAACCTAGGTAAAAGCCCTAACTGCGACTCAAACCCGCAACCTTTTGGTGTATGGGATGATGCTCCAACAAATTGAGCCACCTGGCCAGAGCTGGGCTTTTTGTTTTTTAACGCTTCTTTCTTTGAATATATTTTTCACTGTCTAGAACACCCTCCCCTTGCTATATAACCACTACTCTTTGTAGTAAACCCCCATTTATCTTTATGGATGAATGTCCCAGTGTCATGTGTAGTAATTCTTCAGAGATCAGCCACTGTCTCCTATTCTGAGTCAAGTCACTCATGGTTTTGGTTTCTTAAGGCACAGTAGATAAGCTTTTATTAAACTATCTTATATTCTATAGTAACTATTTACATGTTTCTCTCCACCTCACCTTCCCCAGATTCCTCAAGGAGAAGAACTGGTTCTGATCCACTGTTACCTTCTTCATTTAGCTGTGGCAGGCACATTATAGACATTCAGTGTCTTTGTTGAAAGAAAAAACCTGCATAGACATATATGATCCCAAATTCCTCTTCTTCTGTTACATTAATTTTCCACTCTGAAAGAAGCATTCTCCTCACTAAAAACAGCATCCTTTTCTACTCCAGTCTTTACCATCCAGTGTTCACATCCAGAGCTCTGTCCTTATTAACAGATATAGCCATTAACTTTTATTTTTTATGTTCAGTAATTATTTTATTAGTAATTAGTTTCGATCAAGCTTTCACTAATTGTAATAACTTAATCCAGCATATTTTCTTTTTCATTTAAATTTATAAACATTTTTGTAGTGGAGAAGTATGGTAGCATGATTATTAAAATGTGTTCAAGCATGAAAGTATATTACATTAAAATAAAATTAAGTGGAATGGAAATAGAGGTCTAGGGAGAAAAAGGAAAATATCTAACTAAAAAATAAATTCTTCCTTTTATAAGTAATGGATGATGGTAGCTATCAAACTGCTATGATATTTAGATTATATTTGATACACTTTTTTCAAAAAAAAATTTATTTATTTTAGAGAAAGGGAGAGGGAGAGATGGAAACATCAATGAGAGAGAACATCAATTGGTTGATGTTGAGCATGCATGCCTCCCCCCAACTGGGGATCAGGCCCACAACCTGGGCATGTGCCCTAACCAGGAATAGAACCAGTGACCTCTTGGTGCATAGGTCAACACTCAGCCACTGAGCCATACCAGCC
Organism: Molossus molossus; assembly: GCF_014108415.1. NCBI lineage: Eukaryota > Metazoa > Chordata > Mammalia > Chiroptera > Molossidae > Molossus > Molossus molossus. Next base: position 15,432,299 of record NW_023425352.1, read on the forward strand.
AGGCTGATACATTTTTTAAAGACTGATATAAAAATTATTTTTAGTTCAGCTGGTGTGGCTCAGAGGTTGAGCATTGATCCATGCACCAAGAGGTTGCCAGTTCGATTCCCAGTCAGGACACATGCCCAGGTTGTGGGCCTGATCCCCAGTGTGGGGAATACAGGAGGTGGCTAATCGATGTTATCCCTCATCAGTGTTTCTCTCTCTCTCTCCCTCTCCCTTCCTCTCTCTCTAAAATCAATAAAGGAAACACAATTTTTTAAAATTATTTTTAAGTATGCTGGAAATTATATCCTTTATCACTAAACTTATAACAAATTTATGTCACTTTAGAAACATGTAATGGAATACATAGTTTTTCTACCTAGTTTTTCAAAATCCCTGGAGGTTATGAAAGCATAAAATTTGAAGACCACTGATATATATTCTCAAGCTTCAGAAACAGGCTTTAGTGCTCTTGTCTAGTCCCACACCCATAATTTAGTTTGGTTACCAAACTAAATCACCCTAGAGATTAATTTACGTTATCAACATGTGTATGACTGATTTAAAGTAGTAATCCTTCCTAGACTTAAGTGTCTTTCAACTCTCAGTCCTACAGCTTAGTAAAATATTTCATGATAAAAATTTGGTTTTCCTCCATATTCTTCTAATTTTAGACATCCAGCTCAAATGGCTATGACAGGTTTGCTTACTTTGTCATGACTTTGAAATGCACTACCCATCTAAAACCATTATCTCTAGGAGAAATTACAAACTAAAGGAACCATGGGGGAAAAGCAAGCAGCAGATTATTTTCTAATTACTCAGACCAAGAGCTTCAAAAAATGATTAATTGACATTGCTTTCCCTCTAAGAAGTAAAAGTTTGGGTTCTATTAATGTTAAGAATTTTATTTTATCTGCAGTTTAATGTTTTCTCTTAAAATATGCCTTCAAGGGCTGTATTATTTTATTTTAGTTAATCCTCACCTTAGGATATTTTTCCTTTTTTAGATAGAGTGGAAAGAGAGGAGGGAGAGAGAAAGAAACCTGTATATGAGAGAGAGACACTGATTGGCTGCCTCCCACACAACCTGTCTGGGGCCAGGGATCAAACCTGCAAACCCAGGTTCATGTCCTTGTTGGGGAATTTAACCCTCAGCCCCTCGATCCGCAGGCCTATGCTCTAACCACTGACCCAAATCGGCCAGGGCAAAATCTGTATCATTTTAAAGTCTGGCATAATATTCCATTGTATGGCTGTTCCATAATTTAACTTTTGACACATTGCTGAACATTTTGCTGTTCAATGCAATGCATTAATGAACAGTTATTTTTACATCTTTATATACCCATGCTTTGTTTCTCTAGGGTTCATTACTATTAGAATTTTGGGTCCAAAAAAACTGCATATTTAATTTTAGTAAATACTACAAAATATTAACAGCTACTACAAAATATCCCTCTGAAAGAGTTATACCAACCCACCCACCCAATAACAAAGAGCTCCCATTTCTCTATACCTTCTCTAACTGCAGATACTATCAGGTTTCTTACTTTTTTGCAATTTTGAAAGACATAACCTACACACCAAAATGAGAATGATTTTTAATGAGGCCGTAGTGACTTTCACACTTAAATTTCATTACCAAGACCCCCAGCATTCCTAAATCCTCTTCAAAATATCTCCTAGCATTCTATTCTCTCCCCTCACTCTAGCCTGTAAGCTCCAAAAGGGCAAAGTTTTTGTTTGTCTGTTTTCTTCACTAATGACCAGTACCTGGGCACATGGTAGAGAGTTATTTATTGAACTGAATGACATAGCAGTTGTATGATAAGCATGAATATCAGACATAGCTAGTTATCTGTCTCCAGTGTTGCACACACCTTACCAACAAGAATGTATCCTTAGAGCAGGCCTCAGCTCCTTGGAACCTGTTATACCAAGACAAAAGACCCATGTTTGGCTATTAACAGGCTATCTGGAGAAGGAAATAAATGCTCCTTCCTACTCTGACTCCCTAGGCAGTTGATTATCAAGACAATGTAGCCTTGCCAGTGTGGCCATCCAGCTACCACCATGCTTGTTTTAGCCCTTCCCTTCCAGTTTCTCTCCTGTCAATGCCTAGGGGGACCTAAGAACAAGAACCAACCCTAGTAAAGCAGACACTCCACCCAGGCAAGTGATGGCACTAATGTTCCCCACACCAGGCCTTTGGCCCCACACCCTTTCCCATAATAATGGCAGCTTAGTCAAACAGGGAACTAAGGTTTGTTAGAGCACCAAGTTTCACTGTTTTCCTCAGGCCAGATTTTGGCTGTGAAAGAGGTATATAGACCAGAGAAAGCAAAATATATTGATTGAATTCTAAGTGGTTGGTATTACTAATCTATAGAACAGCCAAGAGTTTAGTATTGATAAACCCACCAGTTTAGCATTTTGGAGATATAAAAATGTTTAGCTATTATGTATTTCCTTCACATTTATCAACATTAGAATGTATACCCTTCCTTTCAGAAGCAATGTCAGATTAGGCTCAAATAAGGACCCAACACATATCTTGTGAGATCTCTAATGGAGAGGCTACATGTTTTTAGTATATGTTGATTAATCAGGGATCTGCAACGTTATTAGCCTTCAACTAGTGATGAGTTGCTTTATTCTGGTCCATTTCCTACTTTATCATCATTCCCAGACAGAGCAACACTTTTATTAGGCATGTCAAAAGTAATAGAGTGGGAATAACTAAGACTAGGAGAAGCTTCACTTGATTACAACTCATTTGCAGTGAGTGGGTGGTTAAGGCAGGCACCAAGCCAGCATCACCACTTTATAAATAATAACTCTTTCTTCTGTGGTGCTGATGTTGTGAAAGAGACATGGTTAAGGTTGCATCAGTATGACGAAACATCACAAAATGGGTGGGACTGTCTGGAGAAGCATCTGTTTGGAAAGGAATCTACAACACCTTGAATATACAGCATAGTTGTAATCTGGGATGTAACAGTGGGAACAAATGTCATCGGCCAGAGATGGCATACATGCTGGGATATTCATAACAGAATACTCATAAGAGTATTTCTTGGGCTCAGCAATTAGAGCGTCGGCCTGCAGTCCAGTGAGGCCTGGGTTCGGTTCCCGCTGGGGGCACGTACCTCGGCTGCAGTTTGTCCCCGGCCCTGGTTGGCTGTGCGGGTGGCAGCCACTCAATGTGTCCCTTTCACATCGATGTTTCTCTCTCCCTCTCCCAATCTATCTTAAAAAATGGAAAAATGTCCTCGGGTGAGAATTAAAAAAAAAAAAAGTATTTCTTGGGCTGGCCAGTGTGGCTCGGTGGATTAACCATCATCCCATGGACTGAGAGGTCCTGGTTCGATTCCCAGTCAGGGCACGTGCCTGGGTTGTAGGCTGGCTCGTTGGGGGAGGAGGGGGGCATGCAGGAGGCAGCCAATGTTTCTCTCTCCTTTCCTCTAAAATAAGTCCATGAAAACGTATTTTTTAAAAAGACTATTTCTCAATACTTCAGCATGTTGTGTGTCTGTATTGAGGAAAATAGTAAACTGACAATTTCACCTGTTTGCTACTTCCTTACAACTTGGGAGCTGTGCAGCCAGTAACTGGTCCTTAGGATTCCTTTTGTCATTACAGCAACAGTTAAAATAGAAAACAGCTACTATTGAGAGGAGTATGTTAGGAAATGTTTACCTCCTACCTCATCCTTTCCCAACTACCTCTTACCACCTCCCAAATGGCCGTTATTTATGTCACCCACCGTTCAGGGGAGATGTTATCGGTAAACCAAGGTGGCTGCACACAATTGCCTTTGTTTTTCTTCAGCTGATAGCTAGTAATTTTCTTTAAAAAAAAAAAAAAAAAGGCACTATCCCTAGGAGGGAGAAATTTTTAGAATATGCAGACTTCCAATTAACACCACTATAGACCAGTGAAAGTTGACAAAATCTAGATGCTTTATATGAACTATCTCAACATTGTTTCAATTATAAGATCCACAGGAAATTAAGGGGGAAATTGTATGATAGGTAGTTCATTTTTATAGGAATTGTGATTTTCTTCAGTTACAATGGAAATTTCTCAAGCAGTATGTTGGGAATTCATTCTTGAATAATACTAATAATTGATTTCTCATTTGAAGGAAAACCTGTACCAGCAATTCAGCCATGGCAGAAGTGAAGTCCATGTTCAGGGAAGTCCTTCCAAAACAAGGTATTTAAATCACAAATTCTTAGGTGACAATATTATAGGACCAGAAAGTAAAAGGCAGTGTCCCATAGTAGGCTCAACTAAAAATTTGAAACTACTTTGGTGTTCTGTATCCCACATTTACTGTCCATTGCTACTATGCTTCTTTCATGAGTAGGTTGTAAAAGAGTAATCCATCACTTTATTTTTTTCCAGTGAAGGGATGACAAATGAAGCACTGTTTCTTAAACCTAGAAATCCTGTTATATATACTCAAGATTACAGGTTACAATACAAAATTGTCCATAAGAGCACTGTAATCCACCATAATATTAAGTTATGAATGTGTGTAAAAGGAAACCTAAATCAAGTAACAGTAAGAAATACTAAAGGTTTCAGTTAAACATTCAGTAATTTGAATATTCGTGTTAAATTAATACCATACTTCACTATGTATTTTTAGGCACTATACAAGTATTTTTAGGTACTGTGAATTTCCCCAAAATCTTTTCAAATTAAACATTTGACACAAAAAATCATGTCAAAAAGTTCTGGTAGCTTAGAATCTTGGGAAGTTGGAAACTTGTCTTCCTCATGAACTCCCTAGTATTACATGCTTTTAAGGTTTTATATATTGAAGAAATGTTACAGGAGTAAACTATGAGAACAAGATATTTTCATTAACAATGGATTAAGTTTTTATTTTAGATCTTCACTCTGACTACAAATCCAAACCACCAAATAACTGGTTTATCCCAAATTCTTATTTCTTTTTAAACTTAGGGCAATTATCTGTGGAAGATATAACCACAATGGTGCTGTGTAAACCCAAACTTTTACCTTTAAAGTCTCTGACTTTGGAGAAACTGGAGAAAATGCAACAAGCAGCACAAGAAACAATTCGCCAACAAGAAATGGCAGAAAAGGAACAGCAGCAAATAACTCACTAATAACTCAGTACTTCTGTAGAACACCCTACCTTACTGTTAACAGTAGCTAGAAAAGATTCCACCTGTATGCTGAAAATATGTTAAAACTGATATTCATGTAGATAATATAAAAATAGCCAAGACTAATGAAATTTGTATGGTGAATTGAAACACTCTAGTTGTATTGACTATATATGACATTAAAAACTAACCCAAATCTTATGGTTTTGTTTTTGCTCTTTATACCCAAGTTTTTAGAACTGCAAATTAAATTAGTGTTCACCATTCCTATTACTCTTTTATAGATAACATTCTTAGGCAACAAGTGACTAAATGCAATTTTTCCAAGAAATCTTTACATATTTACTAAAAACTGTATTTAAAGATATTTTAATCTTGCATTAAGTATGCACGCTGGGCTTTTACATTACCTAATTTTTAAACTTTTTATGAATTTGATGTGATCTATCATGTTTAAGGCCATTTTTCCTGACCAGCTGATTCTACTACTGACAAAACTCTATTTCTTAAAGTAAATAGAAACTACTGTGGTGGTATTTCATCTTTTTTTTTAATCCTCACCTGAGGATATTTTATCAGATGGGGTGGGGGAGGGGAGAGAGAGATCAATTGGCTGCCTCCCTCAACCAGGGCCAGGGTTCAGAACTGCAACCCAGGTAGGTACTCTTTGGTCCTTGGGCCCGATGCTCTAACCACTGACATAACCAGCCAGGGCAAAATAAACTTCGTTTTAAGAAACCCTCACCTAAGCTTCTAATTATACTGATTTTAAGGACTTAATGAATTACTGGCTATCTTTATCATTCATGTTTCAAAACCCTAGAAATGGAAAGTAATGTTGACTTTTAAAAGAGCTCACGAGGTAAACATGAAATTCAACTTGTAGTGATAGTTCTAAGACTGTACTGAAACCTGTAACAGGTATATTCCTAAAACTACCTCTGTAAATTCTGAATTCTTGGTTGGTTGGCTGCAGTCAACAACACAATATAAATTAAGGCCTTGCTGAGTAATTAAGGCTCTGCAAAAGAGGTTAGAAATGTGGTCATTCTTAAATAATGATTTATTGGTAGCTACTATTTTTCTCAGACACTGAATAAATGCAAAACTTTGAGTCTCTGAAGAATAATTTGTTGTAACAAACATTTGCTAATAGAATTTACGAATGATGAGAGGTAGTGTGTATTTTAGAAATTTCATTAGACTATAGATAAAATGTTTTAAAAGTATATATGGGGTTCCCAAGTATAATATTAAAAGAAATTATTTCCTATTGTACTTTTGATTTAGAAGTTTGTAAGAAACAAAGTTTAAAATTCACTAGGTTCAAATGAACTCCAATGATTTTAAATTTACTTTGTGAAATAAAACTATTTTTTAAAAACCTAAAATAAATGTACTCTCAATAAAGAATCAACACTGCTTCACATGTTTTATTTTGTCATACATTCTTCTAGAACCGGGTTCATTTTTCCAGTTTTGTAGAAAAATAGATGTTCCAGCCACCATTTACTTAACTGTCTAGTCTTTAAGACCAATCAATGTTCCCTGGAAAGATGAATAAGTCTCATGACTAACTCATTTTCTTAAAATTCTTTAAGACAAAGAAATAACTTTTTTTACTCCCAAAGCACAGTATTTCAACAGCAGCAGCCAACATGGGGTTTTAGCAGCTTAACTTTACCCCCTAAATAAAGCTTTGTATAAACCAGTGATTTTACTACAAAAACACTGTCCTTGAAAGAAAGGAGTAGCAATCTGACGTCAATGCAAAACTTGGAATGATTAGGTCATAAACATGGCACTTACAAAAGGTAGCTTATGAGAACATTCCACTTAAGAAGTGGTTACTTTTCTGTCCCTCCTTTACACCGTCAAAAAAAAAGAAAGAAAACACTTCCTTTAAAAATTCCCCTTAAATTTAAGTCTATAAAATTCAGAAATGCCTTGTACCCAAAACAAGTGCTTAAAAAAAAAAAAAAACTGTGCTAACAACCCTTACAATTCAGATACACACACACACACACACACACACGTGTGTGTGTGTGTGCATATTTTTTGTAACATCTAAGATCGCAAGAGTTCTCATATTCAGTAGCTCTCTGGTTTAAGACGACCTCCATCTCCTTCACTTACAAAACGTTTTCTGCCCCTGCAATGCAAAGAAAAAACATGAAAACAGATACAAATTCTGACTACAGTCAATTTAAACAACTTTAAACTTGGTATTTCCTAGTTATTCTTTAAGTTTCATAAGGTTTCTTTGTTTAAAAAAAAAAAAAGTCAATATGCCTCTAAATCTTTAAAAGGACTCTTTCCCTAATATATTATTCTAGGATACAGCATATCAAATGAACTGCTAATCTGAGTTTTTAGTTGAAAAGCTTAATTATTGAAATAAATTCATTGTTCAGAGGCAGTCATGTTTAAAAAGTTAAAATATAAATAAGGCAAACATGCTATTTAGAAATTTGGTATTTATTTCTACTATGTAATTAATACATTATTTGAAAGCTAAACAGTAAGCCAAATAGAAAACATATAATCTGGAACCATGCAAACTAGAGCTATGCAATCTACCAAAAATACCCACGTTTAAATTTTTTTTTTTTTCAGATGTAGAAAATTTATAACCTGAATATGGAAAACTAAATCAGAATCAAATTAATTCCAGTCTATGCCCCATTTTAGGACTCATGTTATTTCAAACTCAAATGGCCCTGCTGTATACTGTAACCACATTCTAGCTACATATAGTAGCAACATCCCAGGAGAAATAATTTACCAGCAGCCTAAAGCAGTAAGCATAAAACATAGCTTAAGCAGAAACTCTTATTTTCTGACCCCCTAGTCCAACAAGCAAAGGCACTTGAGACCACAAACAAATGTGCACACTTTAGGAACTAAACCAGCAAAAGGAGAGAGGATAAAAAGTCAAAGTTCTATGGTATGGGACACATAAAAAGTTTAGGTTATCTCCTCAAATGATACTTGAGAGTCAAGCAGTGATAGAAATAATGAGTTAAGACTTTTGAACAGAAGCTGAAGTGGTTACTTTTAAAAAGCCAGTGCCAGGGTCTTGACCTCTTTTCATATTAAGTCTTACTGGAAACCAGCTATGGGGAACACAGCAGTAAGTAGCAGAAATCTTGCCAAAGTTCACAGTTCTACTGATATGTATACCACTTAGCACATCAGTACATAAAGGGCACCATTCCCCAAGTAGAGATCTACATTTTCAAACATTTTTATGAAAGCCAATAAATTGTCCACTGGTATCTTTTCCATCTCTCATAATGGCTTCTATTTTCTCTAGAACAAAGGACACTACCTGGAAGTATTTTTTTGAGATTTAACAGTCACAATTTTTAAATTAAAAATACACAAAGCTTAGAAATTTGATAAAATTGTAAAAACTTAAAATGCACATAAACCAGACCCACATAAGATTAGCTATTACTATAGTTAGATCCTAGTATTACAAATATAAAGTAAGATCCAATTAGCCTCAATTCTCCATTCTATAAAGGAGCGAAAGGAAGCAACATAGAGTACAGGAATGACCCTAGATCTCTGAAGCCAGAAAAATCTGGATTTATCGATGACTTGGCCTTGACCATGTGTGACCTTAGAAAAGGTACATTACACTTCCCTAAGCCTAAATGTTCTCATCTTTTTTATAATATCTACACTGAAATAATATTTAAACTACTTAGAACAGATCCTGGTACACAGAACTCAACAAAATTAGTTTCCTTCCAGTGGCTTTATGAGGTTCAGATTCACAAGGGGACAAAATAAATTCACCCTTGTTTCTCCATAAACACAAAATAGATGACTTTCACTCTTGAGTGGCTCCAGGGAAAATAGCATTATTTTTCTAACAAACTGGAATGACAGAAAATTAGTTTAGCCTTTCCAAGCACCTCAGCCAGTATTTTAGGTTGAGAAAGTAATAAAGTACCTTGAAGGACAAAGATCTCTTAGTTGTTTGGAAATTATTCCAGCCTGAAAACATTCTTCTACAAATCTCTCCAGCACAGAGTATGAATATGGGACATCCAGATTAATGTCCGGAATTTCATTATAAATTCTCTCATAACCCTAGAACAATGAAATTGTACACAGAACTGTTAGCCCATATGAAATACATGCCATACAACTCATCACTGTCATCAAGCTATATTTAAGGCCAAATGTTCATATAACAAGACTAAAGTCAGGTCTGAACCTTGATAAGTACGGATAATAGGTACATTTGTTATAGGATGTTTTATTTAAAACTGTTCTCTCAAAAGATCTTCAGGCAGACATCAGACACTGGACATATTTCTTCCCCATCTACTTCTCTATGTACAGGGGTGGGCAAAAGTAGGCTTATAGTTATAACACAACACAATAATACAGAATACACTTTCATGTACTCAGAACTGTAAACCTACTTTTGCCCACCCCTGTACATTTACATTTTTTAAAAAAGAAAAGAACTTCCAACATTTCAATAGCAATGCATACAATTTTAAATAGGAATAAATTAAGTACTTTTAAGTCTAATTTGCTAAATGAAATGTTCATGTTTCTCTCTAGATATAAAATAGAAATTATTTTATCTTAGAAACAACTCCTGAGGAAGAACACACATCTTTTTTTTTTTTTTAATCCTCACTTGAGGACACCTTTCCATTTTTTGTTCAGATAGAGTGGGAGGGAGAGAGAGGAAGAGAGAGAGAGAGAGAGAGAGAAACATCGACGTGAAAGGGACACATCAAGTAGCTGCCACCCGGACGACCAACCAGAGCCGCGGACAAACTGCAACAGAGGTATGTGCCCTTAGTGGGAACCGAACCCGGGTCTCTCTGGACCATAGGCCAACGCTCTAACCACTGAACCATACTGGCCAGGGCTCTTTTTTTTCGGTACATGCCCCTAGCGGGAACCAAACCCAGGACTCTGGTCCACAGGCCAACGCTCCAACCGCTGAGCCAAACCAGCCAGGGCCACAATTACATTTTTTAAAATGCAGGTTAAAAAACTGATTGAGCCCTGGCCGGTTTGGCTCAGTGGTTAGAGCGTCGGCCTGCGGTCCGGAGAGATCTGGGTTCAGTTCCCGCTAAGGGCATGTACTTCGGTTGCAGTTTGTCCCCGGCCCTGGTTGGTCGTGCGGGTGGCAGCCACTCGATGTGTCCCTTCACGTCGATGTTTCTGTCTCTCTCTCTCCCTTCTTCTTTCTCCCTCCCACTCTATCTGTACAAAAAATGGAAAAATATCCTCAGGTGAGGATTAAAAAAAAAAAAAAAAACTGACTGAAGCCCTGGTTGGTTTGGCTCAGCAGTTAGAGTGTTGGCCCAAGGACCCAAGAGTCTCAGGTTCAATTCTGGTCAGGAGCACATACCTCGGTTGCAATTCAGTCCCTGGCCCTGGTCAAGGTCGGGCTGGAGGCAACCAACTGATATGTTGCTCTCACAATGATGTTTCTCTCTCTCTCTCTCTCTCTCTCTCTCTCTCTCTCTCTCTCTCCCCCTTCCCTCCCTCCCTCCCTCCTTCCCACTCTGTCTGAAAATGGAAAAATATCCTCGGGTGAGGATTTAAAAAAAAACAAAAACGATTGAAGTGTTGTTACTTTTCAAGAAATAGCTGCAAGAGATTCAAACATAAACTCTGCCATTTTAAAAAAGAAAAACTATAGACACACACATTACTACTAAACATATCTAAACATTAACAATTCATATCTTTATTTAATCATTACATATTTAAAGTATAAGCCTAAAAAGTATCCAAAATAATGTTATACTTACTCTTTTCATTTGGTCTAAAGTAATGGTAGAAGATTTCCAAAGGGATTTTAATAAATCCAAAATCATTTTAAATGTACTTTCTCCAGTTGACTCCAAAACCATTACAATGGCCTAAAAATTGAATGAATGTATGAATGTATTGTGATCAATTCATGTAAGAAACTGCTCCTAAAATGTTATCAGATCCCTTTTCTCTAATATATAACCATAATAACCACTATAAAAAATGTAAAAACAACTTTCTCCATTAACATTTTTTTAATCCTCACCCAAGTATATGCTTTTTGTTGATTTTTTTAAAAGAAAAAGATATATGTCATTAAAGAAGCATTATGTCACTGTAGTCCAAAAAGAATACCATAGCCTTAGCCAGTGTGGCTCAGTTGACTGAAACATCATCCTGTGTATCAGAAAGTCTTGAGTTCGTTTACTGGTCAGGGCACATACCTAGGTTGTGGGTTCTATCCCCAGCCAGAGTGCATGTGGGAAGCAACCGATCTGTCTCTCAAAGTGATGTTTCTCTTTCTCTCCCTCCCTCCCTCTCTAAACTCAATTTTTAAAAAAAGGAACACAATAATCATCTTTGGGATGTCAAAGTAACCTTACTTCATATACAAGCTCATGGTGAAAATGAGGTACTTCCAGTTCCTTAAGGCAATGTTCAGCTTCAGATATGTCTCCAGAGAGTAAATACTCTTTCAGCAGCATATCAATCTATTAAATTGAAAAATTGAGATGTGTTAGAATTTGATTTTTGAAAAAATTGTGCTTTGCCTCAAAGATTTACTTACCCTCATCTCAATGTATTACATGACAGAATCACAGGTTACAAACAGCTGTCTAAAAACTTATATCCTTGATATGACACTATCATAACAAAATTTTTTCATGCTTAAAAAGTAAATCTCCAATTTTTAAATGGTTCATAATTATGAAGAAAATGAAGTGATTCAGGCCACAGTCTTCGCGGAGAGTCGCCGTGGTTTCCTGCTTGAACAGTGCTTGGACGGAACCCGGCGCTCGACTCATCCCCCTCAGCCACCTGATCCAGCCTTCGGCCACCTCCTCACAGCACCTCGGACATCCCCAAGGCCCCGCTCCAGCGCCGCGCAGCTGCCTCTCCTTAGCCGCCCACCATGACATCCACCGCATCCACCTCGCAGGTGCGCCAGAACTACCATCAGGACTCAGAGGCCGCCATCAACCGCCAGATCAACCTGGAGCTCTACGCTTCCTACGCCTACCTGTCCATGTCTAACTACTTTGACCGCGATGATGTGGCTTTGAAGAACTTTGCCAAATATTTTCTTCACCAATCTCATGAAGAGAGGGAACATGCTGAGAAACTGATGAAGCTACAGAACCAACGAGGAGGCCGAATCTTCCTCCAGGATATCAAGAAACCAGACCATGACAACTGGGAGACTGGGCTGAATGCTATGGAGTGTGCATTGTACTTGGAAAAAAATGTGTATCAGTCACTACTGGACTTGCACAAACTGGCCACTGACAAAAATGACACTCACTTGTATGACTTCCTTGAAACTCACCACCTGAATGAGCAGGTGAAATCCATCAAAGAACTGGGTGACCATGTAACCAACTTGCGCAGATTGGGGGCCCCTGAAACTGGCCTGGCTGAGTATCTCTTTGACAAGCACACCCTGGGAGACAGTGATGAGAGCTAAGCCTTAGGCTGGCTTCCCATAGCCAGGGGGGTGACTTCCCTGGTCACCAAAGCAGTACGTGCATGTTGGAGTTACCTTGACCTTTTCTATAACTTGTACCAAATCATCCACTTACATCTTTTCATTTGTACCATTCCTTCAAATAAGGTAATTTGGTACCCCAAAAAAGAAAAAAAAAAAAATGAAGTGATTCAGTGTGTCTTAATAATCACTGAGATTTACAAGTAGACTTAAGATGTACACGGCCTGAGTTGTGACCATAATTCTTTAAGGCTCCCTGTAAAACAAGGGATCTTAAATACCACTAGAGGGCACTAACTGAAAGTCTCAAAATGAATATTTATAGTGGCACAAACCCTGGCTTTCATCAAGATGACCTTAATATTGCACTGGGAGCCAAAAAATAAAGTATCAAGGCTTTACTAAACAGGGTAAAGATTTCCATATACTTTTCTCTACAACTGAAGATTTGAAGCCCAGCATCTAAAACGATGATCAGTAATTCAGCTTCCCATTATATATACAGCTAAAGAGGCAAAATCTCATCTTTCCTATTAAAATTTATACAATAGCCCTGGCCAGTTTGGGTCAGCGGTTAGAGCGTTAGCCCACGGACCACAGAGTCCTAGGTTTGGTTCCCGCTAAGGGCACATACCTTGGTTGCAGTTTGTCCCCGGCCCCCATTGGGGTCGTGTGGGTGGCAACCAATAGATATATCTCTCTCTCTTCCCCCCCCCCTCTGCCACTCCCGCTCTACCTGAAGATGAATGTAGAAATGTCCTCGAGTGAGGATAAAATAAAATAAATTTCTACAATAACATCTATGGCCCCAGAGAAAATGGCGAAAAGCCCCTGGCTGGTTTGACTAAGCGGTTAGAGCATCGAACCATGGACCAAAGAGTCCCGGGTTTGGTTCTTGCTACAGCCACATACCTCAGTTGCAGTTCATCCCTGGCCCCAGTTGGGGTCGTAAGCGTGGCAACCAGTTGATGTCTGTCTCTCACATCGATGTTTCTCTCTCTCCCTCCCTCTCTCCCTCCCACTCTATCTGAAGATAAATACAAAACTGTCCTCGGGTGAGGATAAAAAAGAAAATGGCAAAAAGTTTTTCAGTAATGAGAATGTCAACTAGGAATGTTATTCCCTATTACATTACCTGTTAAAATCAACTTTGCACCTAGTAGATTCTCGATGCTGGCTAACTGAAAAAAAAAATCTCATGTGTCTCTACTTCATATTTCATATTTCTACAAAGCATTTCATAAAAGGTAAAATAAAATTTGATTAACAGTACATCCTGATAATTCCTATTATGCTTTGAAAAGTAAACCTTTAAAACATGTCATTTGAATAACATTTTCACTCTATACTTAATATTTATTATTTAAATTATATTACTTAGTTTTTTAACTCTGTTATATAACAATGTATTTAAATGTTTTCCATCAGGTTCCATGCATTTTTGAAACTGATGAATTATGACTACATGTATACATTTCTAAAAGTCCTCTTTGTCCAACTCACCCTTCCATGTAAAAGTAAATGAAGATCCAAATAATGTCAAAATGAAATACTGGGTAGTTTTACTTCAATTTTTATCTTTTTTTTTTTTTTATCCTCACCCGAGGACATTTTTCCATTTTTTACTCAGATAGAGCGGGAAGGAGAGAGAGGAAGAGAGAGAAACATCGACGTGAAAGGGACACATTGAGTAGCCGCCACCCACACGAACCAACCAGGGCCGGGGACAAACCGCAGCCAAGGTACATGCCCTTAGCGGGAACCGAACCCGGGTCTCTGCGGACCGCAGGCTGGCGCTCTAACCACTGAGCCAAACCGGCCAGGGCTTCAATTTTTATCTTGACTGAGGTTTTTTTGTCCAGATAATTTACATACATAAAATAGTTTGGGAGCATCTCCAAATAATAATTTTGGGCCCTAGCCGGTTTGGCTTGGCAGTTGGAGCGTCGGCCCGCAGACCAGAGAGACCCACGTTCGGTTCCCACTAAGGGCATGTGCCTCGGCTGCGGTTTGTTCCTGGCCCCGGCTGGGGTTGTATGGGTGGCAACCACTCAACGTCTCCCTTTCACGTCGATGTTTCTCTCTCTCTCTCTTCCTCCCTCTCTCCCTCCAGCTCCATCTGAAGATAAATGCAAAAATGTCCTCAGGTGAGAATTTAAAAAATATATAAATTAATTTGGGGGAGTACAGATATTTCTCAACTTACGATGGTGTTATGTTCCAATCAGCACATTGTAAGTCAGAAATACATTTAATACACCTAACCTACTGAACATCATAGCTTAGCCTAGCCTACCTTAAATGTGCTCAGAACAACTTACATTAGCCTACAATTAGGCAAAAATCATCTCACTTCCACTGCCCAGCATCACAAGAAGGTATTATACTGCACATATCTCTAGCCCAGGAAAAAAAATCAAAATTCAAAGTAACTTCTACAGAATATATATAGCTTGCACATCATCAAGTCAAACCATCTTAAATTGGGGAAATATATTACCATCTTAACAATATTAAGCCTTCTAATCCATTAATATGGATACCTTTCTACTTATTTAGGTCTTCTTTCATTTGTTTCAACAATGTTTTACAGTTTTCAGTGTATAAAACACTTTTAAGTTTATTCCTATTTTCATCTTTTTTATGCTATTGTAATTATTTTCTTACTTTCATTTCATATCATTCATTGTTAGTGTGCAGAACTAAATTGAATTTTGTATATTGATTTTATATCCTATACCTTGCTGAATTCACTTATTAGTTAATAGTTTGGCTTTTTGCTTTTCTTTTTTTGTGGATTTGGTTTTCCTTATACAAATCACGTCAGCTGGAACTAGAGATTTTTACTTCCTTTATAATCTAGGTATCTTTTATTTCATTTTCTTGCCAAACTGCCCTAGTATCTTGGCTGTTTTTATACCTCAATTTGTTCTAATAATTTTTTAATTAAAAAGATATTGCAATCATGATATTATGAACACCAACCAATCTATCTTCACACAAAAGCAAAAATGGTTAAAGCTCTAAATTTTAAGTTCGTTAGCACTCAAGGTATACATATCATTAAGACATTAAGTATCAAAACTATAGTCACAAATAAAGATTATGCTCTAAAATTAGAAGCAAATGAACTATAAATCTTCTAATTTTCTTAAAAGCCTGCAAATAAGATTAAATTTTTTTGTTTCTTGACATAGAACATCATTTTACTGCCAGGAAAAAAATAATCCAAAAACTAAATATGGCATTTTAATGTAATATATTAATTACTTTTTCTTCATTTAAGTATGGTTTTACTGATGATTTAAAGAAAGAGGGGGAGAGAGAAAGAGAGAGAGAGAAACATCAATGTGAGAAATGTCAATCGGCTGCCTCCTGCACACCCCTCACTGGGGAATCGAGCCCGCAACCCAAGTATGTGCTCTGGGAATTGAACCAGGATCTCTCAGTCCATGGGATGATGCTCAGTCCACTGAGCCACACCAGCTGGGCAATTACTTTTTCTTTAAAGCATGCATACAGGTGGTGAACCTCCTTACAAAATATTACCATGTTGATCGACTCTCATGTTCATAATTCATCATTTATAACCTGAGACTATCCAGCTTCAAATTGCTCACACAAATATGGATATTTATTGGTAACTACAAAGTCTTCTTTCAACAATATTCGAGAAATTTTAAATACCAATATAAGAAAAAGAATTCATGCATACCTTTGAAGTTCATATACAGCTTTCCTTAATCATAAAAGCTCTTTAACAGTTTTATTTATTTATTTTTTTATCCTCACCCAAGGACATTTTTTGGTATTTTGTTCAGATAGAGTGGGAGGGAGAGAAAGAAACATCGACGTGAAAGGGACACATCGAGTGGTCACCACCCACACAACCCAATCAGGGCTGGGGACAAACTGCAACCGTGGTACGCGTCCTTAGTGGAACCGAACCCGGGTCTCTCCAGACCGCAGGCCAACGCTCTAAGCGCTGAGCCAAACCGGCCAGGGCAACAGTTTTATTTTTAAGTCAAGGAAAACCATACAAATTTAATAACAATTATATAATTATTGGATAACTTATAGCAAAAAAGTATAAAGCCCAATATACAAGGATTATTCAAGTTTCCACTTACAGCTATAAGACTGAACTTAATTTTTGTCCAAAAAATTACTAGAGGGCATAGTTTATTTCCCTAGAGGAATACATATAAATTAAGTTAAAGATAATAACCAATAGTTACCTCTTTAACAAGATGATTAACAGACTTCTGCCCACCTCCAGAGCCCCACACGCTATCTTTGCGCTTTCCAACTTTAGACATACTCAGGAGCACAGTAGCCTTGTCCAGAGCAGCCCTACCAAAAAAAAATTAATTTAATTTTGACATTTGGACATGCTACAGATTGACTAAGTCATAGACAACGTTAAAAAAATCACCACCACCACCATAAAATTCAAGTCTTTTAAAACACTTTTTAAAAATAAAAAGCTGGGAGAGCAAAATTAAAAGTTGCTTCTCATGTTAATATTCTTATACTCTATTATTTTCATTTCTCAGGCAACAAAAACCTATTGTTATTACAAAATACTTATTTTACTAAATTTTACTTTGATCCATGCCTTTCCCACCAGAGCAACCATTCCACTATGACCTGAAGTAGTCCTAGAAAATTAACATCTACACCTAAGAAAACCTAAGACATGGCTAAGTCCACATCTAATTTGAACATAGTTTTAAAAAATCATATAGCATTAACTCCCAAATATCACATTTAGCTTATAATTATACCAAAGAACAAGAATGAAAAACATTATTTAAGATTTCTATAACAAATATAAAATTGAAAGGGGACTTTGTTATAATATTGTCCATCTTATTATAGATTAAATAATTACAGAATGTTAAAACCTGAAGGGACCTTAGAGATCACTCTAAATTCAATCCTTTCATTTTATAAACAAGGAAACTGAGGCCCAGGAAGAGTGGCTTGACAAGAAGATGGCTAATGGTTTAGCTATAACCCAGAACTTCTGTATTACAATACTGTTCTCTTCCTATTATATCAGGCCAACAATCTCTCAATTTTAACAGTAGAGAATACAAACAAATGACAAATAGATATCCACACTGTCTGATTAAGTTATGTGTCATTTTGATAGAATCCTGTAGAATTTCCCCCCCGTTTTGAAATTCTGAGTAGGAAAATTAATTTACTTACCTGGCTTGTACACAATCTACAGTTCCTTTGTAACTATCAATATAGGTATTACATAAAATTCCATCTCCAACAGCTCTAGCAATAAACTGGCCCACCAACTACAATAAGAAAAAAGCAAGCTATATAAGAAAATCTAAAATAAACCTTCATAGGATATAATTTCTAAATACATAAATGATGAATGGTTGAACTACATAGTCAATACCTAAAACAGACTGGAATATTTTAAAATAATCTATTCAGCACCTACTAATTATGCTTGGCACACACTCCCACATCTTAACCTTCAAGTGACATGGTGGGGAACACATCTGTTTTGCTCAGTACTGAATCCCCAACCCTTACCTTGCACAATGCCTAAAACAGAGTATGTGGTCAAAAACACTTGTAAGTCAGTGACTTAAAGAGAAACCTCTTCTCTGGAAAAAAATTAATGGGACTAGGTTTATCAAAAAACTGATTAAAGAAATTTATCTTATGGTGAAAAGTTATATAGAAATATCTGAAAGTATATTCATAACATTATTTCTTATAAAAACTGGAAAGAACTTTAGTGTCCAACAATAAAGGTACGGTTAAATGGTGCATATAGCCCTGGCCGATTTGGCTCAGCGGTTAGAGCATCAGCCTGCGGTCCAGAGAGACCTGGGTTCGGTTCCCACTAAGGGCATGTACCTCGGTTGCAGTTTGTCCCGGCCCTGGTTGGTCATGCGGGTGGCAGCCACTCGATGTTTCCCTTTCACGTTGATGTTTCTCTCTCTCTCTTTCTTCCTCTCTCTCCCTCCCACTCTACCTGAACAGAAAAAAAAGAAAGGGAAAAAAATGTCCTCGGGTGAGGATTAAAAAAAAAAAAATGGTGCATATATAAGATGGCACTTAGGAATTAGCCTACCTATGCTCTATTCCTAACGTTTAAGTAAAGTACTCCTACCTTGATTTAAAATTTTGGTCAAGGAACTAGAAACAATTCACACATTTTTTATGTCAAATCAGAAAGTCATATTATAAGGTCAGCATGTATTAAGTCTAATAAAAGTATAAGGCTTTGAGAACAGAAACCTAAACAGAAGCATAAAACCATACATTTTCTAATTATTTCCCCACAAAGCTACAAAAGGGAACAGTCTTACTTATGATTACTTTTATAAATAAAGATTCGTTGAGCAAATTCAATCCTCAATAATAACAATCTAGATTTTTTAAAGATCCCAGCTCATAAAACAGCTTACTTCATATATTGAGAGTTTATAGACAGGGGAAAAAAAGTATTACCTAAAAACTATCAGAGCATTATGGGGAAAGTAAGATATAGAATTATAGTATGATGAAAACTATGTTGAAGGGGGAGCTCAGGGAAAATAACACTGAAATGTTAGAGGGCTATCTTTGTGTGATAGGAAATATGGGTCGTAGTTTCCTCTTTCATCTAATAAAATATCCTAGGAATATATATTATTTCTATAATTGGAAGGGTAGTAGGGGAAGAGAATGAACAAGAAAAATCATACAAACCTGTGGTGCTCTAGGAGTATCCAATGCTAATTCAGGTAGATCTTTCAACAATTTATCAAATGATTTTTCTACATCATTTGTGCTCATTACTGTTCCACAAAGGTCAGAAAGAAGCTTAGATGTCATTTCTCTATGACTAGCCTTTCCCTCCAATGCCAAGGACACTGCCAACACTGGTACTCCACTTTTCATTTCACCAAGATTTAAATCTCTTAGCATTTCCTATTATAAAAAAAAGTATTTTATTTTTTGAAAATTCATGATTATTTATGTCCTTACCACCTCTCCCCATTTGGAAAAAATCAGAGAAGCAGTCCTATTTTGAGGGATAGGATAAATATATCTTACTCCAATGTAAACTGCATATTGACCCACTTTGTCAAGCTTTAATTGTCTGAACATCGCTGAACACAAGAATGTGAATTACAGCCTTGGCCAGGTAGTTCAGTTGGTTAGAGCCTCGTCCTGATACACCAGGGCTGCAGGTTTGATACCATGTCAGGGCACATACAAGAATCAACCAGTAAGTGCTTAAGTGGAACAACAAATCAAGGCTTTTCTCTTCCTTCCTCTCTAAAAATCAATCAATTTAAAAAAATATAAATTACACCTAAAATAGTTTATTAAACCACGTAACCTTGCTAAGTTTGGTGTTAGGAGTTAACTAATCCTCTGCCTTATAATCTATTCACATTATTTCTAGGAATACTGCTATATAAGCATTTATAAGAAATTCATTTTACATTATCATAGCTATTTATACTCTACTTTTCTTCAAAGTTTTCTCTTCACACAAAAATTTACTTTATACTGTCATGTCAAGTTTAAAATGAGATCTTAAACCATTGTTTTTAAGTGGGATTATTGTTTTAAATGTTGGAATAAAGTCAAAATTTTCTATTAAAAATATTGCCCTGACCTGGCCAGTGTAGCTCACTAGTTGAGCATCCACCCATGCACCAAGAGGTTGCCGGTTCGATTCCCAGTCAGGGCACGTGCAGGAGGTGGCCAATGTTCTCTCTCATTGATGTTTTATCTCCCTCTCCCTTCCTCTCTCTCTCTAAAATCAATAAAGAAAAAATATTTAAAAATATATGTATATTGCCCTGGCTGGTTTTGCTCAGTGGTTATAACATTGGGCCCTGGACTGACGGATCTTGGGATTCACTCAAAAACACATGCTTGGGTTGCAGGTTCAATCTCGGCCCCAGTCAGGATTGTGAGGGAGGCAACCAGTCGATGTCTCTCTCTCACATCAATGTTTCTCTCTCTACCCCCCCTCCACTCTCTCTAAAACTCAATGGAAATTAACAACAGAATTAACAACAAAAATATATACGTATAATAGCAGCTAATACTTATTGACTATTTATAATATATCAGTCATTATAATAGCCACTTTATTTTATATTATCTTATTTAATACTCAACCCTTTGAAGGGATATATTATCACCATACGCATCATAAACAAAGCACAGAAAAATTAAGTATTTGCTGAAGGCACACAGCTGGAATAAACAAGTTGGAAATGGAATGTAGTCATTTTGACCCTAGAGGCTAAATTCTGTTACTTAGGTACTAGAGTACCTTCCTTTTTACTTTAAGTTTTCTCAGAATATTTAAATCATGGTATATTACTAAAGGAGTGCCAGTACTATTTTCACAAGCCCTAAATGGTGTCCTTGTTAACTGTCTCTTCCCACTCCATCTTTCTCCACTGCACCTGAACAGCTAAACCATTGCTTTTAAACATGATACTCCTCCTTCCTTAAAAACTCTCTCCAACCATCTTACCATGGCAAATTCTAACCATCCTTAGAGGGCTCAGAATCATCTTTTTTATTACTCTCCATTTTATGCTACCGTAACACTCTGCTCATAGTACTACTCAGTTAATGAACACATAGCATACTATGGGTCCCATGCTAGGTAGATAAGAGGTTTTCAACCGCCCCTGCCCTCCTAGGACTTAGTTCAATTTTTCTTCTATGTTTCATAGTATATTTTAATAATATTTTATCATTGTTCTCATTTCACCGAGCTTCAAAGGGGCAAGAATCACCTACTAATTTCTCCACATGGAATGCACTGAACAAGTATTTGTTTCACATTCAAATTCAACAAATCCAAAGATATCAAATCTTCATGGTATCAGACAAACCAAAAAAGCCTAATCTGAATTAAAAGGATCTAAAAAGTCTTCCAAGAGTTGGTTGCAATTTTATTACGTTAAGTCAGTAAAATCCTAATAAGAAAACCATTAATTTTATTTTACCCTTTTACATTTACTTTATGAAAAATTCATAACACAGTAAATGTTCCCATAACAAATTATCAATTTGTTATCTTGGTTTCTGAATACATTTTTTGAAGGTCAAAAAAAATATATACAACTTAGGCAATTTTAACTGAGATGCCAGAAGAGGCTTCAAACGGTCCATAAATACCTTGAAATTGTTAAAATTATATAAACTATCAATTATAAATATCTTATAATTATAAAAGTATTGTGTTCTGTCATTTTTCAGGTAAGGTAATGGCACATAGCTCTCCTCAGATCTCAAATAGGTAAGAATTCATCTAAATTTATGAAATTTTACTCCATTACTTAGTTAGAAATTCATTTATACAAAATTCTTATTCAGCAATCCAAGATCATTCTAGATAGAATGTTTTGCTTTTAACAGTGTTATGTATGAAATAAATTATAATTGCAACTTTAAACCTACTGCAACTTCATTAGTATCTCCATGCTCAAAATATTCCTGTATGATTGGTGTTAAAGTCTTCTCAAATGCTGTTTCATCCAAAGGCAAAACTACAGTTTCATAAACACAGTTCTCCTGAGGAGGGAAGGAGGAGAGTTATAAATTAAAGAACAAAATATTCAGATAAACTGAAACTGTTTTATAATTCTATATTCCAACTGATAAGTGATCCCAATTCTGGAAGATAGGACATGCTTTCATTACTTATAGAATCTGTCACTGTTCCTTTACAAAATCTAAATATAATAAATCAATTAGCACCACTAACCACAGTAAATATGACTTGCTTCCCAACCTCCCCAGTATCTTCTGTTAATTCTTGATACCTCTCACAAAAGAAATCCTTCCGTGACCAGAAAGTTTTAAGATGGCTTCTGATCATACCTAGTGTTTTGGAACCAAAGCTTTCATGATTAGTATTACCATAATAAAAGTCCCTATAACAAAAATCTATGTAGTAGTGACAAATAATTCTCTAAGGGAAAGCACTATTAGAAATTTCAAAAAGAAGTATCCCTCTTCTATGCAAAAATCCCTGAAATGTTTACATGCAATTTGTGACTAGCTTCCGTTTAACAACATTAATTTGAAAAATTACATTTTAAAACTAGAATATTTCGCAAAATTTCTACAGTACTTTGAATCCTACTGGTTTTAAAATATATTTTTCATGTTCTCTTAGAAATACTTCTATATCCAACTGTTAGTTAAAATGGGTAAGTACATACATATAAATACACAATAAAAACAATCTAACATATACCTTATAATTTCCTGTCAAAAATTTCATCACCACATCTTATCTTATACAAAAGATAGTACTATATCCAGATCTGTGGAGGTTGAGGAGGAGGAACATGCACAACCGGAATAGTAAATGGAGGTACAGGATGAAAAAAAGCTTGGCCATGAGTTATTAATTATTAAAGTTGGTAAAGCTAGGAGATGAGTACAAGCAAATTCATTATACTATTCTTGTATAAGAAATTTTCCATGTCCTAGCCAGTTTGGCTCAGCGGTTAGAGCATCCGCTCATGGACCAATGAATGAGTCACGGGTTCAATTCCAGTCAAGGGCGAGTACCTTGGTTGCAGTTCGTCCCCAGCCTTGGCCTTGGTCTGGTCGTGCGGGAGGCAACCAGTCGATGTCTCTCTCACGCCAATGTTCCCCCACACACACTTCTTACCTCCCACTCTATCTAATGATAAAATAAAAAACTATCCTCAGGTGAGGATTAAAAAAAGAAAAATTTTCCAGTAAAAACATAAATATATGTGAATTCGTTAGAAAATCTATTAAAAATTTATATTCTCAGCATTATATCAAGAAAAAAGATCCACATTTCAAAATGACCAAAGTTATCATCCTAAACAGCAATATTTGAAAGGAGCTTAAAATTTACAAGTCTTTCATGATATTCAAATATATATATATTCTTCTCAATTTTTGTTACCACAGAAACTAAATTAACTCAAAAGACTTTATTGTGCCCTGGCCAGTTTGGCTAAGCAGTTAGAATGTCAGTCTGCAGACCAAAGGGTCTTGGGTTCAATTCCAGTCAAGGGCATATACCTGGGTTGCAGATTCAATCCCTGGTTGGAGTTATGTGGGAGGCAACCAATCCACATGTCTCTCACATCAATGTTTCCTTCTCTCTCTCTCCCCCCCCCCCCTTCCTCCCTTCCATTCTATCTAAAAATCAATGGAAACATATCCTTGGGTGAAGATTAACAAAAAATTAAATAAATAAATAAATAAGTAAATAAATAAAATCACCACAATTTAAAGGGAAAAAAAAGAATTTATTGAAAAATACCCAACTTGATAATCCTAATTTGTAAAGATCTACTTTTGACTCATTTCAGAAACCAAGTGAAAATTATGTATACATTACTGTCAGTTATCTTGCTTTCCTAATCCAAAATTAATCTAACAGTCTGAAGGCACTGAGTTAAATATGACTTGCATTATAATAATGTGTGTGTGTATATATCATTATATATATTCAAAAGTTATATATACACACATTAGTACATATAATCATACATATGACTTGACAGTAACAGACTGTAAATTCAGACACAGAACATATGATTTGACAAATGTATGAGTACACTACAAACATGAGATCAAAAAAGTTTATAAGTATTTAAATATATATGTAAAAAATCAAAAACAATGATACCTGGTCATCATCATAGTTAGGATCTTTCACATCTACCTCCTCCACATCATATACCTGCCCAGGTGTACCCCAAACACCTTTGCCTCCTGCACCACCTAAAAAGTTTTGAATTGAGAAAGCAAAGAGACAAAGTTCATAAATTTTTATTTTAATTAAAATTTGAAATAACTCTAGATGCTCAGATTTTAATTAAAATAACAGCTAAAAAATTATATTTTAATTTTAGGGGTTTTTTATTCCAAGCTGAGAGTTATATTTTAAACCTCTTTTTATTCAGATCACTGCTGTTTTGGTAATGCTTAGATATTTTATAACCAACTTCAAAACATTAAGTTGAAATAGCTTATAAATTAAAACTAAAAAGGCAGCTGCTTTAAAATAAAAGCAAAAAAAAATAGCAACAAAATAGCTATAGTGGGGACCTCAAAGCAGGTGATAGTTAGCTCTAAATTTTTTTTTTGGTGCGTGCCCTTAGCAAGAACCGATCCTGGGACTCTCTGGTCCACAGGCCGATGCTCCAACCACTGAGCCAAACTGGCCAGGGCTAGCTCTAAATTTTATTTGGCATGTGAGACCAAAACAAAAAGAAATTATGTTGAGCCAGTAAGATGTGGCATAGGAAACTCAGTAAGAAATTAATTTACAAAGAAGCAACGTGACCACCATCAAATGTTTTAAAGTCAAATATTCTTTAGATATAAAAGCATATGTTAAACTATACTTTACAACTAGCAGTGTTACAAATAATTACTATTTAAGCATTAACAGCACTGATCATTATTTCTACTTCTATATACAAGCTGACCAGTAGCAGTTTAACAAATGCAACTTTCAAAGTTGCTCTTCTACATAAACTTACTGAAATGTTTTTATAAGACTTACTATAGTAAATTATTTTCAAAGAAGTTTACAGTATCACCAATATTTTTTGGAGGTTTTTATTTTATATCCAGAATATAATCCTTCCCACCAGAGCAAAACAGAATCTGAGAACTAGGTTCCATTTTGATCCAACCAATGGCTACAAAGCTATTCAATAAGAGTAATTACTTTGGACAGGTGACAAAAACATTTTGAAAGAATCCTAGGCTACAAGTTGAAGCTCCCACCATTCAGAAGCTGGTGAAATCACCAAATTGTATCAAAATTCTACCATAGACAAAAGCTAACAGGTCCCTCCATTAACAAATATTTAAGTACAGATACCTACACAGCTAATCATTACTCCTACCACTGGAGATACAGCAGTGACACAGACAATTCCACTCCAGTACCCAAGATAAATGGAGCTAAAGAGAACTCAGAACCAGATCTATGAAATCATTAAGATTCTGAGAAAAATATGTATTACCAAATTCGTATGTATCATGTATTCTTCACAATGGACATAATTTGATTAGACAATAGATATGATGAATTCCTGACCCTATTTCTTTGAAGCCAAGTTAGAGAGTACATGCACAATTCATAACTGTGAAAAACATCAGTGTGTATTTTGCTAGAAATAAAGTTCTCAAAAAATCAATCTATTCAAACAGGAAAAAAGGTTCAACTTAAAGAAAAAGTGGGATGGTCCTCAGTTTAGTACTATGTAAAAAATATATACAAATCACAAAATCTTCTATGTTTTCATTGTTTACATTTTTCTAATTCGTAGAACAAGGAAATTGTAGTACAAGAACCAGACAATATATTTTTTTCCATTTGTGTCTTTGGGATGTGGTATATACCAACCTTTCTTTGGTAGTCCCCGTCCTTTTCCAGATCTGGATCGCCTATCTAGCAACCTTCCCTTTGGACTGGTTGGTACAGTTACTCCACTTCTAAGGGCTTCACTTCCATTATCACTGACTGAATCGCCTCTGCCAGAGTCCCGGGATGAGTTTTTCCGTAATCGCCTTTTTGCCTTGGCATTAATTCTAGCTTCGTTAATGGAGGATGCTGAAATCCAATTTCCATTTATCTCATTCTTTATATCCTCAGTCCCAGCATTTTCTTCATCACCAGAAAAGAGAGAGTCACTTAAGTTATCAGGATCTTAAAGAGGAAAATGAAGAAAGAAAATTCTAAGTAAGTATTTTAACCATCTACTGTTATACCAATTATAGTCGTAAATTATATTAGCTTGAATCACATGAAGTTACCATTTTTGTAGGTCAGTAATGGTCACATGTTGGCAGTTTCATATGGTTCAATTTAATCAATGATAACAATAAGATTACTTTTCACATTATCAAGGCACTGAATTTTAATAAACAAAGTTTACTAAAAGCATGTTATCTCGTGTTTAGATCATACAATCTATCTTAATATAAACACCAAATATAAAACCTTTAGATTTTTGTGAGCTAAGAGAGCTATGCAGTTGGAGATAAAAGACTAAGGATCATGAGAGAAGGAAGATAAAACTAATACGTACAGAATGCCTAATATTATCTATCAGGCACTGTGTTGGCACTTTGTCATGTACCCACAAGTGTGAGAGCTATTTACTACATCATTTATACAGGCAGATAAGGAAATTAAGGCTGAAATTATTTAAATAACTTGCCAAACATTTCATGATTATTACATATACTTAGGAGATATTACTAATCTGACAAGTAAGTGATCACATATGATTAAATCGAACTGCTCATTGCTTTCCAAGATAAAGCTTGCTTTTAAAGCTATCATCTCAGAGTCCTAATTCATCTCTCCAAACCATCCTCTGAAAATCTTCTAGCCTATGTAAGATTTGTACACTATCCCCTAGAAGACAGCAACGTATCTAGAGTTCCCAATGGTCTCCTGTTTAAAATGTCATCTCCCTGCTCTTTTAATTATCAAAATCCTTGGATATAGATCAAGTACTACTTCCTCTGTAAAAACTTTCCTAACAATTATACCCACAATAACACTAATGCTCATATCACTCATTAACTGCATCACCAAAATCACTTTATTTCTTTTTATATAGCAGTCCTGCTTTCCCAAGTAAGTCATACGCCTCAAAAGAGGAACTGTAGCCCTGGCTGGCTTGGCTCAGCAGTTAGAGCCTCGGCCTGCAGACCAACGAGTCATGGATGCGATTTCAGTCAAGGACAGGTACCTCAGTTGCAGCTCAGTCCCCAGCCCTGGGGAGGCAGGAGGCATCCAATCAGTGTGTCTACCTCACTCTCTCTCTCTCTCTCTCTCTCTCTCTCCCTCTCACTTCCTCCCTCCCACTCTTATCTGAAGATTAGTGAAAAAATATCCTCAGGTGAGGATTTACCAAAAAAAAAGAGGAATTGTATTTCTTGGTACCCTAGCAACTAGCAGAGCATCCTTCATACTATCAACTCAAATGTCTGCGCAGATCAAATGACACACTCAGCTTTGGTCTGAAAACTGTAAGTCAGAAAGCTACTATATTAGTTACCCCTGGGACAGAGATTTTTTTGTGTTTTGTTTTATTATTATTTCATTTAGGCTAACTCAAGTCAGAGTTGAATTCCTCAGATGGTTTTAAATATTTCTAAATGTAATCAGGATGATTAAAACCCATGTGCCTGGGCTTTAACATGTTTTAATATGTCAAAACTATATATTTTTTAAATCAACCTTTAAAAAGTATAGATGTGGTAAAATCTTTGTAATTCTTGACAAAACATATAAAATTTAGGAGCATACATCATGGTAATTATAAAACATTAAGTAGCACTAGCCAGTTTGGTTCAGCAGTTGTTGGAGAGTGAGCCTGTGGACCAATGAGTCACAAGTTTGCTGCCGGTCAAAGGCATATACCTCGGTTTCAGTTGGTGCCCAGTCCTGGTCAGGGTCTTGTGGGAGGTAACCAGTCAGTGTGTCTCTCTCACATTGATGTTCCTCTCTCTCTCCCTCTCTCCTTCTCCCTCCCACTCTATCTGCAGATAAACAGAAAAATATCCTCAGATGAGGATTTTAAAAAAAAACACTAAGAAGAGTCAAATTACTTCATTAGTCTCATAAGTATACTCTCCATGCCTTCGGTCCTCAAACCATTCTCTAAACTGCATGGAGACTAATTTTCTAAAACATGCCCTCACTGAAAACCATTTGAAGGTATTCTCATTGGTTCAAAATAAAGTGTAAACTCATTATCTTGTAATTTATGATCTTGCCATTTACATCACCAAAATAACTGCTGACCACTCCACAAATGGTCAGAGCTCAGCGACTTGGTACCATGAGGGGAGGGGTGAATTATGATATGCGAATGTGACCATTACTGACCTACTGACCTAATGGGGGATTAGTTTAGCAGAATACAGAACATAATAGAAAAAAAAGAGAAAGTGTAAAGTGGGAGATCCGCTAAGTAAATGTTGCAGTAATTCAGTCACAAACTAATTGGAAAAAGCAAGGATAGTAACTTTGGGGTAAATAAGAAAGTGATACTTTTAACAAAAAAATACACAAAAGTGAAATGACATCTTAAGAGTTTTTAGAAAAGGAAGCCAAGGTTAGGAGGGTGAGTCTGAAATATCATCATAACCAATGTCATAACTAAACTAGTAGTCATAGCAGTAGTACTGCTTCTTTTGTCATAACCATCACTATTATTACCTACTATAAATATACCCTAGGCACTTTTTACATACATGGTCTATAATCCTCACAAAACTCTATAATGAAGATGCCTATCCTCATTTACAGAAGGAAGATGTTTCATAGAAAAGGTACATATCTAAAACAGATTGTGGTGAGGATTCAAACCTACATGTGAATCTTGGATGACTGCAATTCTAGGAAATATAAGTTAGAGTACAGCTGAGTGGTGATAGCTAAAGAGAGAGGATGAACAAAAGATTAAGAGAAAGGAGAAAGACCAGAGTTCAAATTAGATGGAGTTTCAAGTAAGAATCAGTGGTTAAAGAAAACATTAAACATCTCCCTGTAACATAATTTTTTTCATTATTCTACAATTAAGGTTAACCACTAAACTCATCTGGAAGAGAAAAGACCGAAAGTATAATTAAATGCTTTAAACTGTCCCTTGGAGTACATATAGTACCATACTTAAATGTTCCTTCTTCAACTATTTTAATATCTTTTCAAATACAGGGGTAGGCAAAAGTAGTTTTACAGTTGTAATAAAATAATACAATAATTAATAAATAATAATACAAGAATAAACTCTTGTGTTTCATGTACTCATAACTGTGAATGGCTATCATACCGGGCAGTTCAGAAAAGAAGTAATTACCACGTGAGTATGTGCGTGTGTGTATACACACACAATGGAATATTACTCAGCCATAAAAAAAATAAAATACAGCCCTGGCCGGTTTTGCTCAGTGGTTAGAGCATCAACCCACGGACCAGAGAGTCCCGGGTTTGTTCCCACTAAGGGCACATACATTGGCTGCAGTTTGTCCCTGGTCTCGGTTGAGGTCATGTGGGTGGCAACCAGTCATTGTGTCTCTCTCACATCAACGTTTTTCTCTCTCTCTTCCTCCCTCTCTCCCTCCTGCTCTATCTGAAGACAAATGCAAAAATGTCCTCAGGTGAGGAATAAAAAAAAAATTTAAATATGGCCCTAGCCAGTTTGGCTCAGCAGTTTGAGCATCAGCCTGCAGACCAAAGGGTCATGAGTTCAATTCTGGGTAAGGGCACATACCTGGGTTGCAGATTTGATCCACGGCCCCTATGGGGGTCATGCGGGTAGGCAGCCAATCGATGTCTCTCTCACATCAATGTCTGTTTCTCTGTTTCTCTTTCTCTCTTTCTCTCTCCCTGCCCCCCTCCACTCTATCTAAAAATCAATGAAAAAATATCCTCGGGTGAGTATTAAAATTAAAATATTTTAAAAATGAAATGTTGCCATTTATGACAACATGATCTTGAGAGTATTATGCTAAGTGAAATAAGTTACAAAGTACAAAAACCATATGATTTTGTTCATATGTGGAATATAAAACAAAAATAAACAAAATTCAGATATATACAACAGAATGATGTGGCTACCAGAAGGGAAAGAGAGTCAAATAAACAGAAGGAAATTAAACTTCGGTAAAGAGCACACAAAAAGAAGTGAAATATAAATATATTTAAATTTAAAAAGATAATTACCATTTCAATTATTAATAAAATTATAAAGCAAATAATTATTTAAAATATATCAATAGGAAAAGCTCTCACTGTTGGGAATATTTCAAAATCCTTATTAACTCTCTACAAAGATTATTCTGTAAGCCAGAAATACATTTCAAGTTGTCTGAAGTAACTCATCATTTGGACATCTATTTCAAAAAACTATCTTTATAATAATGTGCTACTAAAGTATGATGGAAAAGAAAGGAAAATACCCTTAAGCAATTTATAAAATATAAATTATTAGTTGGGAAAGATATTGAAGATACCAATAATAATTTGTTACAGGAATCACTAACTAGCTCATGTGAAAATATGAATGAGCAATTCACTATTCTCCATTCTACACAATATAGTTTATTATAAATAGTGTAGAATAAGAATGTATGTAATGTGAAACGATGGGCAAAAAAATAAGGACACGTAATGAATTTATATGAATTTAAGAATCACAAACTTGATTTTAAAAATGAACATTTTCTTGTAGCATGAATAAGATGGTTTTTAAAGTAAAGGCAGTTTTCCTGGCTGGTTTGGCTCAGCGGTTAGAGCGTCGGCCTGCGGTCCTGAGAGACCCGGGTTCGGTTCCCACTAAGGGCGCGTACCTCGGTTGCAGTTTGTCCCCGGCCCTGGTCGGTTGTGCGGGTGGCAGCCACTCGATGTGTTCCTTTCACGTCGATGTTTCTCTCTCTCTCTCTGTTCCTCTCTCTCCCTCCCACTCTACCTGAACAAAAAATGGAAAAATGTCCTCGGAGGAGGATAAAAAAAATAATAATAATAAAGTAAAGGCAGTTTTAATATGTTTTCATAAAATGTGGCCTGAAACTTGCTTATAATATAATCAAGATTCAAAATATTAATACTTACCTGTAGGGTTTACATTCAGTATCTGCTCATTTTCCACATCCATTATTCCTTAATTTCTCTTGCACTGATTAAATTACCAAATGGAAGTCTTCCTTTGGGATCTATTTCTTTAAAAAGAAAAAAAAAAGTTTCAATATCTTCCAAACTGATACAATTAAGGTAAATTCCATTTACTTAATAACACTGTTTTTTTAAAAATCACGTAATTCCATAAAAAAAAAGAGTTCACTTCACTTCAAAGACAGCTTACACTAAATAATATTTGGTTTTTCAATCTTCTTGACAAGTTTATGTGTCAAAAAACAAACCCAAAAACCCATTATTTCTGGGTGTGCCAAATTACTCCATTAACTTGGAATTAAAAGATATTGCTGTAAATGTTTACTTCAAGTTAAATGACTACACACACACACTTCCAATATTTTAGGAATAACAGGCCTCATAATTAATCTGATATAAATCAATATTAGATAGTTTGCTACCAATGAATTATGAGAACTACTACAAAATGCAAACAAGAGTTTTGGTCAATCAGGAGTATCACGTGACTGTGTTGTTTTTCTCTCTACAACATATCTAAAGGCAGAGATATATCTGCCATTCCATCACCTAGATATCTATAATTACTATTATAACAAATTTGAGATGGGGAGACTTTTTTTATTGTTTTCCATAAGAACAGTATTATTTTTATAATCTGAAAAACGCACTTAAAAGTCTTAACCTATTTTTTAAAAGAGTAAGTACAACAGTAGCATCTCAATATTTTAAACCCCGGTTTCAAAATTGCTTAAAAATTACTAATGCTGGAAGGTTTTGATGAAATCAATTACCTTTTATTTAGAAAATTAACTTAAGGGATATAAATTCAATGTTATGTAAATGACTATCCAAATAAATTTTCATGAGAACTGTTGTCAGAAGGTGCAACCAAATAAATTTCAGTATCTGGAAATATTTCTCAAACAGTGGTTTGTAGTACTTAAGTATTTAAAGTCCTTCCAATCATTTACAATAATTTCAATAGCAATGTGCCCTTCCTTTAAGACATAAAACGCACAAATTAATGAAAATGACTACTGAACTACAGAAAAGTGTGTTTTTATCATATAACATAACCAACAAATGTCATTTTAGAATGATATATGATGTCTCCTATAACTCAAAGGTGAAACTGACTTAAATTCTTCAATATATACTATTTTAACATCTTATAAGTTTTATAGCCTTTTCTCCAGAAAAGGGTATTATTTTGTAAAACAAAAACAAACACACTTTTTGTTAAAAGCATAAATTCTTAATATGACATAATCCTTAGGCTACTAAGATGCTATCATGTCGATTCAGAAATTAACAAAATGGTGACATTACTCCAATTCTATTCTGAATAAAGAGGTGTTATTTTATATAAATACCTTTTAATACCATAATTCCCAAACTCTGGATTTAGGAGAAAATATAACCTTAAAAATATATACAAGAGATACAAAAAAATATGCAAACAAAAACAGTTTGCATATCTAAACATTTAGTGTCCTTCGCGGGTGAAAATGCCATTTGTTTCATTTCTGTACATGAATTACACATTAAAGTGAAAATGTCGTATATGTATGAGTTTTTTACACTAGTTACATTAAAGTCTTTTTCATATTTGATGCAAGTATAATCTGAAAATATACTTTCTACATAACAGCTAATAAAGGAAATGAAATAACTGATGTTTCCAAACCACTTTATAATTTAAAAAAATTTTTACATGTATTATTTCATGTACCTCTCAAAACAATCTAAAGACAGGTCCTCCACTTTGCACACAACTAAACAGGTTCTGAGAACGCAGGTGATCTGTCCACAAGAGACAAGGCTCCTCAGTGGAAAAACCAGAGTTAGAACCCAAACCTTCTAAATCCAGCACTGTTTGCACACAGTCAATACCAAATTTTAGTATACTACAGGAAGATTCGTTTTTAGGGTTAAAAGAGAAAAGCTTATTAAAACAAAGATTCCTGTTGTTACAACAAATTTTTAAATATTGTTTTCCAAATGTTAAAAACATTTAAACTATTATACAGAAAACATTAAGTTGGGCAAAGAAAATTATCATGTAATGACTATCATCTATATTGTTCCAAGTTTGTTTTTATTAAGTGCTCATAAAAAATTAAAATTAAAAAAAAAAAAAGCCCTGTGTCTTCAGGCAATGATAATGCAATCAAGAACTCAGTCACACTTGATAGCAACACAGTTATTTGGAGAAGGATAAACATATGTTCCCTGTTTTCAGTCTCTTCAAAGCAGTGGGAGTTCTCCCCCCTCCTACCCATTTTACTTATAAAATTTGCCCCAAATTTAAGAAAATGTAAAGCAAAAAATTTAAACCCCCCATCTTTCACACTAAACTACAAAATTAAGTTTCAATAAAACAAAACTATACATGTTAGACAAAATAAGGCTGAAATTTAACATTGTTCTCATTTCTCTAATGTGTTTCACAGAAACACACTCAGAAGTCAATTGCCAAGACATTCCTTAAAAGATAGAGCCTGGGCCTCTGATCCCCCCCCCCCCGCCCCCAAATCTATTTCCTGAAATATACCTGATAATCCACTCTGACAATTTTTTAAATTCAGTCCATATGTTAACTAGAAATTTATTTGTATTCCTTCCAGGGCTACAATCACAGTTAATTAGCAATTTAAAAGGAAATCAGCTAAGAGAATTTAACCACAATGACGCAAAAGTGAGCACTACAGAAAATATGTCATTTCTTTTTGCACAACTAGCAACTATTTTTATTACTACAACAGAAAAGCCAATCAAAATATAATGCAAAGATGCCTGCTGAGATATTAGGGAATTTAATAAACCTATTGTGAAAAAAGGTGAAGGGCATAAATAGCAATAATTAAATTTACAACACATCGGCAGTAGTTCCTTTTTTAAAAAGTATACAGCGGTTTCCTAAAAAGCCTTCCATTAGCAAAAATGTCAAAATTCTAAAACTCAACAGTGAAAACAGGCGGTGACCGTTTTTTTCCACACGAGGCTGCATTTTTAATTGTTTTAATTATCTGTAGATACCATACTGTTGCTGGCTACTTAGCCAGTTCTCCCAAGGACACGGGGAGACGGGCGATGTTTAACTTCAGCAAACCGTTTTGAAGCTCTTGCAAAAACAAAACAAAACCCGCGCGTGTACGTTGCACCAAATTGATAAATGCAACAAACACCATGCTTTTCACAGAAAGGGGGCTCCCTTCCCGTCTTTGTTTTCTCTGGGAGATTTCATTTAAACTAAAAACAAAAAAGCAAAAAAGCAAAAAAAAAAAAGGACCCCCTGCCTCCGGAGGGGAGAAGCGGCCCGCGGCGGGCACGTGTCCGCCCCCGCCCCCGCCCCCGCGCGCGCGGCCTCTGCAGCGGTCGCCACCTCCCCGCCGCGGGCGCAGGCCCGGACCCCCGCCGCCGCCGGTCCGCACCGGGCCCGGGGGAGGGGCTGGGCAGCGCCCGGGCAGGCCGGCCTCCGCAGAGGGCTCCCAAGGAGGCCGGGGGCGAGGACGCCAGCCACCCTCACAGGAGCTCAGTCAGGCCAGAAACGCGCCCCCAACGCCCACTGCCCGAGACAAAATGAAACCCCGGCCTTCGCGGGGAGCAGGAGGCGCCCCTCTCCGGCCAGCGCCTCGCGCGCCCGGCTACGGGGGATGGGGTCTGGGAGGGGGCGGGCCCGCGCCGCCGCGCTCCGGGCCCAAGTCCAGAAGGAGGGGACCGGGGTGGGCTCCCTACAGCCCCGGGCGTTGGGACAGGCGGTGGGGGCGGCGGCGCTCGGAGGCGGCGGCCGGACCCCGGCCCCGCCGACCCGGACCTGACCAGACCCGGCCAGGGCCTCCACGCCCCCTCCCCCTCCCAACGTGCGGCTGCACCCGAGGGGAGACCGGGGCTGGGGAGAGGGCGCAGTCCTCCCAAGCGTGCGAGCCGCGCCGGTACTGACCCCTCGGGCCGCTGCCACCGCTGCTGCTGCTCGCCAGGTCCTTGGTACGCTGACCTGTCCCTGGTACGCTGACCTGACGCCCGCTCCTCAGCCTCTGCCGCTGCCTCGGAGCGTCTCTGCCCGGTCTCGCTCTGTTTTTGTTTTGTTCTACCCAGTAACACGGGGGCGAGACGCCGGCGTTTATTGGACGAGGCGAGGAGGCCGCCTGGCCAATCGTAGCGGTGGAGCTGGAGCCGTGGAGGAAAAGGGAGGGAAGTGAAACGTGGAAAGCTGGCTAGGGGCGCAGGAGGGCGCATGCGCGTCTGCCTTCCAGAACTTGCTGGAGTGGGAGCGGGGCGAGCAGCTGGAGTGGGGAGAGGTTGGGAGGTGCGGCGAGAGATAGAAGCATGGGTGAAAGAAAGGACAGTGCGTTGGTGTGGGGAACCCGGCTGAGGCTCCCCTGACCTGCTACCCATTTCCTTCACAGGGTAGTCAGCAAACTCAGCTAAAGCAAAGGCTTTGGGCTTCCTGAGGGTCCCTGCCCTCATTTCCGGACACTCCCCTGGGGAATGCCCTTGATCTTTCCAGTTCCTTCTCTGGCTGGCCCCTGCTCAGTCCTGGACTCCTAGGTGTGCAAGCCCCGTGCTAGGGACTTGATCTTAGTGAATGCTCTCCACCATTTCGCAAATGAAGAAACAGACTCAAAAACTCTTGGGCAGGGAGGGGCGGCGGATGAGAGGCAACCATGGTTTCTCTCATACATCAATGTTTCTCTGGCGCTCCCTTCCCCTCCCTCTAAAATCAGTAAAACATATCCTCCAGCTAGAATTAATAAGAAGAAGAAGAAGAAAAATAAAAACCTCTTTCAAGTCCCTCTGCTATTCATGGATAGTCAGGCCAACTAGCATTGAAACTCCCTCCCAATCCCACAGCTGGGTTTTGAAACTCTGAGTACAATTTCTTCTTAAAACTTCTACCTCTTTTACATTTCTTCTTCTTTTTAAAAACTATTTTGAGGAAATTCAGTGCTGTTTATGACCCAGCTATTCCACTTCTGGGAATAATTCAGAAGAAACCCGAAACACAAACTTTCGTGACAGTATGGATGGACCCGGAGAGTATTATGCTAAGTGAAATAAGCCAGGCAGAGAAAGACAAATACCAAATCATTTCACTTATATGTGGAGTCTAATCAACAAAATAAACTAAGAAACAAAATAGAAACAGACTCTTAGATAATGAAAACTCACAGCTGTCAGAAGGGAGGGTGTTGGGGGGCTGCCTGAAAAAAGTGAAAGGATTAAGCAAAAGAAAAACAAAAACAGACAACAATATGGTGATTACCAGAGGAAAAGGGAGTGGGGGGGTGGTAACAGGATAAAGGGGGGTTAAATGGTAATGGAAAGACACAACTGGATGGTGAACACACAATACAATATACAATATGGATGATTATTATAGAAATATACACTTGAGCCCTGGCTGGTTTGGCTCAGCAGTTTGAGCGTGGGCCTAGGGACCAATGAGTCTCGGGTTCGATTCCTATCAAGGGCACGTACCTCAATTGCAGTTTGACCCTGGTCAGGGTCATGCGGGAGACAGCCAGTCGACGTGCCTCTCTCACATCTATGTTTCTCTCTCTCTCGCCACCCCCCTCCCTCCCCAAAATAAAAAGAAATGTACATTTGAAGCCTATATAATTGTATTAACCAATGTCACCCAAAAAAATTTAATTAAAAATAAGACATTTCCACCTCATGTAGCTGTTCTTTGTGTCTTTCCTCCTGGCTTTGGTTCTCTTTCCTTCTCATTCTTCCTTGTTCCCTAAACCCTGGGGTAATGGCCAGAACCTTCTGTTGTTTCTGTGGTCTCAGGAGAGGACTCAGGCACTATCTCCCGCAGGATTTCCTGATTGGTTGGTTGGTGTCTCCAAAACCGAAGTGCTTCCTCTCTCACTAGGTGAGCCCCTTCCCTGACTTACCCCTTCTTCGAAGTCATTGAAGCCTGGGAATCATCTCTGCACATGCACACACACACACACACACACCTTCACTAGCTACCCATTGCTGGCCTGGAACAGTAGTACCCGAGCCAGGAATTCAAGGCCCCTCAGTGTGATTTCAAGACTCTAGCTATATCTCTCCACATGAGTCCCAGTCCATACATCCCCTTGGCTGCAACCCACTTGAACCACTCATTGATCCATATGCTTCCCCACTTCCTGAAGATTCTTTATCACATCGCCTTGAAATGCCTCTCATCTTATCTCCCACCATTGCCTGGTGCAATCAATCCTATCCATGCCTTACCTCCCACATAGGCCTTTTAGAGCCTCAAGACTTGATATGATCTTCCTGTCACCTGATTCCTCACAGTACTGGCTTATTGTACATCTGGGGGCACTGATCACATTCTACCTTTCATTATGTTA
This sequence comes from Molossus molossus, assembly GCF_014108415.1. Lineage (NCBI taxonomy): Eukaryota > Metazoa > Chordata > Mammalia > Chiroptera > Molossidae > Molossus > Molossus molossus. The sequence goes on from NW_023425352.1 coordinate 15,469,976, forward strand.
TCTGAGTCCCTGTCCTAGCCTTTCTCCTGTTAGACTGTCACATTGTTGAGGGCAAGACCTGTGTCTTGCTCATCTATTATTGTTTTAGTGCTCAAGAAGATACCTTGCGTAATTATTTTATTCGTTCAATAAATATACCTTGGTCTGAGTTCACAAAGGTCCTTAGCAGTTGGTGCTCCATCTAATCTCTTGGCAGGGCCCTCCTGGCATGGCCAGAATCCAAATGAGCCTCATGAGTCACTTTTACTTTTTAAAAGCAAAGCTTCCTGTTCACTCCGTTTTGTTTTGGTTTTCAATCATCCGCAGCTGTCTCCATTCCTTTCCCTGCCAGGGCTCAACTGTCCTTCACCGATCAGTGACTGCTGGCTTCTTTGTTTCATCTATCCCTCTCTTTATCCACATTTTTCCTTTTCTCACTCCTTTTCAGGTCCTGACCCTTTCCTTCTTCCTCCTTCCTACCAACCTCCTCTGACCCCTGTTAGGCTGTTTCACTTACTCACTTACTTAACATTTATTAAGCTGTTAAATAAATAGCCAGGCTGCAATGGGCAGGCACCCCAAGAACTATGGAGTCACAAAAGAGTGGGATACAATTAAACAATTTTAAAAGAACCTAAAACCTCTATCTTTTAGCAAATTACCCGCAAAAGAACCCATTATGGAGTAAATGCTCTCTTCCTTTTTACCCATCATCTTAAGGACCACATACAATGCCTGGCATACCAGAACACCACCTTAGGGAATGCTCCGTAGTTGGATGTGATTGACCAGTTTGAACCAGGCAGTTGAGAAATGGGGTTCTAGTCCTAGCTCCCCTACTAAAAACCTAAAATAAGTTGAGCTCCTCTCAGAACCTCTGTTTTTTTACCAGTAAAGTTTAGAGATTGGGTTCAATTAGTAGTTCCCAAGGTATTTCCCAAAGCCCATGGATTTGTGGAGCTTTATCAGCTATCACAAAAAAATATGGGGGAGGGACTGTTCCATAATCAAATCGACTTGGAAAGAAATTGTTTTAACAAAGTTAAAACTGTTTATTTTCCCCCCAACTCTTCTCAGTCTATTTAATAAGCTAATATGCCTTGAGAATCTTGGGGGACCAGAGTAGGAAGCTAAATAATATTAACCACAGAACCTTTATTTTTTTCAAGTACAGATGGCAGCCACTATCACCAACATTCCTCCAGCTGTATTGAACAAGGGTTACCTGCACTTTTGCTAAATATTCAAAAATAATTTAAAAAATAAAATAAAGAGAATAAGCTGGAAAATGGAAAAGCATCCAAGTGTGAAGAATGTTTACCCACCAAATCAATCCACAAATATTTATTGTGTGCCTGTTCTGGGAAAAGATGGAGCTGATCCACCTGTGTTCTTGGCAAAGGTACTGGATTCTACCTTAGGGTAGGTAATGTCTAAAGTATAGAGCTGCCCAGCCTTCTGGGCCACATTTTCATTTCACATTATAATTGCTTACTAACTCTCTGTTTCCTGAAGTCCTGTGCCTAGGGGCTTATGTTAATTTAGTTGCTGGATGAGAGAAAAGGAGAGAGCCCTTTCTCTTAACTCTTTCTATACTCAATGATGGAGTTGTAATTTTCATTTTCCTTTAGAATGACCCATTCCGGTTTAGGAGAGAAAGGGCCACCGCGTTGTCTGGGATGAGACAGCTGTTCAGAGGTGGCAATGGAAACTCTGCTGTGTGATCAGATAGACATACCTAATGTCCTCCCCGTACGCTCTACCCCTCAGGATTAAGCACTACTGAGATGCCTAGAGGGACACAAAGAATGTTTAGTTGTTTCAGTTTGTTAGTGTGTATGTGGGTGAAGGTGGAGGATAGTTTCTAGTTTTTGCCTCTTAAGACAAGTTATTAATTGTGTACCTAGCCAGCTGTGTTGCTTTGGGCATTCCACTTCTGGGTCAACTGAATGTTTCAGTTTCTTACATTGTAGAAGGAGTTGGCCTCAGCAGGAAGTCCTTAAGGAGCCATTTGCGTTCTGACACTCAGATACTGAGAAAGGCACTGAGACAGCACCACCAGAGTCCTTTAGTGGGGGACAAGAGATGAGCAGATGTGCCACTAGAGACTAGGAAGAATTCCACCAGGTGTGGACAGAAGGACCGTCACTCTCAACCCAGGGGCTTTCTCTGAATGCAAAGCTCAGATAATATCACCTCCCTCCATGCCGAAGACAAGAGCAAAGGCTGGTGTAGGATCGGGAGTGCTAATGAGTTAATGCGGGTAAATTACTTGGAAATGCACAGGTGCTAGGCAAAGGATAAGCACCTTAAATTACTATCATTGTCCTTGGAAACCTTCAAGGTCTTTTCAATTCTTTAGGCAAAGTCGTATTTGAGAATGAGTTCATCAGTAAACACTGTTCATGCCCCCTTGAAAACGGTCAAGAAGACGCCATCTCTGGAGACTGAGGGGGGCCTTAGCTCACTTCCTTCCCAAGAATTTTCTGATGCTACTGTCATTCACAGCAATTTCATCTACCTGGGCTGACGTCCTGCCTCCTATTTCTTCAAACCCAGGAGTGAATTTTAGGAATTCCTGTAAGGCACTGAATTTACCTTAAAATAGTAAAGATATGAAACATGCTCTGAAGAAAGAGAGCTGTATAAAGAATCCTAATGACAATGACTGTAGCTGACATCGGTGGTGTGTTTTAAGGCTTCCGGAGCACTTTTACTCCCGCCCGATGAACCAGAGGAGCAGATATCACTCTCTCTGCTTTAAAGATGAGGAAAAAGAGGCTCGAACAGGTCACTGGTAATCATGGGACTTTTATGCTAAAAGGAAATGTGGGGATCCCTAGTCCAAACCCTTCATTTTACAAATGGAGAAGCAGAGACCCAGAAAAATTAAATGAGTTGCCCAAAAGCTACACAGCTAGTTAGTAAGCAGAGGCAGAATGCAAATGAGATCTCAGTGTCCCAGCATTGCACATGCTAAGGATCATGTTGACAGCAGAAGTCCAGACCTCCTGATACCCAGGCCTAGGCTGGATTCTTTCTGCCACTCAACCTTGAGTCTTTTGATAAAAAAGTTATGTATCTGAGTTTATTTCTGGTCTCCAGAGACTCTTGTTATCAGATGAGTCCATTTTAAGATCCTGGATGTGAGGAAGGGGATGGGGGATGGGGGGATGGGGGGGTGGGGGGAGGCTTTGAATGATGTTTAGAAGCTGTTGATGGGGGCATTTTCAAGATTCTCTTTTCTAGAGTTAAAAGCATAGAGTAATGTGAAGCATACCACAAAAAAGGAGATGCAATGTTTTAAAATAGTATGTACCAAGAAAGGCTAATAAGGTTTTACTTCCTCAATTCAAGTTTCAAGGGTTTTTCTTGGTGCATATCTTTCTGTCTGTCATCCCCCACCCTCACCCCTGCCCATCTACCTTGGGATTTAGAAACAAGCTCAATTAGAATTGAGGAACTCCAGTAGATTATCTTTCCCCCAAAGCCCAGAAAGGTTAACACCTGGTCTGAATTTTAAGCCTGTGAAAACTCCAGCTCCTCCAAATTTTGCAATTACCCTGATGCTTTCCAGTGCTCACCAAAACTGTCACTCCCCGCATCTGTTTAACTGGGTTAAATAAATGTAGAGAAGAACTCCTCCAGTTGTATCTCTGGAGGTTTTATTAACATTCTTCTGGAACACTGAGTCCTCAGCCAAGCATCACACTTCTCAGAATTCATCCTTTTTCTCCAATGAGCCCTGAATGAACATAAACTGCCATGATGCCCTCCTCCTGTCTGCAATTTCTGTTTGCCTTCCAAACAAGGCAGTAGAGCCCAAGAAGCCTGGGGTGGAAATGAGGGACCCTTCATGCTGGAAAATAGGAGGAATAAATGATCATTCCTGTGATTAAGAGCCCGAGCTACAAAGAAGCACAACCAAGGAAGGCTGGAAAGGGGTGGAGGGCAGGCTCTAGAGGTCAAAGGCAGGCAGAGGGAAGAAAAGGAAGTTAATTAAGGGAACTGATCAAACCTCTATTTATTTTGGGTGAAAAGAGATAAAAGTAGTAGAAAATAAAAAGAGAACAGGGACAAGCCAAAAAAGACAGTTTTTTTATTGTTAAATGTTTATAATAAAAATGACATGAGTCCCATGGAAGGTCAGAGACAGAAAAAGGTCCTGGGAGATGGCCTAGTAAGGCCAACTTGCTCAGAATACAGATGAAAAACTGAGACCCAGAGAGGGAAAGAGCCAAATTACAGACAGCCATAGTACCTCTCCCCACTATGTACAGCTGCCTTCCTTTTTCCAGATGGTTCTCTGAACACATCTTGTCCTTCAGCTCCCTTCCTTTCTCTCTCTCTCTCTCTCTCTCTCTCTCTCGCTCTCTCTCTCTCTTCCTTTCCTCCTTTTCTTTCTTCCTCTTTCCCTGCCTCTTTCTTTCCTTCCTTCCTTTCTCTCTCTTTCTCTTTCCAAAAAGGAAAGCTTCCAGGGGAAAAAATACCCACATTTTAAAGCAGCTCCAGGAAATCCCCAAATTCTGCATTTAAAGCAATATGATTGTCAGCCCTTCAACACAATTGACAAAGCCAGCATCGAAACAGGAACTAGCAGGCAACAAGGCACCCTCCAAGAACCAAGAATTCAAAAGAAAGAAGAGCCCTGGCCAGTTTGGCTCAGCAGTTAGAGCGATAGTCTGCAGACCAGGTAGTCCTGGGTTCGGTTCCAGCTAAGGGCACGTACCTTGGTTGCAGTTCATCCCCAGCCCCAGTTGGGGTTGTGCAGGTGGCAACCAATCGATGTATCTCCTCTCTCGTGTCAATGCTTCTCTCTCTCTTTCCCTCCCCCTCTATCTGAAGATAAATGCAAAAATATCCTCGAGTGAGGATAAAAAAAAAAGAAAGAAAGAAAATAACTCCTAAGGGGGCGATTTAGAGTCTTATCACCATATCTTGTGTTTACATGTGTGAGTGCATGTGTGTGTTTCTTTGTTTGTTTTTAGAAAGTTCTTTTTCAGGACATTGAATCTAGGCAATGAGTTATTGAGGAACTTCAGAGGGTACGAGAACATCCTAAAATTTTGTGCAACTTTTATTATGAATATGCATTTTCTGGCAAAAGGGGTCCATAACCTTTTTTTCATGACACTCAAGACAGTCACATCCCAAAAAAGATAGAGAACTTCTGGAATACAGCATCCTCTTCGGAGTGGGTGTCCCACCAAGAAATGCCACCAGACTTCTCTCTGTGTGTCAAACCAGGAACAGAATCAAAGTGCCTTCAAAGTAACCACAGCAGGGAAACAAAATGAAACAAAATTGGTTTTAAAGATAGCAGAAGTCCTAAAAAGAAATGGATGCCATTTTAAGACATCACAATCGTCATTCGAGTCAGGTATGGCAGCTACCTTCCATTATGTTGTCCTCAATGGGCCAGAAATATAAGCTGAACCTCCCAATGTTTCCTAAACAAAAGTCATAGTTCCATCACCCACGAATTTATCTTTACAACTCGAACTTATTTTAAGAGAAGAAACAGTATATGGTGTCTGTCAAAATACAGCAGGTCTTCAAATAACATTTTTTGTTCAATGTTCTTTTGTTATAACTCTGATGAAGAAAAAAAATAAAGAATTCCTGGCTAGGGAATTCTGTTCATGTGGAGTTAGCACATTCTGCCCATATCTATGTGGGTTTTCCCTGGGGACTACAGTTTCCTCCCAGGTCCCAAAGATGTGCACATGAGTTGAACTGGTGTGTCTAAATTGTCCCAAAGTGAGTGAGTGTGGGTGTAGGTGAGTGTGCCCTGTGATGTAAGGGCATTCTGGCCAGGGTGGATCCCCACCATGTCCCCAGAGATGCCAGATAGTCTCAGGTCTCCAGCCACCTTGAATTAGAATAAACAGGTAGGAAAAGAATTATCTTATTTGTTTCTCTTAATCTTACATTTTTATAGCTCGTAATTATTATTATTTTATTAATTAATTTATTTTTGTTACAGATGTTTCTCCTTTTTCCCCCATTGACACCCTCCTCCCGATCCTGCCCCACCCCCCGCCACAGTTGTTGTCTATGTCCATTGGTTATACATATATGCATATAAGTTCTTTGGTTTATCTCTTCCCTCCTTCCCACCCCGCCCACCTCCTCTGAGGTTTGTCAGTCTAGCTCATAATTATTTTAATATTTAATATTAGAAGTGTTTTGGATCTCTTTTGAAGTTTGATATTTTTTGTGACCAGTAATATGCTGTAGGAACATAACTCTTGTTTATATCAATTAGCCTATGGTAAAATTGGTTTTGTTCTGCATCGTTTTGCCTAAAGTCACAGAACCTATCAACAATGTTAAGTGAGATCTTACTGTGTGCTTCACAGATGTTCCACCACAAAAGAGTTCTAGGATGAAGTAATTGGGGAAAACGTATTGTCTTCCCTCTATAGAGTCACAATAAATAATGGTGTTTTAAAGGTTCTGAAAAATCCTGTTAGTAAACCCATTTAATTCTCTTCAAGCCAATATTTGCTGAACTTACTTGACCATGGCACTCTTTTTTTTTTAAATTAATTAATTTTGTTATAGATTGTCACTCTTTTTTACATAATATTAACTTCTGTGGGATACACAGTGGGAAGCACTGGTATAGCAGAATAGGACCTGGGCTAGAAGGCAAGAGGCTCAGATTCTAGTCCTAGCTCTGCTACTAATTGGATGTGTGACCTTGGGCCATTTAACTTCTCTGAAGGTATAGAATTTGAAAGGTCTCCCAGATTCTTTCTCGGGCTGTGATCCATCCAATATGATCTCTGGGTTGGGTAATCGCCTAAGACTGCTTTTAGCCATTTTCAGTGATTATGCATATTTTCATCCAGGAGACAATATGGTACCTGCTACTCTTAATAAGTGACTGCCTATTAAGAATCCTTTGGAAGGATAAGGTAAATGTCAAGGTACAAGAACAGGATGGAACCAACACTGCCAAGTTGGGTTGGCTTTATTCACCGTGACAAGTGCATGTGGTAGCCCCAAAGGCATACACCTTAGTCAACACAGAGGCAGCGTACTGGTGGCCATACACATTTGATGGGGCTGGTTTTTTGGAAACTACACAACCTCTTTGAAGCCAGCCAGGTTTTTCCAAGCATGATCACATGATTTTTAGAGCAAATGCTCCTTTTTAAAGGACCGGTTATTCCCACAGGCATTATTATCCTCTGGGAGAATCCCCTATCTCAAAGAAAAGGAGTGCTGACTCCAGCTCACTTTCAAAGGTGCTTGAGTCAGTAACAGCTCTGACAGCAAGCTTTCCCAGGGTGTACTAGAGGCCTGGGAACACTTTAAGCACCCCCTGTGAAGGTCTTAATTCTTGCACAATCAGTGGGGAAGTAGCCCAAGGTGACGCATTAAGATTACATGCACTTTCTGCATCCAAGGCACCGCAAGCTCTATAAAAATTTTGCAGGCATAACATAAGGAAGATGTCGTAAAAAGCAGGGGCCCAGAACTGCAGGCAGCAAGGCCAGAGATGTGTCAGAACTTGCTCCATGGAAGGGCTTTCCCCAGCCACCACTGTGGCAGTGTGTGTGTCCTTATAGCCATCCAGGTGGGGCCACGTGTCCAGGCAGGCTGTGCTGCTGCTTACCTCACATAAATCTTTCAAAAATAAATCTATCTCATCATCCCTTTGCTCCTTGGTGCCCCGTGAAATTTAAACATTTTGGTAAAACATACCCACATCTCCCTAGCTAGGACAAACTGCCTTGTGCTTGAAAGGCTAGGATAAACACATGGAGAACGATACAGCTGTGTAAAAGAACAGGAACAATCTCTCTGTACTCCAGGGGGAAATTCTCCAAGACTACATGAAGTACAAGTCAATGTTAATATATGCCATCTTATGTTATAAGAAATAGGGAGACAGAAGAATATTTATTCAGGTGTGTTTATATTTGCATAAACACTGAAAGGTTATACAAGAAACTAATGTAACTTTTACATCTATAAGGGCAATGGGGACACAGGATATACAGGGACCAGGAGGGGGGCAGACTTCTTAGCACATACCTGTTTATGTTGTTGTAATTTTTGAACTTACTAAAAAGTGTAACAGCCTGGGCTCTGGAATCTGTGAGACTGGGTTTGAATACTGGCTTTTCTGTTTCCTAGTTTTGAGCAAGTTTACTTCTCTGACCCTCAGTTTCCTCACCTGTAACATCACCTGGATCTTTACAGCACTATTGCTTTAAGGCTGTTGGTCAGAAATAATGTTTGTAAAGTATTCAACAGAATGCATGGTATATTATAAGTACCTAATTATTTGGGTTGCTATTATTATTTTTCCTTATTGAATTCTGCGATCCTTCAGATTTGGATAAAATAATACCTCCTATGAGAAGTTTTCCCCGGTCCAGGGCAGAGTATGATATGCCTGTCCAGTCTCATGCTGGTCTCCCAGGCCCGCTCTGTTTTCATGTTGGTTCCCCACTGGACTGCTGAAAGGGGGGGGGTGGGGAATCCAACCCTTGCATCAGGCACATAGTAGGTGCTCGTCAATAACAGTTGGAGAAAGAATAAAGGAACAAATACAATTTTGATTTTCTGTACAGGAGTTTGTCTGGGATTTCACTTCCTGGTTTAGCCCAGCAGTTGCCTGCCTGTCATTCACTGGGCCTGCGGGGAGTTGCTCAGGAGAATAAAACTGCAACAATCAGGCTTCAGTACTTGCAGCTGAAGCCTGGCTTTGCAGAAAGTAAGCCAAGAAGGGGGACTGTGGCAGTGTGTAGGGGCCTCAGGAATGGCAGGAAGCTGGAGCTCTCCAGGGACCTCAGCCATGCCAGATCCCAGGCAGAACGTGCAGAATAACACTCCAGCTGTCCCAGGAACACTCTGGCCCAACCTGCTGAGGCAGGATTGATATTTCTGCCTCAGCCCAGGGGCCAGACCCAACAGCCCCTGAGCTGTTTGCACTCTCACTGAGCCTGCTCCTGGGGTGAGGACTGGTTGGGAGGAAGAGCTGACAAAAATAAAACCAGAGTGGTGAGTTGCTGCACAGGAAGTTACAGGTCTGGGAACAAGAACAGAACACAGGTATTTGGGTGACACACCACAAAAAAAGCTGCCTGAGTATCAGACCACAGAACAGAATCCTATTTGCATGTGGGGGGTTTCTTCTTTCAGGAGTCAAGTCAACAATACCTACTGTTGTCAAGCAGATGGGAGTCTAGTGTTGGCCTCTGAAATTAACCAGATGATTGAGCTTAGATAAGGGACCTCTCCAAGCCTTATTTTTCTTGGTCTGGGAGCCTTTGGGAGACTTAAGTGAAAAACATATACTCAAGCATTTACATAATAAATCTTTCTTTCCTTTCTTCGTTATTCAACATTGTTACAGAGAAAACTGCAGGGCAAAATGGTGTCACTTGTGCTAAAGTCCATGATTCCAACCCTATATTTAATACCTGACCTGTTATTTCAACCTTTCCTAGAACTATAATCTTTATCAGTCAGTCTGAAATTTTCTGGTCAAGTACCATTATAGTAATCTGTCTACTGGGCCCTCTCTATCACCTCCCTAGAAAGAAGAGGCAATCTTCATGATAAAACTGCTTGCTTTACTCTTCCCCCAAAAAGAACTCTTAATCTAAAAATAACCCTTTTCTTTTGTTAGTAGCTCCTTTGCCCCACCTTTCTTTCTATAAACACTTTCCATTTATACAACCCCTCAGAGCAGCCCTTCTGGTTGCTAAATGGAACACTGCCTAATTATGAAGCGATTAATAAAACCAATTAGATTTTCACATTTACTCAGTTAAAATTTGTTTTTAACCGCAGTATTGAAGGTGAAAGATAAGGCCTCAGGTTATAAGATGAAATCTCACTGAAATCACACCACATACAATATACACATAATGTATGCACACATTTACACACCAAACACACGTAAGCACCACACACATATGTACCACACACCACATGCACATACCACATACCACATGCACATACCACACACATGCTAACTTTAAAACGTTTATGAATCAACAACTAAATTTCACAGTCCTTCCATTGGCTGCTCCCTAATTGGAAACAGACTGTCTTCCCCTCAACTGTTTCTGGGGCAGAGTTCCTCTAAATGTGGGTCTGCTGATAATAATTTCCTTTCCTTTTCTCAGTCAACAGTTGTTCGACCCCATTACCCGGTGTTCTCTGCGGCTCTGTCCTTTTATTCACAAGTCTTGGACCTGAGGGCAAGTTTACAAACATTCATTAAAACCACCATGTATTGGGTGACTGCTGTGTGCCCTGCACACTCCAGGGTGTCTGATCCTCACCAAACCTGGAAAGATACTCATATTACCCCCTCACACAACAGATAAAAAACTTAGGCTCAGATCAAAAAGTTGCCCAAAGCCTCACAAGCAGTAAGGGGCAGGATCTGAACCCAGGTGACCTTTCAACCTGAGCTGTTTCCACTACCCACTACAGCCTAGCACACAAGAACTGATTCGAGCTCCTGTGGAGTCCCTAACCCACTGTCCTGAATACCACCCAGGCTGTTTCTCTCACAAGTTTCTACTTGGATTCCCCTTGGCCCAACCCTCTCTCTCCTCCCCTCTGCCCTCCTCCCTCTTGGGAGCTGCAGGCTTTGCCCTCTTGGAGCAGTGCCCTGTGGCCAGGAGGCTTGAGGCCTCTACTTCCTTTATTCCTGCCAGCATGGCCAATGCAAACTTCTCACTGGAAAACAGCAAGCCCTCTGGACAAAGGCTCTGTGTGGTGTTCTAGTGCCTGCCTAACGGGTCTTCTGTGAAAAGACCCAGCTGGGATAGTTGGGCTGCCAGGCCTGGGACAGGCAGAGTTCATCAACAGCTTCTCCAGCCACAGAGCCCAGACGGGACTAGAGCCAGGTACCGCCTACCTCAGCACCTAAACCCTTCCTGGCTTGGTCAGCCAGAGCCCTTTTCTGGGAAACCAGCAGGACAGCTGGGTTTTCAGAGGCTGAGACTGGGGGCCCCTATACAATGGAAAATGTGTTTGAGAGTTAGGCAGACCTAGGTTTAAACCCCAAGGCTACCACCGTCTACCTGTTTGACTTTAGGAAAGTGACTTCAGCTGGCCGAATCTCAGCTCAAATGAATAACCCCCAATGCTTGTGTTTCAGAAAGGCAAGGGTTGGGCCACGTGACTTAGAGGTGTCTATCTAAAATGCTCTTTGCAGGCTGGCATGAAAGTGTCCTTCCTGCCTGCTGTGGACAGTGGGAAATTGAACGTTTTGTTGTCTCTGTGGAGGTGAACTCAGCCTTCTGGGAGAATTCCTGGTTTAATTAGACAAATGTTATTGAGCACCTCAGAAAAGCCTGCACCGTTTTAAGGACTCAGAGTACAAAGATAAGCATAGGCCCTGCCCTTAAGGAGTTTATAGACTAGACGAGTAGGAATGATAAGACCCATAAAAATAAGTTGAGTATGCAGTGAAAAGTGATAAGTATACTAGAAGGGGTAGAGAAAAATACTATGAAAGTTGAGCATAGAAAGAGGGTGATTCCAGGCTGGGAGGGAGATAAAGCTGTGGTCAGTCCATGAAGGGTCTTGAATGATAGTTTGAATTCATGGGGCCAAGTTGTTGGACACCATTAAAGGCTTCTGAAAGGGCAGTGGCCAGATCAGAGCTATGGGGACTGGAACCTTTTGTTAGTCCTCTACTACCTGGAGCAACCAGGGTGGACTTTCTAGAAGGAAAAGACTGAGGTTCCACCATTTTTCAAGGACTTGGTTCCCTGAATAAAATACTGCAGGGTTTGCATGAAATGTGCAGTGGTCAAAAGCGGCCCTTTGTTCCTGGTCCTGAGTGTTCCCTAACCTGATGCTCACCATCTTCCTTCTTTCTATGTGCCCCTTACACAGCCATCTCCCTGCATGAAGGACGTGAGAATGAGGCATATGGAGCAGGAGGCAGGTGTCCAGCTCAGGGAAAAGGTCCTGGCTCAAAGTGCCCTGGGACCTTCGCTTGCCTTGGCTCAGCTCATAGCCTTCTGGGAAGGAGTCGGCCTGTTGAGGAAAGGATGTGTCAGTGAGTTGCAGTTGTCTTAAAGTGCCTGAGAAGTGTGTGTGTGTGTGTGTGTGTGTGTGTGTGTGTGTATTCAGGACTAGTGTTTTGCAGCTGATTTCGATCTGGGTCAGAACTGTGCAGCCCTCAGCACATCACTATCTAGAGAAGATAAGCTTGAACAATCCGCTCCAGGACCCAGCAGCGATAAACTAGCCCTCTGGAAGTAAACACAGCTGTTTCCCAGGCTCTAATTTCTAACCGTGAGAGGCCTGCTTCATTAGCAGAAGGGATCCATCCAGGTAGATTGTGGGTTTGGGTAAACCTCCCAGAGAGGCAAGGCTCTGCAGCTGGCCCACTCTCCTCTGGTGACAAACACAGAAAAGACAATAGTGTGTTCTGTCCCAGCCAAGCTCCTGGCACTTGGCTCATCCAGGAAAGCATGTATAGGGCCACACCTGAGAGGGCCATGCAGCCGAGGAAGAAACCCAGGTTTAGTGCTTGTTCTGCCACTCAGCTACCACGCGACCTTGACCAAATCACCTTGTCCCACTAGCATCTCATCTGTAAAGTGGGATTAACACTTTCATCAGTGTGAACATCAGGAAGAAAAATGCCCAAAGACTTCTGAGTACTCAAAAAAAGATTACGTTACCTGTCCGTCTATCTCATATTCTTCACTCAGAGAGAAGCCCCTTAGATCCTCTCTGGGAGTATGTGTTTTCTTAGTTTACATATAATGAGACTATGCTTGGTTTTCTGGCTTCCTGACTTACCACAGATGACAAACAATTGATTAGCAGGGAGTTGGTCTGTTATAGATAGGCATACTGTTGACTGATAGAAACATAAAAGGCAACCAAGAGAGCAAGAAAAGAGAAAAAAAAAAACTAGGGTAGAAACAAGATCTTTAAAAGCAACACAAGCCATTTGGTCCTAGAGCAAATACATTTACACATGTCAATAGCTCCAATGACCATCATGCCTAGCAACCTAGTGTGATAATTGATACTTACAAGGACTTTCCAGGGAAATTTCACATGATTGCATGTTTAGCAAGGCAGGGCTTTACAGAATATTATTTTAGAAAAATTTTCTTCAAAACATTTCAAGTAAATAAAGCCTTGGTGTTTAAAGAGGGAAGTCTCCAATATCCTGAGCATATAGATATCAAGAAAGACATCTATTTTCCACAAGTGCTCTGGTGGACACAGTCATATCTGGTCTCTACATGTCAGTGTTTAGCCCAAGTACCAAATCAGATAATAAGAATGCAGAAGCTATTGAAAAGGCATAAGATACTATCCAAATTAACCAGTGGGATAGCAAGGAGTAATCCCTTGATCTCAAATTTTTTTGGAGACTGTTTAGGAATGATCCTAACAAACATGGGTGCTGATGAATTGGCCTGGAACCTAAATTTGTTTTGCCTTTGCTCATGTTTACATTGTTACCTTTTCCCAGCCTATATGGCTACCCACTGTGGGGGAATCAGGAAATAAAATCTCTGGCTGGAAGAAACGTTTTAAAGGAGTGGAGCTGTGTGTAGTCTTTATGTGAACACTGTGGGCTTGTAGAGAAATTTAACCAATTGAGCCACACACTTCTGCTGCTTGATCAGGCCCAGTGCTAGGTACAAGGGAGGGAGGGGCCCCCAAGAAGCTTATAGTCTAGTTGCTTTTCAAGGATAGGGTCTAGGTCATACATGAGGTATTGGGTAAATAGCACTCTTCCCACTGCTTTTATTTTTAAATACATTTCAGTGCACAAATAATAGTTATTATACAGAAAAATAAGAAAATACTGACTAGAAGAGAGAAAAATTAAAAGCATCTGCAATCCCATCACACAGGAATAACCAATATTAACATTTACATTAATTACCAGTATTGCCCTAGCTAGTTTGGCTCAGCAGTTAGAGCGTCCACCTGTAGACAGAAGGGTCGAGGGTTTGATTCACAGTCAAGGACACGTACCTGGGTTGCAGGTTTGATTCCCAGCCGCGATCAGGGTCCTGCAGAAGGCAGCCAGTCGATGTGTCTCTCTCACATTGGTGTTTCTCACATTGATGTTTTTTTTTCTCTCTCTCTCTCCCTCCCTCCCTTCCACTCTATCTAAAAAAAAATCAGTGATAAACCAAAGAATTTCTGCGCATATATGCATAACCAATGGACACCGACAATAGTGTGAGAAAGGCAGGAGGGGGGTGGGATTGGGGAGGAGGGGGGTAATGAGGAAAAAGGGGGGGACATCTGTAATACATTCAACAATAAAGATGAGTTAAAAAATAAATAAATAAAAATATATGCTAGCCCTGGCTGGTTTGGCTCAGCGGTTGGAGTGTCCCCCTGCGGTCCGGAGAGACCCAGGTTCGGTTCCCGCTAAGGGCGTGTACCTCGGTTGCAGTTTGTCCCCGGCCCTGGTTGGTCGTGTGGGTGGCAGCCACTCGATGTGTCCCTTTCACGTCGATGTTTCCCTCTCTCTCTCTTCCTCTCTCTCCCTCCCACTCTGTACAAAAAGTGGAGAAGTGTCCTCGAATGAGGATAAAAAAAAACAACAACAACAAAAATATATGCTAGACCAAAATAAAAAAAAAAAATCAATGAAAAAATATACTCGGGTGAGGATTAACCAAAACAAATAATAACCAGTATAAAAAACTTGTAGAGCCCTGGTTGGTTTGGCTCAGCGGTTAGAGCGTCGGCCTGTGGTCCAGAGAGACCCAGGTTCGGTGTCCACTAAGGGCTTATACCTTGGTTGCAGTTTGTCCCCGGCCCTGGTTGGGTTGTGCGGGTGGCAGCCACTCAATGTGTCCCTTTCACATTGAAGTCAGTCTCTCTCTTTCTCTCTCTCTCTCTCTCTCTCTCTCTCCCCCCCCCCCCCCACTCTATCTGAACAAAAAATGGAAAAATGTCCTCGGGTGAGAATTAAAAAAAAAAACAACTTGAATATATTGATAGAATTATACTGAACATAATTTTTTACTCAAAAAAATAATGGGTTCTTTAATGCATTCAGAATGATGAAAGAAAAAAACCTCAGAAACACATCATCTATGCTGGGGACATAAATTCCTCATCTACTCCAAATAGAAATTCTTGAAATACTGAAGATATGAATGTAAATAAATGAAGACATTAAAGTATTATGAGAAAACAGAATAGGCTAATTATGTAACACCAGAATAGGGAAGACTTCTTAAGCAAGACAGGAAACCCAGAAGCCAGAAAGGGAAAAAAAAAAAAAAAATAGATTTGAATACTGAAACATTTAAAACTCGTATATTATAAACGACAGCACAGATAAAATTTAAAAGCAAATAGGCTTGGGTCAAATGTTTGCCAACAGAGAATTAACACCCTAATGTCAAACACAGACCTCTGGCACCCCAGTACCTGCTCTAGATGCCCCACGCCCCCCCAAGGTGCTTCAAAACACAGCGTCCTTTCTTTCTGCCAACAGATGTCCATGCTTAATGTACAAAAAATGCCTACATGCAAGAACAACTCAAACAGCCAAACAAAAATAGGCAAGGAATATAAACAAAGAATTCATGCAAGAAAGGCAGATGGCCAGTAAACATAAAAAGATGTTCAACTTCACTATTGTTGAGGAAAAGCAAAAATTAATAGAATCCAGTGCTTACCAGGATATGTAGAAATGAATGCTCTCATACATTGTGAGTGCAAGTGTAAATTAGCACAACTTGAGGAGGAAGAAGATTTGGTAGAATCTAATACATACACTTTAAACGTATGCACTTTTTATCCAGCAATTTTACTCTCAGGATTTTCTCTTACAGATAATAACATATATTTACAAACATGCAGGTACATTGCCGCAAGGTTTGTAGTAGAAAAACATTTGCACTCAGCTAAATATCTGCCAGTAGGTTGCATTAATTACCTTGTATCCCTATTAGGGAATACTATGCAGTTGGTTAAAAAAGAGTAATATTTTACATGTGTGGATTTGAAATAATGTATGTGATAAGTTGTTGAATAGAAATAAATCAAGTTGTAGACCAATATATAAAATAATATTTGTTTTGTAAAAATATGCATATGGTCAGTATAAACCTAGGGGAAAGTGTGCAAGTATTTGAATCAAAGCATTAATAATGTGTGTCTGGGGAGGAGGACTTGATTGGTCAAGCAGACTTTTACTTTTCTTTTTATTTATCTTTTAAACAGGTGCAATTATTTTCTTCTCTGCTTGCCAGGGTCAAGTGACAGAGATGCTACTGAGTGGCAGAACCAGGGCTCCAGGTAGGTTCCCATGGCCTGAAGGCCCATGTGCTTTCCATGCTGCCAGGCTGCTCCCAGGTGTAGAGCTCAGCAAGATTAGCTCATAGGATTCTACCTGCTCTTATCAGGCAGCTAGAATTAAGTCTATGACTAGCCTTGGAGCCATTTCTAGGGTGGTTTCTGGCAGCACAGGGGCAACGGGGGAGCTGCAGGGATGTCCTGGGAAGGTGCTCTGTTTCTGACCTTTGCCCCTGTTCCTGGAGCCTCAGAATCCATGGAAGGTTCCTGGGGGGGTGGTCACTGAGGCACCCAGCTGGCCTCTCTAGAATGCTTTTCTTTTTGAGAAGAGGTTACAAGAATAGGTTTTGATACCAGCCAAGCTGAACACAAAGTGTAGACCAGACCATCAAATGAAGCTGTCTGGGATGAAAGGTCATGACTTCAGCAGCCTGGAACACTTCAGTCCCCTCCCCACCTCATGAACTCCTCTGGAGGCTGCATCCCTAAGAGAAGACAAATTCCAGATCTAAAGGAAGGAGCAAGTCTGTGAATTGCTCAGCCTCCCAAGACGATATTCCCTGTGCCCTTGCAAACAATGTAAAACAGCCCTTAGCACAGGCAGCCTTGCTTACCTCCTTGTTTTTCATCTGCAGGTGCTGTTTGGGCCAGCTCTCTGGCCTCTTGCCTGAACCAATATGACAGAGCAACCTTATCTTGGTTGACTTTTCTGGACTTGGCGTCTCACCTGCTGGTCTCATGGTGCTCACCTGATCCTGCCTTCCTTATACACCCTCCCGGAACTTCTCAGAGTACTTTGAGCAACTGCGCCCTGGCCAAGGTGACCCACTGACAAACTGACATATTTCAAACTCCAAAGTTGTTAGGCATCATTTTGACTCATCATTCCATTGACATGTGCACAGAGGCTGGTGAATTTTCAATGGCCTATAATTGGATTGTAAGCTCCCTGTGGGCAGGGACCATGGGAGCTTTGTCCACCAATTGTACACTCGGAGCCTAGTACATAGGAGGCTCCCATTCAAACTTGTTGATTAAATGAATACTGCATGAATCTACTTAAACTCCCTTCTCCCCTGCCACATATGAGAGCCTAAGGCATTCTAACACAGCAGATAATCCACTTGAGCAGGGGTCTGTAAACTTTTCTGTGAATAGGTTAGCCTTTTCAGGCAAGAGGCAAAATAGAGGCGTTTACATAGGCACTTAAAAAGCAAAAGAGCCCTGGCTGGGTACCTCAGCTGGTTAGAGTGTCATCTTAATACACCAAGGTTGTGGGTTCGATCCTCAATCAGGGCACATACAAGAATCAACCAATGAATGCATGACTAAGTGGAACAACTAACTGATGTTTCTCTCTCTCAAAATCAATAATTCAAAAAAGCAAAAGAGAAAAAACATTTCTATGAAATTATTATTAATGAAATTCAAAATATAATAATAATAGAGCACAGTTTAAAAAAATAATACAGTAGTTCTGCTAATAAGAAGAATAAAATTCTTTTTTTGAGGAATGACATTTTGTCTAATGGGGTTCAAAGTTAGTGCCCTCTATCATCAAAATCTATTGGAAACAGCTCTGGCCGGTTGGAGTGTTGGCCTGCGGTCCAGAGAGACCCAGGTTTGGTTCCTGCTGGGGGCACATACCTTGGTTGCAGTTTGACCCCGGCCCTGGTTGGGGTCGTGTGGGTGGCAGCCAGTTGATATGTCTCTCTCAATCGATGTTTCTCTTTCTCTTCCTCCCTCTCTCCCTCTCACTCTATCTGAAGATGAATGCAAAAGTGTCCTTGGGTGAGGATAAAAAAAAATAGTGAGTGTTGACTTTCATATAATTCTCACATGTCATAAAATATTATTCTTTTAATGTTTTTTGACAGGCAGTATAAAAATAAGCAGGGGGCTGGCTTTAGTTTCAGGCTGTAATTTATTATTCCTGCACATGAGGATAATACAGAGGAAGATATTCACATTCTCTTTCACCACAGGCCCCCAAATCCTATACTTTCTAAACCTTGAGGTTTCCAAGACACTTTCACTCCCTTTTTTGGTGCCCTTTTCTTCCCAAAAAAGGACACGTAGGCTGAGCCTGGCAACTTCCCAAGAAGGAGGTCCGGGAGCATCGTTATTGCCCAACCGGCTCAGCGTTAGCTCTTTGCCAACCACGTGAAAACCAAAAACCGTTGGGAAGGGCTTACTTGAGCTTCTTCTCCAGCCCAACTCACAGAGGGAAGGGGGGCCTCAGAGCGGCTGGGTTAATGGGAAACAGTTGTGCTTGCCCAGCCCTGTGCACAGAGGGAACAAATTTTAAATGCCTAAAATCTTGTTGCATCCTCAGAAACATATCATTTGGAAAAGACAACAGACCACAGCACAGAATTCAGTGCTAGCAAAACGACATAAGCAATGCACTATATTTTGCATTTATAGAAATATTAACGACATCAGGGACTTGCAAAAGCATCAATCATTCACTGACTCATTCATTTGTTCAACAAATCATTTTCAAGGGTCTATTATGTGTCAGGCATTGTATTAGTTAGGCCCTACCCTGGCCATATTGCACAAAATAAGGCTGACACAGTTTGTGCTCTCATGGAGTTTACAGTCCTGTTGAATGGCATTTCATAAAGTCCAGTATTTCATAGCATATTACTAAGTATTCCTTGAATTAAAATGATTGCATGGTAAAATAATTGGGGAAAAGAGTGGATTAAGTAAAATTTAATCAGATTACTTTATTGTAAGACATGGGAACCTTTAGTATGCAGATTCCACTGAGAGTCTCCAAGAGAGGGCTCTTTAGAATGCAGCCTTCCCAAGCTTATTTAATGATGGCATCCTTTTTGGGAGTTGTATCCCACAGCATGATGGTCACATGGAACATAGTTTGGGGAGCACAGCTCTTAGAACCACTGGGTACAGACAGCTATGGAGGTTGTGCACTGCTTGAGTGGTACCACTCACATAGATCATCATATCCATGGTGCCCTGGAGTTTTATGACTGGTGAACCTGATTGTAGTTACAGGGCAAAGAATGGGCAGCACAAGGTTCATGGCTGTCACTCAACCTGCCACTTGGCTCCTTCTCATAGAACAGGCCAGAGACAGCACTCAGTAGCTAGGAAAACTGACCTAGCTGCAGAGGTAGACTTCAAGGAGGTAGCTAGGAGGTCAAAGCACGACATTCATGGGAGTCCCTAGGCACAAAGAAACACACACACACACACGCCCCAAGGTACAGTACACTGATGCATAAAACTCAGGATATAAAGAAGACCCTAAAACTTCCAGAAGTGGGAAAAAAATCAGATCACAAACAAAGGAGCAGTTATAAGAATGGTATGGGAGTTTTCAAAAGCAACACTGGAAACTAGAAGACAATGCAGCAATGCTTTCAATATTCCAAATGAAGATGATTTCAACCCAGAAATCTCTACCTGGCCAGTTTCCTGATCAATTTTAAGAGTAGAATATAGGTGTTTCAAGACTCACAAAGTTTCAAAAATATTCCCTCCCATGCCTACTCATGAATTATTTGAATATATGCTCCACTGAAAACAAATGTAAATAAACAAAGAAAGAGAAAGCTATGGGCTCCAGGAAACAGGAGCTGCAACACAAGAGTCAAAGGGCATCTGGGATGGTGGTAGTGACAGTCTAGGACAGAGCTGTGTGGTAGGTCCACAGGGAAACTGGTTCCAACTGGAACTGGATGAAGTGGCTAAAGTGGGGAAAGAGTCCTGGAGGGAAACTCCAGGAAAATGCAAAAACAGAACAAAACAAAAAAACAAGAGGTATGTCTGACTCTGGAAAATTCTGTTTACAGAACAGGGAAGACCCATCCATGAGGTCAATAGAAACTAACAACAACAAAAAGAGATAATTATTAACTAAAAAAAAAAAAAGCCCTGGCTGGTTTGGCTCAGTGGTTAGCGCGTCAGCCCTCGGACCAGGGAGTCCCAGGTTCAGTTCCCACTAAGGACACATACTCGGTTGCAGTTTGTCCCTGGCCCCAGTGTGGGTGGCAACCAGTTGATGTGTCTCTCTCACATCAATGTTTCTCTTTCTTTCTCTTCCTCCTTCTCCCCTTCCACACTCTATCTGAAGATAAATGCAAAAATGTCCTCAGGTGAGGATTAAAAAAAAACCACCCCAGACCTACTGCATTTTAAAAGATCCCTCCATGAGCCAGGCCAGTGTGGCTCACTGGTTGAGCATCAACTCATGCACCAAGAGGTTGCTGGTTTGATTCCCTGTCAGGGCTCCTGCCCAGGTTGTGGGCCCCATCCCCAGTGGGGGGCATGCAGGAGGCAGCCAGTCGATGTTCTCTCTCATTGATGTTTCTCTCTCTCTCTCCCTCTCACTTCTGTTCTCTCTAAAAATCAATAAAGAAAAAAAAAAAAAAAGATCCCTAGGTGATTCATATGCACATTAAAGTTTGTACTGGGATGGCGGAAGGTGGCAGGGTACATGGGGTATTATGGGGGGGGATCCTGTTACCGATGATATGGTATACAGGCCCATAAAAAAGTCAGTGGTGATGAATCAAGAGGATTATTGGGGGGATGTTTTAAGGGTCCCCAGGGTTTAGAGGTCCTAATCATCCACTTTATAATAGTCCCACATTGAAATAAATGTGTTTATCTACATAAAAGATTACTTGAATTATAGGAAACTAGTTGACATGTCACATTTTGTAGGCATTTAAAAATTATACATTTATCAATTAAAATCAACAAGAAGTACAATGTCTAGGGAGTGTTCAGTCTAGACATAAGCCGAGGACAGAGAGCCCGGGCCAGCCCATTAGGCAGATGAGGCTATTGGTCAGTACCCTTGTGGCAAGTGACAGCCCAACTCAATTCCGCTGAAGCAAAAATAACTGGGAAGCATTTTTAGTGACACCCTGCCTGCGTATCTTGGAAATTGTTCCAAATATTTGTATATATCTGAACTCTGACACTCTCTGATTTTCAGTCCTGCTTGGCTTCCTTTTCAAACAGGTTCTTGCTACATAATGACCAAAGGCTGGCTGACTGTCTAAGCTTATAAGCAGGAGTTCTCAACAGCTCTTGAAAATCACTGAGGACCTCAAAGAACTTTTACTTATGTGCATTACAGCTATCAATATTTAACTATAGTAGAAAATTAAACTGAGAAATTTCAAAAGAACATAGAATTAGTTCATTTAAAATAACCATAAACCTATTACATGTTAACATAAATAACATATTTCTCTGAGAAAAGTATGTTTTCCACAAAAAGTATTTACTAAGAAGAGTGTCCCCGTTTTTATACTTTTGCAAAGTTCTTTAATGTTAGGCTGAAACAAAGATATCTGGACTTACAAATGTACTCTGAATTCACTTTGTGGCAATATGTTGTTTTGGTTGCAGTATATGAAGAAAATCTGGCCTCACAAAGATAGGTAGGAAGAAAAGGGAGAAATATTTTAATACTTTTTTCAGTTAACTATGGTTATGCTTCTTTGATACTACACCAAAATTCAAAAATGGTAGTTTCTTAAAAGGTAGTTGCAATGTGGAATCTGAAACCATATCAATGAAATTTTCATACTCTGTTACATTAAAATTCATTGATCTTTCCAGAACTTTGAACAGACCTTTTACCCATGCATAATTTTAAAACATCGTGAATTGGTCATTTGAAAAATATTGGTTCATTGGGTTTTGCTGATCTTTCAACATTGATGCATTTCATTATACAATATCCCAAAACTGCATTCTTTAATATCATTACTAACCTCATCATAAAAACCTGTAAGCACTAGGAAGCTGTTAAACTCATGGTAGAGAATACAAGATTTCAAAATTCCAATTTTTGCTTCAAGGCTCAAATTTTATCATTGATAACAAAACCATCATTTGTTTTCCTTCTGATGACAAGCTCACTTCATTCGTTTTTAAAATTTATTTCTCATTTTTATTGATTTGAGAGAGAGAGAGAAATGTCAATTTGTTGTTCTACTTATTTATGTATTTATTAGTTGCTTCTTATATGTGCCCTTACCAGAGATCGAACTGGTAACCGTGGCATTTTGGGAAGATGCTCTAATCAACTGAGCTACCTGGCCGGGGCACTTCATTCATATTTGAGAAAATGCCTGCCAAACACCAAATCTGAATAACCACAGTTTGCCAGTCAATCATTGTCTTCAGCTAAAATGATAGTCCATGGAAATAAGTGGCTAGTTTAGCTCATAGCTCAATCACATGAGTGTTTTCCTTGAGATAATTGTAACATTTTGTGATGTAGAATTCCATAAAGAACCTCCCAGACATAGATACCAAGAGATTAGATGTGCATAGTAGGGCAAACACCCAAGAAGGGAAAAGGGGTGGGAGCTAGGGAAGGAAGATAAGGGGATTCTTAGAACATGATGCTGGCCTAACCGGAGGAGGGAGAGGAAAGGAAATTGGATCAGGTAGGAAAAGTCTTGGACTGCAGTATAATTCACTAAAGCTTCAGCCAGGCCAATGAGGAGCCCGCAAGCCAAAGTACCCGGCATAGGAGTCCTCTGTCTCCCAAGAACGACCTGCATTACGGCACCCACTGTGCTCAGTCATTGGCTGGGAGCAGACCAGGGAAGCATGGCCTTGGCACAGATATGGTGTCGGATCCAGAGGACAGCAGATGCCCCCTCAATGGGAGATCTGAGTAGCACATATTCATGGCCACCACACGCTTTGTGGATACTTTCCATATCATCACATCACAATATTATAAAGATGTGTATGCAAAGGTTGAGAGGTCTAATAATAATTTCTACTGCTTCATCAAGAGATTTCTTAAGTGAAACTAGTCTTGTTTTGTTTTTCCCTGTGAGTGTGAGGCAGTGATGGATACAAGGACTGCAAGTTTAACTTGGGACCACTGCCTTGATTCACACCGAGGTGCCGCACTTTTACCCACTATTGCTTTTGCACTATCAGTGCAAATGCCAACACAATGAAAAGGGCATGTGGAATCTCAGTATTATTATAAAAATAGTTATGACCGCATGGACCCCCTGAAAAGTTCTTGGAGATCCCCAGGGATTTTCAGACCACACTTGGAGAAACACTGACTTAGAGCTAGCAACCCCAGAATTAGAGTGCATAGTTTTTGTTTGTTTGTTTTTGTATGGCTCTGGCAAAAGTCACAGGGAAGATTTCGACGGTCCTGTTTGGGTCGTATTCCTCTCCCTGAGCCAATCACTGAAGCAGAGGATGAGGTACTCCGACTGGTCAGGCTTGAATCACATGAGCACTTGTCTGAAAGGATGGGACAGATCAGCCTGTCCACACCACAGAGAATGTGTTTTTGTAAGGAGTGGTTCTCTCTCAGGAAGATGAGCAAAGGGCACTGCACAGGCCAAAACAACCCATTGTACAATTCAGTCGCATAGAGAAATTGGCAATAATATCTGGGCTGCAGGGCCAGGCCTGCTCCTGCGGGTGGCTGAGGTCAGCATCAGGCAGCAGGTGGATCAAAGCTGAGGAGGAGAAGGTTCCCAGGCAGAAGCCCGTTTAGCAGCACATTAATTCAGCCCAGCAGGCAGTGCCAGGCAACCAGGTCCCAGGTTGGGTCAAACTGTGTGTGTTTCCATGGGTGAGTGTTTCATTCCACGGTTCCCTTCAACAATGGTGGGTGTGTGACTGTGTATATGTTTCCTGTCTTGGTCAGACTTGACTTAGGAATTGGAACTCAGTGGGCCCTCAGGGGTGGGGAGTGGGGCAAGACTGAGGGGATTCAGATGTCAGAAGTTGGCGATGGAGAATGACTGTCTGGATTCCTCACAAGCCGAAGGAAATCATGTCCCACAGGCACTGCAGTTTAAATGGCACTTGCTCAGAGGCTGTTCTACCTGTCTAGACTTCTTCACATTCACTCTGCCTCTTCTGCTTGTTTATCCTCAGAATTACTGAACACCCAGCTAACAAAATCTATCAGGATTACAGATGATCAGTTCAACTATTCAACTCTGGTGACCAGATCTTCACTCTTGAAGTATCCCTTTTCCCACCCTGGCCAGTTTGGCTCAGTGGTTATAGCATCGGCCCGCAGACCAGAGAGTCCCGGGTTCGGTTCCCGCTAAGGGCACGTACCTCAGTTGCAGTTTGTCCCTGGCCCCAGTTGGGGTCGTGTGGGTGGCAACCACTGGATGTGGCTCTCTCACGTTGATGTTTCGCTCTCTCTCTTCCTCCCTCTCTATCTGAAGTTAAATGCAAAAATTTCCTCGGGTGAGGATAATAATAACAATAACAACAACAATAATAAGAAAGAAAGAAACATTCCCTTTCCTGGGTCCCCTTGGTGTCTCTCAGGCTTCCTCCTGTCTGCTTTTCTCAGATTCCTTTGTATATCCCATAAATGATGGTAGTCTTTGGGGCTCTGTCAAAAAACCTCCGTTCTTCTCTGTCCCAATACTCTTCTTTTCTACCATGTTTCTTTCTTAAAACCGCTGTTAAACCTCTCTTTCCCCCCTTCGGCATGCACAACCACGTTCTCTGTGTGTGAGGTCCCCAGCTATACTTCCCTCAAGGGCCTGGGATGATCAGAGCAGTTGGTACGCCACTGGCACCAAGGCCGTCACAAACCCCCACACACAGGAGGACTGAAATCGGGTCATCTTGTCATCCAGATGTCCAGACTGAGGTGTGTGTGTGTGTGTGTGTGTGTGTGTACGCACGTGCACATGCACACATGCCTATCTGTCTATCCATCTTTCAGATATTCATTGAAGTGAAAAAATATAGAAAGACATTTGGACCTCTCCCTGAAGTCGGCTGCATCTGACACATGATTTGATAAGAAAACATTGTGTTAGGATTTAATTGGCAGTGTGTTTTTTTCTTTCCTACTTGTACAAAAAAGTAAAAATAAAACTTACAATTAACACTGTCACAGATTAGATGAAATGTATTATTTGGGTTTCTCAAAGAACATTGAAATCTAATTTGTGATCCATGGCAATGTAACCTTGCATCTCTGCTTCCATTTCTTTGGGTTTCCAACTCTCTGATACCTGAGAGCTTCCCAGAACCTCTCTCTCCCTCTGGAACTCTCTACTCTTCACTAAAACACTGCAAAACCTCCCTGCCACCTTCTCCAAAGTGAGTGCATTCTCTTTCTTCCTCCCCCTCCTGCTCGCCCTCCCTCGCTCCCTCTTCTCTCTGGGAGTCAGGCTCAGGCATCTTCAAAGAACATCTCCCAGCCCCACTCCTCTGATTCTTCCTATCCCCGAAAATGGACCTGTTCTACCCAGTAACAAAGAGAGGGAGGGGCCCAGTCTTGGCCGGTAGACTTCTATTTAGTGAGGAAGGGGAAAGGAAAAGAGGCTTTGAATAATCCTCAGGAATCATTCTTGAGCCTGGAGCAAGAGAACAGTCCAACTGCAGTGTGGGTTAAAATGGAGGGGTGCTCTGTGCTGCAGCAAGGGGCAGGACTGGGGTGCAGCCCACGGTGGGACATCCTGGGGCGGCTCAGATTTTAAAACCTTCAACTGTGACTACTGCTTTCCAGAAGTTTCACATTCATGTACACACACATGCATGCATGCACGTACACACACATGCACACATGCACATACTTAAACAACAGGCTGAGGCCTTTCTGTCCTACCTCACACAGCACCAGGAGGTAGACAGGTGGGGCTGGACAACTGCCAGCTTTCCGGGAATGCAGAGGCCCAGGGAGGGAGGTTGTGCTGGCTGGCTTGAGGCCAGGGCACCATAGGAGCTGGAGATCCCACCCCTCCTCACCCTGGCCCAGTAAAAACTAACCACCAAAGGCTGGACAACCTGATAAAAGAGTGGCCTCCACAGCTCTGGGGAGATGAGGGAAGGGAAAGGGAGGGTGGGTGGGAAGGTGGTCTCTGGGGAACAGATCATGCTTCTCCAGGACCTTGGAAAAAATAAGGGAAACTCTAGCAGGATAAGTCTGCAGGGTTGGGGGTGGAATGAGGGCGCCCCACTTTAGCTGCCTAGCTGGGCCCTGGTGTTTGGGTCCTCAGCTTCCAACTTGTTCAGCGGCCACCTGGAATCTCGGGGTCCTAGTGGCTGAAGAGGGACCAGTGGGAGAACAGAGGAGGGCCCTGGTGATGAGGGTGGAATGCAAGTGGCTCACAACTCCCACCTGTGTGAGCTGACAGCTGCTCCTGGGCTGGGGTCAGAGAAGCAGACCTGCTGCCGTGCCCTGCTCGCCACAGAGCTTGGGGAGTAGAAATAACAAGGGAAGAGGCCACCTCGGAAGGAGCTCACCATGGAGTGGAAGAAATTAGTGTCAACACAGGTGGAGCCGAAATCCAATCTGATAAGCAAATCCCATCCCAGGGCAGAGCCCCCAAGGCTGGCTGCACCCTAGAAACTGACCAAGCCTGCTCACAACTCAGAGCCTGTGGGAAAACTCAGGAAGTCTCTATTTAGGAGGCGGATTTGAAGGACCTTACGTAGGTGGATAGAAGGAGCCCTGAAACTCTTAAGAATATATTTCCCAGGGGGCTTTGGGTATCAGACCCATGCAGAGCTGTTCTCTGGTGATTCCTGGCTGTGGGGTGTACATGTATGGCTGGGAGCAGTTAATTATTTATTTATCCTCACCCGAGGACATTTTTCCACTTTAGTTCAGATAGAGTGGGAGGGGGAGAGAGAAAAACATCGATGTGAAAGGGACACATGAGTGGTTGCCTCCCACACGACCCCAACCAGGGCCAGAGACAAACCGCAACCGAGGCACATGCCCTTGACCAGAATCGAACCTGCAACTCATTGGTCCGCAGGCTGATGCTCTAACTGCTGAGCCAAGTCAGCCAGCGCGGGAGCAGTTAATTATTAATCATCTGGCCAGCCAAATCAATCTAGACCAAGTTTTCTCTTCTAGGGCTGTGAAATCTCCATGTGCTGGCCCAACCCCCAATGCTTTCTAGACACTGGAGAGAAAGAGGCCTCTCTGTAGCCCTTGGGCTTTGGGAGGCATCGAGCAGGTATGGGCACCAGGCAGGGGTGGTGTCCAAGGTGAACCAAGGCCATCCACCCAGTGTTTACACAACTGTCATAAACCTGCTTTGTTCTCAGCTCCGCCTGGAAAGGTCCCTGAGAACTGGGCGGGCCTGGCTAGGTGGGGACGCAGGGTGAGGACAGATAGATTTGGAGTGGGGATGCCCCTGGGGACACAGAGAGATGAGGCTGGCAAAGGAATCCCAGCTCTGTGGCTGTAGAAGAATCTGACTGTTACAAGGCCAAGCTTTGGGCAAAACAAGCTGGGCTTATGTCACCAACAGATCAGTCACCTCCCAGTCCTGGGTGGCTGGGAACCTGGGGGTGGGGGTGGGGGGTAAACAGGGCCAAGGGTGGGAGGTAGAAGGCAGTAGTCCCTGGCACTGCTCCAAGGACACAGCCTGCTCCTCCAGCCAGCTGGTGGCTGGGCAGAGACCCGAGGCTCAGGCCTCTGCTGCTCCAGCCAGTCCCAGGGATGGGTCAAGTTGTTTAGTACTTCAGCTAACAGTCTTTGATGGCTGTTCTGTGGCAGGCCTAGGGGCAGCAGACTCGGTGGCTAATGCAGAAACAAGCCTATGAACAGATCGCAAGGCAACCTGATAATGGCTACAAAAGGCCTCTGTGTATGTGTATGGGGTGGGAACTGTGCCCTGGGACAGTGCTGGAGCAGTAACACCTGCGGGAGGTCAAAGAGGGCCAAGCAAAGCTTCATAAAGAAAGTAACACTTACCTACAATCTGAGAGAAAGTCATAGTTTCCAAATAAAGAGAAGGGGGGAAGGGCATTCCAGGCAGTGGGAAGACCATGTGCAAAACCAAGGAGCCTGTTCGGGG
Organism: Molossus molossus; assembly: GCF_014108415.1. NCBI lineage: Eukaryota > Metazoa > Chordata > Mammalia > Chiroptera > Molossidae > Molossus > Molossus molossus. The sequence goes on from NW_023425352.1 coordinate 15,498,076, forward strand.
ACCCATGAAGCATTGAGCATGGCCAAACCATGGAAGGAGGCTGTGGGGGTGAGAAGGTGGGTGGAGATGAGGCATGAATGAAGCAGGCTTGGCTGATGCCAAGCTAAGGCGTAGGAGAGCAGGACCGCAGAGACCAGGATGGACCTGAGTAAGCCTGCTCCACGGACACACCTTTGCTTGCTCCTAAGCAGGACTTGTCCTCTGCAGATGGCAGACGGCGCTGAAAGGGGTGGGAGGATGGTAGCAGGATCGTGTCTCCCAGCAGGCCTGTGGCATGTAGCACTGGGACTGTGAAACGTGCAAGGACAGGCCAGTTTGGCTCAGCGGTTGGGCGTTGGCGTGCGGACCAGAGAGTCCCAGGTTCGGTTCCCGCTAGGGGCACATACCAAAAAAAAAAAAAAAGGAAAAGAAACGTGCAAGGACAGAAGTGACCACCACCCCCTTGTGACTATCAGCAAGTCCATGCTCATGTCTCACTGTTGCTCCAACCTCAGCAAGCACAAGGCACACAGCAAACGTGAAGATGAGAAGGCTGGGGTGGAGGAAGGCACCTGCCCAAGCCCGAGAGAGTTCATTGTGGATGTCACACAGGGATCCAGGGTCCTGGTTTGCAGCACAGGGCCTGCCTCTGAACCAGAAAGTTCTCTCCCTCCTGGCTTTGCAGACAGCGAGGATGAGAGCTCTCATGGGCAAATGGGCAGGCGGTACCCTCTGCACCCCTCCTCCTCAGGGCCAGTCCTTACCAGACAGGTTTGAGGTAGTTCCCAGCCTCATCCTGAAGGAACCCAGTCGGGCTGTCATCGGCCCATTGGGGAACCTCAAAGAATAAATGCCCATGAGTTTTTCCCAGAACCAGACAGATAGGGGACCCAGCCAGAGCACTCTGCTGTCAGGGAGGTGTGCTGGGCAGTCAGATGGCAGCAATGACAACAACCTCCCCCTTGTCTATGAACATGGCCCCCCGGAAGCTCAGCCAAGTAACAGGAGACATTTGAAACATTTTGGGGGGGGAAAACAACCAAACCCACAAACTCAAGCCAGCACACTGGCTCAGGTGGGCTAGGCAGGTATGAGCAAAGGTCAGGCCATTATTAGACACCTGGAGGGTGTCACCCTGACAGCACACAGACCAGGAACCATCCTAACGTCTTCTCCGGTGGGGCCTCCACTGTGTTCTTCTCCAACATTGGTCTGCCAGCTACCTGAGGATTTTCTCAAGCCTCTCAGGGCCTCTGCCCACACCACAGGAGAATTCTTCTGGAATACAGAGTCGAGAAGAACAATTCCCCAGATAAACTGGCATGCTTTTGATCTTCTGACAAGCAGAGTCAAGAAATGGAGCATGCTTCCTCTTTTTGCTTTGGCTCCCAGGAGGCTCCCAGTCACATCTCAGGCTGATTCACCACTACTCCACCAACGTTTCCGGCTCACGTACTTGCCACCCTTAAACTTTCCTCAGTCCTCACTTAGAATTTTTCTGTTGGTTTAATCTGGTCACACATGGCCTGTGTTGTGTATCGTCTCAACACGATACACAGGTAAATAAACAATGAAATTTCACCCAGGAAGGAGGTTAAAGTGCAAAGTCTGGCCGGCATTCTGGGCCCATGGGAAGTCCCCTTTTGATCATGCCCTTATACCCCAAATTACCTGGAAACAGAGAACAGGAGGAGGTAGCAGCCCCACCCCCAGGCCCTCCTCCCTCTCTCACTTCTTAGATCCAGCTCCCCTGGCAACTCTCCAGTGAGAAGGAAGAAACTGCTGCTGCAGTGTCGCTGCCCGCCCTGCAGGGTGGGGGTGGGGGACCTCCTTTAGCTACTTTCTAAGGAGGGGAGGGGTTGAGGAGATCCATCTCAGGAATTTAACAATCAGATGTCAATCATAAGCACCTGAGAATAGCTAAATTAAGCTCTCCAATCTCCTGAACCCCCTGTTCCCGGAGGGACCAGGGTCTGGAGGCTTTAGGGGGATGCAGGAACAAGAGGAGACCCCACCCCTGAGATAGGCAGTGGAGAATAGTGGTTAAAAGCATAGTTTGAGTCCTGCAAACCTAGGTTTGAATCCTTACTCTGCTGCTAACTAGCTGTCTTACCTGGGCAAGTCACTTTGGGTCTCTGAGCCTCATTTTCCCCAACTGCACAATAGAGAATAACAATACCTGTCTCTCAGCATGGTGGAGAGGCCAAGAGACAATGTCCCTACAGAGTACACACTGAGTGTGGAGGGTAACAAGCTCAATGACCTGCAGGGCTGATACTGGTATTAGTGTGGCTCATGGAGGGGGGAGAGAAAGTGTGTCAACTCCAGGGTTCCTTGCCGGCAGTGACATGGCCCTGGGGGATGCCCCTGTTCCTTGTGACTCCAGTCTCCCCAAAAGGTCTGCTGACTGTCCACTCTCTGCCTGGAGGGCCAGGGCTATCAGCAGACCTCAAGGAGCCTTCTTTCAGCCATTTATGAGGATAAAGAGACCGTTGGAAAACTGACTTTTGCCCAAGCACAGTAAGTATGAAGCCAACTAAAAAAATTCTGACACATGCCCCAAACCCAGTCCGAGGACCACCCCCGAACACAGCCAGCTCCACCATCTCCATCTGCCAGACTAGACTCCTCCTCTCTGCCTCCCATCTTCAAGCCTTTTCCATGCTGGAGTTTCTCCTACCTTGAATGGTCTCCATTCACATCTCTCCTGCCCTCCCCCCAGTAAAATAAAAAACCGTCTATTCCAGGAGCTGCTGGAAAGTCCCCAGTCTAGGGCAGTGTTTTTCAAAGTGTGAGCAGCAGACTCCACCTGCATGAGGCTTGCTAAAATGTAAATACCTCCCCTGTGACCTAGTAGGACAGAAGCTCCACGGAGGGCTCCAGGAATCTCTTTCTAACAAGCCCCCAAGTGATTCTAATACATACAAAGCACACAAATCAACAATTTTGTCAAGTCCTTGCTGAGTCCAGCTAGGGCTAGACCTGGAAATCTCACGAAATAATCCAAATGAAAGAACCTAAACTTCTCCATGTGTCGCTAGCAGGAGTGCCCAAGAGATCTGGATTCTAGTCTTGATCTTATACTAATAAGCTGTGTTGCCTTAGGCAAGTCACTTACCCTCTCTGGGCTTTAGTTTTATCACCTGCAAATGGAAGGGCCAGGACTTGGGGTTCCCTGGGGCTATCCTACTCTAACCTGCTTGGAAATCCTTTTGGGAGAGGCTCCTCTGTGGGCCACCTGGGTGGGAAAGGAGAATGGGGAGATGTTGGGGGTGAGCCAGATGTCCCATCACCGCCTAGGTAGACAGCTGATGCCACTGATCTTCAGAGGGCCAGAGAGGTCTCAGGCCAGACAGGGGGCAAGCTCCGTCTCCAAGTGGCCTGCCCTCATGGGGTACTGTGAGGAGCCAAACCCCAGTGTCTAGTCCATTGCAGTCAGGTCAGGGGCAGTTGTGCTGATTCCTGGGAAGAGAACTGAGCAGAGAGTAGGCCTGAGTGTGAGGGCCCCAGCCCAGATGACTGGATCAGAACCAGATTCTAGGGCCCATAGGAACACTGGAGAGCAAATGGGGAACACCCAGGCATGGGGCAGGGCTGCAACTTGGGGGGTTCCCCAGCAGAATATCTCCACTGCACAGCTCCAGGGAGTGCTTTCTAACAGAATACAATGTGCATGGTGCCCCCTAGAGTTGTGCCACATGGAGCAACATGCTGGGACCGGGCACCAGAGGTACCCCCAGGCATCCTGGCTCCTGAATTTAGGGAAGCAGGACAAGCTCTAGGCACGCTCATTACATTGGCCAGCTGGGGGGCACCAGAAGCTGCAGGGAAGGGTTCTCCACCCCTCTTGCTTGGGAACTGAACTATGGCCTGAGCTCAACCTGAGGATGGTAACATAGCCTGGGGTGGAGCAGGGGAGCAGCAACAGGCTGAGCAGGAACTTCCCTCAGATCTACGGTCCGTCCCCTCCCACTAATTACAGGAGGCCCCACTCACTTTGCCCTCTGGTGCCAGACTACCCAGCTCCTTCCCCACCGACTTAGCAGCACTGCCAGGAGGAGGGAAGGGCCCAGAGAAGGTTCCAGGCTATTCAAAGGACTGGCCAACTGAGCCTGGGAGACTGGCAATGGGTGGAGAAAAAACTTCAAGAACCACTGAACTTTGGAGGGTTGTTGTCCAGAGCAGATTCCAAAAGCAAACTAGATTTTGAGCTGTGCAGCAAAGCAATGTTTTCAGGAGTGATTAACCTAACTCTGAAACAACCTGGGAAGGGAATACTACCATTATCCCCTTCACGCCCCCAAGCGGACTTAGGAAGTCATAGGGCTAACAAATGTCTGGATGAGCCCCTGTCCCCTACCCCCCCCCCCACTCCCCTGGGGATGAAATGGCCAGAAATGGCCTGACTCTAGTGCAGTATAATGGTGTTCAGCCGCCAGAAGACTGGGGAGCAGTAGATAGCAGGAATAGGGATTTATAAGAGGCCAAGAGATTTTCTGTCTGATCCTCCAAAAGGGACAGGAGCTCCTCAATTCCCTGGACTCAGCCCTTCCCAAGGCTCACCCCTGAGAATCTCTGATTCCCCCAAAGCCCCAGGCGGAAGCTCGTGTATGCTCTTTTCAACCCTTTAGAAACATTTTAGATTCAGAGAGGGACCAAATCCCAACCTCTGTGCTCAGTGAGCTTCCTCCAGCTAAACGTCAAGGGATCCCTGCATGACGGACAGGTACTCACACACAAGCTTTCAAATTCTCTTTATTAAAAATCTTTTTTTTTTCCCTTTTGTAAAAACAAGCACTTGCGGTCAATTATACAGATCAGGAAAGTATTGACAATGTATATAGGACACTCAACGAATTCCAATACTTTACAAGTTCAAACTTCAATTAGCTAGTGTTTCTCTTTTTCTCATAAGCTCAAAAAACAAACTCTGGTCCAGTTCAAGAATAATCTAACAGGTCACAGCCTCGGACTGTCCAAGGAAGGGAAACTCTGATACTCACACCAACATCAAATTTACCAAATTCTTTGGGACTATTGTCTGGATATACCTTATTTCAGATGTTTACCATGAAAAGAAAATTACATGGGCCGCTGGTTATATTAACCCAGGGTACGAACAACTCTGTTGCTCAAGGCAGCAGTTGCTCTTGAATAACCTTTCTGGGGAGACACTTTGAAATGGTTGACAAACACTGAAGGAAAGCTTTAAAAAATAAATCAATATTTTCCTGGTTGCCTTCACTGCTGCTGTGTGTATGACACACGTAGGAATAAAAAGAGCAAATTATCGAGTGGGTGAAGGACCATGCCAAAGGAATTGTATAAAAATAAATAAAAATAAATAAATATATATATACACACAAATACAGAGCTTAGATGATTTTGAACTGGAAGTTCTGATCGAATGCAGAGTGTGCCTTGCCCGTCGCCCTCCCAGGGGCTCCCTCCAGCTTTCCGACGTGGAGAAGGTCAGTCTGTCAGCAAGGGAGCCATGGCATTACTCAGGAAAGAGGCTGTTCGAACAGCCATCCAGGTCTCCATGGAAACACGCTGGGGGAGGATGAGGCGGTGGGGTCAGCTTCCACTCTGCTGGGAGAAGAGACCGCCAGCCTCTTTGAAGCGCAGGGTTCTAGCCTCTAGGCGGAGGCAGGCTGTTCCCAGCAAGGTTTGGCCACGAGGCGGGAGAGCTGGCCCTGGACTTCCCTCCAGTGGGAAGACAGACACACAGGGCCAAAGATTTTCCGAGAAATGGAGGAGGCTGGTTTCCAGAATACTAGGTGAAAAAAACCGCGTGGAGGCGGCCAGGGGACCGGGTCTGGGCTGAGCCAACATCTTCAGATTCTACTCTGAGACATGAACCTCTCTGAGGCCCCACGAGGCCTGGTGTCAAATTAGGGTTCGCTGCTTCCTGCAGCCTCTCCCCCTGTACCTGCCCACGCTCACTGCTTCCCCTGGGGCTTGAACTCGTCTCTCTTGCAGGTTCCCAACAGGTCTCCTTGTGATCACTGGCCCCAAGGTTCACACATGATCATTTTATGTGTGTTCTACATTTCTTTCCCTTCTGTGCCTCAGTTTTCTCACTGATAAAAAGTCAGTGTCGAACTGAGATAATCTCTCTACCCTTCTGCCATTAGTGAGGAAGACGGACTATGCAGTGGACTCTTATCTACCTGAAGAACAAACAGGCAACCCTCCCCCCACCAAGTCAATCTCTTCCTATCTTCCTGCAGTGTCAGGAATAGAAACAATAGAGACTGTCTTCCAAGGGGCTAAGCCTGGGGGCGCCGCCAGGGGAGTATCTCAGCTGTGGGAACTGCACCAGGCTCCCCTCTGACCTTCTTGAGGTCTTCTCAAGGGCGCAGCCCAGCCTCGGTTCCGCCAATGGCTTCGTCCCCAAGCCTTCCAATGGAACATCACACCAGAGACCTGCAGCCCATCTGGGGCCTGAAGGCATCGCCTGATGGGAGTCAGGCCTCTGTTCTTCACAATGTCTGACAGCAAAGTGTGCTCACGGGGTCAACTCTGACACACCCTGACCTGCTGCCAAATCGGAGAGGGCCTCCCTGCAAACACCACAATCCTCCACTGCTCTTCAGCCCTGCAGCCTTTTCCTCCGCTTCTCCCCACACTGAGCCACCAGTGCGAACCACCCCACAGCGAGGCTGCTGGAGCCGAGTGCAGCACCGAGGGCGAGCCAGGGACAGGTGCTGTCTCCTTGTTCTGGTGTCACCCATGGCAGGGAGGCCAACATTCGACCTACGCCCTTACCAACTCCTGTTTTCGCTGGAGGGAGAGGATGCTTCCCTTTTCATTTTCAATGAAAGCGAATCTATACCAAATGCATTGTCCAGAATGGAACAAACCCTGGCATCTCCTGAAAACAAGTGGAGGGAAATAAGTTTTAGGGGAAACTATCAGAGTTTCCGAAATGAAGGGCTCATTTCCTCCCCCATCACATTCATTTAATTTTACTTTAAGGCATGAACCTGGTAGACATCTAGAGAGGGTAAAAGAGTAATTCATAACATCAGGGACTTTTTGAAAAGCTGGTCCAGCTGGAGGAACTCCCAGCTCCTGCCAAAGGACTGTTGAAGGTGCCCCTCCGGGACAGCGTACCCACCCCGATCCCCTGCGCACGACGCCAGGCAGAGAAGCTGCCCTGGGTTCAGTGATGTGGTTCTCGACCCAGGAGTTTCCATGAAAACTTTTCCTTGGATGGCTCAGCCTGGCCTGACCTGTTCTATCCCACCAAGAATATGAACACTGTGAAAGTCCCTGAGAAGTTGGATTTTATGAAAAGGAAAGGACCCTTGGCACAGAAGGAGGGAGAGGGAAGAAGAGAGAGCAGCAGATTAAAAGGCTGTCTGAAGGAAACCAGTGGTGATGGCCCTGGGAGGCACTTCAGGGGCGTTTTCAGGGGTCTCTGGGAACACACCCAGGCCCGGTGGCCTGCCTGCTTGTCCTTCCTCTCTGGCTTGAGCTCCCAGCCTCCGCGGTCGGAAGGCCCCACCTTGGCGGGCCCTCCCTCCCAGCTTCCAACAGCACCAGGGGCGTCAGAGCTTCTTCTTTTCAAAGTGGGGCACGATCCCGCTGGCCTCGGGCCTCGGGCTGCCTGCCCCCTCCGTCTCCTTCAGGCCCTCCTCGGCCAGCTGGGACAAGTACTTCTGTGGGGGGAAGAGACAGACAGAGGAGGAGAAAAAGGGTTAGTGGTGACCTAGCTGGGACAGGAGAGGAGAGTACAGGCGTGTGCTTGGCTTCCTTTCCTGTCATCCTGCCTAGTAAGTGAGGCCCCCTCGCCCGCCTCCCCAAATCCTGCGGGGGCTACAGGACCCATGCTAAGCAATGCACTTTCTCCCCGTGTGTCAGGTCACAAGGGACACGTGTCTCCTGCAGCAAACCTAGAAATCACAGCTCCTCACAGCAGGCCCTTCCACGGCCCTATCCTGTGCAAGTGCTGTTCTAACTGCTTTTCTTTTAACCTCATTTAATCCTCACGACAACTCTGCTTGTTTTCCAGGAAGAGCCCAGTATCCAGGCAGCACGTCCACGTGTAAAGGAAGAGGGAGGAGAGGGAAGCTGTCCTATAGAGACGGGACAGACAAAACCGCAGCCTGACATTTGAGACTCCTGACAACCTGCTTCCTGTCAGGCAGGCTGACAGGTGCAGTGTCCTGGAGGTCCTTTACGGATTTCTGTTCTGTAGCGGGGGCTGCCTCACAGTGCCAGGGCACTCCCTGCTAGGACAGGCCCCCAGCCAAACGCCAGGCCGCTCCTGGGATTCTGGATTTATCGCAGTGAGACCGACCCAGACAATGTCTGGGCCCCAGCTGTGCCCTCTGAGGGCTGGGCAGCCAGGGGCAGTGCAAACAGCACTTGATTAGGAGCCGGCAGGGGTAGGTCCAGCACATGGTCAAGTGTGGGCTCTTCTGTCAGATGACCTGGGTTCAAATCCTAGGTCTCAACAGGCAAATCACCCAATATCTCTGACACTGTTAAGTGTGGGTCATAACGGAACTACCTGGGTTCAAATCCTAGGTCTCAACAGGCAAATCACCCAATATCTCTGACACAGTTAAGTGTGGGTCATAACAGAACTACCATGGAATGTTGCTGTGACATCCAAGAGAGGTACCATAAAACATTTAGCACAGCGCTGGCACAGAATAAACACTCTGTGATGCTGCCCTTTATCACAAGTGGTACCAGTCATCTGATTTCAAGAAAGTCACCCATCTTCTCCCAGCCTCAGACCCATATCAGTTAAATGGGAGAAACAGTGTCCTCCCCCTCCCAGGGTGACTTGAGGGGCAGGCAATGTCTGCCCTTTCTAGAAGCAGCTATGGTTGGCTTGGAGAGGTAGGTGAGCCTGATGGGAGGGAGCTGACTGTGCATCCCTGCTAGCCGGCTTCGGGTGGAGGGCCAGGATTCTCCTCCGCCTCAGCCGGGGAAGGGAAAGGTGTGTTCAGACAGGCAAGTGGGTGAGTGTGCTACGTGCTGACGCGTTCCTCTCTGGCCTGGAGCCAAGCAGAGTCTAGCTTTCCTCTCTGGTGCTGACTCCACCTGTTCTGGGTCTCCCCTGGGGGTTCCCTCTGTGCTGTGACCAGCAGTGAGGCAAGTAGAGGTTGCAGAGAGAACTTCCACCTGCTCCTGCTTTGTAGCATCATCCCCAAGCCCTACCTCCAGCCTCCTGGGGGGCTAAGTTTACAAGCTGCCTGACTTAGATGCCAGCCAGCACCTGCTCCTTGGGTCTGAGTTCTTCACTTTTCACACTCACCACTTGGGGCAGGGTGGGGTGGGTGAGGCTATGTGGACAGATTCTGTCAAGGCCACTGACAGAAACCCTATCTGGGCCGCCTGCGGTGGAGGCTCCCAGCTCCCTGACAGGTGCGCAGGGAAACCTGAACTGTGGCTGGCAGGTGTAGGGGCTTAGCCACTGTCTGGACTGGACACGCCGGGGGACCACAGGAATGGCTCCGCCCTGCTGTGGGAGGTGAGTCCGCTGGGGGGTCTGGCCCTGAGAAAAAGCACAGGGCTTAGAATCAGAGGCCTGGACTCTTTCTGACTTCCTGGTCTAGCTGATAACGTTGGATGAGACCAAAGGTTCTTACACCGAGGCATCAGAACCTGCTGGAAAGATGTTTAAAATTCAGATTCTCAGGCCCGGCCCTAGAGAGAATGAATATGCAGGTATAAGGCGGGTACAGGAAGTTGCATTTATAAAAGCTGTCAGCTGCTATGAGGACCGGATTTGGGAAAATCAGGACCAGGTGATCTCCAGGACTGAGTCCACTGATGCCATTCTGTGGGTTTCTTCTTGCTGGGGTGGCAGCAATGATGTCTTCAGGGACGATGGCTGCCCTCAGCTGGCTTTGTGGAGCCCAGTCTGAACTTTTGGTCTGGCCAAGTCGGGCCTTGACTGCCCTCCCCCAGGAGAGGCCAGGACTTGGGCCTCAGACCCCATGGCTTCTTTGGCCACAGGGCAGCTGCTCTCTGGAGGGAAATCAAGAGGCTTAAGTGACCTGAGTTTGGGCAAAGCCAATGATAGTCCCTTGCAGATGGTGACCCAGGCCATGACATTATGGGTCTCAGTTTGCAGGAGCAGCTTAATAGAGTCAAAAGAGAAAAGTGATTAAGAATCAGGTGACCTGTTTCCAGGCCTGGTAACTCACCATCTGCCTGGTGTTGGACAAATCACATAGCTCGTCGGGCCTCAAATATAAAACAAGAGAATTGGCCCATATCTGAGTTCCTTCACTAGGGCTGTACTTAAATACTTTGGGGAACTTCTCAAATTACATGTTCTTGGGTGCTCCCCAATTCCACTGAACATCTGAGCTCATATATATACTTTTGAACACTGACCAGGTGATTCTCGTTCACATCTCTGGTTAAGAAGCAGATCGGCCACTGGGACCATTTGACTGTGACAGTAGTGCCTGCTCTGGAATCAGGACACGCTGCCACCCTGAGGGTCTTTCTGAGTGGAGGCTTTGTATGTCAAGAAACTAGTCTGATTACTATAGTGAAAACAGAAGGTGCAATAAAAAGAGAAGATACCCTGGGCATCTGATATACCATGCTTTCTGTTAGGTCACTAAGCCAGAAGTTAATTATGAAAACCACTTTTGAGTATGTTACATATTAGGTGTATATCGTAGAGCACATTACTATATTTCATCGATTTTAAGATGCTTTTTTTCCCACACATTAACATCTCTGAAATTGAGATGCATTTTTACAGTTGATGGAGTCTCACTGTTTAATATTCAACATTTTTTTCTTGGTATCAGAAACTAGTGTGTCTTATAACTGATGGCACCTTAGATTGGATGAAATATGGTGTACAGAGTATTTTTATACATCACCTGTTAATATTCTCTAAAACTTCATTTATTGCTGACCTCCTACACTAGATTGGAAACTCCACAAGGGCAGGGTTTGCCTGCATTTCTGTTTTTTGTTGCTGTGTCCCCAATGCCTAGAACAGTGTCTGATACATAGTATCCCTGTGACAAACAGTTGCAGTATGGATGAACATTGGAGCAGAGCACAACAATGGCGTTTATTCCAGCTAGCCAACAGGGACACTGCACAGGGGACCAGAAACAGAAATGTCTGCATCTGGAACATCCAGGTCTTGTGAAAGGGGTCAGCCCTAACCATAGGCCAGGTGAACGCAAACCCAAGTCACTTAGTTTGTGTAAAGGGAGAGGCAGGGACAAAGCACCTGACCCAACAGAATGTTGTTAAGTACCACAGTGGAGACAGAGGCTCTGAGAGCACATGGGAGGCCGCCACCACGTGGAGCCGCTTGGTGGAGTCAGGTCTCCGGGTGGTGGAAGGAGAGAGAAACTCCTCAGAAACAGACACTAGAGTCCCCATCCCCCTCCCCCCAGTGCCAGGCAAGGAAGGCCAACGGTTACCTGTAAGTTCCTGTAATGGACAGCACTGCGGCAGTGGCTTATCTTCGCCATCTCCTCACTCGTGTAGAACAGCCCACACAGCTTGCAGTAAAACCCAGTCCTGGGTACCACAAACTCCACCCCTGCAGAAGGATGGGGGATGCACAGGTAGGCAATCAGGAAGGTGATGGGAGGCCCCTGTGGTCCTGCAGCCTTCAGGTGGAAACGGAGGCAATGAGATCCACCCCTTACTGGCTGTTGACTCTGGTTGGTGACCGAGCTTCTCCAAGCCCCGGTTTCCTCATTTGTAAACATGAAGAGACGAGCGCCCACTTCATTCACAGGAGGCAGTGAATGTGAGGGCTGGGCTATGCTGAGCAAGCATATGCTCTGCAGCTGCCTCTGGGAACTAGGTCCAGGCTCCCCTAGAACCAGACTGTTTCTGGGGAGAGGAGGAGGGAGGAGGTTTCTTACATTTCACTTGTTGGATGTCATTTCTCTGCACTCTACCCCTCTCTGCAGCAGTTGTGGCCAGGACTCTGGAAGAATGCTCTCATTTTTGTTGGTTCATTTTAGAATTATGTTCATTAAAGAAAAAAATTTTAAATAAACAAAAGTGAGGAAAAATCACCCAGAGTCATTCCAATCAAAACATTCTCTTCCACACTATCCATAGGTAGAGCCTTTGGTTGGGGGGCAGTTTTTGTTGTTGTTGTTCAGATACAGTGGGGGGGAGAGCGAGGAAAATAGAGAGAGAAACATCGATGTGAAAGGGACACATCGAGTGGCTGCCACCTGCACGACCCAACCAGGGCCAGGGATAAACTGCAACCGAGGTACGTGCCCTTAGCGGGAGCCGAACCCGGGTCTCTCTGGACCGCAGGCTGACGCTCTGATCGCTGAGCCAAACCGGCCAGGGCGGGGGGCAGTTTTAATTACACCCTAAGTGCAATGTGTCTCCTCCTTTTTTCATGTAATAGTACATCATAAACATTCCCCCACCCTTCTCTGGTCTCTACATCTGCACCATCAACTAACAGTATTTCATTTGTCATTGTGAACGTAAGTCCCAGGATTCTGGGAGCCTCTGATTCTAAGGAACAAAAACAGTGGCCTGACAGCCCAAAAAGCGAGTGTCAAAGCCCAGAAAATTGATCTTTGAAGGGATGGTGGCTGTTCCAGCCTCCACCAAGGTGTCTTAGGGGGGTCACAGTTCCCCTCTTGCAGATACTATCAGCACAGTAGAAAGAGTCTAGGTCTGAGCGGGCTCAGGCTGGACACTAAGAACCTACATGACCTGGGGAGAGCCAGCTGAACCCCTCCTGGGCCTCAGTTTCCTCAGGGCCCTGACTGTACAGCGCCAGCCAGAGGGCAGGGTATGGGGGATGTGAGAAGCAAGACCCGTCGGAACTGAAGGAGACAGGCTGACGGATTTCAGACCGCTTTCAGGCTGGCCGTGCCCGGTGTGTGCTGACACATTTCAGCTGGGCTCTGTCAGGCGCTGCGCCTGGTTAGCTGCCGCTGTTCTCCCGGGGGTGGGCGGAGGGCTGCCCACACTGGAGGGTGCTGGCAGCACACGCCAGGGAAGCAGCAGCTTCTTGCAGAGAGGGACACAGGCCAGGCCTCTACCGAGGTGCTGTGTGACCCCAAGTCTGGGGCGTCCTTCACTTTTCTCCTCCCGCCTCCTGTAAGACAGAGCTCAGTGCCCAGGAGACCCCGTCACGGAGAAGCAGAGCCTTGTAATGACGACGTTTCTGGTCTCCATTTCAGACAAGCCACTTCTCAGTGCGGAGGGGCAGGCCTGAGGAAGGAGGGAGCGCAGGCGCGTGCCCACTCCTGCTTGACACCCGGCTCCTCCGAGGTCCAGGGCCTGGCTGCCCCTCCGCCCAGTTTCTCAAACTGCCGTGTAGCACGCTGAGTGCCCCCGGCCACCTACAGCAGTCCCCGGAAGTGAGAGGGCCGCACGCAGGCCCAGCTGAGTGTCCTTCCCCTCCTCACCCTGCACCCCTGTCACCCCAGAGGACGGAAAACGGCTCCAGCTGTGCCTGTGAGTGGGCCCTTTGCCCCCCACCTCACACATGAGCCCTGGCTGCTGCTCTGCAGGGGCAGAAGCTCACACAAGACAAGGTGAAGGCAACCGGAAAAGGAGCGGCAGGATGGGCCAGCTGGCTGGTGCCGGGAAAGAAGCCTTGGGGTTTTCTCCGCAGACCCTGGCTGATGCCGCCAGGATTCCCCAGGTTTCCCAAGAGGCCTTCCTGCCCCTGTCCTGGTCCCCCAGATGGGGTGCAGCTGGCTCAGAAACCACCAGAGCATGAAGCAGGCTCCTTCAGCCCCGGCGCACAGCTACCATCTGTGTCTTCTGGGTGAGATTTCACTCCAACAAAAGCGTCCGTTGCCAAGAGCTTGGACGCCGCAGTGTAGGGGAAGGTAGATGAATGAGCCAGAGAGCCCCAGGCCTCTATGTACAGTGTGATCTCAGGTACATACTCAACCTTTCTATTTTTGTTCAGATAGAGTGGGAGGGATGGAGAGGGAGAGAGAGAGAGAAACATCGACATGAAAGGGACACATCGAGTGGCTGCCACCCACACGACCCAACCAGGGCCGGGGACAAACTGCAACCGAGGTACGTGCCCTTCGCGGGAACCGAACTCGGGTCTCTCTGGACCGCAGGCCGACGCTCTAACCGCTGAGCAAAACCAGCCAGGGCCATTACTCAACCTTTCTGAGATGAGTTTCCTCATCTGGAAAAGCCATAATCATACCACACGTGGTGCCATGGAGAGCACCTCTCGGTTTGTGTGGTGCTTAGAAAACACACACGTGTTACACATTTCTCTGCAGTGGCGACTGCCTCGTGTGTGCCTTCCCGCCCGCCACCCTGCAGCGTGCCGCCGGGAACCGGACTCCACAGCTTGGCAGCAACTCTCTTCCCCAGCCCTGCCCAGCGGCTGGTCAGAAGCACCAGCAGGCAAAAGACAGCGTGGGGGAGATTTGACTGGGAGGATCCCCAAATGCCTGGTAACCCCCTGTGCAGCTGGGCGTCGTCACAGGCACCCAGGCCAACACCGCCTCAGGACGCCTCTGGAATGTGAGCACCGAGGGAAGTGGCGGCATCAGGACAAACTGCCACAGCCCCGACAAGTTCTGGAGCCGCTTGGTCCTCCCGTTTTTCAGCCTCTATTAAGTACAATAATTAAAGCTGCATTTGCCTTCTAATAATAGCTCCTGGTGCGGGTAATTATAACTCCAACGTTGCAGCAAAGCCCAGGATGGGTGGAGGGAGCCTGCGATTTGCAGGCAGTGTCCTTCGGTTCTGGTTTGAGCAGGCCCTGGCAGGCTGGCACCGCCTCGGGACACCAGGGCACCCCTGTGCCCGCCCCGTGAGCAAGGGGACTTCACCTCCCTTTCCTCTCCATGGTGTGCTCAGACCTTGGCATGATTCATTTCACCTCCCTGCTCTCCACAGGGACAAAGCCAGGAAGTTGTCCCCACCTTTCTAGAAGTCTCTCTGCAGCAGCGACCAATCCTGGAAGGTGAAGGGTTACGCAGTCCCAGTGAGAGGAAACATAGTAAGTCTCAATAACCACTTCATGAACAAATAGTAACAATAGACAACACTTTCTAAATACCTCCTACTAGAAGACACTAACACCTGACAAGTATTCATTCATTTAATCCTCAAAATAACCCTACATGGTAGGCTTCTATTACTATCCCCGATTTATAGATCAAAAAAGCCAAGCACAGGGGTTAAGCCGCTGCTCCCCCAGCCAGCGAGGTCTGAACCCAGGGAGTCGGATTCCACAGCCTGTGCTTTGAGCCGCTGCATGAAACTGCCTTCCCCACAGGCTGCCGGGACTGCAGGGACGGAGGGCAGAGTTGTCTCCGAGCAGAAATCCTCACTTCTGTCCTGAACCCCCTGTGCTATCTTAGGAAAGTCTGTGGGCCTGTTTCCTCACCTATCAAATGTGGACAATAGTACCATACAGCTCTCCCACCCCCAGAGATCAACAGGACAATGGGTCTCAAAGCTAATCAAAGACTATAATCAAGTACAAAACTATAATTTATAAGAGTGCCAAACCAGAAACAACCCAAATGCCCAACAACGGATGAATAAATATACCACACGTGGTACCCACAATGCAATACTCCTCCACAATACAAAGAAACCAACTGTGGACACACCCAACAATACAGATGAACCTCAAAGCAATTATCCTGAGTGAAAGAAACCAGGCAAAGACAGTCATGCTATATGTTCCCTTCATGTAAAATTCTAGAATGCAAACTAGTGTTTAGTGGCCAAAAGCAGATCAGTGGTTACCTGGGACTGAGGTATGAAGAAGAGGGTATCAAGAAATTTTGGGGATGATGAATATGTTCATTATCTTAATTGTGACAATCTCACAGGTAATCAGACCTTTTTGCTTCCTGCTTCTGTAAACTGCTTACCGCTCTCATCTAAAGAACGTCCGCCCAGCCCGCTATAAAGCTAGGCGCGCCCCACAACTCAGGGCCCAGAATTTGGAGACCGCCTCCTCTGGGTCCGCATGTGTGAATAAAAGAACCTCTTCACTTCCTCCGGTGTTGGGTCTGAGTCTTTTCCATAACAGTACATTTATTACACCTCAGTAGAGCTGCTTTAAAAAAACAGAATTAGAGCCCGGCCGGTGTGGCTCAGTGGCTGAACGTCGTCCCGTGGACTGAGAGGTCCCAGTTTAATTCCCAGTCAGGGCACATGCCCAGGTTGTGGGCTTGATCCCCCGTGGGACATGTGCAGGAGGTGGCCCATCGATGTTCACTCTCATCCATGTTTTTCTCTCTCTCTCCCTTCCTTTCTCTCTAAAACAATCAGTGAAAAAATATATTAAAAAATAAAAAAACAGAACGATACCATTTTCCTCCTAACAGATTGGTAAAGATTAAAAACTGATAATATCCAATGTTGGCCAGGAAGTGGAGGATGAGAACTCGCACTCAAGGTAGCTGTTGAAACTGGTATAATCTTTCTGGAGTGCAGTTTAGTAGCAATTATGAAAATCTGAAGTGCAAATATGTAGGACCCAGGCTAGGACGCTGTCCTACAGAAACACTGGCACACAGACAAAGGTGACAGCCGGTGCATGAGGCAGCGGAGCTGAGACAACATGGTCCCCCAGTCAGACCACTGGGACTGACGCCCTGACTCTAGTCTTGGCCGATCTTTAGCTTTGTAACCTTGCATCTCAGATTTCGGATCTGTAAAACACGAAACTGACCTCATATGAGTTTTCAGAGAGCTAAATGAGATAATATATGCAAAACACCAGGAACCATGCCTGCGAGCCAAATGATAAAAGTAAGCGTTTCGCTACTGTAGCATTGTAATAATGGGAAAAAAGATTTAAAACATCCTAAGTGTTCACCAGGAGAATGGTTCGGTAAGTGATGGTATATCTTTTAAGATGGAAAATTTGCAGTGGTTAAAAAGAAGAGGTTTTTGCCTGGCCCATTTGGCTCAGCGGTTAGAGCGTCGGCCTGCAGACCAAAGAGTCCAGGTTCAATTCTGGTCAAGGGCATGTACATCAGTTGCAGTTCAGTCCCCAGCCCTGGTTGGGGTCATGTGGGAGGCAACCAATTGGTGTGTCTCTCTCACATCGATGTTTCTCTCTGTCTTTCTCTCTCTCCCCCTCCCACTCTATCTGAAGAATCAATGGAAAAATATCCTTGGGTGAGGATTAAAAAAAAAAGTTTTCTTCTGTACTGACATGAAGAGATCTCTAAGACTCACTGTTAAATTTAAAAAGTAAATTACTGAACATCATGTATATAGTGTGATCTTATTTTGGTGGAAGAAAACTATTTGAGACTATGACAGTGGCTACCTCTAGAGTTGGGGAGAGGCTGGGGGAAGAGATACAATGTTCACTATTAACTTTATATGGTTCTTATTTTAAAAATTTGTTACAGTCATCTTTCACCTTTTTTGTAATAAAAAGCAATAATAAAAAGACACAAAGTATAAGGTAGCAGAATGTATTCTTAATTTTTGCCTCTGTGTGTCAATTAGATTCCAAATTCTTGAATGACAAGAGACGTGTGTCATATCTCGCGGCTCCCTGAGTGCCCAGCAGAGCCGGCTGACAGACTGGACGCTCGCAGAACGCATGAACCGACTGTCTAGCACCTTCTTCCTCAAGGTGGCCTTTGCCACAGTTTCCCAGGGTTAAACCCCCCCGGGGCCCTCTTAGTTCATCCTAAAGTATTTCTTTTTGTAGCTTTTGTCCTGAGGCATACTGGAGGCTACGCAGCAAATTTAGCCCTTAAAAAAAAAAGACATTTGCTTTTCAGTCTGACTCAATGAGAACGGTACACTTGGAGGACAGAAGCCAGAAGAAATGTTTGAAGGAGATGAAAAGAAAAAGAGAAACATGATGAAACGGGTGAGCCTCCACGCTGAACGGCCCCTCCCCGACTGAGCGGACACAGGGTCCTTGGCCGTGGGCATCACGGAGCCCACACTTCGTGTGGGTCCTTGTGGCACCTTCCCCAGCTCCTTCTCTGAGCAGCTGCTACCCTCCTTTCCTCACTGCTTTCCAACCTGCACGGTTAACGCAGAGACCATGCTGGCTGAAGCTCCCAGGGAACTTTCTTAAAGGACCTTCACTCCCTACCCTGAAATTCTAGTTACCTCTCCTTTTTGAAAATGTGTCCTAGGTGATTCTATTAGTAACTCCCTCCCTGCCCCACTCCCACACTTCCACCATGGAAAAACCACCAATCTGGTCCAATTCCACATTACAGGTGAGGAAACTGGAGGCCCAGGAACTCCCAAACCCACTGCTGTGTGAGGCCTTGTCACCCCTTTGCCTGGGGCCTGAGCCATCACCGCTCTCAGCCCCCCACCCCCCACTGCTGCCCAGCCCGGACCCGCCAGGCTCTCCCCTGGACAGAGCCCTGATCTCCATTCTGCCTCTGGCTGGCTGCTTCCTGGCTGTGTGAATGAACTCTGACAGGGCCTCCCACTGCCAAGGCCTCCAAGAAAAGTATCTTTACACCTTTCTCTCTCTTTCTCTTTTTCCAGTCCAATTGTCACTAAAGGACTCGAAGTGACTGGGAACAAAACAAAAACAAAAAAACATTCTTGGGTATGACTTGCCTGAGGACCAGCAGTCACCCAGTCATGGAGGAAGGATGGGGCCCAGGTCCCTCTCTGTGCAATGCTCCTCCATCAGCTGCAGAGCCCACCCCCAATGCAGTCTCTTCAGCATCACTGCCTCAGAGAAGGTCACCACCCAAAAGAGGAACAGGTGGCACTGTTTCTGGAAGGGCTGGGGCAAGGAGGATGGGAAGACAGAAGCAGAAGCGGCCACAAGGCCTCTGCTTCCCTGCCTGAATAAGGGCTGTGTGGTCAGGAATAAAGCCTTCCCTGCAAGGAAGTCTCTGAGCTCTGGCTCCCAGGGCCGTGCTAGTCAAGGCCTGGCCCCATGATGTATCTGCTCTCCAATGGGAGACTGAAATGGCAAGAGACTTTTAAGTAGCACCTTGCAAATGCAGGTGATTGCATCAGACCTGAAAAACAACAACAAAGTGTCAAGCTCTGAGACCTTCCCAGGGAACTCTCACTTCCTGGGGCTGAATTCTCTGGAAGGGCTGTGTGTATCACCTACCTAGAGGAATGCTAAGTTCACTGAACACATCCTCTGGTTCCCAGGAGGGCAAAGAAAGGGGCTGTTTCAGCTCCACTTCAGTGCATTCCGGTGACCTCACGTCCAGGGATTTCATTTCCATGTACCTTGAGTTTTCTGCAAAACATGAGCCAAAGCAAAGAACTACTGAAACACAACATGCCTCCAAGAATCCCTGAAATTCTCGTCACTGCTGTGTGATCAGGACTCGTTCCTCGGACCATTTAATTACATGGGGCCGGGACGATGACTGCTCATTAGAACCCAAGTGCTATAATTTAAGAGCTTTTTCTACTGCCAAGAGAATGCCACACACACAAGAAAACTTGGCAAATCTTTGCATCGGGCCTGTGGGGGATAGGCTGCTGATGCCTTGGGTGGAGGTGATCTACGCCCATTCCCCCCGACTCCATATCATTCCATCTCTGCAGGAGGAAGAATTACTGAAGGGCAGAAATTGTGCTGACGTCCACAGGAGCACGGAGGCTGGCAGGAAAGGCCGTGCCATTCTCTCACCCCAAGCTGGTAGAACAGTGTTATTAAATATGAACTCCAAACACTGGGTAAGCTACACTGCATGTTGAGACCTATACCGTGAAAGGGAAGGGGTTCAAGCAGAGCAGGGTGAACATTTCACTCCTCTGTTCTTGCCTCCTCTGGACACAGCCCAGGCAGCGTTTCTCTAGCAACAAGAAGGCATCTCATGACAGAGTTTCCATGGAGACTCAGATCCACGCAGGTGAAAACAGCTCAGGTCAGCTTGACATGGAGGAAAGCCCAAGCTTCCAGCTCACCGACCGGCTTATGCCAGCTACAGCGCTGGGCAGAGGTGTTTATTTTGAAGCCTTTCCTCTATCGTTTCTGCCCCCGACTCCTGCCCCCACTCACTTCCCCCCCTGGAATGCTGCAGGCTTTCAGGAATGAACCTCCTTATTTTCACTGGGAGAACATGGAGGGCTACTCCCCCTTCCTGTCCTGAGAGCCCTTGATGGATCTTAGTTTCCACTTGGCAGAGAAGACAGGGCTTAGCCTATTTTAAACTGTTTTTCATGATGTCATAGTGCCGGGCACAGACACAGCATCACCTCCGATGGAGGCAGAGGAGGTCCTGGGACGAGTCTTGTTTCACTATCAGTCCCTGGAGAAAAGTGGGCTGAGGTGGAAAGAAAGGGGACAGGCCATCCCCCGAGTGAGCCCCTCATTCTTCCCCCTGCCGTCCCTTCGGGGCTCCCCACACTCCCACTCCCGGGGGCCTCACAGAACTAACAGCCTGGGTGGTCCTCTGTCTGCAGGCACAGAGGCAGCTTGCCAACCCCAGAAACTTTGGCTGATAACTCAAAACTTTGGCTAATTTTAGTTATCAGAGTCTATCCGGGCTCCCAAAAATTCAGAGCAGTCTGTCCTGAGTTTGCTTCTCAGAAAACATGTGACCTGCTATCTGATTCTCTTTGCACCATCTACCTAAGACCTCTAACAGTTCAACCAGGCTCTTAGAAGCGCTCTTTCTGCGCCAACTTGAATGCTGGTCGAGACCCTCTTTATGTTCCTCCTGGCCTGCCCGTGCCCACTCACTTCTCCAGGTGAGCAGTGGCCCCATCAACCCCACCACACAGGGGCAAAGGGAGGTAGTTACCCTGGGTCGACACTCCTTGGAGGTCGGTTTCGGTGGTGGGGCTGGCTTTCTCTTCCAGGGGGCTGCCTTCACAAGCCCCATCTTCGGGAGTCCCCTTGGCCGTGCTGTCATCAAGAAACGGGCTAGGCTGCCGGGCCCGCTCCTCTGCTGGCTTGGGGGAAGACATCTGCTGGAGTGTAGGGGACAGACGCACATCCGAGCTCTCTGCTCCCTCTGCCTCCTTCTCGTAGCAATCTGAACCCGCCAGTGAGCCTGTCTCGCGTTCAGCTGGCTTCTGCTCAGCCTCCAGATTTAGGCCAGGCATTTCCACGTCCATGTCACTGGGGCAGCTCGCGGGAGCAGAAGGCCCTTCTTTGGGAGACTTGTGGCTGACTTCCGTAGCCCCGTTACCTATGGTCTTGACGCCCTCCTTGGTGAAATCCTTGGCTCGGCCCAGGTGTAAGGCAGTTGTCACACAGGAACATATTTCTGGGCACATTTTGTCCTTCTGGTCAATGGGCATGATCTCTTCCAGCTCTGGGATGTCTGGTTCCATGATAAAATCTTCTTCCTCCCCGACCTCGTCCACTGTGACCAGCTCCTCCATGTCCGTGGGGTACCAGCTCTCGTCCTCTGCTTCACTTCCGCTCTCCCAATCTGGGTCCTGAGTAAAGATGCAGAATGGAGGTCACAGGGTGGCCGAGAAGCAGGTTTCGGTCTTCAACCCGAGGGCACGAGCCTCGACCCCAGCACCCCTCAAATCAGAGCGATCCTGAGCATTCTTACTTCTGCCTGGAAACGCTAACTGGGTAATTAGAAGCTGTACATCACCCAAGTCCCACATCACTGATTCTTCTCCAGGATGAGGCTCAAAACAGCACAGGATTTGGAATAAGCCCTTAATGCTTAATCTACTATGTTCAAAGTAGCACAAAGACTTTCAGCTCCTGGTACATAATAGCTGCTCAATAAATAGTTTTTGAATGAACGAATGAATGATTAAGTTATAAACTCTAAATAGATCAACTTGCTGGACCTATATACTTGTATGTAAAGCATCACTAAATGTAACTGTGGCAAAATCCCCCATAAAATTCCCCCAAGCACCCTCTCCCAGCAAGAGTACACCTTCCACAGCCCAGCTCATAGTTGGCCCCTCCTGAAACTTTCCCCTGGTATCCCCAGCAGCCTAGGGGCCCAGCAGCCAGATTTAAGAGATCAGCTTCCTGGCCAGTGATACCCATCCCTAGGCCTCTCCTGACCGGTAAGGCACGAAGCTGGTCACATTCCAAGGACATTTCTCTGGGCTATGGCAGCCCCAGCACTGTAACTGGGTTTTTTCATTTTAATTATGTAAAATAATCTTTATGGGCACAGGAGATGTCTTGTTAATCCCAGGGTCTGGGCCTGCTGAGGTCAGGGCCCCAGACTGAGTACCCAGAGCCCCCCTCCTGTTTCAGCCCCTTCCAAGGGACCTGACTATTTTGGGCTCCTGGCTCTGAGGCCTGAGTCTTTTTTGGGCACATGCTCTCTCTCATGAGCACAGCCAACTTTCGGGAGAGTACGGCAGAGCCCAGGCATGTAATCAAGATCTCCCCACAAGGACTCCACAAAGAGCCCAGGCAGAGCCGCTCCTCCGGGAAGTGCTGGGGAGGCAGCTTCACTCGTGGAAGCACCGGTGGGGCCTCGAACACAGCAGGTGCCACCAGGCAGGACGGGGACGCTTGTCACGTGGTCCTCCGTGGCTGCTGCGCAGACGTGGTTATACTGTCGGCATCTGGGACAAATTTTACCTTCTTTGTTCTTGTGTTTTCTGGATCAGAGGACTCTGTTTCTTTCTCCTGCCTGTGCACTGATGGGGGGGTTTCTTCCATGCCCCCTTTCCCAGCCTTGCCAAAGGAAGAACAGAACAAACCCAATCAGCAGTCGGCAGAGGCAAAGAAGAAAACGAGGACCAAGAGAAGAAGGCTGTTAGCACAGCTAACAGCTGTTGGGGTGTTGCACATACATTTCTTCTACCCTCCCAAGACCCCACAGAGGCAGGTGCTATTATCATCTTCATTTTACACATGAGAGAACTGAGGCTCAGAGAGGCTGAGGAACTTGTTCAAGGTCACACAGACTAATAGAATCCCCCAAATGTCTTAACAGCTAGACTGATACCTTTAGGAGGTCAGAAACCCCTGACAAACCGTGAGACCTGTACACAGTGAGGGGCCAGGGGGGACTGACCCTGGGGCTAGCAACCATCATGGTGACATCTCCCCAACAGATCCGTCTTGGCCACAAAAAATCACGTCCAGGCCACTTACGGGTACAGAGGAGGTTGTCACCCAATCAGTGCCCCTCTCACCACTCTTGCGCCCCATCTCTGTCCTAGAGCTATAGCCCCCAATGGCCACCCCTTCTCTCTCCTTCCTTCTCATCCCTCCCTCAAGTTAAGTCCCTCGTGACAGTGTCATGTCTGGGAAACTGAACAACTAAAAGCAAACGTCTGGTTTGAGAATCAGGGTCTCTCGCCCTGGCCAGTTTGGCTCAGCGGTTAGAGCGTCTGCCTGCGGTCCGGAGGAGAATCAGGGTCTCTCACCAGACTCTAAAACAGAGGTCAGCGAACTACGGTCCTCAAGCCAAACCTGGCCCCGGGCCTCTTCTTGTCGTCTGTGAGCCAACGACGCTTTTCACATTTTCAAGAAGTTACGTTTTAAACGCTCCTTGGCCGAGAGAGACTAAAATATTTGCTATCCGATGTTTTGCAGATAAAGTTTTCCAATGCCTGTTTCAGAGGTTTGGGGAGGATATTCTCCCATGATTTAAACTTTGGCCATCAAATCAATGACTATTCCTGGAGATACTAGGGGCAAGTCGCATTTTCTCCACATTTTTGGCTGAGTTTGGCTTAAAGTAAGTGACTCTACTTCTGATTTCTTAAAAGCTGACACATCCCTCCTGAGCGAAGAGCCAGCTGGGGCAGGAGCACAGGGCTGACTGGTTGAACCAGTTATTACTGGACAGGGGAAGACAGTTCAAATCCTCAGGTCCTTATTCTTTCAGTGTTTGGAGCACAAAATCCCACCAAAATCCCTGCTCAAGTCTTCTGAGCTAACCTAAGTGCTCCAGATGCCTTTTAGCCATCAAAACCCACACTTCTACCAACAGGAGACAACTGTTCTTTATTTTTACCTCTCTGAACAAATTATCCATGGCCTTCCCTTGCCCAAATAAACAACCCTTCCCCTCCCCAGCAGTTACTGTAGCCGCACTCCTAGGGCGACACAGTAAAGAGCGCCTCTCTCGAGAGGAACAGGGAGACGCAGGGGCAGATGCTACCAATGTGCCCCACTGCCCACACCAGCTCACAGACCAGGTCCCAACTGTTGCAAGCAGCACTCTGTCACCACAGGGCCATGGCCACACTAAACCACCTCCTAACTGGTTTCCCCTTTCAGCTCTGTAGCTGCCTCGCACGTCTATTCTCCCCAAGGCAATCAAGAATGATCACTCCAAAATGTAAAAACCATCATATCCTCACGGCACCTTCTTGCTTCTACATTTCATTTGCCTCCCCTTGCACTTAGGATAAACAAAAATCCTTGACTCGCCTCCACTGCTCTGCATGATGTGGCCGCTGTTGAGAAGTCAGCCTCACCTCCCACCATTCTAACCCAGGCTCCCTGCTCCAGCAACACTGGCCTCCAGCCACTGGACCTTTGCACGTGCTGTTCCCTCGGTCTGCTCTGCTTCCTTTCACCCAGTAAATACCACCATTCCTTCAAGTCTCAACAGTCACATCCTAACCTAGGAAAGCCTCTAATTGGTTACAGGCACTGACAGCAATGCATGCCTCCATCTCCTTCTTAGCACGGAACACTCACACTCTCTCACTCATGTGAGGAATTATTTGATTAGTATGTCTTCTCACTAGACCATGAGCTCCATGAGATCAGGAGTCATTTCAGCTTCAATCACAACTGAGCCCCAGTGCTGGGTGCTCCCTGGATACTGGTTAGTAAGATGATGGAGATTGGTAGGAGAGGGTGGAGTGAATACCAAGTTCACACCTGCCTCCCAGTGTGCTCGGGTCTCTGTCTGGGCTCTGAACCGAGAATACGTGGTTTTCTATTTCTCCCGCTCATGGATTATTTATACTGGTGGCTGCAGTCTGGGGACCCTGGGCTCCATCTGTCCCACAGCATGTTTTAGTCTATATAGTTTCTAGAACGTGGGAAATTTCAACAGACATCTGGACTTTGGTCTTGCTCTAAGAAATGGGAGATCATACCCTGGCTGGTTTCTCAGTGGTTAGTGTTGGCCCGTGAACCAAATTGTCACGAGTTTGATTCTGGTCAAGGGCATGTACCTCGGTTGTGGTTTTGTTCCTGGTTCTGGTTGGGGTCGTGCGAGAAGCAACCAATTGATCTCTCTCTCTCTCTCTCTCTCTCTCTCTCTCTCTCTCTCTCTCATCCTTTCCCACTCTATCTGAAGATGAATGGAAAAATATCCTTGGGTGATGATTATTTAAAAAAAAAAACAACAAGCCCTGGCTGGTTTCTCAGTGGTTAGAGCATTGGCCAGCAGTCCAGAGAGACCTGGGTTCGGTTCCCGCTAAGGGCATGTACCTTGGTTGCAGTTTGTCCCCGGCCCTGGTTGGGTTGTGCGGGTGGCAGCCACTCGATGTGTCCCTTTCACGTCGATGTTTCTCTCTCTCTTCCTCTCTCTCCCTCCCACTCTATCTGAACAAAAAATGAAAAAATGTCCTCGGATGAGGATAAAAAAATAAGAAAAAGAAGAAGAAGAAAAGGGAGATCTGACAGTGCGGGGCATGCATTCCGGGATGGCAGCCACAGAATGGAGCTGAGCAGTGGCTGGCTGCTCCCAACAGACAGGCACCTCCTCCTTAGTCTGCCATGGTCCCATCTCTCCACCTGGCTTCACTCATACAATCTGGTCCATGTCACCTGCCTGGCTTCTCTTCTCTAGGCATCTGGGTCTGTAACCCTTGATCCCCTCCCAGCAAGGTGGAGGAGTGCTTCTTTCTCACGTGTCCCCTAGTCACGGATTTGATTTCTTTCCTCCTTCCTATGGTCCAGGGGGGCTCTTATGCATGAACTTGGCCACCCACAAGCACTGAGCCACACTGACACCAGCTTCTCCAGCACGGGCCCTTTCTCCAGAGATCCCAGAGGGTTTCAAAGGATCACAAGCTCATCGAAGTCCTACAGTAGCCTTGTGATCATGCTCATTTCACAACCAAGAAAAGTGAGGGAGAGAACAGGGTGTAACCTGGTTCTCAGAAGCCAGGTCTTTGCCTCCAGTCTGGGTTCAGCCATTCATTCCTTCAACAAGTAGGAATGCCCCCTCTAATCTAGGGGAGGGGCACAGCAGTGAGCGCAGCAGACAAAGCCCTGCCCTCTGGGAGGTGCACTTTGGAGGGGGGGGGCAGACACTAAATACAATAAATAAAGGCCGTAGAGGAGAGGGTAGGAGACAGGTGCTACCAGGGAAAGGATGCAGGGAAGAAAGAGAAGTGTGCTGTTGAAATTGCACATAGTGGCCAGGATAGACCTGTGGGGACTGTGACATCAGTCAGACAGAGGAGGTGAGGAGGGACCCACGTGGACTGGGGGGTGAAGTTCCTAGGCGGGGCCGGTGCGGGGAGATGCCTGCATATTAGAAGACAGGCAAGGCCACCTCCTCAGCCCTGTTACCTTCATTCCCTACGTCTAGTCCCTCAGTCTGTTATCTGGGTCTCGGCGGCCCTGTGGGATTCTGGGTTTTCTCAAGGTCACAACATGGAGCTTGAGGTCAGTGAGGAAAATTCTTCGTTCTGCTGTTTATCCCACCACTGAGTGGTGGGCCTGGGCTTCAAAGCCACAGAACGAATCTGCTGGGGACCCCAGCTAGTCCCTGCCGACCCCACTCTAGGGCTATTAGAGACAGAACCAGTTAAGAGAGACAGAACTGTGGGGCTTTCTGGGCATCCTTTTTGCATCAGGGGCTCTCAGGGTGACTTACAATGTGTGTCACCTTAAATGGGCGAGGGTTGTGTGAACTGTGAAGGGCAGGTAAACAGCAGGAGAAACAGATCACCACAGAAGAGTCTCAGTGTTGGTGGGAGTGTGAAGGGACAGCTCCACAGCTCTGCTGTGGGGACAGGTGGTTCCAGACTGGCAATGTGCGCCCTTGCTCTCCCTGCCCCTCTGTGCCTTTTCCTGAGTCACTACCCTGTCACCAGCACCTGGGACACCTAAGCACATACAGTTGGCCCTCTGTGTCTGCAGGTAGGTTCCTCATTTGCAGATTTAGCCGACCTCAGATAGAAATTCTCAAAAACTAAAGTTACGTTGTTGTTCATATGTACTATGTAGCTGCATCTATCCTGGACATGTACAGACTTTCTTTTCTCGTCATTATTCCGTAAAGTCCACAGTGTAACATTGCATCTACATGGCATTAGGCATTATTTAAGTAACCTAGAGATGACTTCAAGTACAAGGAAGGATGTGTAGAGGTTCCCTGCAAATACGGCACCATCTTACATGAGGGATTTGAACATCCTCATATTTTAGTATTTACAAGGGATCCTGGAACCAATTCCTGGGGGCACTGAAGGAAAACTGCACACTCTTCCTTAGAACATCCACCCATTCACAGGTCCTCAGGATCCAGTTCAAGTCCTCAGCGAGGCACAGGAGGTCCTTCACGTCCCCCTTACCCATTCCCTAATCTCGTCTCCTGACCTTCCCCCAGCTAGGCCAGCCAGGAAAAATCACGGCAGACCCAGATGGGCGCAAAGATCGCTGGGTGTCCTTGCGAAGGAATGCTGGGCAGTTCTCCAGCACAGCTTTCAGGGTATCTGGTTCTTAAGAGTTTGCACTTCAACTTGAGCTGAGCTGCTTTACAGCTCTATACATTGCAGGTGACTGACAGTCATGCAAATGATTCGTGCACATAGAGATGCAAAGGAATTTTATCTGCTGGAGCTGCATTTTATCTGGTCCCAGGATCTCCTCGGAAGAGGTCAGTTTTTCCTGTTAGCAAATTCATGCCCATGTTCCTGATTGCCTCTACATGTTGCCTGGTCTTTAGATTCTCCTTTGAACAGCTTTCTCATCTTACTGGTTCCCTCATTCATGACTGAGTCAACCACATCTTTAATGTGCATTCAGTTTATGTTTGCATGAAAGCAAACTTTTAAAAAACACGATCCTTGACTATACCCTAAAGATGCACTCGTGGCGAGTATCTCCAGGTTCTTGGAGCCAGTCTTTCTTTCTCCCTTTTGCCCTTGCTGCTTCCCAAACTGCTTTTCCCCACTTTCAATGCTCAGCTCAAATGTCCTCTGTGCAGAGTTAACTGCCTGCCGGGCAGCTCATCCCCACCTCCAATCCAGCATGGGCTCCTCTGAAGGCAAGTTGTTTTTGTAGGTCTGTTTCCACCCTTAGACTTGTGCTCTGCCATGACACAGACCATTCACCTCTGGACTTCCCTGTGCCTAGCATACTATCTGCAAAGTGGCATGCTAAGGTACTGGCCCAAATGTGACTCTTCAGAGTTCATGAAGCTGAGAATTGGATTCCTTACTTGGACTTAGTATTGTCACCAACTCCTGGGTCAGACTAGAAAACATGTGTGTAAGATTTTAAAAACTGGGTTCTGTGTGCAGACCCCTTCACCTCCACTATTCCACTGCTACTTAAACGTCGGTGGTTCTGGTGGGAAGGAAGTGTAAGCCAAGTTATAATATAAACCTTGTACCCAGAGTCCTCCGGGTGACACACTGCGTGAATTGAAGTCATGTAGCAGGTTATGAGCTCTTTCAGAGCCTTGGTGAAAGATGCCAGCCAACTGCTGGGCATTTTTATTACAGTGGAAGTAAAACACTGTGGACAGTGTCTAGAGAAACACACCGAGCCCTGGGTGCCCAGTATAATTTAGTGGGTGGTGGCTGTTTCTCCTTTACTGCCTCCCTTCGAAGTCCCATGATTGGTAGATGCTTTTGGCAGGAGAGAAGACAGAGCAGACCAAAGATCTAATCTCTGGTCAGAGTCTGTGGGTACAAACACCTTGGGGCACTCCACCCTGGACAAACAGGAACACGGAGGCCTTTGCATCATGTCCCTCCCTGACTTCTAGTAAAGGCAGCAGGATGCTGTGGCATATGGAGCCAGATCACCTAGGTGTAATTCCAGCTCTGCCATTTCCTGCTGTGTGTCCTTGGGTAACTAGCTTGAGTGCTCTGTGCCTCTGTTTCCTCGTCTAGAGTAATAATATTATTTTTTTAATTAATTAATTAATTTATTTATTTATTTTTATCCTCACTGAGGACATTTTTCCATTTTTTGTTCAGGTAGAGTGGGAGGGAGAGACAGAAAGAGAGAGAGAGAGAAACATCGATGTGAAAGGGACACATCAAGTGGCTGCCTCCCGCATGACCCAACCAGGGCCGGGGACAAACTGCAACTGAGATACATGCCCTTAGCGGGAACCGAACCCAGGACTCTCTGGACCGCAGGTCGACCCTCTAACCGCTGAGCCAAACTGGCCAGGGCTAGAGTAATAATATTATTAATATTACTACCTCAGGATTTCTGTGAGGATTAAATGACTGAGAAAAAGTATTTAACACAGTGCCTGGCTCACAGCAAACACTCAGTAAGTGCTTCCTTCAATCAGGAAACGTTCATCATCATTATATTAACATTATTACCCTTTGGGACCTGTCTCTCCTTACCTGGAGAGGAGATTACATCATTACCTCATTCTCTGCCATTCCGCTTTCCCTCCTATCATCAGCTCCTTCTTGGTCTTTGTCGGGTCTCTTGGTTCTGTTTCTCTCGCCGGGCTTAGGCTTGGTGCTCTCAGGGGCCCTGGTGACCTTTGGCTCCAGCCCATCCTCCTTGCCGGCGTCGTCTGGGTGCGGGTGTCTGCTCTCCCGCAGCCTGGCCTCGTCTTTCCTCCTGGACCTCCCGGAGGCATCCTGCGGCTGCTTCAGATACTTGTCCGCTTTGCCTTTGGGCTCCTTCCGGTGGTAGCCATCCTCCCGGCTCTTGTAGCCTGGCGCCGAGTGGGGCGGGTTGGGGGACCCGGACCTCGGGTGCTTTTCTCGGTGGCCCCGGCCTCCTTCCAGCCGCTCCTCTAACTCGGCTTTGTCCAGTTGCCGAGGGTAGTGTTTGCGATCATGTGCCCACGCGTCGGTCCTGTCCCGCTTGTCCTCCCCGTTCTCCCTCCAGGGGCCCGGGTCCCTGTCTTCCTCTCGCCTGGCGTAGGGGGAGTGCTCCCAGGCGTCGCGGCCGTTGCCCCAGTCCACCCGGGAGGGGCCCAGAGGGCTGTGGGACGAGCTGCAGGAGGTGAAGCTTGGAGTGTGGGACCTTGGGGACAATGACCGGCTCACCGGACTGCGAGACCGTGGCCTTTCGGGGCCATATCTGAGGGGAGCAAAGGAGTGGGTTAGAGAATGTGCAGCCCCGGCCCGGATATCCCGTCCCTCGCGTGGACACCGCGCACGTAACCCCTCTTGCCAGACACTCTGGACCACTCCGTGCGGGCTCGCAGCCCCGAGAGCGCCTCCCTCCATCCCGCTTCTAGGCAGGGTTTCCCAGCCCCGTCCTGTCGCTCTGCCCTTTGCTCACGCCGCCTGGGGCTGGGGTCAATAACTAGACTGGTTTTGGCTCCGCTCCATCTTCCTTCCTCTTACAACTGAGCTCAGCTCTCCTGGAGGGGTGTGTGGGTAGGGGAGCTTGGGGGTGGGGGTGGGCCAGGTGCCCTGCTCCAGCCTGGTGGGCGCAGCCACTCAGCCCTCAGGTTCAGTGAGCCCCCCTCTTGGCTATGAGACTGAAGTCAGCCCCCACCTCCGCCTCCAACAGCATGAAGGCGACCTCTTGGCCTCTGTTTTCTTTATTCCTCATCTCAGTTTGCTGAGATCCTGGGCATGGAAGAGGGACAGTAATTACTGGGAGGTGAGGGGGAGAAGACAGGCTCAGAGGCTCCAGGAATGAAGACTTAGAAAGTTATCTTTGGGTTGGAAGAGACCTTACAACACTGATGTGGTAGTTTTTCAGATGAAAAAACTGAAACCCAGAAAAGGACCCCGACCTGCCTAAGGTTCTAGGCAAGATCTCCTACCCCCCCCCCCCCGCCCCCGAACGGCAGGAGACGCAGCATGGCTTTGCACGTGGGTTTTTTTTTTAACCCAAATAACCATGGTTTAGAAAACAAACAAACAAATAAAAATCCCCAAATTAAGCTGCTACATACAAAAATCCTCTTTATCTCTCTCTTAAGGTTGTTTATTTAGCAAGTAAACTGAGTCACACAGCCACTATTCTAAAAGGATGGTCAATTTTCACTCAGTTCCCAAATCCAGGAAACCATGTAGCCCTCACTGACCAGGAGACACCGAGATGTGGCTCCCTGGGACCAGGCTGCCTTGACCGCCACTGGGGAACAGCCTGGGCTCAGCCCTCGGCAGTGACGTAAGAGCGCCATCTGTGGCTGCCCAGGTGCCTCCTCCTGCTGTTCTCCCCCTTGGCTCTCCACAGGGACTCTCTTCGTGGGGCAGTGACTGGGCAAACTTGTAGCCACGGACTGGCGTGCTCCCAACTTTAGTTGGAAAACTGAACACATTCAATGTTCAGAGTAACTAGTCAAGTAAGTGCTTTTTGGGAGAGCGTCTCCATTCCTGTTCTAACATCTACATTTAGCCATGAAAAATCAAGAGCTGGCTCTAAATAGAACACACACACATGCACACACGCACACACACTTTCAAGTTGTTTTAGCAAAGTATAAACTTGCCCCTAAGAGCCAATTATCAACAGATCCCCTCCTATGTTCCTTTCTAACAAAGGAGGAGCAGCTGAGAGGAAGCTTAGCCTCTCGCATTTTGCTGAGGTTTAACCTGAGCAGCACTTCTGACTGGACTACTGTGTTCCATTGGGCACATGGAAAAGTAGGGCCCAGAAAGGCTGATGGACAGGGCAGGCGCAAGCGCAGGGCATGGCGTGACACAAACACCCTTCAGAATGACAAGCAGGGGAATGTTCCACTGCCCAGCATGTGCCCCGAGATCTAGGGTAGGGGCCTCACCTGTCTGCTTCCCGGAACATGTCCCTCTCCCTCTGGGAATGAATGTCCTGGATGATGGCAGCCACGTTTTTCCCAGGTTTCTAGACAAAGGGAGAGAGGTCATCAGACCAGAGACAGCCTTGTAAACACCAAAGAGAAGCAGCTAGGACCTGGGTTCATTGTCCAGTCCACCAATGGGGAAAGGTGTCTTTTTAGGGGAGGAAAGAAGTTTCACCCAGGCGATGAGGAGTGTGAGCATAATGCTGACCGATGTTGGGCTGAGTGTCCACTGAGCTGGGGAAGGAAGGAGCCTGGTGCTCACCATCCACATGTTGGGAAAAAGTCGCATTTGTTCACACCTGCCTCCTACTCCTTCCTGAATAAAATAAAATATCCAAGATATAAAAGGAAGAAAGGGAAAGAAGGAGGAAGAGAGGAAGGAAGAAGGCAGGCAGGCAGGCATTATAACTTGAAGAGACTTGAGGATCATTGATTACAGCATCCACATTTTACAGATGGGGAAAACTGAGACCCAGAGAGATTGAGGCATTGTTCTGCCTTGCACAACTCCAGGGTCTAGGAGTTCCATGTAGATGGTGACTCCTGGAGGTGTGCTGGGTTAAGGAACACATTCAAGGTCCTAGAGATAGTTAGAGAATCAGGACTTGACAATGGGCATTTCGACTCCAAGATCCTTTCCATGGCTCACGAAACACCTTACTCCAGCATGCTCCTCCACAGGGCCACCTGGTGCTCAACATACACTGTGGAGTAGGCAGCGTAGGTTGTGAAAACCCCCCACCCCATTCCATAAGTCACTATTTGGTGGCTGTACCAGTACAGGACCAACCGCAGCCCCTGAATCCCAACCAAAGCCCTTTCCTGAACCCAGAATGGAAAATAGTAACACAACAATAAGAAATAAACTATTGCCCTGGCCGCTTTGGCTCAGCGGTTAAAGCGCCGGCCTGCGGACCAGAGAGTCCCGGGTTTGGTTTCCGCTAAGGGCGTGTACCTTGGTTGCAGTTTATCCCCAGCCCCCGTTGGGTTCGTGTGGGTGGCAGCCACTCAATGTGTCTCTCACGACGATGTTTCTCTCTCACTCTCTCTCTTCCTCCCTCTCTCCCTCCCACTCTATCTGAAGATGAATGCAGAAATGTCCTTGGGTAAGGATAAAAAAAAAGAAATAAACTATTAAAAAAAGAAATTCATGGACATAGAAGAAAGGCGAGAACATCTTCCAAAAGAACACACAGAATTCATCCATTCCATTAAGATGTATGGAGCTGGGTGCATTTTATGGTAGGTGATTGCATCGCAATAAATCTAAAAATCCTTGGTCTGTAATGTAAACAAACTTTTGACAAAGAATTTTATTAAGAAATTGAATCAATGGCTGTTTTTATGCTCGATTTTTTCCCTAAATATTTTACAAAGAATCACGAAATTTCAGAATGTTAGGTATCATCATCTATGTCACTTCACAGCGAGGAAACCAGGGCAGAGAAGCGGTGAGACAGGTGACCCAGCAGGACTCGGATCCTCCGGGTCCTCTGAGCACACAGCTACCGTGTTAGTGCTGAGATTCAGGGTTGGGCTGGGGAAGCACAAGTCAAGGAGAAAACAAAGCAGGAGTCCGCTCTCGTTTCAGGGAGAGAGGTCAGGCTAGGACAAAGAAAGGGATATAAAATGTTCAAACCAGGGAGAGATCTCTTGTCTGCTGGAAATACAAAAGAAAGACAAAGAGAAGGCGCAATCTGTTTCCCTGAGGTCATGACGGAGGTCAAGAAGCCAGTACATCCCTGCTCAAGAAAAGGCTCAGGAACTCAGCACTGGTCAGGACATCCGTCCGATAAAAGACCTCACAGTTTTTACAAATGGTCCCTTTCATCTGATTATAGCTATATAGGTTGCCCCTCTGTAAGCGTAAAGAAAAAGTGTCATGCCCTGGCCTGTTTGGCTCAGGGGTTGGAGCGTTGGCCTGCAGTCTAGAGAGACCCAGGTATGGTTCCCGCTAAGGGCATGTACCTCGGTTGCAGTTTGTCTGCGGCCCTGGTTGGTTGTGCGGGTGGCAGCCACTCGATGTGTCCCTTCACGTCGATGTTTCTCTCTCTCTCTCTGTTCCTCTCTCTCCCTCCCACTCTACCTGAACAAAAAAACAACAACAAAAAAAAAAAAATGGAAAAATGTCCTTGGGTGAGGATAAAAAAAAAAGAAAAAAAAAAAAGTGTCACCTGTAGGAACCAGATTGCCCACGGTACACCTCATCTGCTTAAACTAGACCACAGTCAGAGACCCAAGACCAAGCAGGGAAAGAAACTGAGGCTGAAGGTCGGGCCCAAGCAGAAGGCTGTGGTCCAGGGTGCCTCCCTGCATCCCACCTAAGATCACCTGTCCTTTTGCCAGGGTTGTCTGTCACTACCTGGGGTAGAACGAGAAGGTTCACCTGAAGGTTCTTCTTGTTGCCTGCCTGGGGCACAGTGGAAGCTGCCGGGCAGCATCGTGGGACCGGCCAGCCTGGGAAGCAGGCTCCCAGTAGACCTGCGGCGGCACAGCCTCCACACAGGCCGACGCCTGCGCAAACGGGGCTCGGGAAAGCTGGCGAGCCATCAGGACCAAGCGCAGGGATGTGTAATGACATCTGCCGTCACTGCGGAGGTCACATCCTGGGTCCCAAATCCCTGGCGCACACTGCCAACCTGGAACAGGCAAAGGCTAAAGAATGTGCCCCCCATGCTGGGCTAAAGGTACCATGGCCACTTTGCAGAACATAAGAATTCCCTGAGGGGGGATGGATGGGGGACTTTCTATAGCAAAAAGAGTACCCACGGTCCCCAACACTTTTCCTCTGCTCTTCTGGAAACTTGTGATTGTTCCCTCCAGCCCAGATGCAGGAAAGCCCGGAGTGAGAGAAGGATTGTTGCCCTTTGCCTCTGGGTGTCACGGGATGAGGGGCGGAGCCAGCCAATCAGGCACCACTGACGGAAACATCCTCTAGTGGCCCCTGAGTCCCCCAGGGGTTAAAGAGATGCACCTAGAGTTCTTTGGGGGCTAGAAGAGCCTCTTCTTGACTTAACTATCTCTGCCCCTTATTTTTCCAACCGCAGAGCATCCCCCTGAGGCTACTCTCAGCCCACCACCCTCTGAGGTTCCTTCTATCCAGGCCCCATGTTCCCAGTGAGGCAGGGCACTGGGGTGTTGGTCTCTACAAAGCTCGCACCGGCACAGAGCCTCGCGTGGACCCGGTGCCCATAACACCTGCTCCAAGATGAACGGTTGGAGAGATGGAGGGATGGGCCTGCAGAGAAAGAACAAGACAATATGCAGAGATCATACGCCAGGGCTGGTGGTCACTGGCATCGTGACCACCCTCTGAGGAGCAGAGGTCAGTTTCTCTGTTTTAAGTGACAATTCCAAACTGTTGGCATTCTCTTAGCCCTAACACCTCACCAGCTGCCATCTGGACAGAAGCAGTCAAAGACTTTCTTTTTTATTTTATTCTTTTCTTTTATATTTTTTTATCCTCACCTGAGGACATTTTTGCATTTATCTTCAGATAGAGCGGAAGGGAGAGAGGGAGAAAGTGAGAGAGAGAGAGAGAGCCCTAGCTAGTTTGGCTCAGAAGTTAGAGCATCAGCCTGCGGTCCAGAGAGGCCCGGTTCGGTTCCCGCTAAGGGAACATACCTCGGTTGCAGTTTGTCCCTGGCCCTGGTTGGGTCGTGTGGGTGGCAACCACTCAATGTGTCCCTTTCACGTTGATGTTTCTCTCTCTCTCTCCCACTCTATCTGAACAAAATACATTAAAAAAAAATGTCGCGCCCTGGCCGGTTTGGCTCAGCGGTTAAAGCGTCGGCCTGCGGTCCTGAGAGACCCGGGTTCGGTTCCCGCTAAGGGCGCGTACCTCGGTTGCAGTTTGTCCCCGGCCCTGGTCGGTCGTGCGGGTGGCAGCCACTCGATGTGTTCCTTTCGCATCGATGTTTCGCTCTCTCTCTCTGTTCCTCTCTCTCCCTCCCACTCTACCTGAACAAAAAATGGAAAAATGTCCTCGGGTGAGGATAAAAAAAAAAAAAAAGTCACCCTGGCTGGTTTGGCTCAGCGGTTGGAGCATCAGCCTGTGGTCCAGAGAGACCTGGGTTCGGTTCCCGCTAGGGGCATGTGCCTCGGTTGCAGTTTGTCCCCGGCCCTGGTTGGTCATGTAGGTGGCAGCCACTCGATGTGTCCCTTTCACGTCGATGTTTCTCTCTCTCTCTATTCCTCTCTCTCCCTCCCACTCTACCTGAACAACAACAACAACAAAATGTCCTCGGATGAGGATAAAATAATAGATAAAAGAGAGAGAGAGAAACACTGATGTGAGAGAGACACATCGACTGGCTGCCACCCCACGACCGGGGGCGGGGACAAACTGAAACCAAGGTACGTGCCTTTAGGGGGAATCAAACCTGGGACTCTCTGGTCCATGGGCTGACGCTTTAACGCTAAGCCAAACCAGCCAGGGCCGGTCAAAGACTTTCAAGTGACAAAAATCACAGCCCTAAGGAAATCCTCTCAACTGTCCTCTTTAGGCCTGGCCGCATCCTCCCGGAGGCAAAGGTGTGAACGGGGCAAGAAAATGAAGCTGCAATCACTGTGGACAAGTGCAAATGGCAGAGAACAAAGTGGGTCTGCGATGATGTTCTGAGCAGCATTTTATTGCAGAACACGTCAAATAGCACGGAGGTAGAGAGAACAGTACACTGAAGCCCCCACGAATCCATTTCCACCGTCAACTCTTACGACCCATCTTGTTTCCTCCATACTCTCACTTCCCCGCATCCCCACAGAGAACGTTGAAGCAAACAGTATCTTTTCCATCCATGGTACCTTTTTTTTTTTTTTTTAATCCTCACCCGAGGATATTTTTCCATTTTTTGTTCAGATAGAGTGGGAGGGAGGGAGAGACACACACATGGACGTGAAAGGGACACATCGAGTGGCTGCCTTCCACGCGATCCAACCAGGGCCGGGGACAAACTGCAACCGAGGTACATGCCCTTAGCGGGAACTGAACCCGGGTCTCTCTGGACTGCAGGCCGACGCTCTAACCGCTGAGCCAAACCGGCCAGGGCATAGTACCTTTTATCTACTCTGTGATGACACCAATGTGGCTCAGCAACCCCACAGGGGACCGTCCACAGTGCTCACGGTCAACACGGCTTGCTGCCTTTAAGACAAGGGTGAGATGCTGCCCTACGCGGTCCTGGGTAAGGGCTGGCACACTCAGAGGGAGGCACCACGGCTGGAGCAGCTCAGCCCAGGAAGAGCGGCCCAGCTCTGCCTCCAGCTGGCTGGGTCATCTGGGATCAAGACTTGCTGGCTGAGGGAGACTCACTTTCTCCATCTATAAAGATGGGACAAGAGGCCCATCTGGCACCACCGGGAAGGACATGGCAGGTCACGCTGAAAAGGCCATACGATGCTGGGCCAACATAATAGGAGCTGCTAGAGGGTTTCATGCCTTCTGACCCCTGCACTGCTGTTTTACAAGCCTCAAGAGTCCTGGGAAGATGCTGAAACCTTCCCGACGAGCCCTGAGCTCATCGGAGCCGCACTGCCGCAGAAGCCCGGGGTGTTTTCAACATAACTGTGTTTTCCAGGCTCTGCATCTCTTCCCATCTGATTCCGTGCACCTGGACCCCTCTCTCTGTTTGGGTAGTTTGTCTCATCCTTCAAGATTACTCAGTAATCTCTCCCTTCTTTACACAACCGAGTCACACTGCCTTTTGCCACTACACTTCTAGAAGTTTCTATACTTATGCACTCAGGTTTAAATCTTGTATGATTTTGCACAAGAATAGCCTGTCTCTCCAGTTAGATAACAAACTCGCCCCATGTGAGGACCATGTCTCATATTCATCGTAGCTCTCAGCCACTACGTCTTCCATGGAGAAGAACCTCAGTCATCATTTGCTGATTTCATCTTCCTGAGAGCATCACAGACCATTCACAAGACTGCTGCCCAGGGCCAGGGACCCTCTCTGTGGCCAGGAGGCTGGAAAAGCCTGGTTTCAGTGGCTCTGAAACCAGGCCCTCTGCCCCCAAGCCTAAGAGCCTCAATCTCAGGCCTACTGCAGGGGGACCTCTGGGCGAGAGGACCTTAAAACTGCCCTGATGATTCTCTGATGCAGTGACTGGAAGACACTGGTTTAAATTACTCTAAGTTCCCTTCTGCACATAAGATGCTATGATTCTGCAGAAGACTCTATAGATCAAATCAGAAAACAATTCGACTTTCTTGTCCAGGTCTATAGGAAAAAACACTCACTTTTTGTTGTTCCTAAAGATGTTCTTTTTCTGCCCTGGCCGGTTTGGCTTAGCAGTTGGAGCGTCAGCCTGCGGTCCAGAGAGACCTGGGTTTGGTTCCCACTAAGGGCGCGTACCTCGGGTGCAGTTTGTCCCTGGCCCTGGTTGGGTCGTGCAGGTGGCAGCTGCTCAATGTGTCCCTTTCACATCGATGTTTCTCTCTCTCTCTCTTCCTTTCTCTCCCTCCTGCTCTGTCTGAACAAAAAATAGAAAAATATCCTCGGGTGAGGATTAAAAAAAAAAAAAAAAAAAGATGTTCTTTTTCTCATTCATTCCATGTACTGGTTGGACACCTGTTATGTGACAGGTTCTGCCCCAAAGGCCCTAAGGAATAGAACCTCACCACGAAAAGTGTATAGGGAGATAAGCTTATGGCAGGAGAAGATATTTGTCAGGAGATGAAAAGTACCTTAAGATCTCTTTTTTCTCCCCCTCTACTTTGTCTGGTGAGCAAAAGGTAAGGCTAGAGGAGAAAAACCAATCAAAATTTTCCTCCACCTCTGCAAGCGGTGGTGGGACCCCATGTGGTGGCTCCTTTGGCCCAGACACATGTATGAATGTCGTGTTTTGCTGTCTACCTCCCCAGCAGCCATTCCCCTTTCTCTACCCCTGCTCCAAGAATGCAGCAGGCGACAAAGACGTTGCCAATCACGGCACAGCTGCCCCCTGGCCATAGAGATTGGTTCAGGGAAGGACACGTGTCCTAAGCCAGCCTGGTGATCAGAGTGACTCTCAGGACTTCTGTGGGAGCTACTGGGGAAAACACTGGCTCGCTCTTGTTGAAGGAAATGGGAGGATGAGAAGCCAGAGCTGCTGAAGTCAATGAAGCCATCACGCCACCTAGAGGAGAGAGCCCAGGGCTGCCAGGGCCATCTCAGGAAGACCCCCCAACACAAAGCCAAGTGAGCAGCAAGCAGAGTGGAGAGAAGCCAAGTCCTCACGCTATCACTTGAGCCCTGACTCCAGCCATACCTGCAGCCAGGGATACTCCTGGACTTTTCATTTACATGAGCCAATAAATCCCCCCCCCCACACACACACACTTTTTTTCCGTTTTACTTTAGTCAATATGCTTAATTGACATAAATTTCTGTCCCTTGCAGAGAAAGGTCCTAGCTGATGTCATGTTGGGGACCATAACGCATGCATTGCTCTGTAGTTGAAACATGCTTTGAGATGTTTCACATAGAGGCAGTGTGACAGCTTGGGGAGCAGAACACCCCAATGAAAGGTCAGCCACAGTATGTTCTAGATCCTTGCTGCTGAGTGTACTCTGAGGTCCAGCTGCGTCAGCATCTCCTGGGAGCTTGTCGGAAATGCAGACTCCCAGACCTGCCCTGAATAGAAATTTTATTTTATTATTTTATTTTATTCTTTTAATCCTCACCAGAGGACATTTTTCTATTTATCTTCAGATAGAGGAGGACGGAGGGAGAGAGAGGGAGATAGAGAGCTGAATAGAAGTTTTAACAAGCTCAGTGTTAAAGTTTGAGAAGCCCTACTAGAACCCTACCTCTGCAGCTAACTGGCTGGGTGACTATAGCAAATTACCTGATCTCTCTCTGGTTCTTCCTGTGGACAATGGAGATGGTAATAACAGTGCAGAGATGCAAACACAGTGCAAACCCAAAACAGCCCTAGGGTGTAATCATGGCTCTTCCAGTAACTAAGATCTTGGTCAAGCTCCCAAATTTCTACGAGCCTCAGTTCCCTCATATGTAAAACCAAGGTAGTAACACCTGTTTGACAAAACTGATGTCAGAATGACAGGAGATAATGTATTGACGTAGACTGCAAGGCACATTGCTTGACCCAGAGTACCGGGACTCAATCAAAGGTACATGTGCTCGTTATTATTGTTGTACTGTTATAATTACTGTTATTAGCCACCCTACACACCTTGCAGGAGAGAGGGATTGTGAGACTCAAAGAGATGAGGTATGAAAAACTGCTTATAACCAAAGAACTCAGGGTATAGTCCTTGACTGATTTGGAAACGGAGGCTCACAGAGGTGAAGCAACTTGTCCAAACTCATTAAAACAGGAAGGGGTAGAGCCCAGGTTGGCACCACCGCCCTCCAATGTAGCCGAGCTCACGTGACTGTGGGTAGCTCTGTGTTTTCCTGTTCTTCTCACCAGACTGTGAGATCCTCCATAAGCTCGCTACCATGGTGCTGCCCAGTCCCTGCCCACAGTGGGCACAATATTTGCTAAACACAAGTCTGGACCATACGAGCTCTTTAACCCATGGTTTTTGCCCCACCCCAAACTGTCTCCCTTGGTGAGGTACCGCAGTGTCTGAGTACCTTAAGGAGCTGAGTACCGCTATTAATCTTAATTAGAACGTACAGCGACATTTCATTTGGAGACCAAAGCTGCACTGGGAATTAAGTACAGAAATTCAACTTTAGCCCCCGGGGAGAATGCAGGAGAATAGGAACTCTGGCTGGGTGGAGAATGGGGTGGGATTTTCACTTGTCTGAGAAAAGCCCCATGCTTTCATTAGTCAGAAAAAAAATGCCAGGTTCTGCCACAACTGTCGCCAAAGGAACTTCAGAAGCAAGACTGCAAGCAAAGCAGAATCAGGGCTTTGGCAACCGGTTGACATATATCCGAGCTCCATATGCAGACTTGTCAGAATGCGAGTCCTAGCCAGAAACAGCCACTTGGCCTCTGTCCTCTGACTTCGACCTTAAAGGCAGATGGAGGGCTGTGGGTCTCAAACAAAATGGACCCAAGTACATGTGGAATGAGCTGACAGGCCCTGGAAAATCCCTATTGCAGGGGACTGTAGAAAGCACAAATGAGAAGGCAGATTTAAACATGAATCTAGCATTAATTATAATAAGCCCTAATGGATTAAGTGCTCTAGTTTAGTGAACTCCTGCAGACCATTAAGAAGACATCTAAAGTGTCCTTGAAAAGAAACTCTCCACCAGGGAAGCTCCAACTGGGATAGCCAAGAAGCATATCAAAAAGTGCTCCATCTCAATCAGTAATCAGGAAAATAACAATAAAACCACGATAAACCATTACGCTCTCCCCAGTCAGGCAAAAACTAAAAAGCCAGACAAGGCAAAATGTTACAAGAATGGGGACCATTGGAAAGTCTCAGGCTCTACCAGTAGGAGTGTAGATCTGGGATAACTCATTCTGAAAAGAGCTTGCTGTTATCTAGTGAATTTGAGGGTATGTATGCCTGTGATTCAGCAATCCACTCCCAGTTATGTACATACCCCGAGATATACACTGGTGTACGTGTGGACAGGATTATGTTTGAGAATGTGCATAGTAGCATTGTCCCTAATAGCCTAAAACTGGAAACGATCCAAAATGTCCATCAACAGAGGAATGGATACATAAATTTATAGCCATACAATATAAATTTATATAACAGTGAAAATAAATAGACAGACCCAACATGAATGGCATAATGTTGAATGAAAAAACTAAGACATGAAAGAACACAGACAATATGATTCCATTCACATAAAGTTCAAAAATAGACAAAACTAAACTGCACTGTAGGAGGGCAGACAGAGGTGATAGAACTGTAAGTTAGAGGCAGGGAATGATAGTCCTCAAAGTCCTAGAGTGGAGAGGGAAGCATTGACATGAGGAGGGACTCAGAGGGGCTTCTGGGTGCTTTCAATGTCCTGTTTCTTGACTTTGGTGGTGGTTTCATGGGACTTATGAGATTTCACCCAGTAGTGCTTTTTAAACTGTGCAATGCATAGTCACTTTTCTGTATGTTGTACTTCACAATAGAAAGAAAGAAAGAAAAGAGAAATGTAGAACAAGCTAAACACAAAAGCCCCATTTGAAATGATCTGAATTCATCCCTGAATTCTGACAGTGGCCAATTCAGTCATGTGCTGCTTAGAAGGATTTCCACGAGGCTGAAGACATCAAAAGAGAGGACAGAGGAGAGAATAAGAGATCAAGGAGAGTGACAGAGGCAGAAAGTCACTGAAGCCCTGCATGAGTAGAGAAGGAGGTTATTTATATTCAGGGTTTATGCCCGGAATTTCCAGCCCTGAAAAGCAAGCACCTTTCAATGTTCACTTTATCCTTCAAGACTTCCCCGTAAATCCCCTGTGGGTCCCTCAAGCATCCCTTTGCATTTTGTACTTTTATCAATGAGCACATTTCTCGCCATGTTATAATGGTTTGCCTTCCCGTGTGATGTCCTCAAAGGCAGTGGGTAATTTTTGCGTCTCTCCTCTCCTTAGCACAGTGCCTGACAAGGAGGAGGCGCTCAGCTGATGCTTGTTGAATGACTAAATGAACAAGAGAATGCTTTACCTTCAACTGCAATTCCTTGTATCTCTTAGACATCCGAATGAGCAACTTCTCACCATTGATCATAGCAGACTTCTCTTGGTAATACTGGACCATGGCCTGAGCAGCTTCTGTGTAAGCCATCTCTAAAAAGGCCTAGGAAAGAGTGGCAGGACATACATTGAACTTGACATGAGTGGTCGCAATCAAAATCCAGGACAAGGTACGATTCCAAGGATATGAAGTTGAAGAATACGCAAAATCAATCAGTGCTGATAGAAGTTCAGCGCCCCTCTGGGGTGGGGTACTGACTGGCAAGGGGCATGAGGAAACCTTCTGGGGTTCTGGAAATGTTCCATATCTTGACCTGGGTGATAATTACACGGGTGTACACATGTAAAAAATTAATGGAGTTGTGCACTTAAGACTAGTGCACTTTAGAGTATGCATTTCATACCTCAATAAAAAGAAGAAGAAAAAAACCAGTATGAGGAAGAGCTCTCTTTGATCCCATCTGTTCAAAGAGACCTATTTATTAACTTCACCAAAAGAGCTCATTATAAGATGGCCCCTCTCCTGATCCCAATGGTTACCAAACATTATTCTTAATTATGTATGTCCATCCTGGGCTACGTCATGCCACAGGAGCCCCTCTGGGGTGGGAGGGTCCATTAACCAGCAGTTTCCCAGGGGAAGGAGTGGAACAGGGGAGAGTGAGTTTGTTGCACAAGTGACCTTGGGCCAATCCCTGCAAAATTTGCTCTTTGGTTGTGGCAACAGCAGAAGACAGAGGCACAAGCTGGGTATTGGAGCTCTCGCTTTCTTTGCAAAAAAAAAAGAAATATACCAAAAATCTCAGGGGCTCCCTAAGCTTGAAGGAAGGTCACGTCTTTATGAGTTCAAGAGAGATGAAAACCCTGTTATATTTCCATAGCAGTTTCCTTCTTTACTGATAAAAAAAATAAAAACTTACAAAGAAATGCTCTATTCCATTCCATCTTTATCTACAGAGACTTTCTAACTAGACTGTTTTGACTGACCTGTCAGTTTACCCCAGTAGCTGTTGTGGTGGGTTCATCATCGTTATTGTTTCTTAGTTTTGTTGGGTTTGTACTGATTCGGCCCCTCGGTGCTGAGAAGGAAGTGGTCTGTGACTAGGGGGCCCTCACTCTGAGCATCTGCTCTCCCATCACCTTGAACAAACTCCTCCCCCATCCCTCACCTTT
This sequence comes from Molossus molossus, assembly GCF_014108415.1. Classification (NCBI taxonomy): domain Eukaryota; kingdom Metazoa; phylum Chordata; class Mammalia; order Chiroptera; family Molossidae; genus Molossus; species Molossus molossus. Next base: position 15,541,658 of record NW_023425352.1, read on the forward strand.
GTTTTTGAGTTTCAGATATGCTTTTTGCCATGCAGTCACAGTCTATGGTAGAAGTGTGGGACACTAGAAGTCAAGATTATTTAGAGTTTTATTCAAATTCTGCCGCCCAGCTCCCTAAATGCCTCTTTGTTCATGAAAACATTTTAGCACCTCTGGCTTTCACCTGTCAAATGTGAATAATATTAATTCAGTGACTTTTACTGCACGAATGTTGCAAGCTGAATTTTGGACATTTGCCCCAAATAGAATTTTGAGAAGTAGGAACAAAGAGACAGAGTGAGCAATGTAAGCCCAGGCAGATGGAAGACCACTGGTGATCGGATGTGGCTTTGAGCCTCCAAAGTGCATGTTTTAGTTAAGAAAAGAATTTCTCGCCCGGCCAGTGTGGCTCCGTGGATTAAGCATCATCCCAAGGACTGAGAGGTTCCAGTTTGATTCCAGTCAGGGCACATGCCCGGACTGTGGGCTCGATGCCCAGCGTGGGGGCATGCAGGAGGCAGCTGATCAATGTTTCTCTGTCATCCATGTTTCTCTCTCTCCCCTTCTACCTCCTCTCTATCTAAAAAAATCAATAAAAATATATTTTAAAAAGAGAGAGAAGAATTTCTCCAATTCCTATTCCTCTGATTCATAAAATAAAAATATTTATTAACAACCAAATACAAAATATTCTTATTTCTGGCCATTCTCTATAAACTCCTCCTTTGACTTTAGAAATGAAGACAAACATGTTAACTCCCAAAGACTCAGTCAATCCCCACGGGTTAAGTGTTTTTACTTCCTTAGACTTACCAGGCATCCCTCAATTCCCACCTATTCTCCTGCTGTGTGACCCAAGGGCCTCTGATGCTAACACCAAGGATCAGTGAAAATACCTGTTCCCAGTCAGTTGCTGTGTGCTCCAAATCCAGGCCTCAGCAACATGAAGCTTAGAAGGTAAGACTGTAGCATTAGCTTGGGGATTGGCAACAAAAAGAAGACTCAAGCCCGTGGATTTCTAGTTTTCTGTGTTAATGAGCACCTCCTTCCAAAGCACCTCTCACCTCCAGGCAACTCACAAAGGTCTATAACCATCACACAAAGGGTGAGGTGAGACAAGGGAAACAAGACACCACCATCGACAAAAACCTCTGTAGGAGTCCAGCTGTGTCATACCTCTTTATGTTAACAACAGCTTCTTTGCCCGGCCAGTGTGGCTCAGTGGTTGAGCACTGACCCATGCACCAAAAGGTCGCCAGTTTGAATCCTGGCCAGGGCACAAGACCAGGTTGTGGGCCCAATCCCCAGTGGGGGGCCTGTAGGAGGTGGACAATTGATGTTCTCTCTCATCAATGTTTTTATCTCTCTCCCCTCTCCCTTCCTCTCTCTCTAAAATCAACAAAGAAAAAAAATAAAAAAAGAACAGCTTCTTTTACTAAAAAAACTTATACATATATATTCTGTACTGGATAGGTTTCCACCAATTTGTGATCTATCGGGTGCATATCAGTGTGTAAGTGCCCAGACCTACCTGATTAGTAGACTTCATGAGGATGTAATTGGTGACCTTTCCAAAGGGCAGCCCCAAGTTAATGACGTCATTCTCCGTACAGCTTCCTTCGGGGAGGTTGCAGATGTGCACCACGCGGCCAGTGCCTGCTTTCCTCTGCACGAACTGATAGAGACAAAGAGCAGTGGCTGGTCTTCAAAACACAGTCCCTCTTGCCCTCGACTCCCCTGGTGCCCAAGGGCTCTCTTCCCCCAAGTACCGATGGCAAAACTATAATTTACAAAGTTAACGTAGACAAGAATTCATTTACAAACACAGGAAATATTGATTTTATGCCATCTCTTTACACAAGAGATTCACAGTATTTTTAGTGAACAATCACGTCTAGGGCTTTGAGGAAATGGGCATATGTTCTGGTGGGAGGTTATCTACAATCTGAGAATATACTTGAGCAGTAGCTATGAAATTTAAAATATACATAGCCCACGATCCTGCCGTCTCACTGCTGGAAATCTATCCTGCAGAAATAAATGCATCAACATGTAAATACTTATGTACATGGACATTTGTCACGGTCATTTATAAGGTGATAAAGGAGTTTGCAAACAGCCTGGATGTCCAAACTAGGGGACTGGCTGAGCAAAGGGAGGTTCAAGCATACAACGGAAAACGGCAAAGCCATCAAAAGGAGGTAGATGAGCTGACAGAAAGAATGTTCGAGATAAATGAAGCAGAAGAACAGGTTGGCAAGTAGCATGCCGTTTTTGTAAAACAAAACAAAACAAAACATAAAAAATGTATGAGAAAGAGACAGATGAAGCAAGTGCTGTAAAAATTTGATAATTATTGGAGCGGCGGTGGGGGTGGAGGGTGGGCACCGGGTTACTTATACTAGTGTTGACTGTTTTGTCTGAAATTTTCCCCAATGAACAAAATGTTAAAGGCTATCAGCAGAGAAGTGAAAGGCACGGGAAGATTCATGTCCACGCGTCCACACTGCTTATCTTCAAACGGCAGCACAGGAAGGAAGGAAGGGAAGAGATGTTTAACCTTTTATACACCTCACATTGTCTGACTTCTAATTTTTCAACATTCCAATAAAGAAAAGGAGCAGAGAGAGGATCTGGGGGACCCTGGTGCACAGACACAGCCACTCACAGCAGCAACGATTTAGGGAAGTGGCTTCCAAAGCGTTTGGAACCCTTTCCTCAAACCAAAGCTTGCTCAGCAGCCCAGCATGTGTGACCCATAAGAAGCTGCCCTAGATGAACTTTGGGGTCAGCGTCCTGCTGCCACACTCTAGCTGGCAGTCCCAAAGTCACCTCGAAGGAACCCAGTTTGGAAGCCAAGACCTGGCACTCATCAAAGCTCCCGAGGGAGGGAGTGTGCCCGTTCGGTCTGTGCAAACCTTAGCCTGAGACTCCAGGAAGTTCGAGAATGAATAACCATAAGCCAACCCAACACGGGCGAGAAGGATGTGATTTTCCAAATTCAAAACACATCCTACCAGCATAGCCTATGTTTGCGTAATTGCCATTTTCTATGATAAAGTGAACTTCGACATCTCATTCCATTAATGTGGGGGCTGGCTTGCTAAGGTAACACAGTGGGAAGGTCTGAGGCCCTATAACAAGGGCTAATACTCGAGTCATTCTACCACGAAAAGCCCTCGTGTCCCATCTGGGCTGAGGACTATTACAGCCTATAAGAATTTCCTTTTATGGTTCAGCCCCGAACCGAAGAAACCCAAGTGATGTCCAGAGGTCAAACACTTTCCCAAAGGGGAACAGGACTCAGTGTGTGGCCCAGTTGGCTCCCACGGTGCTCCAGGGATGACAGGAAGGACAGTTAAGAGGCAGGATCTGTGCCTCTCATTAGAGAGAGTGGTTCACATAGACATAGGCCCAGCCGAGCTCTCAGGCACGGCCAGTGGCTGGTCCTCTGAGCTTATCAACAGGAGGGCACGTTTCTGTCCCGGGTGACTTTGCTGTGGTTGGCCTGGGCTCCTGTGTGCTTGGACAGCAGAGCAGACGGGCAAGGCGGTGCTGGGCCCATCCCCTCTCCAGTTGCCTAGTGACTGAGCACAAGGGCCAGAGACTTTCTCATTGTCCTCTAGGCTGAAAAAGCAACTATTCAAGCAGAAGTGCAACAAAAGCGGCTGCGGGGTGGAACAGGCCTCGGAGAACAAACACCCTCACAGCTGCCAGTCACCGCATAATGAGATGAATTCATGCTCCAGACCTCGTTAGAGAGGCCCTAAAAGAAACGGGTCTCAAGGTTTTCACCCAAAATTTTAAACGCATTCCATGAGCACCTTTTCTCTCCCAAGATTTTAAGTCAGAAATAGAATTTGGATTTTACTGTGTCTTTTATTGTCATTTAAGGTAATCACGAGATCTTTAGTATTCTTCTAGTTAATTATGTTCATTCGGAGCTTCCCAACTGGTAAACTGCAAAGGGGTTCTCAGTAGACAAGATACTGACCCCTCAGGGTGGAGGCCAGGTACCTGCCGTGCCCAAGAGCAGCTTCTTCCGTTTAACCAGTGCGTTTCAGTTTATCATTTTCTAAGTCAGCCGTGAACTGAAACCCTGAGGCTTGAAAATCTTGAGAATCTGTATTAAGGGTTTGCTTTGTATTATATCTGGCTTCAGGGCATGTGAAAAACCCCATCCAATTAGAAAACAATTTTTTATGGGTTACAAGCATACCTTGTTTTATTGCGCTCCGCAGGTACTGGGTTTTTACAAATGAAGGCAAGACCCTCCACCAGCAAAAAGACTACGACCCTCTGAAGGTTCAGATAATAGTTGCTAGCATTTTTTAGCAATGACGTATTTTTAGATTAAGGTATGCACTTTTTTTAGACAAAATGCTATTATTGCACACTCCACAGACTACAGTGTACAGTAAACATATGCACGAGGAAACAGAAACGTGTGTGACTCGCTTTGTTCCGATAGTCGCTTTGTTGTGGTGGTCTGGAATCAGACTCGTGGAATCTCTAAGGTATACCTGTATATTCTTTTGCAAATATTTGATCTAGGACAGTTCAGTCTGCATTCTTTTCTGTCGTCAAGCTAAAACATCTCTTTGTAAAACCTGATTAGGTTCAAAATAATATTTGATTTGTAAAAACTATAGAGGTATATGTATGAAATCACTTAGCCTGGCTGAAGTGGCTCAGTGGTTGAGAGTTGACCCACGCACCAAGAGGTATACAGTTCAATTCTGGGTCAGGGCACATGCCCAGGTTTCGGGCGGATGCCCAGTGGGTGCATGCCAGGGGCAGCTGATTGATGTTCTCTCTTATTAATGTTTCTATCTCTCTCTCCCTTCTTCTCTCTCTAAAATCAATAAAGAAAAATATTTTTTAAAAATCACTTCAATCTATTCTTTTTTTTCATTTATATGTTTTTAATTAAAATTAAGTGTTTAACACATATCTGTCATTCTTTTTTTTTAAATTTTTTATTTATTAATTTGTTTTTGTTACAGATGTTTCTCATTCCCCCCCCCCCCATTGGCACCCTCCTCCCCTTTCCCCCCACCCCATCCCCAGCTTTGTTGTCTATGTTCATTGGTCATGCATACTTAAATCTATTCTTGAAGCCACTGTATAAGCATGGATATTATTTACCATATGCCCGATGGCAGATCTGAATGAGGAGAGAAAGTTAGGGAGGAAGGAAGGATGCCATCTTTGGGTGGTACATCTAGAGTACAATTTGTTCACTGGGGACACAGACGACCTTGAGTGCCCTTGAGCAGACAGCACGATGCTGTACACTAATTCCCAGCCTGGGTTCTCTAATAAGTCTTTACGGGTCCTTAGGTAATACCATCTCAAGGGAGGGCCATTATTTTTCACATTTAAAAAACCTGAGTTGAGATCATACTTTCAGTTTCTTGACTCTGTCAGTATCATACCCTGGGTAGATCGTAGGCTGATTACACAGTCTGATTGGCGTGCCTGTGATTTTGATTAATAAAAATGAGTAACTAGATGATTACTCACTAATGTAAGTACTTTGGCAGATACAGTCTTTTTCCAAACATGGAAGGCAGGATAGCGGCTGCTTGAAGTGGGAGTAAGTAATTAAAAGGGGGTTTGGCTGGAAAAAGCTCGGACTTCCTGATGTGGTGGAAAGAACCTAATCCCGGAAGACAGAGGACCTGGGTTTGAGTCCCAGCTCGGCCATTGATTAGGTACGTGACAGGGAAAACTAGTTTTCCTTCCTGGGCCTTGGTTTCCCAGTGTCTGGAATGAGCAGGGGGAGGATGGCCTATACACTTAAAGTCTTTTCCAGAAGTAAAAAGTCCATGCTTACGTGGCTCTGAGTTCTGAAATCCCGCTCCTCCCAGACGCCTTGCCAAGCCAAAGCCTTATCCAGGATAATGAGAACGTTCCCCAACTGTGTTGGGTATTCAACAGGAAACCTGTGTGTTTCCCACTGTCTGTCCCAGTGGGTGTGATGTCTGTCCTCCCTCTCTGCATGATCATCTGTTTCAGCGTAAATACAGTCACCAGCACGTCCATCTTCCAGACACGCCTGTCTGTGTGGGTGGTGGTCTCATCTTCAGGGCTGAAGATAAGCTCCGAGCAGTGAGCACCCCGCCGACCAGTTCGGCAGTTCCCTGAATGACCCTGAGGCCACAGTGCCTACGGTAGTTGACATGGTACACTGAGGTGAACTAAGGAGACCCAGGGCTGGGACCTCTTCAAGGACAGACACACATCGAATGTGTGCCTCAGAGTCTCCGGGCACCAGTGCCAGGGCCATGGAAGTGTCAGATGGACCTGGATCTGAATCCACTCCCCACTGGCCAACTTTGGGCAAGTGACTGAATTTCTCCAAGCCTGGGGTTGCCCGTGTATCACACAGGGAAAATAAAAACTGATTCCACATGACTGTTTAGAAGATGAAAGTGCCCCAGTGTAAAGTGCCTTCCTTGGTGCACTGCCTGGTGTCCAGCAGGTTCCGATAAGTAAATACTTGTCTCCTTTCCTCCAACAGTTAAAGGATGTGCTATGGTGATTCTAGACTGCGGGGTGTGTGTGTGGGGGTAACTGTACTGTGATTAAATGAGAAAGTCTGTGTTCTTAGGAAACTTTTTTTTTTTTTTTTAATCCTCAACGGAGGACATTTTTCCATTTTTTGTTCAGATAGAGTGGGAGGGGGAGAAAGGGAGGTGGGGAGAGAGAGAGAAACATCTATATGAAAGGGACACATCGAGTGGAACCGGCCAGGGCTCTGAGGAAATTCTTACTGGTGTAGTTAGGAGTGAACAGATGTAATGTCTCCAGGGGTTCAAGAAAAACAGGCATAGGTGATTGCATAAATGGATGAAAGATAAACAGAGATGAATAAATGGACAGATGGAAGAGCAGATGAATAGACAGAGATGAAGGGACAGACAGATGAATGGATGGATGGACAGATAGACAGACAGAGATGAACAGATTGACGATAGAGACACACAGAGAGACAGAAGACACGTAGAGAGAATGCTAAGTGGTCCAAGTGAAAAGGAACAATGAATCTAGATGATCCTTAAACCTTTCTTGTAACTTTTCTATAATTCTGAATTACATTAAAATTAAAAGTTACCAAAACTACATTTTAAAAGCTGTGCTCTGGAGCAGGAGTAGATGGGTTTAGAGAGACTCATAAGACCTCCCCAACTTGAATTTTTGGTGTGAGGTGTTGATGGGCCCCATTAACCTCCCACCTGCTGCTCTGCCTACTGAGCTTCCGGGAGGTGCCTATGTGACAGGTGCATTTGAAACTTTCCAATCCAGGTCAAATCTCTAAGAGAGCTAAGGGCTGTCGAGGGTTGTCACCAAAGCCCTAATTACTAATCTAAAGGGACAGTCACCCTTTCCCAGCCTGGGGGAATGCTTCAGTAGGCCAGCAGGCCAGCAATGACCTGGCCTGCCCTCCCATGTGACCAGAGACCTGGGTTGTCCATTTTCACATGCTGGGGCAACTCACTTAAAACCAGATGCTGCTTCTAATGGTTCCTGTGGCTGGGTCTCAGACCTCTAACTCCCCCACAACTTCTTTACAGATCAGTGGAAATATGAAAGGAGCAAATAGACGTGTGTAGGAAGACTGAGCGCCCTTTCGATGCCCTCTGATGCAGGTGGGAACAGGCTTCGCAAACGAGTTCAGAGAACAGGCCCAGTTCAAATAACTCACAGAGTCGCAATAAAAATGTGGCTTAGGGCAAGAGGCCTGTGGGGTGAGAGAACTCGCCCCAAGTGCTTGCTAGAGCTACAAATACAAGTGTGAGCTTCAATGACCAATTTCTGTGCTCTAGCCTGATCTTTGGCCATGACCTAATTTCACCCAGCATCTGATCTGTGGGCCTCTGTTGGTTTTGTGCTAAAGACATGTGAGGGAAGACACGGGGCAAATATTTATTCATCATGATGTTGACTTTGAACATATTGTACAGACAGCGAATGGGCGTGGCTTCCATCATATGGCTCTTGGAGGATACTCACAGATGTCTTACTGACACTTTCAGATATTTTATAAAGCCTATTAATTTTGACTTAGAGTAAATCTACTTTTCCTGGTGCCAGACTTGCCTACCGGTCTTGGGGTGGTTCAATGTGTAAACTTTAGAGTCACAGAATCTTAAAACTGGGGGGCGGGGGGAGGTCATCTGGTCCACACCCCTCACTGAATATGTGGACACAGATGCATCAAAAAAGTTAAGGAACCTTGGTTCCCGCTAAGGGCACGTACCTCGGTTGCAGTTTGTCCCCAGCCCTGGTTGGTCGTGTGGGTGGCAGTCACTCGATGTGTCCCTTTCACGTCCATGTTTCTCTCTCTCTCTCTCTTCCTCTCTCTCCCTCCCACCCTGTCTGAACACAAAAATGGAAAAATGTCCTCGGGTGAGGATAAAAAAAAACAAAAAGTTAAGGAACCTAATCTGTGGGCAAGGGGGTGGTGGTAGGTTTGTGATTACAACTCAGGTTTCACTGAAAAATCAGTCAAATGCAGACTAGATAAATTATGGTAAATGCATACAATAAATGTTATACATAAGATAGGTTTTATGTGTGGATGCACAAAGATGTCTAGAAATCAATTAAAATATGTACTGTGAGTTTATGTTACATGAAAAAAACAAGTTGTTCAATGGGTTATATGGTGTTATCGGAGTTTTGCAAAAACATGTACTTCGGGTAATTACACATACACAGGTGTACTTGTTAGAAACACATAATTAGAGCACAAGACATCCACCTGCAGTTTTCTCTGCAGGCTTGGGTTTTCTATTGTTTACATTTCTGTTACTGTTTGATGTTTTTACACTATGTTTGCACTACTTTTGCAGCAAGAGAATGTGATTAAGATTTGGGAAAAGAAAAGGAAAAAAGCAGAGAACGAGACCCACCCAGGTCTCCCGTTTGCTGGCTCTGTGCACTCTTTGTTTTTTTGTTTGTTTGTTTTGTTCAGGTAGAGTGGGAGGGAGAGAGAGGAACAGAGAGAGAGAGAGAGAAACATCGATGTGAAAGGAACACATCGAGTGGCTGCCACCCGCACAACCGACCAGGGCCTGGGACAAACTGCAACCGAGGTACGCACCCTTAGCGGGAACCGAACCCGGGTCTCTCAGGACCGCAGGCCGACGCTCTAACCGCTGAGCCAAACCGGCCAGGGCTGTGCTCTCTTTGTAAACGCTCAAGGGGCCCTGGCCGGTTTGGCTCAGCGGTTAGAGCGTCAGCCTGCAGTCCTGAGAGACCCGGGTTCGGTTCCCGCTAGGGGCGCGTACCTCGGTTGCAGTTTGTCCCTGGCCCTGGTTGGGTCGTGCGGGTGGCAGCCACTCGATGTGTTCCTTTCACATCGATGTTTCTCTCTCTCTCTGTTCCTCTCTCTCCCTCCCACTCTACCTGAACAAAAAATGAAAAAATGTCCTCGGGTGAGGATAAAAAAAAAAAAAAGAAAGAAAACGCACAAGGGGGCCCCCACCTTGTGGACAGGAGCAGTGACGGAGCTGGACTGATTGCAGAGCGGTGGGTACCATTTGTCACATCAGTGACTATTCTTCATGTTCTGTGGAAATCAGGACATCACGGTGCTCTGAACCACGGACCCAGAAAGCCAGATGTTCTAGAAAACAGCCAGTAACTTGAGGGGCAACCTATGACTTAAACCTCTGCCCTTCCACAAACATTTATGTTTCCTGGTGCCTCGATTTCCTTATTTTTACGTTTCCTGGGGTGCAGGGTCCTGGTGAGAACAAAACCATAAAAACGATTTGCGTCGTCCCAGGCCAGGAAGGCCCATCTGTGCGCCGGCGCTAAATAATCCCCAAGGTGGCTGTGAAATCTTCCAGGCAGTTTTATGGGGACAGCCAGCAGGCAAAGTCCATCTTGGGCAGGTGCAAGCAAACTATTTACAGCCTGAGAAGGCCCTGAAGGCCCGTTCAAGAAACCTGATTACTCTATTTACAACGACTCTGTCAGCCAAAGACAAAATGTCACCACTCCGTCAATGGCAGAAGCTTCAGTGAAAGTGAACACACTCTCCTGGGACCCTGGGGTGGGAGGGGAGAGGCTGGGACAGACACAAGCAACCCCCTCCCCATCTCCGTCAACAAGAAACATGGTATTCCCACAGAGTGGAGGCAAGTGTAAGTTTAGCAGCCAAGCCTGGGCTTGGTGGAGGTAGTAGACGGGATCTGCGATCGTTTTACACCGTGTGTCACTTCAGAGACCTTTGAGGGCTGACTTCCAGAGTCCGTGTCACTGTGCTCTGTCTGCAAACAGGGAGCTTTAGAAGCAGGGACTGCTCTCTGCCACACATACAACAGTGATACTACAGCGGCATCGTCCCCGGCTGGTCTGCAACAAGATGTGCTTCAGAAAAAGATTAAGTCCATGGAATGGGACAGAAAAAGCCTGGCACAGGACGGGGACACATTTCTGCACAGGAAAGCCCGGCGAAGCTTTCACGGGTTCTCATGGGGGCTCTGGGGGGTCAGGGGGTGGGATACTGGAGGCATTTCGATCGCTCATAAATACGTCTTTTCCGTTTGAATTTTCACAAAAAGCATACATTTTGTAAGCAGAAGAAATAGTACAAGCGACTATGTGCAAGGAGCTCACTGGGCAACGTGTCCTTTGCTAGCACAGTAATCACCCCCGATGTAGCTGCTTATCTTTGGAGGTCACTATCTGAAGGCAGGAAAAGAAATCAATAATTTCTCTGCGGGATGCCCCTGCTCCTTAAAGGAGTCTTCCTTTAAGTTCTCTCTCAATAGCGGAGTCATTGGCCCTTCATTTCTCGGCCCATCTTCAAATGCCAACATTTTTGCACTTCAGGTTTTCCTAAAGAGAGACACACTTCATATGATTCCATTTGCCAGAGATGGCAAACACGAGGACTGGAAGCCTACAGAAGGATGTGACCCTCCAGCCACCGAGGACACGTGGCTGGGCAGGCTTCATCCTCGTCCCCAGCTATCCTTGGGAAGGCTCAGAACGCATAATGATAAAACCAGTCACATACTGCTTGTCTCCCTCCACTGCAGTGGTTCTCAACCTTCCTAATGCCGCGACCCTTGAATATAGTTCCTCATGTTGTGGTGACCCCCAACCATAAAATGATTTTCGTTGCTACTTCATAACTGTTATTTTGATACTGTTATGAATTGCCTTCGGAAATATGTGTTTTCCGATGGTCTTAGGCAACCCCTGTGAAAGGGTTGTTCGACCCCCAAAGGGGTCGTGACCCATAGGTTGAGAACCACTGCTCTACTGGGTCTATAGAAAATGCCGTCAAACTTCTGAGTTCATCCTGGGAGACACTGTCACAGTGGTAAAGGGTTAGCGGCTGGGTCTGACTGGCCTCCACGCCCTGCTCCACGGCTGATGGCTGGCTGAGGCCTGGAAAGGATCTGAACCCCACCCCCACCCCATGTAGCCTCAGATCCTGCTAAGCAGCTTATGGGGTGGGAGTTGGGGGAGCGGAGGGAGCTTACTAAAGAGACAACTGCAGCAAGGAAGAGAACTCAGAAACCTTCAGAGAGGGGCAGCTGGACTTAGCGTTGGTTAAAAGTGAGGCCTCTGGAGCCAGGCTGCCTGCCTGGGTTCAAATCCCGATGCTTCCATTTAGCAGTTGTATGACCCAAGGCAAGGCCCTTAGTGTCTCAACACCTCGATCTCCCCCACCGCACAGGCCTGTCTGGAGGATTAAATGAGTTCATACATACAAAAATGCTAAGAATGCATTAAGCACTATATGAATGTCCGCTCTTGTTATCCTCATCATCCTACAATGTTCTGGGGCGCCCCGTGTCCTTCCTGCTGGCCGCCGGTGCAGAAAGCAAGATGTTTCTTGTGCGCTGCTTCTCCTTGGGCTCAAGCCAGATGACCTCCCGTCTCCAGGCATTTGGAGGAAATTGTATTCACGAATGATCACGGGTCAGCAGATTGCTCGTGCCTGCCCTGCACGTAAGTCAAGGCAGCCTTTCAACATCTCTCAGGGGAGCAGGTATGGCTCCAGAGATTACTGGACAGATGGAACACAAGGAACACTGAGACTTGCCCAAAGTCACGGCGAGCAGACAGAGCCAGCCTCAGCCAGGACAGGTTTCCCCAGCGTAGGTTAAAGGGACTTGTTACTCAACAGTAGCCACTGACACACCTTGTGCACTGCACAGTTTACAAATCACTGTCACACATACACTCTCGTTGACTCTCACAAGGGCAGGCCATCCCTGGTCTGCCCTGAGCCTCGCTCCCACCTTCCAGGTCTGACCACTGCATCAGGAAACTGCTCAGATGGCCATGAACGATGTTCTAAGATTTGAGGCTTAATCAAAACAAGCAATAACACAAGCCCAGTGAATACCCAGACCTTTACCTTCAAAAGTCATTATTAGGGGAGTGTTGTCCCTGTTTAAGGAAACAGAGCCTCAGGGAAGTACAGGGATTTGCCTGAGGCCACACAGCTGGTGGGCCCCAGAGCTGGAACTGGAACTGGGCGTCTGGGCTCCCCATCCACAGGAAAGGGCCCCTGGTTCACTGGTCCATCTGAGGGATGGGGCTGAGGCGCAGGACCCAGGAGAGCTGTCCTGCCCTCGCCTCTCCCCAGTCCCTTCCCCCTTATAAGGGGCTTCGTTAACACCAGCTCTCTTTCCAGCGCCCCGAACCCTGGCCCACCTGTCTCCCAGTCTGGCCTTCCCCTTTTGGGTCACAGTCCCCTTCCCCCCAGTGCTGGGCGCTCAGAGCAGGCTGTGGGGAGAGATGCGTCCATGGTTCACAGAATGGGGAAATGGGCTTGAGGGGGGGGCGGTGCTGAAGCTGCCAGCACCCCACTGGGACACAAGGTCATGTAATCAAAGACAAATGGCAGGGCTCACTGAGCCTAGCCATTCTGCTCTCCTGGGACTGACCAAAGTTGCCACTGACCAGGTGTGGCTCTGAGCATGCAGGGAGGGAAACCACAAGACTCTCTGGGAAACCCGGGCTTGCAGCAGGGGCTCTCTCCTGAACGCTTCTCCCATTAAACATCACAAACAGACAGACATACAGAAATCTCAGCCCGGCAGGCCTGTAACCTCCTCATCACCCCCCCCCCCATACACACACACACACACACTCACCCCCACCCTACCCAAACCTGCACTGCTTGGCTTGCCCTTTGATAGTTTTGCACACCTGCCCGGCACGGGGACAACAACGGAGGGGGCAGCACATGGAGTGAGCCTTGTGCTCACAGGTTGCATGAGACCAGAGAGAAGCTGCAGCTGCTTCATCCTGAATTGAAAGAAATACAGGCACAGGCAGAACACACAGACACGCGCACTCCAGCAAATGCACTTTGTTTCCTGGTCCGTTCTGCGTCTCCCACCCACTTCCGTGTGTTCCCAGGAAACAGAACGTCAGATAGGGGACCAGGCTACACATGGTGCGAAAACAAAAAGGGAAAAAGGGTCGAAAAGGAGAGATGAGCTTTAGAGCTTTGGGAGACAAGAGCATGTTGTAGAGAGAGAGGACTGAAAACAAAGTATTACACAGAAGCAGCCATTTCCCCAAGGGGCCAACAAATACCATTAGTGTAAGGTCATTACTTCTAGATACATTACTGCTTCAAGTTTCAGAATGACCCACTCACAGGAAACGGTCCACTTCAATAAAACAGCCATGTCTTAAAACGCACACACACACACACACACTCAAACTTCTTTTTTTCTAAACCAGTGCTGAATGCTAGAAAGTCTATAATGGCTTTCAATTTTAGAAATGTATGTTAGCATTTTTGTCTGTGTGTTTCAACCCTCGCTGGACTGAATCACACAGGTCTTGCCGTCTGTCCAGGGACAGTTTTCCTGCACTGCGCAAAGCCACCGGCTTCTTCCCAGCTCCTCTGCACCTAACACCCGGGCACAGCAGGTGATACAAACACCTTTGAGGATGACAAAGACATGGAGAAAATGCTTCTGTACTCACATTTGTCCCCAGGGAAGCCGAAGGAAAGGTGGGATTTGACTGAGTAAATGACCTTGCTGGAATGGCTGCATACGATGTTCCAAGATTTGAGGCATAATCTAAATGATAAATTACATAACACTGGGTGAAAACCTAGTTCTTTACTTTACCTTTAAAAGTCACTATTAGGACAAAAGTGGGAAGAGAAAAATGAAAATTCCCTCTTAGCATATTGATTAGTGACTGTCACGATTACACCTCTGGGCATGTTGCTAACTAGCAAAGCATTATATCTAAAACATGTCAGAAAATGTCCAAGATCCCAGGCAGCAGGCGCAATGCATTTCGGAGTCCTGGGATCGGTTTGCTTTGTAGACGCATAAGAAGGGCACAGCAGGGCAGTTTGGTTCTCACAGATGTGACGTCATGAGCCTGTGGGAAGCTGGTTTCTGGCTCCAGCTGCTGACCGGTAGGCCCTCACTCACCTTCGCTCCCAGCGGGGTTGTAGACGGCCGAGCTGTCGGGAGAGGCACACAGCGTTCCCTCTGCCGAACCAAGGATGCACCGGACACCAGCGCTGGGAGGGTGAACAACGGGAACCCGTTACTCAGTAAGTTAAAAAAAAATTCCCATATGACCCAGAAGTTCCACTCCTAGGAACAGCCTCAAAATAGTTTAAAATAGATATTCAAATAAAAACTCGTACGTGAAGGTTCATAGCAGCACTATCCACAATAGCCAGAAGGTAGAAATGCTCCAAATACAGATCAAAAGATTTATTTATACGTATATAAAACGTGATATGTACACACACACACGAATATTATTCAGCCATAAAAAGATGGTATATGCTGTACTGTGGATCAACCTGAACATTTTATGCTAAGTGAAAAAGCCAGTAACAAAAGGCCACATAGCATGTGATTCCATGTATATGAAATGTCCAGAAAAGCACATCTACAGAGATGGAAAGCAGATTAGTGATTGTCAGGGGTTGGAGGGAAGGGGAATGAAGAATGAGTGCTTAATGAGTGTGGGGGTGAGGAGAATGTTCTGGAACCAGAGACAGTGGTGATATATGCACAACCCTGTGAATATGCTAAACACCTCTGAACTGTACACTTTACATGCATTTCACCCCAATAAAAAAAATGGGAAGCCAGAGAAAACCTTTGTAAAATCACCGTGTTAAAACATACGTAACACAAAGTGACCCGTGTAACCGTTTCTAAGCGTACGTATTCGGTGGCATCAAGCACACCCACACCGTTGTACAACCATCACCACCATCCATCTCTGGAACTCTTTTCATCTTGCAAAACTGAAACTCTCACCCCGTTCAACAACAGGTCTCCGTTTCCCCTCCCCCGGCGCCTGCCAACCGCCATTCTGCGCTCTGTCTCTATGAATCTGACTCCTCTAGGCACTTCCTGTAAGTGCAATTATAGAGTTTTTGTCCTCTGGTATCTGGCTTACTTCATCTATGTTGTAGCATGTGTCAGAAATTCTTTTCTTTTTAATGCTGAATAATATTCCATTGTATGTGTATACCACATCTGGTTTACCTGTTCATCTGGGGGGGACATTCGGGTTGCTTCTACCTTTGGGGCTATTGTGGGTAGGAGAGGGAGGCCTTTCGAATGCGCTCACTTCAAAACACTGAACCCCATGCTCTGTCCTACACCCCCGGGCCAGGCGCCCTCTTCTCTGCAAATCAGTAGACCTCTCCTCACTGGTGTCTGGGTGTTGCCTTTGCCTCCCACCATCTGTTCTCAGCACGGCAGCCAGTACAGCCAGACCACATCGCTCCTTTGCTCAGCCCACCAGTGCTCCAGTCACACTCAAGGCAAAAGCAAGAGTCCTTACAACAAGCCCAAGGGCTCAGGTCCTGGACTCTGGCACTTTCCTAGCTTCTCACCGGGAACTCTGCTCTGGTCACACGGTGCTGCCTGAGCTTCCCAGGGCCTTGGAACTAACTTGCTTTCTCCTTTGCCAGGAGTACATGTCCCCCAGTCAGCCATGAGCTCCTTCCATCCTCTCCTGAGGTGTGTGTGCTCAGCATGGTCCCCTCCCGTTTAAAATACAAGGATCTCTCCATCTCTCTCTCTCTCTCTCTCTCTCTCTCTCTCTTTCTCACACACACACACACACACACACACACACACACACACACACACACTTCCTGTCCCTGCCCCTGCCCCGATACTGTTTTCTGCTTAGCATTTACCACTAGGGACACTATATACTTCACTGTTTATTTTGTTTATCATCTGATCCCCCCATTAAGTGTAAGCTCCGTGAGGACAGGGGTGTTGCTCTCTGCTGTTTCCCCAGCACCCACAACGAAGCATGGCACAGAGCAGGTGCTCAATGAATATTGGTTGGGTGCGTGCATGAACCTGTTCTCCCGGGCAGCACTTACTTTTCAGAGAAGACCAGGCATTTCTGAGCGTGTAGCTTCCCTTTCACATGCAGCTCCCAGTCCTAGGCCAGAAGGAAAGAAACATGACGGAGGCAGAACTGGGTCCACAAGAAGGTAGGGGTAAGTGCAGGCTTCCCAGGCCAGGCCGAGAGCTCAGCGTACCCGGAGGCCGGACCAACCCTGCAGACGCATCTCCTCCCCTCCTCCTCTCCCTCCAGGTTTCTGACCAGCTCCTGCTCTCCGGCCAGCCCTCGCTCCATGGGGCACTACCTACACAGCCCATGTCCATGTTGGACAGGAGCCCAGGTGAATAAACCTGACTCCTTCTCCCCCTCTCCATGGATCCTTAGTCCCACCACACCTCACAGTGAGCTGCAAAGCCTTCAGAAAGGCTTAGGAGGGACCAAGTTCTCCAACACCTCTCATGCCCGCCAGCCCCCTCCAGAGCCTGGAGGCGAGAGGACGTGTCCCACCCGAGTGACACGATGCACTTGCGCATGGGATCCAAGCAGAGGTAATGACACAGTGCAGTGTGAGTCGGACTCCCACAAAGCAGGCCTCATCACGAAATGCAGACGGGAGAGGCAGAAGGCAGCCGAGCTGAAGAGGCACGGACTCTGGGAGGGCCAGACCCACATCCAAATGTCCACTGTGCCACTTTCTAGCTATGGGGCCCCAGACAAGTCATTTAATCTCTCTGGGCCTCAGTTTTCACATCTGTAAAGTGAGAACGGTAACAGTATCAACTTTGGAGAGCTACTGCAGACACAGAAAAGGTTGACTACGTTAGCTGTTGTTATTGCTCTGAAATAGTTCACTACATCATCAATACATTTGGGAGAGAAATTTGTACTCTAATGGCCCTTTGTTTGCTGGGGCTGAAGCATTTGACAACCACTGGGAAGTGTCATCACGCTCTGTCTCCATTTTGCAGGTGGGGATGCTGAGGCCCTCCATGGGAATTTATCTAGGTCCCACCTGAGAATTTCTCTCTTGCCTCTGATCCAAAATTCTGCTCACTTTTTTTCTCCTTTCAAACTCAGTACAATGTGCATACTCCAGGAATGGTAACTTCCAGGTGTACCACAGAGAAAAGGCCTTCTTCAAGGAGGCGGGAGATTCTAGTTCCCAAGTCCCTTCTCTGTAACCCAAGCGGGGTCACTTGAGCCCCTCACCACCCACCGCCCCCGCTCGGCTGCACCTTTCTCAGCTACAGACATGGATAAGAATTTCTTATGTGTCTTAAAGCAAAGGACTGGCCCTAGCTCATTTCAGAAATACCTTTTGCTTCTAATACCTATGATTTTAATCAGGGGTACAGATGGCAACATTTGGTTACCCAATCCCCAAATGTACCAGTTTCTCACCCACAGACAGAGAGGGGGGTGGTGGGGAGCCCACCCAGGCTTCCAGAGGTGGTTCCCAGATACTCTGAGATGACTCACCTTTAAATCAAACACCTTCTTGTCGCAGATGCTACAGATGTGCGGCAGGTGGAGGGGGGCCACCCCATGAAAGTCATTCAGCTCGTGAGCCTGCAGAGGCCGCACGGACAGCATCGCCTGCTCCTCCTTGGCCCGCCGTCGTGCACCGCTGAGACCCTGCTTGCTGTTGTTTAGCCGGCCCCCGAAGGAAGGAGGGGTCCTGTCTGGGGTGGGCTCCTCGGGGTCATAGAGCTCGTAGGGCTGGCTGGGGGGTGGAGGCCACAGGTTGGGGCCAGCTGGGAGCTCAGCCTTGCTCTGGCCAGAGAATCCATGGGGGCTCTCCCACTGGCTGTTTGGACCCTGAAGCAGCGGACCTATGTCACCTTTCAGGCCACCTGGCTCAGCCGCAAACCCGCCTGCCACGTGCGACCCTTGGGAGTTGGCTCCGTAGAAGTCTTTGGGAAAGGCAGCCTGGCCATCTTGCCCTGATTGGCTGTAGTGTCCTTCATAGGCCACACTGCCTGAGGTGGAGGCTGAGGCCGGCAGGAAGATGGGCTGACCATCCGTTTCAGAGCCATATGCCTGGCTGGAGGTGGCTTTGCCATACTCGTAGAACCCTGCTGCAGAGGGACCTGCCCCAGTCTTGCCAATGCCCAAGAGGACGGCCGGCTGGGCAGGGGTCTGAGGCATGACGCCGCTGAAGGGATGCATCACCATGGCATTGGGGGGCTGGCTGGGCAGGCTCACAGAGGGTCCTGGGCCTCGTGTCTGGCCAGGGGGTGAGAAGGCGATTGTATTAGAGGGAAACCGGGCACTGGGCACGCTGGAAGCATGCTGGGGTACCCCAGTATGGCTGTGGGGGGCGCTGATCACGGACGGATGCCTCAGCTGGTTGAAGAGCGGCTGGGACATGGCCACTTTGGAGAGGACTTGGTTCAGGACTGTGGCGGCTGCAGTGTTGTTGGTGACAGCTGTCTGTGCCAACTTCAGCCGGTGGAGGGTGAGCTGGGCTTGCAGTTGAGCCAGTTGGAGGCTGGCAGGCGAAGGAAGCAGAGGAGTCGGGTTACTGACCGAGAACGGGTTCTTGTCCAGGAGCTTGGCGGCACTGCGGGAAGGGAGGTCGAGATGCACAGCTGGCTTCCAACAAGGAGCCAGGGGCTCGTTCTGTGCTTTCTGTCATCCCCCCTCCCTTGTAAGCCAGACCCTCCCACAGGGCCCCCATATTAGAGAGTCTGCAGAGACCTGTGCTCTCACACAAACATCGATTAAAAATAAAACTCCAACAGAAAAATTACATAACAGAATGTTCAGTCTCACTGGTAATCAAAGAGATGCAAGCTAAAACCATTGGAAACAAATATTTGCCTAACAAAGTGGCACATTAAAAAAAAAACCAGCACTCAGTGCTGGTGTGCAATACAATGGAATGGACACATGTCAACGACTGTCTTAAACGCACACAACGTTGTTAAAAGGTGGCCACGTCATATGCACTCCTTAGAGCCGTGTGCTTTAACCCGATGATTCAATTCTATGACTCTGTCCTAAGAAAATGAGCTAAAATTCCGACACCAATTTGGGCACAGGATGCCCAAAGATGTTCAATAGTACTTCTTATTTAAGAATCCATAGTTGAAAATTACAAATATCCAATAACGGGTGGGGAGTTATAAACTGAGTAAATTGTGGTATACTTACAGAGTGAGATATTAAGTAGACATTCACTACTGGTGTTTAAATTTCTACTTCATGATGTAATATTTAAGACATTTATATTAAAAAAAGTATACCTGGCACCAAGCTTAAGGCAGAAAACATTCCAACACACGAAATGATATCCATGCCCCACACCCCCGATCTCTCTCTCTCTCTCTCTCTCTCTCACTCACACACACACACACACACACACACACACGGTTCCTGTCCCTGCTCTGATACTGTTTTCAGTATCCAGCATTGCCAATGGTAGACACTATCTTGAATTTGGTTAAGTCATTATTTACACCCTTCCACCCAAATTAGTGACATGAGAAAATCCATAAATGCTAACATTAAATGAAACAAGCTTCAAAATTGCAGACAGAATGAATTGTATTTGCGCCACACACGTTTTCATCCATGTCTTTATTTCACATCCAAAAGCACCAAGAGTCATGCTCCCTTCAGCCCACTCTCAACTCTACCAGCACAAAGAATACCAAATATGTACAAGAGAAGAGTCTGAATTTGAGATCATACAGGCAGCCGTGGGCATGCATAGACGCTTACTACAGGGGTGTTCAGTCTGAACACGTGCCTTCCATGTTACCTCTTCTGGTTGCATATGGTGTTTTTGAACCAAAAATCAGGACGAATAGGGGACAGGCCTTCCCAGAAAGTCTGGGATATGTGGTTACCAGTCAGGGATCTTTTGTAAGGACCACATTTCTTGGGTCTTAAACACCGCTTCTGGGGAGTGAGTATAATCAAGAAATGTGTTTGGGATGCTGATGAAATGAAATTCCCAGGACATTTGAATGGACCGTGCATCTGAAATCAGGATTACCATGGACAACCCAGGCTGTATTTTCAGCATGCCTGTAGAAGTATGGAGCAGAAACTATAAAGCCGGACATTTCAGACAAGGTTTGTACTGTCACAGGTTCCACACAGTAAAAGTCTGATGACGATGAAACAAAGGAGAGACCTGGGGAGGAGGGGTGCGTGGTTCAGGAAAAAAGGGAGACATGAAAACTGTGTGGCATGCCACATCTCTCCCACTTAGGAGACACTCTGAGAAAAGCAACTGCTTGGGTTGGTGCTTTGCATTGGTCTAAGGAAACGGTGGGAGGCAGGGGAGAGGTGTGGAGGTCGTGGGGAAGAAGGTGAAGGGGAGAGAATCTCACACTGACTGCGATGCTACTGTGTGACCAGTGCTGAGCTAGCCTACATGATCTCATTTGACCTCCCCATCAGTTCTACGGGGTAGGAAATTTTCACCCCAATTATGCAGGTAAGAACTTAAAACTCAGAGAGATGAGGTGGCCCTTCCTTGCAGGACACATGTGGGATGCAAACGTCAGCCAGGCTTGGGAAAGACGAGCAAGGGCACCTGCGGTCACGGTTACACACACAGCTTCTCGGCCGTCTTTGAGTGCGTCTCATGGGCTGCCTTGCTGCTCTGTTTGAAGTGAGTTCTCAGAACATCAGGCTCACCCACGTTCAAATACAAGTAAAAAACACATTTCAGAGCCAGATACAAATGACTTTGGGTTACTCTTTCCCATTCTGTGAGAAATCAAGAATTTGCTCTAAGCCATAAAAGAGATGCTACCTTCACCCAGCCAGCAGCCTGGCTGTGCTCCAAGGGCAGAACGAGCTGGCTGCATTTTAAGATATTGGAGGGCTGGGGTTCTAGGTTAAAGGTGGTTACAGCCCTTTTCTCCTCGGAGTTGTGCTGGCTGCAGCAGAGCCTGGTGGCCCCAGTGGGGCCCGGGCTGCCGTGGAGCTGGGGAGGCGCTAATTGTCTACGTAGGTGAGAATATGAAAGGAAGAGGAGGATGGTCAAGAGTCTGATGATAGATTTCTGCTTGTGGAGTATTAAGTAGCTGAGCTTTAGAAAAGCAATTAAGCTTAACGTAAAACCCTGTCCACAGGGAGCCAACCCTTCCGACCAGGTTTGTCCTCGAAGCAGCCTGTCCTTGCTAACAAGGCGATAATGAGGTGCCAACTTGGTTCCATGACCGGAGTAAGAAGAGGCTGGTTTTGTTTTTCCAGGAGAAGTCAGCTGGATTTTCTAAAACCGTGTTCTGGGCTGGAGGGAGCTCTTGCTGGAGAGGCAGAGGCCCCTTCACCTCTGAAAGGACACTGCCCAACGGAAAAGCCAGCCTTGCTGGGTGTTCGAGGTCAGCCACGGGCAAGGCTGTGCCGAGTACAGCCCGGACGACAGAAGGTAACCCACTCAGTTCCAGCGTGAAGTAAGAGCATTTTCTTTTCGACTTCTGCTTTGCCCAGCAAATTCTTATTGTTCCCAGCTTTAATCAACCTTGAGTAGTAATTTCACATGAATCATCGGAGCTAAATATTTCTTTTGAACCAAGGACCCTTAGATAAAGAAGACGACCCATCATCCTATCTTTTACAAGTCCTAAAATTTTTAGCTCATAAGAGTTAATAACCTAAAATTCAGGTGCTATAGTAATCATATTTTTTTTAATCCTCACCCAAGGATATTTTTCCATTGATTCTTTCAGATAGAGTGGGAGGCAGGGAGGGAGAAAGAGAGAAAAAAGAAACATTGATGCGAGAGAGACACATCGATCGGTTGCCTCCCACACAACCCCAACCAGGGTTGGGGATCAAACCCACAACCAAGGTACATACCCTTGACCGGGAATTGAACCCAAGACTCCTTGGTTCACCAGCTGACACTCTAAAAATTGGGGCATATGCCTGGCCAGTTTGGCTCAGTGGTTAGAGCATCGGCCCACGGACCAGAGAGACCCGGGTTCGATTCCCTTGGATGCAATTTTTCCCCGGCCCCGGTTGGGGTCGTGCGAGTGGCGACCACTCCATGTGCTTCTCTCACGTCGATGTTTCTCTCTCTCTCTCTTTCTTCCTCTCTCCCTCCCGCTCTGTCTGAGGATAAATGCAGAAATGTCCTGGGGGAGGGTTAAAAAATAATAATAATTAAAAAATAAATAAAAATTGGGGCATATAATCTGACACCTGAGGGACAGGAAGTGATGCGCCCCCGTCCTGTTGGTCCCTCAGTCACAACACTTGGCATATCCTGCCCTGTGTGAGAAACAGCTGCAGGTGTGCCTCTCTCCCTCCGCGAACTGAGCTCCACGAGGAAAAGCCTCTCTCAGAGACTGACGATCTCCGCAGTGTGCTCCCTGCTTGGTGGACACTCAGTAACTGCCACGAACAGAACGAAGAAGGAAAATAATGGACGTGGTTCCTCAGGACCTGGTGGCTTTAAGGAGATATGAACACCTCCTTTGAGAGTATACACTGCAGCAGATAAAGACCCTCACAATTCAAAAAGGAAAATCTAAATATACCCAGAAAGCAAATGGGTTTTGTTGCTGTATATCCCTTAAACTGCAATCCACTACAGGGGACTGTCTACAATTCCTCATTCCAAAGCAACAGCTCCAATACACTCCTCTCCCTGTCCAAGTCTAGATTTTGAAATTGATGGATAATCCCTGTGGTAGGCTGAATAATGGCCCCTAAAGCCATCCACATCCTAATACCCAGAACCTATAAATGTCACCTTACATGGCAGAGGGGACTCTGCAGAGGTGATTAAATCAATGAGCATGAGATGGGGAGATTATCCTGGATTATCTGGGTGGGCCCGATGTAATCACAGGGGTCCCTATAAAATGGAGGCAGGAGGATCAGAGTCAGAGGGAGATGCTATTAGGGTGGAAGCAAAGTCAGAGAAGAGAGAAGTTACCGCGCTGGCTTTGCAGATCAAGGAAGGGGCCGTGGGCCAAGGAAGTGAGGGAGGCTTTAGAAACCAAAAAAGGTAAAGAAACACATTTCCCCCCAGAGGCTCCAGAAGCAACCAGCCCTGGTAACACCTTGACTTTGGTCCAGGGAGATGGATTTTGTACTTCTGACCTCCAGAACTATAAGAAATGTGTATTGTTGTAAGCCACTACATTTGTGGTAATATGTTACAGAAGCAAATAAAAAATGAATATAACCCACCAAGAAAATGATATGTAAAAGAAGCTCTTATTCAGGACATTGGCTGGTATGAACTTACGCTCCCACAGGTCCTGGAGAGCACAGACCATCTGACCAGGTGTCTGAAGACCCTCTAGGAACTCAGCCAGGAGCCAGCAAAACCCAGAGGTCTCTTCCTTTTCAAAGTCAACTTCTTGCCCAGCTGGAGCAATGGCATCTGGAAAAGCTTGGAATCGCAGATCCTTAGGGATCAACTCATCCAGCCCCTTCATTAACAAAGACAGAAAGTGACTTGCCCAAAGCCACATAGCTGGGTAGCAGTAAAACCTTAATGAGAACTCAGACAATTCAAACCAGCTTTAAGCACCTGACAAAAGAGCTCTAAGCCCCAGAACTACCTATTTCATCACCAACTTACCATCTCCACCCATATTTATCCGTGGCCCTCCCCTCTGTTCAGGGAATACCTACCCACTACCTTCGATATGCAAAGCACTGGGGAGATGCAAAAACTCAGCCCCTCTGGACCTCTGTAAGCTCCAGAGGTGACAGTAGGGATGTCCCTGTGTGCGGGGAGCATGTGGGAGACAACGTTCTATGTGCCTACTACATCCTCTCTTCCCCTAAACCTGTGCAGTGGCTCTGTTTGCAGTCACACAGTCAAACCTCGCAGGAGGGGGAGTAGCACAATGAGTTCCTTAAGCTGGGCATCGGGCACAGAGCCAGAAAAGCTACCACACAGCCACAGAGAGGGCTCGTCCACACTCAGAGAAAACACAGCACAGCACTGTTATCTAGGCCTCCACGAGGCTCCCTGCCCCCAGGGCTGACGTTCCTTTCCAGCCATTAATCGTTATAAAGAATTCACAGTGCATAATTTCAGTAAAAACTTTGGCTCCCTGCTCACTTAGAAAGGTTTTTGGTTTTGTTTTGTTTTTCATTAAAACAGCATTTCTCACAATAGTTTTAAAAATAAAATATAAAGGCGAAATAGTTGCCTTTATAAGACTTGAGAGATTTAGGACTTCCAGATGAAAACTGTTTCTAATGGTTTAATCCCATCGTGCCAAAATACGGGCAACATATTGTAGCCACCGGGAGGCAACAGCTGTCTCCACTTGACAATGCTCACTATTCCTCCCAAAGCTCTTCCACATTTTATTCTGAGTCCCAAGCAGGACGCAATGATGGATTAGTATGGGGCCAAAGGAGTGAGGCAGTGTCCAGCCTTGGTTTAAGTCAGGATGCTAGAAATTCAGCAATACTTTTGTGAGGTGATCCGTCCTGTTCTACAAGGAAGCCAGAGCACCCAAGACACAGGCAGGGGCCGTGGGGCACAGACCCCATCCAGGGGCCAGCAGGGCGTTCATGAATTTGTGCATTTAGCCCACATGGGCTGAGCATCTATTATGTGCTGAGCGGAGTTGCTAGGTGGTGGGGACAGAGAGATAGAGAAAGAGATACCTTCCCAAGAGGAGACAGACCAACACGGGGAGTGATGAATATTCCTCCGGAGGTAAACACAAAACAGCAAGGCACAGGAGGAAGTGGTGCAAGCCTCAGATGTTTCAGAGAAATGTAACAAACGAAACAGAAAGGCAGAGTTCTCAGAAAAGAACACTGAACAAAGACATGCAAATGTTCTGGGCTTATTTAATTCATCTACAGATGCAAAGATGATCGGCTGTTAGTGAAAGGCAGCTGTGGGGTGAACTGTGGTCTGAGACCCTGGCTTCCACCTGCCAGTTACTGGTTATGTGATGGGAGAACGTCGCTCAATTTTTCCCGACTTGTGTTTAATTTTCTCATCTGTAAAGTGGGAATAGTGATCTCCATCCAATGTGATGCAAACTGGCCAGTCACATCCCCCTGGCCGCAGTGACAGGCTCAGGGATAGACACTCCTGACATTTTGTTGGGATCATCAGGAGAGAGACACTCTTATGTCACGCCTGGGTTGCTAAACTGGTGGAATTTGAGCCACCACGTAAGGAGAGCCTGCTTGAAAATAAAGCCAACCCAGACACTGGCCTGGAGACAGGGGTGCAGGCAGCTCCCGGGTGACCTCAGAGGGACACCTTGAGCCACCTTCCCCTGGACCTGCTTGGGCTTTTCTCTGCACAAAACAAGGCATTTCTTTTATTTGCTTAATAAAAATAAAAATGTAGAAAGCAAGCCAACTTACTCGAACCATATGCATTTAATTCAGACATTTCCTCTCCACGGCTCCACAATGACTCAAGAGTTGTCTGTCACTCCCCAGCTTCCTGGGCAGAGGGGACCAAATGTAAAGACCCAGCAGCTAAGGGTCACTGCAGGGGAAATTGAGGCAGTCACTTTTGTGTGACTGGTGACTGACCAGAGAGACCTGCTTCCTGGAGATTCAGGGAACAGAATGCTCCTCCATCCCGGGTGGAGTAAGAGCCCCACATGGTGGTCACAAGATCAGGGTGTGAATGGGGTGTGGGCTACGCAACAACCTTTTGCAGGTTCAGAGATCCGGCCCTGGCCACACTGGTGCTTTTGTGAGCTGGGGACATAAAGCCTTGATCTTCACAAAAGAGCAGTTTCTAATCTACTGAGACACCTTTCATTTTTTAACTAACAGCCTATTTTTGCAGCACTAAGAACTGGCTTTGTGTAAAGCTTTCGTGATCCCCCAGGAGAAAGGGTCTTCGTTAAAGACACACGGGTTCTTTAGCTTCTTCACTCGGAGGAGAGGAGACTGAATGCCTGTTGGGCTGTGAGGCGCCCTGTATGACCAGGGGTAGAAATTAGGCATCGTGGGCCTGGCTGGTGTGGCTCAGTGACTGAGCGTCGACCCATGCACCAAGAGGTCGCTGGTTCGACTCCTGGCCAGGGCACATGCCCAGGTTGTGGGCCCGATCTCTAGTGGGGGCATGCAGGAGGCAGCTAGTAAATGTTCTCTCATTGATGTTTATCTCTCTCTGCCTCTCCCTTCCTCTCTCTCTAAAAGCAATAAAGAAAAGTAAATTTTTTTAAAAGAAATTAGGCATCTTGGGTTCCAGTCCTAACTTGATGCTTGACATCTGTGTTACAGTGAGTGACAGTGTCTACCTCTCTGAGCCTCAGCATCCTCACTTATAAAAAAAACCAGTCAATCTTTCCTCTTCTACATGGGTTATAATGTGTCAGCGAGATAACCAGAGACGCACAGCCAAATTGTGAAGGAGCGCTTTATTCTCGCGGGAGGGCCGCGGAGGGTGTAGTCTCCCCTCAGATCAGCAGCCACGATTCTTCTTGCTCATCCAATTTTAAAGACAGAAGCCCCAGCCTCCTTTTGCCCTCCCCCAGGGGACCAGTACAATAGTGGGAGTGACAGGGATTACAGAAGTCAAAATTAGCATTATTCACCACTCACAGGTACCTGCAGGTACCTGCAAATACTGATACTGGAAACCGCAAATGCCTCCCAACACGTGGGGCAACTATGATCTTAGGCAAAATTCCTTTACTTCTAGGGGTAATTAACCTATTATTGGAAAAATATTGAAGAAGAAGGTCCACTGATGATAAAAATGGAGTTATTTAGCCGCCTCAGCCAGGAGGCCTCCATAAGAATGGAATCTAGTCACCTTAGCCTCGTGGCTCAGGCCACATGATGATGGCTGACGTGAGTCAAATAAGTAGAGTTGTCAGAATGCTCTTCAAATGGTTCAAATTGTTAGGTGCTGTACAGAGGTGAGGGTGTGCCATTGTCCAGAAGTTTACTGGAAGGAGGACGTTTCTGTGTGATCACAATACACCCTTCCCTTTCAGAGGAAGTGACATTTGTCATTCATGTCCTTGGAAATTAAGATTCAGGGTAGAATGGGTTAAAATCAGTCCAGTCATACTTATGAAGTAGCAGCCATCTCTATGTAATTGTGCTTTGCAGGAAGATGGGGGGCGGGGACGGAAGGAGCTCAGGTTTCAGAATTAGCATTCACCTGGGTATGCGGTTCAGTTTGCCACTTATAAGCTGGGGACTCTGGGCAAATATCCTCTCTAAGCCTCAGGGTCCTCATCAGTAAAGCTGGGGTGGCTATTTCTAAGGCGTAGGCTTGCTCTGAGTTAAATGATAGGGCGTACATAAATTGTTCTGCCCAGCTCCCAGCACACTATAAGCATTCACTAAACAAACAGAGCAGCAACTGCTACTACAGCCAATCTTCTCATCATTATCACTGACATCACTGTTACTATCACTACCATCAGCATCGTGGTTATTGCCATCGCTGGGGCAGATGGTGAGTAGTACTGCCACAGCAGTGACGAATCTTCCCTAGAGACAGAGGCAGATGACAGAAAACACCAGGAGATGTAAATACGGAGAGGAGGGAAGTAAAAAGTTAAGGATGGACATCTGCTGAGAGAGGGGGAGCAGGGTGGCTTCTGGGACTTGGAGGGAGCAGAGAGGTATAAGAGGTGCTCAGTGAACTGGGTAAGTAGTTAACAATGAACTAGCAGGGCTGTGGAACAAGGAGGACCCAGCTGCAGTTCCGTGATGTGAATGTGTGTGGACTCACAGCAAGATGGTCCCCGGTGAGGTTCAGCGAGCCAGAAGCAGGAGCCAAGAACCACAGCCCAGCACGGTGGTGCTTACACAGACCCGGCTGGTCACATCTCAGTATGCATAAGATCTTCCAAGATAGCCAATCAGGAATTTAAATTCACTTCTAGTTCAACTCAGTTCCCTGTCCTGGCCAAGCAATGGACATGCCATTTTTCCTCATGGCATGGTTAGGATATAAAATATAATCCAGGTGAGAGGACTCAGGACCAGGCAAGAGAATGTTTTCCAGGTTTGGTCACAACTTCATAACGTGGCCAAATCAAATGAAGTGCAGTCAGGGTCAAGTCTTTGCTGAGTCCTGCCCATCCACCTCCTCCTGGGAGCTGGACTTCAAATCCTGAGTTCTCAACTCTACTGTTGTGCTCTCAGAAGCGAGGTCAGGATGTGAACTGCAGCGAACAGTCCCCAAATGCCAGGTTACAAAATGACAATGGTGATACTACAGTAATATTGGGGCTAAAGTTCAAACTCTAACGAATTATCACAAATGTTAAGAACAAGAAGAGGCCTTAGAGATCATTAAGTTTAACCCACTCAGTGTACAGAGAGAAAAGTGAAGCCCAATGAAGCTGATATAATACCTGAATCGACCCAAGTCACATCTCTGGACAGAGGAGAGGAGGACCTGGAACCCAGTTCTCCTCATTCCTCAGGGTTAACGGAGCCACTGTGGTGGGACACGCCCCATCAACATTCACCAGAGAGTCTTCTCCTTTTTGGGGAGCAGAGTGGGATTACACACTTTTTGATTAGTGCTGTCTTCTTGGTACCAATAGGGCAATGGATTATCACCAGCGAGGCCCCTGTGACTAACTGGGATTACTGGCTCAATGCTGGCGTGATCCCACATTTGGGCTTCAGCCATGATCTAACCATATGATGATTCATATCACCATGACACCTCTCGGAGTGATTCATAACAGCAACAATAATCTTATCATCTCTTTTGTTTCATGTTTTTCAGTTGGAGTGTTAATACGTGTTTTCACCTCTTTAGCTAGCTGATCTCTAAGACAACCATATGGGCTGGTAAGTCCAATATGACCATTTCCAGTTGATATTAAGCAGACTGAGAACAAGGAAGGTTGGAAGAACCACCTGAGGGCATCCAGTGAAAACGGGACTTGACGAGGGTCTATTGATTGTAAGGCCAACATTCCATCCTCTGTGATAGGTTCGCTGAAGGAGCTTCTAAGACCACATTCCTGGCCCTACTGCCTTGGTGTGATTTTTCTTTTTTTTGGTTTGTTCAAAAGTACTAAATTATAAAGCTTTTTCCTCTATTCTTTGTTGATTTTTCCTCTCAATTTGTAATACTGGTTTTTAAATTTTTTTCCAGCTTCATGAAGATACCATTGACATATAATAATATATACATTTAAGGTGTGCAGTGTAGTGATTTGATATATGTATATATTGTGAAATGATTACCACAATACGTTTAGTGAACACATCCAGGACATGATTTTAAATAACACATTTGGTATCAGATCACCAGCCTCTGGGTGCATTACAGTCTATACCACTCATCAGGCAGGATGAGATTCTCGGAGCCGGAGGACATGCAGTCACAAAGGGGTAGCCCGCAGGTATACCTGACATGAGAAGGTTCACCTTTCCTGCTGGAGACGTAGAAGGGCTCAGCATTTACCAAACAGATCGGGCGATGCAGCAAATGCAGAGAAAATAACATACAGTCTGTCAGTGTTGTAAGTAGAGACTTGGCACAAAGACAGAATTAATGTCAATTTACCACTAAGAACCATATGTTCGTTGTTTTTCTCTCCTTCTGTACCATTTTTTTCTTTAAAATAGCCTTTATTTTACAAGATGATAGCATTATAAGTGGTAATTGGTTTTCATACTCATATTTGTTTTGTTTTGAATTTTAAAACTACAAAAATATGAAGAATATAACAAATACTTATTAATTCCTTGCCCATCATCCCAGATAAACAAATGCTACAGTTAGGGTCATTGTTGCCTCAGACATTTTTTTTATCAAAAAAATAAAATAAAATTACACAGATCGCCCTGGCCAGTTTGGCTCGGCAGTTGGAGCATCGGCCCGTGGACCAGAGAGTCCCAGGTTCGGTTCCCGCTAAGGGCACGTACCTGGGTTGTGGTTTGTCCCTGGCTCCAGTTTGGGTCGTGGGGGTATCAACCTGTCGATGTGTCTCTCTGACATCTATGTTTCTCTCTCTCTCTTTCTCCCTCCCCCTCTGTCTGAAGATAAATGCAAAAAAAAAAAAAAAAAAAAAAGTCCTCAGGTAAGGATTAAAAAAAAATTATACAGATAAAGTTGAAGTCCCCTTTGAGCCTCTCCTTGGTCCAATCCCACCTCCATCTCCCCAGTGACATCTATGTTGGTGTGTTTGTCTATTTATCTATATGTCTGCCTATTTGTATCTATGTACAGAAAAAGTATACAAAGAAAAGACTTACATGTGTTCATAAAAGAGCACGTAGGACTGGTTTCACCAATATTTTTCCTAAAGAAACAAATGTATCCTGGCCAGTTTGGCTCAGTGGTTAGAGCGTCAGCTGGCAGATCAGAGAGTTCCGGGTTCGGTTTCTGCTAAGGGCATGTACCTCGGTTGCAGTTTGTCCCCGGCCCTGGTTGGAGTCATGTGGGTGGTAACCACTCGATGTGTCTCTCTTGCATCGATGTTTCTCTCTCTCTCTCTCCCTCTCGCTCTTTCTGAAGATAAATGCAAAAATGTCCTTGGGTGAGGATTAAAAAAAAAGAAGAAGAAACAAATGCATATTCTCCCAAGTTTCTTTTAACACACTGAACATTAAAGGCAGTGTGATGGAGCAAAAGAATTAGTGAGCTAGAAATCAGAAGACCCAGGCCTGGTCTTACAGCCACTATTGACTCCTGTGGGACTGTAGGTCAGTCAACTTCCCTTTTTTTGTAAGATGAGAAAGCTGGATATGAAAGGAGACCTCCAAGGTCTTGTCCACCTTTGAAGCCTGATGATTCTAAGGTTTAATGTCCTCATCTGTCAAATGGAGATAATAACATCTTCCCTGGTAACTGTTCTGAAGATCTAACATGTGCAGATGCTCTGCAAAGCATGATGGTGATGGATAATCATAATAATTATCAAGTAATATTTTTTATTATTATTATTAGTTACAAATTAAGCTATTTTTAAGCTCCTGGGAATGCTTCTAAAGCTGGCCAGCCAGCATGAACTAATTTAATTTCTTCTATCCCTGATCTCTCGGGCAGGCCGTTTAGCACAAGGAGAGGCTCTCTTAACTCTACCCATGACGATCCAGGGAAAGAAATACCGAGAGTGCCCCGCTGTAGGAATGCTTCCTCTCCAAAGGCATTCCACAGACAGACCCAGGCTTTCACAGTAACAAGCAGCTCAAATCCATTCGGGGCTGGAGACACGATTCTTCAGGAAATTCGTGTTGGGCAGAATTTCACTGGTTTTATGCAGCTAAAATTGAGGGAGCTGGTTTGACTTCTGGGTGAGGAAAGACCTTCTCCTGTCTCAGTCACATAAGATAGGGTAACCTCTCAACCGACAAACTTTTCTGGGGAACATGGGAGTCTTCTGAGATGGAAACACAAGCTGTCTGAAATTTATATTTTAAAACTGCTGCATCAAATTCTCTGAGAAGCCTGGCATTCATGGTTATGCATACAAATAAAACATTTTGGAGTTTGTAGGCTAATACTTCCACTGTGAAGGGCAGTATATGCAAAAATGAGCACCTTTGCACACACTGTTCCCTGTCCCTGGACAATCTCCTCCCTGTTCCTCATCACCTAGGTAATGACCACTCTTCAACATGCAGTTAGATGTCACCTCCTCCAGGCAGACATCTCTGATTCCTGCCTCCATTCAGTGTGTGCTGGTGTCCGTTCTATGCTCCCCCATAATGCCCTGCTGTTCCATTAGCCTCAATTACACTTTCTTCTAACTCCTACTACCCACTCTCATAATTGTGTACCCAGTCACTCATTTGACTTCCTCACTGTCCCATCATCATACTGAAGCAGAAATTGTGTGTCCCGCTTCATGTCACAGTGCCTGGCACATGGCAGGTGTGTGGAACCAATAAGCATTTCTATACAAGTACACACCTGACCCATGTGTATGTGTGCGAGGCAAGAGTTGTGTATCACATTCTCAATCTGTTTTCCTGGACAAATGTTCCGTGTGTGTTGCTGAAGGCTTTGAAGATGACGTTCTGTAGAGAAAGTAGATTAGATTCTGTCTTTGAACACTGCTGAAAGTATGTAAATACCACCAACCACATCAAGTATAAAATCCTAAATATTCAACAAAAAGACTTGTTGCCACATTTTTCCTTTTAACTAAATCTGAAGAAAATGTAATTTCAGTGTGTGATCCGAGGAGATAAAAGTGTCTAAGATTCTGAGATGAAACATATGCTCAAGGAATGAATGGTCCCTGTGTTCACTCAACTTTCTTCTTAGTAGTTTTTATCACTGAGATTTTTTTCTGGTAAATGTTATAAAATTCAAGCCAACTTTAAATCAAAATAATATTTTAGATTAATTTTTAAAGAATTAAAATTCTCAGTCAGAATAGCTGGTCTTTTCCTAGAGTTGCCTGATTGTTAACCTGGACATTTTAACCAGCATGATTTGAGCCAAATGGAGTTCATATGAAAGTGAAGAGGCAGTGGGAGGGGGGTGGGGGGTGGGGGCGAGAACCACTGGTTGGGTTGTAACTAGACCCACTTTTTAAATGGATTCTGCCATCAATAACTATACATCTTATTGCACTCAGTTCACCCTGTAGAACTTAGTTTTCTCATCTGTAAAATAGGAGGATCAGATGAGACCACATTTAAGGTTCCTTTATGCCTTATGATTTTAGGATGGTGGGTGTTTCTCTAAAGCTGTCACGTAGGACACATGGAAGAGTCAGGATGGTCTGGCCATGGGGTAGAGAAGACTGTACAGTGAGAGATCTGAGTTCTGGCCTCTGCTGCTCCTCTGGTCCTGGAACTACAAAGGGAGGCACTTAACCTCCAATGAACAGACTTGTCTATAAAAGGACAAGGTAAAACCAGAGCAGGGATTTTTAAACTTTGGTGGGCATCAGAGAGCATCTGAAAACACAGATGCTAGGCTCACTCACCCCCCCCCCCTTTCTTTCTCAAGGGGGCTGGGTTGAAGCCTCTGCATTTGCATTCCTTTTTTTTTTTTATCCTCACCCGAGGACATTCTTGCATTTATCTTCAGATAGAGCAGGAGGGAGAGAAGGGGGAAGAGAGAGAGAAACATAGATGTGAGAGAGACACATCGACTGGTTGCCACTCACACAATCCCAACCGGAGCCAGGGACAAACTGCAACCGAGGTATGTACCCTTAGCAGGAACCGAACCCAGGACTCTCTGGTCTGCAGGCCAACACTCTAACCGCCGAGCCAAACCGGCCAGGGCCGCATTTGCATTTCTAACATGTTGAGGTGATACTGATGCTGCCCTTCGAGACCACTCAACCACCTTCCAACTCTAAGAATCTATAGTAAGTTGTAAGAAAGTTATTAACTACTACGTATTTAATGAGCCACCTCTGCCTTTAATGAGCTTCCCAGTACACCAAGAAGAAGCTTCCTTTACCATGGGTTTTTTGTTTGTTTGTTTGTTTTGTTTTATTTATTTTTTAAATCCTCACCGGATTTCCATTTATCTTCATACAGAGTGGAAGGGAGAGGGAGAGAGAGAGCATGTGCGAGCGAAACACTGACGTGAGAGAATCGATTGGCTGCCTCCCGCACGACCCTGACCAGGGCTGGGAACTGAACGGCAACCGAGGTACGTGCCCTTAACTGGAATCAAACCCTCAACTCTTTGGTCTGCAGGCTGACGCTCTAACTACTGAGCCAAACAGTCCAGGGCTTCCATGATGGTTTTAAAACTACAAAAATAATTTCAGGGAGCACACGTAATCACTCTTATACCTGCTTTTCTTTAAAAGACTCAAAGACTCGCCCTGGCCGGTTTGGCTCAGCGGTTAGAGCGTCAGCCTGCGGTCCTGAGAGACCCAGGTTCGGTTCCCACTAAGGGCGCGTACCTTGGTTGCAGTTTGTCCCCAGCCCTGGTCAGTCGTGCGGGTGGCAGCCACTCGATGTGTTCCTTTCACATCCATGTTTCTCTCTCTCTCTCTGTTCCTCTCTCTCCCTCCCACTCTACCTGAACAAAAAATGGAAAAATGTCCTCGGGTGAGGATTAAAAAAAAAAAAAAAAAGACTCAAAGACTCAATCGCCACCCTAGCCAAGTGGCTAGCTCACGTGGTTTGAGCATTGTCCCAATATGCCAAGGTGGCAGGTTCAACACTTGGTCAGGACACATACAAGAATCAACCAATGAATGTATCAATAAATGAACCAACAAATTGATCTCTCTCTCAAATCAATAAATAAAATTAAAAAGAAAAAAAAGGACTCAATTGCCATGTTCAACATTTGGCCTTCTAAAACACTCAAGTTCATAAAACCTCAGATAACTGACTTGATTAATTCGCTCAGCATCATGTTATCAGGTTTGCTGAGCAGGAAAAAAGCATAACTCTATTCATACTGAGTTCACTAAAGCAGAGGACAGAAGGGTCAGATTCCAGAAAACCAAAAACTCTTTAGTCAAGCAACATCATGATGACGAAAAAATCCAAATTCACCACAGACTAAAACATTTTAAAATAAAACCACCCCCATCACTAGATGACAAACTTGATGGCACTGCAATTACTTGGGGTGTTTCTAAAGACCAGTGCTTGGGCCGTCTCCAGAGATTCGGATTCACCCCGGGCACCGGGATTTTGCACAGCTCCCCAGGACTATTGTGAAGTTTAATCTGAGACGCGCCAATCTATAAAGGAATAAAATCAATCTGTTCTTCATTACTTTAAACCCCACAAGCCATTTTTGTCACTACAAACAGCATGCCCATTTGTCTTAAATTATAGTTAAGAATAAACACTGACGTTTTCATTAGCCCACAAAGGGTCACAGACACAGCGGGCAGCCACCAATATTTCTTATTGGTTGATGCGTCTTTCACACAATTCAACAAATACTTTTCAGGGCAAGACCTCTCCCGCAGTGTATACACAGCGTCTACAGCAGAGACCAGAGGTCTGCTGGGCGGTGACTCTTTTACCTTCTCAATTAGAAGCACCTTGAAGACATCATCCACACCCTGAAACCTCTGAGATCCCCGAGTGTCCATCTGGCTCAGTGCCAGGCAAATCAGAGGCACTGAACAAACACTTGTTTGACTCACTTGAATTTATGACTGTCTCTGAGCACATGGAGCCCTGCTGAGGCAGAACACGCTAAGTGTTTCATTGTGAAACAGGAGGTAGACGGTTCTGTGTTTGTGTCACAGATGGGCACCGTTTCATGCTTTCGGGTTCCTTAGGGTAAATGAGAACCTTGAGGCTGGAACTGTATAAACAGACCATAACACTATTTATTTGAGAAAGCTTCCATTTTCCCAAAGTGGGTGGAAGTTCCTGGTGCCGAAAGAAACACACCTTTCTGACTGCAGCCCACAAAATACAGTGCCACCCAAGGCAGAGAAGGTCGCACGCGGGCTACTTCTGGCTTCTGCCTCGGCCTAACGGAGCCCTGACGGTGCGAAAGCTACTGCAGACAGGAGCTGACACAAAGCAGCGACGGCGACAGGGGAGGCCCGTCGGTTACGGTGCGTGCACCCTTCTAGATATTTCTGTCAGATCAACCCCGAACTCAGCTGCGGCCCAGATCCGGGCAGGCGGAGGCAGGAAGAACGGTGGAGGCTCCGAGGCGGACTCCTCACTCAAACCCGCTCTCCGGCACTGCCCTCGGCTGCCCCATCCATTGCTAATTAGGAGCAGCCCAGGTCTGACATGTACACAGTTCTCTATGGTAAAATTGATTATTATATTACTATGAAAAATAAGGAAGTCATTTCGTTCAAACTATCAAATTCCACAAAATCGTATGTGGCAGCTGTTAGGGTATGCATGTGGGGGAGGGAACGGGTGTGTGAAAATATTAACCCTCTCCCTTTCAGTTTTCTGACACTGGGAAAAAAAAAGAGAGAGATTCTAATGCACATAACGCAGAAACCACTGGCAAAGCTACATAGTGGATTATTTTAAGGTTACAAAAATCCCCGTCATGTAAAATACATCATACACGCCATTTTACAAGTGTGTGCGTGTGGGTTTGCTTTAACACACTTGCAAGCAGAAAACCAGGATTCCTCCCCATAAGAGTGGAAGTGACCTTTAATTGCCAAAGACAAAGAAACGAGGTGAATCGGGTATAGTTGTGTTTGAGCCTGCTAACGGATCATCACATCCACGTCCAAATACGTCCCCTGAACCTTGCGACAAATGTTTACATGCTTTCTTGCTTGCTTGGGGACTTAAAAATAGTTTTGCTGTGAAATCTAACTTTATTTAAAGACACCTAGGAGTTGCTGAGATGCGTGTCCTCCAGAGGTGCTCGGAGCAACTTGCAAGCATTCCTTCTTAGCAAAATATCTCGGCTCGCGGGTTCCAACACGCACTGCCCGCCTGGTTCCTGAGGCTGACTCTGCACTCGAGATAGGAAACACCGCCAGCGACTTAACATTCATGTTCCATCACGGACACATTCCAGCCATGAGCACAGAAGACCTCAATCTTAAAAGACCCCCATCGTTCATGAGGCTTCGGGATTCTGAAAACGTCCCCTTCCATTCCCGCAGATCGGGGGATAATGCAATCTGTTTTCCCGCAGCCTCCGGACTTTTCTTTACAAAAGAGTTCAGTAACTGGCGTAAAAAGAACATCTAGACATCCTGACATCGGGATCGCTGATTTCACTGGGGTCATGGGGAGCTGTTTTAGGTCACATGTTACCCTGGGAATCATTTATTTAAACGGGAGGGGGTGGGGATACAGACAAATCGCACACTCATGCACAAATGCTTAGCGCCAAGAACGTGGTCAGAAGTCCTGCCTGGACTAAGAATCGAAAGAAACCCCTTGGTGTCCCCCTGTGCTGGGGAAAGGTAGGATGACGTCATGCAACCTTACCTTTCTGAAAAAGAGCAGGGAGCCTGGCATTGAGCGCTGACCTGAGGCCACCGAAGCCGGGAGTCATTTTGGGTGTCGCGCATGTGCCTCCCTAGAAAATTCCAATGACATCCTACCAGCTTTCTGCATGCCAATCATGACAAGCTTCCACTTAAACTCTCAGGAGTCTGGAAAGGGGCACGGGAGGGGGAATGAAAGCGAGAGAGCGAGTGAAAGAAAAAGTGCCCTGCATACCCATCTGGAAGGCGAGTCACATGCCACCGGGAGCCATTCCTGCCGCATTACACATGCTGAGTGTAAATGGCAAACAATATCAGTCGATGTTTACGCCACATGTTCTCAGCCTCTTCACATATCAACACCCAGGCCAGCTTTTGAGAACACTTCTGAAGGGGGAGGGGGGCTTGGGCTAATCATGTGGTCACTTTTAATAAAATTTCAAAGCCTCCTGTTCTGGTTTATTTTCCTACTTTTTGTTGTTGGTGGTGGTAATGAGGGTCGTTTGTTTGTTTGACTACTTGCTTGTTTTTTATTCTGGGTTTTTACGGGTGACGATTTAGTCCTGAAGGTCCCCCACAAAGACCTTTAGTGATGTAGTCACATCAGCACTGACAAACTGACTTCTAACCAGCAAACCTCCGGAACAGGTGACCCCTCCTTTTTTTTCTGTGTATGAGGAGCAGGAGATCGAGTGGGGTGACCCATCATTTCACCTACCCAGTGGTAACTATAATACTTTTCAGCAGGGAAAAGGGACTGTCTTCTGCTCTAAGGAGTGGCTCATAACTGGGGGTGATTTTCTCCCCAAGGAATGCTAGAGACATTTTGCTGGTCAGAACTGGAGTTTGCTACTGGCATTTACTGGGCAGAAGTCAGGGATGCTGCTAGAATCCTACAATGCTCAGGACATAGCAAGGATTACCCAGCCCGAGATATCCATAGTGCCACCACTGAGAAACGGCTCTAAGGCTAAGCCCTTCCACAAGTTTCGCAGAAAAGATGATACCCGCAAAAGAATAAGAAAACAAACAAACAAAGTCAAGAAGCCCTCTCTATGAGGAATTTCTAAATTCCTGGAGTCCAGGGATGAGTTTGGCTTGACTGACGGTTTAATTACTTAGGAACCTCGTCACTTTTCTCCCAAGGAGCCACCACTGTCCTGTCACTTTGTGTCCCTCTTCTTCTTCCCAAATCTTACACCATAACGCTTACAGCATAATCACATCAAACTAAACCTCACATGATTTTCTAAATCAAAATCTGCTGTCCAAAGGGACCCCGTTGCCAGGTTACCTAGAGCAGCCATCATCCTGTTTGTTCTGTCTGGAAGGTCTGATGTTCATCTGTGATGCACACTATCCAGTATAATCCCCGCTCAAAATTATCCAGGAGGTTATGTTTTTTTTACAAGGTACAACCTCCCCAAAATAGCTTATGAAGGACTAGGGATTAAAGCTTACTGGGTTCTCCTATTTTACATACACGCTTGGCGGTGGGGTATGTTCACGGGTATCAGAGAAGCTTCTCTCCTGCTAGGACTCAGTGTGTGATGTTCCTGCAGACCATTGAAAAGTCAAGGTGAAAGCCAGTCATGTCTGTCTAAATAGCTCGCTTCCAGCTTTCCACCAGAGGCCCACTTGCCCAGTTAGCTCCCCAGAGAGTCCAAGGACTCTTTCTTCCTAATTTAGTCACAGCCCACAGGCTGCCCCAGGCTCACCTGGCTCTCTGCCCGTGACGCAGTCATAGACACCTAAAGGCGCCAGTCCCAGATCCTGACCTATGGGAACCAGCCAACCTGGCCACAGCTGCATTTCTACTCAGGTCTTGGGTCCCTCCCCAAGGTGCAAGGTGGAGCTCCAGTCATGGATTGTACATTCTGCCTTTCCTCACTCTCTGTCTTATTTCATTATGCTCAGAACTGTCTTAGGATAAGAGTTTACTAAATAGACATTTGTAGAACATTTCATCCCCAAACTGCAGAGTACATTTTTTCCCCCGCAGGCACATGGAACATTCTCCAGGACAGATCACATATTAGGCCATAAAACAAGACTAAACAAATTCAAGAAGATTGAAATATATTAAGCATCTTTTAGGACCATAATGGTGTAAACCTAGAATTCAACTATAGGAAGAAAATGGGGGGGGGGGGGGGGCTAATATGTGAAAACCAAACAACTCAAATAGGAAATCAAATAAAAATGAAAAGACAACTTTCTAAAATTTATGGAGTGTGGCAAAAGCAATGCTAAGAAGGAAGTTCATAGTTATACAGGCCTACCTCAAGTAACAAAAAAAATTCCCCAAAGCAATCTAACTTTACACATAAAGGAACTACAAAAAGACGAATGAACAAAACCCAAAGTAAATATTTAAAAGGAAATAATAAAGATAGAGCAGAAATTAAAAAAATAGAAATTAAAATAGAAAAGATCAATGAAACTACGAGTTGGTTCTTTGAAAAGAAAAACAAAATTGATAAATCTTTAGCCAGACTCATTAAGAGAAAAAGAAAGAGCCCAATAAATAAAACCATAAATGAAAGAGAAGTTACAACCAACACCATAGAGATACAAAGAATTGTTAAAGAATACCATAAACAATTATGTGCCAACAAATTGGACAACTTGAAAAAAAAAGAGTAAATTTCTAAAAGCATACAACTTCCAAGAATCAACCAAGAAGAAAAAGAAAATCTAAACAGACTGATTACTAAGCAATGACATTAAAGCAGTAATAAAAATCTCCCCCAAAAAACAAAAGTCCAGGACCTGAAGATTCTAGCAAACATTTAAAGAAGAATTAATACCTATCCTTCTTAAACTATTCCAAAAAATACTGAAGAGGAAGAAATGCTTCCAAACTCATTCTACAAAGCCAGCATTACCCTAATACTAAAATAAGACAAAGACATTACAAAAAAGAAAGAAAGAAAGAAAGAAAGAAAGAAAGAAAGAAAGAAAGAAAGAAAGAAAGAAAATTATAGGCCAATATTCTTGATAAACATAAATGCAAAAATGCTCAATAAAATAGTAGAAAACCAGACTTAACAATACATTAAAGGGTTTATAGACCATGACCAAGTGGAATTTATTCCAGGGATGCAAGGATGGTACAACTTTCATAAATCAATTAATGTGATACATCACATCAACAAAATGAAGGATAAAAATCATATACTCATATCAACAGATGCAGAACAAACATTTGACAAAATGCAACATCCTTTTATGATAAAAATTCTCAACAAAGTGGATATAGAGGAAACATACCTCAACAAAATAAAATTATATATGACAAATTTTGCATACTGAATGGTGAAAAGCTAAAAGTTTTTCCTCTAAGATCAAGAATAAGACAAGGATGCCCCCTATCCCTACTCCTATTCAACATAGTATTGGAAGTCCTAGCCACAGCAATCAGGCAAGACAAAGAAATAAAAGGCATCCAAATCGGAAAGGGAGAAGTAAAACTCTCACTACTTGCATATGATATGTAATATAGAAAATCCTAAAAACTCCACCAAAAAACTATTAGAACCAATAACTGAATTCAGTAAAGCTGAAGAATATAAAATTAATATATAGAAATCTGTTGCATTTCTATACACCAATAATGAACAATAAAATGGAAAAATTAAGAAAACAATCCATTTACAATTGCACTGAAAAGTATAAAATACCTAGGAATAAATTTAAGTATAGAGGTGAAAGACATATATTCTGAAATCTGTAAGACATTGAAAAAGAATCTAAAGAAGATACAAATAATGGAAGGATATACCATGTTCATGGATTAGAGGGATTAATATTGTTAAAATGTCCTCATATCTAAAGCAATATATAGATTAAATTCAATCCCTATTAAAATACCAATGGCATTCGTCTCAGAACTAGAACAACTAATCCTAAAATTTGTATGAAACCACAAAAATACCCTAATACTGTAGCCAAATAAATCTTATGAAAGAACAAAGTAGGAGGTATCACACTCTCTGATTTCAAACTATACTGCAAAACTATAATAAGCAACACAGTACAGTACTGACATAAAAATATAATTATAGATCAGTGAAATACAATAGAGAGCCCAGAAACACATCCTCGCTTATGTGGTTAATTAATCTATGACAAAGAAGGCAAGAATATACAATGGGGTAAAGCCAGGCTCTTTAATAAGTGGTGCTGGGAAACTGGACAAATACATGCAAAAATATGAAACTGGGCCACTTTCTTACACCATATAAAAAAATAACATCAAAATGGATTAAAGACTTAAATGTAAACTTGAAGCCATAAAACTTCTGGAAGAAAATGTAGGCAGCAAACTCTTTGACATCAGTCTTAGCAATATCTTTAAAAATATGTCAAGGATAACAAAATAAACAAATAAACAAATGGGACTACATCAAACTAAAAGGTTTTTGTACAGCAAAGGAAACCATCAACAAAATACAAAGACAATCTATTGAAAGAGAGAAGATATTTGCAAATTATATATCCAATAAGGAGTTAATATCCAAAATATGTAAGAAACTCATAACACAAAAACCCAAATAATCCAATTAAATGGCAGAGGGCCTGAATAGGCATTTCTCCAACAAGAACAATTAGATGGCCAACAAATATATGAAAAGATGCTCAACATCACTAATTATCAGGGAAATACAAATCAAAACCACAATAAGATATTACCTCACACCTGTCATCATGGCTATCATCAACAAGTCAACAAATAATAAGTGCTGGAGGGGATATGGAGAAAAGAAAACCTTTGTACACTTGGTGAGATCATAAATTGCTACAGGCATTATGGAAAACAGTATGGAGACTCCTCAAATAATTAAAAATAAAGCTGCCCTATGACTCAACAATACCACTTCCAGGTATTTAACTAAAGAAAACAAAAACTAATCAAAAAGCTATATGTGACCTTATGTTCACTGCAGTATTAACTACAACAGCCAAGATATGGAAGCAACATAGGTGTTTATGGATAGATGAATGGATAAAAAAGATGTGGTATATTTTTACAATAGAATATTACTCAGCCATAAAAAAGAAATCTTGCCATTGTGACAATGTGGATGGACCTTGAGGGTATTTTGTTAAATGAAATAAGCCAGAAAGATAAAGACAAATACTGTATAATTTCACTTATATGTGGAAGCTAAAAAAATAAGTAAAACAAAACAGAAACAGATCCATAGATACACAGAACAAGCTGAGGGTTGCCAAAGGGAAGAGGGATAGAAGGGATGAATGGAAAATTAAAAAACAAATAAACAATTTTTAATTTTAAAAATAATACTTTACTACACCAATAATGAACACTCAGAAAGGGAAACTAAAATAACAACCCTATTTACCATTGCAACAACAAAAAAAGTAAGATAGCTAGGAATAAAATTAACCAAGGAGATAAAAGACCTATTCTCGGAAAACTACAGGACTTTGAAAAAAGAAATAGAGCCCTGGCTGGTTTGGCTCAGCGGTTAGAGCGTCAGCCCGTGGTCCACAGAGACCCAGGTTTGCTTCCTGCTAAGGGCACGTACCTCGGTTGCAGTTTGTCCCCAGCCCTGTTTGGGGTTGTGCGGGAGGCAGTCACTCAATGTGTCCCTTTCTCTCTCTCTCTCTCTCACTTCCTCTCTCTCCCTCCCACTCTATCTGAACAAAAATGGAAGAATGTCCTCGGGTGAGGATAAAAAAAAAAAAAAAGAAATAGAAGAAGATACAAAAAAGTGGAAGTATATACCAAGTTCATGGATTGGAATAATCAACATCATTAAAATGTCCATACTACCCAAAGAAATCTAGAGTCAAAGCAATCCCTATTAAAGTACCAATGGTATATTTCACAGATCTAGAACAAATACTCCAAAAGTTTATATGGAACCAAAATAGACCCCGAAGAGCCACAGCAATCTTGAAAAAGAAAAACAAACTGGGAGGGATCACAAAACCAAATATCGAGTGATACTATAAAGTCATCGTAATCAATATAACCTGGTACTGGCACAAGAACAGGCATATAGATCAATGGAACAGAACAGAGAACCCAGAAATTGACCCAAGACAGCATGCACAATTAATATTCAACAAAGGAGGCAAGAGCATACAATGGAGAAAAGACAGTCTCTTCAATAAATGGTGTTGGGAAAATTGGACAGGTACATGCAAAAAAAAAAAAAAATGAAACTAGACCATCAACTTACACCATGCACAAGAATAAGCTCTAAATGGGTAAAAGACTTAAATGTAACTTGTGAAACCATAGCCCTGGCCGGTTTGGCTCAGCGGTTAGAGCGTCGGCCTGCGGTCCTGAGAGACCCGGGTTCGGTTCCCGCTAAGGGCATGTACCTCGGTTGCAGTTTGTCCCCGGCCCTGGTCGGTTGTGCGGGTGGCAGCTACTCGATGTGTCCCTTCACGTTGATGTTTCTCTCTCTCTCTCTCTCTCTCTGTTCCTCTCTCTGCCCCCCACTCTACCTGAACGAAGAATGGAAAAATGTCCTCGGGTGAGGATAAAAAAAAACAACAAAACTTGTGAAACCATAAACATCCAGAAGAAAATGCAGGCAGAAAAATCTCAGATATCATACATAGTGGAATTTTCACTAATACATCACCTAGGGCAAGAGAAACAAAGGAAAAAATGAATAAATATGACTACATCAAACTTAAAAGCTTCTACATCACAAAAGAAACCAGAATCAAAATGAAAAGGGAACCCACTCTCTGGGAGAACATATTTGCCTAAGGGGTTAATATCCAAAAATATATAGAGTACTCATACAACTCAACAAAAGGAAGACAAACAATCCAATTAAAAAATGGGCAGAAGACCTGAATGGACACTTCTCCAAACAGGACATACAGATGGCCAGGAGACATATGAAAAAATGCTCAATATCTCTAATCCATTAGAGAGAT
Source organism: Molossus molossus (assembly GCF_014108415.1). Classification (NCBI taxonomy): domain Eukaryota; kingdom Metazoa; phylum Chordata; class Mammalia; order Chiroptera; family Molossidae; genus Molossus; species Molossus molossus. The sequence goes on from NW_023425352.1 coordinate 15,585,697, forward strand.
GCAAATTAAAACGACTATGAGAGATCACTTCACACCTGTCAGAATGGCTGCCATCAACAAATCCTTAAACAAGTGCTGAAGAGGATGTGGAGAAAAGGGGACTCTAGTACACTGCTGGTGGGAATGCAGACTAGTGCAGCCACTATGGAAAACAATATGGCATTTCCTCAAAAAATTAAAAATTGAACTGCCATTTGATCCAGTGATCCCACTTCTAGGAATATATCCTAAGAAGCCTGAAACACCAATCAGAAAGAATATATACACCCCTGTGTTCATAGCGGTGTTATTTACAATAGCTAAGACCTGGGAACAACCCAAGTATCCATCAGTAGATTAGTGGTTAAAATGTATTCCAGCCCTGGCCGGTTTGGCTCAGTGGTAGAGCTTCGGCATGTGGACCAGAGAGTCCCAGGTTCGGTTCCTGCTAAGGGCACATACCTCAGTTGCAATTTGTCCCCAGCCCTGGTTGGGGTCGTGTAGGTGGTAACCACTCGATGTGTCTCTCTCACATCGATGTTTCTCTCTCTCTCTCCCTTCCACTCTATCTGAATATAAATGCAAAAATGTCCTTGGGTGAGGATAAAAAAAAAATGTATTCCATTTACACAGTGGAATACTACGCAGCTGTAAGAACGAAAGATCTCTTACTCTGAAACGTGGAAAGTATTATTCTGAGCGAAATAAGCCAGTCAGAGAAAGACAAGTACCACATGATCTCACTTATTTATGGAACATCATGAACAAAATAAGCTGCTGATCAAAATAGATCCAGAGTCATGGAAGTAGGGAACAGATTTACAAACCTCAAAGGGATGGGGGCTGGGGGGTGGGAAGAGATAAACCAAAGAACTTATATGGATATATACACAACCGATGGACACAGACATTAGGTTGGGGAAAGCAGGAGGAAGCTGGGAGAAGGAGGAGGGGGTCAATGGGGGGAAAAGGGGGGACATGTATAATACTTTCAACAATAAAAATAAATTAATTAAATAAATAAAAATAATAGTTTACTAAAAAGCACTCCTCCACACTCATCTTCCCAAACCCATATCTAAGGCAATGCTCCCCCTTGCCCCTTCCGGGGCGGCAGGGGTATGTAATGGTTAGGGACACAGGCCCTGGAGCAAGACAGCTGCAGTCAGCCCCAGGAAATAGGGTAAAGGCCATGCCTACCTTCAGAATTATGGTGGAAGGTATGTGTCTAACAGCCCAGTGCCCGGTATAGTCAGCTCTGGCTGAGGATCTGCTATTGTGAGCTTCATAGCATGATACATGGATGGCATGATACATACATAGCATGATACATGAACTTAATTAAGAAAAAAGGTACCTTGATACATGGCCTGGAGTGTGACTCCCAGGAGAAAAAAAGTCAGTACCTAGAATGAGCCCTTTGACTGTGTGGTACTAGCTCTTACCCAGAGATTAGGACACAAACCCTGGCCCCATTTGGAAATAAAGAAGCACAGACTGACCATCACAAACTAAAATATAATAAGTGCATATTGCCAGGCCAGTGTGGCTCAGTGGATTGAGCATCATCCCATGGAGTGAGAGGTCCTGGTTAGATTCCTGGTCAGTGCACATGCCTGGGTTGAGGGTTCGATCCCCAGTGGGAGGCATGCAGGAGGCAGCCAATCCATGCATCTCTCTCACATTGCTGTTTCTGTCTCTGTCTCTCTTCTTTCCTCTCTCTCTAAAAAAAAATCAATAAAAACATATAAAAATAAATAAATAAGTGCATGTTGAGCACCTACTGTATATGGCACCAGGCACACAGGGAAGGAGGAACACAAAGTAACATTGAGTGTAGATACACAAGGCATTATGCTACCACTTCATATATTCTCTTGATCGTCACAAGTCTTAAAAAATTAAGATCATTATTCCCACTTCACAGATGAGAACACCAAGGCTCCAAATAACTAGATAACTTACCCAAAGTCCCAAAGTCAGTACGTGGTCATTTGAAACAAAGTCTGTTTGATTCCAAAGACCTTCCTTGTCCTTCTAGTAAAACACCTCCCAGTGTGCAAAGTGAGTCATAAGTATAAATAATAAACAAGATGAGTGCTGCAGACAAGGTGTGTTCCAAGTATAATCAAGCTACATAATGTGTGGAGCCCAGTGCAAAAGGAAAATGCAGGGGCATAGTTCAAAAATTATTAAGAATTTCAAGATGGCGAGAGCAGAGCATTACATCTAACACAGATCCTTTCTAAGCAGAGGCCCTACATGAACACATGCCCACGAAGCCAGTCCCAAACGGGAGGGAAGAACTCTGAGGGGGAGAGGGGGAGGAGTGGGAGGCACATTATTCATCCACCCTGACAACAGCATTTCCCAGAGCACCACAGCCCAAGGCCACCTGCTGGACGTCAAGCCTACCCGTTTCCTCTGGCTAATCCCTTCCCCTGCACAGTGCTAGCGTGAACGCAAGGCAATGGGAACTTGGGGGTGGGACTTGGTTTGGGAGAAGCAGGAGGCAAATCTGGCCCAGACACATACTGCTATTTATTACGATACTGAGTTTCTGGAGGTGATGCCATGGAAGGGTATAACCTGGCCTCCATTCCTGGGGAGATGTCCCAAAGCTGGTGGTGGTGTGGTCCTCAGTGGAGGTGGGGGAGGGGTAATGCACAATAATGTAAGGAGTCACACTGGGAGGGGGTGTTCAGCCCATGTGTGGGGGATGAGGCAGTGAGACGCTGAGAACCAGTGAGTGTAAGGAACACTCAGCTGTGCCTGTGTTTCGTCACCAACTCACTGGGTGACCTCCAGCCAGTTAGCGAGTCCTTGTGGCTCAAAATACCCAAGTGCCAAGTACACAGGAACTTAAGGGCATTACCGCATGGCCATCAAAAGTGATGCTTACTATCCACTTACTATTCAACGTTAAATTAAAAATCAGTGCACAAAATCATATATTATATATCGTTACCGACATGTAAAAGGCAAAATAACCCTGAAGTGGAAAAAAAATGCTATTGGAGAACACACCAAAATGTTAACAGGGGCAGCTGTGTTTATAAGGTAGAAATGTAGGTCATTTTCTTTCTCCTTTTGTAAATGTTCCAACTTTTTTTTTTTTTTTTAAAGAAACATGTTTATATTTCGGTGAAAAAAATAAGTAATTTTTTAGAGACAAATGAATTCATTTGGGCTAACGCTGTCCCATCTAGATAACCAGGACCGTCCGTGAAACTGTGTGACAAAGCCCCTTTCCCAGGGCGGGCACTGCTCTCCTGGAGAACCACAGGCCAGAAGCCCAGGGCAAGGCCGATGGAGAGTGGGGGACAGAGGCGTGGCCACCTCGTGTTCCCACGCAGACCAAAGCACGCGATTCAGACGGGTTTTCACCTTGTACTCTAGGACGGGGCCACGCACAGAGCAGGCAGAACATGCCAGCACGTTGATCGGGGTAAACAACAGTTCTTTTTATGACTTCAGACTTCTCCCCAGAGATCAAGATCATCAACATCAAGACAGTTCAGAGTCCACAGCCTCTCTGCTTTCCCCTTGCAGCCCCACCCCAAACCGCGGCTGCTGTGGGGGAGGGGAGGAGCGCTGAGTTAACTGCAGTCGGCCAGGGCCAAGGGGAAAAGGCAGAGTCACCGCTCAGCCCCGGAAGTGGGTTTGGGGCTACGGTCTCCAGTTTTAACATTTGGATCCCCTTGGCTCGGGTTTATATATTTTTCAGGGCGGTGCTGGGTAATTGTGTTTTCTTAGGCGTATGCAAGTGCCAAGAGAGTGGTAACCAGTGTAATCCAGGCTAGCCCAGGATCAGATTCATGGCTGGGCCTCCTCTGTCTAATCCTCAACACCCTGAGCCAGGAGAGGCCACCTCGTGCCTGTTTTCAGCTGGGAATCTTGCTGGACCTGAATCTCCACCCACAATGGATGGGCAGAGCTGGCCCCTGCCATGGCCCCTCCCTCCCTTGCAGCGCTGGGATAAAGCAGTAGCTGCTTGGTACAGCCCACTGCTCGGCCAAGAGGTGCAGGGGGCTCCCACAGCCAACCAGACCCCAGAGCAACGTGGCAGGGGAGAAAACCACGGGAAATGCTCGGGAAACCTTCTCTCCTCTCCTCTCGTCTCCCCTTTTCTTTCTTAACTCTTTCAATGTAAGGGGCAACTCACAGGGACATTATCTCTAAACCCCTGTTTTTCTTTATCACTAAGGCCCACTATGCTATCTTTAGCATGGGGGAGAAAAGAAAAGTTAAGCCACGAAAGATGAGGTCACAGGCCCCTGGGATAAATGGAAGGCAATAAAAGTAGTGGCCTTGCGACCCCTTGAAAAAGCAATGGTAGAGGTTCCAGCGTCTTGTTCCAGGAAGATGCAAGGGAAGAGCAAGGACAGGGCTTGTTCCCAGAATGAACAAGCCCAGCCCGTGTAACTGCACATCCTGCACCCCAGCCAGCAGCGGCCCTCGAGCACAGGGAGCCAGTCAAGGGTTGTGAGTCAGCCGATGCAGGAATGAGCCCTTCCCAGGAAAGGAAACGGGTTCTTTGTCGGGCAGGGGTTTATAATTCCCATCTGGCTTACTGGTGTTCCTCTGTAGGTTCTCCAGGGGCCCACAAAACAGAAGCAGGAAGTATTTTTAAGATTTTCAGATTTGCTCTTTAAAGACTGAGCACAGCTTCCAGACATAGATCCCATGCTGGGTTCTCAGGGTGATCATATCTTCAGGACCTTTGCGTAATCTATTTCCTCTGCCAGAAGTCCTTCTTCTTGCTCTGCCCTGGCCAACAGGGTAGCTATGAACCACATGTAGCTATTTAAATTGAAGTTAATATAAAATAAAATGGGAAGCTCAACCCTCAGTCATACCAGCCATTTTTCAAGTGTTCAATAGCCACATGTGACCAGTGGCTACCATACTGGACAGCACAGTAGGGAACACCTCCAGCATTCAGAAAGTTCTACCGGACAGCATTGCCTCAGGCTGCTTCTCGAAGAGGCCACCTCGGACCAGGAATCAAAAGCAGGGCATAAGGTCACTCTCTATCCCCTTGTCCTACCTTTATCACTATCTGAAATTACCTTGTTTATTTCATGCTCTATTGCCTGTCCCTCCCCTGGAATATAAACTCATGAGAACGGGATCTTGTCTGCTTCTTCTACTGCCGCATGCCCAATGCCTAGAACAGTACAGGCATAAGAAGAAGCTCAGTAAATATCGTTGAATAAATGACTCACAGTAGGGTCTACCCATCACTCTGAGATCACAGGACAGCAGCCACCCCGCTGCAGCTTATCTTTCCATGGACCAAGATAACGTCAAAGCGTGGGCCCCATCAAGAGCACCCAGGGAGACTGAGTGTTGTGGGAGTGCCCAGATAGGAGCAGAGTAGCTGACACCCAGCTTTGTCCTGTTTCTCCTCTAAGAAGTCCAGTTGCCTTTATCGCCTATATCAGCCAGTCAACATGCTGTGCCCAGCACGTGCACTGTCTTCCTTCTCTGCTTTTGCAAAAGATCAAAATACCCTCTTATTTGGAAGGTAGCTATGCTTACCACTATACCACCAACGCCCGCTATCAATTTTTTTTTTTTTTTTAATCCTCACCCGAGGGCATTTTTCCATTTTTGTACAGATAGAGTGGGAGGGAGACAGAGAGAAAGAGAGAGAGAAACATCGACGTGAAAGGGACACATCGAGTGGCCACCACCCGCACGACCGACCAGGGCCGGGGACAAACTGCAACCGAGGTACGCGCCCTTAGCGGGAACCAAACCCTGGTCTCTCCGGACCGCAGGCCGACGCTCTAACCGCTGAGCCAAACCGGCCAGGGCCCCTCTTATTTGGTATTAGAACCCTCCACCCTGGAATTACCTTTCCCCCACATGCATATACAAAAGCAAGTCATAGGATGGGATCTCACCAAAGTTTAAGGAGGTGGTATTTTAATACTCTGCATATATGCGTTGCTTCCTGATGACCCCTCTGGAAGAGAAGGAAGAGGAGGTGGAGGAGAAAACCAGTTTACTACAACTTGGTTTTCTTACTTAATGCAGTTAAAATGTGAATGGCAAGAGTATTCTATTCAGGAAAACATGATCCCCATGGCCAAACACCAGAGGAGTGTAAAGATATAAAAGTGGGAACGTACCACGGGTCACATTTTACTGAACTTTCATAACAGGCTGAGTACAAAAGTCACCCATGTTTAGGATCAAACAACTCAGCAATACAATCAAAGAAGCAGGGCCTGGAAAAATAGCACACATAATGAATGGAGAACAAACAAAATAGAAAGCAAAAATAAAAACAGGCAGCATCTGTGCTCAGAAGGAATCCCCGTCATCAGGGAAGTTGTGGGGCTGCAAGCTCACAGCCTGACAGCCAGCCAGGAGAGAGAGGGGCACCCTGGAGAAGCTTCTGCGGCATACCCTCTAATTCTTGCTGAGGAAACAACTCTGCTTCCAAGCTGGCTTCCTCCCAAAGGCGTCCAGGGCAACCGCTGAAGCTCTAACTACCCTCCTGACGGCAGTAACCATTAAATGCACCAACCTCACTTTGGTAGTTTTGCAGAACAGTGAATTATGAGAGAATTGGCCGGGAGAACACATCTTTCACTCCAGCCACGTCGTAGTAATCAAATTCCAATATCCATTCTGAAACGATTTCCTGGAAAATAAGTCTACTGTGATGCATAAATCACAAATTAATTTTCATTTCTTTGGCCATGACTGCATGAAGCCTCGTGATAGGCCACGAGATTAATTAGCTCCCACCTTCAGGCTTTCTCTACTTTGTCTTTTGCAGAGTCTTAAACAGAGAAGCACAGCCACCTTTACACCTTGGTCAAAGGATAGTCCTCCTCCAGGTGGGACAGTCACACTCACTGATGTGAGCCCTGATCTGGAAGGGACAGTCACTGAGGGATGGGGAAGGAAAATGACAGCAGCCAGAGGGACCGGCCAAATCAAACCTCCTAGTGATGGATGGCAAACATCACAGACCACTCTCACAACCAGCCTCGGGAAGGGGGCGGGCCTGTAAATCTGTTCCTCTCTTAGGTTCCCTCCTTGAGTTCTCTGCATAGCACCAGATTCGATGCACGAGGGCAAGGACTCCACAATACCAGCAGGGTGCTTTCCAGACAGTAGTTCCTTAAATGATTTCTGAATCAACAAATGATTTATTGGCTTTTCCTCATGTTGATTATAATTTCAGAGGTCTCCATCCAAGTTTAGGATAGGAGGACCAAGGGGTCAAAAATTTACTCTTGACACTTGGGATTTAAAATTTTAGAGCCTTGATCCAAGACCAGCTGGTCAAAACGTGATGTCGAGGGTGAACCAAAGACTAGACTCGGAAACCTGGTCCAAGCGCATGTCCTTCTCCATGGCCGGAGTCAGGAATCCCCTTCACAGTCACAGACACACGCTGGAGTGCTGAGGCACCGGGCGTGAGAGAAGAGGCTGGGAGCTCATGCTGCTGCTAGCCTCAATCACAACCAAGTGCCCTCACAGCTGCCCCTGACTTGGAAAGGCTGGACCTTGGCCACTGCAAGGCAGCTCAGGACCAGCCGAGGTCTTTGGGAAACAGCTGAGGGTGCCTTTCCTTTGGTGGTTATTTTTTCAAGGCAACGATGCCGCTTATTGGCCAACCGACTGCAGTCACCCCTTGAGGAAAGAACAAGTGGCGTCAAGCCAGACGGGCTCTTCAAGCTCATGTTAATGGGACAACCCATCCTCAGCCTCACACTTTCCCCAATGCCTACCCCAGATCGGTCTTCCTTCTGGTTGCTACTACTCGCTTCCATAAAAACTCGTGGGCCTCCATTCCCTTGACCTTTTTTGCACCGTCAAGTTCCTAAAAGCAATGATTGTTCCTAAAGGCAATGGCTGCTAAACACAAATGTATAATTTTATACAATAAAAATGTAATAGCTGTTTGTGTGAGTTATTAACCCATAAGTGTGGGTTAGGTAGTGTGTTATTCGAATACACCCTCTGGACTGAAAACAACTCTTGATAAGTCACCTTCAAAGCACCAAAGAGTTGAAGACAGTACAGTCCCGCCAGGTTAATTTGGGGGGGAAGCTTGAACCCAAATAAACGAGAGGATCATTTGTGTGCTAAAGTCACTTCTTCGTTGACGATACCGGCGGGATAAAAGTGACACAGGTCAAGGCACAGAGCACAGTCACTGTGAAGACTTACAGGATACCTTTTCCTGCATTAAGCTGGGTCCACAGGCTGCACCCTCAGGATTAGGATGAACCAGAACCAGTCTGGCATCTGCTGCTCCTTCCTAACCCCACAGGCACAGAAAGAAGGTTGCTCTGTACCTCAGCAGAGCAGAAGGAGAAGGAAGGGGGATGAAACACTCCTGAGAAGACGTGGCCACAGACCTGCCACCGTACATATTTCACCCCAGAAATGAACAGCACTGATGTGCAACAAATTTGGTTTGAAGTTAGCCCCTAAAGCAGCCAGAAGGCGGAAAGTCCCCTTATTCCAAGCCTCGGGTAATCTCCACAAGTACTTTTTTAAAGGCAACAGCCAGCAAAACAGTTAGAGATGATCATGCACACAGGGAAACAAGGCAGCAGGAGTCAGAGTCAGAATAAGTGACTGAGAGCAGTAACAGACCTGGGCAGCTTTCAGACGCAGACTTACTAAGTTTGGATATGCCTGCCACATGAAGACAATGAATGACAAGTTTGCAAACATCTGCAGGGAAGAAAAAATGGCAAAAAAAAAAATGACCTCACAGATTTGGAAGAGAATCAAACAGAACCTCCAGAAAGGGAAAATTCAGTAACATTAAAATCTCAGCAGAAGTGTTTGGCAGCAGATAAAAAAAAACAACAAAACAGCACAAGACAAAATTAGAAACTGGAGATTAGATCAGAAGAAGTTGTCCAGAACATAGCATAGAAGGGCGAAAATATGGAAAACACAGAAGAGCGGATTTACAACATGGGGGATACAGTAAAAAGGTCCAACATACATTTCACTGAAGTCCCAGAAGAGGAGGAGAGTGAGGGTGGACTTGAGGTCATACTGAGGAGATAATCGCTGAGGTTATTTTCAGAACTACTGAAAGACGCTATGGATTCAAAAGACCCACAGAATCCCAAGCTAAATAAATATAAAGAAATGCACACCTAGACATATCATAGTGATCAAACCCAAGAGTGAAATCTTGAAAAAATATATAGATTACCTTAAGACAAATGATGGTTAGACTGAGAAATGCTGTCTCAACATCAGAAATGAAAGTCAGAGACAGCTGAATATCTTTAATACAGTTGACCCGTGAACAATTCAGGGGTTAGAGGCGCTGACCCATCCCATGAAGTTAATAATCCACATATAACTTTTGACTCCCCAGAACATTAGTTGTCCCTTGGTATCTGTGGAGGATTGGTTTCAGGACATGCCCCCCATAAATACCAACATCCACGGATGCTTAATCCCTTACACAAAATGGCATGGAACAGGGCGTACAGTCTGCCCTCTGCATCCGCAGATTCCCAGCCACAGATGGAAAACACAATTTCTTTCTTTCTTTTTTTTTTTTGTGGTACGTGCCTCTAGCAGGAACCGAACCCGGGACTTTCTGGTCCACAGGCCGATGCTCAACCGCTGAGCCAAACTGGCCAGGGCAGAAAATAGTTTCAATCAGAGGTTGGTTGAATTGTGGATGTGAAAAAAATCTGCATATAAGTGGACCCACCCAGTTCCAACCGATGATATTCAAGGGTCAACTGTATACTGAAAGCAAATAATGACCAATTCTAATTCTATACACTCTTGTGCAAGGAAGAATAACGGCCCCCAAAGATATTCCGGTCATAGTCTCTGGAAACCTGTGAATGTTACCCTATATGGTAAAAAGACTTTGCTGGTGTGATTAAGTGAAGGTCTCCAGATGGGTGTACCATCCTCGATTTTCCGGCTGGGCCCTAATTACAACCACAAGTGTTATCACGAGAGAGAGGCAGAGGGAGATCTGACACAGAAGAGATCTGATGGGACAAAAGGAGAGAGAGATTTGAAGATGCCATGAGGCCGGCTTTGCAAATGAGGAAGGAGCCATGAACCAAGGAATCCAGCTCTAGAAGCTGGCGAAGGCACTTCGGATTCTCCCTTAGCGCTCCGGAGGGAGCGCAGAGCGTCTGACACCTTGACCTTAGCTCTGCAAAACTGAGTGCGGGTTTCTGGTCTCCAGAACGGTACAGAAATAGACGTGTTGTTTAAAGTGACCGCCTTTGTCACAGCAGCCACAGGAAACTAATACAACTGTCCACACTCTCCTTCCACAATGAAGGTCAAATCCAGGAGTTCCAGGCTCACAGGACCTGAGGGAGGTCATTCCCAGCAAAGGAAATTCTCAAGGCTGTAAGCCCGGCAGAGGGAAAATGATCCCAGATGGGAGTCTGGAAACACAACAACACTGAAGAGCAAAGACAGTGGCAAATGCAGGAGTAGACCTAAATGCACGCTGGCTGTGGAGAACAATACATTTTGTGGTGTTCTTTTTAAGTAGATGGAATTCAAACACAAAACAATGAGAGAAAATAAGCAAAGAGGGTGAGGTAAATGTTTTTAGAGTGTTCCAAGGACCCCGTCTTACTCAATGGGAAAGGAAAGTTTTGATAAACTTCAAAACCTAAGTACGAATACCATAATTTTTAGAACAGAAGGAATGTATAACTTTCAAAGTAGTGGAGGGAACACAGGTGGTAAACCTATAGAAAGGCAAGGAAGTTGCCATAAAAGTGAGGAAGGAAGCTGGGATGGGTCAGGGGCACTCAGGGGCTTCTGGGAGCCGGCAGCATTCCATTTATTGAGCTGGGGAAAGCTACATAGGTGTTTTGTCTTCATTTTTAAAACCCTGCAGATATGCTTTAAGTATTTCCGGTGTGCAGGCAATATTCTACAATGGCAAAGGATTGAAAGAAATCACGTTTATGCCTTTCAACTGGTATGTCCACACTGTTCTAGCTCAGCCCTGTGTCCAGACTCAGCTCAGTGTTTTGCAAATCAAAAACCCATAGATGAGTTCTGTAGGCACCATCTCCTCCAGCCTCCTGTCTACAGACCAGTGCATTCTTCTTATACCCAGTTTATAGATGATGCAGCCAGAGCCTAACAAAGCTGAATGATTTACCCAAGGCCATAGGGGCTTCACCTAGACAGCTAATTGAGAATAACTTTTACTTCTGTTTTTCAAAACCATGCCTCCCCGTACACACACTCCATATGTCAGGAATCCACGAAAGACTTCCTGGTGTTAAACCTGCTGCCCTGAGATGGCCCCAGAACTGGGTCTGCCTCCTCTGGCCTCTAACTCTTCTGCATACTTAAGAAAGACAAGCTAGTGGCCAGAAGGTGTGAGTGCCTGTAATTAACAGTGCTTTTGCAAGACTCTCCTTTAATGCTGATGCAAAGATACCACTCAAATGCTGCAAGAGCAGGGATTAAAAAAACAGGACACGCAATCAAGCCTGGACTTGATTATGCTTCCCAGTGAGATGCTTGCTGCTAAAACCTCAAAGAGCCATGCCTCATACCAAAGGGAAACAGTACCAATGCCCCCAGACCCAGGAACTCCTCAGGGATAAGGAGGCACAACTGCAGGGGGGTTGGGAGGGGGGAGGGAGGCAGGGATAAAGGAGAAGGAGACATAGACACAGCAGCAACGGTGACTTAAGAAATAAATCTACACAGAGTTTTTAAGAAATCATTTCTTTTTTTTTTTTTATCCTCACCCGAGGACATTTCTCCACTTTTTTGTTCAGACAGAGTGGGAGGGAGGGAGGGAGGGAGGGAGAGAGAGAGAGAGAGAGAGAGAGAGAGAGAGAGAGAGAGAGAGAAACATCAACGTGAAACAGACACATCGAGTGGCTGCCACCCGCACGACCCAACCGGGGTTGGGGACAAACTGCAACCGAGGTACGTGCCCTTAGTGGGAACGGAATCCGGGACTCTCTGGACCGCAGGCCGACGCTCTAACCGCTGAGCCAAACCAGCCAGGGCACCACTTCTATCTTAATACAAATAAATATTTAAAGAGCAACTTCATTTATTGCTCATTTTCTATATATTCTCCTAACAGATTAAAACAATTGCCGTAAAGCACACACTTTCCCCGCCATTGAAAACATAGCGCCCTCAGGTGTCACTCTCAACGTTTCTCTCTAAAATGAGCACATTCTCTTCACAGGTGTCAAACAGCTAGTGATAAACTTTAAAAGGTGCAGAGTCAACTCACAGGCAGAACTTTGGGAACCAAGGGTTCCTTCAACAAGCATGGCCATTTTCATGCAAATTGCTCAGGTCCCCAAGGCCCCTGTTCTCAGACCACCTTACAGGGAAGGAGCCCAGAAGATGCAGAGGGGGGTGGCTAAATGAAGGGAAGAGCGGGAGAAACAGAGGGGGGAGAGGAAAAGAGCTTTCAGCGCCTACAGTGGAAAGATTAGGATGAACAGGGGGAGTGCGTGTGTGCCTACACCCCCAATCTGATCCTGCTAAAACTACCTCTTGGATACTCAACCGAGTCTCTTAAAATTCACTCCTGTAGCAAGGAGGGGCCACTAGAGGATGCCCTGCCTTTCAACTCTGATTTTCTTATCGTCTGGCACCCAAACTGGTTTTACAGGGACATCATGTAAAGTTAGAAGAATCTGTCCACACATACAAATCACTTAAGATGACTGAGATCTTGGTTACACTCCCTGTTTGGATTGAGAGCAGTAATAACTGTAGTTACAAACACCTAGACCCTGTGGAAAACTGTACCACTACACTGTTTTTGTTTTCAAAACCTCCTCTCTGCAAAGAGTAAATGATCTCATAGATCACTCTGGCCTCACCCGTCAGCCCCATTTCACAGATGAGAAAACTGAGGCAAAATAGGCCAACAGATCCATAGCTGAGGCCAGATTCCAACACTCCCGTTTCCATATTACCAGCCCACAGACGACCACCTTGATCAAAATACTGCTGCCTCCCTAAAACCCCCTGACATCCTCACTCCCTCCACCTCACCAAACCCAGGTGTATTTCTTGGCTCTTTTTCAGGCTATGACTCTGAAGCAGTAATGGAGACCAATTACGCTGGTACCTCAATGTCAGCAGCAAGCCACTCCGACTCAGCCCCAGCTAATTAAGACTCTCTGCCCCTTGGTGGGAAGCACACGTCACTGCGGGGCACCCAGACCCACCCTGTCGAGGAAAACAGCAAGGTCTAGAGCTTGACAGAAGCCAGGCAGCCTATGAATGGAGAGGCCAGGCCAGTGAGAACTGAATGCCGTGAGGACCCCTTCCGTGCGCTCCTCCCCGTGACCCCTCCTCTGCTCCTCTAGCAGTTGTAACCTCTCCCACGGGGAGAAGAGACAGTGTGAGAACTGGCAGGAGGGAGGATCTCAGCAGTCCAATCCAATCCTCTTGTTTTCCAGAGTGACGGTTCCACCCACAGGCACAGAACTGGGGAGCAGGCAATGTCCTCGATACGACTGTAGTTTCCACACTGCGTGCTGATCTGGGTTGGCAGCTGCTTTGTGTTTTCTTGTTTTGGTATATGTGCTGACTCTGTGTTTTCTTGAAAAAAACATTTTAATACAAAAATATGCATAAGTATAGCAAGCTCTCATACTCTGATCCATCCAGAATTAACCAGTGTTAACATTCCCTGCTTTTAACATTATGGATCAAGTAGTCCCGTCTCATTCTCTCCCCCACCTCTGTCCAGAGGCAACACCTATGTATATATGTCTAAGCCATCTTCTTATACTATACACCTATAAGCAATAATATTTTAACATAGCTTTATTAACCTTTTCACTTCTGAGCTGGGTCTTTTCTAAGAAATTCCTTTTAACCCCTGAGATCACAAAGATATTCTCCTGGAGTTAACTTCTAACAGTGTTGAAGTCTTTTTTTACTGTTTAGGGCTAGCTGAAATCGATCTTTCTCTACACTGTAAGATAAGATCTCATCTCTTTCTACAGAAAGCAGTGGTCTCAACATGAGTCACTGCAGAGCTCAAACTTTCCCACTGGTTTATAACGTGCCACTACTCCATGCCAAGTTCATAGGGATTCTTAGTTTTGTTGATCTCTCTGTTTTTCGTTTTTCCCAGAAGTATCAGATCTATTTATTTATGTACCTCACTCTTCCAAATGAATTTTAGAATTGCTTTGTGTAGTTCTAAGAGAAATCCTGGTGGAATTTTTATTAGAACTGTCTTAGCCCCGGCCAGTGTGACTCGGTTGGTCAGGTGTCATCCTGTGCACCAGAAGGTTGGATTCCCGGTCAAGAGCACATGCCCAGGTTGCAGGCTCAATCCCTAGTGTGGGGTATACAGGAGAGAGCCACTCAGTGTTGTGCTCAATCCCTAGTGTGGGGTATACAGGAGAGAGCCACTCAGTGTTGTGCTCTTACATTGATGTTTCTCTCTCTCTCTCTCTCCTTTTCTCTGTCTCTAAAATAAATAAATAAATGAACTATTAAAAAAAGAAAAGAATTGTCTTAAATGAGGTACTTTTATACTAAGTTGACCCATCTATCAACATATCATTATCCATTTACTATATACTGTGATAATGATTTATGATTTTCTCCATTAAAGGCTATACATGTTTTATTTAATTTATTCCTAGGTATCATGTAGTTTAGTTGTTATGAACAATATTTTTTCTTATAGCATCTCTAATAGGTTATTTTTGTTGTACAGAAATGCTATTGATTTTTTTTTAAATTTTTTTTTTATCCTTACCCGAGGACATTTTTGCATTTATCTTCAGATAGAGCAGAAGGGAGAGAGGAAGGAAGAGAGAGAGAGTCATTGATGTGAGAGAGACACATCGAGTGGATGCCACCCACGCGACCCCAACTGGGGTGGGGACAAACTGCAACTGAGATACGTGCCCTTAGCGGGAACCGAACCCGGGACTCTGGTCCACAGGTTGACGCTCTAACTGCTGAGCCAAACTGGCCAGGGCAGAAATGCTATTGATTTTTGTATGTTGATACCATACTCTGCAACTCTGCTTACCTCTTTTGTTATATATAATACTTTAGAAAATTACTGGATTCTGAAGGTGTGCAATCATATAATCTTAACATAACAAGAACTTTGTCTCCTATTTTCCATCTTCATAACTTCATTTACTTTTCTTGTCTAATTGCATTTTCTAGGTCCTCCAGCATAATATTGAACGGCAGTGTCTTTATTTTATTTCTAACTCTAATTGGGAATGGTTCTAAGGTTTCCCTCCCAAGAATGATGTTGACCATAGGATGGCAGTTGCCTTTTTAATGTTCTTAGATGTTACCTTCCCAACTACTAAATTCCCTGGGAGCAAGGCCTAAATCTCACACATCTTTCCATCCACTATATCACAGCACTTGTCACACCATGAATGCATGATAAATGTCTGTTGATTGCATATATACTTCTGAACTCTACTACTTGGGATTTATTATTTATTTTGACACTTCCTGCTTCGTTGACCTTAGCAAATGCAGTGGATGCCTAGACAACATTTGGCCAGATGGTTTTAAGACAAATGTTCTGGCCCAGCTGGTGTGTCTCAGTGGATTGAGCACTGCCCCGTGGACTGAGAGGTCCCAGTTCGATTTCCAGTCAGGGCTCATGCCCAAGTTTCAAGCTCGATCCCCAGTGGGAGGCATGCAGGAGGCAGACGATCGATGTTTCTCTCTCACATTGATGTTTCTATCTCTCTCCCTTCCTCTCTAAAAAATCAATTAAAAGATATATTTTAAAAAAAGACAAATGGTGTGTGTGTGTGTGTGTGTGTGTGTGTGTGTGTACATACTTAACTTTATGGTAGCTCATGAAAGGCTGGGCGTTCATGAAGAAAACAGATGGATTCTGTTTTTTTTAGAAATGAATTATTTCAGGGATTTGGGATTTGATTACCCTCTGGAGTCTGTTATACTCTCCCTTTTTGTTCACCCCATATGAATGGGTTTAACGGAAGGGATTAACTGGCCTTGAATGGGTCACTGATTTTTGGGGTGCATAAGGATGTGTTCCTTTGTGCAGAGCAGCAACTCCAGAGGCAGGCGGGGGCTGCTCACATGGGCCAGTTGGAGTGATGCCACACACCTGGTTTCTCAGCAAGAATGCACTTCCTGGAATGTGGCCAGCCTTGTCCCCGAGTCTGTACACACAAAACCAGTAGGACCTGCAACCAGTCTCGACAAGAAAATGCCCATGATGAGGAACAGAGAAACAGAACCCTGCTCCCTTTTATGCTCAAGCCCTTGCTCCCTTTGCCAACGGCTAAGCCAGCAGCTACTCCCATCAAGTCACTGTCCCCAGCTCTTGGCTCTCTGCCCGAGGTACACAGAGGAACATGAGTATCAGGGGATGAGATGGCTGTCGCTCCCCTGACCCCAAACTATTGTCAGCCTTGTTCAAACAAACAGCTGGAAAGAGAGAAAATAAGTAATGCTTCCTATCCATCCGGGGCAACACTGCGGAGACTGAAGGCAGTGACCCACTCCTCAGCAGGAGGGAGTGCAAACGTGGAAGCAGGCACCACTGGTGGAGAGAAAGTCATGCTCCTCTTGAAGCAGAAGTCCTGGGTTCAAGTCTCGGCCCCATCACTTCCCATATCATCATAGGCAACCTTTCAACCTCTCTATAAAATGGGGACAAGCATTATGGGCCTAAGTGCTATTGCAGCATGGGCCGGGAATAAGGGACAGTCTGCTTAGTCCCTGAAAAGTCCAAAAGCCCCTGAAGGAAGTTTGTACTCGGGCCAGAGAATGAAAATCCCTGAATGGTTGGCTTGAAGGACTAGGGCAAGCTGAGAAGACAGGATAAGCCGTTAGCTGGGCTCTGCCAGGAAAGACCCATAAAGCCTTCCCTTTCGGTGTTATTAAAACTCCTTTATTACTTAACAATCTGTCTCCTTCAGCCCAGTTCGGACAAAGCCGAAAGGAGGGAGGGTGAACAGGACGCTGGACTGGAGGGCCTCCCGCTGGGTCCTTCAAGGGCCAGCTTCACCCTCATCTCACTCAGCCCCCACACCCACCAGAGGCCAAATGCTTCTGAGTCACTCTGCACTATGAATAGCAAATGCATCTCCTCCTGGCTATTCCCACTGCCAATGCCCTGGTCAACATTCCTGCCTGGATTATGCTAATACCCCTTCCCATCACTCCCAAATACCTTCAGTGGCTCCTACTTGTCACTAAGTAAGTCCAGACTTCCCAGAAAGGCACTGAGCTCCAAGTTGGGTCCATCTCCCACCTTGCCTCCCTCGAGGCCTCCCGAGTCAGTCACCCCAGACCACCGCATTTATCCAAACACACCGTGCGCCTTTTCACCCGTGAACTTGGGGTCGTGCTGGTGCTCCTGCCCGTGTGCCTGGTGTCACCGGCGTGTATCCGAATGACCCAGATCCCTGCCTCTCTTCTCTGGCACACAAGCACCCTTCAGGGCACGAGCTGTTCTATTCTCCTAGTCATGCCCACACTGCCTTTCACAGACGCTCTTCAGAATGTAAAACTGAGGCTGACATCAACATGGATGACCCCTGGGAGCACTGTGTGGAGTGACAGGAACCAGGTACAAAAGATCACATACTGTGTGGTTCCATTTAGGTGACTTGTCCACAATAGGCAACTCCATAAGGACGGAGAGCAGCTCAGTGGTTTCCAGGGGCCGGGGAGGAGGGCCTGCCTGTTTGATGGGTGCAGAGTCTCCTTTGTGGGCAATGAAGACGCTCTGGAACGAGACAGGATCGACGCCTGCACACCATTATAAATGACTGATGGCACTGAAGACACCTTGACATGGCTAAAATCCTAAGTGTGACGTCATGGGTATTGTGCCACAAAAAAGGGGGGTGGGGTGGGCACCTGAGGCTGAGAAGGTAAAAGTCATTGTTCCAGGAGCACACCGCTAACAAGCGGGATTATAAAAGTGGATTTTAAGAGCCTGGTTCTTCACTGCAGCTTTGAGTCAGCAGAGAGCTGTCTCCCGGCATCTCGACACCCAGCCCGAGTCCAGCGCACCCTCCCTGACTGACGCCTCTTCGCAGTGATCCACGTTTTGTGCCACAAAACAGCCTTGTGGCCCACGTTTTGTGCCACAGATCAGCCTGGCACAAAAGCATCGGCCCCAGTGCGGTTCTCTGTGACCTGGTGGGCACGGTCGCGGTCTCCGCAGCCAGACCGTGGACCGGCGCCAGGCAGAGCCCTCCCAGGCTTACACACCGCAGAGTGATGGAAACTGAAAAGCCCACTGGATGCTGTTTACATTTTTCACAGTTTTAATTTGCTTTTTATCTGGAAAGTTCCCACTGTTCTTTTGGTCACCAACACATCACAATAGTCTCCTTTGGCCCTTGCTTCAATCTCAGGAAATGCCTTTTTGCCAAAACTAACAGAACTAACCAATTGCTCCCCATGTTCCCTCATTGATTGGGGGGTGGGGAGGTAACACCACTTTCTCTACTTGTTTATTCATAAGAGGAAGTTTCATTTCTTTACTTCAAACACTGTGTGAAGGTTCTAAGTTGTATTTTAATAGAGCAAGCTAATAAATAAACATGTGAAATGATGGCTTAGGTTTAAACATGTACACTTCAAAAGAAGTTTTATTACTTCATTTTTAAAAGTTTGTTCTCTGGGGGTTGGGGGTGGGGAGGAGGGGGTCAATCGGGGGGAAGTGGGGACATCTGTAATACTTTCAACAATAAAGATAAAAAAAAAAATGAATGCCAAAAAAAAAAAAAGTTTCTTCTCTTTTTAGTCTATTGAGGAATTAGCAAGGGACACCTAAGGTTAAAAGGATGTGCGCTCACCTCGTGTCCACCACTTACTCATGGCCTCAGGCAAGTCCTTCATCCCCTCAGAGTCCGTTTTTCTATCCGTAAAATGAGAGTAATAGTGCCTTCCTAGGAGCCCGAGAGGGGTGTTGCAAGACACTATTACGATACCAGACGGGAAAGTCTCAGAGACAGAGGGGAAGAAGGGAGGAGAATGCACCTCCCGTCCTTGGCCCCAAGTCCTCTGCACAGATGATCCGCTGGGCTGGCAGGTGCTGCGGAAGTGGCCAGCGGATTGGAAGTGGGAGGAAAGGGGGCTACTCTGGCCAAACACCAAAACAACAGTTTTTAAAATCCACGTTCAACCTTCTTCTCCCAAACAACAATGCAAATACCAGTAATACACAACCAGGTGGGAATTATTTATAGCTTTTTTTTTTCTTCTTTTCACTTTCTATTCTGAAATAATTATAGATTCACAGGAAGTTGCAAAAATAGTCCAGGGAGGTCTCGGTCCCTATTACCCAGCTTCCCCCAATGGTAACATCTTGTAGAACACCACACTATGTTACCAACACCAGGACTGACACTGGCACCATGTGATGAACTAGACTACAGATGACATCAGCTTTTTGCATATTCTGTCATTTCTAAGTTTACAAACAACTATAACGGTGCAGAGGGTACAGAAAACGCTGGTATAGGATTATTTACAACACTGTCATGAGGTCCATACAATATAATTTTCATAGGCAGCTTATGAGTATGGAAACATTACTTTACTACAAACAATTCTTCATGATTGTGTCTCTTGTGATGAGATGGTATTTGCGCACCTTATTTGCAGGTAGTTGCAGAATCTCCTCTTCTGGGAGGTGGAGGGGCTTCACTGACCCTTCCTTGTTCCCATAAAAGTACTCTAAGAATCAGGCAAAAAGAGTTGTACCCGTTACAGTTCTCATCCCAGGCCCCCTCCATAGACAGCATCACCAACCCAGATCCACCTACACAAAATCACCGAAGTCCCTCAGCTTTAAGGGCATCTCCAGGTGGAATTTGGTGCTGGCCTTGACAGACTCCAGGTCGACTGAGCAATGCTGCCATCTGGTGGTTGGACAAAGAACTAAGAAAATCAGTGACCATGGGTAGCCTGTTTGTGGGCCTTAAGTTGAGTCCCCCCCCCCTTTTTTTTGGTTAATCCTCACCTGAGGATATTTTTTCCACTGATATTTTTAGAGACAGTGCAAGGGAGGGAGAGAGAGATAAAAACATCGATGTGACAGAGACACATTGATCGTTTGCCTCCTGCATACACCTCAACTGGGAGCCAGAGATCAAACCTACAACCTAGGTTTGCCCTTGACCGGGAATCAAACCTGCCACCCTTTGGTTCATGGACTGACACTCTAACCATTGAGCCACACCAGCTAGGGCTTGGGTCACTTTTTAAATCTACTCCAGGAGGCTCTACTTAAGGTACAGCTGTACTGAATATTTGAAGAAAGAATTTCTTTCCTTTTTATTGAATTTATTGGTGTGACACTGGTAAACAAAATTATATAGGTTTCAGGTACACAATTCCACAACACACCATCTGTACACTGTATCGTGTGTAAGAAAGAACGTTTTGGAATGAGAATAACTACCATGTGGTAGGTTAAGCATGGCCACAGACTCTGAGGTCCCTATGATGAAGAGGCGGAGTCTAATTTCCCCATTCCTTGGATCTGGGTGGGGCTGATGACTTGCTTTGGAAAAGAAAACAGAAGAAGTGATGCTGGAAAACGTCCAAACCTCTACTTCCCGGGGCCTCGCGCTTCCCACTTCGCCCTCTGGGAACCCTGCCACCTCTTGAACAAGCCCGGGCGAGCCTCCTCGAGGATGGACTCCAGGTGGATAGAGAACGGAAGGGATGTCTTAGCCATTTGTTCTGAGGCCCAGACATGTGGGTGAGGTCATCCGGAGCCAGGCAGTCACAGTGAACCACCAGCAAATGGAGTGATGAGTGAGCCCAGGCAAGACTGGCCGAAGCCAGCTCAAGTACTGATGCACAGAACCTGAGAAACAGCAAACGGTTGTAAGCCACTGAGTTCTGGGGTGGCTTGTCATCTAGCAGTAGACAACTGACACACCCTCAGATGTATGTGTTAAAAATCTGTATTCTGAGGGGGTGGGAGGAGGGAAGAGATAAAACACCGAACTTATATGCATGTACGCATAACCGATGGACATGGAAACAAAGCCCAGAATGGGGTGGGAGAGATGGGGAGGAGGGTATCAACGGGGGAAAAAAAGAGAAACATCTATAACAGAAATAAATTAATAAAAATCACATGATCACATCAATAGTTACAGAAAAGTATTTGATAAAATCCAGCACCCCCCCCCAATCTGTATTCTGGACTATACGTTTATTACTACTGTTTGTAATGGGGGGGGGGCATCAACATTTTCACATGACGAGTCAACTACTGCACACATTCTGAATGTTGCATATTCTGATTTTCTTATGCATTTTCAGACCCTGCCACTTGCTATCTTTTCTTCATTTCGCAGATATTAACTGAGCATGTCACAACTGTTACAGGGAGGCGCTAAGGACTTGGCGTTGAATTAAATACGATGCCTACCCCTGAGAAGCTCGTGGCTGTTGGAGAAGACACACATGCCAATTCAATTTAGCAACAGAGTGGTACGTTAGGTCGGAACAGAGCAGTGGCTACCTACAAGAGAAAGGGAAGGATGTCTATATTAGTCAGGACCCAGTTAAGAAAAGAGAAACCACTCCAAGTATTTAGAACGAAGAGAATTTAATCCAGGGAACGTGTTATACAGATAAGAAAGCAAACAAAAGATGGTGAGGACAAGAGGGGGTGGGTAGAGGCCAGGAAGACAGTCAGCCACAGTCAAAAATGCCATCAGTCACAGAGGAGGGGCAGAAATACCCTGGCATTTCTCTTCCTCCACCCTCCAACCCCCCGCCAGCGCCTTGCCCTGGTCAAACCCAGCAGGAGCCTGCAGGGATCAGCACCTTGGGGTGGGAGCCCAGCACAGGAAGAGCAAGAAGGAATGATGGCAATGAGGTTTGGGGGTTGCCATGGGCTTTTGTGACTAGAAGGGCTTTACAACTGCGAAAATGAATAGATTATTTTATGCCGAAAATGAATAGATTATTTTATGCCGTGCCTACATTTCTCCACCACGGCACCACCCCCTCCCCACCCCCACAGCAGCGCCAAGGTCTCTGAAGATCTTTCATCCATGTGCAATTCTAGCTCTGCCATGAAAGACGGTCAAGACCATCGCGGCAGAAATGACATAATTCCTTTTGGGCCCAACATGGGCCCTTCTCAAATGAACATGTGAATAAGAAACATTAAACTATGTGAATAGAGAACAAAGCCCTTGGCTGGGAGTCAAGATCTCAGCCAGAGGCAAATCTATGGGGCCCTCTCCTGAACAGTGGGGGTGGCGCTCAGGGCTCTTCCGGTCTCACATTCTTCCACAGGCCCGTCAGAGGACCCAGAGCAACCACTCAGCCCTGCAGCCCGAGATCTGGGAGACCCATGGCCTGAGGGCAGACAGTGGTTATAAGGGCTTTGGGTTCAAATCCTAGCTCTGCTGCCCACGACCTGAAGCCAGTTGTTCTCTCTCATGCCTTTGTTTCCTCGTCTGTAAAGTGGGGTAACAATCCCTAAGCAGTACAAGTGAGGGAGAAATGCATCTCTGAGCACTGTTGGATGATCTAGGGCAGTGGCTTTCTGAGCGGGGACCCCGACAGGAGCGTCAGCATCCCCTGGGAACTCGTTAGAACTGAAACCTCCCGGGCTTCACCTTTGGGGGTCGAACGACCCTTTCACAGGGGTCACCTAAGACCATCGGAAAACACATATTTCCGATGGCGATTCATAACAGTAGCAAAATTACAGTTATGAAGTAGCAACAAAAATCATTTTATGGTTGGGGGTCACCACAACATGAGGAACTGTATTAAAGGGTCCCGGCATCAGGAAGGTTGAGAACCACTGTTCTAGACTCATCTGGAAGGAGCTGGAATTTGCGGACACCTAAGGCTTTAAGCCCAACACCAGTTGAGTGGTTTAGGGATCCGTCCAGCCCCACTCCATAGACGGCTGTCTGGATAATCTCAGAGCTGTAAGTTAAAGACCCTCCTAGTACAAGATCATTAAGAAAAGGGCAAGAAAAGAATGGAACATTAATTATTCACTTTAACTCCTTGTGTTGTTTCTGCTTCTTCCTGCTTCTCTGAGTCCATCACATCACCCTTTTGTATTTTCCTCGAGCATCACAAATCTCTTAGGCGACCTGTTCTTGTTTTCTTCCTCTTTTCAACATTCTTAATCCCCAAATTCCTGGGCAAAGATTTTTCTCCACTCAGATTTTTGCTTCTACTTTTCTTAGGACTGAATATTTATTTCTTCCCTTCCCTTGTACCTTTGCCCTCTCTTGGGAAACCTCTCTGTCTCTTCTCCTCACCCCATTTGAGATACTCCCAGACTCCTCTGGGGTGTGGAAAGATCAGGCCTATACAGCTGGCTGCCAGGGGAGGCAGGAATATAAACTGGTCATTTCCCACAGCGGGTGGGACGTGGGCATTCTAGAGGAGCAGGAGCTGGGAAGAGGGCACCGCCAGACAATCCTGGGGAAGGAAGGGGGAACATGCACCTTCAGTCCAGGAGGGCTCCCTAGAGGAGGTGAGGTCTGAGCTGAGACTTGGTGAAAGAGCATGACAGAGCCAGGCAAGAAGTGGAGTTTGGGGGTGAGGGAGCTGCAGGCCCAGGAACAGCCCCTGTACAGCTATAGGGAACTGAAAATAATTTCAGCCTGCCACAGTTAGCGAGGGGACAGATTCATGGAGCATCTGAGACAGACAGCTGGCAGAACGTGGTGATAGCTGGCCTGAGTGGGCAGAGGCAGAGGTGAGCGAAAGGAAGGGGCCCAGGATGACTGGTGGGTCTCTGGCTTTCTGGGTTGATTGCAGAGTCATGTCGAACAGAAGGAGAGGCAACAAGAGGATGATGAGTTCAATTTCAGACACATGAAAAGTTCTTGGTACTGGGGGACATAATGTGGAAGCTGCTACAGGCCCCTGGATCCCCACATCTGAAGCTTGGGGAGATGACGGAGCCAGAGACTGGTATTTCTTTGTTATTTGTGGTACCTCTGTTGACAGTTTCTTTTCTCTGTGTCCACCCTACGGTATGTGTTGTATGAACCAGCAGCCCCACTCCTGGAGATAAACTCAGAGGAAATGAAAACAGAACACCAGCGAGATGTGTGCGAGCCCATGTTCACGGCAGCATTGTCCACCACAGCCAAGATATGGAAACAATTCCAGGGCCTGTCAACAGACGAACGGACAAGGGAGCTGCGGTGCATACCCAGTGGAAGACTGTTCAGCCGGGAGGAAGAAGGGCATCCCGCCACTGTGACCACAGAGGTGGACTTGAGCACATTATGCTAAGTGACGTAAGTCAGACAGAGAAAGACAAGTACCATATGCTATCACTTATATGTGGAATCTAAAAAAGCCAGGCTTGTAAAAACAGAGAGTAAAATGGTGGTTATCAGAGAATGAGGGTGGGGGGACGGATGTTGTTTAAAGGTACAAACTTACAATAAGTGGTAAATAAGTTCTAGAGATGAAATGCACAGCAGTGAATACAGACCACAGTAATGTATTATAATAACCAAACATACCAAGAGACCAGAACGACATGATTCTAACCACTAAATAAAGACATAATGATGTGATGTGATAGAGGTGCTAATTATTGCTACAATGGCAATCAAATTTCAATACATCAATGTATCAAATTAACATGCACACCTTAAATTTACAACTGTTATGTGTCAAGTATAGTTTAATTTAAGCATAGTTTTAAAAAGATGTGTGTTTTTCACCTTCTTCATAGGACTCTGGTCTGTGGAGGGGTAAAAGGAGGGGTAACAGAGAGCAAGACAAATGAGCTGACGGCGGGCAGGCGCTGGGCAGGCGCTGGGCGGGCGCTGGGCAGGCGCTGGGCAGGCGCTGGGCAGGCGCTGGGCAGGCGCTAGGCAGGCGCTGGGCAGGCGCTGGGCAGGCGCTGGGCAGGCGCTGGGCAGGCGCTGGGCAGGCGCTGGGCGGGCGCTGGGCAGGCGCTGGGCAGGCGCTGGGCAGGCGCTGGGCGGGCGCTGGGCAGGCGCTGGGCAGGCGCTAGGCAGGCGCTGGGCAGGCGCTGGGCGGGCGCTGGGCAGGCGCTGGGCAGGCGCTGGGCAGGCGCGGCGAGCGGCAGGACGTGCCGGGAGCTGCCGAGGAAGCGGGCTGAGGGCTGCCATCTCGGGCTGGAAGTCAGGGGAAGCTCCCAGAATGCCACAGAATCAGGAGGAAAAGGCAAGTGCAGATGGTAAGGGAGAGAAGGACCCGAGCCCCGGATGACGACAGCCACGTTACCCTGGAAGGAGCTCCCAGACCGGGGTCCGAGGCTGTGTCTCCCAAGCTGGGGCCAGCTGCCTCTGCATCCTCTTGGAGCTCAGCAGGGCTAAATGGCTGGCCTGCGCATCCGAACACTGCCCCCTGGAGCCAACGTGTTCACGTTTGCCCACGAAGAATGTTCTATCTGCTGCTGTCCTGAGTAAGGAGAGTGATGAAGGTGAGGAGTCCCGAGTGGCCACACATGGCCCGGTGGACACAGTCCCCACTGAGCCCTGTCGGGAGGAAGCGCAGGAAGGAAGGTGGCCTCCACCTCTAGGGCAGATCCTTGACCCAGCTCTGCAGAACGCAGCTTCCCACACTGGGCCCCACTCGCCCCCCCGCACCCCCCCCCCCAGTCTCCCTCTTCGTCTGGACGTTGGTCAACCTTCTCTTTCCAGACCCTGCTCTCGCCCACAAACACTCACATCCAGCTGGTACTAACTCAGAAGCCCAGGTCTGCCCAGCCCATTCGGGTTCGACTGGTTCAAAAACACCCAACCTAAAAAAAAAATTTAGCTTTTTCTCCACCATGCACACCCAGCGACCTACACTACGCAATCCCATCAGAAACAAGAGCATCCTAACCTCCCAAGGTCTACACTGCTGCACCCCAGCCACAGTCAGGCCATCAAACACACGCAAGGCTCAGACTTCTACAAAGTCCTAAACAGCCTTCTCTCCGGAGCTCTGGGGCGAGCAGCCCCGGGGCCTCCGACCAGGCTTCCTTCCCTGGCCCTGGCCTTGACAAGAAACCTGTGTCAGCTCAGCAGTTGGTCAGAAATGCCAAGCTGCCTGAGCATCCGAGTTCCCAGACAAGTCTGCATTGCTGAGGATCAGGGAGGCTGAAGCAGGGCTGGGCGCTGGGGCAGGGAGCAAGTGGGAGACGGCGCAGCTGGGCCGGGAGCACAGAGCAGGTGGGGCCAGGGGAAGGCTTTCTCACTGCCGGGGGGTGTGTCTGGGAAGCATCCTAGGTCGGTGGCCAACACAGCCACCTCACTCCGGCCAGGGGCTGGACCTATCATCTCAGTTCATCTTTGCAAGGATCCTGCCAGGGCGATTAGTTTACATTTTACAGGTCAACGTTTTACAGATCAAGTTGCCCAAAGCGATACCCCCAGGAAGCGGCCCAGGCTGCGATTCAAACTGAGGCTGAAGCTCTTTCAAGCCCCACTCTGCCTCCCCACCAGTTGTATCTAGAAGGCTGTCTTCCTGCCCTGCTTTCTTCCTTCCTAGTGCCTGCACATAAGCACTTCTCCCTGATGGAAGATTATCTAAGATGTCAGGCAGCTCAACAAAACGACCGCACTGCGAGAGGAGCCCGTGGATGAGCACCGCATCATGAGGCCGGGATGCTGTCTGTTCTGATCTCTGCGGGTGCCCCCTGTGCTGGGCAGTGCCCGGCACACACCAGCACAGAGGAGGCACCCGATCAATGTCTGTTGAACAAACACCTTCCCAGAGTGCAGATCCCTGCCGTTTTCAGGGTCAAAACTCTTCCTACAAACAAGGCAAGATTTCAAGAGCCATCAGCGGGATTAAAGCAGCCACGGAGACACATCATAACTCAGACATGTGCAGGCTCCCCTCAGTCCTCACGAGACCAGGCCACACTCAACAAATGGAAAGAGGTCCCTCTGGCCTCCTGTGTCCAGCCAGAAATGCCACGTGTGGCAGTGACCTCCCAGAAAGACCCTGACACCTTCCCGCATCTTTTCCAGCCAGGTCAGTTCCCCGGGGGGTTCTGAGACGTTACAGAACATAAACACTTCCCACCAATCATGCAGCATCATGAACCCGTCCCATTAATGCCGCCGGTCCGGGCTCCATCACAGGTCTCCTGTGTCCCATGGGAATGCCCACGTCGCACAGAGTCCGCAGCCAGATTCCCTGTAGGGGACACTGTGTCTGACCTGTGGCACCGTTTACTGAATTTCCTTTGGGAGCAGACCAGACCGACTGCAGTGGTCCTGCTGAAACTGGGCAAGCTCCCTGGCCCCCGTAATATTTCTGCTGCCCTAAAGGAAAAGCCCAGCTGAGGAGCTGAGCCTTCTATCAGTTTGGGAGTTACCCCTGGATAGGAAGAAACCAGGGTTTCTGACTCAAGGAGCTTATAACCAGTTTGAAAACCAAGACAAGTTTAAGATTGGTTTTTAATTTAATTAAATTTTAGAAGTACCTATTATTAAATCATTTAAAAAATAATTTTAATTAGCTTTTATTGTGAAATTAGAAATGTACAATAAAGGGCAGTTGGGGGGTCTTGTGAACTTGTTAACATACACCCATCTAACCACAACCCAACCAGGATAATAGAACATTTCCAGCAAGGTTCCCTCATATACACCCCTCCTTCACAAGGTAACCGTTTGTCCAATATCCAGTAGTAGTTCTGCCTAATTTTGAACTTTGTATCATGGAATTTTATCATACATATTCTTTGGTGTCTGGCTTCTTTCACTCAACATATCTGTGACATTCATTCATGTGGAATGTGTACCAGGATGTCTATCAGATTTCTATATAAATTCCATTGTACAAATATGTGACAATTACTTTATCCATTTGCCACTTGATGGAAACAACGGAGTTGCTTCCAGTTCGTAATTATTATGAATAGAGCTGCTAGGAACATTCTTGCACATGCCTTTTTGTGCACACATGTACTCACGGCTCATGATACAACTAGCAGTACACGGGCGTGGTCATAGGGAGGCATATACTTAACGTTAGCAGACACTGCTCATCATCATTTTAGCTTCTCAGGAGCAGCATATGAAGGCTCTGGTAGCACATATGAGGACTTCCCCCCTTCCACAGCCAAGTCATCCTTCATCGTGTGAACAGATCACGTCGCGTTTACGCATTCATCAGATGATGTACATTTCAGTTGTTTCCACTGTGGGGCTATTAGGAATAATGCTGCTATGAACATTCATGTACAAGTCTTTGTGCAGACAGATGTTTTCATTTCTTTTGGGATATACCTAGGAGTGAAATTGCTGGGCCATATGGCAATGTGTGTGTAACTTTTTGAGGAACTACCAGACGGTTTTCCAAAGCAGCTGCACCATTCTACGTTCCCACCGGCAGCGAATGATGGTTCCAACCTCTCCACAGCCTCACCAACACTTAGGATATTCAGTCTTTAAGAATGTTAGTAATGATGGCGGGTGTGCAGTAGTATCTCATATGTGGTTGCAATCTGCATTTTCCCATGAGCACCTACACTCTCCACCTCTATTTCCTGGTATCCCCTACACATGAAATTCAGTGACCCACCCATCCAAAGAAATGTTCCCATATTGCTTCTGTCCCCGGGAACAACAGTAGTTGTCAGAAACAGAAAAGCAGCAAATAAATGTGACTGGCAGTAATCAGGGAAGGCTTCCTGTGGAGGTGAGCTAACCTGGGACTTGAAGAACGGGTTAAATGGATGAACGAGGGATCCTTCTATGCAAGGGCAACAACGTGAAGGAAGGCAGAGGTCTACTCTAGGAATGCTGGAGCCAGGAAGGAGCCTCGCTTTGGCGAGAGAGCTGCAGGTGGGCCAGGGAAGGTCGAAGGGATTAATAACGGGACACCTCCAAAGAGCTTTTCACGGCACAGGCGCAGCGAGGGTTTTGGGTGGGGAGTCGGTTGCCTTTTTTATTGGGAAGTTGCCAAAATCAAAACACAAAAATAAACAAAACCCGATGGGACAGGTGAGAGACACAAGAATCACAAAGGGTACTTTGATTTTGTCCGCAGGGTCACACACAAAACCCACACAGACCTAAAGAGCCATTAGCCACGGCCCAGTGCAGACGACATTGGCCCAAGAGGGTCGTTCAGCCGGCTGACGGTCCCTTTGAGAGTTCTCACCCTTCCACTCGGCGCTGCTGGCCCATCTTCACCTTGTTTCAAAGGAGAATGAACAAACAGAACAAAGGGAGAGGTCCTCACGGTTCCTACAGGCTCAAGTGACCGCAAGTGACCGCATTCTGAAACACCTCAGTTCCTCCATGCTCTAGGAAAAACAGAGGCTCGCAAGCCCCTCCCCAGTCTCAGCTCACTACTCCCCCCTCGCCCCAGCTCTGGCCACAGCACCTTCCGCTCTAGGAACGTGCCCCACAGGCTGTTCTGACTGCAAGGAAAGCGTTTCCCTCTCCACTCCCTGGCTTACCCCTCTTCATTCTTCAAACCTCAGGGAAGCCTTCCCTCACACCACTCCCTCTCAAGTCCAGGTCCACTTCCCACGCCATCTGTGCTCCTGAAACCTGCTCTGTTCCTTTAACTTACCTCTGCTGCAACTACACCACCTCATCTTGGTGTTTGCTTGATTAACATCGGCACAAGAGCAGAAATGACATCTGCTACCATATCCCAGTATCTTGCATAGTGCCTGGCACATACATGAATGAATGAATGAATGACCAACAGACCACAGAGAATCTGTTGGTAAGTGGGATCTGGCCCCTGGTGAGACAATCCAATGTCCCAGCAATCCTACCTCAAAGTGTATACCTGTCAGAAATGTGTATATATGTTCTCCAGCAGATGTGTACAAAAATGTCCATGACAGTATTATTTGTAATAGCCAGAAACTAAAATAACTTAAACATCCATGAACCATAAAATAGATAAATATATTAGGATATATATTTTTCATTTAATGGAATACTATACAGCAGTAAAGATGAACAAAGTACCATTCCTTGCTACAACATGGATGAACTGCACAAGCATAACACTGAGCAAAAGAAAGTCAAAAGGGAACACTCCATGTACTTTTAATTGTTATGAAATTCAAAATCAGGCAAACCAAACCATGGTCAGAATGGTAAAAATTCTAATGACCTTTGCTGGGGTTGGGGGTGTGACTAGAAAGGGGCAAAGGGGCTCCGGGGGTGTTGGCAATGTTTCTGTTTCTTGATCTGGGGGTAGGTTTTTAGAGATGTACTCACAGCCTGAAAATTCATCAAGCTATTTACTTATTGTTTCTATGGGTGAGTTATACTTCAGTAAAAAGCTTACTACACAAGGGAAAGACAGTCCCTCTGTCAGATGGTGCTGGATCTCAACAGGCCAGGATTTCAGAGCACGGCCCCCACGCTCCTGCGTGTTCGTGGACACGGGCACCTGGAACCACCAGCCCCTCCCTCTCTGTTTCTGTCATCTGGGATGGCCCTTCCTTCCATCCTTTCTCTCT
This sequence comes from Molossus molossus, assembly GCF_014108415.1. Taxonomy (NCBI): domain Eukaryota; kingdom Metazoa; phylum Chordata; class Mammalia; order Chiroptera; family Molossidae; genus Molossus; species Molossus molossus. Next base: position 15,616,136 of record NW_023425352.1, read on the forward strand.
TTATTTTTAAGACGGAGTTAAATGTTTAAACTTGCGATCCCAAGAAACACCAACTATAAACAGCATTATTGTTGCATGACCTAATCCAAAAATGTGAAATTTAAAGCAAAAACATAGGAAATAAAACAAAACATCTTGTTCTGCAGAGCTGTACATGCGCTGGCAAACATACATGGCGTGCGACCGGGAGAAGGGAATTTAGTGCAAACTGAGTCTATTTCATGGAAGGAGCATGGCAGAGAAGTAATCGTGACAGAGAATATAATTTGGGAAGGTGAACTTCAATCTCGTACATTTTTGTAAATACCACATTATGATTTTCTTGCTTCAGGCAACTTCTTCCCAAGCTCTCTGGTTGCAAAGAAGTTGTGACTTTACAATCCCAAGTGCATGTCATTTTGGATTTGCTGCCAAAAGATTGTGTTTCACCCTCTCTGGGTTGGAAAGTGTGGATGTTTTTTGCAGATGCACTGTGCTCCCAGAGTGGCTGGCACAGGGAGGGGTCAGCTCTGACAAGTTAACAGGCTGTCAGGACAAAGGGTGGGGAACAGTGTTTTTTCATAGCCTGAGCTGTGGTTAAATTCTTTAGCCCTTTACTCCTTGGGCTGAATGCTCCAGCCATGAAACTGGCAATCCTGGGCCAATACCCCACATTTTTGCTAAGATGTGTGCTAATTAGCAACTTTGCTCACATACCTTTTGCATATAGGACAGTGTCCTGAATTCTATGGGTAGTAGCAGGTGTTTCACTAGGAGTCATAAAACCTAGAGTGGATCGCCAGCTAGTGGGGCACTCTCATACACTGATAATGTATTTGCATTAAAAAGAAAAAGATGTACACACCTTCGACCCAGCAATCCTACTTATAGACCTGTGTCTTTCCGATGGACTCACACACACGCAAACACGCATGTGCAAGGATGTTCACTACGGCACTGTCAGTACCAGCAAATTATTAGAAACAACCTTGATCTATAGGCCTGGGTACATAAGTTATAGTAATTCACACAATGGAATTCCATTCAAGCAAACCAAAGCACAAGGTGGTTTTGTATGACAGGTAATAATCTTTTCTGAAATACCTTGTTAAAAAAAAAAAAAAATTAAGTGCAGCTAAATCGTACCACATGTTCCTTTTGTATAAAAAGGATATACGTGCGGATACATGTTTCTATAAGTAGACAATATCTCGGGAAAGAAACCCAGGAAATTGACGGGGGGAAACCAGTCGAGTGAAGAATGTCTCAGGAAGAAAAGTTTATTTATTATTGCATACACCTTTGAATCATTCGCACTTTTATCAAATGCTGCAATTTTTTCAAATAATAAGTTTAGTTGTGTTCACTATAAAAATATACATATAGAAGAGAGAAGCTTAATTTTTTTGTTTGTTTGTTAATCCTCACCAGAGGATATTTTCCCACTGATTTTCAGATAGAGTGGAAGGGAGAAGGAGAGAGAGAAACATCAATGTGAGAGAGACACATTAGTTGGTTGCTTCCCGCATGACCCCAACCAGGGCCTGGGATCAAACCTGCAACCCAGGTACATGCCTTTGACTGGGAATTGAATCCGAATACCTTTGGTCCGTGGATGAACCTCTAACTGCTGAGCCAAACCAGCCAGGGTGAGAGAAACTTAATTTTTGCCCAAATCAATATGAGGCAAATAATAGCATAATATATAGTTTGTGAAAAGACATCAAAACAAAGGCTTGAGTCAAGTTCATTGTTTGGGTTACTTGGGAGTGACTCCAAAGCATGTCAACTCTGAGTAGGGACTAGAAGGATATGACACAGTTACACCACTACCAACCCCATCCCCCAAGAAAACGATAATTAATCTACAAAGTGTTTTATATGTTTGGTCAAAAAGTCCAACCAATTTCTCTCCCACCCTTAGTTATCTTGAGCTTATTACTATATTCATTAAACATACATTTCTCTAGGTACTAGTTAAAAATCACACCTTTAAAATAGATGGGCTCAGTCCGGCCAGTGTGGCTCAGTGGTTGAGCATCGACTCATGTACCAAGAGGTCACCAGTTCAATTCCCGGTCAGAACACATGCCCAGGTTGTGGGCCCGATCCCCAGTGGGGGGCATGCAGGAGGTGGCCAGTTGATGTTCTCTCTCATCAGTGTTTCTATCTCTTTCTCCCTCTCACTTCCTCTCTCTCTCTAAAAAATCAATAATGGAAAAAAAGAAATAAATAAAGGCTGTAAGAAGCGAAACCTCCCCTGCCTACCACTATCTCCCTTTAAAAAAACAACAACAAACAAACAGATGGGCTCTGATTAAAATCTGGGCTCAGCCGCTTAGTCACCATGTATCGCTGGGCAAATGGTCCTCTCTGTTTCCTCAGCAGTAAAGAGCAGAGAGAAACACTTCCTTGTGGGGTCCACTGTGAAGATTCGATGAGGTCCTGTACGTAAACTTGGTTAGCCCAGTGTCACCGTGGTGTTGATGATGACAGAGCCACCTGAGAGGTGTGCCAGGTACATACATAACCTCACCCCACCCTCTCAGCAACCCTATTTTACAAATAAAATATCCCCACTAAGATTACTCAATTCAGTGGATTGGGGTGTGTTCTAAGTATATTAAGGACCCTCTTGAAATGAGAATATGAGGGAATTCTTATATAGGATCTATACCAACATTTCAACATCTTGGCTCACAGGATACAATGAGTTCATCCCCAGGATTTAATAAGACAGGTCCAAACATGAAATTAGAAATAGATGCAAATCCAGTTTTAATAGCGGGAACAGAATGAACAGAGGAATTTATTTCCAATAATACCTGTAGTTCAAAGAATACTCAAAACTGTTTCTGAAAGTAAATGGTTTAAATGTCACAAATGAGCATGAGCTCCTGAAGCCAACTCATGAGTTCATTTCTATATTGACAGGGCAATTCTTTGTGACTCTAATTTTCCTTGTTCAGGTCTCTTCTCCATTCCTCTTTTTCTCCCGGTTTCAACATCCTTTTACTCAACATCTCGAGTGGATCAGCATCCAAGGACGTACCAATCAACTCCTCTGACCTGCTCTTGGAGTCATTCCCAGAGGGCACAAATGAGGCCTCAACTCACTCTGACATTATAAGAACCCAACAGATCAAAACATATTAGCACACTTCTTTCGAGTTTTTGCCCAACGATCAATGATGATTCAAGACAGAATGCAGACTTTCCGTGAATGATGAAAATTATCTCCTCATTTAATGAAAGGAGGGGTTGATTTAACTTTTAAGAACAAAGAGAAGAAATGAATCTAGTGACTGCGGTTACCAGACATTCCCAGGTAAACTAAAAAAGTCAAGAAAAAGTTCAGCACGGTTAAACAACACACTCACACAAGCTGATTAGCTGGTCACCCACATGCGACATCATTATTTTGAGAAAGTGCCCCCTGAGAGAAAACCGAATTGCTGGGGATATAATATGTCCATTACCTTGCGTTAGAGGCGATAATCTTTAAAGTGAGAATCAGAGTAGCCGAGCGAGCAGTTCTCGGGCATTCTGCAAAGTCACAGGCATGTCACAGGCAGCCAGAAAGTGCTGAGTCACGAAAGTGTGGGAAATGGGCAGCCAGAGCAAAGCCAGTGTGTCTCAGGCTAAACAGAAACCACAGACAACATCCCCAGGGATCATAAAAGAGGTTGCACCCCTGATTTGCCATGACCTTAACGAAGGCTCACACACCAAGGAGCTAGCCCTGCCTGGGCAACTCTATTCATAGTAACCACGAATCATGCTGTTTGCCTCCTCTGTGCAGCCAAGGATCATTTATCCAGAGCCTCCTCTGAAAGTCACTCCCCTGGGAAGGTGTCTGGAAGCCACAGTTGTCTCAGCCATACACCTGGCTCTGTGCTTCGTGGTTTCACCCGGCTCATCCCTACACAAGAAGCATCCTCAGCAAGGGGCTAAGGATGCAGGGGTTAAGGATGACTGGGTGTCACTGATTCTGCCCTGAAGAAATGTCTGTGTGGGGCAGATATGGACAGAATTAAGACACCATGAACCGGCTCTAGGGCGAGAAGGGTGGAGAGGTGTCAAGAACGGCTTCAAGCAAGTAGTCAAACACTCTGCGTCCCCAAAGGGCACCGTCAGTGGTGCAGGTGTGTTCTGGAGCCTTACCAACTTCCCTCTTGCTGTATTTTTAAAAAGATTTTTAATTGATTTTTAGAGAGAGGGGAAGGGAGAGAGAGAGAGAAACAACCATCAATGTGAGCTGCCTCCTGGGAATCAAAGCGGCAACTCTTTGGTGCACAGGACGGACGACACTCAACCAAACCAGCCGCCCCGCCAGGGCTTGCTGTATTTCTAAGTGGTGCCGATGTTGAGACAGAGACAAGAAGGAAGGGAGAAAGGCTGCTGTCTTCCACCTGCGGAGCTGTTCCTCCCAGGCAGGGGGAGCGGCGTGGAGAGCTGAGGGACAGCACAGTTCTGGGATTAGTCCTGAAATGGAAAGGAAATGACTGGGAACATGCCCCTGAGAGCGACACTCCTCCGACACTCCGGCGTTCCAACATCCCACAGGGGGCGCAGGGGGCTGTAGTCCCCCCGCTGCGGCACTGCAGCCAGTGCACAAAGGCCAGCATTCTCCACAGTGAGGACCAACACCTGGAGCCCAGACAAGCCCCCACCTGGCCGCTGAGCCTGTGCTGGGTCTGGGAGGGAAAATCTCGCTGCTGCCCCCTGCAGCCCAGGGCCTAGCAGAAGAGATAGATAGTAATCAACCTGTCAACAAAGTGTGGAACTGCTTCCAGTGCAGGAGTAAATGGGGGCGTGAGCCTCCAGGGGGTCAGGGAGGAGTCGGCTGTGAAGAGGATGCAGGGGTTTCCTAGGTGAGAGAGGCAGGACAGGCAGGAGGGGAGGCCGAGTGCTGGGAGCCGAAGGCAGAGACACGGGGAGCAGGGGGGAGGTCTGGGAGGGAAGGATATTGTTTTACAGGCTGTAGAGATAGTTGTCGGGCAATTATCTGAAAAGGATGAATGATGATGCCACAGACTGCGTTCTCTGTATTCACGGCATCTCCTCATTCTGAAGTTCTCACACACCGAGCAAAACACGTAAGTTCCTGTTCTTGTTGCTGTAATGTTACTCGCCGCACTGATATTCCCCATTGGCCACCAGCGTTACGAGCTTGTGCTTCACATGCCTGATCTCGTGACTCGGACAACCATCCTACTGGACAGGGGACAGCGACGGAATCTGCCCAAGATCACGCAGCCTGGTGTGACGGGGCCGGATCTGAACACAGGCCTGCCTGGCTCCAGGCCATACACATGAGCCAGAGCAGCAGCGTCTGGGGGTCGCCGGAAGGGGTGAAAGACACCCACGAGCTGCCACCTTTATCCCACGGTCCATCCGTCCTGAGACCTGGTGACTCAGTGAGCCTATGATGTCACTGCCTCACCTATAAAACTGGGATAATGACACCTGTCTACCTACCTTATCGTGTTGTTCTGAGATTCAAACAAACACAGGTGAGCCCGGCAGATTTAAAGCACCGCATGAACAAGAGAAATTATTATTTGGCAAATCAAACCCTGATATTAACTTCAAAAAGGCAAGGTGAGTGACACCCTCCTAAGACCACAGACATAAAGAGAAGAGAGAAAGAAAGAAGAAAAAAAAGCAAAGCCCCCCCCCCCACACACACACACCTTGACCCTGGGGCACAAAAATGAGAGCTCACAGCAATTCTCTGAAGTCTGTCTACCACATCCGGGCAGCGTCCCTATGGAGTAAAGAATGAAACTCACCCAGGGAGAGGTCTGGCCTTTGCCTTGCCCTGGCTCGGGGGGTGATCCCCAAGCCCCTGGAGCGTCCTGCCTGAAAAAAGTGCCCATTTCCCTGGCGGCCTTGGGCCACGCCAGACAGTCTAACCATGTGACTTACGGTAGGGACTCTGGGCCATGTGGTCTCAGCCTGACCTCCAGAGAGGCTGGGTCTGAGGCCGGCCACACGGCAGTCACCCACAAGCTCCAGTACAAACTCTGGACATCAAGGCTCAGGTGAGCTCCCTGGATGCTCTATGTGCTGCACCTGATCCCACGGGACAGGACAGTCGGAAGCTCTGCACATGGAATGCTCTTGAACTGTGCCCTGTGTGTCTCTTCCAGTGGCTTCTTCAATCTTATTTTTTCAAAGTAACTGTGATTTCGGCCGCTTACAGTAAGTTCTGTAAGTCTTTCTAACAATTATATCACAAGTGTGGTCTCGGGGACCCCTGAACTTTGGAGTCCCTGTGCACTGGCATTTAATCCCCACAGAAACCCAAGGAGAAGCAGGTGCGGTCGTGCCCACCTCACCGACAAGGAGACTGGGCAGCTGGCAGGGTCCATCACTTGCCCGTGACCCCACATCCGGTAGCTGGTGTAGCTGGAGTTGGTCACCAGGCTGCAGCACCAGGGGGACGCTCACCTGGGCACACAGTGGTCCGGCCGCCATCTGTTAGGGCACAGCTGGGCCACCCTGAAGGCTGCGACGGCAGAGCAGGGCCTCGCTAGACGCCGTGCTCTGAACAGCAGCCCATGCCGTCAGCGATGAGGGGAGACCTCCGACAGTGCTTCAGTGGGGAAAATGCTACGCTGTCTAGATGCTGGGTGGTATTGTGACCTTACCATTCCACCTACGACACAGGCACCCCAGCGGCCCTGAAGGCTAAACCTCGGCCCTTTCATGGTCAGCCACCCCAGCCCTCAGGAGCAGAAGCCTGGAGAGCAGTGATGTCATGCCTCCCAGGACAGGACATTCCACCCAGGGCTGCGTCAGGCGAGCAGCGAGGGGGGTGTGCCGGGAAAGGACTCAGGCGGGAGGCGGCAGAGGGGGCGGCCAATGGCACATCTGCCCCCAGTCAGGGAGGGTGTCAGCCACAGCACCGGGCCTGCCAGCACGGGGAGGGGCGGGGAGGAGGCTGCACACACAGCAGATTCCCCCCCAGTGTGGAGACCAAGCTGTGCCTGTCAATCCTGTCTGCGCGTCTCAGGAAACCTGGTGTGGCAATGCCCTCCGCCTGCTACACACACGCCACCCCAGCTATGCCACATTTAACACCGCCCCTAAACAGCCTCGTGGGCTCCACTGGCCCCAGAGTGCGCAGCCAACAAGATGCCACACTCAGAATCCAGACTCATGTGCTCTGTCCGCATGTATATTTTTAAAAGTCTGCCCCATTCCATTGTTTCCTGCTTCATCTTATCCATGTATACAAGTACAGAGGGGAAATCGGAATCTGGCCAGATTACTCTGCTCTACTCTATACCCATCGTTCAAGAATCTAAATCGTGCCTAGTCACAAGGGACTCTTAGCAAATTTTTTTTTTTTTAACAGACAAAGGTCTCTTAACACTGAAATAACTGAAAAACGGTATTCGTAATAACGTAATGTGAATTACCATCTGGAATTGTTTCAACACCCTTCAGGGGAACAGCTCTGAAGTAGGTGTTGTTAACCTACAGCCCCGTGGAGGTTCAAGGATGAGGTTCAGGATTGTCTACAAAAACCATGAAATTGGCATTGTTTGCAAAATCACGCGGGCGTGCGCTCCGGAGTCATCTTTCTGAGGTGAAAGTCCAGAGCTTTCATCAGCTCCTTACAGGAACTGCTGACCCCAATGTCAGCGCGCCCAGCACGCTCAGGGCCGGCGCATTCTCAGGCTCGTTTATCCTCAAGACATCCTTGTGCATTAAACAGGGGAAGGAGGACTGCCCGCTGGGCACAGGGCAAGGGCAGGGACTGCGCAGGTGCACAGAGCGTGCCTGTCACTTTATTAGCAGCTCAGTGGCTTTAGCACAGTCCCGCTCGCAGTAACATGGTGGTTCACAGGTGTTTCTCCAACCCAGAGACTTACAGCTTCTTGCAGATGGAGACGGCGTGTGCGAGAGGTCAAGTTCCTGTGGGGGACGCAGGGCACCGCCATCGCAAACGGGGCCACGCGCAGTAGGTGCCTGACAAATGCTTTTCGGTGAAATGATGACCGTGTCCTCCTTGCCCCCTGTTCTCGCTCCTCAGATGATTCACATGCAGCAAAAACACCTGCTTTGGCGGTAAAGAAAGAATGTACCTTCTCTGTGTACCCCGCCGAAGTGCCAGACCGCCGGCTGGGCAGCAGTATGACCCAGCACACTGGCGGCTGCAGGGCGTTGTCGGGCATCACACATTATAGGGCACTGTGTGGGCAGAGAAGGCCGATTCAAGAAAGACTGTGACTCAATGACCCCGCCCCCGAAACAGAACGAAGGAAATCCTGATTCCTCAGAGCACAGCAGCAAGTGACAAGATGAGGCCTGGCGGGACACTCAGACTCGGTCCTTCCACAAAGACGTGTCCATCGGCGGGAAGCCACTCTGGTGCGCAGTTCCCAGCCTGGGGCAGTTCCACCACGAGCAGCCGCAGCCTGTGGAGGCGGTGCCGTCCGCGCAGGAACGGGGGGACTGCTCATGCATCTGTGGTTTCTCTGGGGGATGAAACTGTTCTGGGGTCAGATAGTGGTGATGGGTGTGCAACTCTGAGAATGTACACAAAACCACCGACTTGTACGCATGAAACGGGTGAATTTTATGGTATGTGGCTTATATCTCTCAATAAAGCTGTTACCAACCACAGGGTACCCACCTCCTACCTCACAGGGTAGCTGGGAGGATTATGCTGCGTAGCCCCTGGTACGTGCCTGGCCCTACAGCCACTTCGTCACCGTCACTCAAGGTGGAACTAGTACCGTCACCTTGTGCTCCAGGGTTCCCGGGACACGAGAAAAGGATACAAACTGATGATAGTGATGAGTTCCGAGACAGAATCTCAGATTGGCAGTGATGGGGAAAAAGGGGACTTTTTAATATTTTAAAGCAAAATGTATTTCTACAGTACTTCTAAAATTTAATTTTTAAAATGCCTATTATGCTTGAAATACATCTATTAATCATTTCAAATCTTCTGGCTTAACAACTATAATTAAACACTGATAGCAGCTCAAAGCCAGGATGTCACAATCATTAAAAGAAACATTCATTTCTGACTCAATTAACTTCATTGCCAAACTGCAGCTACCCCCCCCCCGCCCCCAAAAAAATACTAACCAAAGGCAAAGAAAAGGCAGTAATCAGAGTCAGGGCAGGGCCAGATGCCCAGCAGGGGCGCCTCCCCTCCACAACTAAGGAACAGCGGGAACTGGCCTGCACCACGCGTCTTGTTCCAGTGTCTGAAGTCGCGGGGATGCATCCCCCCAGACTGTGAGGCTGCTCTGAGCTCCTGCACCTCGAACTCGGGCCGTAGCTGAAGTGGGGCAGGGAGTTCTGCAATAAATTGCCTTAATCTGCATATCACACCTATTTTTAGGTCTTCATTTTATAGCTTGGTAAAATGAGCAGGTGCAGGGAAATCCAAATACTCAGCCACATTAAGAAGTTTCACGAGGAGAGACGCTTACACAAGCAAACACAGAGTCGGAAGCCACAGGTTACTTTTGAAGATGACACCAAGGCCTCTGAGGAGCTCGCTGGTTTGCTCTTTGGCCAAGTGAAAAGACATGGTCTGTGCAGCAGGATTTACTGCCGGGTGGACTCTGCCTGGACAGACCCAGACCTGGAGACAGGCTCACGCCCATCGCCTGTCCCAGCAGAGTTTACCGGGGCCCGCGGGAACGGCCTTCCCAAGAGTGAGCACTCGCTGTGCGAGAAGGCAGCCAGGGCTCTAACAGCAGGCTCGGCCCTCATCAGAGTCCCGGTTGGACATTTCTACATTCACTCAACCAGTAGGTGAGGGACCTGTTTATGCCGGACATTGTTCTGGGTGCCAGGGATTTGTTCAGCAGGGAACAAAGGCTCTCTTCTCAGGGAAATGACATTCCAGGATGGGAAGATAGAAAAACAGACAGATAAATGTATACTGTGGCAGGCAATATAGGTGCTAAGAGAAAAACTGAAAAAGGAAAAAAAGACAGAGAATGATGGGGGTCTGGGGGCTGCTGCTTAAGACAGGGGCCAGGGGCGGCCTCTGGGCAGGGTGATAACTGAGTGGGTGCCTGCACGCAGCAAAGGAGTGGACCCTGCAGGCATCTGGAAGGAGAGGCTCTGGACGGCGAGAGCAAAGGCCCTGGGGCACTGGAGGGGACAGCGTCAAGAGGAGGACAAGAATGAAAGAAGGCATGAAAGTAAAGGCCACGGGGAGCCGGGCAGGCAAGACCTCTGGGTTCTATTCTGAGTCACATGGGGGGGAGTCTGGAGGGTTTCAAGCCGAGTAAAATATATTACTGGACTTGCATTTTTAAAGGTCACTCTAGCTGCTGTGTGGGCGGGGACTGCGGGGGCGAGGGCGGGTAGATGCTCAGTGTCTGGGTGGGGCCATGGTGGCCTGGCCCAGTGGGGGCAGAGGAGGTGGTGAGAAGTAGATTCTGAGTGTGACTCAGGTAAGGCTGGTAGGATCTGGGGGTGGACCGATGTGGGGAGAGAAAGATGAGAGTCCAGGGCGACTCTACGGGTTTGGCTCTGAGCACATGTCTGAGTCCGAAGGCTGTGCTGTAAACTGCGGACGAAGACAGTAAATCTGAGAGAAGTTTCACTTTTGCAGAAGAGGGAGCGGTACGAGGTCCTGGGTACCACGCCCTGGAAGCAGCTCGTCACCTCACGACAGGGTGAACACAGGGTTCCCAAACGCTGTGCCCAAACTCTGGCATCAAGGAAACAGCCCCGACAGCTCCACTGTGGGAAGGAGGCTCGCGATGCAGTGGCTGGAAAGTGGGGGGCTGGAGAAGGAGGCGGGGCCCAACACTCACCGAATCCTCTGGAGGGACACATTCCCTTCACGTACAGGTGAAGACACAGATAAAGATGACAGTGCTGGACGGAATATCTAACTTTGAAAACAATACACATAGGAGCAATGCTTTATAATCAGGGGCGGAAAAGGGCTCCCCAAACAAGACACCAAACTCAGGAGCCATCAGGAAAAAGACGAACAAATCTGAATTCATAAAAAAGTAAAACATCTGCCTGGCCAATGATGAACAAGACTAAGCCTAGAACTACACACACATGCCCAAGAGACAAAAACAAAAACAACCTTATTCATAAACAAAACTCACAGCAATGCCTGGGAGACAATATTTACATCGGTGACATGCGGTTGAGATCTATAATGCACAAAGGACGTATTTATGTCAATAAGAAAAAGACAAACAGCCACGTTTTTTCAATGTTTTCATTGATTTTTTAGAGAGAGAGAGGAAGGAAGAGAGAAAGAGAGAGAAACACTGATGTGAGAAACACTGATAGGCTGCCTCCTGCACGCCCCCCACTGAGGATCCAGCCTGCAGCCTGGGCATGTGCCCTGACTGGGACTCAAACCGGGACCTCTCGGTCCATGGGACAATGCTCAATCCACTGAGCCACACTGGCTGGGCACTGCATTTTGTAAAAGGAAAAACTGACACAAGGGAAAATTCAAGACCCCGTGGAAGGATGCTCCCCTCACCAGTGTTCAGAGGAGTGCACCTGAACAAGGACCTCACAGTTTCTCACTTAGGGGATCAGGACAACTGAACAGTACTCGCCGTTGGTGTTGGTGAGGGGGTGGGAAAACTCGACTCTGCGGCTGGGAGCGCATCGGTCAGGCCTTTTTGGAGCAGTTTGGCAGAACCTATGAAAAGGTTTCATGGGCGTGTGCTAGACTCAGTCACCTCACTAGAAGCCTCCACCTACAAACAGACCTCCACACGTGAGCAAGAAAACACCCTGAGCTTAAACACTGCAGCAGTGTTGGGACAGAGAGAACAAGACATGACAACAACTAAATGTCCTTCAGCATGAGGTTATTTAAATAAATTATTCATGCTGTCAAGTTCTATGAAGTCTTTATAAGAAGAATGAAATTCACTACACATACTAGCATCAACAATCTCCAAAAACACACTGATAAAAAGTACAGAACCGCCCTGGCCGGTTTGGCTCAGTGGAAGAACGTTGGAGAGCATCGGCCTGTGGACCAAAGAACCGTGGGTTCAATTCCTGTCAAGGGCACGTACCTTGGTTGCGGTTCATCCCCAGCCCTGGTTGGGGTCATATGGGAGGCAACCAATCGATGTTTCTCTCTCTCTCTCTCTTCCACTCTAAACAAGATAAAAATGAGACAAAGTATCCTTGGGTGAGGATTAAAAAAAAAAAGTTACAGAACCATACACACACGTGATATATTACTCTATATGTTAAAAAATAAAGTACAAATTATATATGTCTGTATACATACATATGGATGTAAATGCAAAGAGAAAGGGCTAGAAGTATACAGCCCAAACTGTTAGCAATTAGCCTTTTAGAGAGAGGATTCAGATTGGGGGCAGGGCGGGGGAGATGAAGCCCTCCTCTTATCACTCAGTACTTCTAAGAAAACGTTTAGGTGTTTGATATTTATAATTATGAATTCATATATTACTTATAAAATTGATAGTGTTTTCAAAACTACAGGGTGATAGTGATTCTAGTATTCAAGTTCTCTTTTTCGTTGTTGTTGTTAATCCTCACCAGAGGATATTTTTTCATTGATTTTTAGATAGAGTGGAAAGGAGGGGAGGAGAGAGAGAGGAACATCAACGTGAGAGAGATATATCAATTGGTTGCCCGCCCCCCTACAACCCTGGACCTGGGTCAAACCTGCAACCCAGGTTATCCTTGACCATGAATTGAACCTGTGACCTTTCGGTCTGCTGGCAAATGCTCTAACCGCTGAGCCAAACCAGCCAGGGCTAGTATTTAAGACATGGCCAAGCCTCTGTCTCCTGCCCAACCCCCTACTCTCCTGCCTCTGTTTCCCGTCCATTTCAAAGGCTATCACCATGGCAGACAAGAGGGCTGCCTGGAGCCCAGACACACATGCTCTGCAAGCAGCCCCAGTGCAAAGGAACTGCTTCTCTCTCTATTAGTCCCAGGAGAAACGCCGACCGGAGTTATTTGACAAGGGTGCTTCCCCCTCAGTAAGTGGGGTAGGTGCAGTGGGGTACATTGGTTACCTGCCCTCTCTGGGGAGTGAGTCAGCCCCCTTCCCAATTCCATGATTGACAGCCCCCCCTGGGACCACAGAGAATGGGTGAGCAGTATCCCCGAAGGAATCCGACCAGAGGGGGAGGGATGTGCAAGTGTGACGGGCAGACCAAGCAACAGACAACACAGCCCACAGCAGACAACACAGCCCGCAACAGACAACACAGCCCGCAACAGACAACACAGCCCTCAACAGACAACACAGCCCGCAACAGACAACACAGCCCGCAACAGACAACACAGCCCGCAACAGACTACACAGCCCGCAACAGACAACACAGCCCGCAACAGAAACACAGCCCGCAGCAGACAACACAGTCCGCAACAGACAACACAGTCCGCAACAGAAACACAGCCCGCAACAGACAACACAGTCCGCAACAGACAACACAGCCCGCAACAGAAACACAGCCCGCAGCAGACAACACAGTCCGCAACAGACAACACAGTCCGCAACAGACAACACAGTCTGCAACAGAAACACAGCCCGCAACAGACAACACAGTCCGCAACAGAAACACAGTCCGCAACAGACAACACAGTCCGCAACAGACAACACAGCCCGCAACAGAAACACAGCCCGCAACAGACAACACAGTCCGCAGCAGACAACACAGTCCGCAACAGACAACACAGCCCGCAACAGACAACACAGTCCGCAGCAGACAACACAGTCCGCAACAGACAACACAGCCCGCAACAGAAACACAGCCCGCAACAGACAACACAGTCCGCAACAGACAACACAGCCCGCAACAGAAACACAGCCCGCAACAGACAACACAGTCCGCAGCAGACAACACAGCCCGCAACACACAACACAGCCCGCAACAGAGCAGAAGCGAACGAGATCGGGAAGACAGCCCGATGTCGCACACCTGGCCAGCGGCCAGGGGGCACCAATCTCAGCAGGCCCTGTGATGATGAAGGCCGTGCCAGGGGCCTGCCATCCAAGAACTCAGGTGCACCCATCACATTCCGTAGCATTCCCTCCAGATACCACCGGAGACCAGATGAAATCCGCGCTGACAGAACATTGCGGGAGGAAGGGAGGTGAAGGCAGGACGGGGCAGTGGCGTGTTGATCAGATGTGAAGGAGAAAGATGGGATGGGGCCCACCGGCCCTTAAAAAAATAGGAAAGGATGAGGGTGTCGTGAAATAAATATGAAGATGGTTCCTATGGACCACCTTCACTGACTTCATCATTAATAACCACCTTGTTGCCTGGCCGGTGTGGCTCAGTGGTCGAGCATTGACCTCATGCACCAAGAGGTCACCGGTTCTATTCCCAGTCAGAGCACATGCCCAGGTTGTGGGCCAAATCCCCAGTGGGGGGCATGCAGGAGGCAGCCAATTGATGTTCTTTCTCATCGATGTTTCCATCTCTCTCCCTCTCCTTTCCTCTCTAAAATCAATAAAGAAAAAAATATATAACCACCTTGTTTTGCAGTGTGCAAGCAGCTGTGTAAAGGGGCTGGAGCAGGCAGCCCACAGCTCTGTACTCAGAAGTATGCAGCTGGAGAGGGACACGCTGGGGCAGGTGACCCTCACAGGATATACAGCCACGAGTGCATGACATCAGTACACTCAACCGACATTTCCTTATACAGAATACACACACATAAGGAAGAAAACTCAGGCAACAGGTGTTTGAAAACACAGTTACAGGAAAGATAACAGGCACAGTTGTAAATTCACATTTCCCATATTGTTTCATCCGTTTCTTCCACATTCCAGCCATTTATTCAACACACAATTGGGTCCTCAAATGCCCCCTGCCTTCTGAAATCCTCACCATGCTTGCGCTGTCGTTCTAAATTAGGACATAATCTCCATCTGGCGTTACTGAACCAACCAGGCTGCCGCAATCCCAAAGCCCTTCTTTCAGTGGTGGTTGGATGTATCAAGGTAAACGGTGCATTACGTTGGCCGCCCCTCGATTCTGACGGTCTTCACCCAGGCCCACAGAGCAAGAGAAGCCAGGCATTGGGGTGCTCAGGCATGGGGTGGCAGTGAGGTGGGGCAGTGCTCGCTCTGCCAAGGCAGGAAATGAGGGCAAACCCTGCCTTGGCTCAACGAGTCTGGGACCTGCTCAGAGGGCTGTTTCTATCCCTAACCACTCTCCTCCATTACCAGGAAGGAGGAAAGACAGACACCTTCATGCAAGGATGCCTAAACGACTTATTACTAGCCTTTTCCAAGCTGGGCAATTAGCAATATATACTCCATTCTTCATCACGTAGAGCCTGTCCCTTTGCGAATGAAGATGAGTCTTCCAGAGACAACTGTACTTGAAGCCGATGAGAGAGCCAACACCGCCATCAAGAAAAGTTGCGTAGGGCCTTCTAGCGCTTGCTTTCTCCAGTTCTTTCTCTTCGGGCACACAGGCAGATGGCACCTCTGGGCCCTCCCAGAAGTAGCTGGGTGGGCCTGTGATTAGTTTTGACCAAGGGGCTGTAAGGAGCTGTGATGCCACCCCACGCGGAAGTGCCGGTGTGAGACCCTTCAGTACCCTTTCCCTGTCTCGGTCGCCAAGAAGCCTGTGTCCCGTCAGTGAGCCGTGAGGGGGCAGAGCCCTGGTCATCCTGGGTCCCTGAGGGACTGCGTGGAGCAGCCCCTTTGGTGTTCGCCCCACCAACCCATGGAGGATGAGTAAGTGAGAAATTTTCACTATATGAAGCCACTGGGATTTTGTGGCTGTAGCATGTCTATTATGATTTAATAAAAAAGCTTTTAGTTGAGTGGAAGCTAATATATGAACACAGACAAGTAAAATACAGTAAAGCAAGGTTGACTCTGGTGTGGCCGGTCAAAGGTACTTGACCACGTCTGGTGAGGAAGTGAATGAATGAATAACATAAAAGTGGTGGAGACAGTAGGCTCACTGGAGGCTAAGACTGGGGAGCATCCCCTTCCGTTTGGGAGTTAATCAGTAAAGGGTGATGGAGCAAAAGAAGTATGAATATGAACATAAATATTGAAAAAAACTGCTGGCTTGCTGATAGTTTTTCAAGCTCATCTGGGAAGGTCCCTACAAGGGTAGCCCCTTCTCTCTGAGCGACTCCTTCAGCAGGAACCTAAAGACCAGGTGAGGATTCAAGCCAGCTGCTGGGTCTCCAACCAGGTCACCTAGTGGACGATGATTCTTCTCCTCCTCACTCAGAAGTACGCTGGCAGACAAGCTGTCCCACCTCTAGAATGCCACGGGGCTGCGGACCACTGAAGGGATTCCCCAGCCTGGCACTCTGCCTGCGGTCCCCTCTGGTGGCTCCCATGGGCCACAGGCCACCCACAGCTTTCAGGGGCTCTGCCTGCTCTTTGGGGGCAGCAGCGCCTGCTGACAGTGGCCAGCAGCTGCTCTCTCATCAGCAGGTCACGCAACAAACCCAGGGGCAAACATTCCTGCTCTCGCTCCTGTGATCTCCCCTGGGTGCTGCGGGCTGGCAGCGATGGGGGTCCTCTGCACCTTGCCCCTCCAGTAGCTCCAGTAGCCTGGATGGCCACATGGCTAGCCCAGCATGCCTACAAGCCCTGCAAAGTACCACTTCAGAGGAACCATGCGGCCATGGTACTGAAACATCCGAACTCCTCCTTCACAAATCCTCTTCATTGCCCTCCCAGGGCTGCAAATATGGTTACGTTTCTAGGTGCCTGGCACGGACAAGACCCAAGGTCATGAGCCTCTTGAATTGGGGAACATCGTATCTCCCTTAAGAGGGTCTCCTACTGCCCTGGCTGGTTTGGCTCAGCGGTTGGAGCACCGGCCTGGGAATAAAAAAGTTGAGGGTTTGATTCTGGTCAAGGCACCACCCCGGTTGCGGTTCGGTCCCCAGCCCTGGTCGGGGTCGTGCGGGAGGCAACCATGTGTCTCTCTCACATCAATGTTTTTCTCTCTCTCCCTCCCACTTTATCTGAAGATAAATGAAAAAATATCCTCGGGTGAGGATTAAAAAAAAAATAGGGTCTCCTGCTATTTTTCCATCCTAGGTGTGCCCAGGCCCATGTGCCCACTCAGTGGACCTGGCAGGAGTCTCAAACGCCCCTCCAGCCTCCCAGCCCAGCCCATCGGCGACATTAGCAGCACCTCCACGACTCTACCCTCAGGCACAGACCTGCTCAACGCAGGTCCTCACTGTAGGCGGGCAAGCTTCCTTCTCACGCTGGCTTCCTTGTATCCTGAGTTATCCTGCGGGACAGGCATCTTCTAGGGATGAATGCATCTACATACTATCAGTTTTCACAAGGAAGTATCTTTTACTGTGCTAACCAGCCTAATGAGACAGCCCTCAGCGGGCTGGAAAATACACTGGCACAGGGACAGGGAACCCTGGACTCTGGCTCCTGACCTGCCACTCAGCAGCTGGGAAACCTCTCCATCTGTGAACTAGACCTGCTCTACCAACCTCAGGGCATGGTCAGGGCACTGCCATTGAGTTAATGCTGAGTAGTATTCGTTCATTTATTCTTTAATTGGCAGGAAATGCATATATTTAATTATGATAAATAATTAAAATGAGCTCCTCTTTTTTAAACGAATAAAGTGCTCCTTATCAATGTCGTAAATGCTCAGGTGGCAGTACTAAATTTTAAATAACTACTCTGCCCATTTCGTGTGTAAATTATCATAGGGACACAGAGAGGTTAAAGGCCTGGTCCTCATTCCCTAGTGATTTACCCTAATCAGGGCTATTATCCAATTTAATCTTGCTGTACCTAAAATGAGAGTGGAGAGGACTTAATATATCATCCAAGTCATGTCCCTCATTGAACAGGGAGGGAAACTGAGGCCCAGAAAGGTTAACTAATAAACAACAATAGCTATCATGCTAGCTAACACTTGTGGTGTGTTTCTCCGTGTCGGAGACCTGCTTGGACCACACAGCAGGACTGTACCCAGCCAGGCCTGGAACCCAAGAGTCCAGACTTCTTCCGTGGGTCTATACATAAATCCATTTTACTGCCTCTGCCCTGTTAGTCCAGCCTCTACGGTAACTACTTATCTTTTGTGATTCTCACCCTGAGAGTTCAGAGGAGCAAGAACTGAGACTGTGGGCAGAACCAAAGAATATTGCAGGAGGCAGCCTGGGAGGCAGCCCGGGGGGACTGAGGCCAGAGGAGGAGAGGAAAGAGGGTACTCAGAATACGAAAGCCAAAGTGAGGACGGCTTAAAATGACTGACAGCCACTTAGAGAGTACTACAGAGAACAGAGTAGATGTACTAATACATGTGTTGGGAATTACAGAAAAAAGACGGTTTCCGCCAAACAGAAACATATGTTTGAGTCCAGGCAATGAAGCATCCTCCTATGACATAACAGAAGAGTAATTGTCAGGGTCTCTAGAACAGTGTTTATTAGCCTCAATCAATAGAGACTGAAAAATTCTAAAGCCCTGGACAGTTTGGCTCAGGGGTTAGAGAGTCAGCCCGCAGATCAAAGAGTTGCAAGTTCGATTCTGTTCAAGGGCACATGCCTCAGTTGCAGTCTGGTCCCCTGCCCTGTGTCTCTCTCTCTTTCTCTCTCTCTTCCTCCCTCCTTCTCTCCCTCTCTATCTGGAAAAATATCCTTGGGTGAAGATTAAAAAAAATTCTAGAAAGTCTTCCCATGCCATGCTTAGACTATTGCAGTAGCTACTGAATCGAAGTAGCCTTTAGTTGAAAAGGACTCATTTCTGTTCATGATCAGGACACCTACTACTATAACTACTACTGACCCCACACACACACACACACACACACACATTCTCATCTGTGGGCTTTGTGCTCTAGGACACTGACAACAGCCTCCCCCCTAGGCCACTCCCCTAGAGGAATCTTGGAGAATCTGTACGCTCCCTTCCAGGGGTGGCATCTCCAGACAACCTTCCCAGGTGGGAGCCTCCTTGTTCTGCAAGCAACGGCAGGTCCAGCAGACTGTGCCCCAGTGTCACATTCCAGGGTCGAGGCTCACATGGGACGTGTCCTCCAGGTGGGAGTCCTACCCCCCTTTCTCCTCCTGTGCCAGGATCCCAGAGCAAGTAGCAGATCCTGACAAAGTGATAGCCAACTGCAACACTGGCCACTGAGGTATCCAGGCTTCATAGGAGACTTTGGGGAGAGGAAGCCCCACCTTGGGGGAGAAGGAGGGACAGACCAACCTCTCTTCAAGAAAACCACACTCCCCCAAAATGTGAGCTTCTCTCTCTGCTCAGTCCTCTTCCTGCTGGGGAGAAGGGCTAAGGGGAGGCTGAGGGTTTGGCTGGGAGGCAGAGAACCGAGGGTGGAAAAGCAGCGGCCTCAGGAGGCCCAATAGGCAGCCTCGACATTCAGTTCTTTTCTAAACTCACAACCGGAGGCCCCAGGGAATGGGGACAAGAGTGTTCATCTCAGGGCGATGGCGACGATGAGACGGGTGAACGCCTGAGAAGCGCCCAGGCCAGTGCGGAGCACGCAGACGAGCCGCACATGCCGAGGCATTACCGTCACCCTCGTGGGAGTCCTGGCCACGTTCCCCTCCGTGCAATCACCTTAATACAACGAAATGTCCAGTACGGTCACAGCCCAACCACTGCGATCTGTCTCACTGGTCAGCACAAAGTTAGCGCTAAAGAGCTGTAGGTGCTAAGGGTCAGTCCAACTCCGTGGTTTCCCACTTCCTGCAAACAGCCCTGGCCAGTATGGCTCAGCAGTAAGAGTGTCGCCTGCAGACCAAAGAGTCCCGGGTTCGAATCTGGTCAAGGGCATGTACCTCGATTGTGGTTCACCCCGGCCCCTGTTGGGGTTGTACGTGTAGCAACCAATCGATGTGTCTCTCGCACATTGATGTTTCTCTCTCTCTCTCCCTCCAGCTCTGAGGATTAATGTAAAATATATCCTCGGGTGAGGATTAAAAAAAAAAATAGAAGATTAAAATGTAATGCTGATGTGACTGAAGCAGGTCTGGGCGATGTGGGGTGAGGCCGTCACCCCTATCCCACCTGCTTTGCCACAGCCTCTGGGGCTCCAAGGGACACAAGTCGAAAGGCAAACCAGCTGAATGGAGTAAACACTGCATTCTCTTAACCTCAAATGGGTTTTGACTTTATTCCACTTTGGCTTTATAATTTTTGAAATTATAATTTATCTTTAAAATTATGTTTAAGATTTATCAAGGCCTTTGGTCAAAGCATTTCTGCCCACAGGCAGCACAGGCAGGAAAATGAGAGATGCCCCCCAGCCCTCCTACTCCATGCCAGGGCAGACATGCCCCTTAGCAGGGCGACCGGGAGAAGCTGGCTGGAGCAGGCTGTCCCAGGCTGTCCAGTCCTCCAACCCAGCGGGGCTGCCCTCTCCAGGCAGGTGTCCAACAGAATGCAGCGACACCCTCTGGTTCTGCTCTGGACTCGGAGTGGCATTTAAATCCTGGCCAATTCACAAGCAGCAGGAGGGCTTTCGTGGTGCCACAATGCACAGCAGGGTGAGATGTCAACAAGGGTTTAGAGGCCAAAGCTGTTTATCTCACACTGAACTTGACCCCGCATCAGAAGAAAGGCAGCCCTGTCCCGGTTCAAAGGCAAGCTGCAGCTCTGGCCAAAAGCAACACATCTCTGATCTGCTGTTGAAGCGTGAGAGGAGCATTTAAAACAAGGAAAACAGAGAAACACAACAATTGATAGCCAAGGACTTAAAATGACAAGAGTCCATCAGTGCCTCGGGTGGCATGGAGTGCCAGGCCGGATTACCCCCACGTTTACACTCACCGAATGTTTTGCCACAAATAGTATCACCCACTGTGGGGCCGTGCTCACTCTGAGCCATTTCTCGATCTGAACTAACATTTCTCTGACCGCCCCACAGGAATGGGAACCCCAGAGCCCCAACTCCACAGGGCCTGGATCAAAATGAAGCGCCTCCTTTTAAAGCTGCAACAAATAAAGGGAGTTTTCCCTAAGTCCCTATCGTCCCCCAACCCCAATTACAAAAATAATTCCTGCTTGTTGCAGAAACTGGAATGCAGAGCTATAAAACTGAAAACGCGCAAATCTTCTGAAACTCAGGCTCCAGCAATAGCCTCTATTCATATTTTGAGAAATAAGAGTTGAAAATAGGTGAAAAGAAATGTATCTAAATGAAAGGACATTAGGATGGTCCTCAAAGTTCACGAAGAGAAAAAGAAGGCTGATCGATGTCTGGTTCATTCATCTGGAAATTCAAAGGCCCCAAACTAGTTGAAGCTGAATGACCAGGTAGCCAGTACACAGGACCAACTGCATAACTTGGGGAGCTCACTGCAAAATGAGAACATGAAGCCTTTTGTTCAAAATGGTGACAACAGAGCATTGAGCCATACAGGCCGTCTGGGCACGGGGACCGGGTGACTGTACAGGTGGCAGGCCTGTGAGGCTGGCCCTGCCTGGACATACTGCTTTAACTACACGATCACCAAGGGCTTACTTTGTATGTTTAAGGCTTCAGATCTACCGTAGCTGACTTTGAGATCATTCACTAAGATTTCTAAAAATGTGCACCTTTCTCTAAGCAACACGTTGGCAGGATGAAAAGAAGGTCAGAAAAAATGTTTCAAAAGCTCTGTATTTTCCACTTGCTCTTGATTAAGTTATACATTTTCTAATGTATTTTCCAGTTGAAATGAATTAGCTATGCAGCTAGTATTGTAGAAATACATAACATTCGAGAATAAAACCTTAAGCCCCATTTCACATTCAAAAATCTTCATCCGAGATTATTTACAACACGAGGTAGTTTCCTGGGATAAATTTTGTAATACGCTTTTTTTTTTTTTTTTTTAATAATAAACTATGTGCTTCCTCCCTTATCCTCCAAGAAGCCATCACTAAATAAACTTCCCTTAAAAGTAAAGGAAAAGAAAACCTATTACTGGGCAGATCAAATATTCTGTATAAAATAAAGAATTCTCTTTAGCACCTTTCAAGTACAACAGGTTCATTTTACAATAAAAAAAATTGCTACAGTCCTGGCTGGTTTGGTTCAGTGGTTAGAGCATTGGCCTGCAGATCAGAGAGTTGTGGATTCGACTTCCGGTCAAGGGCACATCCCTTGGTTTCAGGTTCGATCCCCGGCCCCATCGGGGTCATGCAGGAGGCAACAAATTGATGTGTCTCTCTCACATCAATGTCCCTCCTCCCTATCCCTCCATCCCTCCCATTCTATCATTAAATTAAAAAAAATCAATGGAAAAATATCCTTGAGTGAGGATTAAGAAAAAAAAATTGCACCCTGGTTATTTTAGCTCAGCAGTTAGAGTGTCAGCCCATGGACCAAAGAGTCGCAGTTTTGATTCTCATCAAAGGCATGTACCTTGGTTGCAGTCCTGGTTGAGGTTGTGCATGAGGCAACCAATTGGTGTCTCTCTCACATCGATGTTTCTCTCTCGCTCTCCCTCCCTCCTTCCTTCCCTCCTATTCTATCTGAAAAATCAATGGAAAAATATCCTCAGGTGAGGATTAAAAAAGAAAATTGCTACATAAAGTAGTCTTTCTCGAGCAGTGGTTCTCAACCTTCCTAATGCCGCGACCCTTTAATACAGTTCCTCATGTTGTGGTGACCCCCCCACCATAAAATTACTTTCATTGCTACATCGTAATTGTAATTTTGCTACTGTTATGAATCACCATCAGAAATATGTGTTTTCTGATGGTCTCAGGCGACTCCTGTGAAAAGGTCGTTCAACCCCTACAGAGGTGGCGACCCACAGGTTGAGAACCGCTGCCCCAGAGCCTGTGGGTCATGTACACGTTTACATGTTTAACACGAGCTGGGTTATGTGGAAGAATAGCCTGATCTTTACTACATGAGAAGAATACCAAGAATTCCTCCTAAGCTGCTATAAAAGGCTACAAAAGCCAGCAAAGGGCCCGGACCATGTTCCTTGGCAATTATCAGTATGAGGAGGAGGCAGAGAAAGGGGGGAACGTGGTTTGCAAAAGGCCTTGACAACAGCCCAGCCTCTTCCGTCAGGAGAAACGGCTGCAGGACCTCTTCTCTCTGAAGCAAAGGACAAGCACTATGGTCCCGGAGGTTCGACCTTCTGATCGACAAGCAGATCACATCGTCCTGGAGCTCCTCACCCTCTCAGCCAGAAGAGGCCTGAATAGCGCCCCTGACCCGGCAGGAAACGCAGCCGTTCTGTCTGGTTAAGCCTTGTGCTTTGAGCGACTACACTGCACCCCGAGGGAAGCTTGATCAAAGTCCCCGGGCTCTGGGAGAGGTGTCCAGGACGCAGCTTGGTTATGGGGAGCTATTCTGGCCTCTCCTGAGCCGGGAGAGAGGCAACTCGAACTGGTCTGAGCTCCTGTCAGGGTCCAGGGCTCGTGCTCCTTCCTCGTGGAGAGAGAAACACACATTTCTAAGAGGCTCCTATGCACCAGAACCAACTCCAGGCCCTCTGTGTAGATTATATTATTATCCCAACAAAAGTTTACCACTGTGCAGAGAAGGGAGCCGACCACAGCTAGTAAGGTAACGTGCTCTGTCATAGGGCTACAAATAGGCAAGGCTGGGCTTCAGATTCGAGTCAACCGAACTCCCCAAACCCCTGCTTGTCATCAGCAGCAACCCCGAGTGCCACAAGAAGGCAGGGCTTTGTCTCCCAAGAATCTAAAACCGTAATAAAATCACTGAAAGCCGCCCGCTTTTCCTTATCACCGAGCATCAGCAATTCTAAACCATGTCAGGGAGAAGCTATCCCTCCTGGAAAACAAATATTGTGTGGGCTTAAGTTCTAAATGATTCCTGCAGTTACCGTGGGTCTGAATGATAATATAGATGTAAACTGCAAGTTAGCATATTTGTATGACCTAGCCTTTGATAAATATTGTATTCATATGAAAGGTATTCATATGAAGTGCTCCTGACTTTGACACGTGCAAACTCAGACTTCTGTAGATTTCAAAAATAAATTCATAATAGGTCAAAATATTTTGAGTCTACTTCAGACACAGTTCCTGTCTCCAATCCCTGCAGTACTGTGTATTCTAGTATTTCAACAGATTTCGAACAAGCAGTGATAGCACAGTGACTGTAAAACTGAAGCAACAGCCCTGGCCGGTTTGGCTCAGCGGTTAGAGCGTTGGCCTGCAATCCAGAGAGTCCCGGGTTCGGTTCCCACTAAGGGCACGTACCTCGATTGCAGTTTGTCCCCGGCCCTGGTTGGGTCGTGTGGGTGGCAGCCACTCAATGTGTCCCTTTCACGTCGATGTTTCTCTCTCTCTCTTTCCTCTCTCTCCCTCCCACTCTATCTGAACAAAAAACAAAAAAAAAAATGTCCTCAGGTGAGGATAAAAAAAAAAAACTGAAGAAACAGAACTTGAGTTATTTCTATTCAGTCACCCTGTGACCACTTGGACATTTTATTTGTGTGTCAAATTTAAAACAGCAAACTGCAAGATGTAACAATTTTGCTTGGTAAGCACAAATTTTAATCCAGATGTGAAATATTTTTCTACATTTAAGTCATCTTTAAAACGAATGTGTTCTTTTTCACCCGTCACTGATTCCAAACTAAGGGGGGGAAATCAAGGGAATAATGGCAGCCCATGACATGATTTTTGCTGAAAATGATCTTGACGTTCAGAAGATAGGAATGTGAAAAATTATCTGCTCCAGGTGTCAAACATGCTCGGTGAGTTTTCACCGCACTGCACTGACCCCAGTGTACGGGGAAAGCAGCATCCTGCTAGGACCTGGCAAAACCAGAGTGCGGCCTGGCCAGGAGATGACCCTTCCTCCACAATGGTGAAACGTTAAATCCAGCTGGTCTCCAGCAACGCCACGTTTCAGTTCTCTTCTTGTAAACTGAGAAGGTCCCTACAAAGAAATGCATGATTCTACAACATCCTTACCTTTGACTCAAAACACATACTCCATGCAAAACTGATGCTTTTCTTCAAATTCAAATAACCCCATATTCTTCTCAAATACCAAGCACCATCAAATTCCCAATCTCAGGTAGTGGTGGCCCCAACATTGACGACCCTTTTTTTTTTTATCCTCACCTGAGGACAGTTTTTCATTCTTTGTTCAGATAGAGCAGGAGGGAGAGAGAGAGAGAGAGAAACATCGATATGAAAGGGACACATTGAGTTGGCTGCCACCCGCACGACCAACCAGGGCCAGGGACAAACTGCAACCGAGGTACATGCCCTTAGCGGGAACCGAACCCGGGTCTCTCCGGACCGCAGGCCGACGCTCTAACCGCTGAGCCAAACCGGCCAGGGCTGACAACCCTTTTTTAAAACTCCACTCTCTCCCCATCCTGCACCTCCCCCCCAGCTGTCCACTGGCTTGCTCAAGCCTTCTACAATCTGACAACACACCATCTATGTCAGCTCCTATTTCAACTACTCAATTCCCAGGCCCAAGATGAAACATTTCTTCTTCTTCTTTTTTTTTTTTTTTTTTATCCTCACCCGAAGACATTTTTTTTTGCATTTATCTTCATTAAGATAGAGTGGGAGGGAGGAAGAGAGAGAGAAACATCAATGAGAGAGAAACACATCAACTGGTTGCCACCCACATGACCTCAACTGGGGCCAGGGACAAACTGCAACTGAGGTACATGCCCTTAGCGGGAACCAAACCCAGGCCTCTCTGGTCCACAGGCCGATGCTCTCTAATCACTGAGTCAAACCGGCCAGGGCTGAACCATTTCTTGAAGACAAGAACCATCATCAAACCATTTGAATCTCCTCTCTTCACTGACCTCTTAACACAGTGCTGGATATACTGTAAAGGCCAGTGGCCCATTTAAATGTATTTAACAAGTACTAAGTACTAAAATAATACTTACTATAAGTCAAAGAATCAAACGTAAATTTACCGTTGGGAGGTACACATTTAAATAACAAAGTATAATACCTGTTACAGTGGTTAAACCTAAACATGCAATTATCACACAACCCAACAATCTCACGCTTGGGCATTTATCTCAGAGGAAGAAAACTTATGTTCACACAAAAACCTGTACACAGATGTTCACAGCAGCTCTTTTTGTAATGCCAAAAACTGGGAAAAGCCGGGATAGATGTCCTTCATTAGGTGAATGGTTCAACAAACGGTGGTACATACATACCAGGTAATACTACTCAGCAAGAAAAAGGAATGAACTACTGATAACTCACAACTTGGGAAAGTTTCCAGGAAATTATTCTGAGGAATAAAGCTGATCTCAAAAGGTTGCAAACTCTCTGATTCCATTTATATAACATTTTTTAAATGACAGAATTTTAGAAATGGAGAATAGATTAGTCACCGCCAGGGCCTGCTGGGAAAGGGAGGGATGTGGGTATGGTCATAAAAAAGCAACAGGAGGGATACGTCTGATGATGGAACTGTTTAGTATCCTGAGTGTGGTGGTGCAAATGTGAACCTACACATGATAAAACTGCAAACACACACACACACACACACACACGTGATAAATACATACACTCAGACAAAAATGATAAATGTATACACACACAGACAAATGAGTACACAGAACACTGGGGGAATCAGAATTAAGGTAAATTGTATCAATGTTAATATCCTGGTTGCCATATTGTACTACAATTTTGCAAAGTGTTGTCATTGGGAGAAACTAGATAAATGGAACAGGACAGGGGAATTCTCTATATTATTTCTCACAACTGCATTTGAATCCAGAATGATCTCAATAAAAATTTCAGTTAGAAGAGTTAAGCCAACAAAAATATCTCTACCTAGTAAGATTTACTTATTTAACAGATACTTATATGGTACTTACTAATTGTTAAGTAACATTTTGAGCACTTAAATGTTAACTCATTGAATCCTCCCATTAACCATATGAGGCATGTAATACTATTATTCTCATTTTGCAGATAGAGAAACTGAAGTATGGAGAGGTCTCAGATAACTTGTCAGGTGGGCTCTTCCTTTCGCCGCCTTTGCCAGCAGAGGCTGGAAAATGGAGAGAAGAACTGGGCCCATTTGGGAGTGCCTTTCATGAAGAAAGTGTGAGGAGCCCTAGAAAGCACAATGCATGTGGGAGCAGATGAAGGGAAAGCTGAGACAAGACCATGTAATTGCGTCACGCTTCCCCCCTGCCCCAGCCCGGCTGCCTTCCACGGGAGCCCGCGTCTTCGCTGGCACTCCCGGATGGCCCCCGCAGCTCCCGCCTTACCAGCCACAGGCCCACAGCCCCTCACACGTGCTGGCCAGTGCGGGCCCTGGGGACTGAAACCCAGAAGCGACGTGGCATTCCAGAGTTGCAGGCCTATAGCAAGGCAATCTGGCTGGGAAGATTTTCAGATTACCAAGTGGGGAGGCAGGAATGTCACGGCCCTATGGGCGAACATGGGGACATTCATCAAGAAGACAACCACCATGACGCTGCAGCCTGCCTTTCCCACTGCCGGGTGTAGCGCTGGGGTACGTGGATTGCGTGTGTCTGCGTGTGTACAAACCAGTTATTTTAGCCGAGAAATCGTGTCCCAAGGTTCAGTGCTAGAAAGGATCAAAGGACTGCTAGACCCAAACCTTTCACAAGACAAATTCCAACTGGGGGTGGGCATTGCAACTTAATAATGATGAGCGCTCTGGCTAAACAGTATGTCACTATGGTCCAGGCTGATACGACACACCATTCAGAAAAAAAGGGAGTGGGTACTAGGGAGTAGAGGCCAGACTTTCTTTCAGACCTGCCTCAGACGTATTGCAGGTTTGGTTCCAGGCCACTGCAATAAAGCGAGTCATAATCTTGTTGCTGGTGGAGGGTCTTGCCTTCAATTTGTAATAGTGTGGTGAAGGTGAGAGGAGGTGAGTAGCGAGGAGGGGACCAGTGGGGGGAGGGGACATCTGCAATACTTTCAACAATAAAAATAATTTTAAAAGAATCATAAACCACAGAACATATGCGTAACCAATGGACATGCTCCACCAATGGACGGGGTGGGGTGGGGGGGATGGAGAGGAGGGTGTCAATGGGGGAAAAAGAGAAGCATCTGTAACAAAAATAAATTAATAAAAATAATTTTAAAAAGTAAAAGAAAAAGTGCCATGTCAAACAAAAAGACAAATCAATAAGCATCCCCCAAAAAAGAATACTACTATGAATGAATGACTTTGAAGACAACGTATTTTCATTTTTTTGGCAATAAAATTTTTTTCAATTTTGAAAAAAAGAATCAAGTTGATAAAACAGCAAAAACAAACAAACAAAACATCTGTAAACATCTGTAAGAAAATGAGATATGTCTGTAGTTTCTAAGGCAGGAGCTCAGAGAGATTCTCAGTTAAGTCTTGGCACATCCGTTGATGAAAATTAAGCCCAACTATAAACTCTGGGCTGGAAGAAACTAGGCAGAAATAAAGTTCTTCACATTCTGTAATTTTTAGAAAGAACAATGGGGAATGGAGCAGGGCATGGTCAGCCGGAAAACGAAGTCTCAGCTCACTCTGTCCCAGATAACCCCAAATGACCCAGGTGGTCTGTGTGCCAGTTTTCACCTGAAACAGCATTTCCTTTGCAACAAGGAAAAGTTCTGCTCCCAGATAAGAAAGAGGTAAACGAGGGGGGTCTTTGGTTGCCCGCCCTCCATCGGCACTTCTCAGTTTGGCTGCTGGCATGAAAATGCTCGAGATCTGGCACCATGCCAGCCACCCTGTGGGGAGGAGACTGCAGAATGGACCTGGCGAGGTGGGGGATGGAAAGAGCCTGGACCCTGAAGACCCTGTTGAACCACTAAACCAACCCTGGGCCACCTGCCTCCAGACTTCTTGTTCAGTAGATGACAAAGGTCCTGCTGGCTTCAGCCACGGTGTGTTGGGTTTTCTGTTGACAGTCACACAACTCCCCCATAATGATTTCGCTCAGCAGTTAGATGACAGTTGGCAGTGTCACCTTCCCTAAATGGCCCAAGGCTGCAAACTGGATGGAACCTCAGGTCTCTTTGTCCTGGTAACTAAATCTGAAGCCCCCAAGTCACAGAACGTAGCACCTGCAAACCCAGCCTGCCGTATCACCTGGAAATCCGGGGTTGTGCCGAAGGCACAATACATAAACACAAAGACACAGAACAGTGTGGGGAGCAGGGTGAGGAGAAGGGGAAAAAGGGAAGGGAACGTACATGGGGAAAAAAGAGAAATAAGAAACACATGCCCTTTAAGAGTGTGTATTTTTTTTTAAGAGATGCCCTCATGCTTTATTGTATGTATGTATGTATGTATGTATGTATGTATGTATGTATTTCTCACCCGAGGATATTTTTCTACTTACTATCAGATAGAGTGGGAGGGAGGAAGAGAGAGAGACAGAGAGAAACATTGTTGTGATAGCGCCACATTGACCAGCTACCTCCCACATGACCTGACCAGGGCCAGGGACAAACCACAACTGAGGTACGTGCCCTTGACCTGAATTGAACCGTGACTCATTGGTCCTTGGGCCAATGCACTAACCACTAAGCAAACCAGCCAGGGTCCTCATGCTTTATTTTATTGTTTTGGTTAATCGTCACCCGAGGATATTTTTTCCACTGATTTTTTTTTTTTTTAGAGAGAGTGGAAGGGAGGGAGGGTGTGGGAGAGAGAGGGAGAAAGAAGCATCAGTGTGAGAGAGACACTTTGTCTGGTTGCCTCCTGCGCATGCCCCAACCGGGGCTCGGAATCAAACCTGCACCCTTCAGTGCGAAGACTGGCACCCTAACCACCGAGCCACACCAGCCAGGCCACTTCATACTTTTTTAAGTCAGCATGCTCTGAGTAAGAAGCTGCTGTGTGCAGTCTCCAACATCACGTGGCTCTGGAAAGGCTAAATCCCATCAGTGGAGTCCTTGGCCACATGGTGCAGCCGTGTGGGTGACCGATGGGCTTCTTGCAGTGGCTGTGCATGACTTGGCGAGGCACGACGTATTCTGCATTAGCTTAGGTTCTGACATTCTATCATGTTCCCTGTCGGGAGGCCAAGTAGTTGTTGGAACCCTGCACACCAAGTGACATATAACAGAACCCTAGCACAGAGGCACAGCTCTTTGCCAAATGCCCTTAAATTAAAGGCTCTTCTGACCTCTCTCACCTCCACTGCAGTAGTCTGGTCAGCTGGGCTGGGAGCAGAAGTCCACTAAAGAAAGGTCACCATCCTTTGCCAACATCTAAGGTACTTTGCAAGGAGGCCATGTTACAAGGTGTGGGGCTATTTGTAGTTGGGTTGCCTTCAGCCATGTGTATCACTGAGTCAGGAAGAAAAGTGAGACAGAGCAGGCCTCCCAGGCTGGAGGGACCATGGCAGAGGCTGAGGGAATGGCCATCAAATGACACTTGCCTGTTCCAGCTACATGCTATCTTCAGTGAGCCTTCTCCTGCCACTCCAGGGACACTCTGTCAGGCTGTAAGGGGAGAACCTCAAATGCCACCTCACATGACACTGCCCAGAATGCCTGTGACCCGGCGACTGGAGTGTCTGTGCCCTCCTTGAAGGGTGTCAACATTCTCGCAAGGACGCTAGGTCCTCGCAGACAGGCAGGATCCCTACAGGACAACTGCCAGGGAGGGCAACTCCTGGTGAGGAGGCTGGAGCTCCTCAAGTGCTTTCCTCTCTGCCCTCACCCCCCGGTGCTGCCATCTGCAGCCTCTTCTGTATTTACTAGGCGCCTGCTGTGTGCT